>NC_089877.1:65673333-67035000 GCF_040182565.1 Anser cygnoides
CTTTTCTGTATTACTTCTAGAATTGCCTTGCGCTTGGATTCCTCAGAACCAAACCGTGAAAACGCTGTCTGTAGACCCTCTTGTGTTAGAATCCCCTCATAAATTCTTCTTGCGAGTGAAGCAGAAATTGCAGCAGCAGCGGAAAGGTACTTGGTATTGCTCTTAGAACACTTCAAAAACTTCCTGGGCTTCAGGGTTTCTGGTTTTGCTTGTAATCCCTCTCATGCTTTGGCAGAGTTTTGTAAGGTATCACTCTCTGTAGTCTGTGCACAGAGGAAAGTGGCCCAAGAAACCTACAAATCGGTCTTCTCAGGGCTGGAGACGGCATTCCACTTGTAAACTGTGGGTTAGGGCACTGGCTTCTGATCTTGAAGCTCAGCATCATTACTCTTGTGTGTGTGTACTGTTTCATTTCGAGCTCCTGGTGTTGTGGTTAAGAGTCCATTACAGACTAGGTGTGCCACTTTGGCACTTGAGTTTAAATTCCCGTGTATTTTTTTCCCCTGTGTTGTTTCTTATTAGTGACCCTGAATATACTTCTGTCCTATAATTCTGTTCCTTAAAAACATGAAGAAAATAATGCATGGCAAAGACTTAATGTTGTTCAACTTCAAAACAGCACTCAATTTATCTGAAAGCTCAAAAACCAGTGCTGGTAGCTCTCAGTAAAACAGCAGCATGGCTAGAAATCAAGGTCTTGAAGTTTGGAAAGAAGGAAATATTTGAGGTTTTTGTGAATAACAGGGACTTTTGCTTTACAAGGGGGATTCATTGAAGTAAAGACAGGAAGAATGGTAAATATGTGCTGCTAATAGATATGTAGTATACACTGACTTGGTTTGGGGGGAAAGTGGGGTGGTTATAAGCTGATCTCGCGGTGAGGGAAAGCTAGTCCAAGTCAATTCAGAGCAAGGTTTGCTGTTCTGTTAGCAAGCACAATCCTAGTTTTGGAACTCTAGTGCAGATCGTTAGAACCTACTCACTAAAAATAGAACTAACTGTACCAAGTTTTATTAATTAATCCTCATATCACTGATTGCTTTTTTTTTAATGGGCAGATACAACATCTTCAAACCCGATCAAGCAAAACATTTCTCCTTCCACAACTGCAGAAAAGCCATTGGTCAAACCCGCTTTCGGTGAGCCAGTCACAAATGCTCCTACAGAGTGTGTGGTCCCTGATAAGGATGATCAGGACGACTTCCTCGTGGAATCACTGGATGCCGATGATGAAATGTCTCAAAATACAATGACCAGCTCTGTGAATGTCTATTCTGCCCCTTTTAAGCCTGGGGACCTGTTAGAAGACAGCTGTGGAGGCAGAGAAGCAAACTGTTATGAACTTCTTCAAGAAAAAGGGCAGCTGCAGCCAAGTGATCAGCAAGCTGCTCATAGAGTAAAGACACTGGAGACTAATTCTCAAAAGCCCTCACAGTGCTTATGCAGTATTATGCTCTCTACTCCCGAAGTCCACATACCAAGGAATCAGAATCAGAAAGACTCTAAGGGCCCTCTGGATAAACCTCATTCGGGTCAACTTGCTGCCAAGGCGAGCAACGAGGTGGGAGAACTTACTGCTTTAGAGCTCCCAACAGGCTAAAACCTCCCATGGGCTGCTTGTGGTTTGTCGCTGGGATTCTGTTTTTTCTTGTCAAAAGCAATGAGCACTCAGATTAAGCTATGATTTTATTAGATTCTGTGCTGGCTGTGGCTGGGATGGGGCTCGCCTTCCCCACAGCAGCCCCTGCTGTGCTGCGCTGTGCAGGCGGAGCTGGAACAGCACAAACGTGCCCCCGGTGTCCCGGCTCTGCGAGCCCCCAGGGCTGAGCTGGGCAGGGGACCCAAACAGCCCCAAGGGATGAAACGGACCCTACGGCGTGATGCTCTGCAGTGAGAGCCGGGCAAGGGGGGCTCTCGTGAGGACGTCTGTCCTCCCAAACAACCACTACGCTTATCCTGCTTCCCAGGATGTGGCTGAACATTGCTCATCGATGGGAAGTAGAGAATAATTGTTCTCACCTTTTGGTTCTGCATGGCCTTTGCCTGTTTTTTTCTTTTTCTTTAATTAAACCGCTCCTCTTTTCAATCTGTGAGCCTTCTTTCCCCATATTTTTTCCCCCTCCTCTTTTGAGGAGGGGGAGTGAGAGAGCGGCATGGTGGAGGTTAGCTGTCAGTGTGAAACCACCACAGATTGTGTTGGTAAACATTCTTCCCTCAAAAAGACTTTTTTTTCCCAGACTCCAAGGTGAAAATGTGTTGTTTTTTTTTTTGTATAAAAGGCAACCTTTTCTTTTAGTATTTGCAAGCTACTCTACTTAAAGACTTCTGTGTCATCACTTAAGTTTGTTCATTGCCATATGCTGGTATGATGGACATGAAACAAATCGCAGGCTGGTCCAGCTCCTGGCTGTCTAGGCAAAACCAAGGAGGAGGAGAGCTGTTTCCTCGCTGTAGGCGAGGGGAGGTCCTAAAGTTACCCGAAGCTCTCTAGGTGACTGGTGAAAATCTCTGCTTTCTTGCCAGAACATCCAAACTAACGTTACGTGAGGCAGGAACCTTTTCCTAGCAGACCAGCCTGCAGATACTGTTTTCACTTCAATAAGTGTTTGGTAGTACTTGCAGCTTTCTGATTATATCTCAAGTAAAGCAGCGTGCTGTGATGGGTGCCGCGTTCCTCAGGGACTGGCCTAGGAGGCCGGCGGAGGCACACCTCCCCAGTCAGCCTGCAGCTGCCCACTGCTTGGGCGTTGGATTCCAGCTTGATCATGCTGCTATGTTCATGTGTTTAATGACCGCTTTCATTTTTTTCTTGTCTGGAAGATGGTGCTGAAATAGATTCTCAAGATATACAGGAGTTAATTTCTGTTTTGCCAATGCCTTGGTAATGTTACACATCCTAGTCTAATTTAAAAATGATGACATCTATTTTTTTTGTGACAGAAAAAAATCTGCCTAACCAGTTGGAGCATTAGAGTGATCAATGGTAACACTGCAATATGCGTTGAAGGAAAACGGAAGTAAGAAAAGATTTTGTGACTTAAATGCAATGTAAAACATGGCGGTGGGCTTTCGGCACGTGAGCTGAAAAGGCTATAGCGTCCTTTGCCTAGCGGGGTAGCTGTAGCTTTGAGACTTGTGCTCTCAGAGTACCTTGGTACCTGTTGAATCGGTTCCGCACCGTTGTGTGGCTGTCTTCCCCCATCCCCGGGAGCATGGCAGCACGGCACTCAGCTCGTCCCCTAACCCGTGTAGTGACAGCTGGCACTCGCGCTTCCTGTCCTTTGTTACTAGCAACATGTTCAGGTTTTGTGTTGGTGTGGATCCAGTATATGTTGCTTGCCCACAGGGTACTTGATCTGCTCTACAGACCCTGTGAACGGACTCCTGTCTGTCCTATTTTGTGGCAAGTTATATAGCTAAACACTTGCGCTGTCGTCTTGGGTTTGTCCTTAATACTGTTTTATAGCTTAACCCGTTGCTTACTGCTACTACAGAAGTATGTTTTAAAAAATGTAGATTTTTTTTTGTGAATGCTTGTATCTGTTTTTTGTATCTGCACATATTGGGGTTCCTTCTTCAGTTGTTCTTGTTGTTAAATAGGGTTTATTTAGGGTCTTTAAATAGGTCAGAAATAAATACAATATTCCTGGAGAGAATATGCATTTGACCTGTACGATAGTACTTCGTGAACTTGCGTGACGGTATCGCTGCAGCAGTGAGCTTAATGGAGTCCTTTCGTCCGTTTTGTTTCTGCAATCTAATGTCAGACTCGTTCTGTGACTAACGTTTGCAGCAGTTGATGTGCTCCTTTTGTCTCCTGTCCAACTATTAAATTAGCCCAGAAAGCCTTCCAAGCTAAGGAAGACGCTGGTAGGATGTGCTAGGTTTCCTTTATCACTCATAAAGTGCGTACCACTGTTAGTCTGATATGGAATATCAGTATTCCTGCTTGAAATTCCTTTTTTGAAAACAATGTTTTATTTCTGTTCTTCATGTTATCTGTCTTTTCTTAGAGATATGAAAGACCTGTCTTGGCATAGTAATGCAATTACGGAACGTGTAGCAAACAACCAAGTTAAGACATCATCTGGCAATATCTACCTGCTCCAGGGGCACATAGATTCCGCTTTGATGAGAAAAGAAGGTAAGAAGATGATCCTTAACGTAACATTACAATCTGAGAAGGTCCTCTAGATTTACGACTGCTTCCTGAGAAGTTGCTGCTGCAGTGAATGTTTTGCATTATCCTGCGAGCTGGGCTCAGCTGCATTCAGTACGTACCGGAAGGTGACTCCAGCTTCAGATGTCCAAATATTATCGAATGATAATCGTAGCTGGCATTTTTAGGTTGCTGCAGGTGTGGAGAGGGCTTTTGGAGTATGAGATTGACTAATGGGTATGCTCTTTCAGAGAAACCATTTCTTGCCAAGATTGCCTTTTTGTAATTTTGGTCTACGTCTTTGCATTTAAATAACGCTAAGACATTGAAATAAGGATTTTTTTTATACGCTGTTGAAATGACTGTGGTGTTCACATCCTATTTGTGGCTTACTGGTCTGTGATGGAGCAGTAGCTCCACAAAGCTGCATGGAATTTCAGTTTGAAGACAGACTAATTATGGAGTCAGTGCTTTATAATCTAGAAAATTGAACCGTTTTTAGGGTCTAAGTGGTAGGTTATACCGAATCCAGCAGAACTTCTTGCTTCATAGTGCTTTGAAGCACATGGGATTTTAAAGGAAAATAAAGTTGCACACTAAGTTAGGTTAGGCTAGGCTTTGTTCTAGGCTTCACACACATCCTCTGTCATGGCGACTAGTACATGAAACGAGGAAATGAGCTGCTGTGTAAGCAGGCAGAAGCACCTCTAGGAAGATAAAACTCGTCTGTGGCATGGATGGAATGCATGCTTGCCTTAGCCCAGGTGTGCCCTGTGTGTATGACCGTGCCCTTTTTAATAGGGCAGATTGGCACACTTTGCTTTCTCAGGCCCAGCACAAGACATCCAAAGATATGTCTGTGGCTTTGTTTAATCTTTTTTCTTGTTTGCAGTACTGGAATGCATTTTGATAAATACCTGACTTGGCTGTTCTGACTTGGATTTGTGTCTAGTTACACTGCAAAATAAATACTTCTTTAAAAAAAAAAGTTCTGAGAAGTGACAGCAGGAGACCTCTCTTCTGAGCAGGGTGCCTCAAGTATTACAGAGGTTTCCTCATCCTAAGAGTTAGTGGAATGTGCTGGGTTAGTTCCTCTGATCCTATGGGCTTAGCACTAACGGCAGAGCATCCTTCTTTCTCGGCTTCCTCCTCCCCCCTCAACACACACATGGAGGGAAGAAAAGCTGTTGTAGGCTTGGTATGGATAATACCCTGGAAGTACCTTGAACAGATTCAGTGTTGACACACGAGTCAAAAGAGAGCTTAAAGACAAGCTCATGTAAGTAGCAAGAAGAAAGGCTGCATCTGAAGTCTGACCTGAGGATTTCCTTCAAGCTGGGAATGCTGGGGCTGCCAGCAGTGGCACCGGCAGTCTGGGGCAAAGCTGCACCAGTACGTAACTGCTTGCCCCGGGAGCCCAGCTGGCTGTGTGAACTGCAAGTTACTTTTGTTAACGTCAGTGCTCTGTCAGTAAGAGCACTGCCTAAGCACTCACCTATTTACTAAGTTAACTTACTAAGTTACTACCTATTTACTGCCTAAGCACCTACCTTAGTGCTCAGTAGCAGTTAACTTGAATGCTGGGAGTGAGCAGAACAACAAAAAAAAATGCTTCTGTCTGTAAAACCCATAGGTTTTGCCCATGAACATCTTGAATACTTAACCTAATTCCACCTCATTCCTTCTCTTCCACCACCCCAACCCCCTTGCCCCGCAAAATCCCAACAGTCTCCTTTCAAAAACAATACAGAATACAGCAGAACATGAGGAGAAAATGGGAATGTTATTAAGGAGCCTTCACAGGGCAAAGGACAAAATGAGCTAAGGGTTTTCAGCCTGCAAAACAGAAAGGTTTTGAAGAGGTGTGTAAGAGGTTAATGAAAGAACAAAGGGAGTGGAGATAGGAAATAAAGATCACTTGTGTGAAGTTTCCTACAGTAACAGAGTAAAGGAAATTAAAGAAACCTAGGAGAGGGGAAATTAAAATAAATAAATAAATCTCATACCATGTGCATCTCAGGTGGGAATCCCTGCACAGGGTCTTGTGGATGCTGAAGTTTTACATGAGTTCAGCTGGAGACTGAGCCATTTCCTGGAAGACAAATTCCCTAGGGGTTTTTCAGTACATAGATATCAGTGTTGATTTCTGAGCTGGAGGGTGGGAGACTGCACAGGGAAGTATTCCTGGGTAGTTCCCTGGCTCTTCTTTGGCCACTACTGTTGGGATCCTTTCCCCGATAGGGGCCAGATGGGCCTCTCGTTGGGCACTAAATAAACTCACAAAAGGGTGCCTTTATAGTTTCCCATCCTAAAGGAGCTCAATTATTGGAACTTTGTTGGCAAAAGCTGATTTTAACGGTCTTTCAGCTCCCAAGATCAGTAGCTAATGGTTGGGATACTTTATTTATTTATTTTTACCCCTGTGCTTTCTAGGAAAGATACTGCTCCCAACAATTTCACATAAATAGGCTACTGTTTAACCTTGTTTTTAATCACATGTTGCAGATCCTTCTTATGGCAGTCCATGGCTAGCGGTGTCACTGTGGGAGGATGAACGCTGCTCTGTTTTTAGAGAAGTACAAGCTCAGTGTTGTGCTCCTGCACAGGCTGCAGCCTTTCAGCGAGAAGGCTATGTGATAGTCGTAGAATCACAGAGTACCTGAGCTGGAAGGGGCCCACAAGGATCATCGAATCCAACTCCCGGGTCCCCCAGGGACCAACCAAAAAAAAAAATCAGACCATGTGTCTGAGAGCGGTGTCCAAACACTCCTTGACCTCCGTCAGGCTCGGCACGGTGACCACTGCCCTGGGCAGCCTGTGCCAGTGCCCGACCACCTCTGGGTGCAGAACCTTTCCCTAACCCCCAGCCTGACCCTCCCCTGTCTCAGCCCCATGCCGTTCCCTCGGGTCCTGTCGCTGTCCCCAGAGAGCAGAGCTCAGCGCCTGCCCCTCCGCTCCCCTCGTGAGGGAGCTGCAGGCCGCCATGAGGCCTCCCCTCGGCCTGCTCTGCTCGGGGCTGAACAATCCAGGGGACCTCAGCCGCTCCTCATATACCTCTTACTCTAGACCCTGTGTCATCTTTGTTGCCCTCCTTTGGACACACTCTAACAGCTTACTATCATACTGTGATGCCCCAAACTGCACACAGTGCTCAAGCTGAGGCCGCGGCAGAGCAGAGCAGGACAATCCCTTCCCCAGCCTGCTGGCAGTGCTGGGCCTGATGCACCCCAGGGTACGGTTGGCCCTCTTGGCCACCAGGACATACTGCTGGCTCGTGTTCAGCTTGCTGTTAATCGAAACCCCCAGATCCCTTTGTGCAGGGCAGGATCCAGCACTTGCTCATGGTGTTGGTGATTGCCCAGCCCTCTGATTTGTCAAGATCTCTCTGCGGGGCCTCTCTACTCCTGCATTCGAGTCATTTATGAAAACATTAAAGAGAACTGGCCTTAAAATGGAGCCCTGCGGAACCCCAGTTGCTGTTACTAACCTAAGATTTTACTGGGGCCCTAAAGCCTCGTGTTCTCTGGGGCACTCATAGCAGCCACAGGGAAGCCACGTGCCAGTCTGGCATAGCTGAGCTGGGGAAAGCTTACGTTCCTGGTTCCCAGGAAGCTAGAATGATGTCTCCAGGTACTGATATCTGTATTTAATGACCCCGTTGGCTCACTTTTCCATGAAGCGCGCAGTTCTCTTAAACCAGGGAAATCTGTCTCTAGTATTTAAAGCTGCAGTGAGCTTCTGAGGTGCTTACAAAACTGTGCTTGTACTGGATGTTATTTGTTCCTTTTCTGATTAAAAGCATTGCCTGGCTATTGTTAATGCTACTTTTCTTTCTAACAGGATTTCCTTATCGCTTCATCAAAAGATTTACATATGGGTTTTCCAACAAATGGAAGGAATACGTTGAGGAGTTACTTGAGGAAAGAAGGAGGTAACTACTTTGGAGATTCTGTATCACTGCAAAGCTCTTAAGCATTACTTGATTTTTAAGAACATTATACTAGCAGAGGATAAAAGATTGCAGATGCAGGTATGAAGACTATGATCCAGGCAAATTCTGGTCACCAGGTTGGAAGAATACCCTTTTACTAATCTTCATTGTACTGGTTTGGTTTTGTTCCACTCAGTTACGTAGTCTTAGGATCAACACAAGCGCAGGGCTTCACTGATTCAGTGGCTTGAATGGTGTCAGTATGGGTAGAGCTGCACTATGCCGTTGGGTTTTTGCTGGGGTGGGGAGAAGCTTCAAGTCTACGTAAGTTAATGCGTTGTTAAAGGTCAACTGCTTTGGGTGTTTATTTTATTTTTTTTTCTTAAACTCTAAATCATTAGGAAAGAACGCAAACAAAGTATTGGTGAGAGTGAAAGTGAAGAGAGTGACTCGGTGGTGGGTTTGGATGTGTTGAAAAACGCAAAAGACCCAGCAAGACATGTAAAGAAATCTGAAACGAGAAACGCTACTTATGAAGTATCACCAAAGAATGATGAAAACACTTGTGGGTATTTATAATGCTATTCTCTAGAAAAAAAAAAAAAAAAGAAAGCTGTTTCCCCAGCAAAAGATACCTGCTTGTTTTCCTCCTTGTTAATTTGTCTGTAGGTAAGAGGTAACTAATTGGGTGAAGGGTTTTTTTTGTTTACGTTCACTTGAACTTCAGTAATCAAGAGCACTGACTAACATGTTGTTTGGTTTGCTGAGGCACAAAAAGGAGGTGCTGTTCAGATGCTGTTCTGAGGAAGAACCCTGGGAAAAAGAGCGGGAGTCTACTTTGGTCTGTAGTAGCTGAAAGGAATGGCTCCAGAGCTGTTTATTCTGACAGCAAACTTGAGTTATTTTTTTCCAGCTGCTATATTGCATATCGTACTCTCTTTGGGATATAATCTCTCCATCGAAGAGATCCATCGAAGAGATCTCCATCTCCATCCTTGGGATTCCTCCCCTGCATTGCTGTCCCCCCTCTTTTTTGGCTGCCTTAGTTGTAACTCCTCCTTTGAATCTGTTCCTAGAGCAGGTTTACTTTATGGCATCTTTAATGTTTTTGCCTCAGTTGGACAGAATGGGTTGTAGAAAAATTCCTTACATTTTCTTTGTTTCCAAAGGAAATGGTTGTGGCGCCATAACCCAATGATCAACGTGTTTTGTCCTTGCCAACCTTGCTTTACCTTGCAAGCCTAGCTTCATTAGGGACACTAATAGCTTTGGGTTTTTTATTTTGCCTTCTTTTTAATATCTTGTCATAGGCTCCAGCAGGGCTTTGGCCAAATCTCATTGGACTATTTGTTAATACTGTAATCAGATTTTCTTGCTAATACTGTTAAACCTGTTTTTTTCTCTCATTACAGTCAGGATTTTTTCAGTGTGACACCTTTTCTTTATTGTTCTAATCCCCTGTATGACTTTTAGATTATTCATAGCCTTGTAAACAAAGTAAAACTAAAAAGTTCACAGCGGTGTAGACTATAAAGCATGAAAATTATTGCTTCAGTCTTGTTAAAGTATGCTTACTTGTAACCTGAACTCTTTAAAAGAACATCCTTACTTTGTGGTAAGTTTCCTGTTTTCCATGTATTTCATGCAAATGAACAGGTTTAACTAAATTATTGCTCCTGTGCCTGTGAAGTGTGCAATGGTGAGTTTTCAGTACAAAATATTTACGGAAATACTGAAATTTCTTGTTTTTCTTGTAGATGTAGTACCAAGACACAGTTCCATATTGAACGACACAAATGGAGTTTACACTCGTAGCGGCCGTCTTGTTAAACCACCGTTAAATTTCTGGTGTGGGCAACGTGAGTTTGTCGATCAGGAATTAAATGTTACTATAGAAAAAGGAGGAGTAGATTATTTGAGCATAGTAAGTGTCTTTTGCATATTGTTACACATTTCTTTGAATTGAATTATTATTGAATAACCTTGGATATGTATTTAACTGACAGAACCAGTCCAGCTCCAGTAAGTACCTGAAGAAGCAGGACATTTTGAAAACATTATAAAAATGTAAAAAAAAAAAAAAAAAAAAAAAAAAGTCTTAATCTTTGAATTATCAGATAGTTGTTGTCTGTGAAGTGGGGATAGTGGGGAATTACTTCTGAAAAACAAAGTGTCTCGAAAGATCAGGAAATAGGCACAGGTGGGTCACTGAGTTTCCTAAGCAAACGCTTCCCATAACGTCGTAACGCGCAGTGCCTCTGCCATGTTTAGTCACACAAGGGGTCTCAGTGCTGCAGGCAAGTTTTTGTGTTATCGCTGCTGTTGTCAGCTTTCCCATTTATGGGTTTCACATTCGTTAGGACTAGATATTTCCTCATTTCTTATATCGTGATCTGTCCAGATGACCCCTCTCTTGATTGGGGTGGGCTGTTTTTATTTATTGTGACGCTTCACCAACTCTGATAATATTTTGATAATGGGAGTGAAGTTTGTGTGAAGGAAGGCAGTGCTCTTTGCAGCAGCTGTCTTTTTCTTAAGACAAAGTGGCCATATGGAATGGGGAGTGTACTAAAACTTGTCATCAGCACCAGCAGTGCAGAGCTGTGTGTGATTTACCATAAACTCAAGCAGTTGTAGATCTTGAGATTTTAACCCAATTTTTGGAGTATTTAGAGGGAGTCTGGCTAAGTTGCTTTGGTCACATGCACTTGTGCTCATCAAACAGTACTTAATAGACAGAAGGGGCAGTGTAGGTGTCTTAAATCTACCCACCGTGTAAACATTTGGCTTTTTCAGAGCTGACATCAGTAGGCTTGATAAGTAAACTCTAGCAGAAGTTTAGATTAAATTGTTTTATTTTGAAGTTGTATAGTGCTGAAAAACCCAAAAGGACGAAGAAAAAGGATGCAACGAAGGCAGTGGAAGAAAAATCAAAAAGCAAAGATAAAGGTAAAAAAAAAAAAAAAAAAAGATGGGTTTTGGTTTTTTGTTTAAGTTACTGACTGGAATCGATGGATTATGTGTTGGGTGCTGGAGCAATGTGGTGATGTCAGGTTAATGCAATATATTTATTTAAATCTTCTAACGATCATTTGCTTCTTCTATGAAGAATTATCAGAGTAGCATTAATGCCTAGTTTTACAGCTCAAAATGTTTTAAAACTTTAACTACATGAAGGGAATGTGCAGATTTCTTTCCAGAAGTTGAAATGAAAGGATTATGATGATTGTTTTTTTTGAAGTTCCTGATCTCTCAACATGGCTATTACGTGCAACTTAAGGTAATCGACCAGTCCAGCTTTTGGTCTGGCTTTGCTTTTCAAGCTGGTTGAATTCGATGAAATGAAATGCCTACATAGGTACACACACAAAAAAGTACTGACGGTTTTAAAGCCTTTATTTTTAATAAAATTTGGGAAACGATAGCGCCCTGAAATCAATCTCAATATAAAGCAGAAGCTTCTTTTAAAAACAGCAGTAATGTTTTTTACAGAAACTATTAGTACTGCAGATAAAGCTTTTGGGATGTGAATGTTTGCTTGATCTCAGTCGTAGCATTTTAGTAATATTTTCTGTTTCCTATTTGATTCTCTATCTGCTCAATACTTTAACATTCTCTCTTGTAGCCTTGATAATCCTAATTCTTCTAGTAGTCTGGAGGCATTCTGTCATGGGAGCAAACTGGGCAGGAACTGGAGGTCTCCTTTGCATGCGGAATCCTACCTGCTGCTGGCTGTACTCCCTCTGAGCAGAGGAAGGGGCATTTGCTCAAGATGAATTCTCTGCTTAGAACTGGTTTCATGCCACGTGCTCTTTGTACAAGCTGTGTGTAAAGGTATTTTCACAGCTTCTTGACTGCAGTGCCCAGGAGCGGCCTGCCTGCTGGGAGGCAGCGTCCTGCCTTTTTATCACGTAGCCTCGTGTTCCTGCAGAATTTCATCGTGAATACGTAGGAATGTATGCATCAGGGCAGAAGGCCTTTACTTAATCTGTCTGAGAGATATTTACAGGAAAGGAGGTAGTGATCCCAGGAAGCTTTGCTAAGGTGCTGGTTTTACTCGGTCAGGTTTGGTAAAGTTCCCTGAAAAGCAGAAGTGATTTTGCAGTTACCATCGGGCAGGTCTTTGGAAGTGGGTTGCAGATTACCTGTGCTTACACGTCTCTTAAATGGTGGAGGGCCAGCACAGAGTGTGGGCTGATGTTTCTTAGCATCATTAATTTCTTGCTCCTTAAGAGCATGAAATTAATGAAAGAGCATCTGGAATGTTCCAGAGGGAAACTGTTTAAATTAGTTTTGTGTTCCAACATGACCATTTGACGGAGTATCCCCTTGTCCTGAAGGACTGCAGTGTTCTGGTAGCTGGGGGAAAAGCTTCTGCAGAACATGGGGAGCTCACGCTGGAGACGTGCTGCTTGTGCCCTCCTGCAGACTACACTCGGCATAACAGAAAGGAGTCTGCAGATCTTAATGAGTGCAGGAAGCGTTGCATCCTGCAGCAAGCTAGTCTTGCTCGTCTGAGAGTATGGTAATGATTTGCATTGCAATGGGTGATATACTGACATCATCTCTTTCAGGGAAAAACAGTCAAAAAGGAGTAAGTTCCAAAAAAGAAACAAAGTCCACTGGAAGCAAAGAAGCCAGGCGCTTTATTTCAGATGATGATGAAAGTGATCGTGCAACTGAGACTAATAAAATTAAAAGACAGGTTTCTGTTGAGGCGACTTGCTTAAATACTGAAGGTAGGAACAAGTACAACTGTAACAGCAGAACCATGAGAAAGGAAGAGACTACAAGTCGGCAGGCTTACACGTACTCTTTAAGGTCAGCCAGACGACTTTGTCAAGACAAGCCTTTAACAGTAGAATCCTCAAGCCAAGATGAGGAAGAATCCAGTGAAGATGTCCCATTGTTTATCAAAAGGAAAACTAGACCTTTAGTGCAAAAAGAGACTCAAAACTCCAAATCTTCCTCTCACTGTAAAAACGTACAGGACGGTGCAAATAAGGTGCCATGTGAACAAAGGGAAGTTAAACGCTCTACTGCTGCTGCCTCCCATGATGTGCAGCTGAGGCAAAGGGTGCCTGAGTACACTGACAATTCTTCTGATTTCCTTGAAGGAAAAACATCTAGTGAGTCCAGTACTTCAGTCCATCAGTCTGAGGCAATGAGGACAAGAAGCAGAACCAATGCTCCAAAGTATGTGTTTGAACTTGACACTAAGTTTGAAAACAAAGATAGGGAATTTCACATAAAAGAGAAGAAATCAAAAGCATCCAATAAGAAACCAAACTCTAATGCTTTTCCTACTGCCAAGTCTTCAGCAGCAAAATCGAGAGAACCCGAGAAGGAAAAGGTGCAGAAGTCTCACGGATTTTTTCCAAGGACAACTGATGTCTGGTCTGAAAAGGAATTACAAAAGCTGCACAGGCAAGTGGTTCCCTTGTCTTCACAGGGCAAAATTTCCTTCTGGCATCAGGAGGCATAACATACTGGAGTGGTTTGGATGGTCTATGAATTTGCATTTTTCAGATTTTTGGTTTTGAGAGTCAGTTTCTTTCAGCTTATTTTAAGGGTTTCCTATATGCTTTAATTTCCTTTTACGAAATACATTTTGTTAACAAATTGAAAAATAGTAAAATAAAGGAGACCCCGTAAGTTTTCTAGAATAACTGTAATGTGTGGGCCTAGAGCAGCCCCTACCACAGTATAAAGTGAGAGGAACACAGCAGCTAGAATTTTGTGATTCACTACTCCTCTACCTGCTTCCCAAATACACATACTTACTTTTTTTGTGTGATAGATATTTCTTTGAATAAAACTGAAAAAACGTGAGTTGGTAAATAATATTGTTAAAGTATTCACATTTATGATTTGTCCAGTAAAGAGATATATTCTCTTGCCCAATGGAATAAAATATTACAGACGTGCTTATGTATTTAAGTTTTGTGTAGGGGAGAATAATCACAAGAATGTTAAATTAACGCACAATCCAATGACTTAAACTGGCTACTAGGCAGCGTTTAATATCTAATTGGGTTATAAAATAACCGTGTTTCATTTTGCTTTTCTTAGATTAAAAGCCTGAAAAAAAAGGTATGAGTTAGTGTCTTGGGGCAGGGGGGAAAGCTGCTGGAAATAAGGATGAAATATATCTTGTAACTGATCCATTAGCATAAAGTATTCCAATAAAGTTGTGCGTGTTTCAAAGTGTCTGGATGACATCAGAGACAAGATTCTTTACATCCAGTGCGCAGTGCCACTCCTAGGAAGGGAAGGACAGTCTCAGGGCAGGTCACTGGGCAGTTTTGCGCAGACTGTTCGGCATGAAGAAGGTTGTGGTTTTGTTCCCTCGGCAGGGCGGTTGCTTCATTTCCAAAGCACAAGAACGGTTTCTGGGTGGAGGTAGCGATGGCGGTGGGGTCTCGTTCTGCTGAAGAATGCCATCAGAAATACACGGAGGAACAACAGGCAAAAGCTTCCAAAAGACACGCCACAAAGACCACCACTTCAGGAAAACCAGAACAGAAAGGTACTGACCTCTTGGCTCTGAGTATAATTTTGTTTTTACCTAATTTTAAGTTCAGTGTTCGTTTTGCAATAGGAGAGGCAGACACAAGCACACACATACCTAATACGTGAGCAGTAAGGAGATTCCATCTTTTAGCGTTTGGACCAGAGTCCTGTAGTGAAGGAGGTTAACTTCTACTGTACAAAGGTTTGTTGTAGAGCTAGAAGGATGTCGTAAATGACTGCGGCAGTGACAAGAAGAAAAAGGACAGTTTAGAGTTTTTGAGTTCCTGTTGTGGCAGGCAGGCTTAACCTTTGCCAGCTAAGAGAAAATATCTATTCACATCTTAACGGGCTGCTGGACGCCTGGTGGGTGGTAAACTGCTTGTACAGCTCTCTGCCCAAACAGGATAATGGGGTACTTGAATGCACCTGGGACAAAGCGCAGTAAGAACAACCAAAAACAACCAAATAGTCCTCTTGTGTTTGGCAGTTGCATGCCTGTTACTGTTTTCTGTCCACTTTGGAATCAGTAATTTGTGTTTAAGGATAGCAAGTGTGCCTGGGGTGAAAGGCACACGAAGCTCATAAAATCATAGAATATCCGAGTGGTGAAGGGCCCCACAAGGGTCATCGAGTCCAACTCCTGGGTCCCAAAGGACCAACAAAAAATAAAAGAAAATCAGACCACGTGTCTGAGGGCGGTGTCCAAACGCTTCTTGAACTCCGGCAGCTCGGTGCCTGTCCCAGTGCCCGACCACCTCTGGGTGCAGAACCTTTCCCCACCACCCAGCCTGACCCTCCCCTGAAGTGTATGAATATATCCAAGCATGTTTCCAAGCTCAGTCCAATCACCGACGAGAAGGTTATAATGACTTCAGTGCTTAGATGAGGAATGCTTGATAGTAGCTCCTGTAGCCGACAAAAACATCCATCGCTCAGCCGCTGGAGGCTGAAGCTTTAGGTCTTGCGCCGCAGTGGGTGAGATGGCTCCGGTGCTGCTTCTCGGTGCTTAAACTTGTGCAGCGCTCTCTGTTTAGTGAAAGCACTGACAGAGTTTTCCTCTGTTTGAATGAGGAGATTCACGTTACCCAGTCTCTGAAGTTCCCGCAGGAGTGCTTGAGGCCAGTTGTGCAGCCTCCGGTCTGGAGACCGGACCGGGTGGTCACGGCAGGTTTCCCTGCCCTTAAAGTCAGTGGATTGTGACTTTGTGAAGGCTTGAAAAAAGCAGGCTGAGTTCATTGCAGAACAATCCGCTTTCTTTTTACTCGACTGTTTCTTTGAAGCATTTGGGGCAGTTGCCGAATTCTTGTGAGAATCTACTGGACATCAGTTCAGTAGTAAATCATATTCAGCTTTGATAGTGATACTATTTTTCTCAAGCATTTTGGAGCATAGGTAGAAACCACCTCATGTTGGCTGACATTGGCTCTGTGCTGCGTAATACTTAGCAAAGGATTCTGCTTGGCAGCTAGGAGCTGTTCCTTGGCTTTCTCTCAGAAGGTGAGCATACCCTGTTACAGATGAATCTCAGCACAGATGATAACATATTATTTTGTTCTTCTGAAAATCTCAACTGTGGATTTATTTTTAATTTTTCTTTACTTGACCGTCTGCGTAAGCAGCCGTTTTAGCTTTGGAGTGTCTGAAGATTAGGAGATTGGGAAGGTGCTCTTCTAAACTTGCCCAGAGAGTAACCTGTGGTGGAAAGTAGGGGATTGGAATTACAAGCGCCAGTGGCAGTGACAAAACAGATGTATTGGAGAACACAGCAGGAGTTCTGAGTGGTTAATATTGGCAAAGGACAGCACCGTGTGCGCTGCGGTCTCAGATGAGCATTCCACAAAGCCTCTGTCGAGGACGCCAGCTGGTTTCCACCTGTCTGTGCAGCAGAGCCTTTGTGTTTGAGTACTTGATGCTTCTTGATGTGGTGTTAATTCGTAGTGTGTTTTGTCTTTGAAACGCAGGTGCATGGATAACTCTGTTAAATCATGATACACGACACTTGCGATGGCTGCGTAAGGCTCTAGAGTAAGTTTCTGATCCAGATGTAGCAGAGCAATTCTGTTTGAAAGTTGTACAGAAATCCAAAGGATCACAAAGAGGCTATAAGAAACTTCCTCAAAAGAGAGGGCTTTATCTCTAGCATTGATTACAGTTAGCTAATTTTAAAACCATGCTACATAACAAATGGCTTAGAAAAATTAATACTTTGATTCACGCAGATAAGAAAGAACCAGTTACGATAACTGCCAAAGTGGGAACCTTCAAAAGAAAACAGCAGATGAGAGATTTCCTGGACCATTTGCCAAAGGACAACCATGATGATGTTTTCACTGCAACACCCTTTCAAAACAGAAGAGTAAAGGTAAATCTGGGAGAACGCCACAAATACTGATGTTTTCTGGTTCTGTTTCAAGGCTGTGCTCCAAGTCTGCTGGCTCCGTGCCAGCAACAAACTCTTCCCTGTGTTTTTGGGAGAGGAGGTTTCTCTACTGGACTCCTTACTGGAGCCCTGTGCTTGCTGGCAGTGAGGATGCGTGGAGCAGGACTCGTGCAGCTGAGCGGTGCTGCTGAAGGCACGAGCACTGCCGGTCTGCAGCACGCGTGGCCTTGCCCTCTCGGTGCTGCAGAGCGATGCCGCCCTTCTGGGGGATGCTCCTTCAATCCTTACGCTGTGGAAACGGGCCCTTCCTGAAGTCAGATGGATACTTCACAGGAAGTTTTTGCTTTCCCTCCCCTCAGCACATCTCAAATTTAAAACCAGTTTCCTCTCGATGCTGTCTGTCTGTGGGAGTTCTGTCACCCTCTCGCCCTGCCCCTTGCTTTTTGTTGTTTTCTCTCTCCCTCCTGTTTGGGTGGAGGAGGTGCCAGGTTTCCTTGGTTAGGCTCATTTTCAGTAACCAAAGCACAACAGCGCATCCTGTATGTTAAGACTTTCCTCATTTCAGTCTTCTCGTTTTTAAAGAAAAACCACTCATTTATCAAGATAACTTCATTTATGTATTTATATACACCTGTAGAGAATTTTTAACGTATATTTCAGGATGTGTCTTCTTGCTGTCTGACCGGACTAGCTCCACCTATTAACACTGGGTCCTTGGCTCCTGCAGGGACTCCAAACAGCACCTGTATGTATTTTGATATATTTGTTCTTTTCTGGTGTGTTTTTTTGTAGCAACACTTTATTTCTTATTCTGGCACACATCCAAAAGTAGAGCAACACCCTGGCTCACGGAAAAGTCCTAGTTTAAGCACTGGTAACTTCATTGCTTTCCATAGAGTGCGGTGTGTCCTGGAGATGTCCCCATGACTAATACATACAATTTGGCTGCGGAATAATCAGTGCATCCATGTCCAAGCCATCCTCTTTTGCAAAGGGATTCCCCGGGAGACTGCCATTTGGTAGAATAAAATTTCAGCCGGTCATGAAAAGCATTCTCCATAATTTTTTCTTTTTCTGGATTCAAATAATTTTACTTAGCGTGCGCTGTGCAAAAGAAACTAGCCTCCTGTTGTGGCTTACGGTGAGAGGTACCCCTCCAGAGGGAAATCCTTGTTAGGAGTCACGAGGGGAACTCTCCTCCATGAACTAGTCAAGCCCCTCCCTGAAGCCAGCAGACTTCACACATCTCCAGTTTCATGCAGCAAGCTTGGGAGCTGAATTTGCTGTGTGAATAATCATCATTGTTTGTTCTCCATCTGCTGACTTTGTCCCCCTCTCCTCATGGGGAGGAGACGGCGCACAGCTGCCCTCATGCCCGTCACCTTTCCCCTAGGGCCCACTGCTGTTTCTTGTGTGGAAGTTAGTCTGTGCTTTTGAACGTTTGTGTTGCTCCTCTCTGAACCTTTCCATTGCTCCTCTCTCTCTTCAAAATGGAAGGACCACAAGTTCACCGAGTAATCCTGAAATCTTCCTCCTGAGTAGTAATGGTCAACTCTGAACTTGTAATAGTAATCAGATTTTTTTTTGATGTGTAGTAGCAGCCAAAAGAAGGCCAGCAAAATGTTGGGCATCCACAGGAGTATTAAAAGCAAGACCAAGCCATCACTTGGCTGCTATGTGGAGTCCTTGCATGCCTGCTTTCTGTATGCCGTGTGGAGGGACATGTGGATTCGGGAAAAGCAGCTGAAGTGAGCAAGGGGATGGAGTGCCTGCCTGTGGAGAGAATGAAAGTCTGGGACTCCTCACTGTGGGGAAGAGGGATACAGCCGAGGTTCGCGGCATCACGAACGGGCTGTTTGCGGTGGCCACTCAGAAAGAACCCCAAGACGCCTCTTAAGAGGACTGCAAAAAAGGGCAGGTCATTGATTGCTCTGTTGTGGCTTTGTAGTTGCCAATGTTCCTGGGAAGCCAAGAGGATGACGATGATGACTTTGCACTTACCGACAACCCAATCACACCTTCCTCGGCTCTCTTCCCTCTGGCGAAAACCCCTCAGTGTGAGCACATCAGCCCTGGCATGCTGGGACCTATCAACAGGTAGGAACTCTTACTGCTGTTCCTCTGCTAACGCTTCCCTTTCTCATCTTCCCAGGGATAGTTTTGTGTCTTCTGAGAAAGTTCACTTCCCCTCCAGACGTGTGGATTAAATGCTGCAGTCCTTTAGGTGTTTGTTTGGGGAAAGCTCTTGCATTTGACCCTGTGTGCAGTTTGAGCTACTCAGCTAAGTATGGACAACTAAAACGTTTCCCGCTGCCTGTTCTTTTACTCTTGGAGAAGGTGATGGTTTGGGGCTTCAGCCTCGGTAGAGGTCCCTCTGCTCATTCTGAGTCTTAAACCTGTTAACCCAACTGCTTCAGGCTTTACTAAAACAAATTTGAAATAGGTGGCATTTTTATCTAATGGAAGAGAAATGAACATCTGTGAAGATAACAAATTTTTTTGTCTGATATTTGCATTAAGACTTTATAGCATGTGCTCTAATTAAACACTTCTGCACTGAGTCATACTCCCAGAGCTCGTTATAATGAATTGACCAACAACTGTTTTTAACGACCGTGCTAATTTTCTGTCTCGATTAGAACTGTATGTATAACGGCTGTGGCTGTATCCCGCTGATACCCTGAGCAGAGCGCACCAGTGACACTAACTTGCTTGGTGGCCTTCACAGGAACGATTACGACAGGCACGTGTTCAGAATGCAGAACGCGCAGGGCAGGAGAGACACCTGGGACAAAGTGAAGAAGAAGCCGGTAACGCTGCTTCCTGCGCATCGCCCCGCTCCCCTGTAGCAGTGCCGAGTTCTGCTGAGCAGCAGGCAAAGGAATCCCTGGATCACAGAGGAGTCTGTGTACTGACAGAAAGCAGGAACCCTCCCCTGATTCATGCCCAAATTCTGGTTTGAATCTACATATATTTTGGAGAAAAGTTACTTTTATTATTATTTAAAATGTCTTTGTTCAGGACTTGTCACTGCTTTTGAATTCTGGACCTTTCAGATTCGTTAAGTTCCTGTTATTTTTTCCTGTAGAGCGGGAGCGGGAAACAAGGCTCCTTACCTTGCACCCTGAATTTATGTATTTATTCCTTTGGTATCCTTGGTTTGGTAATTCTCCTGGCTTTTCCGTGAACAACTGAGATCCCAGAAGCAGAAAAACATCACTAGTTCAGTGTAACGTTTTATGGTAGTTAAGTAGTTTAAATCTAGAGTGAAAATGTAGCACAGCAGTAGGGCAACTTTATTCTGATGGAATACTGAGTTTGCCTGTTCCTTTTTCCCCCCCCCACCCCCCCCCATGATGTTTCACATTCTCCTTGTGCTGATGCTGTAACTGCTGCTTGAGTGGAGACTTTTTCCTTTTTGCCAGGCTGGAGCCGCACTTGGTACACCAGCGTCAAGCAGAACCAAGTTTACTTTCGATAAAAGTAAGTAGTTTTGTTTCTCCTCCTTCGTGTCAGGCTCACTCACTTTCACGTTGCCACTGGCTCGTGGCTGTTAGCATCTTAGCTTTGGACCTTCTGGAACTGCTTTTTCAGCACAGGCACACACATTAATAATCTCCTCCCTGTTTTTCTTATTGCAGAAGTGGATCAGACCTCTGTTGTGGGGAAGCTCTTCATGCCCGAGGCAGCAGATTCATCAGATGAGGAGGAGGAAGATACTTATTTTTCTGTTTAATGCACTTTGGAGGTTTTATTAGTTCCACATTTGTAAACCTCTTGTACAGAAAGTCAAAACGAAGGGCTTTAGCCACCCCTCTGGCATGGTGTTCTTGTGGCCCTATGTTAGAGTCCGCCTTGGAAAACTCAGCCTGCAGCGTTTCTGCGGTTAAAATACGTTCTTGCTGCCAGGTCAGCAGTGAGGGTGGCAATTTTTCATGTGTACAAAGTGGAACTTTCTTGCCCAGGAACCTTCCTTCCTTTGTCCTGTTTTTCCTTGTGAAGGGGGAAGGGAGAAATGTAGTCTGATACCAATTATTTACAAATTTTGATGGGTTCATTTTAAGAAAAATACTCTTTTAGAAATATGACTGTAAAGTAACTTTAAAACAGCACTGTTTGTAACTAATCAGAAGTGCCTTTTACTTTGCTCTCCTGATAAATTGAATTTTTTACATTAATGTAATAAAGAAGATGCCAAGTGTCTGGCAGCAGTTTATGAATACGTAGCAAAGCACCTGCCTGAAATGTGTAGGCACGGTCATGTAAGCATTCTGCTTTTCTTTTAAAATGACGATTCCTGCCCCCTACAAGCAATTCTAAATATTTTTAGTGGTAGTACAGAAGAAAAAAGCTTTGAGCATATGTTTCCTCTGAACGGTAGGTAGGGGAAAAAAAATCATTTGTTGTCCTTCTGCACAGGAACTTCCCCTCCAGGCTGTCACCTGAGTGTTTCTGAACGCTGAAGCACAGGGGAAGTACAGGCTTCGTCCTCAGGCCCCATGCCTGGCTCGCTGATGCTGGGTGTTACTTTCCTCCTGCTTCTTATGGGGAAAACCCTGACAACACAGGCAGAGAAAAACCCTCAAATATTACGAAATAAGCTTGAAAGACTTCTGGTTGGCTTGAGCCACTCTGAAAGCTTATGCTGAGCTCTGTTAGGCTCTTTCCTTTTACCTTCAGTAGAGGATGAGAGCCTCGCCCAGGCACCTGGGGGCCTGGAGCCGGTGCACTCTGGGGGCTGAGCTGGGCACAGGCCCAGGGACGTGGCCAAGGGGGTTTGGCCTCCGCTGTGAGGCTGAACGGCGAGCACGGTAATTTCTGCAAAGGTAAATGCAGCTAAGAGAACTTTGCCTGAATTTCTACCATAATTTAGTCATACAGCCTTCATCTAAGCAGTGAACACCATTGACCTGTGGGCCTCGCCCTTACCCACTTCAGGCCTTTGCAGGCACGGGCCCGCATTACAGCAGGGAGTGGCACTGGGAAACTGCTCGGTGGGAGAAAAACAAAAAACAAAACAAAAAAAACAAACAAAAAAAGACAACCTGGAGAGGAAGGAAGCTCTGTAAAAGGAAGCAAGGCTAAGGGGCTGCAGCTTACCTTACCCCTTTTCAGCCTAGAGCAGTTGCAGGACCTTCTAGTACGTGTGGCCAGGTCCCCTGCGTCGCCTGGCTTCAAAGGCAAAGGAGGGTGATGCCAGCTCTGTGCTGAGGCGTTTAGCCTTGGCCCACCTCCTCTTTGGCCCTCCAAAGCAACACCACGCGTGCACGCTGCCTCACCTGTAAGCAGCCTTGCTTTGCCTAGCTGGGCCTCGAAGGGTGGGGGGGGGTTGGGTGTTTTTTTCCCAGCTAGGCACCGCTGGCTGCCAGCCGGCCCCTTTCTCTGCACAGACACTGCCCCGCTATTCCAGCCCCACACAGCCCAGAACGTATTAAGCAAGCGGACTTACTGCTATTAAAGAAGCCCCTTGATTCCCTGCAGGCTTCGTCGTGAATGCAAACGAGGATGGCTCCAGAAGGGAACGGGAAGGATTACAAAAAGGCTGTTTCCAAGCAGCCACGGCGTGGCAGCAGCAGGCTGCGTGTGCTGCACGGCCTGTGCAGGAGGCTGAACGCGGGAGCTCCGCAGGGTGAGCGGGCGGCTGCTTGTGCCCATCGGGCGGCTGCTTGTGCCCTTCCTGCTGCAGCCGCCCCGGGGGCAGGAGGCGAGGAGGCGGCAGCAGCTGCAAGGCAGGGCCAGGAGAGCTGAAAAGGCAGTGGTAGCTGCAAGGCCACCTGAAACCAGGTGCACGCGCTTACTGCCCTAGGCTTGTCTGGCTCAGTTTCAAACCCAGTAAGGTCCTCGGCGCTCTGGGCAAAGCAGAACCCAGCAGCAGACTGAGGCATGCCTTAAGTGCCAGTTTCCTTCTAGGCACCAGTCTTCCAGTGAATGGAAGGTAACCGCAGGTGGGCTCCTTCCCCTCTGACGCCTGCCTGCCTAAGCCGAAAAGCTGCAATTATTTTAAAAGGAGTTTTGTTACGATCATGAGCAGCAAACAAAAACCAGCCCTGCCCCAGAGCCACTGGCCTTGCTCTGCCCGCACCCTGTGCTGCCTCCTGGCACCGCTGCAGCCGTGGCCGCTGGGCAGGAGGCCCGGGGAGGGGCCCAGCAAGGACGGAGCCTTGCGTTAAGGCACACAGAAACAGAAGCGGGCCTCGTATGCCAAAAGCCCCGGCACGTCTGTGAGGATTTATTTACATATTTACAGTGACTCAAAAACTCAGTAAAGTGCAATTGAAATAAAACAGCCTGAGGCTCTCAGAAGCCCCGTTTCTCACTCCTCAGCTCCTGGCAGGCGCGTGGCTTTTCCCCCTGGCGCAGAGGTTCTCGGGCAGCATCTGCACGTCAAACCCGTGGTGCAGGTAGCGGAAGATCTCCTCTGCCTTCTGCCGGCTGACCTGGGCGCCAGCGGCGATGTCCAGCGGGGAGCTGTAAGACAGCACAGCGAGGGCACCTCACCGGCAGCTCTTCCCACGCCAGGTGGGGAAACTGCCAGTGGGTGAGGTGTGTCTGGCGTGAGCGCTGCAGCAGGAAAGCCAGGACCGCTGCTGGGGCCCTTCCTGGGTTTCTGAAGGATCCCAGGAGACCCCAGCAAGCCCCAGGACTGCTGCAGGGAAACCGGGAAAGGAAATGGGGGTAGGAGGGACAGAGGAAGCAGAGCCTGTGTCGTAGCCCCAGTGCGCTCAGCTTGGAGAGACAGAAGTGCAGCAAGAGCAGGGCAGGGCTGATGCGGAGACAGGACGGCTCCGGGGGAGCTCTGGGAGTGCGGTGCAGGGAGGCTCGCCCGGCCCAGCACGAGGGCTGGGACGAGGCACAGGACTGAAGGGAAAGGCAGGCCTCGAACTTGCCACGCATTTTTGCTGTTACCTGTTGATCATCTTCTTCACAGAGCCAAAGTGGTGGCACAGGTTGAGAGCAGCCAAATAGCTGATGTTGGGAATGCTCAAGTAGAAGTTGAGCAGTTCCTGTCTGCGACCCTCCACTTCCACTGGCACGCTGATAGCGGCATTTTTTCGTTGCTCCACCAGAGCCAGGTCTTTCAGCAGACTGGCAGTTTCCTCCTGGCAAGAGCTAAAAAGAATTCGGACCCCAGCCTGGACCAGGGCTGAGAGCACGCCATCATAGTACTGCGTCCTCTGGAAAAACCTCGATGTTTCTCCTGCAGTCACAAAAAAGATAAATCTCACTGAGTTGTCTGTAAGTCCTAAATCACTGTGCGAAAAAGCGACATGAACCATTTACAAAGGAAATCAGTTCAAAGAACCCCTGCTTTGAGAATTCACAAAAAAACAGGGTGATGGAAAACTTCTCAAGGAAAGGAGGTTGGAGGAGTTGTGGGAGCAGGGTTTACCTGGTTATCTGAGAGGCAGAGTTTAGGAACTAACAGTGAAAATGTAAGTTAGATACAGAGATCCTTGGGCCAGAGGACTGAGAGGAACACATACATGACGTGTGATGAGCAGGACAGGCCAAAAAAAGCAGAAGAGGTTTTGTAAAGCTACAAAAGAAAGAACTTGAACTCTGTCGGGTAAGAAATGAGCAGCATTCTAGAAACAGTGTAATGAGAAAAACTGGAGAAAAATGATGAAAATGAATGGCAGCAGTGGTGGAAAAAGGCAGCCCAGTCACAATCCACTTATCTACAGCCACCGCACACAAACACCCTCCCTGAGGACCAGCAATTTCAGTGTCCAATTCTATCATTGCTTTCATATCTGAACTATCAATAACTTAATTTCTGTCACAAAACCAAAGCTCCATCTGCAGCAGTTCCATTTCAGTCCTGACGTTTTACCTCCTGGCACACCTGTAATTTAATCGAAGCTGTGAGCAGTACTTTCATCATCTGTGCGGCAGGTGCAAGAACTCACAACTTTTATAAATGGCACCGGGAATAGACAGCGATAGTAAAATCCTTTGGCTGCCTAATTTGGATCTTACGTGTAGAACAAACTGCTCATCAAACTGTAGAGACTAATTAAAGAAGTAAGTCTTGAATTTTCCATGAGCGTTCGGTCAGGTCAGGAAGGATTAGAAAGGCGTCTTTGAGACTCGACACCGCGCTCTGTGACAGAGGGAACAGCTCTGAAGTAACTCTTTGTAGAAGTGCTCTCTTGTCTTTTTCTAGAAACCGATTCCGTTCAGCTGCTTATCTTCTGCTTAGTCCAGCAGCAGCTATTGCAGCTTTCAATCCTTACATTTCAAGGCAGATTTAACACTGAGCGTGGTGCGTTCAGGCCAGCCACTGCTCTCGCTGGTTCTACAATGGGAGAACTTCTCTACAACTTACAGACACCACTCACTAAGTTACTGCTACAAAAAGTATTTTTTCTTGATTCCTCCGTTATTTTATTGCCAAGCGTACATAAGATTATGCTGGTTCCTTTATTCTGCTCTTCTCACTTGCTTCATAGAAATCTGTCTTGAGGTTGTTGGTTTTTTTTGCACGTTATTAAGGTCAGTTATTAACGTTTGAGTTAATAAGCTTTTCCCTGTTTCAGTAATTAGTAAGTAATGTATCCCTATGGATTCAGTTCTGCATCTCTGCCTATATTAACTGCTCAAAAGCAAAACAAATTGTAACGTTCAGCTTGTGACCTCATTAATATAATACTCCTACAGAGGCTAAAAACAAGGTTTTCAATCTAATTTCGGTCCTGTGTTATACACAAAGCCAGAGTGGCCATGGACGCCTTGGACAGAGAGCAGCGTGCCCCCTGCCACGACCCTCCCTGGGAACACCTACCTGCTTTAACCCTGTCCTTCTCCACAATCACACAAATCCTCTCAAACATGTTCTGCAAGCGCTGGATCCGCTGGGCGACTTTATTCCTGTTGACAGAGTTCAGCAATTCTGACTGAAATTTCCTTTCCACTGCCATGCGGTTGCTCACGATGTAATCGCTGCTGCTCAGGGAGCAAACCTGCACCTTCACCCCGTGAACGGCCTTCAAGGAAGAAATGACATCTGCTCCAGAGGAGATCTCACGGCTGTCCACCAGAATGCACAGCGAAGCTTTTTTCTCCAGAGCGTCATGTGGAAACAGACCCGCGGCTGAGGAGGGTTTTGTGGAAGCAGAACAAGATGTAACTGAAGTGTTCTTGCAGGTATTCTTCAAGGAATTCTCCGCCTGTAAATGCTGAAAATCACACAGTATTTCTGAGATTGTGCAGAAGCGCAAGGCCAAAGAATGTCATGCCCCTAAAAGATACACTTCCCAACACTGATGCTTAACAGATACACTTTGTACCATGGATTTTTGAAAAATCCAATGAATAAAATCTTTAAAAAATGTATGTTTTGATGTTGCAAAACATAAATAATTTCAGACTTTAATCCTCCACAAAGAAAATCTCCCCAATTAGTTAAGCCTTGAAATATTTAGAAGTTTGTGTGACAAAAGCACGCGGCCTTCACTAGCACAAATTGAACAAAAGACAAATAACATAGATGACAGAAGTCAGGCAGGAAAGCACAAGAGGCTGGGAATCCAACCTCAGACTGTCTTAATTTAGGACAGAGAACAGTATTTTATAACTGCTATTTGAAATAGCTCCATGTTCCTTCATGATCATCAGACTCAGGACAGCATCTAATGCCCAATTTTTATTTATCGACTGCTAAGACCCCCTCCAAGTTACCTGTGGGTACAAAAGCTCTCAATACCAGAGGGAGATAATGTAAAGCAGGACGAGTGGAACAGAGCTACCCCTTCATCACCAGGAGCGCGCTCACTCTTGCTGTTCTGTTGCTGACAGCCCTCAAAATAACACTACAGCAGGACAGGTTCCCCCCACGTCAGACTCTTGAGCAAAAGGTGAGGTGAGAGGAAGGTCCTTGCTGTGAACCACCACCCACCTCAGCGGGAGCCTGGAGATCCTCCTTCCCTGAATCAGAACTGGCAGCAGCTGGTGAGGGGCGCCTGGTCCTGACTTCACGTCCTGGCTGAAAATCCAGCATTTCAGATACCGAAGCCTTCAAGCCTAGCAGTATCTCACTCTTTTTCTCCACAGGCTGATGAACACTA
This sequence comes from Anser cygnoides, assembly GCF_040182565.1. Lineage (NCBI taxonomy): Eukaryota > Metazoa > Chordata > Aves > Anseriformes > Anatidae > Anser > Anser cygnoides. The sequence goes on from NC_089877.1 coordinate 65,700,384, forward strand.
TTTTCCCCGGTGACATTTTTATGCTGCACAGAAGAGACTGAAGGCAATGACTTGGGTAACTCAGCATTTTCCTGTTCTGTCCTGAAACAATCTGTTTTCACGGGCTTTTCACTACTGACACTTGTTTCTTCCCCGCTGGAATCACTGAGAACAATGATCCGGGATGGCTTCTTCTTTTGCCCTGGGACAGAGCAGTTCTGTTCCTTTTTGGCCAGGTTTAATTTTTTCCTACAGCGAGTGAGGTATTGTTGTCTTCCACTAGTAAAACTCTCATTGTTTAAGAGATCAAAATTAACGCACACTTCCTCCTCACTGGATTCACTTTTTCTGCAAGTTTCCTCTTCCTCCTCTCCAACACAGAAACTATCTTCTGCGTAAGTCTCATCTTGCTCAGGAATCTGTGGGGGGAAAAAAACCAAATCCAGTAAGTTCAGAAACAATGTAATGACTTTGCTCTTCCTCTCAGCAGATGATTCTTATTTATCCAGCCCATCCCATGCATAGGCACTGCAGGACCCCGAGCTTCTTACACCTCACCAACCCTGCCCAGCTGAAGACGCTCTGCAGTTCCTGAGCTACTTCCTTGGAGGGCCTGGCTCTGGGGCCCTCCATACTCACGTGTCTGGCAGTACACACACTGAGATTTCAATCAGGCCAATGGTTTATCACTCGAAAGCTTGTAAAAGGAATATTAATTGTAATATCACAATAGAAGCAAGACTTGCTAGCTGATAATCCTACCAAAGAGGTTTGTATTACAGACAGGAAGATCTTCGGGTGTCTCTCTGCACAGGGTTGAAAGACTCTGAAACGCCATGCCTGCACACTCAGGACATGTTGCAGTCATGAACGAAAAACAGGCAGATTCGGCAAACCAATTATAGTACCACCTAGATAACATGAACTCTGCAGCATACACACAAGACTTGCTGACAGAAGCCCTTTATGGTGGTGCCTTTATGACTTTTAAAATGAAATGTAAGTTCAAGCTTCTTGTTTTCAGCAACACCCTGTCTCAGAAGAAACAACAAAACTGACATAATAAGGCCACGCTGCTTGGAAATTGGATTGCATGTGTTCTTACCTGCTTGCAAATAATCAGTGTGCACAAGTTGAATTTGTGCATTAACAACAAAGTAATTTATCCTTTTCATCAAATAGAGACCTCTATTTTATTGAGCTGAAGGCACTATAAAAACAGGAATATAGGATACAGAAAGAAAACTCGAGACAGTGGGGTGATAATGATAAGGAACCATCCTGAGATTCTGTTTTTCCAGTTCATTGATTTATTTGGTCTCTATGAAGTAGAAGAAAAATTAAAGGCTAAATAATTAAAAAATACTGTACAAACTATTTGTGTTGTGCAATGCATGAAGAATGCAGAGTAAAACAGAACCAAAAAGACAGATCTTGTAGGAAATATCTTATCTGAGTGCTGTGCAGTGTTCACACGGAGGGTGAACACAGCCAACTGTGAAAGAAACTAAACTAAGCCGGGAGCAGCCAGAATGAGTTCACAGTTTGAAAGAAGTCGTTATGATAATCCAGCAACGTTTCACTGGCACTTCTATGAATACAGAGAATTGGTGCATAAATGGTAGTGTACGCCAGAGGGCAAGAGCTTAGGTAAAGACCTGCTCTGGAGTCATTCCTGCTCAGCAGTTACCCCATGGGGCAGCGGCACAACTTGGTGTCCGGGGACCACGTGAAGGCTCAGACTCCAGTAGCACCGAGGATGTCCGACAGCAAGAGGCACCCCAGCAGAGAGAGCTCAGTAGCAGCAAGAAGCACAGCTGAGAGAACAGAGCATGCTACTTGGCCTGGCTGAAATCTTAGTGCACGTGCATTGCCAGACACCTCGTACGCTCCCAAAATACAAGTTTGGAAACATCTATGAGAGAATAAAGTAGCGTGCTTTACTGTCATGCACAAACGGAATTTCACAAGGACAGCCATCATTTCGTTTCATACCTGTGAGAAGATCGCCGTGCTGTTGAAGTCACGATGAACCATTTTGAATCTATTCCCAAGAGCTGGACTATGCACAGATTTCAGGTAAACTCCTCTCATCTCAGAGTCTGAATTAAAAAAAGAAAATAGAATGAGAGAATACAGTATTATTAAGGATACATTTATCTTTCATTATTATTAAATCATGTTTTCCATGAGCAATTCCTTTACAGTCTTCCAAATTTGACATCTCTATACACCTCTGAATATCGCAAAGAAAAGGAGTAACTCTACCCAGCTTGCAATTAGGAAGAGCCGACACATAAAGGGTTTCTCAGCAGGCAGAGCTCTGGCTGCTCATAGCAGGGAGAATGGCTATGGTAGCCACAGCAAACTCAAATCAATTTGTTATCCACGTGGCAAGTCTTTCCCAAAACAGACATAACTGATTTCAGAATCTGTATGAGACAGGTGTGGGGATTTCAGACTTTCCACGGAGAAGGAAAATCCTCAGCAACACCTGGGAATCTCTTAAATGGTATTAAGATGATTCCACCATGCAAATATCCCAGGAAAATCAAGGCTTATAAGCACAGGAATAAGAAAATCTTGGCCAAAAAAGAGCTTTACCTTCTTAGCTCTGTCAGTGTCAGCACTGTAATTTATCTTTAAAATTCATATTGATATTTCACATCAAATTTTAGGTCTCTTTGTATGAAAAGACCTGAAAGCTTCAGAAATTTCTAAGTGAAATGGAAAATTCTGTTTCCCTTCAGTCATATTGGTGTATGAGGGGTTGGCTGATTTGTAGTCAGAGGAGAACGCTGGCCTCCATGGTCCTCAGAGAATTCATTCCAGCTTGTGCAAAGCTATTGCACTGCAGAGACTCCAGTGAAGATTTACTACATAAGAAAACCAGGGGAATACAAATAGAAGAGGTACAACAGATGGAAAGCACCTGATTTACTCGAGCTGAGGAGATTACTACTAATTGGCTGACACAGAGCAACTGACTGAATGGCTGTGCCTATCACACACCGCTTGCTATACAGCACCTTATCTTAAAATCAAAAAACCTTTCATCCCTCACCATTTAACACTTGCGTGACCTCTGCATCATCATTCAGGAACTGACGAAGTGACGAGTTCAGCTCGTTCTCTGTATCGTCACTCTCATCAGATGAAACACAATCTGCATCTTGCTGGGACAGCTCAGCTTCTTCATCTAAAAACTGTCTTGCTGCATTCTAAAAAAGGAAAAAAACATCCAAATGAATTTTAGCTAGACTCATTAATTAATGTCATAATTAACTAATGTTACGTATGAAAACTCTGATTAAATCAGTTCACGCATTCAGGACACCAGCTGCTCAGATCAACTCTGGGGCTCCCAGCACAAGAAGGACATGGACATGCTAGATCAAGTCCAGAGGAGGCCACGAGGATGCTCAGAGGGCTGGAGCCCCTCTGCTACAGGCTGAGGGAGCTGGGGGCGTTCGGCCTGGAGAGGGGAAGGCTCCGGGGAGACCTCACAGCGGCCTGCCAGTGCCTGAAGGGGCTGCAGGAAACCTGGAGAGGGACTCTGGGTCAGGGGCTGTGGTGACAGGGCAAGGGGGAATGGCTTTACACTAAAAAATGGTTGATTTAGATTAGATATTAGGAAGAAATTCTTCCCTCAGAGGGTGATGAGGCCCTGGCGCAGGCTGCCCAGGAGCTGTGGCTGCCCCATCCCTGGGGGTGCCCAAGGCCAGGCTGGATGGGGCTGGGGGCAGCCTGGGCTGGGGGCAGGGGGCCCTGCCCATGGCAGGGGCTGGGATTAGATGGGCTGTGAGGTCCCTGCCAACCCAAACTAGCCTGTGGTTCTGTGATCACTGATACTAAGCTGCTGTCTGAAGTAAGAATCCATCACGTGGGAAGGTGATGTACAGAGCACGATGTTTAGGGAACTACATGCCAGCACACAAAGATCTGTCCCACCACCACCGCTGGTGAAGCTGGACTCCATCCCCAAGTGGTGCCAGAGGTACTCACACTGTAACGCTGTTAGCACCGACCTAGTGGCACAGGCAGAACTAAGCTACCCAACACCATCAGGTGATTTGTAACTTATAAATCCTGTTTCACTCCTATCAGCTAGGAGTTCTTCACAAAAAGCTGTTTTGATTTAGAAGTGCCGGATTACTCTGAACTAAAGACTGTTGGAAACTTCAGATGCAGACTTCATGCTGCTTTGAACTTTTCTGATTTAAGATTAATAGTTTGGTAAATTTGTTAGACAGTGAAACTCATCCTTGAAAAAATGCTGTTTCATGGATGATGAGGCACTTCACTCTTGAACTTCAGTATAGGAGGCGTGCCATAAATGTAGATGCTGTGTTCCATAGTAACAGGCAACAAAACATTGAGAAGAATGTAGAGAACAAGGAAACTATCCAGAGCAATGTTTTGTCAGAGATGCTTTTTTTAAGCTCACTTTTTCTCTTAAAATTTCAGCTAAAACTGCTATCATAAAACCTGGAAAAAAATCAGTATGTATCTCATTTTCCCCAGAAGAATGATTGTTTGCCTTCAGAATATTTTGAATGAATACTGTACGTTTTGTTTTAGCACACAGATGTGCTACGATAAGAGATCTCTCGGATTTTTTTTTCAAGTCCTTGCTTTTAACTTACTTCTTTACAACAAGTAGTAAGCCTGACTGACAGGTATTATTAACAGTTCCTTTTCTAGAAGAGTTTTGATTATTATAAAATGCATTGGAGGTCACCCGCTTACAGGAAAGACCTCTCAGTGCTACTGCCAATTAGTCTTAATCCTTCTTACTGGTGGAAGACTATGCAGAAGACAAACCCTGCAGCACAAATAGCACTATGACACCAGAAACTAATAGCCAGGAGTCTTGTCACACTTAGGAAACGAATAGTTATCAGGTTTTTCGATTGCCTATTGACTCTTGTTCAGTGCCAGCTGGCTATTTGGGTCACCCTGGACTTCCCACAATCTCAGTTAATTGCAGATCACTGCTGCACTTACAGCTCCGTTATCTGCAGCTGCGACAGAACAGCTAACTGGGGGTGGACTGATCACAGTGACTGTGATGTCCTGGATCTTCTGTGAATCTGGAAATCTGACACGTTCATCACTATGAATGTTTATGTAAGATAATAGGTGAAGGCAGAGTAGAATTTCTTAAGTCTACAGGTAACATACTCTCTTTTCATGAACCTTTTGATCTCACGTCAAGAAAACATTTAAATAAAATAGAGAAACAGATTGTTAATCTCCCTAACTCTTTTTCATTCCAAAATATAAAGTACTGATACTACAGGAAAGACTCCATGCTGAGGGTTATCTTTAAAACAAAGCTGCAACAGGGGAATTTCAGACTAGATATTATGAAAAATTTCTTTACCATGAGAGTGGTCAAACCCTGGAATAGGCTTTCTGGAGAGGTGGCTGATACCCCAGGGCTGTCAGTGTTCAGAAGGCATCTGGACAATGCCCTCATTAACATGCTTTAACTTCGCGTCAGCCCTGAGGAGGTCAGGCAGGTGGACTTGATCTTTGTAGGTCCCTTCCAACTGAACTATTCTACTTTTAATTCTAATTCTAATATTAAAAATATGCAACATAATGTGCCCTGGAGTCCACATTACTGTAGTTGTGGAAACATATCTATGCATATTTAAGAGCTTTTCAACTTAATATGAATGTATGATAGTGGCCCGGCATCTTGTCCACAAGTTCCCAATGCAGCGACAGATTAAAGGGTAAAATACCAACTTAATACTTAAGCTTTGGGGTAGGGGGAGTATTGCTGTCTTAGGACGTTCAAAACTGAAACCATTAGAGCAGGTGATATATTCATATGATATAAAGCCCTAACAGCGTAAGTTCTGGAAAAGTGCCTGAGCTAGGATGCCTAATCTTTGAGTATCTCCTTACTTGTAACGTAAAATCTTATTTTGTTTCAGAACATTATTACACAGGGACCTGCAGACTACTCTGAAGGTCACGTAATGGATGTGAGAATTAAAATCATTAGCCAGTGTTTCAAGATTTCATCCCTTAAGTCTGCAACAAACCTGTATGAAATAGCTATGACCTAAACAATGACTTAAAAATAACTGCTCCACTGCATACCTACCACAAAATAGTTGTACCATGAGATCCTATGTAAGGCTGTAAAATATATAAACACACAAGCTCTAGAATGAATGTCTCCAACACAGTCTACTTTTGCCTTTTGGTTGTGAAACCATTGTTGTAATTTTCATATTTTTTTAATAATTTAAATGCAGACAAGTTAGGAAACATTTTGTTCATTCTTGCAGTTTGAACACAAAATAGACTCTCACTAATTCTCCCTCTGTCTCTTTTAGTTCAGTTTGGTGCTGCTCATGTCCAAACAAGCATTTTTGGAGGTGTTCAAGGCCAGGCTGGACGAGTCCCTGGGCAACCTGATCTAGTGGGTAGCACCCCTGCCCATAGCAGGGAGGTGGAACTACATGGTCTTTAAGGATCCTTCTAACCCAAACCACTCTATGATTCTATGCCTTTTCTGAACTAGATTTTGTTGTGTTGCAAACATGTACACTTATATATGTACATACATAATACATTACAACTTCAGTTCAAACTGCTGCACGTGTAAGCTTCAAAGTATTAAGAGAGATGTGAAATTCCATACCTTGCATGTAAAATCACTCTTGACCTTTTGACGTTTTGCACTTCTTTGCTGTTTCTTGTTATGTGCTGCTGAGCTGCTATTTGTGGTCCTACTTGAGTTCTTGTGAAAATCCAAGCTGTCATCACTGGACACATCTGACTAGAGGAACATTTCACAAACTCTTCAATAAATAAGGCTAAAGCAAGCAACATTATAATTACACAGTCATCCTTCAACATCTGTTTTTTTCTTAAGTAACACCCAATTTTTGTGATTGATTTGATATGGCAAAATGATGGAATACAGCTAAGCATTTTATCAAAGTCCAGAATTGCACCTCTTCAGAAAAGAACAGAAAAACACATTATTGGGAAGAAAAATCAGGCTAAATGTGGCGTGAACATTTTTTGATTCAAAGCTTTGAGGAAGAAAGGTTATTTTACTGCCTTTCACAAAGACAGTGGCTCTGCTCTCTTCCCTATAGCAATAATTCAGTCTCAAACAACACCTACAAACACATCTTAGGATATCTTGGGGATAAACTGAAGGAAGAAAAAAAATTACGTTCTAATACGTCTTTGGTCAGATGGCATAAAGTATTTTTAATACGAACACTTGCCTACCACCTGAAAAAAGAGTGAATGTTTAAAAATATCCTCCATAAACAAGTTCATGTTATTTTCCTTCTTCATTACCAAAGCTCTTACTAACCATGTTAAGCGGGTGTCGACGTTTTCTGATGGCATGAATCGGTGATTCAAAATCACTATCATTCGTAACCTATGTAAACAGAAATAAGAATACATACAAAGAGGATTTTTGGTTTGATGTTTGACTTTCTTGCTTTTTTGCTTCTCTTGTCTTTTATTTTCTCTATTAAGACTCACATCAGGAGACTTCAAAACATTTTTTTTTCTGTTTTTCCTCTGGAAAACAATCTCTTCTTCACTTTCACTGCTGGTTCCTACAGAAAAATAATAAGCAACATTCACAAGGATGTGTATTGTTCACAGTACAATATTGCTATAACTGAACAATCAAAACCTCTCTCTCTTATAAAAGTACCTACAAAGGAGATTACTTATTGATTTTTGTGGCAAATATTGCTCTCTTTAGCCTTGTTAATCAAAATAAATAATCTCCAGTTGAGATGTACAATAAATCCTACTTTCCTGGAGGTTCTCTGAGCGGAAATGATTACCCCAGGCAGTACAGATACAGAAAAAGAGAGGTGAAAAATGAAAAATGAAGAATGAAAAATGGAGAAGCCCTTAAAATTTGAGTAAGTGTTACACTTCTGGAAACATTTTGTAACACATACGCCTTTGGATGCCTGAAACAAAACCAGAACTCATCAAAAACTCCTCTTCTTAATTCAGTTTTTCAAACAACTGCAGCCTTTTCTGTTTTTCCAAAGGACTGCCTTTGCTGAAATATAACGTATGAATATATGACAACGGGAGCCAATGTGATCTATAAGTGACATATGAGTGGAGAATGACGTGGATTGACTGACAAGAAATTATGAAAAATACATTTTTTAATAATATACTGTTCCTAAAACAGAAAAGGACAGAAAGGGAGACGGAAGGGCGTAGTGCAGTGTTGGTGGTATCAGTGCGGTGCTGGTGGTACAGAGGTGAGCATAGCACCTTCCAGGCACTTGGCCCGCCTTCGCTCCTCGGCCAACAAATGCAGTTACAGTGTAGTGCTGGTGAACGGGGTGAGATCCAGCTGGTGACCGGTCACCAGTGGTGTTCCCCAGGGGTCGGTGTTGGGGCCCATCCTCTTTGATATCTTTATTGATGACTTGGACAAGGGGATTGGGTGCACCCTCAGTAAGTTTTCAGGTGACACCAAGCTGGGGGGAAGTGTTGATCTACCAGAGGGTAGGGAGGCCCTGCAGAGGGACCTGGACAGGACGGGTCGATGGGCAGAGGACAATGGGATGAGGTTCAACATGGCTCAGTGCTGGGTCCTGCACTTTGGCCACAACAACCCCATGCAGTGCTACAGGCTTGGGGCAGAGTGGCTGGAAAGCTGTGCAGGGGAAAAGGATCTGGGGGTGCTGGTTGATGCTCGCCTGAACACGGGCCGGCAGTGTGCCCAGGTGGCCAAGGAGGCCAACGGCATCCTGGTTGTGTCAGGAATAGTGCAGCCAGCAGGGCCAGGGAGGTGATCGTCCCCCTGTACTCTGCTCTGGTGAGGCCGCACCTTGAGTGCTGTGTTCAGCTTTGGGCCCCTCACTACAAGAAGGACATCAAGGCCCTGGAGCGTGTCCAGAGAAGGGCTACGAAGCTGGTGAAGGGCCTGGAGCACAAGTCCTGTGAGGAGCAGCTGAGGGACCTGGGGGTGTTTGGTCTGGAGAAGAGGAGGCTCAGGGCAGACCTTATCGCTCTCTGCAACTACCTGAAAGGAAGGTGTGGGGAGCTGGGGGTCGGCCTCTTCTCACAGGTAACTAGTGATAGGACTAGAGGGAATGGCCTCAAGCTGTGCCAGGGGAGGTTCAGGTGGGAAATGAGGAGACATTTCTTCTCAGAAAGAGCAGTCAGGCGTTGGGACGGGTTGCCCAGGGAGGTGGTGGCGTCACCATCCATGGGGGTGCTCAAGGAAAGGTTGGACGTGGTGCTTAGGGACATGGGTTAGTGGTGACATTGGTGGTAGGGTGATGGTTGGACCAGATGATCTTGGAGGTCTCTTCCAACCTTAATAATTCTATGATGCTGAAATTTCCAAATAAAAATAGAATAGATCCTACAAACAGCTGATGTTTTCAAGACAATCCAGGTCTGTGCAGAAGTTATAACCAGAAAATGTTAAGCACTAGTTAGTTGTCATGCAACTAAACTAAAAGAAATCCGTCTGTATAGATTCTATTCCTCCGGAACAATGATAGAAAAATATGAAGGCGTGGTGGGTGGACTCAGGGATTGAAGTGCAACGGATCTGGATGATTATGAATAAGCCATTGAGAGGATTAAGAAAGGGCTTTAAAGGCAGCTGTAGCTCACACAATTATGTCTCACATGGTTGCACTGTTAGCGCTTGTGGAGAGATATCAGGGGGTTAATTCAGATTGCTTTCTCCAATATGTATGCATGCGGTTCAGCCTCAGATGGCTAAGCTAGAATGCATGGTATATTGCAGGAAGCTGAGATTCTGGAAAGCCACCTCATTGAGCTACCTTCTAGTATTAAAACCACTATTCTCTTTTCCTCACATCATAGCCACCTAAGTCAAAATACCTAGCTGAAGATGCAAAAGATACTGAATTCAACATTATTGACTAAAACATGAAGGTATTAATTAACAGTACCGCTGCATTCCCTACCTTCAGCAGGACACACACGTGAAGTACGAATATTGGTATCTTCCAGGTGTGCAGATCTTCCTAAAGGGGAATCAAGTGCATCCAAGGCCGAACTCTCAAAGTTCTGTCCACGTGAGCTTGTACCTACTTTATCTGTAGGATGAACACCTGGAATGTTCTCCATGACACTAGAGAAAACATTCACAGGAATTCTTTTGATAGCTTCAATATTCCTAACCCTTCTATATGGGGTAGAAAGGGAAGAAGCCAAGGCTTCAGGTGATCCGCTTCCCATTCTGTTCCCTGACTTTGAGACAGGCCCTGCAGGGGTTGCATCCCCAGCCACTTCTGCATGACTCACGTTACTACGCTGGAATGGCAGTGGTGTGGAGATGTTTCTTCTCTCAAGGCTTTTGCAATCCCATTTTGGCAACGTTTGAAATCTGCAGCGATCATTTAGTATTTTTTCTTTATCTTCAGTGACATCTGTGTGACTCTGTGAGGCACCATTTAATTCTGGGGTATTGTTCGTATTCATTTCATCTTCCAAGATTTCATTCTCACATTCTTCAATGGAAAATCCCAGATCAAAGTTAACAGAAAACAGTTCTTCAGAAGAGTCATAAAGATCGTTATTACCCAGACTCTGCTCAGTCACACTAATATCAGCCACCATTTCCGTGGTTGTGATTTTACTGCTTACTTGCTGTTCCTTGCAGGTTTTGTCACCAGTCATACAGCACTCCCGCGAGGGAAGCCACTCAGAGCCTTGCACTGCAGCCGACGTGATAACATTCCCACCTGAACCTGACATGACAGAAGGCTCATTATTCACAGATGAAATTTCAGTATTTGTTTCATAAATGTGTTCATCTTCAAATAAATGTATACTCTCCTCTTCATCAATAGTCACACTTCTCTTGTTCATTTCAAGGCATTCTTTATCTTCTTGAACCAAAGATTTACTTGAAGAGTTATTTACCAGAGTGTAATTTATTGTTAGATTTTTCTTTTCAATTTCTGTCAATTCTTCATTGTCAAACATGCTATCAAAGCTGTCACTCCAGTGAAGCCCCTCGGCTTTGTCAGCAGCAGTCTGCAAAAGTGATACAGTTTTTGAAAAGCAGGTATTTACAGAAGCACACAAGTCATTGGTGGCTTTCAGTTCAGGATTTTCAGAGGGCAGGAGTGAATGATCACCTTCCGACGAAGCAGGAAAGTCTTTGTCCTGCAGTCTCTCTGAATAACTACTGGAAATAGCTTTTTGAAAAGGGCGTATTGTTTCTTCACTTCTCACCATTTTTTCAAAATCATAAAGTTTATTCAAAGGGGGAGGAGACTGTGATAAAAGCCTTTCCACACAGGAAAATACTCCTTCCAGCCAAGAAGACTCTTCAGATGACCTCACAGGCACAAACAAATCCAAGTATGATTCAGGAAGATAAAATAAGTCAGAGGACACAGGTGATTTCTCAGCCGTGAAGCTACTGCAGCCCAAATCCGCATGGTTCCTCCCCAGTGAACAACAGGCTTTACCTACAGTTTCGTATTCCTTTATTGCTGCACTTTCATGAATTGTGGTACTTTCACTGTTGTCACATAAGTCAATACATTCATTTAAGTCGAATGTCACCTTCTCTATTTCCTCATCCTTTTGATTGTCCTGGTCAGTGTATTCAACCAGAGTGAGCCTCCCTGCTGAGTAAGACTCAGAAGCATTTAAATCTGTAGACAACACAGGCACTTCCGAATTCAGCCCCGAAGTTTTTTTGGGAATCTTTGTGGTTATTTTAAATATGGAAAATAATTCACTCTCGTTATCCTTTACATCAGGTAGAAATGGTTTTACTTTTGATCTGTGCGCCGTGTCTTTTCTGGATGAATGTACTTTCTGATCAAATGTGGAGCTGGTCATGGAAAGAAGACTTTTATTCCTTTGAACATTAACATCTTCGATACGTAAGTGAGGCTGAAGCTCCAGCTCATAGCTGCAATCTCCCTGGTGAAAAACACAGTGTAATATTGATTATAAATACATAACATTTGCAAGGACTTGCCATGAGGATATTTAAAATAAGTGGCAAAGTTTTTTTCTAGTCCCCAGCACTATCAGAAAGAAAAAAAAAAAAAAAAAGGAAGTGCTTTGCATTTAAGGTCACAGCTTTCAAACGAAGTGTTTCCTGGCTGCTTAGCTGCAAATCCATGCTTGGGTAGTCACACCTCAATGTTTTAGAAAGACCAAAAAATACCATGCATAAATATCAATTGCATTTAACAGAGCTGCAATGCTCAGCACTCACCACTGTGCCTCCATGCCATTCTCAGAGCATTAACAATAAGCAACTCGTTGCTAACAAACTGGGCAAGGTGTTGTCTCCCCAGCCTAATACTAGTAGGCTCTAGTTCTGGGAGGACTAGGAAATTGAGAAAGGTGGTAGGAGCGGAAGAAAACCTTATTCAAGGAGCGTGTGAGCCTAGAGTTCTCTGTTCTCTTTGTACTACTGTTCATAATTCGTCTCTTGCCATTGATGCCATTGCACATTAAGAACTTCTCACTTACATACTCTGAACATTAATTTTTCCACGGATGCTTACTAATCTTCTGTTTGTAAATGCACTGACCTAGGCAACCAACTCTTTAAAAAACACGGCTGAAAAAAGAACAGTAGGCTTTGACATCACCCCCAGCTAAGGGAGCTAAGAGAGTCCTTCTCACTCTCTCCTTAAAATTAAGTTTGCAAAATTAAGCATGCAATCTCTAAAAGAAACAGTAAAGACCAAATGAAGCTCTGATAGCAATGGTTTGAAATGCTCTTTCAAAGTTCAAATCTGCTTCACAAATTAAAACAAAACAATTAAAAAAAAAAAACGAACAACTACAAATGGAGAAATAAGATCAAAACAGAAGGTACAACTATTTTCTGACAGTTCAGTCAGATGAATCTCCAGATGCCTTAATCCCTGCAATAAAACAAGGTACCTTTACACTGGATGACAAAACTGACCGTTACAATAAGAGGTAAGAAGTAACATTCTCCAAAGTCTTCCCAGATACAAGCTGCAAATGAACAAGGTCCTTGCAGTCATAAACTCCTGAACCCTCCTCATCGTCCCAAGAGAATATTATTAGAGAAGGTCTACTTCAGCTTGTGCAGGTCATGATGATGTTCACTATTCAAACTCCCACATCTCTATCTTCCAGCTGCAGGTATTAGCCATTTAAGCAATGCACAGGCTCTTCTCCCATGGACATAAACCCTGGTCTCCATTCGCAGAGAACGTGACTTTCTCTTTCTCCAACAACCGGGCTCTGCCCATTTGAGCAGTTAGGAAAGTTTCCAGAGCTGTTTAAGAGATGACTCTGACACACCAACTGCTTGCTAAAGCTGGGACCCCTGGGACCACTTCGGGAACTCTTCCAAAAGAGATTGTGAAGAAATTGGACTTGCTGATCTTGAAGGTCTTTTCCAACCCAAATGATTCGATGATTCTAAAAGTTACACCGTCAGAGCTGCCACAGGCGGCATACCTGGAGCTGCTGTTAAACTGACTTCTACTGCCTGGCTCCCCACAGGAGCCAGAGAAGTCAATTGTGGAAAACAAGGTTTGAAAAGTACTCTGTAGTCACTCTGCCTGTCCCACTGCACAAGGCAGAAAGATCAATAGCTACATTTACTGCTGGTTGGTTTATCCAGCAGTATTCCCAAAAATAGCCACTGCTGAGGTTCCAAGCTGCCTTCCATGCACTTGAAAACTGATCCCATCCTAACACAGCTTTGGATACTCTCTGGACCCAGTAGATAAGGCATACTATCCGGAAGTAAGAGTATTTTTTTCACTCTCAAACATTTAATAATAAAGCAGTATTTATTATTTTAGATTTTAACACTAACTTCACAAAGAGGCCACAGAAAGGATCATATGCAGAATAACAAAGGACGAATCAGCGTACAGCTGTTTTGGGGTCGGGGCACAGCTGGTTACAAGTCCTGTTTACAGCAATGACATCTGTGTCTCAGTGACATAGTGCACAATTTCTGTAAGGTCAGCACAGGAGAATGAGTAGAGCAGGGGGAAGAAGTTCAATTGCTGGAGATTCATTTGTAAAGAGCCACAGAACAGCCAGTCCATTTGTCACCACAAAAGATGTTACTCAGTTGCTGCACACCTCCTGCCTGTGCTTAGGCTATCTGTTCATAAACGAGGATATCCGAAGGAACTAGAAGTTAGGATTTCTCACAAAGAGCAGAAAAGGAGATCCCCAGACTACAGATGCTGACTTACAAGAAGTCTTAGTGTCAAAACAGTGAAGACACAATTAATATGAAAGTGTTTGAAGATGATTTTGATATTGTAGGTCCGAAATGATTATTTTCACTCAAGTTCAGCCAAAAAAAAAGAACCAAGATATGGAAGTCTCCAGATAAAATCAAAGAAGAGCAGTAACAAACAACAAGCAACGAGACCTGGTCAAATTAACTTTACATATGTTCTCTGAGGAGTTTACGTATTTGGTTGACAGGGTAACGGTGCTGATAATGATATGTTTTAGATTTATGTAAGTAATGACTGAATGCTACACAATATTTTGATTAAAGTATCCAAGCATTGTAAAACCACAACATATATTAATTGGATTAAAGATTGATAAGCTGCCAAACCACTAAACTATATTGAAACAGAAGTAGGTGATGTTCTTCTCTGCCCAATGCACTTCTAAGCGATGTAGCTCAGACCATTGTAGGCCCTACAATGTTCCATATTTTTTAAGTAACCCGAAGTAAAACAACCTAAACAGTAATTAAAGCTGCAGGAAAAGATGAGGGTTCTAAGTAGGCAAAATGGTAATTCAGATCACAACTGGACCTGAGGTAAACCAGTTAAGAGCAAATCATTTAAATGTTAACACGATGAAACAAAGAGTTACACGTTTAGGAGTAGTAACAAGTAAAAGGACAGTCTCACGTCATCCAAAGGACCTAAAGAAATTCATAAACAAAATTCCTGAATTGATAATGGTTGGTATGCAATCTCTTGCTTACATATGTGGGGATCTAGAAGGTGGCAAATGTGATGCCATTTTTTTAATGGTCAGGGATAGATTTGGGAAGCTATAGGTTGCTAACCGTATACTGAATAAATTAGTAGAAGCTCTAACAGTTAATATAGTTTCTGGATGACTCTTCTTCAGAGGAGTCAATATTACTTTTGAAAACAAAAACAAACAAGCAAACAAAACAACCAACCTTATAAACCCATATAGACCATTAGATTTCTTTGAAGTGACCAACAAGCAAAAAAGTTGGGATGCTCTCATGCACACAGTCTTCCTGTTTTCCAAAGGTTTCCAAAAAAAGTCCCTGCTGAAATCTTTAAAACCACCAGCAGAGACCAAAACAGGCAAATTTCTTGCATGGATAAGTAATTGTACAAGTACAAGACAGAAAGTTGGAGTGAAGAGCTGTTGCAGTGAAGAACTTTATTAGGCCACTGCTTATACCCATGCTTCCACTGTAACTTGAACACTACGCGTAGGTCTAGTCCCCCTTCTCAAAAATGGTTTTGTAGAACTGGCAAAGTTCGGAGAACAGAAGCAAGAATAAACAGTCATTTCCATATAAGCTACTAGAAAGGCCTCTGTCTTCAGGGCTCAGACCCCACCTCATCTATTCTTGATAGGCTTTAAAAATAGCCAAGATATAGAAAAAATCATTTTTGTACTTAAATTTGTATGTTACAAGAGTTCCATCCTTTACTAGAAGCCCAATGTATGTTCAGCACAACTATACCAACAAGAAAACAACCAGTCATATCTAAAAATCTTATCTAGCTGTATTTACATTTATGCAGATTTATTCTCTAAAATTTCCTGGCTAGCCAATGTATGTAAGCACAGCAATTAAAGGAAAAAACAAAGAGGGAGAAAAAAAGCCATCTAGCAGAACTGCTGTGTGTCAGGATGGCAGTCCGGAAGATGAATTTCGCATCTAGGACAAACGCTGGTAACCTAATTCCAGGCTTACACGGAGTTATATAACTGCTCTACTTCAACTTAGTTCAACTTCGTCGTTCAAAACACTTTCTCCCAGCAAGTCTAGTTAATACTGACGGAGTGAGAGGACAAAGCTGCAATTATCGCAACGCAGCTGGGATATGTACAACTTGTAGAATCTTAAATTTGCTGTTCAGCTCTTTCGTAGACCAGTGAGCTCCAGCGTGTAGCAGCTAGTCAGCAAATAGGTCATGCACAAGCAGAAACAGGCACCTCACTGATGTTGTTATACTAAACCAATAACCCTGCTTAGAGTACTGATTCAGTACAACAAGCAATAGGTTTCTTAATACAGAACATAAAAAGGAAAAAGGAAACTTAAGATATTAAAACCTTCATTATTATTATATATCTGTATGTTTTCCAGCACTTAAATTTAAATGTATTGCTAATGTCAAAGTTAAAATTAACTCATAAACTACTTCAGATGTGCATTTTCTAGTAAGACTGATGTCTGCCCAAACCATAGTGATATTTATTTTGATATTTTAAAATGAAAAGATAAGTCAATAAGCAGACATGATATAGATGTTAACAATTACAACTTCTCTAACTGAACCCTTTCTTACAACTGAAGCAAAAGCAGCATGAACAACCGGCATTGAAGTCTGCTCTGACACCAGACAGAAAAAACTATTTTCAGAACTGCTTTCAGTTAGATCTAGGGAAGAAAGGCTTTTGGATTTTTCACTTTCATACTGAGTGTTAAATCCTGACGAGTAAACTCTGCCAATGTAGTCACACGGGTGTCTTCTCTGGTTAGCTTATGGTTTAGGGTGAATACCAGTAATAATTACAACAACAAGGCTGGTGGTTTTCCCACTGCGTTTTTCACAAGCAGGTAGAGCAGATATCAAAGCAGCAGATTGCAATCTACTTGAATGACAAGAGGTTACACGTTTATCCTCACAGGTAATCATTTGATCCCTTAATACTCAAGGGAAAACCCCTTCCTCCTCATGTGGAAGACCCTTTCATGTATTCTGAGACACAAAACCATGCCTCGAATGCTCTCAGCCATGACCATTCTCCCCTCACTCCCCACACATCTCATGGTTTACAAACATTTCTTAGGATATAATTATTGCTTTGAATTTAATGGATATTTTAACACACTCACTGAGGAAGATAAAGCACACCTCAAAGAGATGCATTCATTTTTAATGGAAGACTTCTGGAGGACAGAGGAATCAGTCTGGAGTTCTCCTCCAAATCCTTTCACTCCTACCAAAAGAGCTTCTGCCTTTCGGGAATCCTGCACAGATGCTTGGCAAACTGAACTGTACATAATAAAATACTGTGTTCCTCTCCCTTTTTTAGGCCATTTACAGATAGGTTAAACAATTTTGATGCCTATGTGATTTCACTGATAACGTCTCTGCCATCTGAGTGCTGGGCATACCTTTTAGGAACTGGTTAATCAACAGAATTATCAATCCCTCCTATTCCATGAGTGAGCAGTCTCTGGAAGAGACTGCAGGAAGAAATGCTGTCAAAAACTATTTTTGGAAGTTCAGGTTTATTATATGTACCAAATGGTCCTTAAAAATATCCTTAGTTGATTCATCAGAGGAGCCCAATGGACATAGAAACCATGACTTCCCTCTACAAAAGCTGTGATATTTCTCCTCCTGACGATAACATTATTGATGTATCCAGCAGTGCTGGTGCTGTTCAGGTTTCAGACAGCTTCCCTGGAATCAGTCAGCCACAAACTCCCCCTCTTGCAGCCACGCAAACCCCTTCTGCAAACCCAAAGTCAGTCTGACCCCTCGCACTCCTGCAACACCCGTGCTGAGCTAAGGGCTGGGAACTCTTGATGGGACACCATCTGCTCCTGTTTGGTACCAACTGGCTACTATTCATTTATCTGCTTATACTTATTTTATTGGCATCCGAGAGAGCATGGATAGATCAGAGCTGACATTTACTAGTTGACTTCCTTATATCAACGTGCTGCCACCCCCACCCCCAAACCTCATCAAATAAAACAATGAAACAGAAGAGCAAAAATGAACAGTACCAAAACCTACAAATCAAGAGCTCTGGCACGTGCTCTGCTACTGTCCTGACAGCAGGGAGGGAGATCAGGAGTGCACTCGCAGTAATAAAAACTCACAAAAGGCAGGCAGAGAGCTGTACAACGGTGTTATGAACATCGTACCACAGAATGCCCCCAAAGCCGCTCCTGTCTGCAGATTTAAGCTGACAGCCATATATCTATCACATGCTTTGCATTTACTTGCTTTCCATAAGCTGCAGCGTTACGCCATGTTTTCCAGAAAACTGAGAGCATGTAAGTTAGGAGGAACGAGTATTTCTGGCTGGTATGCCTGGACCTGAGGAGACTTTCCGGCAGCAGCGAACAGTACCAGCGAGTCGCCCCTAAACACAGCAGGCACGTTACCTCAGATTAACCCAGCTAAGCCCTTCCAGGTGCCACACAACCCGCTCAGTCCCCTTGTCCCTTTCACACGGGTGACAGCCCAGCATCCTTTGCCTAATCGCTCTGCTGGGTTCTCACTGCGCACACAAAACCCTACAGGACCATTAAACACAAAGCACCTGCAATTAAAGGTTCGGACCCCCTAAACGAGGTCTTAATTATAGCTCAGGCTCAAACCACTTGGCAACAAGATCAGAGGAATCAATAGGGCACAAGGAAACTCTTTTAATTAGGGAGCGGAGATCTGCGGCCCTGCGGGCTCTCCCCGGCAGCCCTGCTGTCTGCGAGCAGAGCGAACACGCGCCCAGCCTCACCCCGGGGCGCGCGTTCCCCTCGGGTGTCTCTGCAGTGCACACACGCGGGGACCCCTCTGCAGAGCTTCTGCTTGGGAATGCCAGGGCAGGGTGCTTGCCTTACCCGTTCTCTGCGGTGTAAGACAGCTTTGGCGCCCCGACAGCGGAGAGTCACCCACAGCTCAAACCAAGAGTTCCGGAAACTTCTGAGGGTACGCCACGGACCCCGCAACCGAACGTCACGTGCGGTCTGTTTTTGTTGCTGGCTGGCAAGAAGTGCTGCACATCTCAGACCAGGTTCTTAACCAGAGACATAGGATTGCCAACAAGGCCTACAAAGCTACCCTTTTCACTGCCCTTATTTGAATGTTTTTAACTTTGATTCAGTATCTCCTGGTAAAAAGTCAGTAGGAATCACCGTACCCCCCCCCGACATGTTTGATTTAACCTCACAATCAGGAGAGTACCTTCAGGTTCTTTGGAAATTCAGGGTATTCCAGGGGAATCTTCCCCTTGGTCCGGCACTTCACCTCATGAATCTCCGGCTGGTTTGGGCTGGAAGGGACCTTACCCTAAAGACCCCTCTCAATCCCACTGTCCCCGCCACCGACAGCGCTGTTAATCAGCGTCACCAGGTGCCAAGCTGCTCTGACTGAGCTTCCGATTGCCAGGTTTGGAGCGGGAAATGGAGACTCACGGTAATAGTCCCACATGTGACAACTTTTAAAAGTCATTACCAATTGCCTACCTCCCAGAAAAAAATGCACTTCCGCTTCAGCATTTCCTGTTACAAACCCTCAGAATCTTGGTCAAATGCAATTTCAATAAAAACGATTACTTTGCCCTGACCTTGTTTCCAAAGAGTACGGTTTAATTTTCAAAAATGCTTAAAAGCTATTGAATTATTTTGCATAAGGACAACTTGATTTGTTACCACGTTACACAAAAATCCATGCTTGTAGTTAGTAGAAAATCCAACCCCATCTGCCCGGTCCTCGTTGCTGTAGCGATAAAGCCACGCAGGCATTAAGGGCTTTTCTGCGGAGGGTGTGCCTGTTGCAGGGCTCCTATCTGGGATTTCTTTTTTTATTTGCTTTCAAATATGCCAAATTTTTCTCTGAGTTATTAAAAGCACATAAATGCAATACAAATAGAATTATTCCAAACATTTTCACTTCTATTTAAAAATATCTGAGCCTTTCAATCAAATTTTTATTAATCAAATCAAATTGATCAAATCAAATTAATCAAATATTAATTTAATCAAATGTTATGCAAAACACAACTGCATAGGAGATTTCTTGGAAACATTAATGAATGAATAAAAGGAAAAGAAAACTACAGTGCTGAATTCCTGAGCAGTCTTCCACAACAGCAAATACCCATAAAGAACGCACACACACACCCTCAGCTGGCTGGTGTTATTACTAATCTCTGAATGAGATTCTTCCCAAGAAATAATTAGTGCATCAGAAATTTCCAGATCACTGGGTTATTCATATTAAAATAACAGTTTGGCTGGTTTTATACTTTATCCCTAAGTAAGAAAATAATCAATAAAACAGTGGTTTGAAGTTCAATATCCTGGCTATTTAAGGAAATAGCTTTGACTTGCATCTGCCTCTATCCCTCTGCTATTAAGGACTGTAAATGAACGTCAGACAGATTAGCAGTGATATATTTGGCTATAGAATATTTATAGTAGGAACTTGGATGCACATTACACACAGAGCCTGCAAAAACCTGTGAATCACTGATAAAACAGTATTGTTTCTATCCACTCATTTTCATACCAGACAAACACGTTAGGCAGATTTTTTACAAGCTTAACTTCTGTTACAGGTTGATTTCCCAGAGGCTGATGTAATACCCCCTTATCCTCTCCTCATGCTTATTAATAGCATCTGCGACAAATTCAAAACACACCCAAATACTAAAGTAAGGTGAAACTTAGGAAAATTTCTATTTGCTACAGCAAAAATCTTCACCAAGAATGCCTAGGTCAAAGTAGTGTAGAAAACAGCAAACTGGAATTAAGACTAGCCAGACTGGTGTGCTTATGCCGAGTACACGCAGCGTGTCTGCGGACACGTTAACCCAGGCACCGCACGAGCACGTTGTGCTGGTGCAGGAGGCACTGCTGCTGAGAGCAGCACGCTTGTCCCCGCACTGCCTGTGCCTTCAGCAAGCACGGTGCATCCCAGGGGTCTTACTGTGAAGAGGAACAGGGCACTAAAGAGGGCTGAAATCAAACCTGGCAGAAAAGCATTATTTTGAACCTCACAGTTTTCCCGACCTCATGCTTAACTGAAGTGCTCGTGGAAGTACAGTGGCAGAAAAGTGCATGGGGCTGGCATTTGACAGCCCTGCGCTTGCCAACACACGCAGCTCTTTTGGCAGGTGCAATGTTGCCCAGCACAGCCAGTCACACGTCGACAGGACCAGAATCAGGAACACAGCCAAGACACATAACCGCCTGTAAAAACATGCCTTAATAGCAATGCAGAAATTCAAAACATTGCCTACAAATCTGAATTTCGTTTATTGTGCTCTACTTAGGCATTTTTAATTAATATTTTCTTCTACAAAAAAAAATATTTTCTTCTACAAACAAAGATTCTACAGCAACAATAAAAACAGTGGAGCAGTTTCTACTTGCAAAGTAAATTAACCCTGCCTCCCTGCACGTCTGGCTATAGGCAACATGGCACAATCAGTTTTTGGCACAGCTTGCTTAATTTTTGAAAGATCCTGACATGTACAATTTTATATGCAATCATGTCAGGAATGATGCAAAATACCCTATCATAAGGAAAATCTAAATGTGTGAAGTTAAAATGCTACATTAATCTTATATTTATTCCAGTTTTAAATTTAGAGTACAAACTTCAAATCAAACTAGCAAATACAAGTTTTTAAAGGAATATCCCAACAAGCACACAAAACATATAGGGATGAAGAATTCAAGGCTGCCCTTTACGAAGATGTTACCTGGCTACATGGGCAGGAAAAGCGCAGCAGACGTTGTTTACCTTGACTTTAGTGAGGCTTTTGACACAATCTTACAGCTAACCGTGTGAGATACAGTTTGATCAAAGGATGAGGACTGGTATGAAGTCCAGCCAGTGGCTAGTTGCTAGGAGTCCTTCTCAGAGGTTTTTGCTATTTAACATTTCTATTACTGACCTTGACTGCAGGTGCCGAGTGCACCTTCGGTAGGTCTGCAGATGATGCCAGGAGAGGGGAAGCAGGTGACACGCTTTAGGACAGGGTCAACAGGATGACAGAAACCTCAAGACAGAAAAATGAGACAGCAGTGTGCCCTTGTGGCAACAAAGACGGACGCATCCAGGCTCCATTGGTAAGACTGCTGCCAGCAGGGCAAGGGAAGTGATTATTCTCCTCTGCTGAGCACCTGGGGCACCTGATAGGGAGCATTTGGTCCAGTTTTAGTCCCCCAGTACAAGAAATACCTCATCAGATTGGAGCAAGTCCAGCCACGCCACCAAGACTGTCAGAGGGCTGGACCACATTAGGTACAAGGCAACAAGTTCCTTGTGCCAAAGGAACTCAGCCTTGAGAAGAGAAGAATCATAACTCCGCCTTCAGTTATCTATTGAAAGAAGTATACAGAAAGGCTCTTTGGTCTGATTTGCTGTAGGGTTGTACCCTCTTTCCTCTGCATGCATTTTCTGAGGCACCAGAACTGAAGCTGTACGAAGACTGAACTAGGACAAGACTGGTACTAAGGAAAACAAAACAACCTCCTGCAAACTCACACATCCTCTCAGGCTAGCAGTATGGCAGATCGTTCTCTTTCAAATTGCAGGGCAGCAAGTTTGTTCTGGTGTAATCCTCCTGATGAGTAAGGACTGCCACAACTCAGTGACTGGTCCAAGGCGATTTCACTGTAAACAGAACATACAGCCTGCACGTCCCTTCTCTTTGGTGAAGGTCAGTGGGAACATAGCCTGTCTTGGGAAGACTGTTACTGCTTCTCAGAGAAGTCAAAGCTGACTTAAGAAAATTAAGAAAATATAATAAAACTTTAATGCAAGAAATCACTGTCAATAATGACAAAATAAATTAAAACATTGCATCTTTGTTTTTGTGAAAAAAAAATATGATGAAGCTTTGAAGTCCTTGAACCTTGACAATTTGGTGTAGATATAACAAACAGACCAAGAACCACTTATGTTTGAAAAACTGGGTGCCAGTGCTGATTACAGCTTCTGCCTTGTGAACCCTGCCAGATATAGTCAGAGTTACAGCAAGCGCTTTGTTTTTCTGTATAAGAATTCAACAGGGTGGAGCAATGTGTCATGTTGTAACCTCTCATATTCAGCGGAGTCACTGGAAGGTGTTTTCAGCATGCCAATGGCATCCAGTTATGCACTTCTCCTCTAACTGGTGAGAAAGTTCAGCACCTCCACCTATGACTAGTTAAGACAGATCAGAGAAAGCTGGCTGAAAATCAATCCAGAGCATGCCTGAAATGCTGAGCTAGGAAGAAGGTGAATGAGACAACAGGCAGTCCCACTCTTTCGGAAGCAAGAACATTATTTACAAGACATCATGATTAGGCTGACATTTAGCTGTTAAATTAGAAACAGTGGAAGCCAACTGTTTATCACTTGTTATCAATGAACAGCAATACCCCTTCCTTTCTGACACAGATCTTCCAGCATTTTCCAAGAATGTGAAAAGGCTCTATTCGCAGATTCTCTGCTGCACTGCCATGTCTTGTACACGGGACTGATCTGAAACACTTGGGAGAGAGAGCTTGTGTGCCACGATGGCACAGGGCAGCGTGATTTCTGAGCAAACACTGCACACAAGGCAGCACCATGCCCCGTGCCTATGCCTATGCTATGCCATCATCATGCTAAGCAACATCTAAGGTGATGGCCATAAAGCTATCGTGTTGGGCCCTGCTTGATGAGGGAACATCCTCTCTGTTCACTGTTGAGTAGACAGCAGAGGCGGTAGGGCTGGGCTGTCTGGTCCCAGTGAGGGACAAGAGGCAGACACATCTCTATTAAAAGTTTTCTAAAAGCAAGTGTTAGATACTGTGCTTTGCTTACAATTTTCTGCACCTATTTTGCGGGAATACTGACGACTCAGTTGGCAACTAACCAATTTGCTGTATAGATTATTTTATAGGTGCCAGGTGTTAGTTTAGCATCTACCACAACTCTGAAGACACTTGGGAACGCGAACAGCCTTCTGGTAGCAGTACACTTTCAGTAAGGGAACTTAAGTCACAAATGCTTCAAATGTCTGATTGGGTGGTGGGGAGTGAAGTCCTCCATCAGAAAAGAATTCTGAATTTTTTAACGGTTTCTTTGTCTCTTGAATTCCTTCAGCTCTGTACACCTGAACACCCCTGTGAAATCCTCTCTCTCTGGCAATATGTTATTGACCCAAGCCAGAGAACACAGACTCTCAAAGAAGTCAAGAACGCCATTGTCCTGTGATGGAGAAGCTTATCCTAGCTCTAAAAGTCTATTTACAACTTTCTATTAATACACCTTCCAACAAGGAGTACAACTACAATGTCTATTCTGTTCCTTGGTTAGTCTAGTTATTCAGGAAACTCTGGCAGCTTAGCAACAGATTCTGGTGACCTAGAAAACTTCAACACAAGAAAAAGCAGTATGTATAGAACTGGAGGGAAAACGGTAAGTGTTTTTAAACAACTTCCGTGGAGAAGATTAAGAATTATGTAACACCAGTGGGAGACATTTTTGAAACAAAATTAAATGCACATTATCCATTTCTTAATGAATAACATAGCCCCACACAAACATTTCCCCACTTTTTATTTCAATTAACCAGACAGAATTAGAGCACTCATTATTTTTTAAGTATTCTAACTGTGCATTAAATACATGGGCATGCTTACAGACAGACAAATGTAAATACCTCACCTGTTCATGTCTCATCTGTTCTATCATTTCCATAACACTAATAAAATGGTAACAACGAACTGAGTGGTCAACCATACTTGTAGGAAAAGGACGATTCTGCCAAATTCTCCACTCAGACATGGAAAGTTTATGAGTTCCCTCCTCTTCAGGCTTCTGCAGTTTAAAATTAAGATTAGCAAGGAGATTTTAGTTAAGAAATTGTTCAGCAAAACCAATTTCTACCTCTCTGTCAGGGACAGTAAACACCCTGAATGTAGGACTGTATCTGAACATTATCACAAATGTTTAAGTCCAGTCTAAAACAAACAATAAAAAATACAGGCTGTGTGTTGTCAGAGCTGTTCATGAAATCCAGGTTGCTTTAAGTAGTAAAATGGCATAAAAACTCCATTTTTTTTTCCCTCTGGATCAGAAAAGAGCTTGTAAAACTTGAATTTTCTATCAGTAACACTTTTATAGTTATATAAACAAGGTAATGAAAAGCTGTGATACAATACCATCATGAATACAGCATCCTGCCTGAAATTCTTAGAAGCAGGAGAAAAACTTATTGGATACTGGGAGATTTTTTCTTTCTATTTTTAATAGACAGACCTAACCTCAAAAACTCATTTCAAACATCTAATTCCTAAATTCTTAACTTCAAAAACTTGCATGTAATTCTCTAAATTGCATTTTTAAGATAGACATCCTTCAAATTCATAGTTAACTTTGTTACCCAGTGTTCCCATTAAACTACATGTCAAAGAAAACATTAAATTTAGGTTAAACTCACTGATGTTTCTTCCAGGTTTTCTAAGGTTTCAAAATGAATTTGAGGCAGTATCGGTTCCTTTGCTCCATCGCTTTCTTTAAGCCTGTAAAGTCTGTCCCATATTTCAAATTCCTCAGCTGACAAAGACCAATTCTCATGACAGTGCTTTGGGTCTGTTGGGGAGGAAAGAAGGGGAAAATATTATCTACTTCAAGGAAAAGGACATATAGAAGAAGAAGAAAAAAACCAACTTTGTGTAGTATCAGTCAGAAGAAACGTACTTTCTTTCTGCCACAACCAGAACCAGATATAGAGAATCTGCTGTCAGAAACAAAATACCAAAACAAAGTTGCACGTGCTATAATTTGGGCACATCTATTTATTAAGTGATTGCTTTGGGGAAGGCCTCATATAAAGAAGCATTGACAGATATGAATAGAGAGATTTCAATTCAACCTATCAGACACCAATAGGCCCTGAAGACAGTTTAGCAAACAGGGAAAGCATCGGGCTTGGATTTGTAAATGTAATCCTCAGGGGAGACCAGGGGGAATGAACTACAAATAAGTTGTGGGTTTTTTTGGTTGGTCGGTTGGTGGTTTTTTGTTTGTTTGCTTGTTTGTTTGTTTTCATTTTTGTTTTTAAGCTATTCTTTAAGTACTGGAAAGTAACATTATTTTGTTACGTCAAAAATATTTCTTAGTCATTTCTTGAATCAATCTCTTTTCCATTTTAAAATACTAAGGGCATGTAGATGAATAGGAGGACAGAAACAAAAGCATTATGAAAATTTTGAAGGAGCAGGGAAAATAAAAGGAGAGCTCATTGGTTCTATTGAGAATTATAATACCGAATGGTGAGTATGGGGAATCCGTGAGCATCAATGCTAGATAAAATCAAAATAAGTGCTCATATGGCAGTTCACTGAAGAAAAGGCCCTGGTGCTGCATGGGTCTGCGCGAGCAAGCTCCAGTGACACTGAGGAAATTGAGTAACTTTGTCCATCTGACAGCAAGCCCTGACACAACCGCCACACGCTTTGCCAGCTGTGTGCAACAAAAATGCCAGATCCCTCAAAACAGCCACCAGTGCAAATAGCAAAGGAACATCCAAAGCATCACTGTTAAGAGCAGCTAACATGTGATTGCCTTCAGCCTGGATGTACGAAGCTTGGAGAAAAATAATTAAGTTAATTTGACAATCGCTCTGAGACGGGATTTGGGATGAATATGCGGCCAACACCCTATTCTGACTTAATGACATGTAAGAGGAATCAGCCTGTATCTCTGAATCCTCTCACATTACAGTTTCCAAACACTGCATCTCCAGGGACGACGTGACAATGTTTGCGAGAGACTCAAACACAGATCCCTGAAAGTTCTGAGTACAAGGTTCAATTCCTGCTAACTCCTTCACAGCTGGAAAAATCTAACCAACAGTGAAGTTTTTTTAAGACTATGGTGAAAAAAAAAAAAAAGAAACGAACAAAAAGAAGATATTATTGCTACTGGAATATTTTTGACCCGAGTCTAGGAGTTGTTACACTTATTTATAGCTAACACACAGGTCAGGGACTCAGTAGAAGAGGAAGAGAGACCTGAAGAGAAAAGAAAATTTAAAACATCTGTAAGAAAAGTATATCTCGTGGCCTTTCTTGTTGTTTATAAGAAGAGTTTAGTGTTAAGTCGGCTCTAGCAGGAACTATCCAGCACCCATACACCAAGACAGTGTATTTCAGTCTTGAATTAGCGGGGAGCTCTCGAGATTGCTACCTGGACAATGCATAAAGGAAAGGCCAGGAAGGGTACTCAGTTGTAGTCAAAAACTAATGCCCTTGGCCAGTCCAAAGAGACTTCCACTGCCTCAGTTAAGACATATCTTCGTACCCAACAAGTAAGAAAGACGGTCTGCCAAGCGACCAAGATGGTATTTTCAAAGAGCAATTTGCTAGACAGGAAAAAGCAGACACCAGCAAAAAACTTCAGAGGCAAACAGATCCATTTTGGGATCTCTCTTGCTCTTGAAGATGGTTATCAAGGCAGCGTACCAGAACTTACCCTGACAGTCCAGGTGATGAACATGCCATCCAGACACGCCAAGGGAAACAGTGAGAACAACAGATGACTTCAGTTCTCCAAGCTACAGATCCAGAGGAAAACTTGCATTGGGTTTCCGTGGCAAGGTTTGGTAGCAGGGGCTGCAGGGGCTGTGAGCAGAGCCCAGCAGCTGCCCCACATCAGAGCAGGGCCAGCTCCAGCCCAAAGGGCCCCGCTGCTGGCCAGAGCCAAGCCATGGGTGAGGTTGCTTGGGCCTCTGGGAGAGCAGATTTAAGGAAGCGGGGAAAAAAAAACCTGCTGGGCAACAGGAGCTGGGAGAGTGAGGAGTGAGAAGCAGCCCGGCAGCCCCCAAGGAGGTTGGTAGTTCTCATTGCTCTACCTTGATATCAGTAGAATCACAGCCTCACAGGATGGCCGAGGTGGGGAGGGACCTCTGACGATCACCTAGTCCAACCCCTGCCCAGCAGGATCAGACAACAAATTACATTACTCTCCCTACTCTGAGTCCGTTTTGCCAGTGACAGTAACTGGTGAATGATCTCCCTGGCCTTATCTCTACCCTTGAGCCCTTCCCATCCTATTTTCTCCCCTTTTCCTTTGAGGAGGGAAGTGAGAGAGCGGCTGTGGTGGAGCTCAGCTGCCCAGCAGGGTAAAACCACCACACAGCTCCTCCTAACAAAGGCAAGAGGATCCCTCCAACACCATCAGGTGATTGTACTGTCCAACATTACACAGGCATGAAGGCATCCAACAGCTTGCAAAATTCAGTAACACATACTTCCCGAAGCTCTGGGCTCAATAACTGAGCTATTAGGTTTCTGTTCCTGAGCAGAACAAATATTGTGGGCTGTCAAGACAATGGCCTCTGTACTTGACCAAACACAACAGGTCTCCCCAGGAGAGGAGAGTGGAAGGGAGTCCCCTTGGCTTGTAAAGAAGAGCAATGTGGACCAGCAGGCGACAGGTTAATGCCTAACTTACCGGTTGCTCAACTTTTCCCTTCTCCAGAAACAACGATTCCATGCAATATGGGGAAAGGCCTGACCATCTGCCCCGAATACTCGGCTATGTCAGGATAAAGGAGGAAAGCAGGAGCTGAAGCCTACTTTCAAACTTTTCTCTTCTATAAAGCCTGGTTGCTGTTAAACAGAGGGAAAGTGAAGCAGGCTGAAGGCAATTGCCTTAAAGCAAACTATTGCACAAGTTATCACTTCTACTTTTTCTACTGCAACCCTCTCCATTCTTGTTCTACTCATCGTAGATGAGCACACATTTCTAAGCAGTGACAGACGGACATTTCACATGCAATGAAGTCTGACTAAAATGGAGAGAAACAGGGACGCAGACAAATAGGACTCTGTCAGCATGTATGTAAAATACAATTTCAGACTTAAGGGCTGGCAAAAAACAAAGGGACAAACCAGAACTTTGTTTTTAATGTTCACGGATTCTAAATTCATTCACCCATTCTTCACAAAAGGAAAAAGCTTGTCACCAAGAGTTCTGCAGAGCACTCTGGAATAAGAGCTTGCTACAGCCAAGGGCGAGCTGCCCCAGGAAACGGGCGTCTATTTGCACTAATGGGGAACCCTTACAGCTGAACAGAACAGCACCAACTCTGCAAATTACGAGGTGCTTCGTTTTTCACACAAAGCCGCAATTCAGAGATTACTAGAACTCTCTGTGTGGATGAAGAAGAATTCCCAAAACTAAAAGCGAATTTAATAATAGTGTTGCTGCTGTGGCCAGGTTATAACTGATATTCACGCTCCCACCAACACCACAAGCAGCTGTTTTGGGCATGCATTCAAGGAGCTGCGACCAGTATTTTGGAGAGGCCACGTCACTGGCTGAAAAAAATAATGCAACTTAGGTGTAACTGAAAGATGTTTAAACAAACAAACAACAACCAACTTACTAGGTTTAGGTAACCTTATTAGGCAAAGGTAAAACACTTTAAAAAATAGTATATACATAGAAGAAAGCAATTGAATTTTCAGAAGCAAAACACCAGATGTTGTCTGAATCAGACGAAGACAGCTCTCTACTGAGAAAAGCAGAGCAAGACAAGGCTCATGTAAGACACATGCCAAGTGTTACATTCTTGGTGCAGCACAAAAAATGGTGACTTTCTACTAAACCAGTACTGTCAGGGCAAGAAATCTGAACTTAGGGAACTAAAGCACCCATGCATAAACACCTCCTTGATTCACTGCTTTTTTCAAAGACAACAAACATTGAAAACAGCAATTTTTCTGCGGTATTTCTGCTGAAAGCAGCGTAAATGATTATGTACGTTTAATTCAAATAGGAGATGAACTGAAAAAATTTATCAGGCATCCAAAGGCCTTTCCACAACTGTATTGAAAAGCATGGGCAACTGGAATGGCATCAAAAAAACACAGAGGTCTAAAGACTAAAGAAGGCATATTTTAGGTATACTTTAGAAAGACAATAAAAGAACATTGCATGGTTATGATAAAAATGGCAATTAAGGAAATAATGTGAAATTCTAAAATCAAACAAAAAGCACAGCTAGATACAACTCAGAGACTGATACAATCCGGAAGCGGGGAGAGGCAGACTAGTTGAGAAGAATCAGGGGAAGAAGTCATCACAAAATGAGATTTTACCTGGACAAATACAACATAAAAAGAAGAGCAAAAGAAATTATTGATACCTTAAAATGACATTCAGCTACTAGGAAAAACAAGGTATGGAAAGAGCACATTTTAAGGCATGTTAGCTATTATGTGCCATGACTATTGTGGCTTTATATCTCTCACAGAACAGGGATATTGGCAGAGAACTTGGAAATATCATATTAAAGATGATTATCTGGATCTTTTAGCACTTTCATCTTTTCAATGATCATGTGGGATAAACAGTAATTTAAAAACAAAAGACAAGCGAAAAAAAAAAAAAAACCTTGAGCTATCTCCAAAGATACCTGTTCAGAAATGCTACCCTCAATGAGTCCAAGCCATTTGCTTTGGGTGTGAACTTATTCTTTCCTCTGTTTTTTTTTTGTTTTGCTTTGTTTTGTTTTAACTGCACTTACTCACACAGAATCATAGGCAGGGCTGGGGTTGGAAGGGACCTTTAGATCATCCAGTTCCAACCCCCTGCCATGGGCAGGGATGCCACCCACTAGATCAGGTTGCCCAGGGCCTCATCCAACCTGGCCTTGAACACCTCCAGGGATGGGGCATCCACAGCTTCTCTGGGCAACCTGTGCCAGTGCCTCACCGCCCTCAGAATGCTCCTCAGTTTTAGCAAATTCTTCAAAAAAGATAGAGAAAGAGAAAGGAATCTCAAAAATGAGACGAAACAATGTAAGCAGACTGCAGGCTAATGGGAGTTTTGTTGTTGCTGCACTCTGTGCAGAGGAAGTCATACAGCTGAAGCACATGCTTTGGTTAGGTGACAGGGTAAGACAAGAATAACGTGTCCTTCTGGTACTCACAGAGAGTAACTTTATGAGAGGTTTTACAATGGAAGGACAGTGTAAAATTACTAGAAGCTAAATCAAATTAAGAAAAGGAAATATTTAAATTTAGCTAGGAAAGGAGGAGAATGCTTGAAATTACTACGATACTTCTGCCTGTGATACTTCAGTTTCTGAGCGCACATTCTGCCACGGACAAATCTGAAGATCAACTGAACCTCAAGAACAAATGAAAAGCAAGAAAATATAAATAAGAACACATAAAGCTTATTCATTATGGCTACCTTCTTCAATTTTGTAACATGGAAGGGAGCACTGAAATTAGAACAAGAAAATGCAAAAATTAAAGAAATTTCTCTTCTTTTTGAGACTTATCTTGAATATCAGGCACTTGCTTCATACAGTAACGAACGGGACCTTAACACATAAGCCTGGTGCTCAATATGACAAAAGCGTCAGCAATTTGCACTGATGTAACACCGGTTTCCAAGACAGGCAGTCAATCACATTCAGCTTCAGCAACTGATAGATCACCACATACGCCATGTACTTCAATGTGGCAGCGGCTAACCTATTTCACACAAAAGGAACCTGGTAATCACAGCCTCTGAAGTGCTATTCCCTCAGCAGGAAACGCGTTCAAATGTATTACCTGCTTTGTGCACTTCAAGCCTCTCATTTCTGTTTTCTAGGACAGACTTACAAACATTCTAAAATGATTTTTTTAATTCTATGTTTTGCCCCACTTTTTTTTCTCGCAAGTTGTGTCTTTTTATACCACCCTTGCTTTTCCTTACTTGGCACCTCCTGGGTTGCGTGCAAAACCCAGATAAGCAAGCCTTAGAGAGGCGTACTGGAAAAACGTTACGATCGGGAGCACCATCACAGCCGTACCACGGTTACGTCTGCAGCACATGCCTACTTAGAAAGAAGTTAGGCTGAGGATGGCATGTACAGACTGATTGACTCATACTAATCCTTCTCCAGTACATTTCTACCCTGCAAAATGGGAAATAGCATGAACTGATTTGCAGCTTAACGGGAAAGGGATCTTTTCTGCATGATTTTGTGCTTTGCTTCCCCTCTTCTCTGTTCAGGCTTTAGTTTGCCCTGGATGGTGTTTAGAAAGAGATCAGAGGTAGATTGTGATAGTAAGAAGTTCTGTGTTCAGAAGAGTTTAAAAACACTAACCTTTAAGTCTAATTACTCAGACACTGGACTATGAAGCTTCTGAAATTTTTTTAGGAGCTTCTTCCTTCCAAGCAGTTGCTGTTGGTTTTTGAAGTACTGAAAGCACTTAACAAATGAGATTGTGATTGATTTCCAAGTATTTGTAAAATTTAGCCTTTTCTTCCTGTTTTATAAGCTCATTCCAGTGCTACCTAAGTGAACACGCTAAGGAGCCATTTCTCTTTTTTAAGATTTATTTTTCTCCAAAAGCGTGTGCAATAAATCAAGGAATCACAGAGTATTTGAGGCTGGAAGGGACCTCTGGAGGTCATCTGGTCCCAATATCCTACTCTTGCTTTCTCCTTTTTTCCCCTCAAAATCCTTCAGTTTTCAAGCATCTCTGTTTTATTTTAACTTCCAACAGTATGAAAGACACATTTCTTGTATTAATACAAGAACCATGCCTAGGTGTTTTAGCTAAAAAACAAATCTAGTATAGAATTAACACTAAAAATTTAGTGACAAGTATGCCAGCTGACAGGCATATCAGAAGTCTTCAGAAGGCATTAACATTGGCCTCTTCTGTTTGTTGCTGGAGTTTCTGACCCTCAGTCATTGTCTCTATGGGAAGCTCTATGGGGAACAATGAAACAAATGTCTGAAATGAAGTACAGATATTGAAGGACAGGACTGTGATTTCAGGATGTTAAAGGAAAAGAATGCAGAATCAAAGCAGCAGCCAGCTCGATATCACAGTTTAAAAATTAAAGCTGTCAGAAGGACACTTTTGCTAGAGACCCAAACTCATGTGAGAGCGAAGATTTGATATGCTGTAATATAACGACATGAGATAGCAGCTTACAGAGCGCTTACAGAAACACCATAATCCTCTTACCGGTGACACAGGAAAAGAGAGCAGATTTATTTTGGAGGGAAGTACATCTTCTCCCTCTGGAAGGCATTCCTGAATTGTTTGGTTCATATTCTTCAGCAGTAATAAACATTTTATGCAACTCTGGATTTATGCCTTCTGGAATCATACGTGGGCTATGCTGGTAAAAATGAAGCATTTTGTTTCCTGAAATAGCTTTCTGGATGCTCCTTTTGTTACACTGACTTTGATTGTAAGTCTGTAAAAGAAAGGAAAAGTCATATGTTGCTGAACTGCTTTTTCCACATGACTTGATGATAAGCAAAAGAACGCCTGACTGTCTGTGGGGTTTTTCATTATGTTTTGTTCTGTCATGCACTTTTTTTCTTCCCATACACAAATAAAACAAAATATGATGCAAGGGCCAGAGAACTCATCATATGCCCTATTCTGTGGACATGGTCAGTTAGATCAACAAAACGGCTTGTTCAAGTTCTTGAACTGCAAGTTTAAGACTTGCAGTATGCCTCCACATTATGGTAACCAATTACAGAGCAGAAAGGAGCAAAAGGATATAGAGGAAAACAATAAAGTAGTAAAGTTGCACTGAAAATCTGATCATGATTACATTAAGAATAGCTTCTAAGTTCTTTTTTTTTTCCCATTTTACAAAGCTTCCGAACTAACATCTCTAAGTCAATTGAAATTTGAATGATCATTTTGTGCCTATGTAAAACATTCAAAGCAAATGCAATAAAAAGCAAAGAGGTACTAAAGAACAGAGATTGTTCTTTATGTTGCAAACATGCCTTAAAAATCCCTAAAATAAATAACACAAAATAAAAACTTAATATCCAGATTTTTCTATTCCATAAGTAAATCAGAAGTAGGCATGACACTTGAGAGAAAAAGAAACATGGCCCTTGCCTGGAGGAACTTACAATCTGCAATAGATATAGGGATGATGTAAATTAGATTACATCAGGAAGAAAGGAGGTCAAACATATTAAGGTATAAGGTTATTTGTTAACATCATACATGCCTCAAGTCCTTTTAATTACACCTCATTTTTGTTGTGCAACAGAGAAACCAAGATGATAGAGAAACTACAGAAAGAAACTAGTCCCCGCTCTGCACATTTCTTGTCTTTATACATTTCCCTGGGTCTCTGCTGCAGGTCACTGATGGAGACAACACGCCAAGTTAAGCAGACTGAGTGCTCTGAGTATGCCAAGCATGGCAGCTAAATTCTTGTGACAGATGATCTTTGGGAAGCAGGACTTGAAGAGGTAGACACAAGAAGATGCTCTCTGAATAGAACTGGAAGAGGTTAAGGGAGAACTTTATTAAACTGCCTTACAGACATTCCAATAAAGACTTTTTTTTTTTTTTTTAATCCTAGCACAGGTAAAAAGTCTTTTTATAGAACAAATTTTCTATTAATAATTTAATTGCCTTACAGAATGGTTACTTTAGTGTTGCTAATCAGTATGGTTCCTTTTGCTGTGTTTCACAGGCAGTGTCAGCTTGGCCTGGCAGAAGTCTGAGAGGCCTTGAGCTCCTCAAGAACTCCTGAGCCCTCACCTTTGTATCGGTTTAAATCTGCAGCTAGAAGCTCCCTTCCAGGCTAATGCACGTTGAGCTGAGCTGTGACAAGACGTTGAAAAAAAAAACAAGCAAAACATGACATGCCTGGGAACACAAGGAAAAAGGCAAAACATTTGAGGGGAACCCAAGGGACTAACACAGCACAAGCAGTCAGGTGGCATGAGTCAGCCTGGTGGATGGCAGCGAGCTTCCACGGGGAACCCAACCTGGGGGGGAACGTGTGGGGAGATGGGGGCAGGAGCAAGTCACGACGGCTTCTGTAACAAAAATTCTTGTCAAACTCAACATTTCCAGACCTATGTTTTCCAATTTCTCCCAACAAATCTTGAACAGCTTTATAATTGACTTTGGCAGGATTCTTTTGACACGCATTTAGAATTAAATTCCTACTACTTACAAATTTAAACCACAGGCACCACATTGATGGGAATAAATCAAATAGTAAGACTCTGCAATCTTGGGTTTACAATTAGCTTACACAGATCTCAGACTCCACTGTTACAAAACCTGACCAAACTGAGAATCAATCTAGCCAGTAAACAAAACCAAAACCAACAAAGAACAAATCAATTTTCCACCAAAACAATGCAGCACACCCTAAAAATGCCTTGCATTCAAAATGGGGTTGCATGATGAAAATGTAAAGATGCAGTATCATATTATACTGCAAGCAATCTAACCAAAGAAGGATGTCAAAGGGATTGCCGTGCATCCTCCCACCTAACACTACCCTGTCATCTTCTTTGGATCTCATCCAGCAGTTGCGCAGCTGCAGGGTGAAGCTGGTCAGTGTGCTGGTACAGCTGAAGATCAGTTCCCCCATCTTGCGACTCACAGCTTAGCTTTCCCCTGCTACATTTGTTTCCCAAGGGGCAGCCTGCGCTCAGAGAAGATTAATTATACTCTGAGTTGAGTGCTGAGGTTCAGGAATTTAGCAAAAGTAGATTTCCACTTAAGCTGATCTCTTCAGACCTCACACGCAAGCCTGCTACCACTAAGTACTTGTCTGAAAGCACAGTGTCGTCAGCAGTTCAGAGAGAGACACTTACAGCCCTCCACGCAGAGCTTCATTCCTATCTCTTCCACAGATTGTTCCATAACCTTGGCAAAAAAATGCTTTTTTCTGCATCTCAGTTTATCATTAACAAAATAAGCACTATTAACAACAAAGCTTGAAGTTCTCAACATGGAAGAAATACACATTTTCTTTTGGACATAGTGGGCTACTATACTTTCCTGTGGACTGTTAAGATGTTGCTAAGAGCACTCATGATTGCCACAATTTCTAATGCACAGTATACAGTTTTCTGGAACACAGTAAACAAGTTTTGCTGTTTTCCCAGCAAGAAGAAAGCTTCACACTCACCCGCTCCTCCCGCCCTTCGGCGAGGATGACAACAATCCTGCCTTGCCGCCTGCGCCCCGTTCTGCCCATTCTCTGAACAAGGCGAATTGGGCTTTTCTGAGCATCAAAGCAGATGATGAGGTCAACTTCACCAATGTCTAAGCCTTCTTCTCCAACACACGTAGAGACGAGAGTGTTATACCCACCTTCACGAAAGCGTTTTACCACCTGATTAAGAATAGATTTAACGAGTTAGCTAGAAAGCCTCATATACACACTTTGCATTTTTTTCTAGGTGTATCTGGAAGTTGAAAAAGAAATAAACTTACATTTTAAACCTACAAAACACAGACAGTCTTTCTAAATTTGTCAACTACTTCATCATGATCAACTAGCATGCACTAATGTTATCAATATGACACTTCAATTCTAAAAGAAACTGGAAAAAGCATGTCTCATCTGACTCCAACCACGGCATACTTCTAAAACTGATCTTCCCAACTTTACAGTATTTTTTTTACATTGCTGAATCAAAATTCAAGGATGTATCTTATTTTTTCTATCTATAAGAAAAAAAATCCCCAAAGCAAGTAAGTATTTAAATATTTTCATAGATTTTCAAATATATACCAGTTAGCATGTCTTAATATAATATAAATGGATAAACTGTTTCTATTTATGCATCCTGTTTAGCGAGTGTAACTTTGGATACTCTGAAAGCAATTGAACTACATATTTATTAACTACACTTGAAATTTCAGTCACTGACATACTACCTATATTAATACCTATATAATGATTTATACTATTAATATTCCTTGTAGCTATTCTTAATACAAGATTTATCTTCTCTCTACCTCAAGCTGTTCCTTTTGTGTGAAGCCTTTTGTGCTCTTTCCCGTGGAGTGGCCAACAAACGTCATTACTCTAACCACTGGATTGAAGCGGGAAAGCATTTCTGCAATTTCTTGCACACTATCCCGAAATGATGAGAAGATCATCACTCTGGTATCCACAGTGTTCACAGCCGTACTTTCAGTTGGGGTTTGATCTGTTTAGGTTAAAAAGGTCAGAAAATACATGATTGTAAAACAATTGCCGAAAGAATGTGAGGACAGGTCATCCCACAAGTTACACATTCACAGCTCTCACCTGACTTAACAATTAGAAGATTTTATCCAAGTATATGGCATTTTGTTTTTTAAAAAATCTAAACATATATGTATATATATATATAAATAGTAGAGAAAAGTGGTAATTATGAGCCCCTCAGCTTATTCAGACAAACCTTTTCACTCCCAGAAAATGCTCCTAGATATACCCGCTCAAACAATTCCTCTCTGGAATCAAAGCAGCATTCAAATTTTGGAGAATTTACACCAGCTGTAGTGAGAATGTCTTATACCTGAGGTACTATTATTCATGTTACTTTGAAAAGCTCAGGTTTGATGGCAAGTGTCTTGAAATAATGTGTTAAGATGACTTCTTTCAAAGAGGATTTGAGGTGAATTTTGAATATTACTGAAGTGGCCAGAGTAAGACAGACAGTGATATGTAGCAATAAAAAGCGGTGCTAGCATTAGTATAACATAGAGCATGGTGGAGTAAAAGGGATATATAACAGCTTTTTGTGATTCACTACGGGAAGTCATGTCTAGTTCTACAGCTCAACATCCCCATGACAGCACAAATGTTCAGAATCTTCCCTTATTACCATAATCTGGTGCTTCTGAATGATCTGTTGCACAGATGTTTGTCTCTCTCATTTCAATGCAAAGATCATAGAATCATGGAGTGGTTTGGGTTGGAAGGGACCTTAGAGAGCCCCTAGTTCCAGCCCCCTGCCACAGGCCAGGCCCCCTGCCCCCAGCCCAGGCTGCCCCCAGCCCCATCCAGCCTGGCCTGGGGCTCTGCCAGGGATGGGGCAGCCACAGCTCCTCGGGGCAGCCTGCGTCAGGGCCTCACCGCCCGCAGAGGGAAGGATTTCTTCTTAATATCTAATCTAAATCTACCCTTTTTTATTGTAAAACCATTCCCCCTTGTCCTATCCCAACACTCCCTGTGAAAGAGTCCCTCCCCAGCTTTCCTGTAGGCCCCCCAGTGAGGTTAACTATTACTTCAAAGACAAGGCAAAAAGCACTGCATTGATAGCAAGGTGTCTTTGAACAACAGAATGTTTTTTATGTTACATTGTGACAGAATTTGTCTTCTGGATACTCATTTATACATATATATACATATATATATATATATAAATTACTGCGAGGTACGATGTAAAAGCCTAGTATCTTAAAAATGCAATCTCTAAAGGATATTGTGAATTACTGAAATCAGCGCGGCCTGCCTGTATTACCAAGACACAGTGCCCAGATGTGGTGGTAAGTGTGCATACACATCTTTCTGGCCAACTATCGGAAATCACAGTTCAGTTTTCAGTCGTGTGTATCCACATGCAGAAATGCTTTCAGCAGCTTAAATCAAAGTAATCTTAAGTATCTCAAGAGCAGAAACAAAACCAATCATTTCCAAATTTCATTTTAAAAAGAAATTCTCAGGTGGATTATGAAGATTGCTGCCTCTGGTCAAAACAAACTTCACTCCTGATGTGGACAACCAAGGAGGTTAGACAAGTTGATATCCAGTGGTCCCTTCCAGCCAGTCCAAATTATTCTGATTCCTCCTGTACCGTTTCAGTACACTGCAGGTGATATGGGGGCCATCTGTCAGGTACAGCAACCTGTCCCAGTGAAGGCCTAGAACTGAAATGGTGCATATGATGCAGTACTTTTAACTAGAAACCAGACTACTGCAACACTGATAGAATGTGTTCTGTATAGTTTGCCAGCCTGAGCAAATTGACAGGCTATGCATTCTAGAGTAAGTGCAGGTTGGATATGTCCTACTTACATGAGTTCGTATTTTTCTCCTCCACTAACTTAATTACCAGCAACGTTGTTCTGTATCTGTTTTTAGCATAATCCCATGACTTGAACACTGATAACATTCAATAGCATCCGTCCTTGTATTGCAACACAATTTATGTGCTGCCACTGCCTCCTTCACTTATCCAAAACCAGACAGAGAAAATTCAAGATACTAGCAGCCCATAATCAATCTAATAGGTAATCTAGGTACGGAAGATTAGCTGGGAGAAGCTCATTATGCTGAGCCAACGCTTCTTTAGAGCTGGCCAGAATGTCTTCTTGAACTTACCTGAACTGTGGTGTATGCATCTCACAAGGCAGGGGCAACAGCGACATGAATGAGAAGCTCAGACTAAGCCTGGTTGCTTCATTACTCAGAAACAAATCAGAGAGTTTGCACAGGCAATTTGGCACTACTCCTCTAAGTCCTCATAGGAGAGATTTCACTTCAAAGGGAGGAATAAGAGCTAGTGTTGTTCCTGACACGGCCAATGACATATTATTGATACAATCCTTTCCTTCTCAAATGCAGGACTTCTCAGTGAAAATGTATTGCTGAAGCAGTGACTGGTTTTAAAAATTAAACAGGCATGACCACAGCAATTTATGAAACTGAGTAGTTCAGTAATGCTTAATTGGAATGAAGCAGTTGGGTTCAGGAGTTTTGCTTGCTCCTATTGTTTCCCTAGAGATATTATGCACTTGAACAAGCTTCCTGAAACAAATGCTGAATATATCTTCTACTGCTCACATAATGATTTACGCTTATATTTCACAGCCTTCTGATGGAGCAAAGATACATGCAATTATGTTTGGAATCATGGTAAATACTCAAATTTATCTGTTTTATTGACAGACTCATGACAAATTCTTGTCTGGAGGAGGGAGAAATCAGGACACGGGTGTGTACCCTATTGAATTAGAGTCCAAAACCAGAATTTAGGGTGTAGCTACTTGTGTACATGTGGATTTAGAGTGTACTTCCAAGAAAAGTAAGGGTAGAAATACAGGTTTGGAGTATTGCTCAGAAGGTATCATCAAAGATGCTATGACACAGTGAACAACATGGCAAATAAATAAAATCACAATGTCAGCTGCCCAGTGGATTTGCGTTGGAGATGTATAAGCTTGTGATCAGACTGTGAATTGTAAAGGGCTTTCTGGCCTTGCATTAGAAACAAAGATTTCAGGATCGGTTGTTTGTACTTGCTTTAAATTTAACTACATGCACCCGGAGAACTGGTTCCAGGACACTGCTTTGTATTCCCCACGGCCTTGCTATGCCTGTTAGTGACCAGGATAAGGGCAGTTAGAGGAACCAGGAGCAAGGAATGACAGCAAGACAACCTAACGCACCTAGCTCAAGATAAAGACTACACGTTACCATAGCTCGCCCATTTTGCTGTATAATATCATGTATTTCTTCCTGCACAGTCACTGTAATTTTGTACTTACAATAGTAAAGATTTATGGTTGATGCCTACTAAATTCTGAGGTTCATGCACACACACACAAACCACAAAATCAAAGCAGCTGAACACTAATTACCTGTTAACAATATTAAGACATACATCTGACTAACATTGCAAGGAAAAATATATATGATGGGATTCATATGACAGTAAAATCCAAGCTAACAAAAGAAGATGGAAGAGTATTAAACACAAAACTTTGTGAAAGTAACTCCAGCGCAGAATATAGAACCTGAAAAGAAAAGGCAATAGCAAATAGCAAAAGATGTTACAGGAAACCATAGAGGCACTGAGGGAAGCAGGGAGAACAGATAGAAGTATGGAAAGGACAGCAAAAAAATCACAAAAAAAATAAAGCAATTTGATAAAATGAATTTGGAGCAATTTGATAAAATGAATTTGGACGTATTACGAACAAACAGAAAGAGAAATGAGGAAACTTAATGTTGCCTACTAGAAAAGTAAATGTAATTTCCAGTGTATTCTGAGAACCCAGTATCTAAGACAGAAAAAAAAAAAGAAAAAAAAAAGAACTTAAGAGCTGGTCAGAAATTATTGGGGCTTCACAGAGGAAAAAGACACAAACACACATGGAAAAAGTAAAGAAGCAGCAAAACAAATTATCGTTATTGATGTCATTATTCCCCAAACAACAATTGAATCAAGAAGCCGAAACTTCCTAAAACCAGAGAGGTTCAAATGATGCAGAGTATTTTGCTTCACGATCTCATGCTACAGCATGGTATGTTTTTGTTTCCCATTTCAGTCAAGACAAAAAAGAACGAGGAAGAGATCAATGTAGTAGAAGGTTTCCCATTTCAATTTGATGCCTCTGTGTTTGTCATTCTTAGCAACAGGCTGGATACTCGACTTGTCTACACAGTCTTCATGTATTTTAAAAGAGAGAAGGAAGTGAATTTAACAATAAAGCTGACTACCATACAGAAGAGATGGAACACAGGGAGGAGTGAAAACATATGTTTTGAACATCATTAAAAAAAATATTCCACATTTACGTGTGTCCTGGTTCCAGTTAGGACAGAGTTAAGTAGCTCATAGTAGCTGGTAGGGTGCTATGTTTTGGATTAGGATGAGAAGAGCGCTGATAACATGCTGATGTTTTAATTGTTGCAGAGCAGTGTTTACACCAGGCCAAGGACTTTTCGGCTTCTTGCTCTGTCCTGCCAGCGGGCAGGCTGGGGGTGCAGCAGGAGCTGGGAGGGGACAGACCCAGGACAGCTGACCCAAACTGGCCAAAGGGGTATTCCATACCATCTGACGTCATGCTAAACAATATATAGGGGTGGCTGGCCGGGGTGGGGGGCCGGCTGCTCGGGGATAGGCTGGGCATCGGTCAGCGGGTGGTGAGCAATTGCATTGTGCATCACTTGTTTTCTTACACATTATTATTGTTAATACTATTATCATTTTCACTATTATTATTATTATTGTTATTATTATTTTCCTGTCTTAATAAACTGTCTTTATCTCAACTCACAGGCTTCACTTTCCCGTTTCTCTCCCCCATCCCAGAGAGGGAGGGGGGAGGGTGAGCGAACGGCTGTGTGGTGTTTAGCTGCCAGCCGGGTTAAACCACAACAACGTGAAAAAAAAACCAAAACTTGTAGCTCATAGCAAATTGTAATATTTTTCCCCCCATGCCTATATGCATACACAAAAATGATCAAAAGTATGGAATAAAAATATCGGTAGTGGCAGCGAACTTACAAAGTTTCTCCATTCTCAAAACCTGATCGTAGAATTGATCCTACACTTCTTGCAGTTGATTTTCTATCCTGTTAGGCAAAATCCTAGATGAACTGCATTGTTTTTATATAAAGAGTAAAAGGAAAATTGATGCTTTGTTGACAGAAACTCTGGCATAAAGAGCTGCAAAGACCACCATGTATGAAATAGTAAAACAATATTAAGCTTCGGGCAAAAAAGAAACACTTAAGAGAAATTTCTTTTAAAGGTCTTTTTGCTCCCAAATAATTCATTCTGATTTCAGATAAGCATAAATATCCATGTATGAGTAGTAGTAATACATATTTTTTGTAGCAGTCAAAGTCTCAGTTTGGTGTTTCAAGAGAGAAACGACGAGACAGAAATGATGTCTTTGTGTGACACAGTCCAGTGTGACACATTTGAAGCTGCCTCCCATCAAGAGGCATTTCAACTCTCTGTTACACAGTTTTTCGAATTCTTTATGAACATCCATGAACTGAACACGTAATTCTGACTGAAACTCAGTCTAGTGTACTATAACATAGCCAATTAATTTACTTAGCACAATATTAATGTGTGCTCTATCTGCAACAACCATGCTCACATCCAAGTCAGTGGCATGCAATCAGGCGCACCATTCCCTGAGAAACTTAAAGATTATGAAAGTTTCCGTATTTCTGCCTTAAGTAAAAAATGCATCTTAAGCATAATTACTGAATTATTGGTAGTATCCTTGTACTTATATACAATGTACAATACATTCAGTTTGTAGAAGCAACACTTGTATGCAAAGTCCATATGACTACATGAATTAAACACTCTCACTGCAAATTATAGCTATAAACCAATCTGTATTAAATTTATTCCTTATAGAGGTCAATTTCAAGACTTCTCCAAAGACAAGTTGCAAGAGAGACAGAAATAATAAGAACTGAGGGTTTTTTGTTTGTTTGTTTGTTTGTTTTTTAAATATTCAATTTTTTTTTTTTTTATGTTACAGGACAAGACTGAAAGAGAAGAGGGACTGCTTTGCTATTATAATTTTTCAACACTGTACGAATAATTAGTGTCCAAAAGATATTTAAGAGGATATTTCAAATTAGGATAGAAAAGAGTAACTTTTTGTTCATCTACAATCGTTTTAGAACTTAATTTCACTAAATACAATTTTGTAATTTAAAATGATCAAAAAGCATATTTTCCTTTAACAAATACTTTATATTTGTTCCTTGATAAATGATACTTTAATGTTAGCTGACTTATGTCCTTTCACAAACTCTTAAGTGTTTTATCCTTAAGCTCCATAAATACTTGGCATCTAACTCTGCAAGAGAGAACAGTTCATGGTAGCCCTGCACTGAGAGCTGACTTCCAGAACAAATTCTGTGGCTATGAAAATCAGGGGACAGAGCACCAGCAGAAGCACCGTCGTTACTGTGCAGGTGCTGGAGCCCTGGCACAGGTTGCCCTGAGAGGGAAGTCTCCTCCTTGGGGGTCTCCAGCAGCCGCCTGAACGTTGGGTTGGGGTTGGGCCAGAGGCACCCAGAGGGGCCTCCAGCCTCAGCCATTCTTTGATTCTGTGAAAATAGTTTACTATCGTGGCTGGACTAAGCAGTTAGAACAGTTTATATCAAATTAATAATAGCAACTTACAAACTGTTTTTCTTAAAGAAATTGTTATTGTATAGTTTTTCTAAAGAGGACTTTTGCACACAGAAGTTATACAAACATGCAAGACAGTAAAGAAGCACTTGAACAAATTAGAACATAAATCAGTAGGCTCTTTTACTCATTTTCATTAACAGTTCCAACTGGTCACTACTTTTTCTTTGAATTGTTGATACTTACCAGAACATTTCATCTTCCAGGATTTGAAGTGTTCTATTACTATTTCCTCCAATTTCCTTAATTTTGGATGACTGTAAATAAATTCCTT
Organism: Anser cygnoides; assembly: GCF_040182565.1. Classification (NCBI taxonomy): domain Eukaryota; kingdom Metazoa; phylum Chordata; class Aves; order Anseriformes; family Anatidae; genus Anser; species Anser cygnoides. The sequence goes on from NC_089877.1 coordinate 65,744,350, forward strand.
TTTATTTTCAAACACTGAAAAAGACATAAAGTGATTAAAGATACAAGTCATGTTGCAACAAGTATAAAGATTCACTGATTTTTTTTTCTCCCATCATAATTCTCTAAGTTAGGCATAAAAATTCCTGACAGTAGTTCTAATTACATTCACCTAAGCAAAAACCTCAGTGAAATACTTACAGAAGCATATCTGTTAAAGCCAGTTTATGAAAACATGCTGTTACTTTTGTTAGTCACATTGTTGAAAGTATGCAGAGTCAAATAATACTATTTTAACCTTCCATTTTAAATCATATTAAAAACTTCAAAGATACAAAACTCATTTGAAGGTAGCTAAAACCACTGAAAGATGATAAATACAAAAAATAAAGAGTCTGAGGAAAACAGTCTTGAATAAAGAATATTAGCCAGGTGTATCAAAATGCATGGCTTCTCCATCTACAAGCTATGCAGAAGTATTTGCTGTTTCATTTAAACAGAAAGTGAATATTCTGTCCCTAAAGGGGAAATACTGACCTGTTCTACTCTTGCAAAGATTTCCATTTGCTGAAGTCTGATGTGTGTCTGAAAACATGTCTCTGAGCTGCTGGTACAGCTTCATGAAGTCCTCATTACGACCAAGTTCATTCTTCGTACGAGTAAACCCTTTGTAAAAAGTTTAAATACCTTAGCATTCAATCTCCATAGTGAATCTAATTTTTGCTATCCAAAAGATCAGCTTCTCAAAACTCGTAAGCTCTTTTAAAGAGCTACAAGGTACATGGTAGCTTTAGAAAATGTACCAAACATTGTTTAGATCAATATTTTCTCAAGGAAGATTCCTTTACAGATTTTAAAGATGAAAACTATTTGTATAAACCTAAGCCTGGGTCCCATAGGTAAACCGAAAGGTTCTACATCAACCATTTAAGCAATAGAAAGCCATCCAATGCAGGAATTCTGCCAAGTACTCAAAGAAAAGGGAACCTAATCAAAAAGCTAAAATTAACAAGGTTCTTGAATGATTTTTTGACAATACAGAAAATAATTTCGTTCTACTCAAGCCAGAGACCAAACGTACCAGAACCAGTACAGAAAATCTATTTATTCATCTGTCAGCTTTCAATAGCAGACGTGAATTTAAAGAATCTGAGAAACTAAGGAATACATGAAGGTGCTCAGGTCTAATGAGAGCTCTATACCCTCAGAAATGTAAAAATCTGTGCAAGCAGAAGTAGTAAACTGTAGAAATGCCAGATGCATAAAATTCACAAGAAATTATTAGGACAGGCAAACTATAAATATATATTCTATAGATATTCTATAATATGCAGCATGTACTGTACACTTTTGGTTCTGACACTGGACAAAACAGTGACATTTTAATTAAGCAGAGCTTTTAGGCAAAGTTGTTTTTTAAGCTACCCTCAGTCACACCACAGCCAAGTGACATACATGCAAACCAAAATGAAGCAAGAAACCTCAGAGCCACACCACAGTGTATTCTGAACAGCTGAAACATTCCCCTCCCACATCCAGTGTTCAAAAGAAACCTGCAGTTCGACTGACATTGCCAAGTGGAAATTTCTCCCCTCAAAAAGCTGTCAGTACCAAACCAGCTCTACAAGACAGCAATGACAACCCAACAGGTCTAAAAATGACTGGAGAATTACAAAAGCCTCACGATATTCAGTGGCAGAATTAAGAAAAATAAAGTGAGGCCAGAAAAGAAAATATTACTGCATCATTGTATGAGGTCATTACATACCCACATCTGGAACAGTGCACAAAGTTCCCATCATCTCATTCAAGAAAATGAAAAAAGTACAGAAAAAGACAATAACAGTTACAGCTTCCTTAGTGAGAAGAAGTCGCATAGCTGGGATAGAAATTCTAGTGTGATGTATCTAAATTTGTAATAATCTGGCAAAGATGCTTAAATCTCATGCATACATTTACACTATTTTTGCTATAGGGGGGAGCTAAATAATGGAGGAATTGCTTTGCAAGACCAAACAATTGCTTCAGAAGACCAAACAATTTCTTCGATTAACTGCTTAATTGTTTTTCCCTGTCTCTTCTAAGATATTACTGCCACTTACTCTGTGTTCTGTTTGTTCCTTATTTTGTCAAAACTGCTGCCATACAGACACATTTGCTTTCCCAAATACACTCTGTCTGTAACACTGAGTTAACATTATTTCCAATAGGAATGAAGGGAAACCAAGTACCAATTATGTTTGCAATCCACTCATTATATTAACTCTTTTGTGCAAAACTAGCCAGACAGATGAAGAAAATTAAATGAGGAGGAGTGGGGACAAAAGAAGGATGTTTCTGAAGACATTTCACCTTTTGTTCCATCCATAATTCCACGAAGGTAGATAAATAATGACCGCAATCCCATTTGCAGCAGCAGCTCATAACCGTGATATAAACTGATACAGAGTGCAAAATCTCCTTCAATTATGCCTTGTTGTATCCCCTGTGAAAACAAAACAGATCATCACTAAGTTAGGGAGATGATAAGCAGCAGGAACCGTGCTGCAACTCTCATGACTAAATCAAGCTTAATGTCTGAGAAACAGAGCCGAAGAAGGAACTGATGCACATCACGTAGTCTGTCTATCAAAATCTTCAGGAAACTGGTTACAGAATTCTTAACCATCAGTGAAGGGAATCTTTTTCCACCTTGCAAGCTACCTCAAAAATACTTATCTTCTAAGATTAGCTCATTACTTTCCATTATAGCAGCATTCAAAGTTTGTCAGCTGACCCATCCCTCAGGATTTGGCAAAGAGAGAGATTTCTGCCCCGTCTACACAGGTGACAGAATTTAAGTCAGTAAAATTGTCTTGCCTGCTGTGAAGTGCATTTTCCAGTGTCTTCTTTAAGGTACACTGACTTTTTTAAGGCAATATTTAAGTTTAACAAATTTGAACACTCCATGACAAAAAAAACTCCAAGACCCTCTAAGAGAAATAGGTACGCTAATGTAGTTTTGAGGGGAAAGTGTAATTCTGGCCATCGTTAAGTACACTGAAAATTCTCAAAACAATTTCAGTTTGGAAAAGAAGTTTTTCACTTTTTCATTAAGTCTCCTTAATCAGCATCAAGAAATGTAGAACAAGTAGGCATATTTTATTCCAAGGCTTAAACAGAATGATACAATGAAAACCTAACTTAACATATATCAAAAAAGTTTGTAAATTATGAATTATCACTATTTATTCACTACTTTAATAACATGAAATACGACATTTACCATGTTTTGTGAGGAAGGGTTTTTTCTATACTGATCTCTTGATAGAATTATCTGGTACTTTGTGAGGCTGGGAATATCCCGCCTTGCCAAAACTCCCATCTTAATCAGGCGGCCAGCAAATGTTTCTAGCACCTGTGAACAGAACACAGAATATGTAAGAGATGTCAAGGTCAGAACATTTAGCCCCTTAAAATAACTTTGTTTTTACATATCTTGCACAATGGAACACAAGTTGCTCATTTATTTTACTTGAAATGTAGATTTTTTCAAAACGGGCAGTACTGATTTCTGAATAATTCGTTACTGTACCAGACGATGAGCTGGTGCTCTGCCTCACCATCAGGTTCTCTGCTACCAGCACGGAGCACCAGCTGATTTACAGATTTTTTTTCTCAGAGCAGAGCTATTACAACTTGGTTCCCTATAGATTTGTGCCCCCCATGTTATATACAGACAAACACCGTCCTGCCACCAAGGTAACCCTACATCCATCAAATAACTGAGAAGTGGAAACACACACGGTGCTTTTGTAATGGCCCACATACTGATGTGGTCGAAGGGAAACCGAACAGGACAGGTAATGAGCTCTCGAGTTCATGCTGCAGCTCCCTCGCGTACTGGTAACTGACTTCCATGCCTTCTCAACCTCCAGTACACTTGTAGGCACACGTGCATCTCCGTGATGTCCAAATCAGTGCAGCGAATGACCAGCCAGAGGTTTGAGTCATGCGAGTGGAAGGGGTGGCAGTGGGAGAAGTGAGCAGCGAGCGATGAGCACCACGCGGCCGGGCCCCATCTCCCTCAGCCAGAAGACAATTTGTTTTTGTACATCACATGTACCTGCTTTCCACAGCGGTGAAACAAGGGAACTGACCTGCACTAATTCATCTTAATCCTGTTTTTCCTCTTTGTTTCTCAGCCTCAGGTGGTCGGGATTTTTTTTTTCACAGACTTAGTTTTGCTTGAGCGCTAACTCTGTAGTAATTGGAGTAATCAGATTTGTTCTACAAAAACGCCTTACAATCCGTTGGCCCACTTGGCGAGCAGTACCAAACCCACCACTACAGCACAATAACAAGCTTCTCCAAAGGCAGCCCTGACTTAGTTTGACAGCAGATAGCTCCCGATAGCTGCTCACATGCATACGGTGCTTCCTGAAGCCTCCAGGCGTTTCGTCCCCAGCCCCGCTGAGCTGCGGCGTAACAAGCCCCTTACCCCGCACCGCTGTTCTTTCAGCCTACTGAAAATCAAGCGCAAGTGAGCCAATAAAAACAGGTCTAAGTTTCAGGCTTCACACAATATGATACATCTTCAGCTTCTGAAGACAAAATGCCCTAGCACGAAAAGAAAAGCAATTTTAAAAATGCAATGCATGTTAAAACACTAAGTAACAACACTGTTTGTGAGAACCTCCTCGTGCAGTCAGTGTGCATGCACTCGTGCTGGGTTTTTAGAGCCTGCTTAGATGCACAAATATTATTAAAGACCACAGTCTGTTCATACCCCATACCCCAGCGGCAGCTTAGTTTAACTCCTTCTCTCTGCTTGCTTTGATTGTTTGTATAGTTTTGTACCGCTTTAGCTTCTTACTCTGTGTACGGTGCCTACATGGCACGAAGCAGTAAATCCAGAGAAAATGGGGTGGGAACGACTGCCACCATCAGCTACGGTTGTCCTAATCCCCAAGAGAGTCAAAAAAAAACGCACAGAGAACTTTGAAAGGGTGAAGGAAAAACCATGAAAGCAACAGCTAAATTGAGAAGCCAATGCACCGGGGAATTTCCACGCTGCGGGCTCCATGCCTGCAGACCTTTCAAAAACAACTCGCTGGAGTCGGCCTGCTAAGCAGATTATAACAGATAAAGGCTGCTGAGAAATAATAGAAATGAAGCCTAAATTCTGCACACTCTGGTGCACCCCCGGTCGCTCTGGGCCTTCGGACAGGGTACCAAGCCTCACGCCGTGTGCCACGTGCAGCCGAGGAGAACGCGGCCCAGGCGGGAGGGAGCAGGCGACGTCGCGAGCGCACAGTGGCAAATATTTGCCATAGTGGCAAAAATATTTGCCACAGTAGCAAAAAGAAAATAGTACAGGGAAAAGAGACATCTTCCTGCTTATTTTTCCCCAGGGTTTCTTGATTTTCATAAGACACCCAGATGAGAGATTCTGCTCATCCTTTCTGAGCTGGTTCATGGGTTACACTCACCATATCCATCTCTAAAGGACTTTTGTACTGAATTGACAAGCTAAGACCAACTGTAAAACTACAGTGTTGTCGAGAATTTCGGAAGGGAAGGGAAGGGAAGGGAAGGGAAGGGAAGGGAAGGGAAGGGAAGGGAAGGGAAGGGAAGGGAAGGGAAGGGAAGGGAAGGGAAGGGAAGGGAAGGGAAGGGAAGGGAAGGGAAGGGAAGGGAAGGGAAGGGAAGGGAAGGGAAGGGAAGGGAAGGGAAGGGAAGGGAAGGGAAGGGAAGGGAAGGGAAGGGAAGGGAAGGGAAGGGAAGGGAAGGGAAGGGAAGGGAAGGGAAGGGAAGGGAAGGGAAGGGAAGGGAAGGGAAGGGAAGGGAAGGGAAGGGAAGGGAAGGGAAGGGAAGGGAAGGGAAGGGAAGGGAAGGGAAGGGAAGGGAAGGGAAGGGAAGGGAAGGGAAGGGAAGGGAAGGGAAGGGAAGGGAAGGGAAGGGAAGGGAAGGGAAGGGAAGGGAAGGGAAGGGAAGGGAAAAAAAAATGTTTTTTTCTAAGTATGGTCAAAAGCATACATCAAGCCAAGTCTAAACACACAAGAAACCATCTTCTCTGACTTGATTTAGTCTTAAGAGTTTAAAATTCAAAACATTGTCTTTTACCAGATTGTTGTTACTGTTTTTAAATCTGGCCTGTATTTGATGAGCCACTTTACAAGGAGAAAGGCAGAAATGTCCGTGCCAGCTCATAAGAAAACACACTTAAAACAAAAAATGTTTACCCAGCAAGGGATAACTGTGTTTTCGGTTTTAATGGGATACCACTGAAACAGCACTTTTCCCTCCCATCAAATCCTACACAGTGCAGTGATGAGGACACTTGAGGAGCTTAAGATCAAGCTTAAACTATGTCTCGAATAGTGGAAATGGGGTCGGTCTCTGAACTAAAAAATGTTTCTCTATAAAACAAAATTAATGCTTTCATTAAAAAGTAAAGCCCACATAAGTATAAGATCTCAGCACTAGTTCATTATTTCCTACTTTTGTTGCATAACTTTTTTTAATTTCCATTACTTGTATTTTTATGTTTCATCTCTTGACCTAGTTTATAACATGTAAGAAAATTATATTGTCACTGTTTGCTCAGCGTACACCCCTGTCTGATTTAATCACCTTCTGCAAAACAAACCAAGGAAGACTATTATGAAAGACAGCAGGATCCAGTCACCTGGAGCTTGAAAACTAATAGGGAACAGTAAACATAACCTACTTAGAAGGGATACAGAAACAAGCACTACTCAGAGTGATTACATTTATCTTGTCTCCATACCTTTATTTTAATTAAAAAGAAAATACTTTTAATTAAAAAGAAAATACTCCTGGAAAGTCTCCTCAACCTTTCCAAAACATTCACATGTTACATTACCTGTTTAAAAACAGAACTGTAGAACTCATTTAAATGATTTTTTACTAGGACTGATGACTTCTTCTAGCTTGCTAAATGCAGTTTAAAGAGCTGGCAGATTTACTACCAATCTATTAAGGACAGCTGGTAAAGCTGTCCCACTAAACTTGCCAAGAACATAAAGGTTTTTGCTGAACAGGATACCTTCCCCAGCAAATCACATTGCTTTCCGAATCTTATACCTGAAGTTGGCATAAGGCCTCCAGTTTGGGGCTACAGCATGCACTGGGGACCACCACGTGCACTGTAAGTTGAACTGAGAAGGCAAAGAGCTGTTCACTGTTTCAGCTACATCTTGCTAAAAACTGCTATTAATTTGTTTTCTCCTTGCACAGTAAAAAACAAAGACTCTTAGCAAACAATCTTGCCTCATTATTTCACTGCAGATTTGCAAACATTCTTTGCCACATGGGAAAAAATGAATTTCCTGTGCATAAATAACATTTGCATTGCATTTCTTACAAAGAAGCGAACGGGTGATTTGAGAGAAACCAGACTAAGCAATCTGCATCTTCTCAAAACAAGGACAGAAAAGGTCTACTTGTATTTATTCCCTCACATCTACAGGCATCTCCAAGTGCCAGGAAGTTCTCCACAGCTCTCCAGACTTCGACAGACAGACCTCACGAGTTTTATACAGTCGCGTTGTACCTGAGCAGAGATGCCATTTTGCTTCCTCTCCTTCCCCTGCTTTCCCACCTCGCCCAGCTCCAGCACGTTCCATACACAATATGCCACACACCGCTCCCAAACATGCTGTGGTAAACGCAGAATTGATGTGCGAGGCCATGAGACTGCATTGTGTGACGGAGAGTTAACATCACGCCTACGGCTGTGCGGGGACGTTAGCATGGCCCACACCAACACACTGCTTTCATTTAACACACAACCACTGAAACCAGAAGCAGCTCCAGAACACAAATCCAGGCTTTTGTTGTTGCTGTGCACCACACGGACGTCATATTGTTCCCACTCTCTGCTCCAGATTAACCATTTTTCAACACGGAGAGTGACGAAAGGAAGAAGGAAAAGACGAGACTTGTCGCAGGCTCAGACCCTACAGTCCGTAGCTGGAAACCAACTTCAACAAGTGTATTTATCCTAAGTCTTCAGGAAAGTGTTGTGATTGCACTGTCTTGGAGGAGAACAAAATGACTTTGCAGGAAGGCATGAAGGCAAAAAGGGCCTTCTGCAACTTTAGGAAAGAGCAGCCCCAGTGAACGTTAGCTGAAGATCTCAAACAGTCATTGCTTCATTTTAGGAATGAAACTAAAAAGGGCTGTGGTTTAACAACGTGCGTTACCTCAAGAAGTGTAAGCATGGTACCCTAACATTCCCCCAAAATAACTTCCAGGAGGAAGGCCCAGGAACGAACTGTGTTCAGTCTCTGCCTGCCATACCTCACGTTTGAGTGAAAGAGTCCTGAGACTCCCCCAGAGCAGAAAGGCCTCGGAGCCCCGCAGAGGCCAGGGAGCCAGTCAGTCCCGCAGCTGCAGCAGCATCTCCCGAAGCACCAGAGCAGCTCACATGCACCCTTTTTGCTGACTGTAAAGAAACTTTAGGTACACAGAGTACATAAACTCTATGTACAGAGTGAGAACAGGTCATTGTAACATCCGATGAAACCTCTCAAAACAGTACAGAGCATGGAAGGAAAGAAGATAGAGGACAATTACTAGCACATGCACCAAAAAACAAGTGGATTTACGACAGAGAACATGGGTGAGAAAGGCATCAGGAGCCACTACTAGTGCTCAATTTGGGTTATTCTCTCTGTACAGCTTCAGAGTTACAATTACAGACAAATGAGCTCTAAATGCAAGGGAGAAAAGTGCTATTTTGTGTAAGCTTTGCACTGACATATTCTTATCTTCCCAAAAATGAAAATACAACAATGATGACACAGAGGGGTACAGTGTTTCTAAGAGAATCATTTAAGTCTCTGAAAATAATACTGATCAACACAGTAATCGTCTTGGCTCCTCTGGGAATTTCCTTGTCAATTTAATATTGATTCATTCAAACACTTTGTGGTCTTGCCGTTCTCCAGGAATGTGTTACATATTTAACACATACTATTTTTCCTTGGAAGCTGGTATTATTCACAAAAAAGATACACTATTTTGTTGTCTTTTAATGCCTTGTTATTCTATGACAGCATTTCTCACTTCTTAAAAGTTACAAAAAAAGCCTACAGACTTTACTTGTCAATTAATTTCACTGAGAACATTTTTCCTCTGTTACTTGAGAATTTATAAAAAGAAATGGCATTTCTATATAAATCTGCAGTTCAACAAGAGTCAATGTCGTCACTTTGCCACATGACAGAACGAAGCATCTGACTGCAGATGCTTTGTATCCTCAATTTGCAAGGCTGAATATTTGTTTCTTTTTTCTATTCAGAGATATAACCTGCCAGGAAAGCACCAAGAACACAGCACTAACAAAATCATATTCTGCCAAGAGTGACTGCTTATTAGCCAGCAGTTATACACAAACTTAACAAGCTGAGGGAAAAAAACAAATACAAAAAAATCAGCCTTGTTCAACTCCAGGACTAGTCAAGTACTCTAGCAGTGTCTAGACACAGAGCATGATACATTTTCAGTGCTCTATCAAAGGCAGCACTTTTTACATAATTACTGAGCATATCACAAAACAAAAACCACAAGCAGTTATCTGTGATGGTTGATCTTTAAAACAGGATCTTAAACTCCTACCAGCCTCTTTCCTACAGCAGCTATTTATTCTCTAAATAATACTTGACCAAAAGAGTTGGAATTGTTAAATCGTTGCAATTGTTAATTCTGTTAAAAAGTGTCAGAATCGTTTCTGCAGGATAGGCAGTGGAGGCCTCTATGCATTGACTCCAAAAGTCAGTTCTTAAGAATAACGTTCCCCAGAAGAAATCACCAAGAGCCAGGATGCCCTCACTTAGCAGTAGTAATCCAACTTCCCAAATTATGTGGAAAGTTCTTTACCCAAACAACTGCAGTCAGTGTTTGCACTGTACTTAAGTCTCATCTGAGACATTACCTGTGATGTGATCAATTCATACCGTGACTTTTTTCACGATACCTACCCACAGCCATGTAGCTGCCCCACGAAGGAAGTTCAGTAGCATCTTTGTGAGGGAATTCTGATAATGGCCATAAAATGCAGTCCACTTCAGCAGGTTCTCAACGAGGCTTGCACTTCTGCATACTAGGTAGTTGACCATGAAATCAAATCATCAAGCACACAATCAAAATACTTAAGCAAGCATCATCTCCAAGCATTTGTCAAGGATGTAGGTGAATTTCAGACCAGCAAGGAGTCTGTGATGCCAATATGCTGCCTACGAATAAGAGGCCAAACAACCTCACAGGGGAACCATCTGCCTCATTTACTTACTCACTTTACTTAACCTAAGGCAATTAATAGTTTGTTGGCACACCAAGACGAGCCCCTGGGATTAGAAAAGTGAGCCTGGGAGACACTTACTGGTCAGACACGGCGGTGTGTGTGTGAGGAATCAGGTGCCACATCACAGTCAGCACTTACATCCCTAATCCTTGTTTTCCTCCTCTTGCAGGCATCTCAGCAGTGTATAGGTGCAATCTATTTTCCTACTGAAAATTCTGAATCCTGGAGGCTTTCCTCTGCTGCCTGAGAAAAATGGACCACCACGCTTATTTCTCTTAAAGACAACTAGAAACAGAGCCGCATGCTCCGGGGGGACCCCAGATTCAGTCAGATCCTGCCCCACGACAGCCTTCCACAAACAGGGCTGCTCACACCCCCCTTCTCCCAAAGGCTTTCCTCAGCAATGCCAAAATTACACAGCTGCCAACTTCCAAAGCTGGGCCTTCGAGAACAAAATGACCCACAGGGTTTGCACGCCCGGCTGGAGTCTGTTCCGAGAGACCTTGCAGCCGGTCCTGAGCGAAGTGAAAGATCTGCCTTTCGGGCATGGCTTACGAGATAAAGTCACAACAAGGAAGGACCGACAGGAGATGAAGAGCAGCGGGGAGGAAAAAAAAAAAAAAGAAAAAAGAAAAAAAGCCCCCGCTCAGAGCCCAAGCGGGTCCCCACACACACCTGGAGCCCGCCCCCGCCCCGCCCCGCCCCGCCCAGCCCTCATAAAGCGCCGCGCCGGCGGCAGCGCCCGCAGCCCGGCTCGGCTCGGCTCGGCCCGGTTCTGCACGGCTCGGCCGGGCCCAGCACAGCCCGGTTCTGCTCGGCTCGGCACGATGGAGACGGGCGGGTGCCGGATGAGCGGCGCGGAGCCGGGCGGCCCGGCCGTGATCACGCTGGAGGAGCTGGACGGCATGGCGGAGGAGAGCCCCGACTCGGCGTACCACAGCAACGGCAGCAGCCTGGAGGAGGAGGCGGCCGAGCGGATGGAGGACGAGGAGCAGGAGCGGCTGCTCAGCTACTGGCAGAGCGTGGGCAGGGGGCACCAGGTGGACGTGCCCCGCGGTAAGAGCCGGCCGGGGGAGGGGGGGGGTAAAGGGGTGGCTCTGCACCCCCCCCTGCGGCCATCCCACAGATAGGGGCGGTTTGGGGCTTTATGCTGGAAGTGGAAGGCTGCAGGGAGTAAACAAATATCGGGATTGACCCTGCCTTTTGACAGTAAGCCTCCCCGGCTTATCTTATTAAGAAGTGGCTTATTTTCAATTTGGAGAAGGACGGGAGAATCCAAAAGGCTGTAGCAGGTCCTGTTGCTCACAGCAAGCAGCGGAGGGTAAGGGCAGGCTCACCGCAGTCAGGACCGCGACGCCTCAGTGCTGCCCGTGTTCTGAGCGGCACAGATGCTGAGGAGCTCTGCCTCTCCTAAATCCTCCGCACGGAGGATGAAAAGTACAAAAGCCCTGCACAGACTGCCTCAGGCACTGTCTAAATGAATTCCCTGATCCTTAAACTCCTCCTAGATTCCAACACAGCAGAAAGGGAACAGCCTCACTTTCTGCCTCCTTTACAAGCCACATCTGGAAGTCCCACTTTATCTTTCTAATGCCTTCACAAGGAAGACCAATGACCCTTTGGGTACTAAGAGGAGGCCCAGCAAGCTCAGTCTGAACAGCGTTCACTGACTTGCCTCCATGGGGGTGTCTGAATGTGCAGCACCAGACACAGTCCTGCCGCTCCAACACTTGCTCCTGGTCACAGCATCAAGTCCGGCAGCCTCCTGCCCTGCAGGGGCACAAAGAAAGGGAGTGGGTGACAAGAGAGGGTCCCTGTCTAAGGCATTAAAATCAAGGCCTGAACACACAGATGTGAAATGCTCCCTTATGAGGAGCTCCGTATAGAAGGAACAAGATTCCTTCCTACAAAATGATGTAGAAGTGTCAATGCCTTCTTTCACTAAGATCTATTATGCAGGAGATCAGGTTTGGCAAATCTGTCAAAAGTAGTGTTTTACCACATTGTGGTTGCAATATAATAAAAGGCTTCCTTTGTAGTGTTAGGGTAGGTGTTACAAAAATCAAAATGCAAGACTTCCCTCAGTGAAGTCAAGATATGTCAAGAGAGGATTGCACCTCAACTAGAAGTAAGAGCTCATCAGCTCTGGATCTATTTACGATCTATTTACAGTGTAGGTTAACCTAATATCCATGTGTTAGTAATCAGTCAGCCTCGGACATCCACAGAGGAAATGCAGATGACATCCTGGGAGGAGAATTCCTTCGTTTCACCAGGGAGCACGCAGGATCTCATGACCAGTGTGCCCCATCCAAGCAGCTGCTGGCACTGGAGTCCTGCTGCAGGAAAGCACAAGAGCTTTACTTGGCTGTTTGCTGCCACAGTGCTAGCTGTGCACACAGAGCGTTTGAGATCCCAACAACAGCTTGCGTATTTCCTATAGTCTAGTGGAAAAGTCTGTGAAGTCAGGGCAATGCCCCGCTATGACAATAGTTCTGGGCTGCCACAAGCTTTGACACCTGTCTTGCTCTATGGGGACAATATGCCTCTCAAAAATGATACCTTGCTACTAGGTTTTGTTAGTACCTTTCAAGAGTAACAGGAGCACTACGAGTCTTCTAAAAACAACAGATTTAGTGAGATTCGAACACTTCTATGACTGGCATAGCGATTTATCACAATTAACAAGACTGTAATCCTGTAAGCTGACTGTCTGGCCAGCAGCAAACCTTGCAACCAAAAGGTAAACAAAAACTGAAAGTATAGGATGGTGTAATCTAACCTTCTTGGCTTGAGAACTCCATGTTACCTACCTACGCTCAGCAGAAGCAGAAGTCATACTTCAGTAGTTACTTTAAATTTCTCATTAATAATTTCAATACAAGATTAACAAGCAAGCTTGGGAAGGTTGCTACTCATCAAAACCATCCACTTGCTAAAGCATAGTTTCCAAAAGGTGCCCAGTGTACAAAGCAGCACGCTCTGAGGTCAAGTACCTTGGACCCACACCAAAATCTAGGTCTTGAATTGCACATGACTTTGCCATTGGTTCAAATATGCTTCCCTTGCTGAGGTTACAGCACGTAAGGGGTAGCATGGCTCTGTTGGTACAGAGGCTGCAGGATGGTTAGAGCCAGGACAGGACTGTGCTGTGGCTGGGCTGTCCCGGCCACGCAGCCTCCCCCACCTCGTGCATAGCCTCACAAACCTGCTTGTGAGCAGCTCCAAGGTGCGTGGCACGGGTCTCGTGCTTCTTTTCAGCATGAAGACTGGTTCCTTGCGGCACAAAGGCTGCCTCCTAAACTCAGAAGCCTGGTGTGCATGCACACTGTTTGAGGGCACAGCTGACGAGTTCATCCCACTTCAGTGACACAGCAGGTCTGATCAGACACAAATTAAGTTGTGCAACACTTCAAATACTGTTCAATCTTGCTGCTATGTACAAGTCTTGTCAAGCGTGCATTATCTATGTAGATTTATTTGTAAAGATTTGCCTCTTTCATAATACCTACTCATAGGCAGGTATACAAATATTTCAAAACTGAAATTTACAATTAGTAGTTTTTAAAATTTAATTAAAGTAAGCCTTTACCTAGATATACTGCTACAACTCATTATCATCTTGCCTCATTTTTTCACACCAGTATTTAAGTTTGCGAGTTTGGACTGACAGAGGGTATGTACATCAAGCAACTCACTTGCTTTGAGCTGTATAATCTAAATATTGTGCAGGCTAAAACATTTATTATCCATGGTATACTGCCATGCCTGACAGGCAGAGATTCATGCACTGAAGAATAAAATTCCAGAACTCTCCTTTGCATTAACATGGGGAAAAAAATATCTGACCACATTTATCAGCAAAGGGATCAAAATAGAGCTAACATTTCTAGAGCCTTAAAATGTTTCCAAATTCCTCGGTACTCTGGAAGTTCAGTGCTGGAAATCTCATCTACTGTTTTTCTCCTAGCATCCGAAGAGATCAATTGTAAATGTCATTACTTATATTTTAAATTTATTTCCCAGTGACATTTAAAAAAAAAGCTTAAAATTAACTGAAGTGTATCTTTCTACCCTTTATTAAAAGGATCTTTACTATTCCAAATAGTCTTAAAGCTAAACCCCCTGCACTGGATGCCAGGAGATGTAGGTTTGATTCCCAGCTCAGCTACAGATTTACGAGTGACCTAGGCTAAGTTAATTCTCCTGCATCTTAATTCTCTCCTCTCAAAGATGAATAATACTGTTCCCTCCCTCCCCCCATCATCCTGTCTTTTCTGCTTAAGACTTTGAGGCGCTTGAAACACAGAAGAGAAGGGATCTTATTTCAGCTGAAATATACAGTCCTTTGGAACATGTCTGATACACAGCATGAAGTGGCATGGCAGAAATTCACAAACATTTTCAAACACTGTACAGAAAAATCAAGTTTCTAAACCTCCATCACAGTGCACAAATGCTTGCATTACTTCAAGTTTGACATGCAAGGGACCAGCTATTTTGGAAGAGAGGTTCTCTATTGCTAGGACTAGCCTTATAACCAGAGTTTCTAAGCCTTTCTGCTAGAAGCCAACTTCTAGGCGGGCTTTTTGTATGAACTACGGTTAGAGCAGTTGTTGAGGCAACCGTAGTTGCATCTACACCTAATCCAACTGTATTTAAACTAGAAAAGCATGGGAGAACAGGAGTACAAGAATATGCTAGTACTGAATAGGCAAGTATAATACACTTCCTCCTTCTATCCCCTTGAGCTTGGCTGGGAAGCGTGATGATTGCTGCAGACTGGGCCGTTACTTATGTCTGCATCTGGAAATCAGGAATAGGTTCACTATAGGATCTCTTACAAAACGTGAGAATCATTCAAAGAGCTGCGGCACGTTTCAGTTACATCTCTGTACTGAGCATGCTTAGAGCTCTTCAACACTATCTTGTATTAACGCTCCCTTCACATCATCTGCTGCCAGAACGCCAGAGCTCAGATCAGAAGCGATGGCATTAGACCGTACTTTGGGTCCTTCTTGGTGAAAAGGGCGAACATGAAGAGCATGCAAAACACAGTGTCCCTGTTAGTCAAATATACTTGGTATGTTCTGTTTAACCTTTACTAGTGCTTTATGGTAAGGACTCATTTGAGAACATTAAACCCTGGTGTTTCTTTCAGTCAGGTGTAATGTCATCTGATATAAAGAACACAAACTATGAAGCTAGCTTTGCTCTGCTCCCACCTTGTGAAGTTGTTTCATTTTTGCAAGATTGTTCGGTCAACAGTCTTCTGCCCCTTCCAAACTTAAACAGAAACTTTCATCTAATGTGCCTGGCATCTAATCAGAGACAGCCCATACGGATAAAAATTCTGCACCAGAAAGAAATAGTGTCAAGATAACACACAAAAAAGATCTTTTCTATTTGCTTTGTTAAAATCACATCCCCTCAAGATACATTTTTTCACTGAAGTACGCATTGAGGAATTGTTTACTCACCTTATACTTCTTTAACTTAATAGGACACTCTTCTTCCCCCTCATTTATAGTTTCAGCATTTTTAATGGAAGTATAAACATCTACTTACACTAATACACAACTACATGATAATTTAGGGTGTAAGGAGCCTCTGGAGCTCTGCAGTCTAACTCCTTGTTAAAAGCAGAGCTAGTTTCCAAGTTAGGCTTCTACCTGTCAGCTTTGAAGTCGCTCGGGGCCTCATCAAGCTGACACTTTCCCAAGGACAGAGGCCCCTCAACATCTTGGGCCCCTGTCCTGGTGTTTGATCACTGGCACTTGAAATACCTCATCAGAATTTTCCACGGCAATTCAGGTCGCAACTCGGTCCATTTCACATGGCAACTTGGTCTCTCTCTCTCTCTCTCTCCATATGTATATATATATACACACACACGCTTCTGTGAGGTGGTGGAGAGCACACCTCCGCCTCCCCCTCTCCATCCGGAGCCCATCGGGTTCCCTCAGCACCCTTCCCTGCCGCGTTCTCCCCTCATCATCTCGGAGGCCCTCTGCTGAATTACCTCAAGTTCCTCACTGTCATTCCTGTACCACGAAGCCCCAGACCAGGTCCTGCGGGTGAAAGGCAGCCCCAGGAGCCACCTCCCTCACCCTGCTGCCCGCTCCTTGGCCAGCACCCCCGGGGCCTTTGCTGAGAAGTCTCCTTCAGACACTACAAACGGGAGGTCACGGTCTCTTCTTAATGAAATCAGTTGTTTGCCTTCTATTTTTAAAGTTGTTCTGCCCTGTGAAGTCTTACTAGAAGGGCTCGCATTTAAAAAGAAAAGGCATCGCTGGGTAAATGTAAAGACGCAGAGCTTCAGTGTGCACACAGAGGCCGGAGCATCCACGAGCAGCACTGCAACGTGCGTAGCACCAAAGGCTGGGGCTAACTATCAGACGAAATGTCTTTTGGAAGTGACAGCTTCCACAGCAGTACTTCCTTGAACCTGTGAGCAAGAGCAGCCGACGCAATTTACTTCTTCATGTGGATACACATGAATCCGGCGTTGGAAGGGATGCCAGAACTGGCAGTACTCCTGCACAGAGCCGCACAAGTGGGCATCGACAAAAGCCCTTTCAAGAGACGCACGTATAATTGGAATATAGAGGGGGTGGGAGAGCAAGACCTGTTCTGAACAGTACAGAGACCAAAGCCAGTCAGCCATGCCTGCTAATATTGAAAAGCAAACTAAACTTGTTAAAAGCACACAGTCCACAGAAGTTTAACTAAGAGAAAGCAGAATGAAACATTTCATTCCTGTTTCTACAGCTTCACAGCTAACTTGGAAATGCGTTATTTTATTGTAGACATGGCAGAGCCAATTCAGCAGCTGACTAGAAATAACAGTCCCCAGGAGAGACAGACCATCCCGTTTACTCTGATCCAGCGCAAAGAAAAGGTACCGATGTCCTTCCTGTTTCAGCTTCTAACCGTGTTTTCAGTATTCATACCTAGATTTCAAAGCTGTGTTCCTTTATAAAAGTAATTCATCCACCTATAGTACTAAAAATCCTAAGTGGATATACCCCTTATAGCTGGATAACTGCATTTCTTTTTTAACATCTCACTGTTTTTTTCATGTATCTGAAGTTTTCTATTTTTGTAAGCTAGAAACTAGCAGGAATGTCAGAAGACAGTCAAGAATGGCAGTCCTGGTGACATTTTTGAATTAATTTAACAAAACCCCCTCATATTTTGACACTTGAAATAAAACCCCATTTTCTTCATCTAAACCAATGCACTTTTTTTTTTTTTTTTACAATCATGTTCATTCAACCTTAGGAAAGAGTACTTGGAGGAGATTATTATCTGAATTTAAAACCAAAGTTGTAGCTTTGTATCATGGGTCATTACAAAGAGAACATCAATTTGCAAATCCATCTCATAGAAACCATCTTATCCTCTAATAAAACCTTCAATGTCCAGCAAATTTTTTTACAGTTCAGGAAGTTTGTACACAGGTATCTAACCTTACATAAATGACAAAGAAATCTTTACTAACCATGTAGGAAGATTTCCATCCCATTTGTTTTAAACAGATCCATATAATTCAGGTTTATAAATATCACTATTTGATTGAGTGTATTTCATCTGAACAGTTTGGGACTCCTAACTATTGTTGTAATTAAATGCTCAAAAGCAGTTTCTCAGTAGTGTTGTAGTAACTAAATATTTAATATTGCAAGGTCAAAAGTTATCAGTTCCTTATTTTGAAGGAGAACTACCTGTAGGTCTGCTGAAATAGATTTTGGTCCAAGATCATTAGTATATTCCCCCTGGATTTATATGAGAAAGGACTGACATTTACGTGTTCCTTTCAGAATAACTTCACTGACAGTTGAAAAAAGATGCAGTTTTTATTTTATTCATGTAAGATGCATTCATTGCATTGGTTTTGTTTATCTACTTCTTATATGCCAACTTGGACCTTGAAACAAACTGCACGTGAACTAAGTAGCAAAGCAAACACTTAAGGTATAGCTGACGCTGAGAGTTAAAATAACTTCTCGTGCTTGCTATTCTCCTGTTCATAAAGAAATCAACTTCTGTAGGTGCATGTTCTAATCAAAGTACTGAATATTGTATGACTTTTGTTTGCTTGTGGTATTTGTTTTTTTTTTTCTTTTTTTTTTAATTTAACTTAAAACACAAAATTATTATCTGATTGTGTTTGCAGCTTGGAGACCTGCTTTATGAAAAACGTCAGTATGGAAAAGCCAAGTGGGCTTGTATAAAAATGAAAGAAAAACAGTATGAACAGAGCATTTGTCTTGGATTCATGAAGCTTATGAGGTACATTTGTGAGCAGAATTCCTCAGGTAATTAGTACCACAATTCTTCATTACAGTGAAAACATTACATTTATGCACTAGCCCCTCCTAATTAGGAGGATACTTTTATTAGCTGTTTCTGTCTGTATCACCATCTTCCTGTAATATGGCCTTTCCAGTATAATCTAAACTAAATGCTGTTCCCTCTACATACATGCTAGAAGGGAACGTCTGAAGGTACATGATCACTGAACTGACTTCCAGGGGCATCCTGACCACTGCAACTGCTTGGAAACTGGCTCTGGCTATTTTTGTAGACTGTCGGCTATGAATAAGGCTTTTGCTACAGCATTCAGTGGTGTAGTTGTCACAGAAGTGCCTCAGTCAGCTATTCACAGTTTAACGCCGAGAGCCCGTAGTATTACACTTGCCTCATGTTAGCTCATGGTACTCAACTTGTGCGTGTCTGAATGGACACCAAAAATTGGTGTGGTTGAAGAGTATTTTCCACAAACATAATCCCATTTTAACTCAAGAACACTAAAAGGATAGCAAATCCACCATGTCCTTGATAGCTTTTCATTTTTACCATTCTCCAGATGATTAAGAAGTACTTATAATAGCCAATGTTTTGTTCTGTAATACCACATGCTGTAATCAAGCCAAGACTTAATTTCCTTTCCAAGAAACTAAAAACATTCTCTTAAAAGTTTTCCCTTAATCAGGTGTTCCCCCCCACCCCCAAATTCTGTTAACATTTTAAATATTGTTTAAAAGTTATTTTGGCTGCAGAACAGCAGTTTTGTTTTCAAACCATATACAGAAGCAGATTTCTCACTCCTAATAATCACTGCGATCTGCACAGTCAAAACCACAAGCTTTATTTACTGCACAAATAAAGCAACACGTTTGTTAACAGTAAATCCTAAATGAATTCACAATGCAGCCCCCTTGTCCTGCCTACATTCTTTGCTCCCAAATATTTAAAACGTGAGACAAGGGCAGTTCACAAAAACACAACCCTCTTAAGGTGGAGGTAAGAAGTTACGTCAAACCATTCGCCATACGTAGAGACAGGAGAGCTTGACAACTACCACATTTTAGACACACATGCAAACATATTTGCACACAGAGGTTTTATATATGTATGTATACACGTACATGCAGACAGATACATACAAATTACAAGGCACAATAAAATGTTGCTTCCTACTTGGAATACAGAAATCCATTTTCTGAAGTATGCTGAATTCCTTCTAATAATGACAAATCTTTCTTCTCAGTGGTACTCACTTTATATAATTCAGTATGAGTTCAGAAATCAAGTACGGTATGAAGACCTCCTTTTGCACTTTCTAAAAGTCACATTTGTCTCCTCAGGGCTGTACCTGGGGATAACAATACCCATTGTGACCATAGTACACACGAATGAATCTCAGTCGGAGATGACGCAGTCGGTGACGGTAGCGTACTACCTGCCTGAAGTGCTGCAGGACCAGCCACCTCATCCCTTTGACTCTGACATAATCATTGAAGAATGGCCGTCTACTATTGTTTATAGTAGGTAAGAAACATTTTCATTTTTTTCTAGTAAAAACGTAAAAAGAAGCAGTTTTCAGCGTAGGCATGATGCATATATTAAACCAACCTCTAAAACCTAACAAACTCAAAACCTGATTTTCAGTACCTGTTGAAAGCTGCCTGCTTTATGAAACTAGGGTATTCAGAAAATAATGCACATGTAAATATAAGATACAACAGCATCTCAAAACACACTATATTCTGTATCGCTGGCAACAAACTATCTAACACGTCACTGAAAATGCTGACTTCAGAACAAACTGTTACCTGTTTGAGACCAACCACAGTCAGGTAGTGCCATTTGTGAATCATGACTGAGCTTAGAACAGAAGGCACACCTAGGCTCGGGAAAAACTGGATTTTAAAAAGAACTTGATATGAAGTTGATTGTTACAGGAGCTTCAGAGGAATCACCAATGAAGACTCTATCATGAGAGAAATAAACCTGTTGGCGGAAATTCTGGAGAGCCCAGAGTTATGTTTGCAGGATACGTTCATCATTGCAGGATATACAAACCCAGCTGCTGCTAATCGACACAATGAGATCTGGTTCCTCCAGAGACCGTAGCCGCCCGTTTCTGATGCTTGTCTGTTACAAGAATCAGCTCTGATTTACTGGCAGAATTTTACATGTGAATTGTGTGAGACTAGATGTCAAACTCCTGAGGAAATACAAAAACGTGGCTTTTAGCCAGCTTAGCGAGGCAATCACTCCAACTTAATAAGCAAACAGAGCTAACGTGAAACCAGTTCTAAATAATTCTTGCGGAGATTTTAGCACTATAAAAATGAGAAAGATTAGTTCACCTTATCTTCCCCCTTTCCCCCCAAGATAAGGGACGCAGAGCCCTTTCCCCTCACCCACTTATTAGCATCTCTGATCTGCTGGGGCTTGGGACTGTCCTAATGGATGTCCTGCAGCCCCTGTCCTGGCTTGCTCTGGGCACCTAGGGCTGCACCAGCTACAAAAAGGCACTGCTGGAGCTTTCGATGGGACACGCATTAAAACCAATTCACACGTGCAGACTATGCTTCAGAAAAAATAATGTTCAGGTCTTTATTTCTGAAGAGAATTACCAGATTTAGACCACTGGGATTAAACCAAGGATCAAGACGAGGCCAATACTGACCGGTTTTGTTCTTATCTCTGGTGGAGCAGAGATTCCCAATGCTTAATGCATTACCTCACCAAGCACTCAACCAAAGTACTTTAGACCTTGAGAAGAGACCAAGGCAGCAGGACAGTGCTTAGGCTCACTGACCTTTTGGTAGAAGAGTTACAGCTCACCTTAATCACCCACTCGCAGTAATCCCACGACTAAATGTGTCAGTCCCAAATAGAAAGCGGTTAATTTCAGCTCCAGCTTTCTGAACACTTATCTTAAATCTTTACTTCGACAGCAGTGTTTTTAACATTCAGCAATCTGTTCGCTACTTTTTACATTCTTACAGCAGTGCTACACTGCCGAAGTTAGAAATGCTACCAGTATTTCACGAAGCACAGAACCACACAAACTAAACATACAGCCCCTGACGCTCACCTGGCCCGGCCCTCTGCCGGAAGGGCCTCGTGCAGCCCGGCGTACAGCACCTCCTGGGACGAGGATCCCCCAGCCCCTCTGGGCCCTGTTCCAGTATTTGACCACCCTCACTGTGAGAATTTCTCTTCCTAATTCCTAACTTCCCGTGCTGCAGCTTGTTTCTTTGCCTCTACCCACGTGGTGATTCTCGGAGCAGCCTGCCCACGCAGCGTGCTGGGACTCGAAGCCCAGCCCGCGCAGCTCTGACGCCCCGGCTCTGAGCAGCACGCAGGCTTTGCTACGTACCACAGTTAGGGAGCACCCAACGCACTTTAGAGTCGAGTTAGCCAACAGGTTTGCCCCCAGAAATCCCTTCCATGTCTCCCCTTAGAGATACGATAGTAGAGTTTAATCTTAATCTCAGTAAATGACTTTTTGTATAAAATTTAATGGCGTATATCCCCAGAGTCATGTATCAACTACAATGTTCAGGCTTTAAGTTGAGCTTTTGTGTTCTCCAGTTGCAACACACAACAACCAGAGCCGCTGTCTGGGCGCTTACGGTAGCGTTAATTGGCAAACAGAGGGCATTTATGCAGTGCTGCTGAATAAACGTACAGGCCCCAAGACCTTTAAGCCTCCTGTTTCCGCAGGGCTCTGTGCACAGCACTGACTTTTCGTTAACCCAGGACCGTGCAGCAGGGTCCTGGGGGGCGGCTGGGAGCTGCTGATCGCCCTTCAGCGTGACCACGGTGCCCTCCGGTGGCTGCTGCCTGCAGAGACGGGGGAGATGCAAGTGGGGGAAATACAGAAAGAGAGAAAAGCCTTACTTTGAACCGACAGTGCTGGGGAACCTCACCCCCTTCTCAATCTCTGGTTTCCCCAGCTATTCGGACAGCCTGCCCCAGCACAGCCAGGTGTATTGCCACAAACAGACTGTGCTTAGAGGGAGTGGGAGGGCGGGGGCAGCTGGAGGGGCAAAACCTCAAAAAAGCCGTGGGTTTGGGGTCCTCCTCGTTCCAGCCAGAGAGCTACCGAGCCCGGAGTGTTCCCCAAGCTGCCAGGTGACAGTACTGCCAGGTGACAGTACGAGTGCTTGTGCCAGGGGCCGCCCCAGCTGGAGGCACTGTGTGCTGAGCCAGGTTAAATGCACATCCAAGCATCTCTTACCCAACAGGACGAGGTGGTGAAGATGCCTCTCGTATCTTTTACTGCTCTCAGCTTGTTCAAGGTACAGGATCACAACCAGGGGGTAAAAATCCGACTTGCTTTTCAATATGTGGAATTGTGTCCTGTTTCAGTACCCCTAACGTTAGGGACCAGCTAGAGTAGGCATTTTAGCTTTGCCTTTTATTGTTAACATCTTGCATTGTTGGAACTGCCAGCCAGTATTAAAGTGGAAGATAAAAAAATAATGGAAAATAAGAAAAACTTTTCTAAAGCCGACTTGCATTGAAGGTCCAGAGAAGCATTAATTGTCAGGTTTTGTTTTGCCCACTCCTCCCTTCCCCCCTCCCCCCCAATTTTTATATAGGGGCAAATAAAAACAGATTCTCAACTCTCACAAGATTTAATATCAAATGAAAGAGGCTTCTGCAATTTGATTGCTTTTGCTGGTTATAGAAATTATTTTAGTACAAATGTAAAACATCTACTGGAAGCAGTTCAATTCTCTCACCAGAAAGTATCAGTTTTTAAATGTAAAATTATGTACAAAGTCTATTGAAAAAGTGTTTGCTATATGGCATGTCTCTTTCCATAGAGAATCTTCACCTAAATACTTCTGCAGCTCAGTTACTTGTGGGTTTGTAATAGAAACACGCTTGTTACTAAAGCATAAACCCAAGGTATTTCTCGGAATGTGCTGATACCCTAACCACAGCAAGCGCTCAGTGTTGTTTTATGTGAAACTGTGAATTCCAGATAGTGCTTATTTTGGCTTACGTTAGGCTGCTTCTGCTGCTGAGAAAGAACCAATTAATCTGAAGTTTGAGGATACACTTTATGGCTGTGGAACACGACCAGCTTCTGCAAACAGCCCTCACCAAGTACTGCGTTTTGTCATTGACACAATAAAGTTTGCCTAATAGTTACGCCCATGAATGCCAAGGAAATGTTACAGTTACTAAAAGAGATCATTTTAGAAAGTTTGAAAACCTGATGTCAAACATAATTACCTAACTCCTGTTATTGGAATAGGTATTTTATTACCCACCTGTGGCTCTGCTTTGTAAGCCATTAATTAAAGGATTTCCATTTTTAATTTGAAGTATTTGATTTCTACTATTCAAAAGAGATAATAAAACAGAACTCAAACATACCTTGGAAGATTAAATGCTATAGCCTTAACAGATAAACATTGTCCTGCATACCGTGTATTTTTCAAACAAGCATTAGTGCCTAAAAAGTTTATTCCAGCTATTGTGATACTCAGGTCCTTGCTTATTGTATGTATGCAAATATAAGCATAAATATAATTTTTCTGGCATTGCTGAGTTGTGCAGCTTTACACTGCCCTTTATTTTCACTTAAATGTTGTCTTGTTTACTGTTGCTGTTTGTCAAAATTAAAGATAATGATTTTATTGTGCAAAGAGTATACTTGGGTTTCACTTTTTGTATCATATAAAAAATTATTTCTATTTGTTAACATTTACTTCAGAATTCTGTGTTTTGTGATCTCTTTATTTCTGTTTTTCCTCTGAATGGAAACAACATTAGTCCGAAGGTACTGTTCTGATCTCACAGAAGACATTTAAGCCCTGAATTTGCCTCGGTTGCTGTAAGACCCAAAAGACTTAAATAACCCTCACAAAACATACATCTTTGAAACAAACACACAAAAAGCCCATACACCTGGAGCTACGCATCTATATGCTGTAGCCAGCAGTCTGCTGGCGAGCTCATTCCCCATTGCGGAAGCCACCTGCAGCTGCCTTTTGTAAACACCCAGCGTCGCCTCCCGCCTCCCACGGCTCGGGGTAGGAGCGGTTTCAGGACCAGCTGCAGAGCAGCAGCACTAACGCAGCGTAACGTACCTATGTGGGGTCTCCTCCTAAATCCTGACGCCGTTCAGAACGGACTCCACAACCAACTCTTTTGGGGGGCTAAAAGGACCACACAACCGACACGTACTTGTCGCACCTCGGGGGCTGCCCTCACAGGATCTGATCTCGAGGTGCTGGGGAGCCAAAGCGCAGGGACCACCTCAGGGACGTGGCTGAGGCCCTCGGCCTCCCGCAGGTTACTGGGGCCGCCCGAGGCCCGGCCCTCCTGAGGCCTGGCAGCCGGCGCTGCTCTGGAAGGAGGCTGCAGGAGAGCCACCGCCGTCCTTCTGCCACCCCCGGCCTTCCGCTGCCTGGGCCAGCGCTGTGCGTGCCAGAGGTCCCTTCTCATCAGAGCACCAATACAAGGGCAAACAGCAGATCAAAGAGAGGAAATGGAAACCACCGAAGCCACGCTGACAGCCATCGATCGATTGAAGTCAGCGAAGGTCTGTCTGTACTCCTCAGTTACCCCAGATCAGCCAAACCCATGTTTATTGCAGCTTACATCTAAAGCCAAACACCTCAAACTACGCCACTGAGACCAACGCGAGCATCC
This sequence comes from Anser cygnoides, assembly GCF_040182565.1. Lineage (NCBI taxonomy): Eukaryota > Metazoa > Chordata > Aves > Anseriformes > Anatidae > Anser > Anser cygnoides. Next base: position 65,769,616 of record NC_089877.1, read on the forward strand.
ATATTCATTCACAAATCTATCTTAAAGTTCCTTCTAGCCTGTCACTGGAACTTCTTCAGTTAAACACACTCCCATGCCATTTGTTTGAAAACAGCAGATCTAAAAAAGCCAACTTAATTTAGGAAATCAACGTGCAAATTTGCCTTTCATGGTCTTCACTACAGCAAAATCATTAAACTTTAACCAAAAACATACTCTAAGGCCAACAGTTGGATATCAACTAACTCCATTTATTTTTATGTCTCTTACTAAAAAGCAAACATACATTTTGAACTCATCAAAATGGTATCTTATATAATACTATTTGCCTACTGCTGCCCTGTATTTGGATATTACCTACTGGTTAAGAACAGACAAACAAGATGTTCTGTATTTCCCACCGCCAGCTGCTCTCCCCCCAAACTTCCCCACCAAAAAACAAAAACAAATAAGCCCACACAAGGGGAATGAAGCACACTTACAGATGGGTTGAAGCTCTAAAGACCATTGTTAATCAGATAAAATGTTTGAGTCGATATACAACTTTCATAAGGCTGGCAATAACCTAGCCAACACAAGCATGGCTCTTCTTACCCTCCCAATAAATACTAAATTCCAGCCAAAGTAAGAAGCCCTCAGTTCATGTCTCATGCCAATTTGCAAGGACCCCTGAAGGAGGATGAGAAAACTAATTCAGAGCTGCTTAGGCTGTTGCAAGCTAACAGGTGTCAGTGGTGCAAAGCGAAGCAGCAGCTATTGTAGTTGACATTACAGACAAAGTTAACTACATAGGAAGTTATTACTGTTATAAGTTACTGCTAGTCTAGGCAGCGATGTTCAAATCAGAAGGTGGGTGTGTATATATACGTATACACACACACATACACACACACATAAATGGACAGTGTCACTGAATGTATGTGTAACGATAAAGAAATGAAACAACTCACCTGGATGTAGGCATTCTGAACTTCTACCAGTTCTTCACCAAGTGGAACGACGATTTTTTCCACTTGTCGCTCATGAGAATAAGGTTGAATTTCCGGAGAATCTTCAGTACATAGCTCTATCTGAGCAATGAGCAAGTTGGAGATAACCTGCTGCACGGCCTGTTTGACAACCCACAAAAAAGGACCATATTGCTTGTTAACACGCCAATGATGAAATGAACGTCACAGAAAAGTAACTATTTTAACATATTTTATGTAACATATTTTAACAGCCCCTGAATATAATACGAAGGAAAACGTACTTAGTATCTACGAATGAAAAACTGAAGACTCTCCACTTAAAGATCTTAAGTAGCATACAAAGAACCAACGCAGTGAGCTCATGAATGCAAAACTGCACGAGGGCTGCAGCGACAGAACTCTCCCTTCAGGCCTGGGCACTGCCAGGAAGCCAACGCACTAATAATGCTGCAACAGCTGAGACCTCCAGCAGCTACGGGACACGGCAGGGTGGCCATGGCACCAAGTCGACACACCATGGGCACCGTGACAGAGCCACAGCCCCTGCCACACACCACCCCACAAGAGGAACACGCACTTTAGGTCATGCTGATCAGCACAAAGAGAGGCTTAGAATACTTGAGTTTAAAATGGGTTTCTCCATTTACCTTCTCTTTAACAATAAGCTTCACGAGCACTACACAACTCTCTTGACAAAAGTAAAGCCTAATATCTTGAAAAGCTCCATAAAATAATTAAACAACATCGCTTTTCCTTAAACTGAATTTGGACGTCCATCTGCCTTGGACTGAAAATCTCAGCTGTACTTCTATCTACCCAATAAACTACACTGAATAGAATACAAAAGCCATTTTGCATTAAGAGTGTGCTCTTTTTGGTTCAGGTAGGTCTGTATTCTCAAAAAAAAATTACTTCCTTTGAGAAAGGACAGGAAATAAATAGTATAGAGTCTATAGCAGCAAAAAGGCAAACACTGAGCAACTAACGGATTGTGAAGTGACTCAGTTTTTACCTGGAATTCTCCTAGACTTCAATATCCTGCACAGTATTCCAACTGTTATCAGTTCTACGGAAACTGTATTATTCAACCCATGAAAGTAATTTCACTTGCCTTCGTGTCACTGCCTGGTGTAGCACTGAGGGCCAAGATCCGAAACTGATTTGTGTATTTGCTTAGTTCCTTGACAACCTAGGAATTGGTATATTTCATGTTAGCATTCTTAAAGATTACTTGCTTATACAAAGTATGCTGACAAAAATACCTACTACATAGAAAAAGCTCAACAAAGCATCCTAAAAAGAATATTTCTAAACTCAAATGGAAGCCAGAAGGTGTTCAGTTTATAAAGATTTTATCCATGAACATGTAATCTTGATTAAGTGTATTACACTAATCCCACTCAGCGGAGCAACCTTGGTAAATTATTAAATGATTTTTCAGTTGATTTAACAAAACGATTAACAGTACAGTAACCCAAGTGAGCTCCCCCACGTTTTTCTGACACAGCACATCCCTCCACTTCAGATCTAGTCAAACTTGGCACAGAAGTGCCAGAGGAGAGCTGCGAACAGGAACACACCTGAAAAGCATGCTTTATGGCTTCAGTTGGGAAAATATTTGGAAACAAAAAAGTTACAGTTTTGTTCAGACACTAAGAATACTCCCATCTCACCTTGTCAAGTTTTAATGCAGGTTGAACTAAAAGCAATGTGCAGATGGCACAGAGCACTGCTTGATTTCTGCTCATCTTGCAGACCAAGAGAAGGAACTAAAGGAAAATCTCTGAGCAGCAACGGCCACACTTTGCGGAGAACGTAAGTGAATTTGGGGGGGTTTCTGCAGCCACAGATCAGGAGCGGGGCTCGGGCCTTCGGCGTTACCTGGCAGTAGGCGTGATTCCCCAGCGCTTTGTGGGCTTCGTCGATGACCAGACACTTGATGTCGCCAGAAGGGCAGCTCCCGCGGGAGAGGTCGTTCACCATTACCTGAGGCGTGAGGAAGAAGACCCTCCTGGTGGCCCACAGGTCCCGCCGGCTGAGGGCCTGGGTTCCCCCTGCAAGGGAAGGCGGTGGCGTTACCGAGCCCCGCCGGCCCCGAGCCGAGCCGCGGCAGCCCCCGCGCGGCGGCACCCACCCGTCATCTCGGCCATGTGCCGGGCCGGGATGCCCATCAGGCGGGCGCAGGCCTCCATCTGCTGGGCCACCAGCGGCTTGGTGGGGGCGAGGAAGAGCACCTTGCCCGAGGGGAACCAGCGGTAGAAGTTGTACATGACGACGGCGGCCACGAAGGTCTTGCCGAGCCCGGTGGGCAGGCAGAGCAGCGTGTTGGCCAGCAGGGCAGCGCGGGCCACGCGCAGCTGGTAGCCGCGCACCGGCACGTTCGTGGGGTAGATCCACAGCGCGCCCGCCGCCGCGCAGAACCCGGCGGCCGACGGGGCCGGGGCCGGGGCCGGGGCCGGGGCCGGGTCCGCCGCCGCCGCGGCCGCCGCCAGCAGCAGGTCGTCGGCCTCCTCCTCGGCCTCAGCCTCGGCCGCCGCCGCCACCCCGGGCTCCGGCTCGGCCGCCGCCGCCTTCGTGGCGGGCAGCCGCCAGGCCCGGGGCAGCAGCCCCTGCCGCCCGCCGCTCATCCCACCGCCGGCCGCCCGCCGCTCATCCCGCCGCCGGCCGCCCGCCGCCCATGGCCGCGCCGCCGCTCCGAGGGGCCCGCGGGAGGCGCGGGGCGGCCCCGGGGCGGTGCCGGGGCCGGGGCGGGGCGGGGCGGGCGCTGCGCGGGGCGGGCGCTGCGGGAAGATGGCGGCGGCGGCGGCGCCGGCGCAGCCCTGGAGCGCGGAGGAGCTGCGGAGCGAGGCGCTGCCCAAGAAGGACATCATCAAGTTCCTGCAGCAGCACGCGGCGCAGGCGGTACGGGCGGCGGCGGGCCCCGCTCCCCTTCCCCCCTTCTCCCGGCCCGGCCCGGCCCCGCCGCTCACGGCCGTGTCTTGCAGTTCCTGGCCGAGCACCGGCTGCTGGGGCAGGTGAAGAACGTGGCCAAGACGGCGAACAAGGAGCAGCTGATCGCGGCCTACACGCAGCTCTTCCACACGCAGGTGGGGCCGGGGGTGGCGGTGGGGCCGTGCCGGGCCGTGCCGGGCCGTGCCGGGCCGTACTGGGCCGTACCGGGCTGTACCGGGCCGTGCCGGGCCGTGCCGGGCCGTGCCGGGCCGTGCCGGGCCGTGCCGGGCCGTGCCGGGCCGTGCCGGGCCCTGACGCCGCCACCCCCCGCAGCGCTTTCGGGGCACGGACGGCGCGGAGCCGGCGGCGGAGCAGGCGAAGCCGGCCAAGGCGGAGGAGGCCAAGGAGAGAGCGGCGAAGCCCGAGGAGGCCCGGGAGGAGGTCGGTGCCGGGGGGTGGGCAGGGGCCGGCCCGGCTCGGCTCGGCTCGGCTCGGCTCAGCAGCCCCGCAGCGCTGCGGCACAGCCGGGCCGGGCCGGGCCGGGCTCCTGCAGCAGCCCTGACTGCGTGCCCGTGAACCCAGGGGCCGCCGAAGTACACCAAGTCCGTTCTGAAGAAGGGCGACAAAACCAACTTCCCGAAGAAGGGGGACACCGTGCACTGCTGGTACACGGGGAAGCTCCAGGACGGAACAGTCTTCGACACCAACGTTCAAACAGGTGAGGCCGTGTGTGTGCTGGGCGCTGGGCTTTCGCTCCAGGCATTCAGGGGAGAGCAGCTGGATTCATCCAGCAGTCGCGGTCGGCCTGGCCGGACTCCAGAAGCACGGCTTTTGCTGTCACCTCGCTGCCGGGCCGTCCCTGCACCCGCTGCGGTCAGATTTTCCATGAGGGAAGGCAGGGCGTTATTTTAGGGCTGGCGGCTGCAACATGACACTGCTGCGTCTTACCAGACCTCGAGTTTCGCATTCTCCAGGCCACGAATAATACGAAATGCGAGGACTCAATAAGCCCAGAAATTACTTCGGAGGAAGGACGGGTGCTGCTCAGGGAGATGCCCTTATCTACGGAACTCGGGCACCAGCAACGAGTTGGTTTCCCTAAATACACGCTAATTGGTGTATTTCTGTAATAAGCCCCCAAGTGTGGAGACACTGGAGCGACAGTGGTGTGAAGTAGTCTCTTCTGCAATATTTACTGCAGAGAAGTATGTTAGTAATTCTCTGACTTTTTGATCAGAGGATTCACGCACACGAAGTCTGAACTGCTAGAAACTGTCTTCCAGCAGCGGTGTTCAACACCGAGAGGAACAGCAGGGCTGTCATTCACATACTGTCTGTCATTCATCCTGCTTGTTTTAAAATCTTTCTACAGCATTGAAAGCAAAATTGGTTCCCTAATGACTTTCATTTGTTTGTTCAATTCAGTAATACATTTGTGACCTCTGAAATCTCGTCATTCTGAAATTACTATTACAGGTTCAGTGGATCCGTACCTGAAAGATGTTTGTCAGCTTTAGCTCCTGGTGCAATGTGATCATTTAATAATGCTTTTAGTGCACAGCGCTAAATTTTTCCCCTAAATACCTGTTAGTGTGCTAAAAGTAATATAATAAGAGTAGGTATCTATGTAAAGCGTGATCATAACAGTCAGTTTTAACAGAAGTGTTGTGTGTGTTGGAGTGATGTTAAAGCAAGTGAAAATGCTACTTTCTTTCAGGTTCAAAGAAGAAAAAAGCTGCCAAGCCTTTAAGTTTCAAAGTTGGCGTAGGAAAAGTTATCAGAGGCGTAAGTAAATCATTAATGACTCCCTCAGAATCCAAAAAGAGTTTTCAGTCTGCAGGGTTTATGACTGCGATGCAGGTTTCGAGCTGTTGTTTCTTGACGAGGTAAAAAGGCACGTTGGAAGCTTTTACGTCAGCAGGATGTAATATTTATTCGTTATGGATGCATCCATCCATCTGCAGTGTCACTGCTCTCGTTGGGTGGTGTGTAGTTTAACGACTGCATGTTCCCCAGGACACGTACAGCCTCTTGCTGTCTCTGTGTCGTGCTCTGCACAATAGGCGAGATTATCGGGTTCCCGGGGCTCTCTGCTGGATGCATTGTGTGCTTCAGTCAGTCAGAAGGTGGGGTTTTGTCAGCATCTCTTTTTATTTGCCTCAGTGCTCCCTCACCTATAGTTCGGTTCATCCATTAACTGAGCTGTATGCTGAAAACCCAAATTCTAGTTCCATCGTGTACCGAACTGAGCTGCAGTTCTGGTGCTGTAATTCCTCTGCTGTATCCAGCACTGGCTGTTAGGGTAACGGAGGCAGAATCTGCGTGAGGGGAATACCCAGGCAGACTGAAAGCACTGAGTAGAAGAGTTCAGTGTTCTGTGTATCCATCTGCTTGTGTAAATCTTAAAGTCACAGAAACTGGTGTAAACCTGGCGCGTCGGGGAGATACCAGCGTATGCACAAAGCACATGTGGGGCTCGACTCCTGCTGCTGCTGAGCTCGTGGTGATATTTATCGGTGGCTGCCTGCACAAGATAAGAATACAAGAAGGATCTTATGCCTACCTGACTTGTTTCTGTATAGTCATGCACATGCCCCTCCGTGCTGCTGCTACGTAGAAAGGCAGCCTCATGGGCACCACTGGGCGGGGGAGAATGGCCTTGGGCACGTGGCCAGTACTGCAGAAGTCAGTACTGCAGAAGTCGTTGCCTGGGTTCTTCTTTAGTATCGTGGCTTAACACTCCTGTGTTGTGTGTGGGTGCCAGATAGGCTCCTCAGGCAGTCACAAGGCGGCCGTAGCAGCTGTTGGTTGTGAAGTGTGATACGATGCTAAACTGATCAGCAGCTTGGGGCAGTGTGAGTGGGAGTCTTGAAGAGGGACAAGCACTGAAGTAAAATCAGGCGTTGGGTCAGCCTTAAATAAGCACTAATCCGCTTCGTAGTGAAATGTGCTCTGAAACTGGATGCTTACATTGAAACAAGCACGTTGATTTCATCCGTTCAGTAGGTTCTGTACAACGTAAAAGCGTGAACCTCAGCTGTGGTGTATGGTCCAGGCTGGTGCGAGAGCAGGGAACATCAGCTAAGGGTAAACGTTTCCTCACGTGGAAAGAGTGGGACTGCCCCAGTGTACACCTTGGGGTGGACGAACGTGCCCAAACGAATTATGTGTTATTGCACGGGTCTTCACAGGAACAAGGTGAAAAAAGCATCTAAAATGTTTGGGTTTTTTTTTTAGTGCTTGAAGACTTCGGTTTTGTGTTTGTCTTTGTTTTGTTTTTAGTGGGATGAAGCTCTCTTGACGATGAGTAAAGGAGAGAAGGCTCAACTGGAAATCGAACCTGAGTGGGCGTATGGCAAGAAAGGGCAGCCTGATGCAAAGTATCCTTTCACAATCGCCTACTGACTGCTGTCTTAAGTAACTTGGAAACCCTTGGCAGAACGATGCGCTTTGCAGACAGGGATAAAATGGGGAAGCATTCACTCGCTGCTTATAGCAGGCTTAGAGTAACATAGTAAGTGTAGTGAGGTGATGGAGCCAACTGCCCCTTTGGAAGAAAACCTCCTGTACAGACAACTGCATAGCAGGTGATAGAGAAGGTAACTGGCTATTGTTTTTTGCCTTGTTTTTATTGTAGCTGCTTCTGAATGCTTCCTCCTGCAGCACAAACGGAGATGCTAACGAGTGTAGTTGTGAGGTGACAGGCAAAGTTATCGGCTGCTACTGAATAAAAAGCAGTTGAAGCTTGTCTGGAAGCAGCAGTTCTGGGAAACAACTGAAGGAGTGGTCCTACAGAACACTTTTTTACCAACCCTTCCTGGTGTTTATTAGGAACAAGGAAAAGGATTATTCCCTCTTCCTCTAACCTTACGTCCTGGTAATTTAAAGTGTTGTCTAAATGTCTAAAGCAACCTTCCACCTCCCCCCCCCCCCCCCCCCAAAAAAAAAAAACTTTCTCCCCACTGTAGTACGCCTTCAGACAATCTGACCTCTCAGGGGAAGACGAGTGACTTTGTCCCAAAAACAGAGCCAGCACTCAGGCAGTTAAGGTAAAACTCAGCTGTTCGTCTTAAGAATTGGAATAATGAGCAGTGTGCTTTAATAAAGGTGTGTCTGCAGAGCTGGTTCTGAACGGTCTGTGAGCCTCCTGCCGAACACCGGCAGTGGCTACATGCTTAATCCACGACGTTAACATAGGTCAGGGAGACGCACGGAGCAGGTGGTAAATCGCTTAGCATGGCTTTATAAACATGGCTGGGCAGTGTTTCTCTTTTTTAAAGCTTCCTTAACTTGTGCCAACAGGATTCCACCAAATGCAAAACTTTTCTTTGAAGTGGAATTGGTGGATATTGAATGAAGCGGAGATTTGCTTTGCTGCTGGGAATCCATTTGAGCAAGAAAGCTTCTGACAGCTGCAGTTTTGCTCTCGTACCTTCAGGATATAACTACAACTGTGGCCTTGTATTGAAATCAAGTTTGTTCCCCCCCCAACTGCTGTACAGTAACATACCACTAAAGAAACCATTGTTTATACTTGCAACTGATTTTACTTTTGTGTACGCTTACCTTAAAACTATTTAGTATGGGGGGGACGGGGTGCATGAGTCTCAAGTAAAACTGCTGAAGGAGGAGACCCATCCTGAACTGCCATGACTGGTTTTATCGATCCTTCTAATACTCAGTGATATTTTACTGGAGTGTATTTACCTCGGTACCACGCTCAAGTCAAAGCAATGTGTTTCAGCTTTATCCTTTGTGCAGCTGTTAGGTTTTACAACAGCGCTCACCAACGGTATTAGTTCATCTAAAATAGTAGCAGGGAAGAGGAAGGTGACTCTTTAAGTGACGCTATACATAATTCTTAAATACACATGAGATTTCTCCTTTAAATACATTTTGAAGTGTCAGGCACGATACCAGCCCCTTCCTAAAAGAGAACTATGTCTGCCTCAAAGTTCCTGAGGTGTTTCTATACTAAAAGTACAGATTTTTTTTAAACAAGACAGCTGTAGAACCTGTAGAGTTTGGACGTCTTAATGTGACTAAAGAAACCCAAGAAAGCTCCAAGAATTACTGAATTCCTTGCTTTTATTACGAAAATGAGAATGATCACTTTGATCAAATGAAAAAAGTTTGCTCACATTGTGTACATGAAAAACTCTAGATACAAAAAAATCATCCCAAACACAGTTTGTGCTTCTTAAAAAAAGAATGCAACATCATTTTGCACTGCATTTTAATTTTTGACCCCCCACACAGAATAGAAAATACATATCACAGCTTTCAAAGGCTGCCATATTAAGCTGAAGAGTTTGTTATAACACTACAAACAAAGTAGTCTTAGATTTGCTCACTGGGGCATAGAAAAAGATCTCACGGTGGAAGCAGGTTATGAAGATTTGCTTGGGAAGGAGCAGAACAGGTCAAAGGACAGCCTTGCCCCTGAACTGGCAGCCAGCCGAGACCTGCTTGTTTCCTATAGCAGCCGCTGGGGCTAACAGAAATCAGAAATGCTTTTAGAAAAAAGGAAAGATCCAGATTTACTGATCGAATCTGTGCCATTGTATTGGGCTTAGGTGGCAAGATTTTGCTAGCGGGGGGCTGCAGGGGTTGCTCCAAGTCAGATAAAAGCCAGTGCCAGCTAAAGCACCAGCTGCGCTGCTGTGACAACGTATTTAAGGCTAAAACACACCGCACAGCAGCTGCGGGAGGAGCGAGAGAAAAATGTGTGAAACACCTCTGCGGGCCCCGTGGTTACTGAGGGAGAGGGCAGGAGGTGCTCCAGGTGCCACAGCAGCTCCCCTGCCGCCCAAGGGGGGCCCTGGCAAAGCAGACGCTGCTGCAGCCTGCGGAGGATCTCGTGCCACAGCAGGTGGATGGGACCCAGAGCCTGCAGCCCCTGGGGGACCCCTGCTGGAGCAGCCTGCTCCTGAAGGACTGCACCCACCCCGGGGTACAGGCGCGTGCTGGAGAAGGTCCGGGTGAACTGCAGCCCCCAGGGAGGGCTCGCGGGGCAGAACCTGGTGAAGGACCGCACCCCATGGGATCAGGGGAAGATCACAAGGAGGAAGCAGCAGCAGAGAAGCAGCATTGTGACTGCAAGCCCTATTTGCCAGCCCCCTCTGCCACGTGGCGTGGGAGAAGGTAGAATTGAGATCAAAGTTGAACCTGGGAAGAAGGGGAATCAGGACAGTGGTTTTAGTTTGATTTTAGTTCTCATTGCCCTGCTCTGAATTAATGAATTAATTTCCCCATGCTGAGTCTGCTTTGCCCATGGTGGTAATTGGCAAGCAAGTTCCCTGTCCTTACCTCAACCCGCAGCTTCTTATTAAATCATATCTGCTCCCCCTGGCCTGCTGAGGAAGGAGAATGAAAGCACAGCTGGGTGGGCACCTAGCAGTCAGCCAAGGTCAACCCACCCCAGGAATCAGAATGAGACAAAAAAAATCTTCAGATAGCTCCATAAGTTAGTGCAGGGAATTAAAAAAAAAATGCATTTATAGTAAACTAGAATTGTACAGAGATACCATTTATCAATTATCAGCACACAAATCTTGCTTCACACATACCCTGTGAACATCAGCTCATTTTACATGCAAAAGAAAAAAAAAGCAAGTATTACAACAGTTCTTTAACATCCCTAATTTAGAAAAATATATTTTACTCTTTCTTCGTCGAAACTGCACAGTGAACTTCATCCACTCTTCTGATCAAGTTGAAGGAGAATAATACTGTCCATAATTCCACGCGTTCTGGTAATTGTACTAGAAAAAGACAATGATAATGGAAGTCAGAACAGCCGTGTTCCTGGAAGGATATCTGGTTAAGCTATCTAGCATTCCTGAAAGGCACATCTGAGTTCACCCCTTTGTAATTTTAATAACAGACCAGCCACCGTGGTCATACAAGTGTCAACATGCTCCGTGTCACATCCACAACAATCGGGTCTCGATACCTTTTGTTTGAGGCTTTGCATGCATCCTGCATCTCAATCTGATGTAAAGCGTGGAACAACTCGGGGGGTTCCCCTTCAATATAAGGCCTGCAAGCTCTGAACCACCTTACAAAATCTACTGGAAATCAGTTTTGTTACTGAGGCAAAACTGAAATGTGGTTTAGATGCAAGTCAATGATCAGATTTTTAACAAAGGCCAGTGCAGGAGCAGATACTGTTGCCTGTAATGTTTTTAATTGCTTAAGCAGCATGCATTTAGAAAGTCTTCAAATACAGGACAGGTCAAAGTGAACATCTTGTGCCTCAAACCCCCCTCTTTGGTAACTGCCCCACAGCTCTTCCTCATCATTTCCATTTCAACAGAAGGGAAGGAGCAGAAGATAACGAAAGCATACAGCTGTCAGTGTCAACTCTTACAGCAAACCCCACAAGCAAGCAGAGCCAAGCGTCCTGACACTAATCCCTTTAAATCTATCAGTTTGTAGCTAGCAGAAACCATCACTGAGATAGTTCCCATGGTCTCACAGCAACCAGCTGCACCCCCATCTCAGCTGAGCTTAGGTATTTAGCAGCATAACCCCTACTGAGACATTACAGCAACCCCTGGCTGGAGAAAGTAACTGAGAACACAGTAAGTTGGTAACCCAAGGTGACGTTCCTGGGCAAAAGGCTGCAGCACAGAACACGCTATTGGCCCCTGCCTGCAATATCCTTCACCCACACCTCCCTTCACATAAAGAGCTCGCCACCAAGCTGCTAGCATTGCTCCACGCTAGACAGAAATCTTTTATGCTTCTATAATAGAAAGAAAAGCAAGCAACTAAAACGAGCTAAGGTTTTGTTCCAACTGTTCCCTGCCAAGTGACACGTGGACACAGATAAAGAACAGTGACTGGGAAAACAACAATTTGCATATATTCAGAACACGTGTTAAAAGAAGTAACCAAAGCATGTACCTACCTGATACCAGGCGTTATAGTTATACGCTGCCTGATTGACCTGCATGTCCCCATCCATCATCTGTGCCGATGCCATAGTCGGGTCGTCTGTGAGCATCTTTTTTTCATCTGGCTCTTCTGACCTGCAAAGTTATTAAACACTTGTAAATGGTATGCTGGATTAAAGTTTTAAAAATGCCTGCGTAAGAAATACTATAATGGATAAGGGTAAGGACTGTTTTCCAAGTTGGCATCCTGTCCAAACAGAGTAACGGAATACGATTCAGAAAAAGTTGGTGGTACGCGGTGCTCAGAACAACAGTCCGCTTTTGGAATTACACTGGTGCTCAAACTGAGACACCACCAGCATGTATCTCCTTAGAGATTTAGTTATTTTTAACGGTATTTAGTTTTTCCTGCGATACATAATTAAAAAGTTAACTTCCAATAAATGTTTCCAAATGTAAGCCAGTAGTATAGCCCTGGCATATACTTTTAAGTGATTAAAAAAAGTTATTTTGTTCTAACAGTAGGTTTTAAGCTAATATATATTTCACAGGCTAAACAAACAAAAAACACAGCCTCTGAGATTGTTCTCTGAAATATTTCTCAAGCATTTACATGCTGTCTGTCAGACATTTCAGTGGAGTACATGTTGCAGCTACCAGTATTGCATAACCTATCGAGTTGGTGTATAACCTCAGGTGAGCAGACTTCCTACCCGTTCTCCGCTCTTCTTTTTAAAGAATCCTGCTCCTTCAGAAGTGCTTGATGTTCATCGTAGGCATCCAAAAGCCTGAAGAAGACAAAGGAAAAAAAAAGCACTTTGCTCACCACTTCCATGTTAATGTTTTAAATATAAGCAACCATTTTAAGAGGTCTAGTTCAAAATGTAAAAATACTAAAACATTCTAAACCAAATTCAATAGTAATCTGTATTTTTTTCAGTGATTCACAATGGGGAGAGGAAAACAAAACATACAAAAGTAATTTGGAGGGGAGATTCCACAATGCACAGTAAAGATTTTCTTTTTAGAAGTGTTAGCTCAAAAATTCCCAACTTTTTGCTTAACTTTCAGCATGCTTCACACAGTTCTTTATAAATGAACTTTATAGAGAAGTTTTAGACAACTTGTTTGTGATACAGCTGCTCCTTGCAGTGATTAAATTACTTCACCTAAGCATTGATGCCATCCATAATAGGAGCACTGATATTTAGGAAGCTGCACTTCTTTAAATACTGGAAATGAGTATTACACAAAATTAAAACAATTCTGACGTTGTACCCACTGCCTTTTCCCAAACAGTGTGGAAAGAACAAGTATATCTAACACAGAACAAGAGTTACATTATTCACGTACTAAGTATAACCATATATTGCTGAGTGAAAGCGTAAGACTTACATTTCCTAATTGAAATTCAAACGAATAGCTAAATATAAAGTTCATTTGCTGCATAAAACAGTTCACAAGATATCAACTGAAAAATGCTTCTATCTATCAATATTGCTCTTAGTGAAAAGAGTTTCTTGTACATATTCTGCCCCTCTCATATTATTTGAAGCTTAAAACTTCATTTTGTTTGGACTGTTTAGGACTCCAAAGTTGCATTGCCCAGCTGTCACGCAAGTTTGAGCGTTCAGAGTCAACATTACGTTAGAACTATTTTTAAAAACATACAAAGCAGAAAAACTAACTCACGGTTAAACTTTCCAAGTTAATTAGCTGCAAAATGTAAATAAAAACAAAGACTTATTTCACATTAGAGAATATTAAGATGAAAAAAGGCTATTAGCAATAGAAGTGCAAACCTCACTTAAATATCTGATCCTCCCATGTAAGTGTACAGCATTGTTAACACTTCTAAACGTAGAGAAATACCAAAAAATGCAGTTTTGGAAAAAAGAAGCAGTGACTCACAGGGTACAGAAATATATATTACACCTGTGTCACAGTACACTTCACTTTCTCTTTAAGAGGCATCCCCCTTTAAAGTAAGAAGTTACAGGCAACAGGATTTGGCACTATAAGGCATTAGGTATTTCAGAAAAAAAGGGATAATTTTCTGAAAAGAGATTTCTACTTCAAGATAGTCAAGATAGGACTTTGGTTTAGAAAAACACCTCCACCTCAGAGAGCTGATGACAAAAAAACCACAACACTTTACGGATGCAGCTAATGCTACCTCTTCCCTACTACTTTTACAACCACTCTTTTGGTGACCTTAATTTGGCCACTGCACAGATTATATCTTACTTGTTTACATCAGAACCAAAGTCTTCAAGAAATTCCACTTTTCTCTGAGAAAACGTAATCCTCATTTTTATAGACAATTCACCATTAACAGCTTTATCAAAACAGCTCAAGATGTTTTCTTCGTTTTGCTTGAGATCACCGCTGTACTCCATTTCAAGTAAGTTGAGATACAGTTTTGTATTTTCCTGTGGAAAAAAAAAGTATTGGAAGCTGTAGATGCGTCATATTAGATATTTAACACTGAATGCATGTCTACTGGATGTGGTCTGGAACATAAGCATATGCTAAAACAGTTAATATAAACATCTTGTTCTTATATTGGTCATCTCTGACCTGGTTTATTTCACAAATAAAACAGAAGTCAGCTAACACTACAAAAACAGATGTGACGTTGAGTTAACAGATAGGACTGGAGCGTTATACAAAAATGCTTCAAGAACACTACCTACATGGTCAATTTTGTTTGCCTTGAGATACGAACACTGTCATAACTGTTTATGATTCTAAAGAGGAAAAATGAAGGTATGAAGCAAGTTATGCATCTGATTAAAGAGACAACTTGCAAATTTCCAGAGTTGAAAGCTGTAAATATGGCAACATCAGTTTAGAGGGACTGGTGTCTCCATGCAGTAATGAAACATTACATACAGCCAAAATACCTGTCATCATTGTTGCCGTATTTATTAAAGCGGTTCAGAAAGAAAAAAAAAAATACAAGTTTGCTGTATTAAAAACAAAAACAAGGAGGAAACACATACTTTGTCAATTTCTATGGCTTCTGACAGCACTTTTCTTGCCTTTGGAAGATTTTTCTGTACTTTGAAGAGGTGCCGAGCTAATTTGATGGAATAAAATGACGATTCACTAACTGACTTAGCGTTCCTAATGGCTTCTTCAAGCAGGTGTTCAGCTTCTTCCATGTTTCCATGTCTGCGTTCTAAGCTTACTCTTCGCAAGCGAACCATAGCTAGACCTAGAATACATTCTTCAAATGTTTTCAAGATTCTTCTTGCTTCATCGATGTTGCCTAAAACACCAGTGAAGATGCCTTAAAATATGACACATTCAACAGCTTCTTCAGAACAGAATCCCTCCCAGGAAAAACCTTGCTCTTACCCTGCTGTTCCTCAAAGGCAGCCCACAGCATGTGAACCATTGGTTTCTTGGGAAGATGTATTGTGCAAGCCCTGCTGTAGACATGCCTCACTCCTTCAATACTATGATTCTCCATGTATTTGGCATACTATAGTTGAAAACAGAGCAGAGATTGAATAATATTACAGCTTATATTTGTCTTTAAATACATGACAGAACGATAAAATTCTTTTGTTTAAACCCATTCAGCACCTTTATTGAACCACTAGACTAGTTTCTGTAAGGAAGGACGTAGAGAGGCAACGAAGTTGGCATATGCAGCAGTCAAATCTGGTTGCAAGCAGACCATCTCCTAATGCAACAGATATAGTTATATATGAACAACATTCAACAAGAGTACAAAAGGTTAGTCACTAGATCAATGTATGCAGTCGGTAAGAGATCAGTGGTAAACCACTTCCCTTACCTTAATCCAGAAGTCCTCATAGAGGGCACATGAAATAACACATCTTTCAAAGAGGACCACAACTCGCTCATGAGTTCCATTTTCTATCTCAAATTCTAAGTACTCTTTCCAGTTTTTCAGCTGAGCTTTCTCCAGAGGTTTTACATGAAAGTAAGGCCTCTTTATCTGCAAGAGTGACAGGTTGGCAACGTATGACTAATAAGCATGCAACCAAATGGGTTAAAAAATAACCCCACACCATTCAAGTAATGCCACTGAAATAAGCAGGACTTCGGAGTGTTACTTTATCACCTATTCAAGTCAGCCAAGTGGGATAATCCCACTTAACTGGGAAACGCTGCTGAGTTACATTACACCAATACTTTGTTTACCTATAAAGCTTTTTGAGTGCAAGTGTTCAAAGAATTTGAAGAAGAACAAGACAGATAATTACTCCCTTGCACACCTACCGTTATAACGTAACAATGACATTATAAACAACAAGTATTGTCCACATACAAATATACAACCAAAGTACTTACCATTGTACTAGTGCACATCCTACAAATTAAGTTCCAAATTTGGTTGAGAAACACGGCAAGGAAAGACAGAGCATCGGATTGAACTTCATATGAAATATTTACATCAGGCTGATTATTTAATAGCTAGCAAGATTGCATTTTTACTCCTGACAGGAGGAGTTCTGTTGGACAGAGTTCAGAAGGGCAAATTTAAACACTGCTTTGAACTCAACATAGCAAAACATCCTTCCAGAGATCTTTTGCTTTTCTTCTCTTCAGTTTTAATTTTACCTCATTATTTCTCTCCTGTACATTGCTACCCCAGAGATATCCATTCAAGTCTCTGGAGAAATTTGATAATTAAGCAGAAACATTCAATCCTTCACGACCACCCAAAACTTAGAGCCCGTCATCCCGTTCACGCTCCTTACTGAGCTCCGCTATGGAATCCAGTAAGGTCTTTGTCTTGATAAAGTCACAGATACATTGGCACCGCTAAAATAGTAGTAAAGAAGGTCTAAGTGGCCTCCATCACTGCTACCTGACTTCAACCATGTATCTACCTCATTTCTGTCCATTGTAAAGACCTGTATAACTTTGTTTTCCGCTCTTTATAGATCCAACATGTTGGTATCTATAAAGCAGATACACTTTTAGTAGAGCAGTTATAGATTCTGGCCAAGAGCAATACAGAAAACCTATCAGAAACAGGTTATTCTACGGCATGTCTGCAGTTGTAGCATTCTTCAAATCTTCAATAATCTGTAGCTTACTGTTCCCTGATCCTGCGAGTACAACAGCTATACTCACAACCGTTCTACACATCAGCATATTTGAGCCTCACCTCCTCTAGGGACATGTTTGGTATCCTTTGCTTCCTTCTAGGACAGGTACCTGGTACACAAGTGATCCTGCAACACGCAGAACTGGTAACAACAGCACTTCAGGCTGTTGTGTAACAAGAAAGGGGAGATCACTTGAGCCTGACTTTGTGCTAGGACTGGCTACGGTGCTGTATTTTGAGTTCCTTTGGCTTATAAGGTATCTTGCCTACTCTAACAAAGCACAATAGGCAACGTAAGAACAGGTCTGAGATCACGCAGACTATTAAAGAACCTCTGAGATCTGTCCCAACTGTTCAATACATCATACTCTTTGAAAAGATGATAAACTTAAGACAAGAACAAAATGTTACGCAATAACATGTTTGCCAGATTGAGAATTAAAAACTCAGGCTGCTTTTAAAAAGTAATTAAGCTTAATTCTACATAGAAAATATTTTGATAAACAAATGATTGGCTTAATTACTTCTAACATGTTATATATGGGAGCTGCAGGTTATGATGGCTACTTCTGGAAAACAAAGCTAACTGATTTCAGACTTGAAGGCAATCAAAAAATACATACGCAAACATAAACGTCATTCTCCTTTTAGGACATGCCTACCTTTTCAATTAAAGAAGGGAGGAAGGTAGCAACTCCAGTTATTTTGTAATACTCCAGATGCATACTGAGTGGCATAGCGTTTCATACATGTATATTTAAAGACTACTCAGTAAAACAACATTACACCATCTTGCCTCTCTCCAAATACTGTTTGCAGGCTGTTACATCCTCAGATGACAGAGTTGACCTGACAAGCTGCTTTTTGATAAGAAGAATGGCACAGAAGTAAAGCCAGACTTTTGTTCAAAGCCCCACAGTTTAAACTGTAAGGCCTAACTGTTAATCAAAATTCCTAATTCCCAGTCTTATGTTCAGAACTCTCACACACGCTGCCTCACATAGAAAAAAAAATGAACTTACCCCTTCCTCGAATGTCCACCTCTTACTGACTTCATGTTCATTGTGATTGAACATTTCTTGATGAATCTCAATGATTCTGTGCCTCATGTTTTCTATTTCAGTGATTAGCTAAAACACAATTGTTAAAAAAAAAATGTAACAGGTAGATACCACAGTGCACTTTAAGATAACAGTAATATAGGCAAAGTAGCACGGATGCACTAAATGCTATACGAAACAGCTTGGGAAGGGAGGGGGGTGTTGCCCCGATGATACCTTGGCTCTTAGCGCAACCCAATTGAATTTGTTTTCTGTGTGAAGTTTTGGTCTCATCTTAACGATGATGAACTCCATTTCTTTGACACCTATGAAAATGCTGGAAGCATATGCTCTACAGACAAAGAGCAGTGATATGCAAAAAACTATGTGAACATATCTGCTACAAACATACCAGATTGTCTGCAAATATATACTTCTCTTAGCCACAGATCAGGGCAAGGAAACCCAACGAACTCTCTCTGCACGTGTACCTTGGCAGGGTCAGTTATATCTTCAGTACCGGAGGGCAGATCATCTCCAGGTGACACATCCTCCCCACTGTGGCCATTCGCAGATGCTAGTTCTCTGCGCAGCTGAACAAACTGCTCAGAAGTTAGAAGTTCTCGTGGCAAATTGTTTTGTACATGGTCTTTAAACCTAAAAGAGTTAGAAACAAGTCAACACAAATTTGACGTTTTATGTTTTAATACTCTCCATAACCAGAACAAACAATAAACCCTGCTGGGATTCTGTATTACTTTATCAATCGAGCAGAAATGAGCATGCAACTTGTGACAACATGTGCACAAAACAAACCTCCCGCTATTTATCAGATATTCAGAAGCTTTACATCTGAAAGAGAAATTAAAGGACAATGAAATTCAGTGGTGAAAACAGACCACTTAGATCTGCAGAAATTATAAGGAAGACTGCTGTACAATTTAACTAGAGCTACCGGATTCCTTCCTCTTAACCTCTCCGTACGACTGTAGAATTCTACTGTATAACACTTAACCAAGTATTTCTATTTGGGTTTCAACAAAATTAATGTTTAACCACAAGTGAGCAGTGCATGAGGAAGTAAGTTTTAAAAATTGCTCTTCGGCTTTTTCAAAGACATCCCCACTTCTCACTGACGTTTCCAATGCCTTCCTTTATTCCGCAGCAGAATTCGTGATTTAATGTAAAGCCATATTCTGAAAAAGTGTATCAGTACTTAAAAGTTCGTCAAAGTGTATGAGTAAATAAATGAATATATAAAGCTAAGCAACTATTTTAAGCTGTTCTTAATAAATATTTTCACATTTACACAAATAGGTTGGCGTGTGCTTGAGAAATTCATGGCATTAGCTACCCTTTTGTTTTCTCTTTACCTTTGGAAGTGATGACTGTAGAGCTGTGTTGGAATTCCAAGGATGCGATCGTATATGGATGTAACTTCCCTCAGGTTTCCCTGCTCATTTTCCCAGTTTATATACATTTCCCATAGTCTGTCAGAACGGAAATCTGTCCCAGCAGCTAAGACTGCGTGTTCATAGGCTCTGAAAAGTAATTTACAGTTGACTCTGGATGCGGTGACAGAACAAGGAAGAAGAGTTCTGGCTTTTATTTATTTAGAGATTTTACTTAGAGATTCTAAGTGTCCTCATTTACTTGCAACCCAAAAATTCATTATTTAAATTCTTCAGTGTCTTCTAGATATCTATCACAAGATCTGTAGAGATTCAGAGAGTTCACACCTATCCTTTTTTCTCCAGTACTATTATAATAGAACAAAAAAAGATAACAGAAAAAAGCCAAAATACAAGACACTAAGAAAATACAGTCTTTAGCACTTAGATCCTGTAAAGAAGCTTCTAAAACTGTTTAACAGACGAAAGACACACATTGGTCATGCGACTGGCTGCCTCAGTTTAATTTCAGGTCAAACTGTAGTGCAACCGCTTACTCAACCAGGACCATTACCAGCAGATGAGGTGAGACATTCTAGAATCACCAAGAAATGAAATTTAAAAACTTCTATGGAGAACCTGTTCCAACACTGCATACCACCCTAGAGCCTCACAGAGCATTTCTAAGGTGTAGTCTGAAGTTCACAACTTGCACCACGTTGTATTGTCTACCACTACTTAATGGAATTTAGCTCCATAAACTCTTAAAACTCCTTAAAATAACTACAGGCTGTTATCAGGCAGCCCCTTAGCATAACTGGATTAAGGTGTTTAAGCTACGTAACTATATGTATGTGCTTCTTGTACCACTTGGGCTGCTTTCAACTTACCCTCGAATCGTATTGTTAGTTTCAGGATCATCGGGGTCCAAGGTGTCTTTTAGGAAGTTTATATAATGTATCCAAAGGTCGACACTAAGAGGAATTGCCTGAAGCCCTCTGCGATAAACCTATGAAGAGAACACGAACTGTACTTCAAATACTTACTGGTGTCCTAAGAGAGAGGCAACACTGTGTTATCCGGTGAACCTTAGAAATACTAATTACTGGAATTTTGTTTAAATAATCTACCATTACCATTCGGGTGGAGGTTGGATAGAACATGGCAATGTTCTGATCTCCACGTGCAGAGTCTTGATCTTCAAAGCGCAGCGGTCCCTGCATTCTGACCAGGTTGTGTGGGCAGGCTTTGGGGTACAGACCATAGGGCACAGACCCATTAGAGCATCATTGACAGCGTCTGACCAAAAATGCAATAAGATGTAGCAATTGTGACCAGCAAACCAACTATATTGCTTTGAAAATGAGTAATAAATGTAAGTGACAGAAAAGCCCTGCCCTACTTGTTAAGCTGCAGTGTAATACAGAGGCTTGCACTGCAAAGCTTGACAAACTGTAGAGGTTTAACGCACCTGCCAACAAAGAGAAAAAACATTAGCTACAAATGCCACAGAAGTGACAAGTGCAAACAAAATCCCTACAAACCTGACCACGCATGGCAGGTACTGGCAGCCAAATGACTTGCAGCGCGTTAGTCATTATTTGGCCAACAGGACCAATGGCAACAGCTTCGTCCAGCTACCTACGTACCTCATCGGACTGTTTAATGTTGTCGTGTCGCTTTTCGAGGTCCGCATACTTTTTCCAATATCCATAGCAGTATGGATAATGTGTGAAAAACTTGTCAAATGCTTTCCTGGCAGCCGGTAGGTGGTTCTGCAAGAAACACACAATAGAAGTGATAAGTTATCTCCAACATACAGCCTGAACAACAGAACAAGCATCTAGCTAGCATCTTGTCCAGCAACGACAGCTGCAGGCAGCCGTACAACGCAGTACGCCACCTCAGGGCCAGATCAAGAGAAGTGTAAGAACGGGACAAAAACAATGAAGCTTCCTCAGCAGCCTTTTCCTAGCCACAAAGTTCACAGCTTTGAGACTTCCTTAGACAGAATCATTTTCCTGTTACAGCCTTGCACAATTTTTGTTTTTCACAAATTTACGTGGGCTCAAAAAGCAACAAAATTTCTGTATTCACATATCCTGCAGCGAGAAGTCCCCCATGTTGTGTGAAAAGCTATTTGTTCTTTTCTGCACGTGGTTAAGAAGAATCAAATGAAAACAACAGATGGGAGGTCACATAGAGCTAATTCTAACTAAAAGCTGAGAAGGGTGATGCAAAACTCAAGTGTGATTAACATGTTTTTAGTAATAGTGAATGTACCCAAGTGCCTAGCTTTCAAAAAGCTAGCGAGAACTTTCTGTTTGCATTATAGCTGATTATTTACTACCAAAATCTAATTGCAAAGAGTTATCTCTAATAAAGAACAAGTTTTAGCACGCAGGTTCACCTTTAGAATCTAGAACAAAGTTCTTGTAAGTGTAAAAAAAACCCATATTATTAACATTTGCAAAACAATTATTGTTTTAACACTGCCTTAAGAATTGTTGCTCTTATTTTGTGATCTCTGCTGACAACACTGGTAACAGTGACTGTCTTAAAACTGTATGTATGAAAGCCTGACATACGGTTCTAGATTCCTTACTGGAATAACAGCTGTCTTAAAGCAGTACGTATCAAAGCCTGATTTACTGCTCTAGATTTGTTACTGGAATATCTGTTAGTTAATTTGGTTTTGTTTGGTTATTTCTGGAAGACTAAGGAAAAAGTGGACGCGTACTAACCTCTTGCTCTACGTACTGTAGTAGATATACCCATCCTGTGAAATCCTGGGGATTGTCCTCTACTACTTTCCAGAACTTATCAAAATCTGGAGGGAAGCCAGCCTCAATATCAGTTGTCTGTAAGCTTTCAATATTTGGAATTTCACCCTCTTCTTGTGTGTTCTCTTCATTCAAATCAGGGGAACTATCAGGTGATTGTTCCATCTCAGTTACACTCATAATTTCTGTACTGAAGTCCATATGCTGTTCTTCTGTTGCCGTTTCAGTGCCATTGCCTGTGCTGTCATTGCTTACAGTTGTCGTCTTCTCCTCCTCTGTACTAGCTGAGTTCTCCATGGCTGAGATTGAAGATGTCCTGTAGTACTACCCTACAGAAATAAAAATATTCAACATTCCAGCAGGGAAGATTCAAGTAGAAGTGAGATATCAGCCCATGCAGTCATTAATTCAGCTACACCACTAGCAAAAAAAGGCTTCGAGAGCTGTAGCTGTCCTAACTCATAGGGAGGGGATGGGGGAAGCATTTATTCCTAATAGACATTACTTAAATCAGAAAGCTGCCCACCCTCTCTAATGGCTGCAAAGAAAGGATCAGTCAAGCTACAAATAAAGTTCTCGGTGTATTAAGATGTATCCCATTCTGTTATTTTAAAAACACTGAATTCAGATTGATCTTTCTCTTGTTCTAATACCAGAGTGTGGAAGATTCAAAAAAAAAACCTAAAACAAAAATAGGGATTTTACCTGACCAGCCAGAAGCAAGTTTCTAGTTAAACTAGGAACATGAGCGTGAATGGATTATTCCTAGATTAGATTGCAGAAGGTAACACTTGAGCACAGTTTCCTGATTCTCAGCCATTCAAGAGTCTCCCACGTGCTTCACGCATTCCTGTGTTTCATCATATCTGCTTCACTCATGAGTCTCATTCACAGCTAAAACAAAAGTTTGTACCCATCGTATGTTTTAACACACACACACACACAAGTCTTTGTGGATTTTCCAAGTAACTATCACAAGTTACTATCAAGGTATAAAAGCAAGCCAATACAGTTTTCCTGGGCGAGCCTGTTCGTAGTTCTAAAACAGAGAAGGCTAACAGAACTGTCCTTACGCATACAAGAGTTTTAAGACCTAAGTTTATTCTGAGATGTGACAGATGTTCTCCACTTCTGGCTGATTGGGTTGATGCATTCCAGCTCAAAAAACAACTCCTCCAACTCCAGCTACGTCCAAGAATTAGAAGGAAAATGGGAAGAAGAAATAAAAAAAGAAGAGTGCGAAGCAGCACGGAGGTGCGCACACACACGCACGCACGGACACTACGTTCCAAGCACAACCTTCAGGTTTCTTTGGCAGTTTGCTTCCACCCGAGCGCCTTCTGGAACGGCCCGAGGGAAGGGCGGCAGCGCGGTTCTCACCCCCTAACGGCGGCTCTGCCCTCGAGAGCGGCCGGGAGACCGGGGCACGCAGCGCAGGGGCGGCCCCGTGCGAGAGGCACCGAACTGCTGCCGACTGCCGCGGCCAACAGCCGCGCCCGCCGGTACCCGCGGGCAGCCCCGCACGGCCCCGCTGCCCCCCCGCGCCTCCCGCAGGCTGGGCCGGGCCCCGCACGTGGCAGCGCCCCAGAGGGGACGTCCTCCCCCCCTCCGCCCCGCCCGGGGCCAGAGGCGGCGCCGCCGGGCGGCCCCCACAGCGCCCGCCGCCAGGCGCGGCCCCGCGCCCCGCCCCGCGCAGCCCTCACGGCGCCGGGCCGGGCCAGGCCAGGCCAAACCGGGGCGGGCCCCGCGCCTCGCTCGGTGTGGCCCCGGCCCAGCCCCACGGCGCAAGGCCCGCGCTGCCCATCCCGTCCCCGTCTCCAACCCTGTCCCCGGTCCCGGTCCCGGTCCCGGTCCCGCGCCCCCGTCCCGCACCTGCCGCGGTGCCGCCGTGCTGCGGCCTCCTCGCGCTCCGCCGGCCACTGGAAGAGCGCGCGGCACGCGCCTGCGCGTTAGGGCCCGCGCCTGCCGCTGCGCCGGCGCCTTGGGGCCCCGCGCCTGCGCACTGAGCCCCGCTCCCTTCGGCACCGCGCCTGCGCACTGGGCAAAGCCCCGCGCCGCCTCCCGCCCGCCCGCCAAATGGCGGCGCCCCCCTCACACGTCCCCATCCCGCCCCCCCTCCCTCCTTCCCCCGCGGGTGCCAGGCGCAGCGCTGAGGTCCGCCACGGGCCTTTATTGCCGCCCGCCCCGCGCTGCCCCGTGCTGAGGCAAAGCCGCCGGCCCCGCGCGGGCAGCCCGGGGCCGCTCCGCCCGTCCCCTGCCGTGGTCCGTCCCGTCCCGTCCCGTCCCGTCCCGTCCCGCGTCCCGGCGCCTCAGGCCGCCAGCTCCAGGCACTCCTCCAGGCTCCTCCTGACGTGCGGGGGCTGCGCGGCGGCGTGCGCCAGCAGGCTGGGCCCCATGTGTGCGAACAGGGCCCTGGACAGCTTGGCCGTGGCCGTCCGAATGCTGCCCCCGGCCCCCGGCGCGGAGCCGCCGCTGGTCGCCGCGCCCAGGAGGTGCCAGAGCACGGCCAAAACCTTCTGCTCCACGGCGTGGGGCTTCCGCGGGTACAGCTCCGCGACGAGATCTGCGCGACAGGAACAGCGCGTCAGCAGCTGCTGAAAGCTCTTCTAAAAACACAGTTCAGAAGCGACCCCCCTGCTCTGAGAGATGTTTAAAAGCACCGAGTGACAAACCGGCGTCTCCTCAGAGCGCCTGACACAGGAGTGCTGCACACAAAAACCTGTCCCTTTTCCAGCAGAACGAGTGGCCCTAACTGGGCCGGCTCTCCCTACAGGCACCTCTTCAGTCTTCTCTCAAAAATTTACACAACTGTTGATGATTTTAATTCTCTACTAGAAATAAACATGCTGTGCACTCGTACGGCATTTGGTATTTTATGGTTCTCCTCCATGTCAGAAATACCCAGTAGGTGTTTGAATTTAAGGAACAAAGTAACCTTACACTACAAATGTATGTGTATTCGATGAAGCATTTTCTCTCCTTGGACAATTACATCATGAATTCACTATTTAATTGGCACATACTTGCCTTTGTGCTAGGATGTGTGTGGACTCTTCTGACATACGTAATACAAGCTACTCAAAAAAATCCCAACAAGAGATAAACCGTTTAAAGGTTAGGTGATTAATAATTTCTGAAAGTATGCATTTAGGATCATTTCAATAATAGACCATCCACTGTAATGTTTAGTTCAATTTTATTACTATTACACAGCAAACTACTCTTAAAGTACACCTAGTTCAAGCTTACCTCCCATGAAGACATCTCTTGTTCACTTAAAACATCAAAGGAAAGTTCAACACTACTGCTAGTAATAATCCCCAATATTAAAGTATCTATGTACATTCTAAAAAACTTGTCTCTGAACTTCAGACACCTGCTTAGGAAGCAGACCATCACAAAGTCTGCCATCTCTGTGGTGCCTCTAGCTCAGCTTGCGCCTTGTCTCCTTTATGACTGAACACCAAGAAGTATTACCAAACCCCTGGGGCAATGAGAACAAAACCAACTATGAAAAGTAAAAAGGTACGGCAGTAAAATTGTGCAGCTGGTAGGAGACAGCCTTAGGGAACAGAAAAAAGCAGTCATTCTTCCTGACAGGAGTACAGGGGAGTGAGTGCTGAGAGAGGAAACAGGACTTGCAGCATGGACTTGGCTCTACGCAGACACAAATGGTCGCTCACAGGGCAGAGGGGGACCTGTGGGGACCCAAGTCACAACACAATACAATACAAAGCTGCTCAGCTTCCAACAGAATGAAACACCACAAAACAACCCTTTTTCTCTTTGGTTCCGTTCTGTATTAAAGTTATGATAAGCTTAAGCTGTTTACACCTCTTCTGGGGGAGTATCTGAATATAATCTTTTATTTTGTCAGTAATAGCTTCAATTTGCATTAGAAGGGGGTGAAATTTGAAAACTGGTGCATTGTTAACACTCACAATCTACTGTGGCAGATATACAGCCACCACCACCCTACAATGAATTTGCATAATTAGGATGGTACACAAACAAACAAACATGCAGAGCAAAACTTCACCTTACCAGCAAGCTTTTCTGTGATGTCTTGTTTTGCTTTTCCATGCAGAAACTGGGCTTTTGTGCAGAATGGTTGGAGAAGCAAGTAGTTGTCTAAATTCAAAGAACAAAACACATTAAGAATTGGAAACAGAAAATTGAACACACTGGAAATTAATACAATATTGAAAAATGTAAATAAGAACCTTACTTGTGATGTATTAACTACAAAAATCAAAACAATGTATTTTAGGGGATAAAAGCCTAAAAGATTCCCTTAACAAGCCCTAACTCCTCCTAGTCTGGTAAAATGTAGCATTTTCATTTACTGAAAATACTAACATCCTGCTCCAAAGCTAAAACAGATGAAGATGGAAAATAGCTGTGGCATACACAAATCGCTAAGAGTCTAGTTCTTTGATTCAGCAGTCGACACGCTTCTGGATGATGAGACATCTGCTATGCAAATACAACAAAACCACCTATACACTTGAGACAAGTCCAGCTAGCTGCATTTCTCTATTGAAATATGAAGATGACTTGTGTGCTTTAAAATGTGTGAGAATAAAACCAATGATGCATTACACAATGTAACGATTCAACGAAAATTATTGGAAAGAACAACTCTTTAAACTAAAAATGTAATTAATGCAATTAAAACTCTTTAAAATTAAGAGGGAGGAAATTACCTAAGTGTTGACATAGAGCCTGAATAACATTTGTGGCAGCTGCATAAATCCCTGGATTTTTGGAGTTTAGGTTGTTGTCTACCATTGCAGGAACTAACATGTTGATCACCGGAGATAAATTGTCTTTCAGCAATGGAATCATCTTGTACATTGTCTCCAAAGCAACCTGATTTACTTTACTGTTTGAGTCATGTAAGCGAGGCTTGAAAGCATCAAAGATCTGAAAAAGCATCCAAACAACATTCGTCTGAATTAATTAATACTTGAGGTGGACATTATGTTTCCTGCTTTTTTGTTACACTTCAATTGTCCATCTTAGCAAAAGATGGCTCTGATATGCAAATACTTGGGATTATTTTTTGAGCAAATAAACCAACACTCACTATTTTTATATTGTGTACGACTGAAGTGTATCCAATGTTATCTGTACTTCAGTCGTTTCTATACAATGTAAGAGGCATACTATCTGTAACTTTCAGTATGACTGAAACTTTGTGCAAGCATTTTTAACAAGACATAGTTTTATTTAGCAAAAAGAATGTCCAGTAGTATCTTTGAAATATGTTTAATTTCTGCCTTCTATAGCACATAGTGACAGTTATTATAATTATTATATAAACTCTATATTATAAACCCTAAGTGTTACTACAACATATGCAATAACATGCTAGTGTGGTTTTTTTTTTCCCTTTCAGAGGCATTAGGATTAGGTATCCTTCACATAGAGGATCTAGTCTGAACCTCCTAAAATTTGTTCATACTGTGTCTATCTCCTGTTAATTCCTAGATCAAGCTCAGTTTTAAACTTCACCTCTTTTCAAAAGGAATTTGATCTTCAAGATTTCAGTAACATCCACAGTTAAAATACTACAAAGTTTCACAGCAGTATTTCATAGATTCATAGAAAACTGCATTGTTAAGACACAGTCTTGGTTTCGCTTTCATTGTGTCTATCCTCAATTTACAACTGTTGGACCTCATCATAGTATTTTTCTCCTAAAGAACCTCTTTAAAGACAGGCTCTTTTTAAAGATACTTAGCTTAAACTGTTGTATCACAGTAAAGACCCTTCCCCACCTTCTCCTAGATACACAAAGCAGACAGAACTTGCAACTGTCTGTGAGACGGTTACAGTTTCTCAGATCTGGGGATCTTGCTCTCTTTATAACCTGTTCTAGTATTTTGATATTTTCTCCGCAGAGGCATGAAAGACTGTGCACAATATTCAGAAAATACCTCCATGTGCGCTATCTCTAAGTGAACCTCTTTCACCTTCTTCTTCCTTTTACTTCCTTTACTACCTTTGTGGCTTACATATCTCCTCTTTAAGCATGCCTGACCCTTTCCTCAAGGTTTTCCTGTTCATCAGACATTCTGATTGAAAGAGGAAACCATGAATTTTAGCAGAAAACTGTGACAGAACTTTAAAAACCTTTGAAATTAAAGGTTTTTGTACAGTTACCTTCACAATGTTTGCAACAACGAAGTCTTGATTGTTCTCTGTATCTGATAACAGCTGATTAATTCCATTTATTCGATCACGGAAGTCTTTTGCATTCAATAAACCTATAATGTCTTTAACATACTCTTCACTTTCTAGTGAATTACGAGGAGCTGCTTTTCTTGTAACTTCACGGGCTTCTGTAGTCTCTCTAAGGAAAAGGAACAGGTTGCTCAGTGAACACCAGTTGAAAGAGGAGTCTTTAATCTCAGACATTCTCTTTCCACATAAGTGCAAATATCAAAAGTAAACAAACAGAAAATCTTCTGATGAACAGGGTTTACTTTACACATAATTTGTTTTTTGTTGTTGTCGTTGTTTCAAAAAAACATCTGCTAGCAACTGTTGTTCCTGAAGTCTTAGTATACGTGCCACTCTAAATGCATGTAAGCGTATCACCCAGGAAATGCAGCAGCCCTGTGCTTCCTCATGGTTTTGTACAACAGCAGCAGGGTTTGACCTTCCCTTACACATCAACATGTCAAAAAAAAAAAAAAGTTAATATAGTTCGATTCTTCCTTCTCAAGTACTTCAAACACTGATCCCAGCCTGAGGGGCACCTAAGCAACGTGCTGTGCTGTGGTGGAAATTTAAGAACTCTTCACAGAGGATTCTGAGACAAACTTTCTGTAGCACCTGATCTTATTAGACAGTCATGAAAAGGATTTTGAAGTCTGTGGAATCGCTTTCCTGCCTACCTAAGTACCCATAAAGAAAGTATCTGCAGTAGAAGGCTGAAATTCAATGGAAGTGCAATGACGAGGTTTCAGATCTAAGCAGGAACAAATCACTTAACCAGTAACTGATGCTGGAGGAGTTTCATCACTGTTGGAAGTTCTTCAGAAAGACTGTAATGTGAAAGAGAAGTACTGTTGTGTGTCCCTGGTTAAATTAAGCAGGAGTTCAAATGTTTCAGAAGTTAAATGATGAAGAATCTAAAGTGTTGCAGCTTGACCAAACGGACAGAAAAACTCTCCCATTCTGTTAAATGAGCTTTTCTAACTAAGGAAAGTGTGATGAATCCAATCTATGTGAATTTCAGATAAGTAACCACAAGTATTCACAAGTGTCCATCCGTACTCACAGACCAGTCCGGGTGGATTCACTACCTCATTCTTAATTCACTAAGAGAAGTCTTTGATGGAAAAAGGAATAAGCATCCTTCTTGCATTTTCAAGTTCAAACCGATTAGCTCTGTGAGCAGGCCAGATGGCACCAGTTCTTGTCCTACCAGTGTATCACAGGCCCCTAACCGTACCCGAATTAAAAAGAGTCTTTGGCAGAATGCAGCAAGTAGTACATCTAAGAAAATGGACGTGCAGTTTTACATGCCAAAGCATAAATATGCTATCAAGCCTGGAACTGATTATTATTTTGAATAGTAGATGGTGTGTGAAAGAACTCTGTTTGTGACAGATACACCTTCTTAAACCTGGAGGCAGTTACAGACCCTACGAACTCTATATTCTCGAGTACAGACTTTCTGGCCTGGTTTCATTTTTTCTGTTTCTTTGTTCAGTTCAACAGAAAACCTATCAGAAGACAAAACAGAAAATAAAAGATGGAGAGAGTCTGCTGTAAAATCTTCATCATCCGCAGTTAGGATTTAACTAAATCCTTAGTTTCCAGGCAAGTGCACAAACAGACAATTTTTACTGCAGCTAGTACGAGGCATGTTGTTTGTATGGAGTTTGGACGGCAACATCCTGAGCTGATGGTGACACGGATCTACCATGAATTCCAAGTGTTTTCTGTATTGTGTGCATTTTCAGAGGCAGTCAATAAACAAATTAACTTCAAAATGCACAAAGCCATTTTAATATAAGCAATTATCCTATTTAAAAGAGTTTATTGTGACGTTTTTTTTTTCCATTTTCTTCAGGAATGTTTAACCCTGTTGTGAATGTTTGCATACTCTCTTCTTGTTGTGAGACTGTTCTCCTGGCGGCCAGCTACTAACAGGTTAAAACACTCAGGGAGATCATTACCTGTCAGTGATGCTGAGAGCATCTCTGGAAGTAGATGATGACCTTGAATGCCCAACAATACTAGTATGAGACCGTCTTCCTTTTGCTGAGGGTGTGTCTAATGGCATCTCCCCCAAACCCTGCACAAAGATGAAACCGTTCATTAATATGGCTGGTATATTCTGCAGCACTGGAGACTCTTTAGAGGCAAGTCTGAGGCATGCAAAGTATAGTAGCAAAGTACAGTTGATCCAGTGTATCTGTAAGGATTAATGATTCTATGATTCTGTGATTAAAGGCATGCACAGGTCAGGTAACAAGCACCACCTTGCTACGCTGTATTCACACGGTTACTTCTCTTCCTCTGAATACACTCCTCCCATTCTCTGTAGGTTCAATGTCCATACTTAACAATCACTAGTACAAGTTTACGTTTCTCACCTGTTAAACTAAGAGCTTTCCACATACCTTTTGACGTAGATTGCTAACAAATTCCTTAATGTAAGGCAAATCCTTGGCTGGCACATACTTTTCAAGTGTTTTATCAAAATCGGGATGATTCATCATACTGAAAAGCATCTTTCGACCATAATACCTGCAGGGCAACAGACCACGACGTATATATCTGTAAACACTGATTTGTTCTGTAAGTCTCTTGGACAATTAGACACATGCAATTTCAAAATACAGAAGCACAGGAAGATTGCTGTGTTTGTAACCAGACACCCCTTTCATCCTCCCACAAAGAAACTATGGTCAACAATCATTACTCGATCAACAACTGAGCAAATTAAAGAACGAGAACAGTCTCCTATTTCAGTGTTGAAGTATCGGCTGTCTTTAAGCCCTGCCAGTCAGACAGCATGGATCCTAGTGCTGGAATTCCCTACACGGCCTATGTAGTGCGTGGTGCCAGAACGAGTATGTCCTTTGATCCCTTCTTCCTACTGCCAAGACGGGCAGGGCTGCAGGAGGCTTTCGGGGAATTCCCATCACATGTTATCTTAACAGTCATTCTCTGCCGCTGCTGAATGACACCCACTGGGCTATGCAGAAGTTTCAGCCACCTCAAGCGTGCTTATCTTAATTATTAACTGTACTAACCTTGTTTGCTGTGAACTATCCAGTGCAAACCTGGCTATTGCAGGGAAAATCCTATCAGTGACAACTTTGGTTCCAGCCAGCATCCACTCCGGTCCCATACGTTCTACAATATCCGACATGTGCTGGGCTGTGCATCTCCTCACCGCCGCATGCAGATGGCTAAAGAGAACACAACTGCTTAGTAAAAACTCCTCACAGTAGTTCAGTAACAGTATTTATGTGCTCTACCAAATATGGTCTACAAGTATTCTTTATTATTCTTTATCACAATCTACGACTAGTGGAATACTGCAGAATACTGCAGCCTTTGAATTAATAAACTGGTAATTTTCTTCTTTTAGAATTTACTTTCTATTTTTTCTTAAAAATAATTGTGAAATACTCTAGAAAGCTCACCACAAGTTCTTTCCATCAACTTTACAAAAAACAAATCCCTGTGCTCAGAAACAAACCCCATATCTTTTATATCAATTTAAAATTAATTAAACCAGTATTCTATTGACTTCAAAAAATCTTGCAGAAGTCTGTTGAATGAAGTCATTAAATAACTATGTTGATGAAAATCAGAGAAGGCCTGGAATTAATTTTCAAACCCATTCAGCAAACTAATCGTGTATATAAATTCTGCAGTACCTGCTGATCCCACATGTTTTCAGAGCATGCAATTCTGGAGATCCAGAGTTTTCCAATTTTATTGTCATGTTTGGATTTTAGGGGCAGTTTTACTGCACGATAAATGAGGCATCTGCATGGCTCATCATTCAAAAGGAAAAATAAGCTTAAAGGAGGGAACTAAGGAAAAGAATTGATTTGGCAAGCCAAACTAGTGCCTCTCCAGCTTTTCAGATTAACATGAACACCCGGCATTCTTCCTGAATGGCTGTATTCTGTTTTAGCAGGATTTTATTTTTCTGTGGTTCCGTAGATTATCATGGCCTCATCAGACATAAAGATATCTCTAGATTAGGTTGCACAAAGTAGCTTCAATTTGCACAAAGACTAACTGGGTCTATTAAAACTGCAAAATGTGACAACTCAGAATACAGTTGAGGCTGCAAAAGCTACCCAGTTGCTTGGCAGCTGCCATGCTAAGCTCTGTGCTACGCCCTGAGCTGCTACTGAGCTACCTACTTTCAGACTAGCTTTGGCTAGAGTTCAGTACCTGCTGTTAGGTCTGTGTGGCAGCCACAGGTCTCATGAGCTTGGGAGAAGGGAAACAGTAACAGACTACCTCCTACTGTATGTACTGGCAGGAAAACAAGAACTATGAAGTTTAAAGACTTCACTGAACAAAACCATGTAAGTCCCCATTCCCCACAAATGCCTGCTGCTCATGCAAAATAGGAAATTTTGTTGTATGCATATCAGACCCTGAATTAAGCATAATTTATACACATAAGAAACACGATGTTAAAAATTCTTGTCCTGGAATCATGATCATGAGTCAAGAATCTATTCCTTGAGGTGAGTTTACAGCAGTCGTCCAGCATCTTTAGAACAGTATCTCATAAAAGCAAACAAAAATGTTTTTAATTATTCTTATTCTTGTTGGTAACAACAAAACAACTTTGTAGGTGAAGAAGACTCAGTATATAGATCTACTCAGGGTCGCAAGCATAATACTTATGATCACAGTAGGTTTGAAATGTATTTAGGAGAAAACATGTAAATTTTAAAAGGTCTTACGAATCATAAAAAGCAGGTAATGCATACCTGTTAACTTGAATACTGAAGTAATGAATACAAGAAAAGTGTAGGACAAATTTAGAACATGCATCTTTTCTGTAATTATGCAGTTGTATCAATCACAACCTGTCCATTCTGTCCTGAGGACACGTATCATTTTTCTCCCAAATTTCCACTTTGCAAGATAATTGTCATAATCATTGCTACAGTCTCTAGAGATGATAGCTCCATATATGACACGTGGGCTTTGTTGCTAATATGGCCAGAGTTTCCTGAAGCCAGTATTAGAGAATTTGTAACTCACAGTGCTATTTAGGCCATCCACTGATGTGTCATGCATTAAAGACATACTGTACTCCATGATTCAGTCACTGTTTTCACCAAAGGCTTCTTAGCTGTGAAGAAATTAATCCCTGCTTCAAATGCTATATTCAGACTCAGAGTTCAGATCATTCTGATGCCTTATGTATCTGAACATGTATCTGAGTACACAAAGTGGAGGGTTCAAATTTTTACAGGTCTCATAAGGATAGTCAGTGTGTTTGAATCTGCCACTGAAAATACGGAGATCAGATTTCACCAATTATGATCATGAGTATTGCTTAGCCCAGGATTTATGAAAAAGCGATGGGAGTACCTAAACAGGTAATGGCTGGACTATTTCATACGGCTTCTGAGATAAAGCAATGCACAATCACTGTCTGCTGCTCTTAAATTCCCAGAAATGACTACATGCAGGCACGTTTCTTAAATAATTTAAATCTCAAGGCTGATATTTGCCTTTCAGTTTAAAGTTCACATAATTGAAGTATGGTTTTCACTGGCTTTCAGGAGACAGAATCAATACATTCCAGAACAACCAGCTTCCCAGGAAACAAAACAGGAAACAAACTACGTTTGGAATAGCAGTTCTGAATTCAGACTCACTCTCAGGATTTCTAGCTACGCAGTAAATCTAAGGATTGATTTATAATGCAGAATCTAAAATATTTAATGGAAAGAATAGGTTACAAGAAATTCTTACCTACCTAAGTGATGACAGGTACAAGAGAGATTAAATACAAGTAGGTATACAGCTAGTATACTGAAATGCCTAATGGCTTGATTAAGTATTTCTATTACAAGCAATGAGGATATAAAAAGAACAAAGCAACATACTTAACAGGTAAAGTGAAAGACAAGAATTTAACTTCTAACATAGCATGAAGTAAGCTGGAGGTTAGGATCAAACCATGAAACCAGAAATGGAAGCTTGTCATGTTTGAAGCAGACAAGAAAAAAACGGTCACCGCCACTGCAAAGGAAACTGAGATGCAGACAAAAAAAGACTATTAACCAGCTAAGTCTAGAGAAGAACATGAAATCAGCCAAGATGGTTGCAGCTCGAGAATTTTAAGCCGTAGATCAGGTTTCTAAAGAAAAATTAGTGCTGAAGGACTGAAGAAGACAGGCATTTGATCGCAGAACAAAAGGCAAATGAGAATGCCAGGTGAGCTTTATTAGAGAAAGACAAATAGCAGTTTCTTAAGAATATTATCTTAACATTGAATAAAATTACTGAAGACTTGCAAAACCACTGGAAAACATACCAAGCTCCAAAACTGACAACCAACTTTTTAGTTAATGTAGAGAAACAAACATGGGGATTACATTTTACTTTTATGATAACAAACATTGCCGTGGGCAGAAGCTTTGCACAGCTGACTTACTATATTTTCTGTTATATTTGGATTTTTTAATGACTATAATTGATATATTTAATCTATTCACAAGTTATTTCTTTATAAAGTCTTTGTAATTATTACCTTTGCCCTCCATTTATAAGAGAACAAAGTGCACGTGCTGGAGTCACATTATTAACCATAGCCTTCAGTGCTTTGTCTACCTCTTCCCTTATAAATGTGTTGGATTCACCAGCTTTGTGCAAAAGGACTTTTACTGTATTATCTAGTTCTTGATCCATGCTCTTTTTCAGGTGGGTGAACAAATCCCCTAAACAGACCACAGCAGCTCGAGAAACACCTGAGCGTAAATTCTTGACCTGCACACAGGAAAAACCCAAACAAACAATGAATAATGTTTATAAAATATATTTAGAAATAAGTAAATCTTAATGTTTCCCTTTCTAAGTATTAAATAACTTTATAAGCAACTGAGAAATACATTTCTAATGTGATTTACAATGTGCAAGAATAAAAATACATACACACAAAAATATTTGAAAATTACGATGTAAATTTTTTCAGTCTCTTAGCAAATCAAATAAACTGTTGGAATCTGAAGTATGAGAGCTGCTTTGCTGAACTACAAAGTCATCCCTTTGAGACTGTCCAACAGAGGAAAACTAATCACAGGTTAACATACCATTTCACTTTAGTGTATCTCAGAGCTATAAAATACATATAAACACATATAGCCAGTGAAATGTTCTGCTAGTAAAATTTAACCTCTTGAGCCACAGCCAGACTTGTTTCATGTAGCTTTACAGTCAGAATAGCTGCATGGTAGGCAGACAAACATCTAACAAAGTTCAGACCTTCAATCTTCTTCTCCCTATGTAAAGAAAACATTTAAAATCAAAACACTTGCAAATTTCTCATTAAAACAAACAAACAAAAACAACAACAACAACAAACAGAATTCTAAGGAACCAAATAGCAAACAAATGAGATTGTAAAACAAAGCAGTAACATAACATGGGAAATTCTTTCAAAGTCAGTCTACCTTTTAATGTATTTGTAGGACTATTTTAAGATAATATTCTCTAAATTCTACCCTTTAATTCTGTCCACAGCTTGCAGTATGGCAGTTAAAGGATTACTTTCCTTCCCAAAGTAAAAAAAGAAATGGCATTGTTACCCCATTCTGTCTGTTAGAGAAGTAGTGAAGCCTTATATTGCACAAGAAATGACAAGAAGGTATTCTAAAGGTTTCTGAAAGCTTGGATATTAGGCCTCAATTTATAGCATTGACAGCTTAATTTAGATTTGGACTAAAAAAACACTTTTCTTTTCTTTTCTTTTCTTTTCTTTTCTTTTCTTTTCTTTTCTTTTCTTTTCTTTTCTTTTCTTTTCTTTTCTTTTCTTTTCTTTTCTTTTCTTTTCTTTTCTTTTCTTTTCTTTTCTTTTCTTTTCTTTTCTTTTCTTTTCTTTTCTTTTCTTTTCTCATATATCAATTGCAACCCTTCTTCATTTTTGATGTTATCTTCATTTTGCTATATTTTTAAAAGTAAGATATGAAAATAAATGCCTTACACATTACGTTCAGGTTGTAGATAGATGTTTGTACTTACCAGTCATCATCAGTTAAAAGTACCAGCGCTTCTGTCAGTGCCGTTTCTGGTTTTGAAAAGGGCTGCAGTTCTGATGGATCCATTATTTCTGGACTATGAGTGACTGATGGGGTCCGGTCTTTATAGCGTCCTCGTGGCCCAAGAGAAATTTCATCTGCAAAGTCACAAAACATATCAAATAATTAGTATAATCTCAAAAAGACAATTCATTCAAAGAAAGGAAATAAAAGAAAGTTTGAGGTATATTTAGATTGCTGCTACTAGTGACCAGGTTTTCAAAAAGACAGTTTTCCCAGTTAGATCCCCAATCATTCGGTACACATGAATACTTTTATTTTTTTTATACAACTATCACTTTACAAAGTCATAAACACAAATGTAGTAGTGAGTTTTTTAAACGTAAAAACAGATGTACAACTTGCTAAAGCACAGCGCAGTAAGACATAGTATAGTAAAACTTAAAGAGCCACTTGAGAAATTCTGAAGAATTTTCTGACCATCATCAGTATACATGTCTATTCTGAAAAGATTTCTACGGTGTTATTTTAAAGGCATCTGAGTGACAAAACATATCCAGAAATGTTTTTCTTGGAGAGAGAAGGAGTTGGAAGAGAAGCAATTTGTCATTAATACATTACATCATTTAAGTTTTTAAGCAAAGAAAAAACCCTCTCATGTTGCAAACACCTTCCTAACAGATTTTAGATGAAAAATGTTTCAAGAGGGCAGTGATGAAATCAAATCCTCTTCACACTTACCCCTAAAGTAGTAATTTTCCAGATCATCTCAGGAGAATCGATCGTACAAATAAGTCATATTAAACCTGATTATATTTTGGAACTCTCCTACTCCGCATATCCAAATATTTTAACAGTCTTTACATTTATTTTAATGTAACAGCTTACCAGAATCTAGCAAGGCTGAACATTTAGTTTTCTTCAAACTGGATGTTCTTTTAAATGAAGGATTCAAGGCAACATTTTCTAATGACAACGATACATTTCTTGATGATGCTAGTATATCCCCACAGAGATTTAACTCTAAAAAATAAAAGGAAATGTCCAAATCACAACAACAAATCAGAAAATAGGAAAATAACCCTAGTGCTTTCAATCCGAGTTTGTTTTTTGACATTTTTATTAATTACAGTGTTTCAAATGTTTCCTACAAGTACTTTACTCTCCACCATTTGTATTATAATGCAAATGACTAAAAATAAACTGCTGTGTAAAATTAATTCTAGCAATACCTTACGTCATAGTACACAGTCATAATTTTTAGTAATTATCATAGAATTTCAATTTCAACTTCAGCAGCATTTAATAGCATTTTATTTAAGACAAAAACTAATGCTCACTTTCTGTTGTCGTTTTCTCTGGTTCATTTAGTTTAAGTCTTTCCCAAGATTTTTCTTCCTTTTCTTCAAGGTCTTTGACTTCCTGATGTTCTTTGTGATTTTGTTCTTTTCCTTCTTTTTTCTTCTGCCGCATCTTATCCTGGACAGATTTTGACAAGGCCACTTTTATCTGCAGAAAATAATGCACCCATTACGATATGCAATATAATATAATGCATAAACTACCCAATAGCTTATTACCCAGTTCTTGGTATTGTCTAAGGTAAGCATGGACAACTTCTATTTTTGCCATCATTTTACAGAGTAAAAGAAAATTGTTCACATGAATATTAAATTCAATCCTGAAAAGAGCTGAATGCGCTTTCTGCATGATAAGTAGCTCTATGGGCAAAGTCAAGCAACATTCCGTGTTTAAAGTTTTAAGGGAAATAATCTTTTTTCTCTAAAATATCTGAATAGTTAGAGAACTAAGGTCTACAAGAAAAGGTCTTCCATTTCTCTGGCAGCCTTGTGTAGTTTTCTAAAAATTTAAGTAACAAATATACAGTCTGGGCTAACTCACATTTAAGCACACAGGCTTTTTAAAGCAATGGCCTTTAGCAGTGTTACCTGATCCTTTTCTCTTGTATGTTTAAGATGCCCACAGTTTCCCATTAAATCTTAATAACATTTAATACATTTGAATTCGATCTCTCCAAGTATTCCTATATTCAGTGGCAAATAGAAAATTTAAACATTTTGTCATTAACTTAAAACTTTAATCATGTTAAAATGTTATTTTATATGCTTTCAGATAGACTTGTGATTGTCATTTCATTTTTTTTTAATTTATGTCACTACTTCATTAG
Organism: Anser cygnoides; assembly: GCF_040182565.1. Classification (NCBI taxonomy): domain Eukaryota; kingdom Metazoa; phylum Chordata; class Aves; order Anseriformes; family Anatidae; genus Anser; species Anser cygnoides. Next base: position 65,808,165 of record NC_089877.1, read on the forward strand.
ACAAATCTTGTTCCATGTTATAACAAATGAAACCGTACTATGGGACAGATATCCCAGACACTACGTTTTACAAGTCATATTAATGGAGCTAGACTAACACTACAAACGTTCATCCAGAAAACAAGACATGATCAAAGGCAGCCAGGTCCTCCTCCTACATTTCTATGTGCTTTGGGAGTGAGAGAAGAGGACATTTTCCATCTCCACTCCATCCTGCAGCCCTTCTCCCAGAGACTTCAAGTTAGGTGGGAAGCTTCCGACACAGCAATTTGCCACTATAAAATATCCAGGTTGAACCAGAAGAAAAAGCAGGGGGAAGCACATTGGTGGCTACAGCCTCATTTCATACATGCGGGGAGCCTTAGTGCCTAAGTGCACTAAAATAGGTTTAACTCAGACCATTAGCCTACAGAATTAGGCAGGAAGTGATTTTTTTTTTCAGTCATTGCATCCCCAGTGGATACAGAGGTACCTACACAAAGAAGAACAGCTTCCATAAGAGAGACAAAAGATTTTAAAGTCTAGTTGTTAATCACTCATCCAGAATATCAAAAACACAGTTAAATGCCCTGCTCCAATCCCTTGAAAGCGGGCCTTGAGCAATTACTGAGCTGCTAGAAAATATTGGTGGATCTGTACAGTGTTTAAAGAGATCCTCTTTTTTTTTTTTTTAATTCTAAAATATCACTGAATTACAGAAACACTTGATGCAGTTCACGTGACTTGGTATCAACAGTATTGGTAGTTGGTGTCATTTGTAATAGCCCGTTTGAGATGTGAACACAAGTTCCCTAGTGACTATGCCAGCCAAGAAGTTCAGATTTATTTCCTGTGGCGTTACCAATCAACAAATGACATCACACTGCTGTCTCATTTAAACTGCATGGACATGCTGCAAGAAGTCACATTACAATTTTTATTTAAAATTTGATAGAAAAATAACACTGAATGACAAGAAACGTTTTAGGTTTAATATAAAATTCCGCAAACATCAGAAAAGAGCAGATGTGCTTTCATTGCTGTTTGCAAAATGGTTAAATAAGCAGTCAGAGCAAAAATTTGCACACAATCAACCAGATGTTCACGAATGTGTTCTCATTGTTAATCCAGATTTAGTCTTCACCACATAATGGAACTCGATCAGTAACAGGATAAAAGGATTTAGGCTGGACCAGATGATCTTAGATGTCTTTTCCAACCCAATAGATTCTATGATTTGTATTCTGCTGCACGTCACCTGAGCTATGAATTGATGCATTTTAACTGAACTCATTTACCATACCATAGAGTCCAAAATTGTATTCACCTGTATTGATACGTATTAAAAGAGGAAGCGAGACAGTAAAATAGTCCTGAAATCTTACCTCTTTCTCATTTTCAGCGTGGAAATGAGAAGCACTGCTATGCTGGATGCTTCTCCTACAGATCCCTGAGGATGGCTCAGTCTCCTGTTTGACAGATTGGTCGTCTCCATTCTCTGCACATGTTATGGACTGGCTATGTGTTTGAGCAGAAGAAGGACTTCCAAAAACACCTGAAAAGCATACTGGGTTGTGCCCTTACCAAAGTAATTATTTTATTCATCCTAACTGAGCAAAAACTAAAGCAAAACAAAATTAATTCCATTAAATAAAAACATTGCTCTTGTCCTATTAGTGCCAATTTCCCCCCAGAGGTAATCTTACCTTATTCTCCCATGCAGGATGGATGCACGTACATGAGTGCACACTAGGCTAGATGCGAAAACTAACCTTCATAATCTGCTTCCATTCTTTCTTGTTGGAATGGAATTGCATAACCCAGTAAGTGCAAACCTTTCAAGCATAACTCTTTTACTTCCATTTAAACTGAAGAGAGTTAACAATCTAAAATGTTTTAGGGAATCTATTTCTCTTTTTCCCTCTTCAGAAAGTACATTTTCCCTCATTTTAAAAATATGAGATATGGGAGCTAAGTTTGTTTTTTTTATACCAACGATTTTACCAACCTTTACCAACGATTACGACTGCATCTTCAGACAAGACACTTGGCGAAATGAAATCTAGGTCGTTCATCTGTTGAAAACCAGATGTTGACCCTGCAAAAACTAAAAAAAGGAAAAAAAAATCACCCACTGTACATCAGGTAGTTTACCCTTTGGCACATGTTTCATTCTTCTAAAATGTCATCATTCACTGATATCTGAATTTATTATTTTTAAGAATCAGTTTATTTTCAAGTTACTGAAGTTAACAGGATTCACTGAACATCAGTCACCTCAAAATATTGAAAAGCATATAGTAAAAAGGATTTCTGCCAAAGGACAGTGAAGAAAACCAAAGTTTCTAAAAGGAGGTTAAATCCTTTAAATCAACTGGTTCCACTGGGGAAAACAAGAAAAAAAAAAGTTTGAACTCACTTATTGGAAGTATAGAACTGTTTCTTAATTAATTCAGCACAACTTAATCAAAACAGAATTTGCTAAAATATTTTTTCCAAGCAGCACTTAATGTTGTTTACCATATAACTATCAGCTCCTCAGATTCTTCACTGAAGTGGATGGGATATTACGTATACATATTTATTGGCTACACTAATTGCAAATAAAAAGTGATGATTTGTGACAAAGATCACCATTTGTTTTTGCTATTTAACCTGAATAATCTGAAATTTCTAAACAGAAAAGATGGTTTAGGAAAGCGTGACTGCATTCTAGAAAGTGCATAAATAAAATGACTGGGCCACTGAAAAATCTCAGTTGAGGAACGTTCGGTTAAAGTGACAGCCCTATGCTTACATCCACAGCTGCTGTTAAATCTCTAACCGTTGTAGGCACCAGGCACACAGAACCTGGAAGAGCCCTCTACCAGGCGAGTGTGCAGCTCAAGCATTTGGGGCTCTTGAAAGGTCTGTTATACTTTCTGCCCTCATCTCACTCTTTAATTTGCCAAAAATAATTTCAGGCAAGATTATGACAGGTGCCTCTTTACCTTACAAAGTATCTGATTCTGTGGTTTTGGTTTTGGAGCTCTCCTTTTTATGCTTTATGAGAAAAAACATCAAGTGAAAAGGTTTCTCTTGAATGTTTTATTTTGTCCTCACACAAAGACTATCATTGGCATCTGAATGTTCCAAGTTTTGAAAACTGTCAAAATTGGTGTTTTGGGGGTTTTCTTGAATACAATCTTGAGACTTCATAAGCTATTTTCTCTTAGACCATAACTGAAAGTGCATCAAATGCTGAATCCTCTTTGGAACCTACCCATATATCAGGACCTTCTGTTCTAAACTCAGGTTCCAGCCTGAAAAATTTATGAATTTTCATTTCACGGTTGTCATAGGTTAAGCAGGTAATGACAAGAAAAAATGAAGGGGGGTGGTTTAACAAATCTGATCATATACTCTACTTGGACTGCTCAGCTTTAAATGTTTCACACAAAGTAGCACTTCGCCATTTCTATAGAACCTTGAGAACAGACAATTCTATCTATTTAATGTTGATATGTGGAAAATTGGTAGTTAATTTTTTATTTGCCACAAAAACATAGTTACCTGATGTCTATTTTAGCCACTGGGAGATCTGAACAAGAGGGAGCAAAACAATGTGCTCCTAAAGCTTCCACATTTTAGTTTTGATGGTCAAAAAAAAAAAAAAAAGAACAAAACCTCTATTCTAACAAGCTTATATTTGCAAAATACATCTAGTAGCTCTAGTATGTTCTGACTATTGAAATGACACAGCTAAATGTGAAATATAAAGTATACTGACTTAAGTTCCTTAATTTTACCAGCAAACAACAGAGCAACTTAAAAACACAAACTTTTAGAGCTCTTTATGTAGTAAGATTGAAATAATATCTTGGCCCTTTTTTCATGGTTTGTACTATCTCTCAATTTTTAGTTTTAATTTAACTTGCACTCTGATTTTAATTAATGACCAAAAAAACCCTACCAAAATCATTAGAATAAGTATAAAAACTAGAGTATAGAAAAACACATTAAACACCTTGAAATGCATTTTCTATAAAAGCTTCTCTAAAGGTTTTTAAAAAAAGCTACACATGGCCTCATTTTTTTGGCCATAAACCAGAGCTCTGATGAACAGTAATATAGCAAACTCACAAACCTTTTGAATGCCTAAAATTTCTTTGTTGTTCCATATTTTGACTTTTAAAACCAGTTCGTGACACTTCTTTTTGCTTCTTGTCCTCATAATCTCCACATCCATTGCCACAGTTCAGACGCTGGCCGACTATGCTAACTTTAGAAGTCCCTTTATCATCAAATGCTAGCCATGGAAAAGGAAAAAAATCAAGGATTAAAAACAAACTTGAAGTATACTTCTGGTATACTACAGGATTCTCAGAAAGTTACATTTTCAGAGACTCTCAGACTTTTTTTATGCATACAGTATGAGCATTTTGACAAAGATGCTCAGGCTCTGTTCATCTTTTACATGCAAAGTTTTTCAACTGCAGATAAACCCAAGTTTCAAACCAAACTCAAAGCCTGAAAAATTGTTTTTCTTTTAAAGTCTTTAAAATATGAACAATGAATATTAATTCATTACTGAAAGCAAAACTAAGTCATAAGTGAACTGAGTGAAAATACTAAAATACTATCTAAAAACACAAGAAATCCTTCCATTTACATAAGCTAGAAGTCATGAAACACATTTTTATGTTACAATCATTATCGATCGAAACCGAGCATTCAGTGCATGACTGATGCAACTTGGTAATCCCAGCAAGTGGCGTGCTCCAGGCTTCTTCCTTAGCGAGGACAGCCAGTGTGCGCTTCTGCTCCCTGTGGCCAGACTCGCTGCGGCTGGCCTGGAGGCACCGATGTATTTTCCTGTTTATGCCCATCTGTCTTGAAGTCTTAACCTGGTGGCTGTCAGTGTCAACCTGACTGTGCCCACGTGGGATCAAGAGCCCTACTGAAATCCTTAAAAGGTCTCCTCTGTTCCCTTTTCAGCTAAGAACTTGGACTGGAACAGACTGCTACGTTCTCACAGGGGACGGAAACCAAAGGGAACGTTATGTTGTGGGATCCTTGGCAGTAAGGCTCTTCCAGCAAGGAGAACTACAGAATGTGCCCTAAGATCTGGGCTGCTGTGAGGTGCTCTGGAAAATGACGGCTAGGTCCCCGTAAGGTCCAAGAACTCAGTCCAGTGTAGGGCCACAAAGATGATGAAGTGACTGGAAGACCTCTCCTGTGAGGAACAACGGGGAGATGGGACTGTTTAGCCTAGACAAGAAAAGGCTCAAGGGGGATCCCAGCAATGTCCATGACCACCTGCAGGAGGGAGCCGAGAGGCCGGAGCCAGGCCCAGAGGCCGCGGGCCCAGCGCGGAGCCCCAGCGGCTCCCCCTGCCCCTCAGGCAGCACTGCTGGGCCGGGCGGGTGCCGGAGCCCTGGCACAGGCTGCCCAGAGGGGCCGGGGGCTCCTCGGGGACAGCTCCAGCAGCCGCCTGGCCGTGGGGCTGGGCACCCTGCTGGGGGGCCCTGCTGGGGCTGGGGGGGCACAGGGGCACCCAGAGGTGCTCCAGCCCCAGCCACGTGTGATGCTGTGATTCTGTGAACTCCTTCACCATGAATTTCTGCACTGCCCCCATGAAGTCTCATTGTCACAGCGTTTCATATATCAAAATTAAGACCTGGTATGTCAGGACTGCACCACTACTTGCTTTGAGTATTTGGTACAACAGCACCCTCTGGCCTCTGAAACTGTCAAGGGCCCGGGGAAAGATGTGGTGCAGGCCTGACAGCAGGCAGACAGGTTTTCAAGGTGTCAACTGCTGAAATGTGCGCAAGCTTAAATGTTACAGAAAAGATTTGGGAAGTAAGAAACATCTAAGAGATGTCACTCTTTCTACTATAACAAATCTAAGAGAAGGTGATAAAATTCATCACAGAGAAACACCTGAAGCAGTATGAGATCAACTGGAAAAAAAATTAAAGATATGTGAGGGTTGAAAAAGTTTCCAGAAGAACAGAGAAGAGTTAAGTAAGTTAAAAAAGTTAAAAAGAATTAAGAGTTAAGTAAGTGTTACACTCTTAAAAAATATATATTGAAGGAAGAGCCAGGAAACAACTGATGATATGCTGGGGCAATCATACGCTGGGGCTTCCAGGACGGTGCCAGGGCAAATAATGGATTTGGAAGTACCCATCAGAAAACACTGTGATCAGAGAAATCTGCTCTCCTTTTATGACACAGCAGCAGACCTCGTGGGCAGGAAAGAAGGTAGAGATGCCATATGTCATCCTAGACATATGTGTTCGGAGTAGTTACCGAGAGCTTCATTCTACAAATGGAGATACATATAAAGCAGGGTTCTGCTGCAGTCTGTTTTGAACCGTGTATTATCCAGTATTTTGCCCAAACAGGCTGTGTGTATGCCAAATTCAAACAAAGGACAGCAAGTGGGAAAAATTGACACATGCTTGAGGACAGGATCTGAATTCAAGAAGCTGATGATAAAGTAGAATAAGGATCCAAGAAGAACCAGTATGCAATTCAAAAGAAGTACAAGATTGTACAGGTAGGAAAGGACTAATTTTGCATGTTGTACAACAACATAACCATAACTATCTTGCCTAAGTTTTCTAGACTTCCTCTGCAATCAACAGAGAGATACGTCCGGGGACAGCTCTTCACACATTAAAGTAGATGTCTTACATGGGCCAGACACATCACTCTCTGTAGAAGCATCCCTCCCTCCCCTCTCATGAATATTTACGCTAGAAGGCAAAACAAATGTCTGCACTTCAGAGCACTTCCATTAGGCAAGATGAACCCCAGCTATAGGTACAAATAATCAGACATATAAAGACAGGGTGGGAATTAAGTGGAGAACAGATAAACATTATACAGTGATATACATGAAGGTACATGAAATAGTCTTTACACTCCTTTCAACAGTAAGTGCATAACAGGTATTGTACAGATATTGCATTTCAGGAAAGAGGTAGATCTGTTGAAAACAGCTTAGCTGATGGCAGTTAAAAAGTCCAGAAAGTTTGAACTAAGAAGGAAAGCTAGAAAAAAATGGGAGTTAATCAGAGGACAGAAGACAAAAGGGAGGAATAAAAAAGGAATAATCTTCTGATACATAAAAGGTAGTTGCTTGAATCAAGAAAATATTCCAATTCTTTGAATTAAAATCAAAAAGTAAAGAGATTAAATTACAGCAAGGTAGATCTAGGTTCAATATTATGAAAAAAACAAAAAAAAAACCCTTTCACCTGATGAGAACAGTTAAATGCCAACCTGATTTTTAGAAATTCTCCAAGTTCCTGTGTAAAAAATTGAGCTTTTTGAGATTTGACCTGTGAGATGGACCAAGCCCATCTATCTTCCAGTAGTGGAAGCAAAGGACTCTTCTTTACCAGTTAACTGTACGTGTATTATGATGTTGACCTTATCAGTAAAGCATGTTGTCAGCTCTTCACAGGAGGTCCATTCCAGCTGATTCCAGCTGTCTATTCCAGCTGATTAACTTGTTCAGTACGTAAAATAAATGTGTTGCTCATTATTTTACACCAAACTTCAATTTCTCACAGAAGCTCTTTCATATAATGAATATCATTAACCACAATACGTATTACTACGTACGTGCAGTATTTGCTTTCTGACTTAAGCTGTTACTTGACAAACCTACTTTCTAATTTATCCCAAGAAAAAATGAGTGGCTTTATTTAAAATGAGGAGCAATTACTTAAATTAATGAAAAAGGATCATCAATATCAGTCTTGACTATTATTCATTGATTATGATGGTTTTGTGAATTCAGGCCTTTAAGATGCCCTCCTATCTCAATCACACAAAGCTTTGTAAGCTTCCTGGAAAAAATCACGGCTGCTGAGGCTGAAGGAGGGTGCATCAGAGCAGTCACAGAATCACAGAATCGTAGGGGTTGGAAGGGACCTCAAGAGATCATCGGGTCCAACCCCCCTGCCAAAGCAGGTTCCCTAGAGCAGGTTGCCCAGGTAGTCACTGGGAAAAAAGGTCAGAAAAGAACTTTGTGGACATGGCTCCCACTGTTCCTTTTCTCTAAGGAAATATCTCCTTCTACTTGAACCAAAATTGATTAAACATACAAAATCATAAACAATTGATTTCTGCCCTTGACAGAAATCTGTAGTTACCTGTTGTTCACTATAAGCATAAAATTGAACAGCATCACTTAACTTCAATTTCCTACCAGGAAATTAACTGCTTGCAACCTTTTGACCCTTCCCACTCTTATCTGTTGGTGTCCAAGGAATTTTCGAGCAATACAGTTTTGAATTTTGAAGTGCAGGTACTCACATGCACTGTTTGCATTAACATATTTTATCTTGACGTAGTAAAGAAGAAACCTTAAGCTCCTCCTTTCCTTCTGTACCACAGTATAATCTCATCTTGACCAAATAGTGTCTAGCAATTACCTTTTCTTAACTGCTTAAGGGACACGAGCTCATTGAACAAATAAGAACACTCAAAGTCAAATCAACTGATTATTCTGTCACATCAGTGAAGCAGGATATATACATTCATAAGCACAGTGAAATACCTGTGCTTGAGTTATGTTCTGCCACATTTGCGTCTCTGTTTCTTGCTGAAGATACTCTTGCAGGCTGCGATTTACTGCCAAGCAGTGGAAAGGTGTCTGACCTGTTACAATACAAAACACATTTTGTAAATACAATTCTACACACTAGTCAGAGCCCAACTAAATAATACTTTCTAGCAAAGACATCAATAGATTTCAGTTTTTCCTCCCCAGTGTACCTCGTGGACAAATATTTCCAGAACACTTCTGCAAGTGCTCACACTGAGTAGAAAAAGAAAATGAATTCAGCAGAAATAATTTGATGAGCAGGTCCATTATAAAGAACAGCATAAAGACAACCTTAAAAGTAATCTTTACACTACGACTACAATGAGCATAAATTCAAAAAGCTAAGGAATCATCTGGCCTAGGGGACTGATAGTGCTGGTTCCAATCTGGCAAAGAACGGCAAACAACAGTGACCAAATCCACTAGCCTTTGGCTATCAGAAATGAGCTGTTTTCAGCTCAGTTTCTAGCAGACAGATATTCACCAGGAAAATGCTGTTACCTACAGCATTATCTTCACACATTTTTCTTAAAATGATGCATTTGAATATTAAAAATGATTCATCCAAGTACTCTGAACTGTTAAATACTGCGCTTACCTACATAATAATCACAGGGAAACAGCAGCTCTTCCACTTTCTGCTAGTACCGAAACGCACACAACCAGAAGACTGGCATACTTCCGAAATATCACTAATACAAGTATCATGCTCCCACTGCTCACAGTAGTTTACCAGTGGCTACACCGATACTCCTAAAAGCAAATACGTAGAAGAAGCCTACATTTTTGTTGCCCAACTACCCTGATTTTGGGGACAGACAATGCCAATTTCCAACGCTGGAAAACTAGCATCTGAAATACACTGTCTGAACATTTGCTGAACATTCCAAGGCTTCCAAAGTCTTCTGGGATATATTTTGTCACATCTACAAATTCGTTCTCCCTGCCAGACATCACCTTTGTTACTACTTCAGAATCCCCATTTCTGTGAATCCTGTAAAACATTAAGCTTATGAGTGACTGAAAAATGAGAACGGTATGTTGTACAGAACGTGTACTTAGAGGTGCTCTAGCTAAAATCTTGCCTGGAAGAACATCACATACAGAATTTTATAGTTTTGACTTTTTAGGTATTCTAGCATTACCATGTGCTATTTTAAAAACTGTGTTTTGGCAGTAATGCATATAGGGAAGTTAAGCATACATAGTTTAGTTCTGAGACTTCACAGCTGTAAAAACCCTCAGATTCTGAATCATTCCAGTCTGCCTCCATCTCAATAATATATACCCTCTTTTTTTCTTTTAATTTCTGTTTTATATATCCTCCTTTTCCTATCCTATTCACAAAAATAAAACGTATCTTAAGATCAGAGCTACAAGTAGCTTTATCATGGGATCCTAGAGCAGAAAGGGGGAATCTGTACTGCAGACTTTGAGAAGTTTCTCAGACTTTTTTATTTCATTGTAAAATAGTTTATAAAATGGAAACAGTTCATGATTTGCAATAACAAGAAAAACCTACACTGTTTTCCTCTTATTGAAAAACAAAAACAAAACAAAACAAAACAAAACAAAGCAACAACAATATTCCTGCTTCAACATCCAGGCTGCAACAAGCAAACTTTATCCGTCCTCTTAACTCATTCTCCTTCTTACCCGTTTGTTTAGGCTATGGTTCACATAACTTCTATGACAGGCTGAAGTCTTAATAAAATATTTACTACCACTGCCAGGACTTTACCAACTGCACTGTGTTACTATGACTGCACCATGCAACTCTTTAAAATTAAAAGCCAGTGCGAACCAGAATAATATAATTAAACAGTTATTGTATAAAGCAATGCGTTTTTAGGTAGAAAAGTAATTCACAGATAAAAATCAAGCTATTAAGCAAAGCAGTCTCATATAAAAAATGAATTACTGATTTCACCCCTGTTAATATTTAACTAACACCAGCAGAGACTGTGTGAGAATTTCAAAGCAGAGTTAACATACAAGTTCCACTCACATTATTCTCTTTCTCTGAGGAACCGTGGATATAGGAGACGTCAAAGACTCCTGGCTGTAAACTCCGCTTTCGCTACAGGAGCCCACACTTGGCGAGGAAGCATGGGAAGGGGAATCCCCAGACAGGTCAAGTTTAAGAGCAGAATCAGGACTTTCAAGATCTGAAATGTTGCTGCTTAGCTTTGCCCTCTTCTTAGCTGCGCTGTTTCGTAGAGATCTAAGTGAACTTTGCATCTAAATGGGATTAAAAAAAAAAAAAAGCTTTTAATCACTGCATAGGTAAAAAGCTTTTTGAAGCAAAAAAGAAGTGTGGTTCTGAATGTCAATTCAAGTCCATGGTAGTTCACTGCACGTGGCCCTAGCGGGCAATGTGACTGAACATTTAGGTACGTTATGCGGCATTGTAAAGATCCCTGTCATTGTTTTACTTCACAAGATTTAGTATTTTTCAAACATCAGACACCCGAGCAGCAGAGGGAGCTACAGGATGCCTGAGCAGTACCGGGCACAGCGGCAGGGCTCAGCACAGGCTCCCTGCCTACACGAGGGGATCACTGGGCAGCCCACGGGGCTGGGGAACAGCGGTGCGGGACACAGCTCTGCTCACTGCAGATTATTTAACGGACCAGTAAAGGGAAATGCGGGGGCGAGTCTCTTTGACAAGGCTCATGGGCCATGTAAGGAAAAGATTTTTGAAGGTATTAAATATCTCATGTATTTACTAAGTCACCACTTGACTGGCACACTCAGAACACTGCCACTGAATACACGTTGGGCACAAATTACTACTAGCGGATTTCCTCTTACAGGGGGACCTTTGGAGCCTAATGCCAAATGCGTCTGTGCTGTATAAAACAGGTGCAGGCGGCATCACATCCATCCTGCTTCGCATCAGTTTTTCTCATTTTACACCAGGAAAAAATAACTGAAATCTAAGAGAGCTGGGACATGCTGAGTATCAAAGACAGCGCACTTAACCAAGCCGGGAGGCTGAGGAAACTCCAAGCCCAAAGAACCCTCCAGCAATGAAGTTTTCAGTTCTAACAGATAAAAGGATTATTATTTAAAGCTGAGGTGAAATTTAAAATTAAGTCAAGATAATGAGAACAAAAGCTGGACAACGGCCTGCAGTTCTGTCTCAGTACTACACTAACTGAAAGCGTTACGATCTGGCTCTGAGGAAAAGAAGTGAAATTAAGATGCCTGGAACAAAGACAGGACTTGGGCTTCAGTGTTGGTACTTTAAAGCACCGGGGGCTTTAGCTAGTGGCCTTTAGGTGTTGGGCTTTAGTTAGTGTCTGTTGAACACTCAACGGTGTCTTACTGAAGACCTGCTGCACTGATCATAGCGTCAAAAAGTTTAATTCAGAAATGTTTATTATTTTCTGGCACTTGTTTTTTTTTTATTATTATTTTTAAAAGTTTATAATCTATCAGTTGGAAAAGTGTGTTAAAACACATTTAAACAAACCTCTTCTTGGTCCACTTCCTCGCCATCAAGAGTTAGCTCTGAAAGATCAGCTGCAAGCTTCCTGCCCCCTTCGTTCACCCACACGTCCTCACACTCTTCGTTCTTCCACTTTGTCACACTTAACTCAATCTTATCGGGCAGCGGGCTGGCGAGCCGCGGTATGGGGGGGACGGGTCTGGTCCCATTGAGGCCTCGGCGGGAAGCTGGATGTCTCACCAAGGTGGGCTTCAGCTGCAGAGGGGAGTGTTTCTCCTGCAAATTGTCCCCTGGATAAGACAGAACCAGGCGTCAGTCCTCTGGAGAGACGGCAGGAACACAGCACTGACCAGAATAAACTTCATGCCTCATTTCTTTGTGGTACAGGGAAACCCCTTTGAAAATGAGGTGAGCTACGTTAAAAAACATGCTAATGCACTTAATTGAATTTACTATTATAAATACATTTCAAGAACATTCAGTTTAGCTGAGTGTGTGCAAATTTTTACAACAAGAACACACAAACAGCCTTATGAGTCAGACAACAAGCTTGTCCCCTAACAAGGTGAGAAATGGACGCCTGGGAGTATTTGGACAGGATTTAGGGACATGCAGAGGCTGGACACTAGCTGACATGCTGTCCTGGTTCGTATGTCCACTTTCTTTACCAAGAAATTCTTAGTTTTGGCTTCTACAGCAGCCTGCAGTCATCAGTTCCACAATGAGCATTAAAAAAGTACTTTCTTTTATTTAAAACCTGATGTCACTGAACCCCCTTCACGTATGCATGTATACTTGTATTCACGTGTATGAATATGTACACACATACACACACGAAAATAAATTTCTCACACAAACTAAATACTGATTCCTTGTCCAACTTATTTTTATACCATTCAAATTTGAAAAACTGTCAACATTGCTCTAATCAGCTAAATTATTTAAGTACTTGTGACTAAATAAGCTTAAAACTATTTCAGGTTAACTGATGTGTACATGAGGTCTTCAAAGACGGAAGAAATCAGACCATAAACAGCATCCTCTGCCATCAACTGTCAGTGTAAACTGGGATGAAATCAGCATAGACTCCACTAGCTGGAGATGTAGCTGTTTGTAACCAGAATTTAAAGAGCTATTCTGAGTACCAGAAATTAGACACATCAGTTCCCAAATGCAAATAAAGAGGTAAAAAGGCAAAATGCAGTGAGCAATATTTTCTTGTACATGTGTTATTCTGAGCATTAAAAGTAGCAGGCCTTCCTGTATGGGTTTCCCTTAAAAGTGCTACATTTTGGGATCTGTTTTTCTTTTAGTTTGATGGTAAACTTTTCACTGATGATGTCAGTGAACAGGAATACTCCTGGTTTCCTAATAGGGAAAGCACAGCTGCTGCATGTTTTTTATCCCACATATTTAAAAGGCAAAAGGAATGAAACATTTCAGTACTTCAAACTACCAATATGCAAAGACGCTGCTTTTAAAAAGAAGCCTCCAGTGATATGACTAGACTAGAGCAGGTATAAAAGCCACACACTTCTAATTACAATCGGGGCGTTGCATGAGTCCCAATTTACCTGGCACTGCAGGCTTTCTGACTACTGCTTGAAGTCACTCAACATGCAAACCTGCAATCCATTCTCAGTATATTGACAACATTCCTACCTGTATTGTCTCCGGACTTTTGACTACGAAGGTGCTTCTGAGAACTAGGCTTCGGCAGTCCTTCAAAGCTTTTAAGAGGCCAGGAGTTTGAGAAGTTCATGGTATTATCTTGTGACTTTTTCGGAGAGTCAGCTGGCGGGGAGACGTGCTTGGGGCTGGTCCTGGGTGATGACAGAGGGTAGGACGGCAGAATGAAAGCCCCCTGGCTCGCATTAGGACCTTGGAAGGACAACGTATGTTCTGCTTGATTGCAAAAACTTCTCTGGGTCTTGCTGGAAAAATTTAGGCTGACACAGACTGAGCAAAGAAAAAGAGAATGGTATTTGAGGTAATTACCCTCTTTGACAGATGTTACAATAATAATTTATAATGAAATAATACACTCTCTGCACAATCAAAATTGAAAGTCAGCATTTTACCCAAGCAGTCATGTAAAAATCAGCTAACTTGATGCTGCAGATTGCATCCTCCATCAAAATATCAATTTCCTTTTTTGTGCATTTGATCAACCAAGTTTGAACCTAAGCTGTTTTGCAGACATGTTTTAAGAATTGTATTTTTAAAAAAGAATCATTCAAGTAGATAGAACACAGCTCTGCTGCTTGCTGCTCTGTATTCCACATCTGCATTGCATAACATTTACAAACACAACTTTCAAAATTCAGCGATACAAGAGCACAAATAAACACAAATGTTATAAATGTTACTTCCTTTAAAATAAAACCCCAAAATTACATTTCCTAGAAATCGGTAGATCAAAAATGGAAAGATGAAGATAGATTTAGAACTAGACTGTTCTAATTCTTTTCCATGAAATGCAAATACTGACCTCAAAAATATCCGGAAGAGAACTGTTCCCCACATACACTCATGCTTTTACCCATGGCAAGTGAGTAAGAGAACAAGTTTTAACAATGTTCCTGACAGCTTCTGGAAAGCTCACTTTAAGCTGGACGATTCCAGCAACCTCCCCAAGAGTACAGCCCCACAAACAACTCCATTGGCACAAGAATGGGGAAGCACAGCCCGAGAGTGAGAACAAGTGACGGTGAGGTTGGTTTGGGGAACCTATTAATGATCTGCACCACTCCAAAGAAGACCATTCAGTTACGCCTTTAGTTATTGCTACAGCACAAACATGTCATTTACAATCAGATAGCTCCAAGGTCTCTGTCTTCTGTGCCTGCTGCTTTCCCAGGCTGCAGCATCCCAGCACTCCCTGGCTGTCCCAGGGCAGTGACACCGAGAAAACCAAGTCCGGTGTGGGTGGTGCTGCTGGAGAAAGGCTCAGGTAACAAGAATTGCTGGCACAGAATCTGTTTGCAGAGAGTAAATCAGCAAGTATGGTCAAAGTACTTGACAGCCTTCTGAAGACCGAGGGGAAGAGAACAGAAGATCGGCCTTGTAGTTAGAGGCAAGCAGCGTACAGAAATTTTCTCCTGTCTTTCCATTAGCAGAACACAGTATGCAGAGCCCATAAGTGGTGAGAAGCACACTCAGCGAATGAAGTTCCTGTACATCTTGCAAGAAGGCTGTCAGCCTGTCACTCGTCCAACAGCCGGAGCCAGCTGGACCCCTCCGAGCAGCTTTGTCCACAATTTGGTACCTCTGCCATCCATTCCTCCGGACAGGGAGTTTATTCCTTCACTAAACACTCACCTGGTCATTTTACTGTTATTACAACTTAGGAACAGCCAATTTTCTGCATGCTGCAGGTCCTGACTTACCCCAGCCTACACCTGCAGGGTTAAGGCACACTTTTGAAACTAGCAGCAAAAATCGCCTGACGTGGCGGTGCCCTGGAAACCTGCCTAGTAAAAACTGTACAGAGACCGCCAGCCAGGTGTCAGCTACTTGTGGGCTTCAGGGGCAAGCAGAGCAATGACAATGAGAACCAAACGCTCTGCGTGTACCAACATGGTGTCCCTGCTGCACCCAGCGGAACTAAGCCGACTGTGCTCACTCCTACCAAGACACTTCCAGCCACCAACCTCTGCTGCCCTGCATGCCTTACGGAAGACCGAAAGAGGAACACTGACTCGTGTCAGAGGGGCCAGGCTCAGACCTGGCCTTTGTCGTTCAGCAGGCTGGACTGATCTGATCTATGCTATTAGCAGAACTTAAAAAAAAAAAAAAAAAAAAAAAAAACATAAATTTTCCGAAAAAGTTCAGTTTCTGTTACAGTACCACATTTTATATAGCACTGTGACACAGTCAGGTATCAAAGGGTTGCAAATAACCACAAATGAAAACCACTAAACAGGAGTAAGGCACAAATGTGTTTGCATAGGGACAGTACAACATTTTGATACCCGTTTTTATTTAAGGCAGCACAGAAGAGACATTTCCAAAGTGACATGCACTGACTTATGATACAGTTAAAATCCATATACCTTTGTCTTGCTGACAGTTATTTAATCCTAAAAACTGTAAATCAGAGTCCACACTACCACTCTTCCCATGTGTCTGTGTGCATCCAAGTGTTCCACATTTCCCTGAAATATGCGGCTGATGAGAGCCCATAGCACCTTTCAAAAGAAAAACACAAATAACTAGATAAATACTTTACATACAGTGTTTAACAAAACATATACGACAATATGTAACAGGGAAGGAAGACACTGTCTAACTTGCAGTGTAATACCTAACTAGTCACTAAGTTCTGAATTGAGAAGTTTCTAAGCTACCCCATAACACTGCTCGTAGGCACAAACGAGAAAAATGGCTGGCTGTTCTGCAGGGCACTCTTCCAACTCCGAGAGCTGGAGGGGCTCACAAACAAACAAAAAACACAGAACAATCACCTCTTTAAATATATGACAATAGAAGGAGGGCAACACCTTAAACCCCCAAAATACAGTGAATTTCTTTAGTGTGATATCACCCCTTGCATAACAAGTGAGTGAACTTTGCATTCCACACATGTCAGTGCTCCTCAAACAACGCTGGGCACATAACCTCCTGCCAAGGGAAGAGAATAGATCAGGTCTGGTCTTGCCCAGTCTCTTCATATGCCTTTCGGCTATCAAAATACAAATCACTGCTACGCATGAATTAAGTGTAGCACTACACCTACAGTCTTCTACAGAGCTGTCTTTCAATACCATGACATTTTACATCCTTTAAAACAATCTTCAAAGCTCACTCTTCAGACAGCTTTCTACTGTAGCTGTTTACACAATCGAAAAAACAAAACAACAAAAAAGTAAATCTATGTTAGATATGAATGGTTCAGGTCTTCTGAAGAGCCTACCACACGTAAGTATGACCTTCCGAACATGTTGTCTGGTTTAGGGTTTGGTGTTTAATAACCTGCAGTCACTGTCAACTGATTCTTGAGAAGTGCTATTCTAGCCAACAGTGTATTCTTGCTGAAAAGTCAGTAAAATTTCTCTCTTTGTGATTTCTTCTTTATCTGTGATTCAAATTGTATTTTACAGCGTGAAAAAAAAATGGCTGAATTACTTTGTTGCTGATCTACATGACACTTCTTTTTCCTAATTTTGCAAGAGCAGCGGGAAGCTCTGCATTTCAGGTATATCCCGAGCCCTCTTGTTCAGCTCGTCTGGTCACAAAACCACGCTATTGCTGTCTGATCTCACTGTGAAATAACACAGCGCTACCTGCAAAAGAGGCTGGCCCATAAACTCGACTGGAGCCATCTAATCCAGAGCAGATCTGTGTGCACAGCACGGCTGCTTGCAGGTGCAGCGCGCTTCAGGAGCACGAGTGGGACTTCTGCAGCGTGCTGCAGCTGGAGGCAGAGCCCTGCGCCTGTTACTCAAATCTTCAGAGTAAATGAAAATAAATAACAAACCCAATCATCAGCAGATGATTAACCATATCATGAAGCTATAAATTTATGCTCAGGTTCTTATAAATCCGTTTCATAAATGGCAGATCAAACATGCATCTCTGTCAATACTTACCAGCACAAACGGAAGAATGCTCAGAGTTAAAATCTATACTATTCTGAAACAAATTCCTCGGCGGCCTTTTTCTACTAAAAAATAACTCCTCACTGACTGGCATTCCTTGAGAGGGCCTTAACTTTGGAGAATGGAGAAAGTCATTGGATGGAGAGAACTGCGGGAGAAAGGAAAATAAAGAAACAAAGGTGCGTGTGAACAGGACGCTTGGCTCTTTGCTTTACGAACAGAACTGCTCCCACCACCCCTGGAGCAGAACCCCCCGCTCGCTCCTGCTGGGCTGGGGGCTGTGGCCCCAGAAGGGGCCGAAATGAGAGCCCCTGGGCAGAAGGGGCCAAAATGAGAGCCCCTGGGCAGAAGGCCCCTCGGGTGCCAGCGCGGCCCTGCCGCCCGGCCCTGCTGCCCGGCACGCGCTGCTGAGGGGCGCAGGCCGCGTGCCGAAGGCCGCCCCGATGCCCTGCGCCCACCTCGGGCGGCCCACGGCCCTGGTGCTCAGGCCGGGCACCCCAAGGCTAAACGCACGGCTTCAGAGCCTCAGCTGCTGGTTATGTGCGGCTTGAGGCCCCGTTTCCGAGGCAAAGCAGGTCAGTGAAAGACATAGCCCAGATGGCAAAAGACTGTCTGTGCTACATCCACATGTACTGCACTGCACCTGAATACTGCAAGCTGTGAACCTGGTGGAAGCGTCCATCCAGACCTGCTGGTTAGGATTTACAAAAATAAGTCTATACCAAAAATGTACGCTACGCACACAGAGACAATGACAGCAAAATAAAACGGAAAAAGAAGAGTGAGAAACAATCACCTAAATCCAAAACGTTACCTAAGTTTAAAAAAAAAAAAGTGTCCAATTCTGTCTTCACACATTAAACAGTCCCACCTAACCCTTTATTAAAAGATAAAAAAAAAATGAGATACAAAGCCTCTCACTGTCATGAAAGCAAACGCAAAGCTTTGCTGCAGCATGGCCAAGTCTACAGCTCAAAACTTCAGGTCACACGCGCACAAAGACTGGCAGAATTGTTTATAAAACTTAGAAGTCAGCCTTGACCCCATGGCTCAGCAACACAAACTACCAAGGGTTCCTCTGTCAACACAAGGTAGTTAAGTTTTAAATGCAAAACATTTGGATGAACATTTTATTTTCCCGGCTACCCAATACTTTAAGTGTTTGAAAGCCTTTAGTCAGTTTCCAGTTGTCACTCAAATACAGGTTGACACTTCACATTCAAGAAGAAAAAAGGTAAATAGAGAGTTAACAAAATAAATATTAACATTTTGATTTACATTAAGCTATGTAACTTTTTAAATAGGCAATGTCTGTCTGAGTTGTGAGGAAAGCATGCTTCAGGTTCAGTCTGAAGGCTGCATTTCATAATATCAGCACCTTGCAATCAGAACCAATTATAGTTAAAGGAAAACTCTGAATAATACACTTAGGAAAGAAAAGATCAAGCTTTGGAGGTTTCTTGTTCTCTGATTTAATTATTAAAATCGGTAATCAAAATCATTTCCAGGCTATATTAACTCCGTTCTCCCCTTTCGCAGCCAAGGCTCCACACAGAGGTCAGGCCAGAAATCTGAACCAAAATGGAAGTGTTTATTCAGGACCAGACAGAACAGCGTCACGGCAAGCCTAAAAGCCCCACTCAATATTCCCTCAGTATGAACAGAGATGTTACAGTCTAACGTACACGTAGTACATTCACTTAAAAAAAAAAAAAGAAGTGCTCTTTTTAGATTTTACTGAAGGTCTCAGTTCACCCTAAAGATGGTTTCTGAAACCGGGGACTCAACGCAAGCTCTCGCCCTATGAAACTGTGACTGCCGACGAGCCCCTAAGTCCTCGCTCCGCAGCCTGGCCCCGCCATGGGACCCCGCTGCAGTGTCCCATGAACCTGCCCTGTGGAAGGGCTCCTGACAGGGCACCCCAGCAGGGCCGCCAGCACCCCGCGGGGCCGCCCGCACCCCATGGGGCCACCCACACCCCACAGGGCCGCCAGCACCCCGCGGGGCCCTGTCAGGCCCATCGGAGGGCCCGTCAGCTGCGAGCGCTGCAGGCACGCTGGGGGACCCCGGGGAGCTGACCGGGTCACCGCGTCCCGAGAGCTAAATGGCTTAGTCAGCTCAACAGCAGCTAGGCGTTCGAATTTCATCTCTGATGGGGCTTAATCTGATAATGTGTTTAATATTTCCATGGGGTTTCACAAAAGCATGACAAAGTAAAACAGGGCCAGGTGTAACACTTGAAGAGACAGGGTGATGACATGAGTAGCATGGCTGTGAGCGTGCTCTGTTTTTACGTAATTACAGCACTTACTTTATCACACAATATCCTAAAAACAGAATTTTTACGGTGATGGAACGTGGACAAAAGTCTCTGAATTTCAACAAAATCACATAAAAGCCAGAAGAAATCAAATCTCCATCCCCTACCGATGAGACTCCTCTGGAAAACACAGCCTCCACAACTCCAACTTTTAGGTTACTTATTTCTAATTCTGCTCCCTCTCGTAGTGCCTCCTCCCTTAAAAACGGAAGAAATAACTCAGACGTGGTACCTGTTAGCAGTAAATAAATAAGCAAAGCAGCGATTTGGCTGTATTTCCAGTCTGCTCTTTAAAAACCCGACCGGCTCACAAAGGCCCAGCTGTTCATCTCCGCGCCGGCTGCCAAGGCGCACGGCCGCAGGGGCACCGCCCTCCAGCTCACACCGCATCGCTGTTCCTGGGGGATCTTTGTGGTTAGCAAACACGGCAAAAATCCGGTCTTGGTGACAAAATGGCATGCCCTGACCTACTGGTACGCGCTGCTCTGCGTGTGCTCCAGGGCCATCGGCACAGCGACTCGGGGTCTCTGGTCTGGCACGTGTTAGGCAACCCCACCAAAATGCTCAGAAGCTCAAAACTTTTTATACACCTTCCTCCCTCAAAGACAGTGCTTACGCAGGACCGCGCTTTTTGATTGGGTTTCTGAGATCAGACTCTGACGTGAAATGCTCAGTGAACTAAAAGCTCAGTTTAAATCTTGCAGTGAGGGAAGGCTTCAGCAGCCGAGACACAAAAACAGGTCGGTCTGGACCCCGCTTTCAGTGGGAGAGCGCAGCCAGAACGCAGCCGGTGGGACGTGCCTTAGTGAGACCAGAGCCCGAAACGTGAAGCTTCGGAGAGGATAAGAAAGAAGTTCTGACAGCTGGACATACGCTGAGGACAATCACAGCGAGAGGAACGGTAACACTCGACGCTGCGCTGTCCTTTTGTCAGCTGGGTCTGCTGAAGGGCACCAGTTTTACTTTGACAGCGAGACACAGCGGCCACGTGGGCTAAGTGATTTGCTTCAGGTTAGCGCAAGTCGGGACAAAAGAGGAGACGAACTCAGAATCACTTTGGTCGGGAAGGATTTAATTTCCACTCGGACCACCGCTGTCGGAAAATATTTGAACCCGCCCAGCAGAAGGCCCAGCACTGCCAAGCGGCCGGTCCCCCGGTCCCCTGCCTGTTGAGCAGCTGTACGGGGTGAGACGAAAGGCCCACCTGGTCGGATACCAGCAGCCACCAACAACACACACCCAGGCATGCGTTAACATTAGCACGAACATACAGCAGCGCTTCCCCAAAACACTCTCCCAGCCTCCAGAAAAATCACGTCTCATCTCCCAGAGACTGACACCTCAGACAAAATTCCACATGTACAGCCAAACTGTGAAGCTACACGCAAAGAGCTCACGGACGGTTTATACCAAGGCTTAAAACTTCAGCAAAATGTTCAAATGCTGTTGCTGCTCCACCCAAGGGCACTGCTGTCAGCTGCGGGTGCAGTGACCCACAGCAGATATTTTTTAGATATCTTAGATATTATTTAGATATATTATTTGGATAGCAGATAGTTTTTACAGGGAAAAACTGCAAGGCAGCTTTTATCCTGCAGTAATTCCGTATTACATGCAGCACACTCAGTCTGCAGGGCAAACGGGAACACGCACCTACCAGACACCGCTGAGGAACTCCCAGCGCAGCGTTAGCTTATCTGGGGCAACTAGTTTTAGTTCCTGCTGTCAGCAGGGCAGTAGCATTTAGTCTTTTAAATAGCACTTTCGTACCTAGAACTGTCAAGAGTGTTTCTGTTCTGATAATTTGCTTAAACTGGGATTATAAAAGATTAGAGTTTAAAAGGGAATAGAGGGATTGCCAACGCCATCCTGACCTCATGTGTGTGACCTCTCAGGAATGGCATGACAAGCTGGGAAACCATTTGCGAATGTAACATGTTTGGTTACAGCAGGTTAATTTCAATTTCTGAAAGCCAGCACCCAGAAGACCAGTAAGTAGATCATACTGAGTCCTACAGAAAACAACCTAAACATTTCCTTCAGAATGGGATCTGGTTTGCTTCGTACTGGAACTGTTTACATCTTCCGAAGACCAAGGAATTGGAGCAATCATAATACATCAGTGTCTCCAGAAAGAGAATATTCACTTTGACAGATCCAGAGAACTTTAACCACTGAATGTACAGATAACATTCCTCATCCCAAGCCTGGCTCTGCCTGCTCACAATTAGAAATGAGCAGGACCCTTCTGAAGTACACAGGAAATAATTCACGAGGCTAAGCTCTTTACTACCACCCTGTTTTGCCAACTACTTCCCATCTCTAGCAAGCAAAGGGCTCCAGTGGTGCTGTTACAGGGCTCCTGTAGGTATACGCTTCAGAATCTAAACTTAGAGGTGCTAAAAACAAAACCAAAACAGATACAACTTTACTGATTTAGCTAGGAACCAGAGAAGCTTCAGCCTGCTGCGTGAGCTGCGTGGTGCCAGCAATTACCTCTGCCCAACCTAAGGACTAGGAGGTCAGGGGCCTCCTAAAATTTGGGTTTAGAAGCGGGCAGAGTTGAAGGGCCCAGTCTGGCCCGCAGCTGCGACAGATGTGTGCAGCTGCCAAGAATGAGAAATAGAAACACAGGTAATTATGCTTCATTTGATGAACTTGGGTTTTGCTCTCAGAAAGAAAGGAAAACGAAAAGCTGAGGCTGTAGGAGCAGCTACTAGGCTGTAAGCCTTACGTTCCACCACATAGAGCGCCACGGCGTGAAGTCAGGCTGTGCAGCCACAGCACACCAGCTGTCCAGTAACAAGACTCACAGATAAAACAGGCTGGTATAAATGTTTTATTTAATGCCCTTTTTCACAGCGCTGTGGCGTGTCCCCCAGCAGTGCCACGTCCTGTAAGTGCACCCCACAGCCAGGCACTGCTGGGCGATGTTACCAGTGCGGCACAGCTCCTGGCACAGCTCTGTGCCTGCCGGAGTCGCAGCGAGGCGGCCGCACCACCCTGGGTGACCACCCAGCCTCTTCCCTCGGGCCTTTGGTGGCACTCCGTGCCAGCCGGAGGGGCTGCCTTCCCCAGGAAAGCCCTGCGGCATTCAGCTATCACATTTTGCTGTGCTGTTCCGTCACAGGCTGGGAGAAAGCTCACCCCCCGGCGCAGAACCAGGGCATTCCCTGAGGCTGAGGTGCCGGCAGCTGAAGCGTCTGCGGCTCCCGAGCTGCTCGCTAGCGGGCCTGTAAGGCTGCACACAACTGCAGTCTCGTGCAAATTCAGCAAACTGAGAGGAGCCCTGCTCTTGCACCTCTGGCACTGAACTAATCCCACTAGCTCGTGGTACCTGCGGCTGGCGATCCCGACAGGCGGCCGCGTGTTCCTGCGCTCACACCTCAGCTCAGCACGGTGCAGACACGTGCAGGAGAGCTGCAAGCCCTACGGGGTTGTGTGGGCAGCAGACCGCAGTCAGGTTGTCCGTGTGAATCCTGCTAGCATCGCTGACACCCCCAAGTTCGCAGTGGGTATGAAACAAACACACTTCCAGAGCACTTCCGAGGTTACAGGGAAGCGTTTCATCCACAAACCCATTTAACATTACCCACAGAAGCCGCATTCAGACACAGCCTCAGAGGCAACGTGCTTTATCTACCTTACAGTTTCAGTACACATTAACCTACACATTTAACTCCCTATCTTATCTGATCAGCAAAGTCTAGACGCGGCCTTGGACAATCGCTGCGTCACCTGACTTTAAAAATACAAGTAGAAAAACAGCTTTAAAGATTAAGCTAATTTCATGCATTCTTTCAGCCACAGAATGACTCTAAAAGTTAATTTTTAAACAAATTCATCTCAAAGGAATGTCTGAATTAATAATTAATTTTTTTTTTTACATTTACTTGAACAAGTCAAGTACGCACATTTTATGCATGACATACCCTACTAAAAGCAGGCAGTAATGAAGAGGCAAGGGGCTGCCTTTCTATCTCTTTGCTTGTTAAATGCCCTGGGGTAAAGAACTTTATTTATACAGCTTTTGCAATCTCTTTCAGTTAACAAGAAAAACCTTCAAGTACAGGAAACACTGTCCAAGTTCGCTAGTCCCAGTGTGTCTTAAGTGAAAACACAGCTCACCTATTTGTAACGGAGAGAGACATGCCATGGGATAAACGTCATTTTGTGGCACGGGCGTAAATAAACAAGCACCGTCAAGAAGCCAGCAAATACTGTAGGAAAATACCAGAAAGCCAGATCGGATGACAATCCCCTGCCCTGGAGAGTTTCACAATCTGTTCAGACAGATTAACAGCAGGGTAAGATTGGTAAATGATCGGGATGTGAAGACAGGGAAACAAAGCTGTCAGCTTGCAGCGATCAGAGAAGTATCGCAGTACTCAAACCACTGCGCTGCTTAAGCTTCCGTCGCAGTAAATGGAGATTTAGCCATTGGGACTCAATAAAGTTTTGAAAACAGTTCATGTCGTCTTAAGTTAAGTCCTTGGCCACAAAGACAGCCCTCCAGATTCTACTCATTGCACCTTCTCCATTGACAATGGGGCTGCTTAAGCAATTACTGTGTAGGTAACTACAATGGATCCCCACTCTGTTTTTCTCCCTTACGCAGGACGAAGACCAGCATGTGGTTAACCTTCGAACAAAAAGCCTCCCTCACAGAACTCGTCTGCAAACAAGGCCGTTCGCTGTCTCCGCGCAGAGGGCGAAGATGCGGCAGCTACATCAGATCACGCCTGTCCCTTTCACAGGCGCACCGTTACAGCCAGACCTTCTCTGCACAGGTGCCAGGGTACGAGGGAATCCTAGAACTTGACGATCTGCGCGCCACCAGTACTTCTGAGGGGCAGGCAGATGCCGCCAGCACCACTCAAACAACTGCTACTGGAGAGAGCTGCGTGACGGTTAAGGCAGCCTCCTCAGGCTGAGCTGGCACAGGACGGTACAGAGAAGCAAAGCTACTCCTTGAGCCACGTTCCGCTCACATTTGTCTTAGTGTGTCTTGGAAGAGCTTTGCAGGCGGGCAGCCGTTAATCCACTGCAAATTTTTTAACATCACAGCTCCCACAAGCCCGTTGAAGGGTAATTGTAAAACCAGAAGCCTGCCGGTTGTACACTCTTCTACCTGTCTGCTGGCAAAGAAGCAGTTTGCATTTTCACAGGGACTGAACTAAGTTTTTCAGTTTTTCCGCTGAATGCAGAACGTTAGCTGCGGCACTGCATTGATTTCCGGAACTCCAGGAACAACACCCTGATGTTTTTGACTCCAGGTGAACCGCTGCCTCGAAAGCAAGCTGGTAAGGCTGCGTTTCGGCAGCATGTTCCTTTACGTCCAAGTCAAAAGTGGCAACTTCCCAATGCTATCAAACACGACATCAACCATTATTCTTGTCAGTACTTACCTGCATGCAAGCACAAAGCTATGTGGAGAGGAGTTACACTTCAATGTAAAAGGAATTCAGGTTAACTGGAGGGTTCTGGTTATTCAGGCGTCTTTCAAGTAAGTGCCAAAGCAGCACTAACATGTTTCCTTTGGCAGAGGGCAACAGATGAAGTCTTCAAATTCTGACACCTCACAGTTATCGATCTGCTTTCTACCAACTTAAATATGTAAGAAAACAACATAAAATGGAAGTGAGAAGCAAACAGAGCAAGTCAGAAAGCAGAGGGAAGAGACAAGAACAAACAGCATCCGTAAGAGGCACAGGATGTCTTAGAAAAAGTCATTAGATGCAAAAACCCCACCTCGTTAAAAAGGAATAAATACGGTACAGGACAAACAACATTTCCTCCCTGCAGAAGTACTTGTGTTTCCTCCTACTACACGGCAGCAGCGAAAGCAAAGTGAGAGTGGTTAATCTCATGGCTTAAGACCCCGACACGCAGCAGAGGAACACAGGCTCAGGACAGTAACCTGCACTGACGTTCACGAGCAGTTCCTTGGTTAGAGTTTAAAAACCAAAGAAAGGCTGAAACCGATTCAGGTCTAATTCTGCAAAACGAGCTGGCACCACGTTAAGTTCTACATCTATTCGTAGGGATGGACAAGGTGAAATATTCGGCGTTGCACACAAGGATGTAAGAATAAAGATGACCCCAAAAGGAAGGTGTGAATTTTACGTTGAAGTATTTGCATGACGTTCCACAACCGAACAAACAGTTCTCCAAGGAGGAAAGAAAAGAAACTCTCGGCACAAAAAGATCTGCAGTCACGCAGACAAATCTGGGGGTGAAGAAGAGAGGAGCCCAGTGGCTGCCAAACTCGGGAAGCTGATCTGAAGACCTTTGTTTTTTTCCTGTCCGGCTGTGCACACCGGAGGTGACTCCTCTCACCCGAGAGCTTCCCGCCGTGCGGGTGACTTGCCCCTTGAAGCTACGCTATGAACAAAGCCAACCCCCCACGTGTGCCCTTCGCACTCCGGGTCCCTGGCAGCTGGACTGGTTTCCATCCCGGCAGTACGGGATGGGGTGTACATCCACGAAAACCCCACTACGGCTACAAAAATTCACTGGGTCTAAGAAGTTTTCTTGTAGCAGCGTCGAGGACGTTACCCCGCAAACAGACCACCTCACCGGCCCCGGCCTGAAGCCTCGAACACGTGGCTACTTCCCCGCTCAAACTCGAGCCCACACCATTCCTGACGTCCTTCACGCACGCAGCAAAACACAAAGCAAAAATTAATCGCTTTCCCTCCCTCCCTCCCTCTCTCCCTCCCTCCAGGGGTGGAAACTTTGGGCACTCCTCCCAGTTTACACGGATAAATACAACCGCACGTGCAAAAAGATTTAAAAAGGTCAGACCCGTTCCCCAGGAGCCAGCGTGGGCTCGAGAGCGCTGAGCTGGGCAGCGAGCCTCCCGCCCCTGCGAGCTGCTGCCGGGAGAGGTGCTGCCTGCACCGGCTTGCTTTTGGTACCGCTGCACCCAACGACACGCATACACTCCTTCCAGGTTTTTACGGTACAATGGTGTTAGCTCACATCCCTTCATCAAGGGACTTCATTAAAGCCCGCCCTTCACGCAGGAACAACGTTTATCACTGCTCATGATCTCATTCATGACAGGAACAAGTTACTAAGCAACTAAGAATTAAATTCTGAATACGTAAACATGGCAACGAGGACATCTACTCATGCCAACTTCCAATTTCCAAAAAGAGCCTCTTGTTCAGTGATAGAGTTCAAGTAATTCTAGAGTAACTCCTCTGCTGGAGGCCCAGTAATGCTGAATTAAACCTGTGCAGCTAAAGAAAACAGCACACGCCCCAGCTCTTACGCGTGGGGATACAGAAACCAGATGTCACAGAGCAGAACCGCTGCCCAAGTAAAAGGGACTTGAACGGTTTCTCAGAGGTTCCTTCCAGGTGCGGACACCAACAGGGTCAGTAAGCGTTAAAACCAAAACCTGGGTCAGTCAGAATTACTGTTTCGGTCTCACCTACGTTTTTCCTGGTCGATTCAGCCCGAGGAGCAGGAGCTGCAGGCACACGTGGCAGACCGCGAGCTGTATTACAGGCACGCTGCCAAACGGCACCAGCTTCGGTCGCAGTCCGGCTCTGCGTCCCGGAACGCCACCGGGCGCTCCCATGCACAAGTACGCAGAGCTCTGAAATGGTCTCCCCGGCCTTACTCCCTGTGGTTCTGCTGGCTTTCGTCAGAAACAGGTCATAAGAAGTGCCTTGCCAGAAGTGCCTTGCTGAGTCCGGTTAATTTCAAAAATTAAGAATTTCTGTAAGTGGCAAGCTATCTGGGTCCTCCTAGCGCTAAATCTGAGATACAAAGTTCTCAGAATCGATTTCCCCGATCAGCGTATTTAGCTCTAGAGATCCTTGAGCATAAATTAGCAGAATCAGGCCTAGCTCAGAAATACCTGCCATTTAGTAAACCTTTGAAAACTGTCAAATGCTCCCCTGGACACCCCTCAGAACGAAGATGCCCGGGGGCTGGCAGTACGTACCTGCTCCACGCCCTTCATGGAGGGCATCGTGCCTCCTGAGCCGCCCTCCTTGTCTGCAGTGGGCTCGCTTTCCCAAGGCAGTTTGTTTTTCCCTTTACCCGCGCTCAGGACTCTTCTCGGACTCACTCCCTGGTCAGCGGGTGAGCCGGAGGTTTGCGGGGCGTCCCTCGCGTGGTACCCGCAGTAACTGTGTGCGCTCTGCGTCCTGCCGCCCGCCAACAGCCAGTCCGTGTCCGCTCCCTGCGGCAAGCTGGAGGCCCTGCTGTGGCCGGCCGAAGGCAGGGGCACGGCGTACTCCACGAAGCCTTCCTCCGCCAGCCTCGGCAGGGCCTTTCTGGCCAGCCGCGCCTGCACGGCGTGCATCACCCCGTCCCCATCGGCCTCCAGTTCCACCGCGTCGACGGCCCGGAAGAGAAGGGCGGTGTTGCCGGGGCCCATGGCCGCCGCCAGCGCCGCGAAGGCTTCCAGGGCGGCGTGCCGGACCCTGCGCTTGCCGTCCACCAGCGCCGGAGCCAGGCCGAAGGCCAGCTCGGCCAAGTCCAGGTCCTCGCCGGGGTAGGTGAGCAGGGCCGCGATGCAGACGTTCACCACCTCCTCGCGCACCCTGGAGTTCCGGTGCCGCAGGTGCTCCCGCCGCAGCAGCAGCCCCAGCACGGGCCGGGGCCCGGCGGCCTCCATGAGGCGCAGGAGGAGGCGGCGGTGCTCCCGCCGGATCGGCAGCTTGGCGTCGCCCAGCACCTTGGCGGCCGCCGCGACGAGGGGCGCCAGGAAGGCGGGCAGGCGGGCGGCCAGGCGCAGGGCCAGCAGGCGGACGGCCTGCAGCGCCCCCAGCACCACCCTGAAGTTGGGGTCGTCCAGCAGCGCGCACAGCAGGCCCAGCAGCCCCAGCAGGCTGCCGGCGGGCGCCGAGGCCAGCGCCCCCTGCTCGGCGGCCCCCAGCAGCCGCTTCAGCTCCTCCACGGCCCGCGCGCGGCCGCGGTAGTCCCGCTGCTCCAGCAGCCGCCCGTGCAGCTCCGCCGGCAGCAGCCCGAAGCGCAGCGGGGCCGCCCCGGGGGGCGCCGCCTCCTCAGGGGGCCGCGGCTGCAGCGGCCGGGACGGGACGGGGCCGGGATCGGGGCCGGGATCGGGCTCGGGGCCGGGATCCGCCGCCGCGGGGCCGGGGCTGGGATCGGAGCCGGGCTCCGGGCCGGGCTCGGGGCCGGCTGCGGGCCGTGCGGTGCCGCGGCGCCTCCCCGGCGGGGCCTCCCCGCGCGCCCCCTCCCGCGGGCGCCGGGCGCCGTCCCCCGCCGGGCCGCGCGGCGGCTGCTGCATGGCGCGGGCGGGCGGCGGCGGCGGCGCCCATGGGCGGCCCGGCTCGGGGCGCGCACCCGGCAACGCCCCGCCCACACGCCGCCGTCGCCAGGGCCCCGCAGCAACGCGCGTGCGTGGAGCCGCCCACTGAGCCCCGGGGGGGGAGCAACACACACACACGCACACACGCACACACGCACGCACAGGGACCGCTTCTTCTCCCTCACGGCCGCAGAACCTCACCGCGAACGAACGGAGACGTCGCGGCGGGGAGGGCAGCGGGGAGCGGCGGGACCGGGATCGGGGCCCGTCTGTGCTCCCCCCCCCCCGCCGTGCCACAGGTGGTGCCGCCCGGCCGCGGGGGACTGTGGGAGCGCGGCGCCCCTCCGCCCCCCCCCCCCCCTCCCTCCGCCCGCGGCTGGCGGCGCGCGGAAGTGACGGAGCGGGGCCGAGGGCAGGCGCGACAGGGCGCGACAGGCCGCGGGCACCAGCAGCGCCCGCAGGTGACGGGGGGAGGGACGGGACGGGGCTGTCGCGATGTCGCTGTCGCGGTGCTGCCCCCGCGGCCCAGAGGCTGAGGCGGCGGGGCCGGGCCGGGCCGGGGCAGCCCCGCAGCAGCACCGGGGGGGGCCGGGGGCGGCCTCTGCCGGCGGGGGGCTGGGCCGGGAGCGGGGGGAGCGGCGCCGGGGGAGGCTCCGGCGGGAGGCGAGGGGCCGTGTCCGCGTGACGGGCGGCCGGGCGCTGGGACGGGTTGCCCGGGGCGGTGGGGGAGGCCCCGACCCCGTCCCCGGGGGTGCGCAAGGAGGGGGCCGGGCGCGGTGCCTGGGGACGGGGTCCGGTGGGGGACGGGGGGGGGGGTGGTTGGGGCCTGGAGGGCGCCTCCAAGCCCAGCGGTGCTGTGGTCCTGTGAGATGCGGGGCGTAGGCGAGCGGTGCCCTGCAGCAGGCACGTCAGCTGCGACGGCAGGCACCGCTACCGAGTCTGCACGGGCAGTTTTGTGCCCCTGAAACGATTTACGCGTTTATTTACACCAGTTCTTACAGGCTTTGCGGCTGATCTCCGAACATTCATTTTTTTTCCACGCGTTCTTACCTTGCCTTGTGGTATTTCTGCCTGCGTGTATAGGGAAGTTATGAACCGAGCGTGAGCACAAAAAATATCCTCCAGCCGCTGAACAGCTTTTAGCATAACTTGTGGTGCAGGAGTGCTGTTACATGGCAAACACTGGTATGGGCATCGCTGCCCTTCACAAATATTCCCCAAAGGCTCCCTCTTAGATGTAAGTTTATTTCCTCGAGTACAGGGCTGTAGTCGCAGAAGGATGAGCTCACTTTCCTCTTAATGGGGAAAGTTTTTCCATCTCTAGCTCCAAGTCTTCACTTCTTTGTCAGTGCTGTTATGTTCTGTATTTAAATGTTGGCAGCCAATTCTGTTCGTTCAGACGAAGCACTCTGTAAGTGGGCTCCTTGCAAATGAGGTGCCAGTTAAGGAGCTGTAAACATGATGAACTTCTTAATAATAAAATAAAAGAAGCGAGATTTTGACGTTTGTGCGGTCATTTAGCAATCAGGAATTAACCCAGCTGCTCAGCTCGGAAGCGGGGTGGTGGCAGGGCTCCCCGCAGAGCAGCAGCTCTGCCCCCCGAGGTCCCGGCACGCTCACGCCCTCCCAGCGCTGCGGCGGGGCGCTGAGTGGGGGGCGCTGAGTGGGGGGCGCAGCGCTTCTGCAGCTGGGGGAGGTGGCAGCACCGCTGGAGCTGTACCCGTGCTGGAATCGCAGCGGGTACCGCGGCGCTGGCAGGTGTCGGAGGCAAACTCAGACTTTGTGGGAGAAGTGCTGGGCTTCGTGGGGCTGAGGGTGGCAGTGCGTTTCCCTCTCCCTGCCCTTACCAACACTGCCTGGGTGGCTGCGATGCCACGCGGCCCGCAGGGGAGGTGGCGGTACCAGGGCACCCACCCTGCCCTCTGGGGGCACCGCTGCCGGCCCCTGGCTCAGCCCCTGGGCAGCTCTCGCCTCAGCAGAAGCCACCCACGGGAGGAGGCAAGGGTCCCCCTTCTCCAGAGCGCAGTAACCTCTCCCCCCCCTCCTGCAGCCCAGGCGCTCAGAGCAAGGCACCGCTGGGTGCTGGGCGGGAAGGGGCGGTGGGGAAGTGCTCAGAGGGAGGCAGGGCCTGGCTGCGCCACAGCAGCGCTGCGCGGGGCTCGAGGAGGAGCGGCAGCTGGGTTCAGAAGTTGGGAAACTTTGCCTCAGATAAGCCCGTTCTTTATTTGTCTCTGCTTTTCTTCCGGTCTCCGTACAGTTCCCTGGAATAGCCGATGTAGAACCCTCGCGTGCACCCTGTGCTCCAGGTAATACACGTTGTGTTCCGGATGGAGAAAGAAGCTTGTGTATTTTTCAGTAAGAGCTTAATATAGCATCCACTATGAATAAACCTGTGATTGTCTTGGATTTAATGCTTATGAAGAAGCGTAGAGCATAAGGACTCGAGAAGTAAATTGGAAAGCAATATACTAATTTAGATAAGGCATAAATGGAAAAATATTTCTTAAATGTTATGTGCAGCATGTCTAAGTAACGTGAGTAATGAAAGTGCTGAAAGCGAAACCCTGAGTAATGCTTTAAAAATCCTGTTTCTCACAGATGGACCAGTCGTCTCCAACCTACATGCTTGCCAACTTAACCCACTTGCATTCTGAGCAGCTTCTGCAAGGCTTGAACCTCCTTCGCCAGCATCACGAGCTGTGTGACATTATCCTTCGAGTTGGCGATGTCAAGATTCATGCCCACAAAGTGGTGCTCGCCAGCATCAGCCCCTATTTCAAGGCCATGTTCACGGGGAACCTTTCCGAGAAGGAGAATTCAGAGGTAGAGTTCCAGTGCATCGACGAGGCAGCCCTGCAGGCCATCGTGGAGTACGCCTACACGGGGACTGTGTTCATCTCGCAGGACACCGTGGAGTCGCTTCTTCCAGCCGCAAACCTTCTCCAGATCAAGCTGGTGGTGAAGGAGTGCTGCGCCTTTCTCGAGAGCCAGCTTGACCCCGGCAACTGCATCGGGATTTCCCGGTTTGCAGAGACCTATGGGTGCCACGACCTCTACCTGGCCGCTAACAAGTACATTTGTCAGAACTTCGAAGAAGTTTGTCAGACAGAAGAATTTTTTGAGCTTTCGCATTCTGAGTTGGACGAAATCGTTTCCAATGACTGCCTGAACGTGGTGACGGAAGAAACGGTTTTTTATGCGCTGGAGGCCTGGATCAAGTACGACGTGCAGGAGCGGCAGAAGTACCTGGCGCAGCTGCTGCACTGCGTCCGCCTGCCGCTGCTGAGCGTCAAGTTCCTCACGCGGCTGTACGAAGCGAACCATCTCATCCGCGATGACCACACCTGCAAGCACCTGCTGAACGAGGCCCTCAAGTATCACTTCATGCCTGAGCACAGGCTTTCCCACCAGACCATGCTGATGACGCGGCCCCGCTGTGCCCCTAAGGTTCTTTGTGCTGTGGGAGGAAAAGCCGGGCTGTTTGCCTGCCTGGAGAGGTAAGGAGTGGTAAAGCCGTTGCAGCGACTGAGTGTCGTGGTGCTCACGCACGTTTATCGTCTCTCTGGTCAGGATTAAGACGCGTTGGAGAGCTGTAGCTCGCAGGGCTGCGGTCACTGCTTTCCTTACAAGAACTCAAGTAGTTGTTTTTTGAACAAGGGCAAGCGATGAATTTAACACGCTTCTTGATTTTGTGAGTAGTCTGCAGAGGTACGGGTTCGGTTGGTGCCTAAAAAACAGACAGTTAGAAAATCTTCTCTCTTTCATTCTGGTGGTTGAGAATTTCATAATGGGTGTGGCTGTTTTCAGTTTGTACGCTACTTCTAACTCAGGAGCCCTTGGAATTAAAACAGACTTAATCAGAAAAAAGCTAAGAAGTAATTCTTAATGTTTCTGTTGGAGTGAATAAAGTCAGCCCTCTGCTATTCCTCAGCCGTTTCTTGCACAGGTTCTTAAACGACGGTGTCAGTATTACATGCTGATGTGGATTGGAATACTTTGTTGGGCTGGTTTTAGCAAAAGTGCTCCTCACGATTGTTAGCTGCGTGTTAATGCATACAAAAATTTGTCTTCCTTTATTTATGTGTTACTTGTATTAATCTCTCCAACTGATGCTTCAGTTCATACTTCCGTTGGCAGTTGTTCTAGAAGTACAAAAAAAAGGCCACAGATTGGCTAAAAATAGTTCCTAACAATTTAGGTCCCTGAGCTTCCCACAGCTAAAAGTGGGAGTGGGAAACTGTAATTCCGCTACTCTGATTTTGATTTTCATTTGTACTTGCAAGAAGGCTGGGTTTTTTTGCTCACGGTTGGCCACTGCTTCATGATAACAGTACTAAATATATTCTGAGTAATTCTGTTCTTTTTTAACGAGGCCGCTGCTTTCGAGAGCCAGCCTGGTTGCATTCGGTCCCTGCTGCTGGGTTCTTAGTCAGTGGCTTTCACCTCTCCAGCGGCTTCATTTCCCTGTATGTTGTTAGTGATTTCGGCAGATGGACTAGGTTCTGTCTGTGACAGATCCTATCTATCACTAGGTTCTGTCAGTGATAGCCCAGAGCCACCGTACTGTAAAACTGGGTATAATCATCAGAAAGTGGAAATAGACGGTATTTTGGAAACAAGTATTTCTGCACATGTAAGAAGCGTATTTACAAATCTGCAAACTTCCTAAACGGGTTTGTGATCAGACGTGGTTATCCCTCTCTTGTTCTCCTTTTCTGTCTCCCATCTCTGTGGCTGCTCGGAGCTGTTGGGTGTTTCTTGTTTCCAGTTTACCCCCTAGAACCCTTTGGTTTGTATGTTTAGCTTGCCCTCCCCACAGCCTGCCTCCAAAAGCTGCTGAGGCATCAGCACTCCGTTGTCTTCCCTCACGTTGTCCGTGATGCTGTCGTGCCTTCTCCTCGGTCCCCTTGTTCTGTACTTTCAAATTCACCTTTTCAGGTCTTGGACTCGGTGCCATGGCTACCCACCACGTTGCTGCGCAGCACTTCACTCAGTGAGGCCCTTGGTTTTTGCTCTCTAGACCAGTGAACAGCGTTCGATTCAGCTTACATTCAGGCTGATGGAAGAAACAGCAAACGTTGGATGAGAAATACGGAGCACACGCTTAGGACTACCTTCCTCGTTGCTTATTTACACGTAACGGAGCTTCAGCAAGTTGGGTTTGCTCATACAATCTTTCTTCTTTTCCATTTCAGTGTTGAAATGTATTTTCCCCAGAACGACTCCTGGATAGGCCTGGCACCTCTTAGCATTCCCCGCTACGAGTTTGGAATATGCGTCCTAGACCAGAAAATCTATGTGGTAGGAGGGATCGCAACCCACGTGTGTCAAGGCATCAGCTATCGGAAGCACGAGAACTCAGTGGAGTGCTGGGACCCCGACACGAACACTTGGACGTCTCTCGAAAGGATGTTTGAGAGCCGCAGCACTCTGGGGGTGGTGGTCCTGGCGGGAGAGCTCTATGCCCTCGGTGGCTACGACGGGCAGTCCTACCTGCGGACTGTAGAGAAATACATTCCCAAGGTGAAGGAGTGGCAGCTCGTGGCCCCCATGAACAAGACGCGGAGTTGTTTTGCTGCGGCCGTCCTGGACGGAATGATCTACGCCATTGGGGGCTATGGGCCTGCCCACATGAACAGGTACGTGCCTCTCACGTGCATAGCCTGATGCCGTAAGCTGTTGAGCAGCAGCACGCGCTCTTTAAGCGTGTGTTAAGTTAAAATCAAACAGCAGCCAGCTAAAACTGTTCTGAGAGAAATCAGCGTGAGCCCACGGTGGGCCTCAGTAAGCCACCGTCTGTAGCGCCAGCCCGGTAACTCGGCT
The DNA here is from genome assembly GCF_040182565.1 of Anser cygnoides. Lineage (NCBI taxonomy): Eukaryota > Metazoa > Chordata > Aves > Anseriformes > Anatidae > Anser > Anser cygnoides. Next base: position 65,843,241 of record NC_089877.1, read on the forward strand.
GGGAGATCTCTGCTGAGGTGTATCCGTGTGTCCCCGCTCAGCGCCGTACTTACTCAGGAATCCCTAAGGAGGGCAAACGACGAGGCGGGAGGCGTGGGTGCGTGCTGCCGAGCAGGCAGTGCAAGCTCCTGACCCTGTCCACGCCCCAGCTGGTCACCGCAGCAGAGCCGGGGGTGTGCTGTGCTCAGGCCCCCGGGTGCTGTGCTTGTACCTGCGTCCCCTCAGGAGCACCTCTCGGGGCCTGCTGTGTGACAGCTCCGTGCTGGTGCTGCGCCCGCGCCTCCGCCCGCAGCGTAGCAGGACGCAGGTTGCCCGTCACATCGAAAGCGCTGTGTGGAAACGAATGGGGTTTTCTGCATGCTTGATGTCCCCTGTATTCGCAGGAACGTTTCCTGATACCGGCGTGTTCTTTACTCAGTCTGTTCCACGTTTCTTCGTACGGGTAGGCCGGGGCATTTAGTTATGTGAAGAAGTGACTTGTACTCCTCGTTACAAACGGGAACAGATCAGCCATGTGTTCCTTCGGGAAGCAAACAGACACGCTACAGGCTGAAAGAGCTGAAGAAAGTGAAAATGAAAATCTTGCTTATAAGGTTGGGTGCACCGATTATTCAACAGCGTGCTATAACAACGTTGCACTAATCATTAATTGTACTCATTCTTCATATTTTATACCCTTTACAAAACAGTTTGGGAATCAAAGAATTGCTTCCAAAACAGGAAAGTGTAACCAAGTAGTTTTCACTTGGAAAATGAAAAGTGTTCTAAATTACTGAAATGCACAATACCAACAGGTTAAATTGTTTGGTACAATTGTGGCAAGATCTGAAGAAGCTCAGCATGCCTTGGTTCTGGTTTCATGTATCACTGACTGGCTGGGGCTGGAGGCAGCTCCGGGTGCCTCTGGCCCAGCCCCAGCAGGGCCCTGAGCAGGGTGCCCAGCCCCACGGCCAGGCGGCTGCTGGAGATGTCCCCAAGGAGCCCCCAGCCCCTCTGGGCAGCCTGTGCCAGGGCTCCGGTGCCTGTATACAGCTCATATTTCAAATTATGGACTGTAGCAGCAGTTTAAATACTCAATAGACAAGGAAACTGGTGGTTTTACCCTGCTGGGCAGCTAAACTCCACCACAAGTGCTCTCTCAGTTCCCCCACACACACCCTTCTCAGAAGAGAGGGAGAAGAAAGTATGCTGGAAAGAAAAAGGCTCGTGGGTTGAGATGCGGACAAGTCAACTAAAGGGGAAAGAAGGAAGAGCAGGCGGGGGGAACAAGCAAAGGCTGTGCAGAAGCAAAGAAAGGAAAAAATGATTACTCTCTTCTTTCCATCGATGAGCGATGTTCAGCCGCATCCTGGGAAGCAGGATAAGCGCAGTGGTTGTTTGGGAGGACAGACGTCCTCACGAGAGCCCCCCTTGCCCAGCTCTCACTGCAGAGCATCACGCCGTAGGGTCCGTTTCATCCCTTGGGGCTGTTCGGGTCCCCTGCCCAGCTCAGCCCTGGGGGCTCGCAGAGCCGGGACACCGGGGGCACGTCCGTGCTGCTCCAGCTCCGCCTGCACAGCACAGCGGGGGCTGCTGCGGGGAGGGCGAGCCCCATCCCAGCCACAGCCAGCACAGAAACCGTCTCAAAAACGTTTTCTGTTGACTTGGGATTTCTTCACGTGGAAGTTGGCCTGGAACAAGCGGCACCCGTAGGTGCGTACCCTCCTGGTGCTGCACAGAGCTATCGACGTCGCTAGCAAGGTTAAACAAAGCAGAACCAGCAGCAGCGGAGAGCCCGTGTACCAGGAGCTCCCGCGGGACCTCTGGGGTGTGATGCTCGGGGGAAGGTAATTGAGCCCTTGCTCAGGACAGGGGTTCCCCAGGGATGAATGCTCTGTGCGTTCAGGCCTTTGAAGGGCAACCTCAGCGGCCTCCTTTCGGGAAACGCAGAGCTTAGCGGCGGGGTAACGGGAAATGTCTTGGTCGGGCTGGTGCCTTCAGAGGGGAAGGCTCCTCCCAGCATTAAGGTTCTGCAGTAGCCTTACTCTGTGCTGCATCTTCTCTCCCTCAGTCAAAAAGGAATTGCCAAGAGCTCCTGCAGAGTTACTAAATTAATGGATATTTCATTAATTGCCTTTTTAAATTTAATTTACTGTTTATTCAATAATTTTGTTTTTATTGACTATTCAGTGGTGCAAGTAATGTGGCGTGCTGCACAGTCACAAGGCTTACGCAAGCCCTAGCATTGAAAAAAAGGTGATTGCTGTGTAATTAAGCACCTTTTCTCCTTCTCTTTAGCGCTTCTGACTTTGTTCTCCTCTTTTCCACCCCCATTGTCCTACTGAAGCTGTGCCATGGACAGGGGACAGCTGTGCACAAGGAGCGGCTCAGTGACCGACCGTCTGTATAGCTGCAGTGATTATTAAAATTATGCTGATAGCTTCCATTTTATCCTGAAGGCCCCTTCTGTCCACAGTGTTTGATCAGCAGCCTCTTTACTGCTTTTGCTGAGGGATTTGCTCTCCACGTTTTTTTCCTCTGTTATTTTCCAGGCGTGCCTCAGGGAAGCGTTTGGTGTGTGGTGATAGCCGACCATACGCTTCAGACCTGCGTTCTGTTCGGTTTTCCATGAGTTTCTTTCTTATGCATAGCAGCAGTCCTCTTTTGGAAGAGCTTTCTGTTCCGAGCCCAGTGTTGAAAAATCTTTCTTTATTTCGATTCGTAACCTGAAGATGCCTGGTAGGGGCCTGAGAACGTGGGAGGGGTGGATGGATGATGTCAGGATGTTGAAGTGATTTTTGGCAACACCTTCTGGGGAGCCTCCAGCTGCACGAGCTCCGTGTTGTGAAGGGACTCTCGAGGTGTTGCTGCTGGGTTCAGTGTTTTATCTGCCAGCCTTGGGCAGTACAAAGCAACAGAGCTGCAGGTTTTTCCATCAGCTCAAGCACTTTTCCTGTGTGTTGCGTTGTTCCGGTCTGCCATCGCACTGGGTGAATCTGACAGATGTAGATTTCTCGTGCGGTAAAACTCTTGCGTCAGTGAAGTGCAAGCCTCACGGGTTGTTTTTGTATTTGCAGCATGGAGCGCTACGATCCAAGTAAAAACTCCTGGGAAACGGTAGCTTCGATGGCTGATAAGCGAATAAACTTTGGCGTTGGCGTCATGCTGGGCTTCATTTTCGTAGTGGGAGGGCACAACGGAGTGTCTCACCTCTCGAGCATTGAGAGATACGACCCGCACCAGAACCAGTGGACGGTGTGTCGGCCCATGAAGGAGCCCAGAACAGGTAGGGGCGCACAGCGCTCGGCACTTATCGCCGTGCCCGTGCGGGGTAAGCTGCTGCTTGGCCTGGTAGAAGCTGCAGCAAGTTAGGGTTGCAGGGACGTGTCTGCAGAGCGTTGTTCATCGTCAGGTTGGGCCAAAGGTCACGCCATCAGTTCTGTGAAAGAAGAAGTATTTAACAATGAAGCATAATGTGAGAATAAAGTCCAGTCTCCTTTTGTTAACGCTGAGCTGTACCAAAAACATCATGAAATGGTATTTCTGCTCTGTCCTCTTTTTCCATTAATTTTGACTGAATTTCAGCAGTCCTGTGGTTACTGTTTTATTGTGTCTGCTTCGATGTTGAGACTCAGTAGTGTATCTTCTCTGCTGCCTGCCCGAGAAGGGGTACTGCTTTGCCTTTAGGAAAGGGCGCAAGACGAGCGGGAAGGGAGGTTAACATCTGAGCACAGAGGGGCGCTTCGTCTGCACCCACTTTCTTTAGAGACTGCCCAAAGAAGGAGAGGCTGGGAGAACTTGGCCGTTGTGCCTTGAGAAGAGGTGGCGGGGGGGGGGGGAGGTTCAATTAGGAACAAAAATACCGTTCACTCGTGCACCTGATGGTCACCTTCCTCCTTTGTTTTCCATAGGAGTTGGCGCAGCTGTAATCGACAACTACCTTTATGTAGTGGGAGGCCATTCAGGGTCGTCCTACCTGAACACCGTGCAGAAGTACGATCCCATCTCGGACACCTGGCTGGACTCCGCGGGCATGATGTATTGTCGGTGCAATTTCGGTTTGACTGCACTTTGATGGGAAGCGGGGCTTCACACGGACCTGATGCAAAGGTGGAACTTGATCTGCTTGAAAATAAACCCTGCTGCTGGAGACCGTACGCTGCGTTTTCAGACGTTGGAAAATGGGAGGAATGTGGTGAAGTTGTGGTTGGAACGAGGAATGATTTGTTTTATTCCGGTTTTTGGCCTCTGTTACTTTAGTGGCACGGGCAGAAGGAACTGAAAGCTTATAGCCGGCTGGGTTTGGATAGCATCTTGTTGATGGCAGTGAATTTTAGAGAGTGTACTGTACACGCCTAGGATATGGTTAGAAAACTTACTGTATATCTAACCCTTTCACTTTCTAGAGCTTTTCTCTCTTCCTCCTGCCTACTAAGAAACATGAAGTTTACTGTGCTTGGCGTGAGAGATGTGTGAGTGTGGTGTGTGACTGGATGTTTGCTGATAGCTGTCTGGTTGTGTCTTCATATTAAGAAAATGCCAGTGCTTCATAATTTTTTTATGAACAGTAACTAAAGGGCTGCCTTGTTTCTGTATCTCAAGGTTTGTAAATAATAAATGCCATAGTATGTTGCCTGTACACTCTCCTTTGTTACCCGTTTACTGATAGGAGGGCTGGGATGATAAATTAGTAACTACTTAAATTTAGAAGGCAAATTTATATTGCCTTTTCCCAGAATTTTGGGATCTGATAAAGACATCTTACGTTTTCAAACTTTCCCTTTTTTTGTGGATAAACGAGTACTAGAGTCAGTAACTTAATCTTGCTGATCTGCTGTGTGTTTTCAGTTGTTATGCAAAGAAAAATTGCAGCAGAAATGCATCGGAAAATGTCACAGCAGCATTCATAGCATGATGTAAAATAACTGCTCGGAAACAAATCTGTCCCATCCTTCTCCAAAGTGCACCTGCACCCGTGTCCATGTTCCGTGTAACTTCCTTTTCTAACAGAATGTATGATTGCTTTCTCAGCGTGTTCAGATATAAAAATGGTGCTAAATGTAGGACTCAACGATAAGGCTGTTACTCACGTTAGTGCAGTATGCATAAAGCATGATTGTTTCGATTCTCCTCGCGTTTTTGTTTATTTGCTTGATGCATTTGTGCCTATGAAATCTGTCAAGAATAACACAATGTACTGAATGAGCTCTACATTTGTTATTTTTTTTCAGAAGATCTCTGTTTATTGTTCCTGTTCTGACAAATACGCAGCTCTGGAAGGAACAGTGAGATCCCCCCTCGGGTTCGTCAGCCTTGCCTTTACCACAAGTTGCAGCGAAGTGGCACAGGGCACGGTTACTTACCCTGAGCGTGTCCTGCGTGACGGGGCTTCGAAGGTTGGTTCCTGAGACTACCCAGAACCTCAGGAAGTAATAACTTTGTGCTAGCCCTAAACTTTGTGAAAATGTGGGCAGATAAATAGGAAGTGATGCTGTGGGTTATAACCATTATTTAAAGTAAAGGACTGAGTAAATATTAATTTTAGCTAATTCAGCATGTTTTAGTTTGTCTTCTGATTTTAACTAGGAATCATAATTACCTTGAGTTTTCGTTTTGATGTCTTTGTGTGTATTGCCAGACCTGGTACTTAAGAATTTTTTTTGCCTTGAGTAACTTTTTTGCTCTTGTTTTAACATGTTAAATTAATGTTTGTTTCCCCTTGTTTTCCAAGCCCATATAGTATTATTTTTGGAGGTGCAATAATATTTGAAATAGTTGCTTTAAAAGCCATTTCTTTATAAGTATGCTAAGTGGACGTTTTCTGAGTATACCTAATTTATTTTTAAGTTCCTGCAAAGCTAATTGTAGCCAGTCAAACAGCAGTGTTCTTTGTTCTTCCATAAGCTGACATGCAGACTTTAAGCAGCCAAGGAGACGAGGCTGTTTTCACCATAAGGCGTTACTCACGGATAACAGGTGTTTGCACAAATTAGAAAATCCTGCGCGTGTTCGTCAAGTTTGGTAGAGTTAAGCAGGACTTCAAAAGCAAATAAAATTGACAGCTTCAAAGTTTTCAGTGCAGTTTACCTGACCCACTAAGGATTCTAGCTGTATAGCAATAATAGCGTGATTTAGTTATTCCAGTGAATCTTGTCGTAGGACACAAGGAGCTACACTGTACGATGCGTGTCGGGGGGGTGAGGAGGGAGGGGAGCGGTTGGGGGTTGGTGGTTAATGGAGATGTTTCAGCCTGCAGAGATTGCCTCCTCGTTTCTGTTCAGGTAAATGCACAAGCTGAATGTTTACATGTGCGGTTTTACTCCCCGTTGACAGTGTCCCAGATGCCATTGCTTATCATATTTTCCAGTATACACCAAAAGATAAAGATAGATTAATGTTAAATGAGAATTTCCTTACTTAAAAGTCAAGCTTAAGCCTTGAAGTGGTAGGAGGCTTCCCGCGCAGCTCGGTACGTGCTGCGCCATCAGAGTCTGACCGCAGCACGATTCCGTGAACGACGATGTCCGTGCGTCTTCGGCAGTGTTGGTCAGTGAGGTTTCCAGTTAGCAGAAAGTGGTGCAAGGTGGAGAAATTGTTTTGACATCATCAGAACAAAACAAGCAGGGTGATGTTACGGGCTATTCACTGTTTGTGTGACCATCTTTCATTTCTGGAAGTCAGAACACTTCGTTACAAATGGTTTGTTACGTTTACCTGGGCAGTAGCAATATGAAGTTAGGTCATAGCGACTGATCCCGAGTTGTGCCGTGGGGTTTTGCTAAATTTTAACATGGCAGGCATAAACAATTTTTTCTCACGCAGACTTGGGATTAAGCATGGGGAGGATACCCGATGAAATAGACTGCTGTTATTAGACGAGCTGTTTAGCTAGAAATGGATCAAACAGTGTATGAAATTAGGGAGAGCATCAGTTCAAGCCATGGCATCTTCCTTTTCTGTTCTGGGTGCTTGTTGTCCTGTTCACTGAAGTGCTTGGTTATGGGAAGATCAGACCCAACAACTTGTTTAAATCTGCATTTACAGTACAGTACTCTTATTGCAATGTCTGTCTTGCAGTTTAAAAACTAAGGACCTTCAAATAAGATGTCATACAACTATAAATTATCATCCAGTTCTATTTCTTAATCACTCAAAATGATCTGTAAAGCACTTTAAAACAGGCATGAGTTTGTATGTGTACACATAGTTCCTGAATTTCTGCTTTTTTAATTCAGATAGCCATCCGTAAGCTTCTTGACTACTCGGCCCGGTAGTCTCCCCTCCTAGGGACGCTTTTCTTTCAGGAAGCCTACCTGGAATCTTTTGAAGGGGCAACTTTGTCCAAACACATTACAAACAGTTAACTTTTACTGGGAGATAGCATGTTCCTTTTGTGAAGTCGCCATCTGTAAGTCCCCATTCATTGTATGAAACAATGCAAAATGTCCAAGCTTGCCTTAAATTCTTGATATTTAACTGAAACGCAAAGAACTGGATGATAATTCCTATTTTTTTGCCTTATGCGCTGTGCTGTATTTTAAACCCAAGGATAACTATAATTTTTAGCAGGATTTAATAATTGTACAGAGAATACCAAATTGTACTCGGACTTACCAGAGTGCTTTGGTTGGGAGTACAAACTGATGTACGTAGTCTTGTGTACGTGGAGTGTTTTTATGTGCACACCTTTTTTAGCAGCGACGTTCTGGTTTTGTTACTGTTTACACAGGTGGTATTTGAGTTCAACGGGAAATACGTGTGACTTGCATCCTTCTTCTTTACCGGTGTTCGCAGTGTGTTCGCTACCGTGATAATGCTCTGTAACTGTTGTAACTACTTCATTGAATGTGAAACGATTTAGTAAATAAACCTGGAGAAAAGCTTGCTTTTACACTTTTGTTGGGGGGGAGGGGGTTACAAGATGCCTTGTAGCTTTTATCCTTTCTAATGTGGTGGGCTCCTTGAGCAGCGAGGACACCTGGGCGCAGAGGGGCAGCGGCGCCCGAGGGGCTGGCACCCTGCGGGCTGGGCTGGGCTGCTGGGGCCTGGCCCCTGGCTGTTAGACACTCTGGGAAGAGGATTTTAGGGTGTGCCTTGCTGTTCTCCATCTGTCCCTGTAGCCAGAGGCATGGTGCCCCTGCTGGATCAGTAAGCAGCAAAGGAGCCCACAAAGCTGCCTGTCCCTGCCTCCTTTGGCAGAAGGACATGCCCCAGAAAGCTCCTGCGCCAACCCCAGGACCCAGCATCAGAGGGACTGTGCAGGGGCGTCTGCGTGGGCTCAGAGGGGCTGCAGGTCAGTAACTTCAGCTTGCATCGGACAGCTCCTCGTGTGTGTTCTGGTGGCCACCTCACGTCAGGAGGTGGTTTACACGGAGTACCACCAAGCACCCCTCTCCGTTAGAAATGTAAGATTGGGTGACTGACATTGAATTACATCCTTGCTGGCTTTACCTCAATACAGCGGGGGTCTCGGGGCCAGCTTGCGGCGGGGCGAAGGTGCACGGCAGCTGGTGACCCAGCAGGGTCAATGAGGGAGGAAAAGGAGAACGGAAAGTCCGGCATTTCCAGAGCTTAGTTCCTCAGAAGAGGTGGAACAGGATTTAACCAGGGTGGGAACAGTGCCCGTTGGTTCTGCATGGGAAAGAAAAGATGTGGTTGGTTTTTTTTCCTCGCACAGGCACACAGCAGGCTGTGTTCTAAGGCTGTGCTCATAGAAATTCAAGTCCTGTGCATTCTGAAGTAGAAAAATGATATTGCTCTGCTGAAGGACGGTGATGCTACTTGAGAGTTGGAGTTAAGTGCATGCTTGAGTGCTCTATTTAATTGGAGATGAAATTCAAATACCAATAGCTTTGAGCTGCAAATTTCGATACATATTTTAGTCCTAAAACCTCCAGGCTCCAGAGCAGTTGTTGAGCCCATTATGAACGTCGGGATGCACCGGGTATTTAACTCTGATGTGGGCCTGGGTTTGCATTGTCGAGTTCCCCCACACTTGTTGAACAACAGAGTGAAGAGCCCCAGTTCTGCACCACTAACTGGTACGCTTTAAAGATCCTGGTATGTAAACTGAACCCAGCGGCCTGTGCCTATCGACTGCATTGCAGGAAGCAAGGGGACAAGGAGAGAAGGTCTGGAAGCCTTATTTAATTTCCCTCCCTGTCTCCGGAGGGCTGCACTGTGCCGGCCCTCAAGTCAGCGGGGCAGTGGCCGCCCGTGAGCGAGCGGCGCGGTGAGGCACCAGGCTGGGCTGCCTGCTGGCATCACCACGGGCAGAGCGGGGACATCCTGTGGCTGCGGCCAGCCTGGGGACGAGAGGGGCCGGGAGTCTGCTGGGACAGACAGATGTGGGGGTCACAGGGTGCTGGAAGCCCTGACCCAGCAGCTCCGCGTGCCCTCGGCTGGAGGCAGGCACAGGGCGGCCCCAAGCGCCTGACGGCCCTGCCCCAGGGGGGCTGTGGGGCAGCAGGAGGGTGTTCAGCTCCTCTGTCCCCAGCTCCGTCAGGGAAAGCAGAAAGTGAGAAGGAAATCGGACAGAGCTGGGAAATTGCCCCCCTGCCTTGGCAAGGGGCTTGTGCTGCTCAAGGGCCACGCTGGCTTCAGGGACAGGAGGGCTGCCTGGTCCCCACCGGGGGTGGGAGAACACAAAGCGCTGTGAACTTGCCTTGATTCACCTGCTGCTGGCAGCCGTGGCCGAAGCTGCTCCGGTGGTGCACGTCCCTGCACGTCTGGTTTAATTCATTGTGTTTGGAAAGACCAGAGAAAACAAGTGCGTTTCCCCCAAGGAATGGGCTTTTAAATGCTGCTTTCAGGAGAAGAAAAAAAAAAAAGGCATCTTCTTTATTTGTTTGTTTTCAATCACGAGCTGTTTGCTGCTGCTGCTGCCTGGCCACGGGGCAAGGCAGAGGTACAATTTCCATGGCTCCCACTTCTCTGTGCTTTCCAAACCCCCACCTGCTATTCATGACCCCTTTGACACAAGCGTTTTGAGAAACCCCAGACACAAGCGACCCGCAGGCAGAGTGCATGGGAAGACGTCTCTGCTGCAGGGCTGAAGGCGCCGTCCCCAGCCAAAGCTGCTTTTGGGAGTCCAGCCACGCTCCCAGGCCCATTGGCACCAGCGGTGCGCCCTTCAGCATCATTTCATCTCTGCTGGTCCAGGGCACAGAGGCTGCGAACAAGGATCTCCTAAATATGTCATCCCTGCTTTTAATTCATTCCCATGGGATGCTGTAAATCCAAGTTAATACCTGGAGATATGCAGGCGCATACACAATGTATGTGTCAAGCTCTCTCTGCTGTACTGTTTATTTTAAATCCTGAATTGTCCTAAATGAAAAAGCACTTTACTTACTCGTGCAGATTAATTTAGAGAGCTGGAGATGATAATATTTTATAAATTTAGCATGAATTTCCCAAAGGGTTTGCAGTTATTCAAATTAAACTAATTCCATTCAGGAATAGTACCCAACTAGGAAACTTTTTTTTTTTTTTTCCCTTCAAAGTGCCGGCCGAGCTCAGCAAGAAAGAGGTAACATGATGAAGGAAAGGAAATGGTGGTGAAATCCCAGCGGAGGGGAGGCTCCATACATCGATGGCACCCAGCTGGTGGGGAGAAACCTGGGTCCCGCTCCCCAGCCACGTGAGAAGGGGGCGAGGGGGCAGGATGCATCCATCTCTGGTTGTCAGACCCTGCCAGGTTTGCGCCGAAGGAAACCCCCTTATTTCAGCTCTTCCTGAAAGCCGAGCTGAGTGCACCCAGAAGCCAGGCCCCAGGTTTGCCATGAACTCCGCAGGTTCGGTTCGCTCACCCCAGCGGGCGGCGGGGAGGGCGAGGCAGGGCTGGCGCTGTGCTGCGGGGGCACGCTGCGCACGGACGTGGTTGGGATTTGCTGGATTTACATGGAGGTCACGCAGGCGCTGGAGCAAACACCGGCCTTGACGCCTCTCCAGGGGAGGCAGCAGCGGTGTCTGTGCCCGTTCTGCGCCTTTGGGGTGCGCTTTCTGCTCACGAGGCTCCACAGAGCACCTCTGGGCGAGTGCCGGGCTGCTGGCAGTGCTGCTCCCGTCAGCAGGAGCTGCGCACCTCCACGACAGCATGGGGAGGATGGAGAAAGAGGAGAAGAGAATGAGTATTTGCAAGAGGCCTTTAATTACCGTGCATCACTGCAGCATTTAAACCACTTGTCCTGCCTTTGATAAGACGAACAATGTGCCGCCGTCAGATATTAGCATTCGAGCCGGGTAGCGGGATGGCAGGGCTCCGGCAGCGGGAGCAAAGCAGCAGGCAGCGCGTCCGGGCAGCTCCAGAGCACAGCCCCGGCTGGTGGCAGGGAGAGGGGCGATTCCCAGGTGCCCGCACCGACTGCCCTGCGCTCCCAGCAAAGCTGCGCTGCCTCCGTCCTGTGCGTGGGGCGAGGACGAGGAGCCGGGCTGGGAGGGATCAGACCCTGCCCCACGCCTCTCGCCTGCCCCACACCTTCCTTCTGCCCCACATTGCTGCCCCGGCTGCCCCCCAGGCTCTGGCCGCTGCTGCCCTGTCCCCTCTGCTCCCAGCCCTGTCGGGGCGACATTGAGATCTCTCGGTTGGGCTGGATTTGTCTCCAACAAATTTGTCTCCAACATTTCCATTCCTCTGGATTCCTTCTCTTGGCCCAGCTGGGGAGCTAATTGCTGTAACGCGATGTGAGGCCCGAAGTCGGTGCCATCACTGCTGCCCATCTCTGCTCCTGGGTACGACAGGGTAGGATAGGGTACACAGGGACCTCCCCGCAGTGAGAGGAGGCCCATGGCGAAGTGGGAGAAAGAACAGAGCCAGCTGAAAATACATTTATCCCCGTGCCCTCCATCCCACGTCCCGCACAGGGCAGTGTGCGGGCACGGCTGGGCGCAGCGCATCCACCAGGAGCTCGGGGCCGGGCCCGCAGCTCCTGCAGGACTGAAGTGACTGAAAAGGGGGTCAGGGGGCCAAGACTCGTCTTATTTTTGGTGGGGGTAGGGGTGAGCTTGGAGAAAGCCGTGCCTGGGCCGCGCTGTGCCACCTGGAGCCGAGCGGCAAGGCGGCTCCTCGGCCCCGTGGGAGGTGGGACGTGGGGGCTGCGACAGGACCTGTGGCAGAGGCAGGAGAGCCCCAAAGGGGAGGAGACCGTAGAATCATGGAAGCATTCAGGTTGGAATTCATGGTTCAGTCCTCGCTGAACCATGCCCCTCAGTTGTACACCCGGGTTTCCTGAAGGCCTGCAGGGACGGGGGCTCCCCCGCTTCCCTGGGCGGGTTGCTGGCAGAGCACGGCACGTGGGAGGAAAGCCAGGCCCTGTGCCTGGAAATGCGAACACGCCCAGAGGTTTCAGACCCAGTTTTGCTGCTTGCTGCAGTCAGTTCAGCCCCGTGGGGCTTGCTCTGGATTGCTCGTGGCACTGCGTGCTCGCCAAGCTGGCGTCCCAGGTGACGGAGGGTGGATCACAGAGGACGGCTGGGGCAGCCAGAGGCAGCACTTCTGGAGGCAGAGACTGGGATTAACGGGAAGTAATTCCTGGGACGGGCTTAAATGGGCTGGTGACTTTTCATTCTTTTGAGTGTTTTGCTTTCTTAACAGTATTTTTGTAAGATTACATCTGCTTGCTGCTGTTTCCCCCACTGACAGATCCTCGGCCCCAGTAATGCGATTTCCACCGCAGGCAGGTGAAGGATCCCGAGGCCTGTGTGGCAGTCCCCAGCGGCCCGTTCCCGCAGACATACCTGCCCTCTCTGGTTGTGCTGGCCCAGGGTGGGGTTTCTCCAGGCGCCTCTGGATCCTCTGTAGTCGAGCACCGAGCTGCAGGGGTTAAACCAGTCAGCGGCAGGTTTCCCACCCAAACTGCGGCCGCTGATTTCATTGCTGGGATTTTTACTGCCCAAAAGCTGTTTTCCACGGCCACACAAGCACTCTGGATGTGCAGCTGAGCAGTGAGTGGGGACAGCTGCAGATGCTCCCTTCCTGTTCACACCATTTCCATGGGGCCTGGTGCCCCCAGCACCCCACGGAGCCACCCAGCCCCTGCCAGGGGCACGCTCACGGCTGGCACCGGGGCAGCACAAAGCTGGAGTCACCACGAATCTCTGAGGATGATGAAGTCTGGCTAGTGCTGTGCTAACGAAAAGCTGTCAGGACGCTATGGAGTCAAAAAGCCCACAGTTCCCCCGAGAGGTACCAGGGTATCTGGTTTTCTGTCTCTTTCTTCCTCCTGATGGCTTCTTTCTTCCTAGGGACATCCCCTGTTATCTGCATTCAGATTACTGCGGGATAAAAAAAGATCTCGTTGGCTTAATTGCAAGTGACAGACCTTATCACATGGTGTCATCCTGCATTTCCAAGAGGAAAAAGAGAAATAGAGTGAGAAAATGAAAAAAGAATTATATACATATTTCTGTGCTCCCCGGAGACGCTGGAGCTGGGACGTGGGGTGATGTGTGGGACGTGGGGTGATGTGTGAGACGTGCGGCAGGCACCGGGCTCAGCGCCTGCCTCCGGCCCCCTGCCGAATTCAGACCGGGAGAGCCCAGGAGGGGTCTGGTGGTGCTGGGGTGGGGGAAGAGCAAACCTCCTCTCCCCTGTGCTGGTCCCCAGGGATGCCGTGGGGGGACAAGGCCGGCGTCCCCCTGCTCTGGAGCCTGCTGCCCTCCTGGACCCAGCAGCAGAGCTCAGCATGGCGCTGCAGCAGCTTTGGGACCGGGTCACTGCCCCGGGGCGTGCATGCGGTATGGGATGCAGGGGAGAGGACTTTGGGGTTCTGCAGGATTTGTTGTGGGGAACGAGGGTAGGGAAAGGGGCGGTGAGGTGGGGAGGAGCAAGTGTGGGAGCGGGGCTGTGGGTGTGAGCAGCGATCCAGCCCGAGCGGCAGCGAGGAGGTGCAGAGATGGGGGTGTCCGTGCCTGTGCTTGCATCTACGTGCGCACGGATTTTGAAGGTGCTTCTGCAGAGGTAAGACAATTCAATGACTTTTCCAAAGTCACCTCAGTGAGCAAGTTTGGAATTTGAACACAACTTTCTGCTCAGAGGACAAAGGCAGCACATGGCGGTGTCCTCCGGCAGCCCCGCTGTCCCTCGGGTGCCAAGGGATATCGACTTTGAAGACGCGAGATGCCAGAAAATAGTTTTATTGATAATCCCAACTCCGTCAGCACAGTGGAACATTTCCCCCAGCAAATTGGTTCTGTGCTTACTTTTGATGTGAATCTGATGATAGAAAACATGTTATTCTGCAGAAAGAAAGGTAAAAAAATAATCTAACTTGGAGAATATTTTTTATTTGCTTAAAGAGATAGAGCCTCACTCAGCAGAGAACTGAACTAAGGGTGAAAACATTAGACAGAGAAGAAGGTCACACAGCAAACAGGAGCCTTCTCCCCCTCCTGCAAGAGTCCAAAAGCTCAGAAGAGAGCTGCCCATGCGGGGCGGCCCTGTGCTGCTGCCAGCCCCCTCGCCCCGCAGGCCGTGACGTTCGGGTCCTGCTGCCGTGGCAGTGGAAGCCCCAGCAGCAGCCCCCGGCTGCGTGAGGAGCACCCGAAGAGACCTGGGAGGCTTTGGGGTGCTTTCTGACACCCCCTGGGAGAACGCAGGGCATTACGCTAGAAAAGTGTGCTGTGCTGGAATCACGCTGGGGTTTTCCTTCTGGGTATGGAGGAGTCTGTACGTGGTGTTTCCATGTGGGAGAAAGCCCAGATTTCAGCCCTTCTGCCATTACTTCTCTGCTGTTTTCAAAGGGTGCATCAGTGCAGAAGTGGATGGGGTGGCGGTGGCACCGATGGCTCCCACAGGGAGCTGTCTGCACAGTGCCACGGGAGCGGACACCACGTCCCGCTGGTGGGCGGGCAGCGGGCGGCTTCCCCACAGCCCCGCAGGGCTGTTCGCTCACTGATGGGGTTGTCACGGCTTTAATGCAATTCGGACAAAAGGATTTTAAGCTCTGAAGGGATCTTACATGTATCCCTGTGACATTTGACATGCTAATCTTATGGAAATAGATTAATTACAAATGCTATTTCTGTAGGTTTAACTTGCTATCATAAGGTCATTGCTAAAGGATAAAAGCTGCTGAGATTGTGCTGAATAATAATGCAAGCCACAGGATTCCTCCGCGCGATCAAGCAGCGAATTACAGGTCGCGCCGGAGGGACAGGGCAGGCTTCAGGGGGGAGCTGCAGCTGTCCCAGGCCCCAGTGCGTCAAACAATTTCTAGCAGCTGGGAAGCAGCAGCCAGCCGGTGTGCGGGGCCCGTCCTGCCCACAACACAGCAGCACGGGCAGCAGCGGGCTCCCACGGGGTGCCGGCCTCGCGCCAGGTCAGATGCTGGCCCCAGGAGCCTGGTGCTGGGTCCGTGGGGGTGTCCCCAGGTGCCAGGGCAGGAGGTGGGCACGAGGACGGAGCAGGCTTCAACTGAAGTCAAGGGCGTGGGCGTCCGGTACCTGCAAGTTCCCTTTGCCGCTTCCTCCCTCCCTCTCTGATTGTGGGTTTAATCCTGGGGAGGAGACGCTGGCAGATGGGTACTAGCGCTGGCTCCTCAGCCCAGCAGGCGATGGATTTGCTTGTCGCCGCCCCCATCTCAGCAGCGTGTCGCCTTGGGAATCGCCACGTGCGGGAGGCTGTGGGGCATGTGAAGACGGGGTGGGTACGGCGGGGAGCAGGCGGCGCGATGTGGCGCTGCTGTGACGAGGCTGCTGCCGTCCTCCTGTGCCAGGGGACCCCCAGCAGCCCCCAGCCCCAGGCACTGGCGGGCGGCCTCGGCATCACCCCGGTGCCCGGTGTGCAGGGGCTGCCGGCTGCCCGGCCCCGCTGCCCGGCCCAGCGCCGTGCTGTGCGCTTGGGGCCCAGTTCAGCAGGGGACGGGGCACCCGTCACGGGGAGATGGAAGCAAAACGCCGTGCCCGAGAGCTGCCATGTCACCAGGCCTCCGTGGCTCGGTGCTGCTGCTATCCAGGCAGAGGAAGGCTGCTGCTCTGTCGGGAGATCCGGCTCTGAACCGCTCTCGGCCACCGACGCTGCGCCCCGCGCTCAGGGCGCGGAAGGGCCGTGAGGGAACGAGCTCCCGAACCCCCGTTCGGGCTGCGGCTGGCGGTGGTGCCAGAGCCCCCTGTGCTGCCGGCCGAACGAGCGGGGGGGGCTCCCCACGGCCACCCACCGCCCCGCCAGGCCCCCGAGGCGGGCTTTGTGCCGGGACGGGGCCCCGAGGCGGGCTTTGTGCCGGGACGGGGCCCCGAGGCGGGCTTTGTGGCCGGGCCGCCCCGGCCCGGAGCCCGCAGGCCGCTGGAGGCGGTCGGGGAGGCCGGCGGGTGGCAGCAGAGCTCCACAGCAGCGCCAGCGGCGCGGTTCAGCCGGGCGGGGGGCTCCCAGCGGCCGGGCAGGGACGGGCCGCCTCCGGCCGGCAGCGCCCCTTGGCCGGCGGAGCAGGGCCGAGGGGAGCCCCCGGGGGTCCCCGGGGCCGCCCCACAAACCCCGGCCCCTGCACCCAGCGGGCAGGCTGCCGGGCCGGCCCCGCGTCTGAGCACCGCAAGTACTAACACAGCAAGCAGGGTGTGAGATGAGGAGATTTTCTACGGCGTGTGGCTCCGTGTCTTCGTAAACAGCACTGGGAGGAAGGCTGCCTGCCATTTGGGGTGATGGCACTCGCAGGAAGCTACAGAGGCCCCTGGCTGCGGCCTGCCTGGGGCTTGCACCGGTGCCCACAGGCAGACAGAAATCCCCGGCTAACCGGGCGAGCTGCGATTCAGCTGGCGGCACCCCGGTGGCACACGGCTGCTGTGCCCGGCGCCCAGAAACCTGGAGAAAACCGGGAGCCCAGCGGGGCTTGGGCACGGGCCCTGCCCTTCCCTCGGCCCCCGCCCCGGTGCTCGGTGCTGCTGGCGCCAGGAGCGAGAGCACCGGTTTCGGTCTGAAAACCGACACCGTTACCAAGGCACGCTTGTTTGTGTAGCTAAAAAGCCAAAGTAATGGAGGAGGACCTCATTTGGCAGGAAGGATGCTATTAATTTCAAAGAAGGTTGTAACAAGAGTAGGAAAAATCACCATTTCCAGCAGTAATAATTACAGATGCTGGATTTTTCTCCATCTGAAGATTTTAATGACTTCTAAAACACAATTGATTTTTTTTTCCAGAAATCTGAAGCCTGGAAAGGTCTTTTTCCTCAGTCTTCTCTTTCCTTAGAAAAAACCTGTAGGACACAAAGTGAGATGTTTGTGGGGGACCCGCCACACCTGGGGACCCAGCTGCGTGCCCAGGATGGGTGGCTCTGGCTCGCACGTGCCTTTGTTTCAGGGACCAGCAGTACACGGATAACGTCACCTGTTTGGGCAGGGGACGTGCACGGAGCTGCCAGGGGACGTGCCCACCGCTGGGCAGAGCTGCGGCACGCAGTGCTGCTGGGTGCCGCGGTACAGCACCAAACGTCTTGCTGGGGAGGGCTTTGGCCAGGTTCCGCCTGAGTTAAACCTGCCCTTGCCCATCCGAGGCCGGCCGCGCTCTCCCACTGCCCTGCCGCCCCGGGCTGCGGTACAGCAATGGGCACTGGCGAGTTATGGTGCATTGGACCAAATTTTATGATGTTTGCAAGTCAAAAAAAACGAGGCCACGCATCCTCCCAGAAGCGCTGAAAGCATGACTCACGGTCCTCCGCAGCGCTCGGTCGTTAGCAATTTAAAAGCAGATGATTAATCAGGAATGTTTTCCATATCCATGCTCTCAGGAGCCGCCCCCCCCGGCGGGAAGGCTGTGCCCCGCTGGGCAGCCCAGGCGTGACGTGGGCAGGTGTGGGGACGTGCTGGGGTGTCCCTGGGGCTCCCCGCTCCCCCATCACTCCCCATCTGTGGGGCGCCCGGGGAGCTGGGGCTGGGGGCTGCGGTGGCTGCAGGGTGCGTGGGGAGGTGTGAGGGACAGGAGCTGGGACGTGAGCGCCGAGATGCCCGGAGATGCCCGGAGCCGGGAAGTGATGGGCCCTGGCCACCGGGAGCATCCTGTGCACAGGGAAATCTCATCGTTTATCCCTGGGAAGCTGAGGTTTTGTTCAAGGAAAAGCACGTAGCCCGTGATGAGCTCAGTATTTCCAGTTGCCCGCTAATGAAGGACTGACTGATAGCAGAAAACACCGAGGCAGAGGCATTGCTATCGGTGTGACATTTCAGCCCTATTAGCCAGATTAAAAACGAGACGCACGGTGCAGCCGAATGCATCTGTGCCAGAAGCTCGGGGCATAACCTCACCTGGGAGCGGGGGTAAGCAGCGGGCGGCGGGGAGGACGCGGGGAGGAGGGGGTCGGGCTGTCCCAGATGCCAATGTCTGCTGTGCTCGTGTCTTCAGGCGGCAAGATGTTTCCCACTTCACTTGTGCTCAGGATGGACTTCTTAAAAGCAGGGCTAATGACGATCAAGGAGGACAAGTGCTTCAAAAGCAGCTACTGCAGAGGGCTCGTGAGCTGTGCCAGCCCCTCCGACTGTCTGCCGCCCTCGCTGGGGAGGGTTCCTTCCTGCTTTTCCTCTCCAGGGGCGTCAGTCGCTGCAGGCACCATGCGTCAGGGCTGGGGCACCAGCCTTGCTGGAAGCCCCCGAGCCACGGGCTGGCAGGGCACAGGTAGCTCTGACTCCGTCTGGAATCAGGATTTGATCACAAACAAATCGGTTCCTTCATTGCTTTTCCACGGGAGCCAGGTTTACAAGATCATGTATATTAATAAACTCAGATCTCTCTAAAATGTAATTACAAAACCTCGCTTCTGATTCGTTTTGTGCAATGTAATTTGACATTCTCAGAGCAGAAGCATCGTTAAGAATAGCGCATTTCAGGAACAAGGTTTGGGTGAAAAACTTCCAGTGTCCTCTGACAGCTGACAGCTTCTCCACCAGGCCACACACCGGTGCTGCCCAAATTCAGAGTGGTGAGGGCAGCCTTCTGCCCCAGCGAGGTGCATGATCATATTTTGAGTCACGAAGCCAGCAAGGCCCAGCCAGCTCCAAGGCACATTTATTTCTGGGTGTCCAGACTTTCCTCCATCCCTCCAGCCTGTCGAAATGGCTCAGTAAAATGTCCCGAGGTTGTGCCAGAAAACTGGCACTTTCTCCCCGAAAGCTCCCACCCAGCCCCAGGCTTTGCCGTGCTTGTGCAAAGAGGAGCGTTGCTCACATGAAGATGCTCTTGTGACTTACCTAAATCATCAGAGATATTTGTTTCCTCAACTGAGAAACAAATAGCTCACAGGGGATCAAACTGAAGAGAGATTTTTTTTTTCTAATTTCCTGCATATTTCCTACAGAAAAGACAGAAACAGTGACACTGATTACTTGTTACATCATTAATATTTAACAGCTTGCCATAATAAAATATTTAAACTCAAATATATTGATTTTAGCACTTTAATACAGTTGCAGCACAAACAGGATTAGCAAGGTCTCATATGCAGCACTTTAATTAAATCCATAAAGCACACTTTTTTAATAAACTTGCACGCGAAGCTTAATTTCAAGCAAATGCCTGCAGGCAGGCAGGAGGGAGGCTGTGCAGGACCGCGGGTGCGGAGTGACCCCAGTGCGTCCCAGGTCTTGCTTTCCTGTTCGCACTCCTTTTCTCCCATCCATCTCCTGCTCTGCTCCTGTTTTTAAAATATTTAAGGAGCGCTTGTTTGCGATGTCAGTCCCTCTCTCGGGAGGCTCCTCAGGTAACCGGTTTGATTGGCACAGGATTTGAAGCCAGTTACAGGTTTTTGAGGGTTTCGTGGGAAATGCTTGGTTTCTGTGGGAAGGGAAGGTGAAAACAGCAGCTGCTGAGTCCCAGGGGCTTTGATGAGAAATGGGTGGTGGTGACACTTGTTGGGGAAACCAACCACAGAAAATAATTAGATAGTGTTTCTGGAGGAGAAGCCCTGTTGTGGTCTTCGACCGAAAGGCTCGATAGTGACCCTTCTGCTTCAAACTTGTTGAAAGAAGAATTAAATGTTGAAACCAAACCCCGGCAGCTCAGCCCTGGTGCGCTGTGCCCTGTCTGTGGGCGCCCTGCTGCGTGCCGGGGTGCCCAGGGGTGGTCACCGGGCGGTCAACCCGCAGTCTGGGCAACTCGTCTTTTTTTGTGAGCTATCGGTAAGAGAAGCCCAACATATTGTTTGTATTGCTGTGCTATCGTGTAAGCAACGCACACACACGTTCAGGTACACGTGTAGCTGCAGAGTCACGTCATGGCTTGGCAGAAGACGCAGCAGCCCCGCGCCCCAGCCGCTGCCAGGTCGTGCCGTGGCTGTGCCCACGCAGCACAGATTGGGGCAGCGCCGCTGGCACCTCGCCTCGGGAGCAGCTCGTGCACGCAGAGAGCTGGGGAACCTCACCCAGAGCTTTTCCAGGCTGACTAATGGGAAGAGCAGCCATGCGGCCCAACGTGGGCTGCGCACGGGGCAGGTGATGCTGGCAGCACGTAGCCCTGGCTCTGGGCCTGGAGGTGCTCCTGGGGAGGTATGGGAAGTTTGTCTGGCTGCAGGACCGGAGGAGTTTCCCTCCTTGAGCGTGACCTAAAAACCAGCTTGTGCCCTTGGCTGGAGCTCCCAGGATGCTGGGGTTTTACTTCAGCATTTTCTGTTCTAACCATGGGAGGACATCGCCAGCCAGCCCTTCTGAATGCCACTAATCTCTTCCCATATTGCATCTTCATATCATTAGAAAAATTACCTTCTGGCATAACTAAGTGGATTGGCCTCTACATGGAGGCCCCTGCCGAGTCCCTAGGCCATTTGAGATAAGTTAGCACATTTGATTTCTGCTTCATTTTGCAGTGCTTAGCTTTGTGCAACAGCCAGCTGGGAGAAAAATAATAAAGGGAAACAGAGAGAGGAAGCAAAACCTTATTGTCACTGTTCATTGAGTTGCTACGACTTATTTTTACTATCAGAATTATGTTTCTGTTGGTTTCCTTCCCTTCTGCCTCCAGCCAGCCGTGTGGGGGCCTGCTCGCACGGATTGCTCGTGGTATTTATCACGGTGAATCAGTGACCTGCCCAAACCCTGTCTTCCAAAGGGGCTCAGGTCACACGTGCCGGAGGGACCTGTCCCCGTGCATGCAGCTCTGCCCATCTTGCAGGCTCGGTGCTGGCAGAGCCATCCCACTTCCCCGTACCCACCGTGCAAATGAACCTAAAAGCCGAGCCCCTTGAAACAGTGAGTGTGCCCAGCGTGCACAGGCCTGGGCAGGCAGCCTGGGCGGGCAGGGGGTGGCACTGCCTGAAAAATGCAGATTGGAGCTGTTGGTCAGGAAGCTTACTGCAGAAATTGGACCTGCTCTGAACTAGCAATCTGTATTTAGCTGTATTTAGAGAAGTGTGCAAATGGCTTTATTTGGGAATATACAAAGATGTCTGTTTAAAAAAAAAAAAGAAAAAGAAAAGAATAGCAACTGTACAACTTCACATTTTTAGTCTTGCTCTTGCCAAGAGCGTCTTCTGGTTTAATGTGATCATTTATAATCTGAAGGCAGAAGTCTCATACAATTTGATTTACAAGAAACAAGTCAGAAATAAATTTTATGAAGCTGGAGAGCTGTGAAATGTCAAACGCAAATGAATTGACTGGAATGAAAGGTGGCCTGGGACTTGTGACCAGTACCTGTGTGTCCCTGGGGCTGGTCCCAAAGGCTGCTCAAGGCTAAATCAATTAGTGGTGCCGAGCCGTGCAGGTACCAGACAGTGCTACCGGCATGTAGTATCTCCTTTGTTATCATCTGCTGAATCAGGACAAGTGAAACGGAGATATATGAACCAGGAGGCACCTTCTCATCTGATATCTGTGGGATTAGTTTAAAGATAATTAAGCGTTTCACATGAAGTGCAGCTTTTGAGATTCACAAACCCTCTCCCTATGCAACTGAGGAAAGCAAACTGCAACCTATTTATCACAAGCCAGCTTTAAATTAAGTGCGGGGAAGAGCACAAGGAGGGTTCGATGAATGTTTCCCTTTCATATTCTAAGCTTTTATTTCTGCAGGTCCTTTCAGTATCAAGTTTTGATGAAGTACGGGGCCATCTTCTGCATGTGTCTTTAGGCAAGTCATGCTCACCATGGCCATGCTCCACGGAGGGTCTGAGGAAATATGCAAAATAAATGTTATGAAAGGAACATGATTAAATTTTCTGACAGTGGTTGCCATGATGTTCAGAAGTGCATGAAATGAATGAGAATTGTTCATTGTTTTGTTATCTATGCCAGGTTGCCAAGGAGGAAGGAAAAAAAAAAGATTTCCTGAAAATTAAAATAATTTTTCAATAGGTTAGATAAATATCAGTACTCTTGAAGAGGTGTTTGGGCAGGCAGGAGCAATATATCAATTATAACACCGGAAAGCTTACCGGCACGGGGCGCGGGGCCGGGCCGATCTCCGTCAGCCTTTGTGGCAGCTCCCTGCCCTTCGGCCACGGGTCCGCCCGGGCGCCTCGCCGCGGTTCTGGGGTGTTTCCTTCCCATGAAGAGCCGGCCAAACCCCAAGTGCGTTAAAACTGAAAGTGAGTTTTGAATGCGGCCCAATATTTTGCGTGCAATACTGGATCGTTTGCAGTTTGCCTGAAAGCAGAGCAGTAGCTCCTGACTGCACTGGAAGTAAGGAGACGGTAACGCCGGGATCCGTCCTTTATTCTGGGAGAAGGACGCTGAGCTAGCTGGGCTAGCTGCCCTCATGCGTCAAATGGGAGGCCCGAAACGTCCCGAGTGCCGCGCTGGGTGCGTGTGTGGGACCGGCACGAGGGGCACCGGCTGTGGGCACGGCCAGGAGGGGACCGGCCCCGTCTGTGGGGCGCTGCGGGAGGGCCGGGGCAGGCAGCGGCCAGCCAGGCCCCGGGCCCTGCGGGCTGCCGGCCCGGCCTGCAGGTATCTGGCGGCCTCCTCATTTCTCATCACTGAACGGAACCCGGCAGTGGGCAGCGCGTGCCTTTTCCACGTGCAGGTTTTAGTGGTCACCGAACGCTTGCTTGCTAGGACGTGGATAAACCTCACCCGGCCCCTCTCTGACTCCGTTAGGGTGACTCCCACAAGCCCAGCAAGAGAACCAAACCCCAGCAGGCCTGGCATGGAGCAAAGAGGGTTTATGCCGACCTGCTGCAGCTCATAGACTCTTCCCAAAACAGTTGTTGAAACTGAGACGCGTCTCCATTGTGTGTGCTCCCTGGGGCAGGCTGAGGAGAAGGCCCCGCTGCGGCTGGGAGCAGTTTGTTTTGCACGGGGCCCTGATGTGTCTGTACGACCTCCTGCTGTGCTGCAGGCTGTTGTTAATGGGCGTGTTTGTTCGTTGTGACTATGACAGTGCTCAACATTTTTTAACGACTCCTATAAAAGATTTAAGGGAAATGGAGAAAGGGAAAGTATATTGGACTCAGACGCAAATATCAAGCCTTGAAGATTTCCAATATTGTTTTCCCTTCTGAAGGGAAATTGTGGTGAAGCTTCCTCTCTTGTTCACTGTGGTTTGCAAGGAGTCTGGATCTGCTCCTTTCTCCTCTGTTTCTTGGTGCACAGATTCATCTCACAGCCACAATTCAAGGCCATTTACCTTTTCTTTGCCCTCTGCTTCACAGTGCGAGTGTCTCCAGCAGCCCCGGGCCAGGTGGGGCTCACTGCTAATAAATCTTTAATTCCCACTCCCCTGTGACCTAGGGATCTGCTTTCCTCTGCTTTCACTAGGATGCTACTCCATCTATGCAGATTTGCAGTGAGCTCTTGTTCTCATTTGTAGCTTGCCAATAGCAAGGGGATTTGTGTAAATAGGTCATATATCACAAATAGATCTGTGCTGGGAAGCAGAAGCTTTTAAGGTTATGGAAATTTTTGCTGATGCCTCTCCATGTAATTGTTTGCGGTGGTTTGCGCTGCAGCAGGAGAGGGAGGTGAGCAGGACGGCTGAGGTCCAGGGAAATCAGGCAGGTTGTCCACCAGAAGCTTTGTGTGTCTGGCTTTTGGGAGCTTTGCTGCTCTGGGGTTGTCACTGTGGGCATCCCCCCGTCTCAGGTGTCCCACATGCCGCATGGTCACACTGGTCCTGCCCCGAGCCTGCACATACCTTTTCTGTCTGCAGCTGTGGAGCATCCCCAGCCTCACTGCCCGTGCCTCTGGGGCAGAGCACCCAGCGCTGGGTGTGACGGATCCACAGCTGGGCTCCCACAGCACCGGCAAGCCAGGTACCCACCTCGTGTGAGCCTGCAGAAGAGGTGTCTGGGGACGCGCTGGGTGCTGTTGTCTCCGACACTGCACGTCTGCGGGCTCGGTTCACAGCTGGCACCTCTGTGGAGTGCACCGAGCAGCAGCGCCCGAGACCTCTCCAGGATTTCGCAAGCAGGGGCTCGCTGAGCACCACGGGATCCCCAGGAGCTGCAGACGGGTGCCCGCGTTGTAGCTGCAGGAAGGGAGAGGTCGTGTTCAGAAAATAGCCAGAACTTATTTCAGGCGGACACATCCCTCACCTTTCAGGAGATGAATGGTTTGTTTTCACTGGAGTGATGCTGTTTTTAAAGTGGAGTATCCAGGTAACAAGTTCTGAAAAGCTTGAGCTAGTTCCTGTCTTCCAGTGTGATACTTGAGCATTTGTGAAAAAAGCTTAACTTGCAAAGTTACACTGACATTGTAATGCTTGCATATCTAATAAACCATGGCTTCTTTAAGTGAAAAGTAGAGATTTTCATGGAATGCTACCCTTTTCATTACTGCATACATCTTAGATTTAATTTGGCATGGGACGCATCAACCTTGGCTTTTGGAGACAAGGTTAGAATCTGCAGAGCATGAAAATGAGTTCCTCTAAACACTTTTTTTTTTTTTGTCATTTGCTACTCTACTGGGTGCAGGCTTTGAAAGAACGCAAGAACAGGAGTTACATTTTACATAGTCTGGCATGAAATTATTACAGGAGCTGCATTTCCTTTTCTTCAGCGGAAACCCATCTTTTTTTTTTTTTTTTTTTTTTTTCCCCAAGAAGAAAGAGCAATTGGGGCCATAGAGGAAAGCTGCAGCTAGTGTGCATACATTTTACTGAACACATTTTGAAATATTCTCTTGTTCTGGAGAGCCTACAAAAGCCTTCTGCTCCTCTTTGGAAAATTTGATTTCCTTATTGTTGCCAGATTATTGTTAAAAGGAGACATTAAAAAAATGTCAAGGCTTTTGGGTTAAACTGCCTCTTTGGTCGAGTCTGTTTTGGGCATTTTGCTGCTCTCTGTCCTGTTGGGGCTGGGGGGAGCACAGGGTCCTCTGAAAGCCTCTGCGGCAGCACGGGCAGAGGGGAAGGCAGAGATGGCAAAAAAAAAGGAAAACAAATAAAGATGGATATGAAACAAAAGGCTTTGGTCTGTGGAAAGAAAATAAAGCATCAGTGCTGGCACGCTGCTCCCACCCCTCCATCTGGCGCCAGGAGCTGCTGAGCAGTGCCATGGGGTGGGAAGGCGCCGCGGCTGCCGCTGCTCCTGCGGAGGTGGCACCGGCTGGCCAGGGCCGGGCTTCTCCTTGCCATGGCCCTAAGCGAGCAGGAGAGAGCTGTGGGGCTGTCGGACCCCACACGGCCCCGTTCCTGCGTGCGGCACCGCGCCTCCGGCCTCCAGCTCCCGGAGCGCCCGGGCTGCCCTCGTGCGCAGCCGCAGCTGCTAACGGCGGGGGGGCAGGTGGGGAAACTTTTGGAAGTGGGGGGGTCAGACAGCTAGGGTAAATTGGTTGCTTTTTTACATGCCGATTTTACTCCATTAGCTTTTAATGAAGAGAGACTGCCTTGTGCCCATCTCATCATTAAATTCGACTTTGACTGAAATTGCCGGCATCCCCTTCTGGCAGAGAGGGACCACGCTGTGAGGCTCTGTTTTCAGACCTCAGAAGCTCGGGGCAGAGGAACTCACGCCCGATATGGAGCCGATTTCTTCTGAAGACCACCAGCTTTTGCGTGCCTTCTCCCTGAGTGTCTTGGGGTGGCTGAAGCTGCTCTGGTGCTGCTGGAGGCCTTTGTGTTGACTCCAGCGGCCCTTTGAATCAGACTGAAAGGATGGATTTTCCAAATGGCAAACCTCAGAACAGAGATAGATTTGCCCTACTCATGGAAAAAACAGGGAGCTGTGTTTTTCAAACCAAACCGGGGAATTTTCTCAATCCCAGAAAAGCGTTAAATGCTCTCTTGTGAAAGTAACAGTTCACGTATCGTGGTGCTCAAGCTGCCTGGGAAACCACATCTCCTTCCCCAGCGCTCTCCAAGGTACAGCCATGCGGAGCATGAAGCCACAACCCTCCTCACCCCTGTCCCCATCCCTGTCCCCCCGGGGCTGCAGGAGACAAGCAGCCGCTCCTGACGGATGGCTCCCATGCCACCCCAGCATGAGCACACAGCATCGTGAAATACAGCATCTCAGCTACATTTTTTCCTCCAAAAAGCCATTTTCTAGGGGCGTGTAGAGGCCATTGCATTTCTAGGGTGAGATCCCGAGCTGCTTCGTGGGTTTGGTGACAAAGTGTGTCACCAGGTTGGGCATGGCTCACCAGTGATTACAGACAGCGCACTCACACCGCGCTGCTTTACTAGGGCTAATGAACTAAAGTGTTTATTTCATGCTCCATTTCCACAACTAAATGGCTGTAATATATAATGTGATTATTCCAGCCTTTCTTCAGCTGCACTCTTATGGCCGTAAGAAACGTGAAAAGTATCATTATCGGGAGAAAAGTGTTGCTCGTGTATTTTTGTATGCAGATCATTACGTGTTAAATCAGAACATTTACATGCTGTGAAAACAAGTAAACTGAGCTAAAAAATATCTAAAATTACTAATACTTTATACTGACATTTTAGTAATTTGCAGCAATCTTTTGGGCCTATAATTAATGGATGTTTTGCCCGCTCTTGAAAGTCTTAATGCAATTTAGTCCTCATTTTGTCATGTCACACCTTTCAAAGGTTGATATTTTCCTGTATGATTTGTGGCCGTGTTGCAGACTCTAAATATTGCTGCTGTAGATGTGTACCTGCCAAATTGCTTGTGTTCACTGTAACAGATTTATTGCAAGACCACCCAGAAAACCAACAGGTTCTACATGAGTGATAGCTGCAGTTTTTCTGCATTATAACTCAAGTTTTGGGGCAAAATTTTGGGATTTCTGTTATTTTCATCCTAGTATCAAAATGCCAGATCTTTTCTCTCTGAATTTAATTTTTGTTTCAACATTTCTTGCACTTATATTTTAACAATCCTTTCCTGTCACAAAATGATTAGATTTTGCCTAAAAGGGGAATCAGATTACTCAGAAACAAAATTCAAGTTGTTTCACTTGCCCAACGCTGACAACTCCGTTTCCCCTCAAGCAGAGGCTGAGGCTTGTCCATCACCTGGGGGTGCTGCCTGGCGAGAGGGCTTACGCAGCCACCCCGTGCCTCATGTGAGCAAGATGAAAACTGACAGATGTAATTATGTCAGGCTAAAAAGCCCCCTACAAAGAAATCTTGCTTAGAGATTGCAAAGCCAGGCGTTGCATGCCAAAGCCCAGACAGGGCTTGAAGAGATGCAACGAAATGCACATTCATCTCCTAGACAATTATCATCATAATAATATTTTGATACAGTAATCAGGAAAATAATGCAAACTTCATTTTCTACAGAAATGGCTCAGGATGGGTAAAGCTTCCTAAATGCCAGAGCCAAGAGGCTGGTGGGGGGGGTACCGGGTGTCCACCCGTGGCTGTTTGCAAGAACAGGTTAGAAAATGTCTGGCAGGGGTGATCTTTCCTCAGTGCCATGGGTTGGATTAAATAATCTCTTGAAAATGTTTTAAAGATTTATATTTCTAGATTCTTAATTGCACAAAATGTCTGCAAGTGAACAAAATTTTGTAGAAAATGGTTTTCCACTTCCACCCATCAGTAATCATTACACTCAGAGGAACGTGTTGTCAAATGGCAGATGGCATATTATTCTAGAAATAATTGATCAACATATGCTTACTTTATACATAAAGACTACGTTTGAAATATTTAGGAATTATTTCATGTATGTATAAAGAAATACTATTTTCAAAAGACTCAGCTCCCAGAGGGCACAATTAGCAGATTCAGATATATAGGTGCAAATCAAAGTTTTGTGTCTCCACCTGATTTCCACTCCTTTGAGTAGTGACTGTGTTGTGAAAGAATTTCCGTTTGTACTGAGCAATTATTTTGGGTTAGAAAAAAATTCCTGATCCTTGTATGTTATTTGTATTCCATCTGCTCCTAAAATTCGGGTACTGTACTGCTGCGGGAGGACTTGAAGCCCAGACAGGGCGGATGGTCAGAAGGCGGTGGACCTAGGCTGTCTAAAACGACGTCGGTGTCCCTGGGGTGGACACACGAGGACGATGCAGGTCAGCACCGCGAGGAGAGGCATCAGCCGAGGGGCTGCATCTCCAAACTTCTGCCTACATTTGAATTGCAGCTGTGAATTGTTCCTGGCCCTTGTTTGTCAGCTTCTGAAATCGAGAGTACTGAATGTATTTTAAAGAAAATACATCAGGAACACAGAGATCTGAAGAACCTCCCCCAGGGGTATATTTAAGTCCCAGTTTAGGGCTAGGCACGGCTTCCCCCAGCACCGCCCCGCGTGGCCCACCGCAGCGACCCCCGGGGTGGGAGCGGGGCCGTGGCCCTGGGTGCGCTGTGCCTGCGGCCGTGCTGACCCCATGGGACCCTGGTGGCTCCGTGCTGAGGGCTGCTGGCTTCTGCTGGTTCGGTGGTAAACATCAGGAGGGTCACAGCCACGGTCAGACTCCTCGCTGTAGCAAGTTTCAGCTCCATGTCAGAGATGCACACCCAAAAGGTGACGTGTCCTTCTGCCCACCCTGCCTGCGAGTGCCGGAGCTGGCAGCCACGTGCTGCCTCTGCCTTCTTTACGTCTGAGTATCCGAGGATTTGGCTTCTGTCACTTGCAACATGCATCAGGCAAAAGCCGTTTGTCAGCGACAGGAATGCAAACCTTCATAAACAACCCAAACCTCCTGGTTTTGTGTGGTGCACTCGCAGGAGCACGCCCTGTGCTATGCAAACCCCAGGGGAGGCAGCGGAGCTGCGTACGTGCTCTCGGCTCAAGACATGGCTGGTTTGCAGTCACTCTGCCTTGCTGTTCTTCGTACAGGTTAAAATATGCCACTGCCTTGGAAGAGGTCTGTTGGCACGTGTCCTTCTAACACCTCTGCCAAGGAAAGTCTGGATAAATGCAGTCCCCCTTGGCCACCAGCTCTTCTGTTCTGGACAGCCCTCTCACATGGCTCCAACACACTTCTTCACTCGGTTTCTTTGTTTGGTGGGACCAAGCGTACATCCCCAGCATGACCACAGCAACGTCCTTTTTTCTGCTGTAGCCACCAGCTACAGGTTTGCAGCTGGAAGGAGCGAAGTGTCTGACTGCTGCTGTGTATCTCTAGCAACACATTGCAATTTTCCTTGGGCCCCACATAATCCCCTACGTGTATCGGCAATGTGAATATGCCTGGAGAAAGTGACTTTCTTTGCTCTAGGTTATATAGCCAAATGTTTCCTTCTAATTACAATACATCGTGGAATCTATAAACTACATGCTCTATATCAGGTATCATAAAAACCTCCGCGTTTTACAGTTTTCTCTCTGAAGTGCCTTTTCTACCAGGCATTTAAACGGGTACCTCCCCTGCACAGGAGCGATTGCCTTTGCACGAAGGAGACTCCCCCTGCGCAGCAACCTTTTGGGGAGCAGTGTGACTCCAGGCTCTGGTTACAAGCACGGTGGAGTTTTCTGCAGGTCCTGCAGGGAGCCTCGTCCTGCCGTAATGCTTTTGGTTATCTCCTGGTTCTCAGGTGGTTTAAATGTAGAGGAAGCTTCCCGTTGTGTCTGCCATGATATGGTCAGTTGTGGAAGCACCTGGTTTCTGGGAAGAAGGCTAGAAGTCCAAGCCCGGCTCAGGCAGAATCTATTTTTGCATACTGAAACAAATCATTGAATTTCATATTTTTTGCATGTGACATTTTTCACTCAAAAACCTGGCAATTGCTCATGTTGGAAAACTAGGATTCGCTATAGACTGGAAAGAAAAATTGTTCAATACACTAAGAATCATCGAAGTTCAGGAAAATATGTTATTTTCATTTTTAATGGGTAAGTGCAGTTGACACAGCCTGAATTTCAGAGAGAAGGATAACCATATCAACAGTAGCAATGGTTTCTGTAGGAAACATGTATGGGAACAACCGTACCGCAGATAATATCCTTTGTTGGATATTTTCTAGCAAAAAAATGTATAGGAAAAGA
The DNA here is from genome assembly GCF_040182565.1 of Anser cygnoides. Lineage (NCBI taxonomy): Eukaryota > Metazoa > Chordata > Aves > Anseriformes > Anatidae > Anser > Anser cygnoides. The sequence goes on from NC_089877.1 coordinate 65,873,487, forward strand.
CTACAACAGCAACAATGGAATTAAGAGATCTTTCCTCCAGCATTTCTTCACAGCTGCTTGGAGTTTAAGAGTGGTTATATCATGTTTAATATCTGTCGGTGGATCTATTCTTCATGGATTTGTCTAGGCCTTTTGAAATTACCTATAATTTGGTTTCTGCAGTGTTCTGTGGGGGCGTGGATTCCACAACTTAATTATGTACTATGTGATTAACTCCTCCTTACGCTTTATTTTAGGCTTAATGCCTAATAACTGCACAAGATAACCTACACCCTGTCTAACAAAGAACTGCTCCTACTCTGTGCCTCCCCAGGCCCGGAGCCGTCCCTCTGCTCTGCCATTCCCCATCCCCACAGCGTTTCTTTTCCAGGCTGCCAAGCGTGGCTCTGCGCAGAGCCTTGCAGGGGAGCGCTGCCCTGCTTCTGGCTGGCTCTGCCGCACTTTTCAGTACCCCTGCTCCCGCTGCCTCCCCCCGGGGTGGGAGCACCGGCCCCTGCCCGTGTTCTGGCTTCTTCTCCTCCAGAGCTGCCCTCCGAGGAGCACCCACTGCTCCTGGCCCGTGCCCGGGCACCAGCAGAGGGTTCAGGGGCTCCCGGGGCTCCCCAGCTCCTTCCCAGGCAGGATCGGCTGATGGGGGCTCAGCGTGTTTCTGCTGTTTTTCCCATGGGCACTACTTGGGTTTAGCAACACCGGTTTAGCAATGTCAAGCCATTCTGCACTCTGAAGCACGTTGATAATGAACTGCAGTTTTGACAGTGATAACCGAGTCGCTTTAGCAAATGCTGCACCTTTGCACTTCTCCTTTCCTGGAGCACCGCAGGCGGCAGTGAAGGGCTTGCCCCCCTGCAGGTGACCCCCGCAGGCTGTCCCCGTGTAACGCCCACCGCTCTGCCCCCCGCCTGCTTTCCCCTGGTAGGTGCCCTCCCACCACAGCCATTCCTTTTGCCCTACCATAAGCCCATTTCTTCAGAGCCCTCGGTGGAAAACATGTGCAGTGCCCCCGGCGCCATGCTGCACCACCCATCCTCGTGCACAGGGACATCGGCTTCTTGAAGGGACCCCAACAGACCCTTGAGGCATGACCCGGCTCTAGAAAAGCTGTGCCGGCTGCTTTACCATAGCAACACGAACCTACTCATTTTAGTCCTTTTTTTTTAACCATTTATTTCATTGTGTTTGTTCACTTTTCCTATCTTCCTTATTTGGCCGGCAGTTCATCCAGTGTCCCCGTATAATTTGTCCTACGTCACCTATTGCAGTAGTGAAATTTTGTAACTCAGTTGAATTCCCTTTTCTAATTATGAACGCCTTTTGAGCATTGGGCTGGTTCCTTTGCAACGTGAGATGTGCAATTGCTCTAACAGAGAACTCGCTCTTATTTAAAGCCCAGCTCAATACCTGTTGGGGATTTCTAATTGAAGAGCCTCAGGCCTTCACTGAGGTTAGAATTAGGTCAGAAGGTATTTTCTCAAACTGTTTCAAGGTAAAAGCAGTCAGCTTATTTCTGCCCACTTTTTTCATACGCAAGTGGTACAGCTTCACGAGTATAATGCGCAGCTCGAATGTGGCCTTCTACACTACAGTTGTAATTGGATTTGCAAATCCAATTACAGTGGTTTATGGGAAGCACAACTTGAGCACAGATTTCTCTTTTTCATCATTTTTCCACTTTTCATCCCCCACATCCCAGAGCCTGAGACGGCTGGATGATAGATACAAGCAGAAGGAGTGGGCGTATGGCAACGCGCTGCACCGGGATGTTAACTCGTGCAGGAGCAGGGTGGTTGCTGCACGTAGGCTTCATCAGGCAACCGAAACATTGAAAGCAAAGCAAACTGAAAGTGGGGTAGCAAAGCATTTATCAGACTTCTTCCCACGAGGGCAGGTGACGCTGTACAAGCACACACCTTTCTGCAGGCAGACACCCGAGGAGTCTGGCGTGCCTGCGGCACCCTGACCCAGGGACCGCTGCCATGAACACCACGTGAACACAACACAACAACTGCCTCTGTGCCCGTGAGCACATCCTGGAGCACAGAAACCTGTCTTCAGGGGTAACTTCCATCCTGGGCTGGCCACAGAAACAGGGGCTGCTGATTTTTCTCACTCTAAGGTGATGGCCCCACCAGCTCCACTGGAGATGACCTTGGTGGCCAAAGTCCAGAAACGTACATAAGTCAGAAACACGGCCCCGGGACGGCTGGGGGCACCCACCTGGGGGCACCCACCCTTGGGTATCTTCCAACCACACGAGCCCATTCCATTGCAGTAGGACTGAAATTCTTTAGTGTTTTTGTTACAGACAAAACTGCTGGAAACAGCATGCCCGTGAACGATGGAAACGTGAAACCTCCTGCTAAAATTCATTTTTTGCGTGCTCTGAGCAATGGATGGGTGGGAACAAACCTGGTGCCTAACCCCTATGGCACTCGCTGGCCTCAGGCAGTAAACAGCTGTTTGGCTATATTTTTGTTTCAGTACAAATATCAGTGTCTTCCTTTTCCTTCTGCAGAGTGTTACGGGGATGCCTGCTGTGGCCCTGGGCTGCACTGAGGTTTGTGCTGAGCCTGTGCCTGGGGCTCAGCAGCTCCTCGTGCAGAGTTAATACCGCGGCGTTACGCCAAGAACTAGGTTCCTATCATATTGAGGAATCTTTTTTGCTCATCAGGGTTGGTGCAGCTTATTGCAAAGATCTGAAGGCTTGATTTACAAGTTCTCTTGCAGGTTTTCATACTGTTTAATTGAAATTAAAATAATGATCAAAATCGTGGCATGATATGATATGATACGATACAATATGTGATATGATATGATATGATATGATGCAACATAGCATAAAGAAGATATTCCACATGCAAACCTAAAACTGTTTTCAGATGCTTTATAGTATGTGTTAGGTAAAAATCCCAAACCTAACCAAACCAAAACAGCCAAACAACCTCAAAAAGGCCCTGCCTTATCCTTGCAGGTGTGTGTTTCTCCTGTGCTTATTGGAGAGAGAACCCAAGTGGCTACTTCAAGCATTAAAATTTATTTTCTTGGCATAACTTGAAAGCAGGAAATTATTGTAATTTTGAGAGCTTTTACCTTGGAGTTATTCTGTAAGTAGGTCAGAAAACTTGATATTGTGGTTGGCCTACTTTTATAGAACAAAATCTCAAAGTGATTATTTATTTTTTTATGCATATGTATCCATATATATGTATATATATATATTTTTAGCTCTCATCTGAGAGAGCCGATAGTAGTAACTCAAACAGAAAGAAAGAAGAAGATGGACTAATTCCAGGTTTAATTCATTACCTATAGGAAGCAAACACAAGCCCAGGACTGCAGTCCCCAGCAAAAGCACTTCCCAGAACTCCATAGCCGAGGAGTAGAGATTTAGTGCTCTGCAAACACAAACTCATTCCCACAAAATGTCAAACAAGAAGATGATCTCTGTCCCCAAAGGACTGCTTCTGAAAGCTGAAACGAGAGACACAGGATAAATACATGAGAAGACAGTGCAAAAACACCGTTCAGCACGGCAAGCTGTGCCCTGAGCACACCCTGAGCTGCAGAGCTGGGCGCAGGAGGAGGGAAGGGCAGCCTTGCGTTGGCTCTAGCTTTGCCATCTGCATACGTATATGGTCTTTAGTTATGTTGTCATGCAATCTTTTTTTCTTACCCTGATTCTTTCATTGCATCACCTGGATAACAACTCAGCATTCCCGTTCTCCCAGGCTTTTCTGAAAGCAGTAAAAAAATGGCTATGACCAATCCTCCACAGCAGTTTGAGTCCCTCATGGAATACTAGAGTCTTGCAAAAGAAAGAGAAAACTGCACAATTTTCTCCAAAAGCGTTTTTGGAAGCATTTAATCTTCCATACGCTCCCATTCAAGCTGTAAACCCATGGTGTAGGTACTGATTTACCACAAGAGGCAAGATACCCCTGTGGTGTTTCTCAGATGACCCCTGCATGAACAAACATAACTAAATCTTGATTCTAGAAAATCAAGGAAATCTAGGAAAGAAAAATCATTTACTGCAAGAAAATTCAAAGTGCCAAAGAATTTTGTGAGATTAAGAAGAGAAATATTGACTACAACACTTTTCCTCTCCTAATGATAGGTTCTTCCTGACCTTCTTAGGTATAGGGCTGGTCCACAGCTTTGGTGGCTTACAGCAAACTGTCAGATGGGAAACTGCATGGTGCTTTGGGCTTTTTTTTTAATTTATTTTTATTTTTTTTTTCTGCGTGGTGCTTTGGGCTTTTTATAGATCCACAGGAAAGAGCAAGGACGCGGTGACACTTGCCTGGCACCAACGCGTGGCACTTGGCTCCTCTGGGAGCACCTCCGCCGGTGCGCTTTCCCCAGGCCGTGGGCAGAGCTGTGGGTTTTCCAGCTTCCTGCCGGGCACACACATCGCAGCAGCTACAGCCCAGAGTTTTTGCTTCTGCACCTTAGAACAAGTTTTCATTTTGCTTCCTTGGGCGTTTTTCTTTTCAGTGATTCAGTTTCGCTTTGTTTATTCACTAAAAAGTCTTTTTTTAACCAGTGACTGTTACACCTCTATGTGTACGTGCTGACTTGGAACCAATAAAAGCTTGGTTATGTGCTGCGGACCAGGAGTGTGGGTTTGTTTGTGCTGAGATTTGGGTGGAAATCTGTTTCTGTACTTCTTTTATCCACATTACTTTATTTCTTGTCTCGCTGCCATAAAAGATATTATATGCTGCATGAGCAGTAACGTTTAGCAGCTACGGAGCAAGTTAAGAGGGAATTTTGGCAACATGTGCAGCACAAATGAGGCACCCAGTTCACCTACGTCTCTGTGGGCAGCCACAGCGTTCTTTTTTTTTCTTATGCTGTGTGTGTAAGAGTGCTGGCTGTTAGGCAGCTGTACCGGCTTACAGGCTTAACCCTGACCCTAACCCTGGCCCCAGCCTGGTTTACAAGCTTACAGCTGCTAAGGAGCGGTGCTGGATTACAGCGCCCTGTCGTGCCGGGTGAGAAGCCATCCCTGCCCAAACACTGCGAGCGGACTTTTCTCCGGAACGAGACGAGCAACACAAACAAGCCAAGCGAGGAGCTGACGGGTTTTAAAACCTGAGTTAGTTTTGCAACTAAACGTAAACGAGAAACCTTTCTGCCCCCAGCCGCCCCCAGCGCTGACCCGGGGGTCTGTCCCTGCTGCGGCGGGGCCGCTTGGTGACCTCACAGCGGGTGCCCCCCGGAACCCTCCCGCCCCACACCACCACCGGCGGCCGCCCCGCGCCATGGGGCCGCCCCGCGCCCCCCACCTCGCCTGAGGGACCCCCGGCCCCAGGGGGACCCCAGGAGGGGCTGCCCCACGCCGTCACCCCAGGCCCCAGGCCTGGAGCGGGGGGACACCGGCGGCACTGGGGTAGATGCGGTGCGCAGCTGACCCCGACGGCCATCGTCACCGCCGAGCAAGGACACGCCAAGGCAGCGGGGCGAGAGGACAGCTGGGCTCAGTGGGCCTGCGCTGGGCTGGAAGGGGATGCTGGCCGCGGCGGCAGAGCAGGAGGTGCCAGGGGGCGAGGCGGGGAGCAGCCAGGACCCCCCGGCCCCACCGGCGGCAGCAGGGGACCCCCAGGAGGGCCTGGCCTGCGCCAGCCATGGGGCGGACGAGGAGGAGGCCCGCGAGAGCCCGCAGGCAAGGCTAGAGTCGAACACGAAGGCACCATCAGAAAGCCTGGAGTCCCTCCGTCAAAAATCTGACAGCGGCATCGATATTGGAAACAAACTGGTAAATGGGGCTGAAAAGGAAATTTCAGATAAACGTCCTGAAACGGCTGCAGCAGAGGGGCAGGCACCTCAGAGCGGCAGCGAGCAGGCGCAGGGGCAGGAGCACCAGCACACCCAGGGCCTAGCACCTGCGGGTGACAGCCCGGAGCCAGCGGCACGAGAAGCCCAGGGAAGGCGAGGTTCACAGGGCGGCCCGGATGACGGGGTTCAGCAGGCCGGCAGCAGCACCGGTGTTTCTAAGGAGAAGGAACTCCTGGGGGAGGCTGCCCGGCTGGAGGAGGGGGCTGAGGAGGCGTGTGGAGCCAGCCTGGAGGCCAGCAGCCTCCGAGGCCAGGAGTCCTGGCACAGCACCCAGAGGGTCTCCAGAGAGGCCAGCTGGCAGTCCCTGGGGGCAGCCTCCTGCCGCAGCGCCCAGGAGGGGCTGGGGGGGGACCAAGCTTCCTGGCAGCAGCGGTGCCCGTCGCCGCTCAGCGCTGACTCCAACGAGCGGCTGGAGCAAGTGCGAAACGCAACGTACCAGGCCGAGGAGGGAGCGACCTGGATAAGCAAACGAACGAGCAGACAAGTGACGAACAAGAGCCAGCAGACGAGCGCTGTGTGGAGCAGGAAGTCTCTGGCTGAGATCCTGAAGTCCCCCACCCAGAAATCCAAGAGCATCATCGATGCAGAGAAGCAGTCGTTAAAGCGGGCTGAAAAAGAAACTTGGGATAAATGTTCTGAAACGGCTGCAGCAGAGGGGCAGCCCACAAGGCAGGCATCGCAGCGCGGCAGGCAGCAGGAGGGGGCCCAGGGGTCACGGCAGCACAGCGAGCAGGAGGCACGGCGCGGCAGCCAGCAGGCACCGCAGCAGGCACCGCCTGGCTCCCAGCAGCCTGTACCAAAGGGATCACAGCAACCTGAGGAACACAGAGAGGGATCTGCACTGGTCTCTGAGAGCAGACTGATCCTGGAGCTTGAGCTGCAGGCTGGCAATCTGCAGGGAATAGAACTTGTGGTGGAGGAAAACGAACAGAGCCATGTGTTCTTTATAGGCTTGACTGAAACAGCTCAGCAGAAATACAATATTCTTTCACCGAGCGGAGAGAATTTGTTGTGCAGTATAGCAAGTAAAATAAGGAGTCATGGTGAGCAAACAAGTGACAATTGGATGAAAAAAAATCTGGAAACAGCAGAAAAAGTGCTGTTCCAGCGTTCCACTTCTGCTCTGGAGGATGCTCAGGTGACTTACAACCACATGTCAGTTGAAGGAGAGATGGGGACGAGCAAAATGGGGAAAATCCTGGTCATCTCTGATGAGCAAACAGGTGATACTGTAATTCAGGCAATTCATGAAACAACTCAGCCGCCTGGAAGTCAGCAGTCCCAGCACAGCCATGAGGCCGGCAGGGAAGTGCTGGCTGATGTCCCCGAGATGTGTGCTGGAGCAGGTGCAGAAGTGCTGCAGGTGATGACATACCAGTCCTGGGACAGTGGCCAGGAGAGCAGAAGTGCAGAGATGGCCTCGGGGCTCGTGCTCGCCTATGACATCCCCAACGACATGCAGAGCGTGGCCTTACCCAGAGAAACGGTCAGTGAGGCTCAGCAGACACACAGTGTTATTTCTCTAGACGAAGGTTCCTGGATCAAGAGGAGAACAGGCAAATTACTGAAGAACAAAAGCCAACAGACGAGTGTCGCTGCTCTTCAGGAAAGCAGTGCCACTGCACAGGAGTGAAGGGGACCAGGGTCCTCCTGCGGCGGGGTGGGAGCTGGACGCTGGTGGCAGTGGGGCAAGAGGGCGCTGACACCAGGCTGACCCGGCCGCCGGGACCCCAAGAACACCAAGGGCAACCTTCCCCTGGCAGGCAGTGATGGAGGAAATCCCTGAGTCGGCCACTCCTGCAGGGTGGCAGGGCCTGAAGAGCGGCACCTTCTGCACAGCGCTGCGGGGACTCAGCACCGGGGCACCCAGCACCAAAGACCTGACATCTACTTGGCCAGCGAAGAGCTGGGCAACAAAAATCTGTAGCCTGAAAAGAAAGGACAACATGAATAATTCCCTCCGGTATGCAGAAAGCCTTTTCTTTACCCACCCAGCCAGGAGGAGAGGAGTGCTTGTTGACATACAGGCAGCAGGCTGGGAGCAGGGGAAGGGAGGAGATGACAGCACTTCCCCCTCAGCCCCAGCTGCTCCCTCTCCCGTGGCCCTGCCGGGGCAGCCGACCCACATGTGTGCCTCTGGTTTTGTAGCAGTGCTGCCCGCAGAGCAACACAGCAGCTCAGCTTGGGCTACGGTGCTGGTACAAAGAGCATCAGTATGTCAGCGTGCTTATTCCTGGTTAACAGCTTTCTCTTGGTATGCTTTAGGAAGAGGAGACTTGTACCTTCTGGCTTTAAAGCACTCGTGAGAGGTTTCAAGCACTGCCTGTTGCTGTGCACATCTGTACACACCGAAACCGTCATCTGGGACATGAAAAGCAAGGGAAGAGAGGTGGAACCAGAAAATAACAGCAAAGGAAATCTTGAGCTGAAAGGTGTCAAAAGGAATACAAAACACATAAAAGAGAAAAGCAGTAAGAAAAAGAAAACCGGTCCTGTGTAGTCACTGAAGTTTTGCTCATTACCTCTGTCTGGGAGCCAAAGGCCTCAGGGCACGGCACACGTTTGCTCTGCGGCGGCAGCTGGGCTTGCACGCAGCAGCCCCGTGCCCGCGTGGTTTGTGCTGCAGAAAAGGCTCTGCCTATGTCCACTACCCGAGTTGCAGGCTCCTTGGCTCCTGAAATGGCCCCGCTTGGGAAAACTTGTCTTTCAACTGTACCTTTTTAATTTTTCCACCTATAAACGGGGACAACAGTGCTTTCCTTCATAGGTTTGTAGTGCAGGACCTAGAGGGAAGGGAAGGTCAGCACAGCCAGCAATTGGTAATGTGCCCCAAAGCAAAGACCTGCTGGCCACATTTCCTGCCAAAACCAGAGCAGAAGGGCAGTAGTGAGCTAGACTTGCACACGGGAGGGCCCAGGTGAAAGGTCCCTGTCTGCTGGTCACCCCCACACTGCCCGCCCCGCTCATGCTGGCTGGGAGACGCTGACGGGTTTCCTACTGCTTGCTCCGGTTTCCCCAGCACATCTTTATCTGCAGGCTTGCAGCATTAAGTATCTTTCCAAAGCACCAGCCCCCAACTTCTTATGATGATGTGAGCTTTTCACCTTGAAACACTCACTTTAAAAGGTTGTTCTAAATGTAGAGTAATCCCTTGGCTTGTAGCATCAAGCTTTAAAATACAAATCCTAAAGACTTGGATTCCAGGAAGAAAACAGAAAGTCCCAAGAGTTGCTATTGCTTTTTCAGACCCATGCCTTCAAGCCAATTTTGTGAGTATTGGCAGCCTTTTGACTTCATTCCACACATTTAGGTATGGCAGAACTACATCTGACTTTATTTCTAAAGGGCGACATAGTGCTTTTGGTCTCCTTCACTGAACTTGTATTTTTTATGTTTTATGGATTTTAAAGGAAATTTACAGCAGCACTGAGCTATTACTTTTTGAAGTGGGGGATTCAGGGAGAAGTGAGCATAAAAGTATAGTTTGTGTTGGAAATCTGAATCCTACTTTAAAATGCAACTCCACGTTGGGGCTGTTTAGCCTGGAGAAGAGAAGGCTCCGGGGTGACCTCACTGCGGCTTTTCAGTGCTTAAAGGGGGCCTATAAAAAAGATGGAGAGCAGCTTTTTGCTCAGTCAGATAACGACAGGACAAGGGGGCATGGTTTTGAATTAAAAGAGGGGAGAAGCACCGCAAGCAGCTGGTTGAAGGGGCAGGAGGTGCAGCTCCACCTGGAGCCGGACACATTTCTGCCAGCCTAGCCACAAAGATGCAAGGGGAGGAAGCCCCGGGGGCTGTGCTTCCTGCGGGCCAGGGGTGCTCCCTCCGGCTGCCTGTGCTGGCTGCCGGCCTGTGCCGATGGCCAAGTGTTCGGGGCAGAAGTCCGGGCTGTCCCATCACATCTGTTTTGCACTACTGAAGCTGATGTGACCGTAATGGCAGGGGAGGTGGGCTCGCGTTGAGCTCTTTGTCGGCTGGGGCTCTCCAAGTTCATCACTTCCAGAGTTAGGCTCTCCGGACAGCTCCCTGCAGACAGCTTTCTTCGGGAAGGAAACATCGTCTGCTAGTTTTCTCTGCAGTCACTGGAAAACATATTTTAATAGGACCACTTAGTTGTTATCAGCTTACTGCTCCGTGCTTTATCTCATACGCACAATGACTTTGATCAGTCTTTAGGAAGGCTTTTATCTAGGTAAGTCGCCAGAACTCTAGGTCAATCTCCCACACGGTTTCAGGTAGACTTAGGAAAATGCACGCTAACAGCAATTTCATATCAAAGCAGCTCGGGGATTTTGTCAATGAAGTGCTGCAAAGGTTGCTGTGGATCAATTTTCTTTGGACTTCTGTCATGTTTTGTGCTGTGAAAATGGGATTTGGGGGAACGGCTCGCTACTGGCAGGGGAGGCTGAAATGCCTGAGCCACGAGGAGCTCCCGCAGCAGCTGCAGGCGAGGGGCATGGAGAAAGAGGCTGGGGAGCCGGGGGCTCGCGCTGCTGGCTCTCGCTGCCGCGCTGGTGCTGGGGAGGCGGCGGTGCTGCGGGGGCACCGGGCTCTGCGGGGGCACCGGGCTCTGCTGCCCACCTTCCTCGTGCCCTCGGAGGAGCAGGCGTGTGGGGCTGGTGTCATTGCTTCCCGGGGGGATAGGGAGAGATTTGGCCGTCCTCTGGGAGGCACACAGCGTTCTGTGGGGGAGAAAACAGCTCTGCAGGCGCTTTCTAGACTCAGAATAAGAGGAAATAATCTGACCAGCCGTCGCCGAGAGCGATGAACATGCGGCGTTGCCTGCTGGAAAGGAGCTGGAGGCAGCGCAGCCTGCCCTCCTGGGCCTCCCCAGCGCCAGTTCACTCCTGGCCCTGCTAAACTCTGACCTCAAACCTGGGCTGAGTTGCAAAGTCTCTTGAAATGGGGAGCCAGGACGGATGAGAGGTTTGTTTGTTATTGTGTGAAGTCTACTCTTGCCTAGGAGACAAACAAAAGGTGGCTTAGCTTTATATTTTTGAGAACGTGAAGTGGTTTGTGTGGCTGTCATTACAACGCGCTTTGAAACGCTCACGTGGGGGGAGGCCGGGGAAGAGCTTCTGTTCCTCCTCAGCTGCTGAAGCAACGCGGTACAAATGCTGAGGTCTGTGTTCACCAGAATTCATACCTTTGTTATGGACGTCCAGTTTTATTTCTCTGTTGTGGCTCACAAAGCAGATTGAGGAAGGTTTCCAAAGGCACGGTGACGAGGCAGCCGCTGTTTCTGCTCCCCCAGCCCCTCCTGATGGCAGCGCTATCTCCGTGCTTCGGCACGCTCAGCCCCTTCGCCTCCTGCCCCTGCGTGAAGTTGCCTTCGGATGGGGACGTTCTGCTGTGTGCAAGCACATTTGTGCAGACGTGACTACCCCACAGCCTAGACAATGAGAGGAAACAGCCACGGGATATATCAGGAGGGCTGCAGCTTTAGGTAAGAGCAGCACCGACTGCCGTCTGTTTACTGACAGATCTCTCGTTTTATAAATAACTGAAGAATTTTAAACTAAACTTCTTTGAAAACATCATTTTTAACATCCCCATTTCATAGGTTTCAGCTCTCAAGTTGCTCTGAAACAAAGGCACCAGCTGCCCTCGGGTGGCACGGCAGGGTGACAGCCAGCGTGGCACAGCTCGCACGTGTCCCGTGCCCTCCTGCAGGCAGCCGTGTGAGCAGGGAGCTGCGAGTGCTCAGACTCCTGCTGGGTTGGCCACATACATGAAACATAAAAAATTGCTCCTAAGCAGCAAAGGGAGCCATGAGCTGGCTCTGGCTCTGAAAAATGTCCTACATTTGTCTGGGACGAGGAGGGGACGCAGCCTGTGCTGGGAGGGGACTGATCGGTGGCGGCTGAGCAGCCGCGTGCTGCAAAGAGCCCCTGCTCCCCGGCTGGGATGTCTCCTGCTGGCAGTCAGAGCAAGGAGCTCAGGCTGAACCAAGTAAGGAGCGATGGATTAAAGTATCCACGGAATTAGTGCTTTGCACCTGGCAGCTGAAATGTGTTATTTGGCAATGCGGCAGCCTTTGCTTGGAGGGCCCTCTTGCAGCTGAAATCTAGGCACACTCCAGCTTCTGTTGACATGGCAGTGGGAGTCACAGAGTTATTTACTGGGATTTTTACAAAAGTAAGAAGGCTGCATCGCGTCAGCTGGGTATCACAGGGACAAAACACACAGGATGGCAGACCCTGCTCCCCTCTCTGCCTACAAGCACCATTTGAAAACACCCTGCCTTTTTTGAGCATCCCTGCCGTTCCCTCTGCAGACCTGAGCCACGCGTCTAACACGGGTGGGGAGAGGTGGCTGCTGGAGCATGCTCCAAGTTCTCTGGCACCGGGCTGTTTCTCAGCTGCTCCTCCTGCTGAGAGTGAGAGCTGTGTGCTCGATGAGCCCCGAGCTGAGCCCTAACACTGGCATGGATGGAGTGCACGTGCACTCAGGCTTCAGAAGGGTGCACCTGGTAATTCTGCTGGTAAGCGCCCGGGTTAGTGTGAGGAGTGGTGTTTAAGTGGCTCGATATGGTTAGAATGGCATGATAGTACCCCTGCGGAATGGCTTTTTGAAAATTCCCTTTTAATTTTCTGAAATTGCAACGGTTAAATGTTTCTGGAGGGCTGCTCATTTTATTAAATACAGCTGCTGTAATAGCCAATGGTCTTGTACCAAACAACGTGAACAAAAAAAAGCAACCTACATGCTAGTGATTAGAGCAGAAATTCTGCGCTTGTTCTTCTCCTTACTCGTGCTCAGGAGAATGTTGCTTGACAAGAGGTAACAAGCTGTGTGTGAAAGCAGGCGTGACGGGCCCTTGGAAGCGCGTGCTGCAGGGAGGCGCCTCGGAGCCCTGTCCTGCGGAACGGGGAGCTCAGTGTGGCTTCTCGGTGGCCTGCAGGTAAATGAATGCAGAAACCACTCCTGCTGCAGGTGAAGGGGTTACCTGTGCAGGTGGGGGCAAAACGTGCAGCAAGGGGATGCAGCCTGGAAGAAGAGGGTGCGGGTAAGAAAGAGCAGGGGGGGGTAAAATCTCTCTCCCTTCAGGTCTCAAGCTGTAATTTCTATTTTGGAGAGGAATAGAGTAGGACTGGGGCACAGGGAAAGGTGGGAGTACCTGCACGTGGGCAGAGCGCTGTGGCTCATGGAAAACAGGTGCCCTTAGAGAGGAAAAGCCACAGGAGGGTGGTTTGAGTCTGTAGCTCTAGCATTTGTCTGTGTAAATCCATCTGGGGATCTAATTCACAGGATACCAAGAAGGTGAAATAGATATTTTACTGGTCTGCTACAGTTACTTAAATTAAAGAATAAGAATTTAGCACTGTTTTGGTGGGGCAACTGTTTTTTTGTTTTTTATTTTTCTCCATCATACGTTCACCGGATATTCAAAGGGATGGGAGCAATCTCTTCATGTTTCCTTGGACAACGGGGCTCATTTCACTGCTAGGCAAAGCTTCCCATGTTTGTAGGAAAATAACAAACAATTTGTTTCGCAGAGCAAGGTTTTATAGTTGTTTGTTGTAATTGGCACGTGAAGATGTGACAGAAAGGCATCCAACTTTTGCCAATTTGTCTGGCTCCGGCAGTTTCTCCTGCGAACTGATTGCTGGCAAAGTGCAGTGTTGCTTTCATTAGCTACCTCTGAACTTTTCTGGATGGAAGTGAGAAAGCAATCACTGTGTGTGCTGGGGGCAGGGCAAGGCAGGAGTTTTGTTTTCTTTTCATAATATTTCAGGTGATAGCCCAGACGTGAGGGTGGGAATTACTTTTTTCCCCTCCTATTTCTGAACACAGACTGAATGCAAGATCCCGGAGGCACAGCGGCCCCTAAGCCAGCACAGCCTCTTGCGCTGCAACGAGGTTGGGGAAAGGCCTCAGCTCCCGGGGATGCTGGGCAAGGCTCTGGCGCAGTGGGAAGAAGGACTGTGATGCTCCTAGGAGACAGCCCACGAGCTGTCCAACCGAGGGGTGGTGTCGCCGTGCCAAGGGCTGCGCGTTGGGCACAGGAGGTCCCACGGCATGAACCCCCTGAGGAGCGGCACGCGAAGCCCCGGGAGCTGCGTGTCCCCCGGCTGGAGCCCTCTGTCCCTGTCGTGTCCCCCGGCGACACGGTGATTTGCTGTTTGTAAGACCTGGCTTTGGGGCGTGCATGCGAAATGCTCAGCGGAGAGGCGAAAGGATGTCTGTCATGGGCAGGTTCGTGGAGCTGTGCCCGTGGCCAGGGGCTGGAGGTGCGGCTGGCCCCATCGCTCCGAGGATCTCCTGCAGGGGCAGCTCCTGCTGGGCTCTTCCCATCCCTGCTGTTGATCCTCCACCTCTAGAAGATGTCAGCCTGGATTAATAAAAAGCACAGCCTGAAACCGAGGTGGGAACCCTTTCTTTGGTTTACAGTAGCTCTTCCAGACTGTATTTTTCATACACTGATTTTGGTCCCCCATGAGCTGCAGATTTCTGCCTGCCGTCAGCCTGTGCTCGATGCCTGCCTGGCCCCTTCCTGCCCTCGCCCTCTTCCCCCTGCACCCTCCAGCACAGCCTCTGTTTTTGGGCCAGGTTGGACCTTCTGCACGGCAGGCTTTGAGGAAAGGGGACAGGAGAGGTCTGGAGCTCCGTGTTGATGGTTGCAGGCTGCCGGGAGCGCTCCCACTCCTTGTGCAGTAATTAGTTCAGCATTTCCTTATGCTCACAACTGCGAACCATATGCTCGGCACTGCTGTATAACGAGCAGCATTCCCAGCTCAGCAAACCGCTGCAGAGCTTCAGAAGGGTGGATGCAGTGCCCAACCCCAGCGCGCTGCTGCCTGCGTGGGCACTGCAGCGAGCGGTGCCCCTCAGTCCCTCTGTCCCAGCCCCTCCGGCCATCCCGGCGGGGCTCTGCCCCAGCTGCTGCTCCTCCTGCGCTCCCTGGGGCTCCCGGGGCGATGTACTGCCGCCGAGTGCCCGGGGCACAGCAGCTCAGGTGCTGAGTGAGGGGCAGAGCTCGAGGACTCGCGGCAGGGGCTGGGAAGAAAAGCTGCACCTGAATCCTGTGACCCGGAACCCAGAAGTCTGCTGCCGAGCTTCAACAACGTGATGCTTACAGCCTTCTTACTGATGTGCCAGCGAAAAACGTTTTGTCTACGACTCGCTGCTCTGCAGATCGTGCTGCCTTGCTCAGGACCCCCGCTCCCACGGGTGGCACTGCCGTGCGAGCGGTGCACAGCAAGTGGCTGGGCACGGGTGCCAGGGGCTTGTAGGCAAAGCGCTGCCCCTGGGCTGGGGCTCGTGCCAAAGGCACCCACCTCTTGCTGCCCGAATCATGTTGTCTGCAGCCGTCAGTGCCTCACCCTGTGCTGTGTGACAGCCACTGCGTGCTGCACGCACGCCCATCGCTTGTCTGGTGATTGCCATCACACTGTGCAGACCCAGGGGTGGTTCTGTGGGTCTGAGCGGCCACTGCTCTGTGCAGCCACATACTGTCCTGTGGCAGAAAGCTGGGCTGCCACTGAGAGGCTGGGGACAGCTCTCAAAGGGAAAAAACATCCTTTTGAAATCACATTTTGAATCCAGAAAGAGCTAGGGAACTGAAAGCACGTGGTGGAAGCTGCTTTGCCCTGGCTGCCATGTGGGTGCAGATAACCCAGCTGTGCCTGCCGCCAGCATCACGAAGGATGTCGTTGCGTGGGGACGAGGTGCTGCAGCGGCTTTGCTGGAGTATCAGGCACAAACACGCTCTCCGGCACACAGCATGAGTGCTTTTGAATATATTTTTGTCTTGAAAAGATGACTGGTTGTGGTCTCTGCTGTAAGAATCTCTGAGCTCTTTAAAAATAAAAAGCCATTACATAATGTTTTATTAAGAGCGCATCAAAGTGTTTGGCAAGTAATAAATTACATGTCACGGTGCTGCCATGATGCAGTCACTGAGATAAAGGTTCACAGATAGCTTCAGCTGCCTTCAAAGCTTTGTTTTCCATCGGCCCCTTGGAGCTGCAGGTCCCCTGGCTCTGCTGCACAACATTTTGCTAGCAGGAGAGGGTAAGCTAGTAAGAAGCAGGATGAAATTCACTGTTCTGAGTGCAGTCTGGGGGTCACTTCACTGAAGTTTTTTCAGAAAAGTGATGGTTTCAGGAAAGGTCTTGTTGCTTTTTAGAAGCTGGATAGGGTTGTGCTCGCTAGTTCATGCTGGTCATCCTCACCAGGGCTGTATTCTTCTGTAGTAAAATTTATTACTAACACAAACACCTGATGGCTGGGCTCTGCTCCACTGAGCAAGCGTGGGTGGTGGGAAAACAGCGGCTGCTCCCGCAGGGGGACTGGCAGACACATCTGTCACTCTTCCACTTGGGAGGTTCTTTGAGGAATACTTTGCTTATCTGGGTTATAACTGCCTGTAATTATGGGTGCGTACAAGTATTAGATAATAAATACCCATTAACCTCCTCCTTGGGAAGATACAAATGCAGCTGGCAGGCAGGGGCAGGCTGAAAGGCAGCGGTCTCCCTGAAGTCTCGTGGTGGGACCCAAACTGGTGGGATCGCTGCTTCAGTGCTGCTGTGATGAACTGTCCTTCCCCTGAGCTTTCTTTCCAGATAGCAAAGCTAACAAAAATCCCGAAAGCTTGCGAGGGACAGATATGTAAATATCTTTATCAGTTGCTTCTGACCCCATATTCCTAGGGGTGAGGACAAGCAGAGCTGTACCCGCTCCCTCCGTGCTGTGCCGTGGGTGCCGTTTGTTGTCATCGTGGCAAATTCAGCTGCAGTCTCATCTGCAATAACTGGCTGAATGCTGAAGGGAAAAGGAAGCTGAGTGTCTTTGGCACTTTAGAATAATGTGCCTTTTTTCATCTTGCCTAATTTAATGTGTGGTTCAGATGTTCCTGTCTGAGAGCTGTGATAGATCTTGCCTGTAGTGTGTAAGTGCTATACGGTCTGCGTTGCTCAGAGAGTAGCTTGTAGCTATTCATGCCTTGAAATAAAATATGAGGATGTTTAAATTCTCCCCTTTACATTTTGCACAGCAGTTATTAGTGAAACCAATGTATTTTTTGGCAGTCTTTGCTATTACTTTGTGACTATTTGTGTTTAACTAATAGCCTTTCTTTTCCCCCAAATTTCTCCTCGTATTCGGAGGCTTCAACAATACTCAAAACAGCAGTTTGCTGTAATGGCATGGCCTCATTAGGTTGATACATTTGAACATACATACTAATAAGGCTGTCATAAGGAGAAGGATACTTTATTTTGTTCTTCCCTGGGGTTGCCACTTGAAATAAGACCAATTGCCAATGGTGTGCGGTGCATTTCACCACAAGGAAGAAGGAGGCAAAGGCACCGAGGGCTTCATCGGGCTCCGGAGAAGCTGCATGCTTGCATGAGCAACGCTTCTCCCCCGTCTACCTATCTCACCATTTGCTCTGCATAGAAATGAATTTCACAGGTAGCACTTCTAAATTCATAATTAACTCCAAGTCCATAATTTCCAAGTGTGGGTAGATGAACTGCTGCTCAGCTCAGTGAGCACTAAAAATAGAGCTGCAGAGAAACCCCATGCCAGCTCACGAGCTTGGTTACATTAAATGTTTAATTAACAAAATTTTACTGCATTACTTATGGCTGTTTCTTCAATATATTGCTGTGTTTCATGAATGATACTGAGAAGTCTGCACTTGTTTTGTCATGTTTGTCATAAAGCTTAAATGAGTTTTTTTTTTTTTTTTGTAGAACAGACGACATTGAGGGTTTTCTTTCCCTTTTTTTAGTAATGGGCTCTGGAGAAGGTTTTTCTTTTGTTCTCATTATAATGGAGCCTTCTATTTCTTTTGAGGCATTGGCTGTATAAATCTAAAAGCTCTCATAATGCCTCATTTCAGCTTTAATAGTCATCCTGATTTTTTTGTTTGGAAAATACAAGCAACGTGGAATTGCAATTACAGTACAGACGCGTGAGCAGCGTACCAAGCCGCACGTCCCTCGGGAAGCTGCTGGGCTGCACGGCGCAGAGCCCGGCCGGGGGCTCCTGCCCGGGTCACAGCTCCTCACCCCCGCAGAGCCCCACGCGGCGCTGGCTCGGACATCAGCTGCAGCCCTTTTCCTTCCCAAGGCAGGCTTTGGGTTGCTCTTTTGGATATGTGCAGAGCCAAACGAGAGGAAAAAATGCAGTTTGGTTGTGTTTGGGTGAACTCTAGAACTCTATCTGTGTGAGCCTTCTGAAGTCTTGTCCTCTGATTTTTTTATTTTTTTATTTTTTTTTCCCCTGAAGCTGTAGAGGACTCCTGCTTATACCTGAAGGACAATTCTTCATTAACAGTAGATATGTCCTCAAGAAAGTCTGACCCTAACAAATAAGAAGCAGTCTGCAGCAGGTCTGTCAGTTTTGGCTTCTTCTCCATTTGTTTCCCAAGCTTTTCGGTGGCTGCCTGCTCCCTGCCGACAGCCCCAGCTACGAGGCTGGCAACCAAGCAGGGCGTTTTGTACAAAAAGAAGTTCTGCCACTGCTGTTGATCCTTCCTCTAATGGGTTTTCATTTGCAGGTAAGAGCTTGAAATTCCCTGCATGACAGGCTAAGAGCTGTGTTCATTGTTGAAGACGGAGATGCATTTCTGCCTTCTCTATGCATTCCCCACGTACGGGAATTTTTCTCCCTATGGCAACAATTTCAGCTCAACGCACCCGCTGGGTGGTTTGGGGGCACTCTGAAGCACCCATTCCATTACTCATTCTGCAGAATTCAATTCAAAGCATTTGTTTTAATTAGATCTTTTTTATTTAATTATATATTTTTTTAATTAGATCAATTGGCATAAGAAATGGAAGAAATAGGAACATTTTTGGCATCAGTGAAATAGATGACCTCCTTCTGCAGCCCGCCTCTCCTGTATGATAAAAATGATTATGTGCTCTGCTTTCCATGGGACTTTGACCTCAAACGCAGTGCAGCTTCAGTGGGGACTTACCTTGACGCACAACAATCAATGTACATATATTTTAGTTACTTAATTTCTGGCAGCATTATGTACTGTTACAAACCTGCTTTGGCCACGTTATTTTCCTTCTGATAGGCGTTGTGATATTGATCTTCACCCTGAGCCGAAGCCGCTCTTTGCTCAGCCACGAGGCTGGCTGCTCCTGTGATGGGGCAGGCCGGGCAGTGGTGCTCAGGGGGCAGCCCCGTGCTCCTGCCCCTGCCGTGCTGCAGGCCTGCTTGCCCCACACTGCTCGTGCAGTGCCTGGGGGATGTGGCCGGGACTGGGCTCATCCCGACCCACTCGTCCCTGCCGGTGCTCCCGGGGTGCCGACAAGCGGGACCCCTGTCCCCGAGCAGCTTGCGGGTGCTGCGCTTGCAGCCGGACCTGTCCCCAGTCTGTGCACAGCCATAAACTGCTCACAATAAGCCCACTAACACAGTTTTGCTATTTGTAAGCTGTGTTTCCAAAACCAGCCCCAACCCAGCCCTAAGGCATGGCATGCCACCTTGCCACGGCGCTCCCTCGTCGTGCGGGAGGGAGACGGGGCCCTGGGGGTGCACAGGAGTGCCCACCGTGACTCCCCTAGGGGCACTCAGATGCTTTGTAGGTGAAGTGCAGAGCCTGCTTTTCCGGCGAGCCTTCAAACAGCTGTTAGCTTTAACAGGGCTAAAACCTGCTGCTGTTTGGAGCCGTCTCTCCCAGCCGCAGAGGCAGCGAGGAGCGGGGAGCCGGGCTGCCGGCTCCTGCTGTGGCGGGCAGGTAAGCTCAGGGCCGGGAGAAAACACATCGAGCTCATTAATCACTGCTCTGAAAGGTGAACCTGGTTCTGGTGTGCTGTTCAGTCCTGCTGCTGTTTAGGAATACAAATCATGATGGTTAGCAGTTTCCATCTTCAAAACCCTTTATGGACATGAACAAATCCATCCTCACGGCACGGCCTGAGCAGTGCCCGGAGCACTCCCAGGTGCTGGCGAGGTGGTGGCAGCCGCGCTCCCCTTCCTGTCAGGAAACCAGCCCTGGTCTCTGAATTAACTGCAGGTGGCAGGAGTGTGACAAACTCGGTTTTAGGGTGAGTTTCTGATTGCTTTGTGTGGCCAAGGAGGTAAATATTGCTGAAGCAGTTGTGCACAGAAATGCCAGATGCAATGTTTCACCTCAAACCACGAGGACTACAGGGGCAGCAGTGCTTGGCCTCTAAAGATGTGCTGCTTTTCGCCACAATACTGCCAAATACGCGATGTGCTGTCTGTCCGTGCCAGGATGGTGTCTGACTGCCCAGCACACAGCGCGGGGCAGCTGCGGGGCACTGAGACCCCCGGTTCCCGTTGCCCCTTTGGCTGGGCACTGAGCAGGGCGCAGGGGGGAATCACCACCCGCAGCCCCCCGCGCCTGAAGGAGTCCTCCAGACACAGGGGCACAGCAGCTCTCGTGTGAGAGGCACTTGGGTGATGCGGGTGTTGATGAAAAACATTTTTAAAAAAATTATATTAAAAACTATTATCTCACGTTGCTCATTTTAAGGTAGATGTTGCCTTACACTAGCACGCCGCATTAAAATGTGCGGCAGGTATTGCAAGTTGTGTGACAGATGCATTTTGCAACAGGGTTGATTCCTACAAGCTCGCAAAACCATTAATCCGTCATCGCTACAAGGGAGCTGAGATATGCTCTCCTTTCTCTGTGCTCAGAGGATCAGAGGATGCTGATTTATTTATTTTTGGCTTTTTTCCAACTGCTTTAAATCCCTGTGGTATGAAGAGAAAATCTACTTCGTTCTCTTCCTACTTGTGCAGCATGTTCGGAAGGAAGTGGCGCGCAGGGGTCTTATTTCCCGGTGCTGAGACCATCACACACGAGTGCCCCTGTCCCGGTGGCTGTTCCGTGGCTCGGACAGCTTTCTGCCCTGAGGACCAGCAAAGCCCTTGGGCCAGGAACCCATGGAGATGGGTGAGTGCCCGATCACAGGCAGAAACACCTCGTCTAGAATGTCGGTCCTAGGCTGTATTTTTATCCACTTTATAGAAACTGCAAGTGGTTTTTTGAGCTATCTGACGATTAGAGGCTGATCTCAGCAGCTGGGCTCCTGCCTGGGCTCCTGGCCATCCCACCAGGTGCTGGGCGAGGTGCAGCCACACGCCTCTAGGTGCATGCGGCGAGCTGGTCCCTCTGCCTGACGGGGGTGGGCAGAGTAATTCACATCTCTAATCTCTTGTTAACCTCTTGAAAAATGAGTGATGAGGGAAAACTGAAAGATGGGGGAAGCAAGGAGAGTCAGCAGCCGATTCCATTTTATTTATTTATTTATTTATTTTCCTGGAGCATCCCTGAATGTTCTTGCCATAAAAGCAGCCCTGAGCAGTGATGCTGTGTACTTAGAGGAATCACCCTGTCTGCCCATGTCACCCCTTCCCAGCCCCGTTGTGCCGGCAGGACAGGGCATGGTGAGTCCTGCTCTCACCCCTGGGGACACGAGCCCCTCGGGCTGTGCGTGAGCGCTGGGTGCCACCCGTCACACCGCTCCCTGATAACGCGCTGCAAGGCAACAGGGGCGTGGGAGAGACAGACAGAAGGTTACAGAAGTCCAGGTAGGTGACATTCGTTGGTCTTTCCTTGTCAAGCGATGCAGTGACTCCATCACAGAAGGCCACCAGGTTGGTCAGGCACGACTTGCCCTTGGTGAAGCCGTGCTGGCTGTCTCGGACCCTGGCTTGTCCTGCACCTGCCTTGACATTTCTTCCAGGAGGATCTGTTCCATGATCTTCGCAGGCACAGAGGTGAGGCTCATTGGTCTGTAGCTCCTGGGTCCTCCTTTCCACCTCTTTTAAAGATGGGAGTGACGTTTCCCTTTTTCCAGCCACAGGTACCTCACCCGACTGCCAGGACTCTTCAAACAGGATGGAGAGAGGCTTGGCAACTCCGTCGGCTCCCTCAGGACCGTGGGATGCATGGCATCAGGCCCCATGGACTCGTACCTGTACGGTTTCATCGGGTGGTCTCGAACTTGCTCCTCGCTTACAGTGGGAAGGACTTTGCCCCCTCAGCCCCTGCCTGGAGGTTCTGGACTCAAGACACGTGGCAAGCCTGGCTGGCAGCGAACAACTTGTTGAGCACCTCAGCCCTCTCCGTGTCTGTTTTATTTACTGCCCTGTTCTGCGCTCTCTTGTTACAGCAGGCGCAAGGACCAACGCCTCCAGCCCCCGCTGCCTCCCTCCTGGGCCCCCAGGCACAGGGGCGGCCTTGGAGCTGGGTCCCTTTTCCCGGGGCTGGCAGTGGGGGCTTTCAGCCTGGGGCAGCTTCTTTTCTATGATAGTATTTTTTTTCTGTGATTTGGTGTGGGTTTTATTCAAGGCTTGCTTTGGTAATATGTTTACAGATTACTATTTTAAAGACTCTCAGCTTGGCTCCTTGTACTTATTTTGTTTTATACACACATGTATTCTGCAGATAACACAGAGGAATTCAGCTCGTTTCATTAAAAGTGAAGGGAAGGAGCCTCGGAGAGGCACAATCTGCACTCAGAAGTAATGAACTTGCTGCGAGCGAGGACAGCTTGTTCTCTCCCCAGTTATTTATTTACTTGCTTGTTTGCACGACGGCAGATGGATATCGGTGTGCGCTGGGCTTGCTTTGCAGTGGAGGTGCAGAAGCTAAACCGCAGCTAAACTATCTGAAAGCAGTTCAAATGAAGAACTTCTCCCCTGATAAGAGGCTAAAAGTATGGCTTAATTAGATGAGCAAAGTAGGAACTGGAGGAGGAGGATGTGGCTGCCTCAGAGAAATGCACTGAGGGCTAAACCCCAGGGAGAGAAAAGCAATATTTAACCTAAAGGACAGTGCTGGCACAGGGACAAATGGATTTAAAATTTCCATGAATAAGTTTAGGCTGGAAAGTAGAAGAAAGTTTCTGCCATTCAGAAGAATAAATTACAGAATAGCTCCCTATAGAAGAAGAGGAAAAAAAAAAAGTATTTTCTTTTAAGATAAATTTTATGTCTTTATGAAAATTAGCATGTGGTATGATCCCATGGAAATATTAAATGTTCTAGGTAAGTCTTTGCACAGGAGATTGACTAAGCAATTGCCATCAAGGATCGGGGGTCCTAAAGAAATACAATACATCACAATTACCCTATATACTCTAGGTTAACAACATTTTCCCAATATGTTATTTTAGCATGAAATTATTTTCAAAAGTATCTTGGAGTACAGCTAAAGTGTGTTCAGTACTCTTTCTTCTTCCTGTGCTTACTTTCACATACATGTACTTTATTCTTTGATTAATAAATTTACTTTGCTATCCGTACACAGTGAAAGTACCCTATTAAAAAAGACTGAATATTTAACTGAAGTTTAAACTTGTCATTCAATGATCTGATAAAAAATGTCATAAGTTATTCAAATTCCAAATTAAATCCCTGGGCAAACATTTCAAAAGAAGCTGCTGATTTGTCAATGTGTACCACTTCATTTGTTGGAAATTTTCAATAGCTAAATCATAGTGCTTCTGCAAAAAACACTAAATCGACAAGTTGATAAGGATGGTCTGATGTCCTGAATATTGAGTTATTTCCCAGTGTTCCATTTTTGTTGGTCTGAAATTGTCTCTACCTACCCTCTAAAAATCCATTTTTATTGTGATGGGATTTTATGTTCATATAATTTTGCAGGTTATTTACTGTGAATGAGAAAAGAATGAGTTTTAAAGAGATGTGATGGATAAATGATGCGTACCTCTCCAGCTTGCTATTTTTCTTTTAGTTATAAGTAATATATTCATTCCTTCTTATAAGGCAAAGAAAATTACACAGTAAGAGACAAACCCCAGGAGCACCTCTCTGGGAACCCCTCCGTGCAGCAGCAGCTACGGGCAGGAGGAACACCGGGGCTTCTGCAGTCATGCCTGGTCCACGCTCATGTCTCCCGCTTGCAATTTCACAGTGGTAAAATATTTGCTTTCCAGCTTAGAGGAAGGGAACGGAGATCCACTGCTGTTAACTGCAGAAGTTAAATAAGGATCTCCTTTTAAGTCAGAGCCAAGTTTTAAAATGCTGCAGAAGCCCAGTAAATGGTGGTGGATTGGCTTTTCTGACCCACCGCTCACCAGCTCCTTTTATCTGCTCAGGCTCACACGTCCTAGATCAAGGAGGCAATTTCCTTTACAACAGCCTGGGATGCACAAGCCTCAATACACCAGCAGTCATCTTAGTTTTCAGGATCAGTGGACTACAAAGAGAAAAGAAAGAGAACAATTTAATAACATTTCTTTTCCATAGGCAGCTAAGTCTGGGCACGCAGTCTCTCCCTCTGCTTTCTCTTCCTTAGCATGCACTGCTTATCCCACCAGATGCAGGAAAGCCCCTGAACTAAAACGTAAGTCCAAATAGGAAAGAAGCGAGAGGAAGTCTAAAAAGAGAAAAACCCTTTTCACCCCCTCTAAAATTCATACGAAATGTGTTCAAAGCAATCCACTGGCATCTAGGTTGCTGTATTGTTAGGAGGCTGCATACCACCCCGGAGTCCCTCTTATTTCTAGTCTGTATGTTACACAGCTAAAAAGGCTCTGCATGACAAAAAAGGAGTGTGAAAAAACTGCTTTCAGGCTTAAAAAAAAAAAACAACTCGTTTTCTGTTCAGCTTGCTATGGCACTGAACAGCTCCCCCCCCCCCCCCCCCCCCCCCCCCCCCTTTTTTTTTGCTGTGACAGCAAAACCCACCTTGTCGGTACTTTTTCTCTCTGGGAGTTAATATTCCAGTCCTGCAGCTCCCTGCAGCAGGCAAGCCTCACGCATTCCCCACGCCTCGTGGAAGGACCTATCCAGGCGGGGAAGGCACGCGCCGCCTGCCAGCCCTTCGCCCCAGCCCGTGCTGTTAGCTTTCCGCCCCACGTTCCCCTGCCGTGGCCCGGCGGCGGGCACATCTGCAGGGCACAGCTGGAGCGCTGCCCGTCCCCAGGGCTCGGAGCCGAGCCGCTCGTGCCGGCTCTCCTGAGCCTGCTGCCACTGCACGGCTGCGCCCTGGGTGCTGCAGCCGCAGCCGGGCCTCGGGGAGCACCCCCGCGTGTCGCTGCTCCCGGGCATGCAGGATGGCAAGTGCTGAGCAAAGCTCTGGTGGTGTCCCATGGGTGTTATTCTTACCGTGCTTGACGTTTATGCACTTTTCCTCTTTTGATGTTGCTCCTGTACAGGAGGTGCTGCTTTGGGCAGTATGAGAGCTTAAGGAAAGCCTCGTCCTCCTTCCACAGAAGTGGATTCAGAGCACCAGTTTGTGCCTCTTCTCAATACAGGAGATGTATTAACAGATATTTAATTTCCTCTCTTACCAGATAACCTGTGTTTTCCCAGTGTTTGCAGAGGGGTGGTTTAGAAGGGGGACATGGCAAGGACTGCAGCCGCCTGGCTGGCTGCAGGCACCAGCTGCGCTGTGGTGCTGGCGCTGCCGTGTGCCGCCGCTCCTGAGCTGCACCGGCACTCCCACCGGCCCTCCCCGACGTGCAGAAACCCACCGATTCTCAATTGCCTCAGCAAAGTACGAATCAAAGTAATCAAGACAGCAGTAAATAGAAAATTGATTTCAGATTTGCCTGCTTTGGGGCTGCCGCGTTTCACTTCCCACAAGTGCGAGCAGGAGCCCCTGAGGGCCGGATGCCACGGGACGCCGGGGGGAGGCAGGACCCCATCCGCCTCCCAGCCAGCTGCTGGGAGAGGGCAGCCACCCCCCGAAACAGCGATGTGAAGGGAAATGCGGTGACTTGGATGCTTCAAGTAGCAATACTTCTCACAGCAAATAGCGCCAAAGCAGCAGCTTTGCGCCTGCAGAGTGACGGGGTGACGCACAGGTCCCCTGATGCCCGTGGTCACAAAGCCTGCCCAGCACGGGGATGGTCGCAGGGCCGAGAGCCAAGCGTGAGCCCGTCCCTTGCAGGCTGCAACCCCCAGCGCCGTGCTGCGCGTTGTGTTGTGCACTGCTTTCCTAAGGACCTGCCGAACAAACTGAGCGCAATGAGAAACATTTTAAACAACTTACTGCACTTCTAATAGCACGTGGCATGAAAAACAGCCTGTTCCGTGAGTAGATACAGGCAGTTAAGGGAGAGACATATTTTCATTTTAATGTGCACTCTTCTCAAGGTGAGTTAATAGAGGCTTTTTATAATGACCTAAATAAAACCTCGATTTCTCATGCCTGTAAGCACTCTGTATTCTTTCTAATTCATTCAGGTTTGTACTGGGGAAATCAGCTGAACCACGAACCAAACACTTTGCAGTGCATTCTCCCGTAATTTCCCCACAAACAGGGAGATGTTTGTACAGTGTGAAATGAGGCAAACTGGAATAGCAGTAACGGCTTGATAAGAAGTTCCTAAGTATTCTCTGCCTTATCTCTGCTATTAGCTAATTTGAGACTGGGCGGTTGCCATGGCGATGTGGAAGCAGGCGGCGGGATCGATGCTGGCTGGGACACGGACGGGGAGAGGACAGAGCACGGGGGCACGGGGCTTTTCTGCCCGCTGCCAGCCCGCGGCCACACGCACGCGGTGGCTGGGCACGTGCCCCTCTAATCGAGGGCGGGTGCCTCCCGCGCAGGTGTGCCCTGCCCCTGGTCCGGCTGGGGCTGCGGGGACGGAGGCAGAGCATCCTCGGCGGAGGCCTCGTGCGCCGTGGCAGAAAGCCGATAGCCTGCAGCTGCACGTCTTTTAATTGCTCCTTGGGTAAACGCCCGGAGTCTGGGGGCTCGCTCCCAATAAGTCCAGATTTTCTCCATTTAGCGAATCTCATCCCAATGGTCTCTTCTAAAGCTCACGATTTCCACCCGTGGAGCCACAGGTAAGTGCATCTGCTGTCTTAATGAAAGTACAAACCACAGAAACAATCCCTTCTGGATGAAGAAGAGCCTCTGAGCAGCAGAGCATGCTCTGCTGGCGGAAATATCTAGAATATTGTTTGTAACAGGCAAAGAAATGGAAAAAAAAAGTGAGGAAGAGACAGCACAGCGAACAGTAAATCTGCAGCATGGAGGGCAGGCTGGCTGAGCCCTGGTAGAGCTTGAGGGCTTATCTCACCCAGGGATGCAGTCCGAAAGCTTCTCCGAGAGCTCACAGAAAGGAGATGGCTTTATTTTGTGTGTGAGGGAGGCTGCGGTCTGCAGGAGGTGCCGCTGGTGTTGGTCTGTCAGGGATTCAGTAACAAGCTATCTTCATCAAGCTGAAACCTCTGCAAGGTCACAGGAGGAGTTTTCATCCAGCGTAACAAAATAGACATTTTTCTAGGTACAGAAGTTGAGCTAAGCTTCTCACTTTGAGAACCAACAAGAAGCGTTGGCTTTGACCTGGGAAACATCCTATGAGTCTCCACTGACGCATTCCCAGTTCTAGTAGGCAGGAAAGCTGCATGCTGGAGAGGATGTCCAGTTCAACAGAGTTAAGAAATAACCTCATCCTTGTCCCAAGTACCTACATGAGTGTGGGAGTGCTAACAGCACAGAGTGTTTCCGCCTAGCAGACAAGTGCCTAATGAGATCTGGTGCCTGAAGCTGAAATGAGACAAACTGAGCTCAGAAACAAGAAATCACTGCAGGTCATGAAGTACTGGGACATCTTAACAAGAGCTGAAATGGATTGTCCATCACTGGAAATTAATAAAATCAAGATTGGATGCTTTCTCAAAAGCTACGTGAGAATTAATTGAAGGGAGTTGTATGGTTTGAGTTATCTGTGTTCCCCTGGGCACTGTAAGTCAGGCGTTTTTACCCCACTACAAAATAGCCTGCATGTGCCTCAGAGACCCATGGAGTGCCTCTGGTGCTGGGTCGGGGTGAGGGAGGGGGTGTAAACAGTGGGATAGGGACTGTGGGGCTGGACGTGGTCGTCTGGTTGCCTCAGTGCTCCTGCGTGAGCAAGATGTGGTGGGGGACAGGGGACGGCCAGGGCAGCGACGTGAGCAGGCGGAGGGGCAGCGGCGGTGCTGAGCAGCCCCAGGGGGGGTGCAGGTGGGCAGAGCCCCGGCAGCGAGGAGGGGCAGGCATCACCTCCACCTGCTCTGCTGTGTCCTGGATCAAGCAGAGCAGTTTCTTATGCACTGATATGGCTCAAAGAAAGACGCAGCAGAAAGGAAAGAACAGATGGAAACGGCAGTCTAGGAGGCGTGAAACCCCGTGGTGTCTGGGCATCTAGCTGGGGCCATGGCCTCCTCAGCATCTCCCCCATCACTTTGCTAGTGAAAACGTATGCTTTTTCTCATTATCAGTGCAGCATGAAATGATGAAATGAAGCAGGGCTGGACGTTCAGGTGGAAGGAGCACACCTCGCTCCTGTGCCCACTGCAGGCACAGTGGGAGAGGGGCAGGGCTCGGAGCTGGCATCTGAGCAGCACCCAGACGTCACCGCCGAGCCAGGCACTGCGCCTTCATTACCTGCAATTATCACAGCAGCTTTTCACAGAATCAAAGGCTTCTCCTGGTAAGTACATTGCTGTTGATTTGGTGTCATTAGGCTGTGTTTCAGATGAACTCATTTTAAAGCAGCCCAGGAAGGTTTTGATATTCATCCCGAGGAGGCACCGAGATAGTGAAGGCACTTGCTGACTCAGCTAATTTCTGCTCTCTGCTTTAATCCAGCGCACAGATAAATTATAGGAGGCCTTTGAAATATCTCTCATCCCTGCTAATTGATATGCCTCTCGGATGGCTCTGTGCTTGAGTTTCGCTAATAAGCCAGATATGACCAAGCTCCCTCGCACGAAGGCAGGTAACCTGCCCAGCAGATGCCGAGAGGAGCACGGCCGATGGGCACAGGGACGGGATCGCAGCCGAGGCTCTGCCGGGCTGGGGCTGCAGCGCCTCGGGGCAGCATCCACTCCAAAAACATCGGCTCAAAAGTATTTTTTTTCCCTCTAAAATATTTCTGCAGTTGTTTAAAAAGGGAGCTGGAAGACCGGGTGGAACATCATGGCTGAAATCCTTCCTCCAGCTTGCCCGTGGCCCCTGTGCAGGGGCTGCTGCGGGGGCGAGGGGTGGCTGCAGGAGCTGCTGCCCGGGGAGGGGGCACATGGCTGGGACAGGGATGGCTGCTGGAACTGTTATTCAGGCTTAATTTTATTTTTAAACTGTTCTCCTGGAAGTGGGAGTAAAAAACCTAGGTTGTCTTCATGGCAGGAATCATTCAGTGGAGTCAAGAGCGTCACTGAGCGTGGTGATGCCCAGTGTCCTCCCAGGCTGCAGGGTGGCTGTGGGGCAGCAGCGTTGGCCCGGGGGACAGCAGGGAGATGTGGGGTGAGGCTGAGCCGTGGCGGTGGCTGTCCTCCCCCAGAGCATCCCTGGGACGCGTGGGTCCTGCCCTCCCCTGGGGCTGGGGCTCAGAGCAAAGCCCGTCCCCACCACTCCTGCCCGACCGCTTCCAGTGAGACATTGCTTCTTCCAACTGGACATTTTTGCATCACTTGAGAGCACCAGGAGATTACAGAATGTCCTTTCCTCTTCAAGGTTTTTTAATTAACATTTCTATTATCGAGCTTAATTAGAACATCTCTGGCTTCCATCTGCTTTTCTCTGTTACAGCCTGCTGAAGACACTTTGGTATGACACGATGCATCATATCATGAGGAATAATAAATGAACATCGTTGTGCTCAGATTACACAGCGTGAGCTGAAAGATCAGGCCGTGAGGTCGAGAGGTGACTGCTCATTCTTTTAGCTCCTGGCTTATTTCTGGGTTAGAGTAAAGCTGTGATTGTTTCTGATACTGAAATTATGTGTGCTGTGAGTATTGAGCCAACCAAGCACTGTGAGGAGAGATGCGAGAGATGCTCAGTTGTCCTCTCACTGCTTGTCTGGTCGTCAAACGTGCACGAAGCTCATCAATTTGTGAATGTTTGCTAGCAACATCTGTGGGTTGTATTTACATTGGGAAATCTGGTGTTTTTCTCCGCAGCAGCATGGTTTAGGAGAGAGCAAGAGCATCCTTCTCTCCATTTCTGGCACCTCACGGGCACCTGCCAGCTCTGCTCTCCCCGCAGTGCCTCAGGTACCAGGCGCACGGCTGCTCTGGGTCTGTCTGCAGTCATCAGCTTTTCTGAAACCTCTGCTAAAAAGTTCTGGGGAACCTTAGCAAGGGGTGGTGGTGTCAAAAATCCAATACAGAGGCAGGCTGTGTGAGCACAAGCCCCTCAGCAGCGCTAGGGCTGCACGGCAGTGTCAGGGGGTGGGCAGGGACAGACTGGGGCTCCGGCGCCCTCCCGCCTGCAAAGTGCCTTGTCACCGACTGCATCACCTGCAGAGTCAGTTTTGTGGCAACATCAGCTGCTTCTAAGAGCTTTTCTGTTCCTGTTTCCTGCTTGTGTAACACTGGGGAAAGGTGGCACAGAGAGCTTCTCCCTCTCCTCCCCTGGGAACAGCCCTGCAGGAGCACTGCTGAGGTCAGGCGGGCCAGGTTAGGCTGGCTCAGGTGTCACCATCACCTTCTGGTGGGGGTTTTATCACGCCACAACCTGCTGAATCCCACACTTTTTCACCAGAAGTGCTCTGGGGGTGTTTGTTCTCTGCCCCCCTGGAGCAATGTATCACGAATGCTTCCAGCAGGCCGTAGTGGCAGGGCTGTGTTAATGCAAGCCCAAGACCCGCGAGCACACCCCTTTCCTCTTCATACTGCAAGCGCTTCTCTGTTTTTGCTGGTGTAGGAATTTATAGCTATGTTCTTGTAAAACATGATAGTTTGGAAATGTAGCCCTTCCTTTGCTGGAGGTGGATTTCTGTGTTTGTATACAGCACGTGAGTGTGCCCGTATGTAAGTACTGAATCTAATGGCCCCCAAGTAAGCATTTCCTAATTCCTTGCAGCTTGCTGTCAGGGCCCATTATTTGATACATTGGGTTTAATTGATGATCTCTCACACAAAGCGTTTTTTCTCCCTTGCAAACCATAAGTTGCATATCTCTGTTCACTTGCAGAATCTCTCAGCCAAGACAAATGACCCGAGGCGAGGAGGGCAGGCCGTGGTTTTACCGCCCGCCGCCTCCTGGTGTGGAGGGGGCTCGGGGGGAGCTGGGGCCTCACTGCTCCCCTTGGTGACGCCGGGGACATCCCCTTGGGACATCGAGCTGACCGTGGCTGATGCAGCGGCTACGCAAACCACCACTTCTCCTGCTCTGAATATTGCGCTGCCAAATGTCTACTTGTTGAGATTGTCTCCTGATAATTCCTTCTGTGTGTATCTTCAGCAGTTCTGTATCTTTTGCATAATTTGTTATAGCAGTAGCAATAATCTATACAGATAAGAGTTCTCTTATCATTAGGAATCATCCTTCAAGGCAAATGAAAAAACACCCCGTGGAGGTGAGCTGAAACCCAAGCTCCAGAGGAAGGACTTACTGTGGGCTGCCAAAACTTTACGGAATGAACCAAACCCACGCTTCCTGGGCACGAGGGAGAACTGGGGTTTGGGTCTGGGTTTCACACCTCCATCTAATAACTGATTTTTATCATGAGCTGTGAAATAGCCAGCTGGGGAGGTGGGCAGCATCTGCTTGGAGCTGCTGGTGGGACCTTTGGCCTGAAAGTGTCTCCTGAAGGTTATCCTGCTGGGTCTGCTGTGCCTGTAATTCACACCGTGCTTTCTAAGCAAAACACTGCGCTGCTCGCCCACTGGGTGCATACGTCCTCTCCCATGGTATTTGGAGCTGGGCAGGAGGAGAGGGGGATTTTGGTTGCGAGGTCTTTGCCTCTGCAAAACCACTTGTGTGACAGCGAGGCAAGGGCTGGGCTGGGCGGTCAAGTCGCCCAGTAGCTTGGGGGGAGAGTACGGGAGGCTGGTGCTCCACGCTGCACCGTGCTCCATGCGCGTCCTTCAGCCGTCTGTCTGCGCTCTGGCACCAGGAGAAACCAAGGGAGGTATTTCTTTTCTCTTTGGCAGAAATTAATACGCTTAGCAGCGATACCGAATATTCAGTACAGCAAGACAAGGGAAGCACCTTTACACAAGATAAAGCTGTAGCAATAGATGACAAAGATAAGTACAGCGCAGAAGATATTTCTTATTAAAGAGTTGGCCCTCATGATTTGTTTCCTGCATTAGTGATGACGCATGGCTCCTATTCACATTAATAGGCAACCATAAAGTATTTTTGTCAGCTGAGTTTTACCCGGAGTTAAATAAAATATTATAGTTTATGACAGATTTAACAACAGGCTTCAACTTTACAGCATCCTGTTGCTCTTCTATAGCAGACTGAACATATGCTTTTTTTTAAACGCCTCTAACATATTGCATAAGCAATCACATTGTTGTGATAGCGTGACTTTTTAGCTTGATTACACTACAAGATGAGCTTTTAAGCTTTTATGAGAATGCCATAAAAGTCAGCAGCGAGATGAAACGCCGAAACAGAAAGCGAATGCCGGTCCTTGCTGAACGTTACCGGAGACCAGCTGCGTGCTGCTAAGCTCACCACGGCCGTGTCGGACGCGGGGCACAGGGCCCGGTGTGGCGCATCGCCGCCGTGTGCGCGGGGGCTCGGCCAGGAGCTGCACGATGCTTGCACCACGGGGGTCATGCTGCTGGCAGGCCCGCTTTCGCTCGGCCTCTCGCAGGGCTTGGCAGGAAAGAAAAATTACAGCCCCTGAATGAGGCTGTCAGGGGAGCGGGGATAAATTAGCCAGCGTTCCCTTCTGGCTTTGAGTCTGTAAGGTAAACTAATATTCTTCAGTTCCGTGTTTTAAGTGCCTACAAAGGGCTCGATGTGTGATCTTCTAAGGAGCGAGCCCCGCGAAGGCCACAGGGGTGAGCCTGGGTGTGAGCAGGGGCACAGCTCTCCCCTGGGAGCTCCCAGGGGCAAGGCACCGTCCCCAGGTGGCATTGCAGTGACTGGATTTCCCTAACGGTGTCTGTAGCTGCACGAAGTACTTGGGACACAATTAAAGCACACATAAATAGCGTGCAGGAGAGAAACATTGCGATGTGCTGTTTGCTATGCTGTTGTTTTTCCAGATTTCAGAAACATGCCCTACAGACTGTTTTGATGGAAGCCCCGAACCGCTCTTTCCCTCTGTGCCAGGGCCAACATTGTTCTGCCTTTTCACTTCTCAGAAGCCTTCAGATATGTCAAAATCACATTGATGAATTGCTGCAAAATTTTGAAGCCCAGCATAATTTGCGGTTAACACACTTCCTATTAATGTTTCCTACCCTCGCATTTCAAGTGGAACATTAAAGTTTATGGAGTTCAGAAACAAACTGTTTAATTGCTGGACACAGGATATATTTTGATCTCTTTCAAGAAAAGAAAATGAGTGAAAGCTCTGCTTCATTTGCAATTGAAATTAATAAGATCAAAGCAAAAATTGGCATATTTAAGCAGCATTAATTCAAAGGAACATTGCTAACAGCTTCTGCTCCCTCCTTTTAGAATATTCCTTTCAAAATATTTAAGGAGCATTAGGCATTTTATTTTTTCACATTCCCTCTTCTGATATTATTTACTGGTATTGTATGACTCTGATTCCAGGATCCTGAGACATAGGAAATAAAGCAATAGTAACAAACAGCAATGGCTAAAGAAAAGAGGTTGATGGTTGGATGATAAGGTAAAAAAAAAAAATTAAAAAAAAATAGTTAAGTGTTGAAAAAACAGATGTTATAGAAAGGAAGGATCCTGATCCTTCCTAATGAGCTGGAATCACAACAGAAATGATCTAAAATGCACAAAAAAATATCAAACTAACCAAAGATATGACACTAAATATTACAGCAGCAATATAAATCAA
Source organism: Anser cygnoides (assembly GCF_040182565.1). Lineage (NCBI taxonomy): Eukaryota > Metazoa > Chordata > Aves > Anseriformes > Anatidae > Anser > Anser cygnoides. The sequence continues at coordinate 65,907,026 of NC_089877.1, forward strand.
GGGGAATAGAAATCCTCAGCAGCAGAGAGTTACTGGTGTAGGGACTTTTCAGAAAAGCTAAAATGAATCTTGCGTTGGAGGGAATGTGCATGCAGTAATGAAGGAAACATTTTAAGAAAACAAGAAGAGAGGAAAAGGAGAAAAAAAGACAAGAGCTCATTTATTGTTAAGAATTGTTTCAAATGAGAGTGGATAAAGGGATTCTGCGAAGTAACACAGCAACCTGCTCTGTGCCTCAGGGGTGGGTTCGGAGGTGGGTGAAAGAACCCACATTTATCACCCTCCGATGGCTAAGGGAGAATCAAATCAGTAGAAGAGACTTTATCTTCCCAGAGATAAATAAGACAAAAAAAGTTGCAGCAATAATGGCAAGTCAATAATACTTCAGAGCATAGTAGTCAAATGATTTATTTACCTTGCAGTAAGCTGATCAATAGGAGATAATGATATTTTGAGTGTTTGGGTAAGCAAGGAGAAGAGCATTATAAAAATTGGTGTCTTTGAAAAAAAACATGAACGGAACACTTGTAAGTCACTTCTCTTTAAATTACTGCATATTTGAAAGAATTAAAAGGTTGGCTGGAGCTATGCTGTCAATGGAGAGACTCAGCTTTGAATTTCAAAGGGACAAACTGAAGAATTCAGTGGGTTTGCTAGTAAAGTTAGGTGGCTTGAAGAACTCAGCTGAATGTGGATAAAAAAAAAGGTTTGAGTCCACAGTGCCAAAATTATGTGAAACTGGGTCCCAAGGTAACAAATGCAAATCTACCTAAGAAAGGGATTAGGGATAAGCAGCATCTTCAGTGAATGAAGGGAAAAGCCAATGATCAAAAGCAGCATTTCTGAGGTCAGGAAACTCAGAGAGAAATGACAGGTTCCTCAAGACAGGCTCAGCTGCATCTCACAAGGGATAGAAAACACTAAGTGTTGATATAAATAAAAAAGTCATTAACATAAAAAGGAATAAAAGAAGAAGTGGAGATTCTGTGTGTGGAGGGTGGACAGAATTTAAAGGTAATTTGCACATTGCCCCAAACAAAGTATATATATTACCTTCATTTTCAATAAGGATGATTTATGTTAAACATAGGGACTAAGGCAATAAAACAGTTGCTACTGTACCAGATGGGATATTATGACTTAAATTGGAGAAGATGGATAATAATGAAAAGCCATAATATGACCAAGGAGATGAATAATTGCCTAAAGGAGAGATGAAAAACACAGTGTTAGTGGGAGTTGTAGGCTGGAGGGAGTTGCCAGTGGATTTTCTGAAAGACAAGAGTAGGGACCAATTTTATTTAATATTTTCATTAGCAATGTCAGAACAAAACCCAGAAATATGCCAAGGGAATGTGTCTGTAATGCTGAACTGGGAAGCATCAATACAGCTCTTCTTAGAGAGGAAGAGATGGATGATCTTCAGCACTGGAATAGCAGAAATGGGACAAAATGTACTAGCATCTTAAGAAGTAATAAGAAACACAGACTTAAACTAGAAATCCATCAACCGGGGGGATAAAAAGGACATACTGGTAGACCACAAAATAGGCAGGGGTTGGGTCTGGGGAGGCATGTCAGCCCCGCGCCTGGGGGAGCCCCCCGAGCCCAACATCCCCCCGGGACGCCAGGGACGGGCCCTCCAGGCACAGAGCTCTGTCGGTGCCGGACAGCCCCCAGCCCAGGCACTTACCAGCTCCTCTGCCGGGAGCTTTTCCTCGTGCTTCGTGCTGGGAAACACCAGCTCGCCTAATGGCTTGATGTTTGTCTTACATAGAATATTGATCTTTATTCTCCGCGTTTCCTCAGGTGGGTGACTAGCAGCTTTCCAAACTGGGTAGCATTTATTCTCCTTATCTCCACAAGACTCCGTGTCTCTTATCCTCACTGCAAATTAGAGCTTTCTCTCCTACCCTCATGTGGTCATTTGTTATAGTGGCCAGTCCTCGTCCCTCATCTGTCCTGAGGATCTGGAGAGCATCAGGCACTGAACCTGGTGCTGGAGTTTCATGCTAGACACAGCTCCGAAACGGGGCAAATTCCTGCTCTTTGCAGAGGCTCTCAGAAGTGACTGATGTGGCTGCCAAATCTCCCTCAGCCTTACACATCTGAGTACAGCACAGCTGAAAGGTCTTATTCTGCACAGTCTAGTCTGGGCATTTCTTTTCCTTGTCCAACACAAAAATTCACCTCTGCACATATTTTTCATGTATTTAAGTATGGAAGCAGAATCTGGTGAACAGAAATCTGTTGATTTCTGGTGGCTTTATTGCAGCTGCAGGTACCCTCCTGCGAGCAGGCTCACAACACGTGCTTGGTGTTTGGTTAAGACGCATTTCTGCAGTTATTGTCTGCCTCTACTTGCGGGGTAATTACCAAGCACTGCACTCAGTCAGTGTCTCAGTTATCTTTCCACTCGTGTGAATTAGCAAGGAAATCTATGAACAGTAATTGCTGACTTCATCGCCTTCTATCCATGGGTTTCCAGCCCGGTCTGAGAGGTTATGCCAGTATTAGCACCCCTTTGGCTTCTTTTGTGGGTTGGGAAGAGGCAACATCTGTCACCACGGGTGGCACTGCCGGCCCTGGAAATAAAGATGCCCACGTCCCATACCCCCTGACACAGGCTGAGCTTGACTCGTCTGCGCTGGGGCAGCTGGTGCTGCCTGCTGAAGACGGCAGCGCGTCCCCTCCGGGTGCTGTTGCCGTGGGGCAGATCTCTGTGCACGGGGCCTGCCAAAAGGCACCCGGTGCCTCCCCCCCACCCTGGACAACCTCACTTTTGAGGTGCTGTGCCAGAAGCCACAAGCCTGGCGTACTCATGGTGCTGCTGGCTGCAGGCAGAGCCACCAGGGTGTCTGGGAGCTGGGGTGGATCCCACCACGGCACCCCCAGTATTTATATTTTTAGCGAAAATTGGGGTGCGCTCCGCTGCGGCACTGGGCCTGGCAGCAGCATGGCCGGAGCTGCTCTGTGCAGGCACAGCACCACCATCCTCACCACGGCAGTGGCAAAGCCGGCCGGAAAACTTCAAGTTTATTAACAACCACAGGTGAAAACTCTGATTAAAGAAATATGATCTCCAGCAAGGGCGGTGTGAGGAGCAGCCACAGGTTCTGGAACAATAACAAATGCAAAACAGGGTCCCCAAAGAAAATGCCTGAAACGATAATCCTGCCTGGTACACATTCTTTGTGGGGATTTGAAAGTAGGTCTGGGTTTTGTTGATATGACAATATCAATCAATCTAATTAGATCTTTTTGCATAATCACATAGCATTTGCATAAAAAATATAGCCAGCCCAGGAGACAGCTAAGAAAAACAAGGGCTGAGGGAAAAACAAAAACTTTTGAATTATAGCTATTTTTTAAAGACTGAGTCAGCTATGCTGGAAAAACTTTTACAAGTTGCAGAACCCGAGTGTCTGGAGTCTAGATCTGAAAGAATGAAGAACAGAAAGTGCCTTTTAAGAATTCAAATAGGAAGAGAAGTCCTGAAAACTTCAAAAGCTTCTCCGTGCTCCTGCGGAAGGACCTAGCTGAGCAATTTCTGGCAGCATGCTTGCATATTGAAAAATGAGAATTTAATTAGGATTTTTAGCCTGATCTTTCAAATTCTCTGAAGAAGTCAGAGAAAAACACTGTTGGATAGAAGCAGAGAGCCTGAGCTGGGCTTTGCTTCGCCTTTTGTGCTTCATGCACGTTGAGCTGTGCTGACACGCAGGACGGAGGGCGCTAGCAGCAGCCCACCTTGCCGCATCGCTTCCCCCGGTGCTCTCCAGCCTTGCAGATCTTGCTGCGTTATTGGGAAAACACCTGGGGGGTTCTCAGAAACCTCCTGAAGGCCTGCACGCTGCTGGAAGTCGCTCTGCAGGCACGCCGGGGCTCTGCACGGCCGCGGGGTGCAGCTCCACGTCCCGCTCCCCACGGGGCAGCCGGGCAAGCAGCCCTGTCCCACACTCAGCTTTCCCTGTCCCACACCCGTGTGTGGGGACGGCAGGAGGATTAACTCCTGGCAGCGAGCTGGGTGATGGTACTGAAACCTTTGCAGGCCGGTGTTCAAGTGTAAATATGTGCTTCTCAAACAGGGGCTTTTGTTAAGACAAAAATTTAATTCGTTTTCCTTAAGAGGGTGTGTATTTGGCAAGTGACCTAGATTTTGATTAATGAAGTGAATAGCATATTTTTCTTCTAGCTGGAAGCTAGGGTTATTTTTGTTTTTCTCTTTAATCCTGAAAATGGGTTAGCCTTTAGGTGGATATACAGACTCAAAAATACCAATCTGATTGTACAATGGGGTTACAGCTTAAGGAATTTAAGCATTTGTATGAATGTTTTTTGTTTTTTTTTTCTTTTTGCCTGCACAAGGCAGATAATTCGTGACAAAAGGACCAGAGACAGAGGCTAGCCTGCATACGCATCAACATCTGCTGGGGGCCTCCAGGTGTGACTTCTGTGCTGTGTCCCCGTGTGGGCAGGTGGCAGGCGGGCAGTATGGGGGTGTCTGAGCCAGCGGGCACCCGAGGGCCTCCCCGCGCACTGCCGGGCATGCAGCTTCGGCCTCCCCGCGGTTACAGCAGCGGGGCGGGGAGATGGGTGCTGGCAGGGACCACTTGGGCCTAGGGTCACTGCGTGTGCAGTTCCTAACTGAGCAAACAGCAGCGAGCAAACTGCCGGAGCCGCCAGGCCGCGGGGCCCGCAGGCTCGCCGTCCTCCAGGCAGCCACCCCCAGGCTGCCCCCGCACAGGGACAGGGTGCCGGGGCTGGGGACACGGCTGCCATTGAGTCACAGCCTTGAACCTCGCTTCTCACAGGGTTCCTCGTGCCTCATCCCACCATTTCTTCACCCATCCTCTCCGGCCCACCCCAACTGCGTGGAGCTTTGGGCTCAGCAGCTCAGCAGACGGGTCCCTGCCATGGGGGACACAATCCCCTGCTCGAGCACGTCCCCCGCGAGGGCCTGAAAAGGCTCTAAAAAGCAACAGGCCGAGGGTGGCTGATGTTTGGGTGCTGAGGCAGCAAGTCTGTGATACAGGCACCAAAAGGTTCCTTTAAGTACCACAGGGAAGTTCTTTACTCCTGACTTTTACTACAATGTGATTGAATCTCACACATTTACTGTTCACGGCTGGAAATAAAGGGTGCTGGGGGAGGCTGCAGTGCGAGCTCGGTACAAATCAAGGGAGATGTTTGCTTGGTAACCTAACTCAGGAGCATTAAACAGCTTCTGGTTTCTTTTTTCATTTTCATAAAAAAGCAAGGGAGGTGATGGCATGTTCTCATATTGGAGGGAATTGTAAAGGTCTCCAACAACAGCTGCACAGAAGCTGGGGATGCTGCGTGCAACAAACGTGGTGTCGCCTGAGAGCACGCTACGGGCAGCAGCGTCGTCCTTGGGGCTGAGAGCCCCTGGCAGGGGCATCTGACAGAATTGAGGGCTTGCTCCTAGGAAGACCCCCAAAAAGTGTGGAGGGAAAAAGCAGCACCTGCTCCCCAAGGCCCCACACTAGCTTTCTGCTTGCTTTGGTGCACAGTGTGTGGGGCTGGTGGCAATAACAGCAACCCTGAGCCCCCAGCATGGGGCAGCTCAGTGTGTGTGTGGTGCTCCTGGCTTCCAATTGCCCTGGGCTGCCCCACCTGGGCTCCACCACTGGCCCCAGCTGAGGTCCCACCCACCTTGCCCATGAGCTGAGCTCCATTTAAGCTGCAGCCTGGGCCCCTCACCTGTTTGGAGACCTGCTGTAGGTGTGCCTGCTCTCTGATGGAACCCAGACCTGCATGGCCCTGTCTTTTTGCCACCCTGGGCTCCAGACCTGGCTGGTCACCTTGCCTTGGCTGCTGATGCCCGAGGGCTGCCAGCCCTCATTGCAGTGCTTCTGGGTGTACAGGTTGGTGAGAGCCCTGCTGGTGCTGTGGTCACTATAAGCCCCTGGTTCCTGACCCTGTTCTGTCTGAGGTGTGTTTCACTGAGAAACTATTGTTAGTCCAACTGATAGCTTGAATACTCTTGTACATGCTACTAAAAGATGGTGGAGAAAAAAGCATTTGGTCTTTTTGGGAAATTTTGGTCAGCTCTCATGAAATCTTTGTTGCAAAAGCCTACTTGTAATTTGGCATCTTTTTGTGTAGTCCAATTAAACTTTTATGATAAAAGCCCTCTTTCTGTGGTGCCACAAATAACTTGATAGCAGCTGTGATCCCTTGGGCGATATAAGTCTCCTTCTGGTTCCTGTGTCCCCTTGGCTTCACTGCTGATGGGGAGAAAAACACTTTGGTGAGAGACAAGGCAAGGAGCCTGGGGTTGGGCTTTGGGGGTACAGTGCTGGTTTGCATATACACAACACCCAGGTGGCTTTCTGTGCTGGTACAATTCTTACTGCTCCAGTTCAATGGAGTTCTTGAAACCTGTCTTCTAGGTGTAAGAAACTGAGGTCTGCAGACCTCCAGGGCTTGACACAACCAAACACCTCTATTTGGAGGGGACACTGCTCCTTGCTGTGGTGCTCAGCCTGCTCCTGGTTGTGAGGGTTTTGCCTGGGGCTGCAAATAGCCCTGGCAGCTGCTTTTCTTGCAAGGATTTCATTAGGACCTGTTTTCCCAATAGCTTTAAAATAAAGGGGGATAAAATGCCTCTGCCCAGCACTCTGGGCTGTGCTGTGCTGGCACCTGTGCCCCCTAGGTGTTGCTGCAGAGCAGCCGCTGAGCTGCCCAGGCAATGCCATGCTGCTCGTGGCGTGCTTCCTGTGGCTGGGACAGGCACGCGTGGTTTTCTCGCTCTTGTTTTTCATCTGCTGCTTTTTAGGTCCAGAAGTAGGACAGAACACAGCTTTTCCTGACTCTGCCGGTGGGTGTTTCCAGCAGGCTGACAGCTAGGATAATTTTTCTATTACCTGTGTCTTGATGCAAATTGGAGCTGCAAGCCCAGAAGGGGCGAGGCTCCCTGGCGAGGGAGCAGCCTTTAAAGAAGACTTCTGATAGCAGGGCTGGGTTGGTGACTAGCTCATCCATGCTCTCACTCATCTCCGGGCCCTGGAGCAGGGAAGAAGACTGGAAAAACTGCGACATGAGCACTGAGAGCTGCGGGGGATCTTCTGAACTTCAAGACTCAGAAAATGCCTGGGAAAAAATATGCCTGTGTGCATGGAGGTGAAAATCTTTTCCCTCCTGAGCATCCAGCATCACTGGTGTTTTATTTGGCGCTTTCTTTATGTAATGCACTTGGCACAGTGCTCTCTTGCTTCCCCATGGAGCTGGTGCTCACACGAGGATGTGGCCAATGGTGTTCTGCTCCTGAAAAGTGTGAGTATGGAGCTGGGATAAATCTGTGCCCAGTGTTAGTGGTCCTGTGGGGTTGGGTGTCTCTGCACAGAAATGGAGAAAATGCCACAGAAATGGGCATTGTAAAGTGCTGCAAATCCCCAAATGTTAGGCTTTGGCAGTCCATCATCCAGTGTTCAGGGAAATGAGCTGACTTCTGGGACTATAGATAGAACTCTTACAGAACTGTTAATAATTAACTATGCTATATTATTTACAGCATTTTTTACTCGCCACACTTCAGAAATACTTGGCTGGAAGTAAAAGTACTCTTGGTGTGACTAAAGTTGTACTGGAGCTGGTGTGGGTGCACTTGCTGCAGCCCACCGAGTTTCCTGGTGGCACTTGACCTCTTTGAGCTGTGAAGTCATTTGGGAAAGTAGTTGTCAGGTTTCAGAGCTGTGCAGTGAACTCTGGCGCTTGGACTGCTCTTCAGAGGGCTGCTTCTGCTGACTCACATGTGATGAGGCCAATGCACTGGCTGGGCAATTGCACTGGAGCAAGAACTATTTTAAAACTGGGTGAACTTGGTGGTGTAGCTGGCCATCTCAGTGCTTTCTGACTGTTGCTTCTACTGCTGGCTCTTCCCAGGAGACCGAATACTTAAATGAGTATTTAATTATGGATGTTCCTACAAGGTCACGATGCAGAACTCCGCAGCCTCCAGGCGAAGGCAGGAGGCCCCAGCCTTTCAGCAACACCTCTGGGAGACGCGAGCAGCCAGCAGCTCGCAGCCAGCTCCCCAGGGCTGGTGGGAGGATGCTGCCACTGCTGTTTCCAAGGGCTCTGAATATACATCATGGAGCCCACCAGCCATGTTCAGGATTTATACGGGTTCAGCAGCTCTTTCCAGAGTTCAGGGAGCAGAAATGATGCGTTCAAAGCCTTTTAAAGTGGTTCTCAGGTGAGGATTATGGCTGCTTTTCTCTGCCCTGCCAAGGGAATGCTGGATGCGGCTGCTTGTCAGGATGCTGAGCTGTTTAAGGTAAAAGCCATTTCCAGCCCTGTGCTGTGACTGCGGAGGTAATTGTGGAGGAAGAGTTTGTCAGGCAGGAGAGGCTTTGGCTGCCTGAACTGGAGAGCTTGTCTAGCATCGGCTGCAGGAGTGTGGATCTGCCCCCTCCCCGGCACAGACCCTTCCTCTCCTTTGGAGGGGGGGACCAGCAGGCAGAAATCATGCAAAACCCCTCAGTGTGTGGGGAAGCGTGGTGTCCGCCTGCCTGGCGCGTGCTCACCACTGAGCTGCTGCAGGAAGCTTTTGTCATATAGACTGATGAAAGTAATTGCTGATATAGCTCATATAATGTCACCGCTCATCTTGTAGCTTGTAACTTACCTGGCTCCCCGTGCCTCCTGCCTGTGACGGTCCTCCTCCGCCTCGCTGCGAGCGCTGTGTCCTCTGCTCTGCGTGCTGTGGCTCAGCTCTGCCACGTCTCGTGCCAGGATTTTTCTTCTTACTGCTTTTAACCCAAATGAGGAGGGTTGAAAGGAAAAAGTGGGGCCTTGGCAATTTGACGGAGCTGCAGGTGGCTCCCCGGTGTGACGTTAGACACTTGTGTTTTCCCTGTGCCTGGCCAAAGCAAGGCAGGGGATGGGGGGGGACGTGAGCCAGACACCCAGTGGTCCCCCCTGCCAGGGGACATCCCTGTGGGGTTCTGGGTTTGGTTCTGGGTTTCCTTCTCCCAGCTCCTCCAGTTGGGTGCTGTCCTGATTGCTGGTGCAGTTTGGATAGAGATAACTGGTTTTAGGTTCCTTATCTCAGTGAGTAAAGAACAAGAACCTGTTAATGGAAAGGAGAGACACTTTTGTCATAACGGGCTGCTTCTGCACCTCTGGGTTGTACAAAAAGCCCCCCACGGAGGACCTGAAGGCCACTAGAGCACCTTTACTTTCCAGGTTGGGGGCCTGTATTTGGAAATACTTTCTTTGGCCGCATTTTTAGGCATACAAAACTCTTGTCCTTACAGCTTGCTACGTAATGTAATTCCAGCTGTCTTCAAAGAGATTTTAGCTGTAATGGAAATGAGGAAATAAATTGCCAATTTTATGCATTTTGTTTTTTATTACTGCCAAAGACTAGATGGAATAACTTGTATCATGACATTACCCATATGCTGTGTGGTCACTGCTGACCTCAAGTCTATATAGATAATAGGTGTTATAAAATTCCAAAAGTACTTTACAGCCTTAATATTATATTCCTCTAACAGGAATATTTCAAACTTCACAGTAATAAGTGTTTGGTTTTAAGTATTACTTTCTTTAATGGCAAATGTTTTTATAACTAAGGTCCGGGATAAAGCTACACTGTTGAGAAAGTGGTACATGAATTTCCACAGAAGACCTTTAGGGTATTCTTTCTCTTTTAAAAAAAAAGTCATTCCAGGGAGCTGAAATCTTATTTTAGACAGCAAGTAGAGGAGTGACCCTGCAGCAGATGGCATAAGAACACGCTGCCTGCTGCTGAAGATTTACAGCGCATCCAAAACCCAGCAACAGAAAATGTTTGTAGCTGTCTCTGATTTAAGCTTGATGTGTTGTCTCTGAACTTTTCTAGACTTCAACGCTTTGTTTCACAGCATTTGAAACAAATAGCTGTAATAATCTCTCATGAAGGAGACAGTAGAACCGCCACAAGGCATTTAGGTGGGCTGGAGAAATGGTCATTAACGCTAAAGGTCCTTGGTGTTAAGCGAGGCCTTCAATCTGTATTTCTTGAACCCAGGGAGTGACCTGACAGACCTATCATTGGGTTTCTGCTTTGTCGGGGCAGGAGGAAGGAGGCTGTGTCTTTCCTTGCCCCCTTTTTCCTCCCCCCAGCATGCTATCAAATGCAGTGCAAGGCAGAGGTGGTGGTCAGCATGCTGAATGAGGGGATTTAAGTAAGGTCGGTGGTCACTGGCCCTGGCCTGCGAGTGTCCAGCCCTGCTTGAGCTTGGTCGGTGCCAAATGCCACAAGCTGCCCTGGTGCTTCCCCCTTGGTGTCTGGAGTAAGGAGGGAATGGTTGAGGCGAAGAACAGACAGTCTGATGTGAGATGGTTTGATTGTGAGCTGGATGCAGACATAAGAGTGGTCTAGCAAAGTAGACCCACAACCGAGAAGATTGCTTTATTTTTAGATACTACAAAGTTTTGAAGGCAGCGAGGGGCCATGCACCCTGCCGGCAGTCCAGGAGCACATTCACCCTCCCTGAGCAATGATACCGCGTTTCCTCGTATTAGCTTACCTTTGATGTGTTCTTCGCTAAAATGCTCTTGGTTTTTTAGTGAGAAATAGGTTCAGACAGGCTGCAGTGCAGAGGTGCAGTGGCACCATGTGAGCAAGCTCCACCCCAGCCGAGGGAGCACTGTGGCTGGCGGCTGGGCACGTGCCCAGCTGCGCTGTGCAGCTGGCACCTGAGACCTTCCAGCTGCATCAATTTTTTCAGATATTCTGAAAGTTTTACCCAGAGTTCTTTTCCATTAATAAAAATGGAGGGGAATACGTGGCAGGAGGTTAAATGTTTCAAATCACGACCAAAGTGGTGTGAAAAATTCCCTGTGTTGCTCAAAGGTAACACCATTTCTGCAGAGAGTCACTGCAGCCACTAACCTATTTGAGCTCAGATATTTGCAATCATATTTTTTAATTAAAAAAACTAAGTTGAGAGGATTACATGACTTAGGGAAAAAAAAGCACTAGAGCTAGAGTATTAAGTCATTATTATTAAAAAAAAATGAAGTATCGGTTAGAACTGCGAAGTCTGGTGGGGAAGAAGAAAGGGTGATGGTGTATATAATGTATTTTTTGAAGGAAAAAAAAAAGCATCCTTGGTATCATCACTCCAGCCTAATCATTTTCAAGTGCATATATTTTTGATTTAGCTGTTTACATATCTTTTTTTTTTGGCGGATTTAGCCATGTGCCATGAAAACACACCGGGCACTGCCCTCCTGCTCCCAGCTGCACCACTCAAAGCAGCGGCCGGCTCCAGTGCTGGGGCCCGGGGCGGATCGCTCCCTCCTCTGCCTGCACCCATGGGGTGAGGTTCCTGCTGCCTTCGCTGTGCTGGTGGGAGGGGGGCTTTTAAAACAACCCCCCTAAGGACACGGCTGCGCTCCAAATGCAGAGCCTCTCTGGTCTCCCGGTGATGGTCTCTGCAGAGCCTGGCGGCCGCTCCTCTCCTGGTGAGCACCCACAGCCGGCCTCCTCCTGCAGACCTGCACCAGTGTCTCCTGCTCCTGCCCAGCTGCTTGCTGGTGCTCCTCGAGGAGTTGTGGGGGGGTTCCTGTTAAAACATGGTCAGGTTGAGTGACCCCAAAGCATGAGAAATGGAAGAAAAACCACCACCTGATCAGTGGTGCACCTGGAACCTTATAGCACTGAATTTTTGAGGAGTACGACAAGAATTTGACTAAGAGCACTCGACAAAGAGTCCGGTTTGAAGCCCTGCCGCAGCGCTTGTCTGCTCTGGAGAGTGGCACTGGGGGTCAGTGGTGCCGCAGGAGGGTTTTGTGCTCCTGTTAGCAGATCACAGGGACTTGGAAAAAGCTGCTGGGACTACACTAGGGACTGTTCTATAATTTGTCAGCCGGTGGCTGGTGGTGGCTAAAGCTGTCCTGCCCAAGCTCACCAGAGGCCCGGCTGGCCACGAAGATGCACTGAGAACCCGCCTGCTGCTGCTCCGGGAGAGTGTCCTGTGGTCAACGAATGTACAGCTGCAACTTGTCTTTTAAAATTTTTTCTTCCTGTTGCTCCCCGTTTTAAGGAGGAAGACTACATTTTCCATTTTGCAATGTAGATATTTTATTGACTCAAGAGCCAGTGCTGGGAATAGCCAACATCTGTGTGTGTCCATCATACACCTTGGTGTATTCCCACATGAGATTCCCACAGGAGAAATTTTGCAATGTGGAAAAATGGAGTATAAAATAGACTGGGAGCTCAGCAGAATTGAGCCTAAACAAGCTGCTCTACAGGTAGGTGGCTAAAACATTAAGTTCAGTCAAGCTTATCACGTTAGCCCTTACTGTTGTCTGGGTTAGTACACTGTTATGTCCCCATGTATGTGTTTCTTAAGATGTGTACATACGTATACTGTGAGTTAGTTTCAAGATAAATTAGCATAAACTGAAAAACTGCGGCTTCAGGCAAATAGAGAGCTAGGGAAATATTTAGAATAACTAAACAGTGCAAATAGCACAAATACGATGAGAATTAACAAACTTTCTGCATACCAAAGCAAACATCTTACTAATGAGGCATAAGCACCAAATCCAGTCTGCATGTACTTACGTGCATGTGTCCATGAAGGTTCACAGGGTGCTTATTAGGAGACATTTATTCTCAGAAAGAGCAGTCAGGTGTTGGGACGGGTTGCCCAGGGAGGTGGTGGGGTCACCGTCCCTGGGGGTGCTCAAGGAAAGGCTGGACGTGGTGTTTAGGGACGTGGTTTAGTGGGTGACATTGGTGGTAGGGGGATGGTTGGACCGGATGATCTTGGAGGGCTTTTCTAACCTGAATGATTCTATGTTCATACAGGTTCATGGGGCCATGACAGCCTTGGGTCAGAACCCCCTGCTGTTTCAACCACGCTTCCCTGGTGTAGCTCCGCGTGGGGCCTGGGCCCTGGGCTGGCGCGTACCCGGGGCAGGGGATGCCAGGGATGGGCACGGGGCAGCTCCACACGGGGGCCTGGGGTGAGGAACGTGCCCGCAGGGCTGGGCCGAGGCAGCAGGTACCAGCCTTGCAGTGCCCTGCCCGCTCAGCCAGGGGCAGCTCGCTGCAGGCCAGGCCGGCGCTGGGATCGGCGGCAGCGCCTTGCTGCAGTGCTTACGGTCCTCGCTGGTACGCACCGTACCTGGCTTCCCTCCTGAAGCTTCCCGTGCCCCTCTCCTGCCTCTCTCTGAGCACAGAACAGTTCGTCCCCAGGGCTGCCTCTTGCACTGCCTGCGTGCGTTTAGGGCACTTTCTCCAGCAAACTCTTCTCCAGCTGCTTCCTGCACCATCCGCGGGTTCTCCTCATCCGATTGAAATGAGGGCACTGAGGAGCTAAATGCTACTTGTCTCTACCCCCGTAGAGAGTAAAATTGCCTTTTTCATGTTTGCTGCTTCTCTCTTCTTGTTGTCTTTGAGAGCCCTTGTTAAGCCACGATGTCTTAATGTTGGGAAAGAAATTGGCCCAGGAAATGGAAGGTCTTCACAGCAGAGGCCAGGGCCCCCATGTGCAAGGACAGACAGGTACCTGTGGTTTCAGGCTTTGACAACAGAGCCTCAGGGTGATTAATTCTGTGGGGAATATTAACAAAGTCTTTTACAAAATATTTATAGAGAAGAACAGGGTTTTAAAATCATATTCTTTACAGATGGAAAAGGTTTCAGAGAAGAATACAGGGTGAAGAGTAATGGCTTTAAACTAAGACAGGAGATTTAAGGAATACATGTAAGGAAGAAATCCTTCCCTCTGCGGGCGGTGAGGCCCTGGCGCAGGCTGCCCCGAGGAGCTGTGGCTGCCCCATCCCTGGCAGTGCCCAAGGCCAGGCTGGATGGGGCTGGGGGCAGCCGGGGCTGGGGGCAGGGGGCCCTGCCCATGGCAGGGGGCTGGAGCCGGGTGGGCTGTGAGGTCCCTTCCAACCCAAACCATCCTGTGGTTCTCTGGTCTCAGGCTGTTGAAGAAGACAACCTAACTGAGATGGGCTGGCTGCCTGACCTTCGTGCTGGCGTTGAAGTCCACTCCTGTTTCCCCAAAGCTGAACACAGACTGCCATGGCAGAGATGACTGCTGGCAGTCAGAGGATGAATTGTTCCCTTGATTATCTGTATCTTTATTTTTCAAACAACAGTCAGTTATTTGGCCTCTTCCCAGAGCAGGACAATTGCAGTAACTAACCACATGGAGCACTCAGAATCAGAAGATATGTTCCAGGTTTGTGTGACAAACAGTGAGGCACTGTTATTTGTGTCACAGATTCAAGGCAACAAATTTGCATTTTCCTGTTCTTCGTAAATACAGTAGAAAAATAGGAAAAAAAAAATGGAGAGGGGAAAAGAAACCAAGCAGGGTGTGGAAGCAGACTGAGGCACACATCACCTGCAGCACTGCAGACAGTGATGCTGTGGGAAATGCCTCTCCTCCCCAGTTTGATGAAGACCCAACTAATGCCACATTAGGTTTTGAGGTTTCAGGCTCTAACAGGATATGCAACTGTGATGCTAAAACTAATCCTCTCCAGCTGTCCTTCTGCTGGTGTCACTACCTGCTAACAACCATGAGAGCTTGCACAGAGCAGGGCAGCTTAGTGCTTTTTTCCTCTACCAATTAAATTAACATCTTTGACATCTCAGCTTTTGGCAGTGGTTTTTGGTCTCATGATTTTTGTTTACTGCATGCCATTGCGATACAGCTCAGCCGCTGCTTTTGCGATCAAACTTTCAGCTCACTGTTAAATTTGACCTTTTTTGGAGTAGGCAGTGTCTGTGGGTGAGCTCCCAGCCTTGGCAGTGCAGGCTCTGGCAGCTCATCCCACTGGTGGCTCTGTGGGCAGGTGGGGGGCTCAGGCCCTGCATTTCTATGGGGCAGGAACTGTGAGACCAACTGGGGTTGCTTTGGGGGCTTTGGAAGCTCGGGGAGCTGCTGGGAGGGTCTGGGCTCCTTCCGAGAGCCTGCACAGTGGACAACCTGGCTTATCTTGGGCTGTCCCAAAGTCCTCCCTCAAAACCCATGTCTAGTCACAGCCCTGCTGTCTCAGTAATCCTTGGGGATGCTTCTTAATTTCTGTTTGATTTTGGTTTTAGGCTGGAGCCCTGCCACAGCTGCTGGAATTACATATTTGGAAAGTGCAGCAGAAAAATTGACTTTGAATGTTTGAGAGGGAAGCAGATGTATCTCCTTCATTAAGGAAAGAGATGATTCAAAGGTGGGTAATACATTTAAATAACAATTGAAAGGAAGCACTGCCAAAACAGCGGGAGACCTTTGGGTAAAATTATACGTGGAAAAATGTTTCCTGCCTGAAAGTGCAGATCTGCGTGAGTGGTCAGGGCTGGGTGCTGCAGGGAACCCAAGGGCACCAGACAGCTTAACCCCCAGAAATAACTTCTGCATATACATTTTTCAGTTCTATATTGTTCCATTGAAGTTAATGATAATCGAGAATTTCTTTTTTCTGCTTAATGTACATTGGCCTCTCCACTCATTAAACCCAAAATCACACCACATCATTTAAAATTGTATCCAGAAATGATTTCCTCTCTCTGCTAAAGCCTCTGCTGAATGTCCACTATGTAGATCTGAAATTCAATTACCTCTCCCTGGCAGCTGGGGAGATGAGGGCTGGAGAGAGAGGAAGCATTTTGTTCAAATTTATTGTGGAACTAAATCAATCTCCATATGAAAAGACTTATATCTTAGTTGATGTAGGCTGTTTTCAGCCCAGTATCAATAAATTGTAGGTCAATAAATGGAAAGCACCGAGCTGCTTTTTGGCCAAGCTCTGCCTTCTCTGAACCCCCTCCATTTCTGGTTTTCAGCACCATTGTTGCATAGGTTCAATTTTTTTTCTTGGCCTGAAATATCTCACCTACCAGTGCTGACCGAGCAGTTCCATTTCTGGTATCTGTGTTTGCTTTAAGGGATGGACTCGGGAATTTGAGGCTGTGCTTGTGGACGATGGAGTGAGCATGGGGAAGGTGAGAAGTGGCTGTGCGTGGTCGCTGCTGCTGGGGATGTGTGCGCTTCTCCCCGCACTGGCACTGAACTTCGAGCCCTTGCCATGGGGACCACCCCAGCCCAAGAATGAACAGTTTACCAGGCTTTCTGCCCCCAGCCACGGTGGTGGCAAGGCAGTGGAAGGCCTTTCTTGTGCCCCCAGCCCCAGGGGTACATGACCGAGGGGTTTGGGAGTGCCTCGGCCTGTGAGGGGCCTGCTCCTGCACTCCCCTACACGCACAGACGATCAAAGACACATTCAGGCAAGCAGTGCCATGCTGACATCTGTTTCTCTGTAATAATCCTGTGCTATGTAATAATAAACCCGCTGCACTCCAAATCCACCAGGAAGAAAGCCGCTTATTAATGCAGACAAGTGCACAGTCGTTGCCTTGTTCCTCTCTGCAGAACTTTAAGTGTTTTGAAGCCTGTCTCATCAGCTGTTGAGGAGCAGACAGATTTGCATCCCTCGGCTTTCTGGCAGCGAGGCAGGGCAGCTCCTCCGCTGAGCACAGCCCGCAGGAGAACCTAGTGGGGGATGTAAGGCTTTAACCTGGGCCAACCGCTCGGTTAGCTTGAACTAGTGGGATGCTTTAGTGTATCAATAGTGAGTTTTTGGAGTGCGTCTCCTACTTGGTATGTGTGAAATAATGCACACAAGTCTGCTCAACCTAGTGAATAATTTATCATGGGCAGTTCAAGTGTGGGGCCAGGGCCTCCCACTCCCTACGCCCCCGCACCGGGACATGGAACAGCTCAGATGGGGCTCTCCTTTAAGGCCTTTCAGGTATTTTTAAGGTGCTGGTTGTCACCAAAGGTGCCAGGGAATGGCTGGGCTCGGGGCCAGCTCCGGCTGCCTGCCCAGCATGGAGGTGTTGGTGCACGTGGGAGATGCTGAAGTTTAATGGCTCGGGTTGTTAAATGCTGCCCTGGGAAGGGGGAAGAGCGGCCATCCCAGAGTTCTCTGTATTTTTTTCTCCTTAAGGCTTCAGAAACACGTTTGCCTGTAAAACTGCTCTGAGTTATGAAATCTGAACTCTCTATCAGACCAGAAGTCTGGGGCTCCTTTAACAAAACAAACCCCAAAAACAAATGACAAAGCACCTGGAGAGGGTTTTGTTCTTTCTGAGGGTTTTGATCGGGAGTGCTGGAGCAGGGGCCCCTCATGCATGGCAGGACCCCGTGGAGCGAGCAGCGTGCTGAGTGCTTGTCACTGCTTCGCCGACCATGCGGTGGGAAGCTGCAGGAGAAAGGTGGGGGGGTGAGGTGGGGATGTGGTACTGGGGTCCTGCTGTGCCCACCTGGCTGGCAGGGGGTACCCATCCTGCTCCCACTCAAGGCAGATGCAGGGGGAGGCAGTGCTGGAGGCGGCTGACAGCTGGAGGATGCTGTAAGAGCTGTCCTGGGTGACAGCAGAGCCCTCTGGTAAGATAAAAACGCTGTGTGGCAGGAGCTGAGAGATCACAAGTGCAGCACAAATTCCACTTCTGCATGCAGGGCTTTCTTAAAATCGAGGCTTAAAGGCAGAAACACGGATCTGCAGTTCCCTTTGCAGGTCTCCCTGGGTTTATCCCATTTAACCTTAAATTAGACTGAAGAATTGTGCCTTCTGCCCTCCTGGGGCATCATCCAGGAGCAGTCCTGGGCTGCTGCTGGCAGGAGGCGGCTCCCTGCAGAGGGACCTGTCCCCAGCCTGGTGCTGGTGGTCCTGCGGCACTGCCTGCTCCATCTGAGTTTGCTTCAGGTGGGCACTGCCATGCTGGTACCTGAGCACCCAGACCTCTTCGCCCAGCTCGCCAAGGCATCCAAAAAGCACATTGTGGGTCGATTTCCAGGAATTAATGAACTTTTCCATGGTTTAACCAAATAGCTATGATGCATGTGCTAAAATCTGAGGTCCTTATTTTTGGTGTAAGTGGTAAGGAAAGGAAGCAATAGTGCTGGAAAATTACTTTTAGGGTATTGCTAAAATTTCCCCTTTTTATGAAAACCTGTGAATGTGTCAAAGGGCAAAGATGGAGCAACCCCAGTGTCTGCACTCAGTCAATGAAGAATGGAACAGTCTGGAAATTACTGTCTGCATTACATTTCAGACAATTGCTAAATAAATTAAAGAGTTTAGAGAATAATGTAAATTATGTGGGGGGAAATAAATATCCCTTGCATGCACACTAAGCCTGTGCTAGAAAGCTGTAGCAGCACTAAGTGGATTTGTAGTGACTTTCTTCTAATGAAGTGAATTAGAGAAAAGCTGTTGAAGTCATTGGTGTTACTTTGATAAATCTGGTGTCCCTGAGAGCTTCGGGCAGGGTGATATATTGCGTGTCTGTCAGACGGCTGGCCTGTCTCACCCCGAATCGCAGGCTGCTGAAGGTCCCGTTGGCCAAGGTTGGTGCTGGTGTGCTGGGAAGGTGCATCAAAGCTCCTCCAGAAAGTGAAGCGTTCCTGTTTAGAGGAAACCTTGGATTTTTGATGTAATCATTTTTAATGCATTTGTACATTAAAATGCATGCCCTATCCTCTGAGGCAGTTGTGCAGTCAGTGTCACCCGCTGCCCTCTGGCGTTCCTGTAAGTGCGGTAGGTGTGACTTTTCCTTTGCAACTCTCTTTTTCCAGAGAATACTCCTTCATCCTCAAGGATGGAAAAAAATGCTTAAAAATAGTGGCCAAAGAAATAGCTAAAGGAAGTGGTTTAAAGTAGCATTTTTGTTGTTATAGATGGGTCTGGAAAAAGCTCTTCAGCCAGATGCTAAATCTCCAATTTAACTTGATGGGGTGAGGCCGCACAGGACTGGATTCAGGCACTAGCTCTGATACGGGCCCTTGGGTTACCTCACTGGAGAGAGAATTTCTCAAGTCCCACGGATCATGCCAGTAAGCCTAATTTTCCCTTTCCTTTTCCTTTATTTTTTTCTCACATGGACTTGATATCCTTCATTTTTCTTAGCAAGTTGTAAATTATGGAGACTTCTGTCTCATTTTGGCCAGATGCATCTGGCCAGGGTAGAGAGCCCTTCATGGGGTGGCTCCCCTGTGGGCATCCCAAATAGCCATCTCTGCTGGGAGCATCTTTCACGTGTTCAGGAGGATACCAGTGGTCTGTTTGCTGTGGGAAATGCTTACTGAAATCTAACAGACCTTGCTAGCTGTACATGGTTTCAAACATTCTGTCCTGCTAATAACAAAATGCAGGCAAGTTAAAAATGTAAAAACGGCCTGCACATATGGCTGTGCTAGTACAAAAAGACAAGCAGCTTGTAACATATGACACGGATGCTGTTTTATTTTATTGTAGAGAAGTGAAACTTTTTCTAAATAGAAAGGGGGATGAATCATTCTTGTTGGATTCATCATAGTCATTTATGTTCCAAATACCTTCCCCACTGTGGCTGCCTCAGGTTACATCAGGAATGTAAAGGTTTTAAATGCCATTTTGTTGTCAGCTACTTGTTTTATTTTAAAAATAGCCCTAGATGTCCTTACTATTCTGTGTAGGTGAATGGAAAACTGCAAATTCTGTGGCTGATTATGCAGATTGCTGTGACCTGATGAAAGTTGATTGTCTCGCTGCAGCAGCAGTATGGAGCAGGAAGGTTTGGAGTATTGCAATGCACGAGGAAGGATCCTGGGTGCACGTTACTGAGCAAGCATGACAGGAGCAGGTCTGGCAGTTGAATCTCTGATTCGTTTCTCTTAAATCGGTGATTTTTTTTGACTAACCTTGGCGAATTTCCATTCCTTATTTTGCCTGTGCTGGTGATCATGCGCCTTGGGACCATGATTTCTGTGGGCTCTGTGCACAGTGCTGAGGGCTGCGGGTACCCACAAGGACTCTGCCCACTCCCTGTGGTGCTTCTCGAATGGCCGCTGCGTGACAGCATTTCCTTGCTGTTAGGTGTAGGACAATAGCAAACCTTTCAAACAGAGGCTGGTCACTATTCCAGCATGCCTGGAAGTGACGTGACATCTCTGTGGCCTGAGAGCTGAGTGACAAGGGCAGATCTGCGTGTGGGCTTGTGTCGCCGGCAGGGACTGACCTGGGCACGTTTGCAGATGGCAAAGCAAAGCCTACGTGGCCCACCTTGGCAGGGCTTGGGGAAGCTCTGAGGTGGGATAAAGGGTACCGAGGAGCAGCAGCAGCAGGTATAGGAAACACCACCTGGGGTTGCTGGGGAGGAAGGCACACCCCAGGCAGCTCAACATCGATGTCCCTGGTGGGCCGTGAAAGAAGGGAAGAGCAACTGACAAATTAAATGGGATGGAAAATCTGATTAACGCGTATCTTTTCATGAAATAACTTCTTCCTGGTTTCAGAAGCACAGCAGATTACAGACAGCTGTTGCAGTAAATTGTCTCAAATGACTAAATGCAGAACCACGGGGAGGGCTGGTGCAGGGCGTGCGGGGGCTGCGGGATGGGCTGGTGCGGCATGGGGGCATGGGGGTGCGTGGGGAGCTGTGGCACAAATGGGAAAGGCTGGAGAGGATCCGTGATGCTTTAAGCCAGTGTGACCTGGCCTCTAACGGCGTTTGTCCTGCAGTGGTGTGCTGGGCTCAGAGAGCAGCTGGCAGCCAGGCAGTGGGCACTGCTGCTCGGGCACGGAGCGCAGCGCGGGGCTGCGGGCTGACACCTTTCCCTCTTAGAGCCACGCACTCAGGTGGGCTCTCTCTGGACAGTCTTGCTCCACCAGGTATTCGCTGCCATTTATTACTGTCTTTTTGATATGTGTCCTGCAATTCAGATGTGTATATAATGGGGATGATATACAGTTGTACTTCAGACTGAATGCGAGCCATCTGTCAAAAACAAAAGCTAAATTCTGTGTAATAAAAGCCACAAAATGATTGATATTTCACATTAAAGGGAGAGCTGAAAAAAGCAATTTTGTTTATGGGCAAACCTGTGTCTGGCACATTTTTCATGTCATATAAAGATGGAAATCTCACCTTATGGCTATAGATTGCAGCTATATTTCAGTCTTTATAATTGTGGACAGATATGCATGTGCTTCCACATAAAGAGAGAGAATTCTCCTTGTATCATTGATAATGAGTCCATCTGAACACACCTTTTGCTGCTTCCCGAAGGTGCAGTATTTCCCATTTGCTGCCCTGAGAAGAATGTGCTTCTCCAGATAGACCAGTAATTTGATTGGTTTGTGGAACTTCTTGCTACTGTCAGCTTACTTCTAATCAGTTCTGGGTATCTACAGATCCAGGGGACGGAGGCGAAGAAGGGAGCAGCTGGGCTGGGGAAGGGACAGGGGCAGCAGGTCATACATCCCCACCTTATGTCAGAGCGTACATGTGAAGTACTAAAGAGACAGCTCTGAGTACCTCTGAGTTGTGCAAAAGCTTTAATTATTGACTAGAGTGTTTTGTAAACATTTTTTACGTGAAGCCACAAAGCCACCCTGGAACTGTCTGAGGGACATCATCTCTGGAAGATGTGCCCATGTGTCCAGGGAGCCTCGGGCTGACTTCTGCATTGAACGGACAGCAGTCCTGGCAGGTCCCTGCTGCTTGTCGCAGCACCCTCTGCATGTTTCTGCACCTCCTCATAAAGGGTGGCCGTGCTCTGACCCCACAGCTCCTCCTTGGGTGGCTCTGGCCTGGTGATAGGGCTGGAGTAAGGTTTCCTTACTTGCAGTGCAGGGCCAACGCATTCATCAGGCAGAAGGGGAGGTGGATGCACTTCTCCTGCCCCTGAGCAACCGGTGCAGCCCTGGTAGGTTTGGATAGCATGTCACTGCCTGGTTGCCACACGCAGCTGCTCCATGGGGCATCCCACAGCCAGCACATCTGCTCTCCTGGCAGCCTGGCTGGGGTCAGAGCATGCTGAAGTCAGCCACGCTTGCGGCAGGGTTGGCCTAGGTGGGGCCTCCAGAGCTCCCTTCCCACCTGCGCTACAATATACCTTCGGTTTAAGCATGTTGCTTTCTCCTCCCTATCACCATCAGATAAAAACTCTAATGGCCACCCTTGTAAAAGTCAGCCAGCAAATACTGTCATAGAAGGAGTCATGTAAAATAAAATATTAAATATTTTTTCCCAAAAAGAAGAAAAAAGGGAAATAATAAAGGCCAGAGATTGTAAGAATCGATACAAGTTTCAGAAAGCTATATTAGAAATATATTAGAGCTGTTTTGTATCCATGAGCAGCAAGGTGAAGATTTTAAGCATGAGGGTTCTTATAAATATGTTTAGCAGTTTGAAGGCTTTTTTTGATCTCTTTATAAGTGTAAACAGTGTGATTGGAAGTTCAGAAACCCAGTTTGTTCTGGAAAAGATGATTCAATCTTCAGCAGGGAACCAGCCAGGAGACTGATCAGGAATGTGATGGTATGTGAATCTGTACAGTGGTTGCATTGGCATCATGGTGCAAGTTAGATGTTGCTAGAATACTTCAAGTGTTTTCTAAAAATCTTCTGTGCAGACCAAGATGGGCAAAACGTTCCTTTTGATGGCCAGTCCCGCTGACTGTGCAGAAGAAAAATACTTTATTTTTTCCTCCTTGGTTTCAAGGGACATGCCTTCCATGTTCTGATATTAACCCATCCCCAAATCCTTTTATTTTCTTTGCCCAGTTGTTTCAAACTTACTTCTTGTTAATGCTTTCCAAGAAACTTAAGTCACCTCTCTCTTACAACAACATTATGAAACCAAACCACAACTGTCCTGCACAGCAGCAGTATGCAAGCAGCACTGCGCTTCAACAGTTGAACTCTGGATTTGTATGTGAGCAGCTTAGCAATGGGAATATATATCATAAGTAGGATTTTCATGTCTTCAGTGATATTAAACAAAAGACTGTTTCCAGGTGACCCTTACCTACTTCATAAGCAAGTCTCACTTTCTCTCACCTCTCTCCCTGTTCCCACAGAAGCGCTGTGTTAGCAAGGCACTGCGGCAGGAGGAGCGCTTTGTGATGAGGTGCAAGGTTTGATCTCTTCAGATTCACAAAGAGCTTGGTGAGAGAAAGTCCCTCTTCCCAGCACAAAATGCTAACCTTACAGGAGGAAACAAGCCCTGCTGTGCCGTGGGTGGTGTGTGGCATGCACGTGCTTGAGTTGGGCTCGCTGGTGGGACGCAGCTGGGGCCCCAGGTCCTGCTGTGCACGTGGGGTCATGGCCACTGGGGCTGGGGGCACAGAGCATGGGACGTGGAAATTCCCATGGACCCCTCTACTGGGTCCATTGGGTTTGGAATCCAGCCCCTCTATTTGTTTTCAAATGTAAGTTTTTTTTTTCCATGCTGACACCTCTCCTGGAACTCACCAAGCTGAAAATCCATTTTTATTTCTTTTGCTATTGAAGTTTAAAGAGGGAAATCCTGACCTTGTTCCAGCACATCCCGTTACCTAACTGTACATGCTTTGGCAGCCAGGGTGCTGCGCTTAGTGACCAGGCCAGCAGTAGGAAATATTCCACCTCTCTTCAGGATTACAGCCTCCCAGACCAGGAAGAAATGATACTTTAACTGGGTAAGAATGAGAGAAAAATGAGATGAACATGCCTGGAATTTATATTTAATTGAAATCCAACTGAAATTATTTCCCCATTTGTCTAGATGTGCTCTGGTCATTTTTTCAGCCATTGGGTGTTTTCTCAGTGGTGACTCTAACACAAAGCACGTTGAAGCTCAGCAGTGCTGCTCTGGCTGAATGGTTCTGCCACCAAAGAATGAAGATGTCTTTGGACTTTGTGACATTAAGCAAAAACAAAGGACATGTTTTGGGGTTTGAAGTTTTGATATGTGAAGTTTTTCACTCAAACCATATGCTTTGAGGTTTAGTTCTTTGGACATCTGTACAAAAAGCTGCATCATTTCTGGAACTCAGTTTTCAAAGTGGTTGCCTTAGTTTTGATGGAAAAAAAACAACCAAACAAAAATCCCCAAAGCTACAAGTTTTATTGTAAAGGACTCTGTGGCAGATCCTACTGGGACCAGCTGATGTCTGTGGGGTGCTACACAGGGCCACTTTAATATCAAGAAGCCAGTGAAAGCACCTGCACTCTTCTGAAATTTTATTTAATCTCGAGGATGTTTCACACCATGTCTGTGTGCTCTCCCCACGCGCTGTGATGCTCTGAGCGGCGGGGGCAGCCCAAGGCGATGCCACCAGCAGTGGGGCGAGAGGTGGCTGCTGGGGCACATCCTGCCGGGCACAGCCATGCTCACAGCCTCGTTCAGGCTGCCGGCCGCTTGTGTATGCAAGAGGCAATGTGACCTGCACAGTGCATGTCTCCCACCCAGGCTTCTGCTCCCGATGCGGTGCAGGGACTGATTTGACTAGCTTGATCACAGAGCGAGTTCCCAGGGGAGGATAAAACCTGTCAGAGCAGTCAGGAGACTGACTTACAAAGCAAACAATTGCAGTTTTAAATCTGAAGTCAAGAGATTGATCGACAAGGAGGACAGTTTCCAAATGCTGACCCTGTGAGCTCCCGGCGGGGTTGTGGGCTGCCCCAGGGCTGGGCACTTGGTGGCGATGGCAGCCAGTGACAGCCCTGCCTTATGCAGGATGTGCCACCGCTGTGCCCGGCCACCAGGCAGCCCCTGCGGCATCTGCTGTGCTTCTAGGAAATGATGGCTTTCAGGAAAATGGAGTTTTCTGCTCCCTGGAGGCATTAAGCATGCAAATACAAAGCTGCCTCTGGGGTCTTGTAGACTGTGTTTCTGCCTGCTGTTGTTTCCCCTGTTTCTTGCTCTCAGCAGGGGAAATATGTGCACTCAGGCAGAAGCAGGGCCCTGCAAAGTCACCATGCTCCTGTTTAAGCTTGTTACCCAGCCACACGTGGAAGCAGTTGCTGCTTGAAGCCTGGGGATGAATTTGTGCATGCAGCGGGGCCATGCTGAAACCTTTTGGGAGCACCATTGCCCACTGCTGCTGCTCTCCTCGTGCTGGGCTGGGGACATGAACCCCTGTCACTGCTGGTGCCACCGGTATCCCTGTGGCACTGGCGCTGGTGAGCTGCAGTGCCATGGGCAAGGTGGATGCTCCTGCAGACAAAACCACTTTCTGATCATTGCACACAAGTGTGCTAAGAAGAATGGGGAGCTGCTCGTGCTTCCCTGTTAAAGATATGGCCATGATTTGGGGTGGAAAAGAACACTGAACTTCCCTGTACCTTCAGGAAAGATGTGCCTCCTTCCCCTTCAAGTGATGTAATCACCAGCATATGGGTTTTATTAAAGTAATTCCAGTTTTGAGCTGAAGAACAGCAACTTGAATAGTTTTCACTCAACTAAGAATGGAAAACAGACACAATGGGGAGAGATACTGCCAGCAAAAGTGTTTAATGTTAATGCTTTATTTCAGTAATAACTTCTCATTGTTAGTGAAATAGTGTGAAATAAGTCAAGATGAGATGATATTTTTTGTAGCTTGAAAATGGATGACCACAGGCAATGGATTGCACGGAGCTGTGCAGTGCAGCACGATGCTAAACGCTGCCGTGCCAAAGTTGTGTGCAATTAAGTACTTATCAAACGCTACCACGGAAGAAAAATGAACTCTGTGTGCTGCTAATAACTGCTCGAGGGGAGTGAGAGAGCTCAGCTCTGGGAGCTGATGGGGCCAGAGGGGGCAATCTGGCTGTGCTGGCAGCAGGCAGTGCCCCCACATGCAGCCCCCTCCTTCTGTGCCGCACAGCCGCTAGCCCAAACGTGCACGGAGAGCCGAGGGCACCTGCTAAGCTGATTGCCAGCCTTCTGCATGTACCTTTATTCAGACAGAGCGAGGAGCAGTCTGAGAACAGGAGACGGATTTGCTCTCTGCACGTCCTCTCCATCCATAAGCTTTTGCTGCCCAGCCTCCCAGAAGAGTGAGTGCAGAGCCCTGGCTGCGAGGGCCTCGGGCTGTGGAGAGGAGGTGGGCACAGACATTTCGGCGAGGGAGAGGTGCCGTTCTGTCCGTGGGCTGCAGCGTGTTTTCCTGGCTCGTGCCAGACGCGGCTGAGGCGGGACCATATTGTCTGTCGCGCCTGTGGCAGCTTTCTGTCGCACGTGGGAAGCTCTGCCAACCACTTCTATTTTCGTTGCCCAGGCAAACCAGTCTCTGCATTCACAGGACAGTTTCCATGACAAAGGAGGCAGCTCTGTAGCACTGCAAATATTTGTTTTATGGCCATGTGCTCGCTGAGGGCCGTGGGCCTTCCCCTCTGATCAGCACCGGGTGCCAGCGGGGCGTGGGGCCGCCATGTCGGAGCCTCGGCCTAGTGGCGTGGCTGTCTGCTTCGTAACAGCCAGCGCCGCTTCTAATCAAAACAGAGTCTGGAGCGTAAATATTTTACTCACAGAAAATTGTCAGACCAGGCTTAGCAAATGCTGCTGGAAATCTATGAGCTTTAAATAACTTCCACATGTGAATACAGGCCCTATTTATTAGTAGAAAAAAGCGATTAATGCTTTTGGTCAACACATCTAATTCAGTCTTACGCATCCCATCTGTCACCAAGTCACTCTGAGATTGTTAAATGCGTGAGCAGTGGCATTTCATACATTTTAAATGCAGTCTGTGGGAAGTGTTTGCAAATTGGAGCTGTGGAGATAACAGGAGGAGGCGAGGCAGTGCCCCCGGCCCCGCTCACTTGTCTGGGCCGTACGCGGCTGGGACGCTGCCCCACCGGGTGCTCGGGCAGGGGCTGCGTGCTCCGCTAACAGCTCCCCGAGGAGATGTGTGGCAGCGAGGGATGGGAGAGATGCGAGTTACACGGGGTGCTGCAGGGCTGGGAGCGCAGGGGGCAACTGGGGGGTCCCCGCTGGGCCCTGGGGTGCCTGGGGGCATGGGGCAGCACCCTGGGGTGAGCTGGGAGCAAGCACCGGGGATGGCAGGAGTGAGTGAAAACGTTTGGAGGGAGGTCTAGAAATTGGCTAGCTAGGAGTGAGGTGGAATTGAAGGCAAATGCTCTTATTTATTCATTCATTCATTTAATTATTTTTATTCTTTGGTGGAATGCAGTTTGTTTAGGGATGTTTTCAAAGATTCATTTGATGCCCTCATTTTTTTTTTAATTTTTTATTTTCCTTATAGAAACAATCCAGAATACCTCAGATTTGGAAAGATACTCATTATCATAATGTCCTGCAGTGCTTTTCTAATTAGTAGTCAATGTTAGTTCAAGACCGTAACTATCCTGGCAGGACTAAATCACATTTTCACTATAGCTAAACATGTATTTAGCAAGTGAATTTTAAATCTTTATCTGCAGTGCCTTCTCTGTCATAATCTTTATACATCTAGTTTTGTAATAAATTAGAACTGGGATAGCTGTGGAGTGAAATCCAGCGGCAGCTGTATCTCAGTTCAGATTTGCATGCCCCTTGGGTGTTTTGCTTCACCAGGAGTTCTTTTTCAAAGCCTTTTCTGAATTGAAAATTAAAAAAAAAAAAAAAGGAGATGAGACAAGAGCACATCTCCTTTGTGCAGTGTGTGCTTTCATACCCTAATCGTTCCATAGATAAAACATTAGGCTGGCTCCCTGATGCCACAGCCTAAGATCAGTCCAAAATATTCAAAGATACCATATGTCTGAGACATGAATTGTTTCCTTTAACTTAAAATGCAGAAACTCTGGCAAAGTAAGAGCAGGTCAGGCAGCCACAACCTCATGGGATGGCGAGGGGCGTCTTGTGGCAGGAAGACAGCTCCAGGTAGAAGATGGGGCAGATTCCTGCTGCTTCCCTGCGGGTGGTGGGCTCCCGGGGCTGGTTTCCCACAGCTGAATCGCCGAGGTGGGATTTGGGTTTCCTCTCCGAGGAGCACCCAGCAGAGATGCCTCGGCTGTGGTTCCTCTGCCACTGGGGGAAGCAACGCCGGGCCCGGAGCTGCTGCAGGGAAGCGTGGGCTGAGCTGGGCACCGGGAGCAGTGCCCGGGTTCCCAGCACAGGCGGAGATCCTACAGCCTGGGTTTGCAGCTCTGTGCAACAGCAGCGTCTGTTTGGTGGTGTGGTACGGGGGGAGAGCGGCTGGCACAGCGCTTTGCTTTCCGCAGCTGGTAAGGACACGCTCTGCTAGGGCTGGTGCCTGGTGCTTATGGCTGTCACGGAGAATTTCACTGCGTGGTTGGTACAGCTGGTTGTCTGATCACTAGTCTAAAGAAACCCTGAGGTTTCTTTTTTCACTTTTTATAATTTGCTCCCTTTTTTTTTTTTTTCTGGGCCTAGATGTCATATAAATGGGATTAAAAAAAAAAAAAAGATGAAGTTACTAGCCTGAACAGTTGCGTGCTATTAGTATTCAGTATCTCTTCATGACACTTCAGTATAATAACTACTGCTGGGGATGTGACCAACATCAAAAAATTAGAATTTTGTTGCACACAGAAATATTCACAAGGCTGAGGTGCTTTTTTTAGTCTGAGAGGTTTCTTGCCTAGGCTTTGGGGCAGGAACTTGGAGAGGTTCATGTCTGCCCTCCCCCATGGACTGGGAGCTTGAAGGCTTTTGACACCGCAGAGGATTCCCTGGGCAGCAGCGTGCCGGTGGCTCCCGTCCCCCCGGCCAGGAGACGGCCCCTGCAGTAGGGCGGGTGGGCGCAGGTCTGGCCCGGGAAGGGGCCAGGAGAGCAGGGAGGAGCCCTAGCCTCGCTGTCCTGTAGCCTGTGTTAGCGCTACCGACCTCTCATTCTGTTCTGTGTATCAAACATTTGGACAGCATCACAGAGATTTTGTGAAGCTACTTGTGAAGTGGTCCCTGAGATGTATTCAAAAAACTTACCATTTTTTTGGGGGTGTGTAAATAGTTCAGTTTTAATCTGGAAATAGCAATAATTTGTAGCATTTTGTAGTTATTTGCCGTAAATATTTTCAGCATAAATTAGTTTAGAAACAGGATTATAGAACATGATCAAAATTAAATGCATGATTGCTACAAAAGCCTCCCTGCTAGATGTAATAATCCAGCTCTGGATTTGTGATGTGCATGTGCCCAGCAATAGAAAAGAAGGGACTTGTTCTTCCATGAGTGTTTTGGCTTTTCCTTATGGCTCCAGTGCAAATAAATTTGAACTGAACTGATCAGTGGGGAAAGGAAGGAGAACCCTAAAATGAAGTAGGAGGAAATAAACTGGTTCAGGTAATGTTAGGCAGAAACATCTCCTCTGAGTCTGAGTGGCTTTGAACCTTTAGAGGTTAGAAAAACATCCACGATGTATCCCATTATCTGCTTCTCTCGCTTTCCTTTCCAGCCCGTCTTTTAAAGAGTTTGCTGTGAAATGACAGCAGCAAGCACAAATGTCTGGTAACAAGGCCCATCATAAACATGAAGGCAAGAAAGTGTCTCCAAGAATAAGATTTCCAGATTCCTTGCATCTCTCTGAAGTCCGTGAAGGGATTTGATTCTGCCTTCTGGTCTCAGCCAGAAGCTGGTAGTTCCTTGGAAGATAAGCCTGCACTTTCATTTCTGTTCAGACGCGCTCGGCTCCGCGGCTGCCTGGAGCCCGGGCAGCCCCTGGGGGAGGCTCGGCGGCTGCGGGCAGCAGCTCAGGACCCCCTGCACGGCTCCCCGTGGCCTGGGCACAAGCTCGTTATGTGCAGACCTCGGTGTCGGGCAAGGAGGAGGCATACCTTCTGTGTGAGTAAAGCCAAGCGTGTAACACTGCTAAGGCTAATATCTGAGGTCTACTCGTTTTTAGTTTGTATCTAATTGCTACAGAGACAAAGAACGGTGCCGCAGTTAAACTGTTATGTTTTCCTCCTGCTGCTCTGGGTGCTGAGGTCCCACTGGTGTCACACAAGGGCCAGACCTTTGCTGGGAGGAACACAATGCGCTTTGCGTGGGTGCACGTCTGTCATCGCCATGTGGGGATGGCGGCTGTGCCTCTGGGTCTTGGCGTTTTGTTGGTCACAAAAGGAAGCAGCTACGTTTCTGTAAACAGGCCCTTGGCATGGTTGGCTGCGGGCTATTTCCTGGCGGTTGTCCTCACGGGGGACCCTCCTGGGAAGGGTGAAGAAGCCATGTCCCAGGGTCCGCAAAACCAGCCTCAGCCCTCAGAACATACAGCCCTTGCACATCATATCTGACAGTTTCCTGGTGGCTCTAAGGAAGCTGTGATGCAGTCATCAATGCACCTTGTAAAAACTGCCAGTACCTTCATGCATCTATGCACCCTTCTCTTTAAAGCAAAACCAAAAAAATCACCACAGCTTTCATAAGGTGACTGAAGAAGGGATTCAGCGAATTATGGGTTCTTCTCAAGCTGCTTTTTGACTACATTTCATAACTGTTTCTAATGTTAAATCATAGTTCTCCTAGCATAAAATATATTGTTATTTACAGGAGAAAAAAAGAAGTAACATAGACTTGTGGTCTTTTTGTTAATGAAATGAATGAATGAATGGCTTGTAGTCTCATGAAGCTATTACGAAAGGTAGCGGAAACAGTACTGTGAAAAGCACGTATGTATTACAGCCTGCTGCACACCCACAAGTATTTTATAATAATGTGAGGAGAAGAGGCTGGGGCAGGAACGAGCCAGCTGGGGACTTCTCTAGCTTTGTGAAGCTAAACTGACTAGAATGAGGCACCTTTCACGAGGATGGAGCATTTGTTTCTGTTAATTGGGTAGAGGCAGTATAAGGATGTGTTCATTGTTGGACTTGGACGTGTACAGCCTGAATGTTGCAGATTTTTTGCCATTAGTCAGGGGAATGACAGTTGTAATAACACCCATTGTTTTACTAAGATACTTGTAAAATCCCTGAGACACTGCTGATAATGACTTCTTCTTAATAAGGGAGAGATGAAAAGTGAATAAATAGAATTAAGTATCCTACATGGATATGTGACCACATATAGATTTAACTGAGTATAGAAGGGAAACAATTAGAGATATAAAGGAGCAACTCAGAACTTCCTCCAAAGAGACATTTGTACCAAGGGCTCATCCTGCTGCCTTGCAAGATCAAATGCTTATCCAAATGAGAGACAACAAACTGGTAGGAAGCAAAACTGAACCTGGCTTCATAGTTTTGGCCACATAACTTTGTGACTTCTTGAAATAGTTTTACATGATCAGGTAGCTGTAAACCTAAAAAAAACAGTAGGAAAACTGAGTCAGGATCAATTCTGCTTTGAAATCTTTGGAGCATTGTTTGATAAATATTTGTTGTGGGTTTTATAATATACACGTTTTATTGAAACAAAGATCTGATTTGTCTCTGTCTAGTCCCAAATTTACACTCTTTCAGAATATTACTCTTTGGGGAATTTGAATCTTTTCATGTTTCATTCTAATTAAAGATTAAAACAAACACCAAGATCTTCCAGAAAAACGTGCCTCGGCCCCATCTGTGAGATAACTGCTGTGAGCTCAGCGCACCACACAGAATGAGCCCTGGTCACCGGGACCCTTACACAGCATTTCGTCGTGGAATTGATGGACACTGGTAGAATGGTTGAAACATTTCAGCAACCAGGCTGGGAGGGTAATTCTCAATATGATCAGAAAAAAGTAAAGTAAAACAGTAGGCTGTGACTGAAACTCGTGCAGATGGAAAAAGCTTTACATTGGCTTCTGTGGTTTAGAAGAGACTCCACTTTAGTAAAAGAGTATATAGCCTCTGTAAAGCATGGGGGATCAGTTGTTCAGGCTGGAAGTTCTGCTGTTTGTACTTCATCAGATAAACCTTAAGAAAGGGCTAGCAGATGTTCTCAAGGGCTAGTAGATGTTCCCAGAACAGACTATCATTGATGCAACCACACCCTGCGGAGAGCAGCCACTGCTGGACAAAAACAAGTGCACCGAAGTCCCGGTTTAGGATGTCCAAACTACAGTGAGCCTTTTGCAAAGCTCATCTATAAGGATGAGCATCATCTGAGGTGGCTGAAGTGTGGTGTCCGCTGTGGGTGACTGTTCAGCACGATCGTGTGGGCTGCATGAGCCATGCACTAAACCCAGACATACTTAGCCCCAGCGATGCCTATCAGGGAGCACCCATCTCCCACCTTTCTAGGCAGAGTGCCCATGTTGGAGTGGGTGGAACAAATCTCCCTTTTTCAGTTCCTCTGCATCTGGCTGGACTGGCGCTTTCACCAGCAGCTTGAAGGGCTTGAATCCCTTCTCTCAAGCCTTAATTCTAGACCTGAGTTGCTCTAAAAACCTTTTTAGGTGTTTCAGCTCCTCTTTTTGTTTATATTTTTCCCCCATGTTCTTTTTCTCCTTTAATGACTTCCTCAAAGCAGATGGTCTTCAAACTCTCTCTCTTTCAAGAGATATATTCTGTCATCTAAAAGAGAATTTTTCTCATCTGAAGAGTGTTCAAGAAGACTTTATTGCTTTGGGGAGGAAAATATACCCAGAAAATGCACACTTTGCAGGAACTTTAATCCTCAGGCCTGCAGCAAGAAGAAGAGGCTGTGGTTGCTAATATTTATGAAGCTGTCCCATTTTTCTGCCTTAGATCTGAGAAATATTGAATTTTGGGGATCTATATCTGTGTTCAATCCAGACTCCTTCTGGATAGGAGTCTTTGGGTATGAGTCTTTTGGTCATGTCTGTGGTAACAAAAGGGGACTTTTCCTCTCTTGGGTGGCACAAGAAAGTAGCTTCTGCATCTCTGTTCCCTCCTTACTTCTGATCTTCCAGCCTGAAGTAGTTTGACGTGTCCTGAGAGGATCTGGGCATGAAAGCAAAATCCTTGTGTCAACTCCTCCACGCCTTGTAGACTGAAGGGAGTTGGGCTTCTTCATCAAAGTCTTCCTCATCTTGAGATCATTCTCACACCTCCAAGCCTGCCTGCCCCACCAGGTGGGACATGTGCTGGTACAAGTCTCAGTTTCTCTCCTCCAGTGCAATAGCAAGGCCAAAGGATGTCCTCTTTCCTTCCACCTCGACCTTGCCCTTTTCGCAATGGGATCAGTGCATCCTCTGACAGGAGCATGCCCCCCTTTCTCAGTGTCGTTGGCCGTTCCGGAGGCAGAGCTCCAAGCCCAACAGGTGTGCCTGAAACCTGAGTCAAGAGGCCTTTTGTTCACCATCCCATCTTCCTGCCTCAAGAAGCTGCCAGAGACTGTTTTCTTCTTGGTCTGAAGATGAAGACTGCAAAGTCTCGTTGTCAGAGGGTCTTAGGGTTTCTACCAGCCTCTGCAAGGAAGGTGAGCGCCCAGCCCCGCTGCAGTGTGCACCACGTCCTCCTCTCAGTGACAGTCGCTGCGCCTGCCTCTCCACCTTGCCTCTCTTCAAGCCCAGCCACCCATAGCCAGACGGGTTTCCCTGAGGCATCCCTGCCTTTTGTCGGGCTCCTGTTCAGCAAGTGGCTCTCTCTGCCAGATTCTGGTATCGGGCACAGTTTTTCTTCTTTCACACATGAATTAGTTAATACTTACACCATCTTCAGATGGTTTGTCTACTAATGAGATTAGCAAGGAATACACAAGGGAGGATGCTCAGAGAAAGAAACAGTTGCACACTTCCAGCATATATTTACGTCTTTTAGTTTGATGTGTGCATCTCTGATTTCACCAGGAAAATTGCAAAAGCACCCTTAGATAATTTGACATTAGGGAACCCTGATGACGTCGTTTTTCAATGCACGGTCTCCAGATGCATGTCTTGTTGACTGCAACGGTGTAGATTGCTTCTTATAATCCAGTCCATCATTTTGATGAGCTCCAAACAGCCCTGGGAGATGTCAGTCTGCTCTCCTGTGCTTTAATTCCTCTCTCAGCAGCCATTTCAACATATTTTTTAATTGTGCAGGCATGCCAAGATGCAATATGTGCTTTACAATCCTGTCTGCTGAGTACTGCAGCTGCCCCCAGCTTCTCTGCCTCTTGCCTTTCCAACCCTTTTCTAGGGCCAATCTCAGGATAATCTGCCAGAGCTCTTACTGCTGTACACTCAGGGAATTTGTCCTTCAGTAGTGGAAAATGCTCAAGAACTCGTGGGAAAACACATTGTGGACTGGTAAGGAAACGCTGCCTGTGAAGCCCCTGCTGTTTCCTGAGAAACACAGGCAACCTTATGCTGGTATTGGGGCCGACCCCAGCCTTGTTTTTCCCCAGTGGTGTTTCAGATCCAGCAAACAGCTGCAGCACAGTTCCCTTCCAAGCTATGCCTCTTATCAGGACAGCAGCAATAGCAGGTGCCGGCACAGCGAGATGGGCACAAGCTCAGATCCTCTTGTGCCTCGAGGCGGTTCGTCTGCTAAGAAGGCTTGTTAACATGCAGACGTCTTGGAAGCATGAGCTGGCTGGGAAGCACGCTTTGTGTCAGCAGCTTCGTGTTCAGGTGGAGGCTGACACTGCCAATATGGTGCTTTACACGTACACTGCGCAGCGAGCGGGGTAACCCGCAGCAGATCCATTTGCTGCCTGGTTCCATTTCAAAAGCTTTAAATGGCTTGGCAGACAAGTTGAACTGTGTTAGGTAGTTAAATTGCACGTGGGAGAACTGAGGTGATAATCTAAGGGTAATTCCTGCAATTTGGGTTTTAATTTAATGTTGATATCTGTACAGCCCAGCGGACCAAGAAGGTTTCATGCTGACATCAGGCTGACTTCAGGCTGGAGGATCTAGTAATCCTTTCAGAGGAGGTTGAGAAGATCCAGCAATCTTTTTGTCCTATCCCTTTCATTGCAAGTGTGTTGTAGAACGTAAGTCAGAGTTCATTCTATATCAAAGCTTTAGTTGTCTGCAAGGATCAAGAACAGGGTGGCTTCAGGACCAGAACCTTTTCTCAGATCTAGACACCAGGAAGAGGCTCTTCACCGAGAGGGTGGTCGCACACTGGAACAGGCTCCCCAGGGAAGCAGTCACTGCACCAAGCCTATCTGAATTTAAGAAGCGTTTGGACTGTGCACTTAGTCACATGGTCTAAACTTTTGGGTAGACCTGTGCGGTGCCAGGAGTTGGACTTGATGATCCTTATGGGTCCCTTCCAACTCGGGATATTCTATGATTCCATGATTCTGTGTCTTGGTTTTGGTACTCAGTTTCTGCTCAGCATTCATCACATCATGGTGCTTGTGTTGTTCTCAGGGTTAGAGTGGACTGCTCTTTACCACCAAGAGACACTCTTTTTCATTCATTAATCTTCTAGCCTTCTGCAACATCTTTCTGGGAATTGAGATGCTCCCGCATGAAATGTCCTGAGGATGTGTGTTTGGAAGGGGAATGCAATCTTAACTGCAGTGCACAAAATACAGAGGAAATGTTAATAGTTATATCGCCTGGAGCCTATTTGTATATTCACAGTGGACTGGGGATATTTTCTTGCAGCCTGGCGCTTCTCGGTGCACGTGTCTGAATTCCTGGTACGTGTCTTCTCTGTGCTCGCCCATTTGTCTCTCTGACATGACAGCTATGGAAGTTCCTGGATCCATGTATATTTTGGGTGAATCTCACTGCACGTGAAGTCATCTGTCATTTCACTTAATCAGTTTGATAAAGAAGCATTGTCCTTACTTGCATCCGGCAATGAGCAGAAGCTGTTACTAATCTCTATTAAGTGAACTGCTGGCTGTAACTGCATCAGAATATTTTAATCCATCTTCCTGGAAAATATAATCTGTGATCACTCTGGGTTTGCCAATTTTCGTGAATGCAGAAGTTTCTTATCTGCTCACTGTGGTATTTAAATTCAACCCAACCCTCCTCTGACTGCTTCAGCAATAGGTTTTGCATGCAACAATAAGCTTCACTCAGAAAACAAATGATACAACTATGAGAAAAAAATGTGAAAATAGGTTTCTAAATGCGTATGCACAACTACTTATGTCAAAAGAGTTTATCAGTTTGTCCAATCATTTCAGCAAGTACCACATAGCTTATCTTCAGCTAGATAGCAGAGCATATATTTCAAATACTCATCTAGAGCATAACAATTGGTAAGCTGTTGTTAAAAACACATTTTCCCATGATCATGGATATTCATTGAGCAGACAGACTAGCGTCACTGGGTTGCTTGGTATAAACTGGTTGCTCTAATAGGTATGATTATGTATGTATATATGCACAGTTTGATAATAGGACTGAAATGTTTGTGTCGTGATTGAACGACTTTTTTCCTGTTTAAATATTGCCAGATGGTTTCTTCTGGTCAGTGATAGCTGTAACTTCTGAAGGTTAAAGTGAAGTTATGTTTTTCTTGAGAAGGAAGAAATTTAACTTTCATTTGAAAAACTGTGTGGCTGTGGAAAGCCTACTCGGGATCTGGGAAGAGAAACTTAACTTGGAGGGGAGTTTTAGGGATATAAGGTACTGGAAATTAAAGAAGTCGGATTATCAGCTCTACTGCTGTTCGTATGAATATAAACCTGTATGTTTTCTGCACTTCCAAAAGCCCAAAGCTTTCTTTTGTACTTCATACAAAAGCAAAAGATAGTATAGAAGATTATAAAAACAGAGATCTTAATTACTTGAGAGTCCTGTCTGCTTACTGATGCATAAAAAGTTCTTATTGAGGATTTATATCTTAGTCATGCCAGTTTAGTTTTATTTTTATATCATGTTTTCCTACAATAATTGCATTCCAAGGAGTTTTCTGCATGGCATTCTGTCCCCTATTCTCAAATATCACTGCCTAAAAATCAGTAAATAATCTAAAAAAACAAGTCATCTGCTTGTAATTTAACCTGATATAATGGTGTAAGACTGCTGATCATATATCCATGGAAATCTTCTGTGGGTTAGACCAGTAGCACAGATTAGGAGTCATGGTGATCGCTGGATAACATCAATGTCCCTCTTGTAAATGTATCTCATATTTCCTGTTTCTTCTGACTCAGGTGTTAATCTCAAGATGGGGACTTGCAGTCCCATGTTTGTAATCCTTGTTTCCAACCATGTAACATCTACAAAAACAGCTTTGATGAAAGAGAGGCATCTGAGCCACTCTGGCGCGCTCCAAGCATGGGGCAGGACTGACAAGTCTCCCTGGGAAAGGAGCCGAGGCAGAGAGCACCTGCAGCATCTCCTGGGGAGGAGCCCTCCTGGGGCTGGGGGATGCTCTGCTCTTTGTAGTTACCCCTGCAAAGTGCTAAATGAATTGGGATGCTTGAACTGGGTTTTGGAGGGTCAGAAATTGGAGTTTTTTTTTGTTTTGTTTTGTTTTTTACAAAATCATTACCTACCCCTTGGATGGGGCATTGGCCTGTCACTGTGTTAGCAGCACTGACTAATCACAGTGTGGATGCCTTCCAATTATTAGATTCCTGAATCCCAAAAGTGCTTTCTGTGCCAGTTTTTAGGAGTGCATTTAAATGCATTTATTGCCATCGGTTCTGTTAAGTGCTCTGCTGGCTGCTTTTTGTGAAAGCAAGAACAGCACTGGTCATTTTGCTGTGTTTTGGTTGTGGTAAAGGCCCCTACGTTTAGCGAGTGAAGCTTTTCATTAGGCTGTTACGGGAATATTGTGAAAAAGATGTTATTTGCTAGCTGACCTGCCTCGCTGAGAGGAATAGGAGGTAAATGTGAAATGAAAGGAAACAAGCCGCAGCGTGAATCCTTATAGCTGTGCCTTCCGCACGCCAGCTGCTCATGACAGCCGTGGTCTGGGAAGGGGTTTCATTTCTTAGCACTTGTGTAGCTATTGCTCTACTGCAGATCTGTGGTTCCAACACCGGGGATTTTGTGGTAGGTCTCCATCGGCATCTCGGGAGTGCAGGCCGTACCAGACCTGGCCAGACACAGCTGGCTGAGCCCTGCTCTGGCAGCATCCCGCGGCAGATGCTGCTAAATCTGTAGCTCAGGGGCTTCTGGAGCATGGCAACATTTTTGTCTCTTAAAGTTTTTGGTAGGTTCCTCTTTAGTGAGTTTATATTACACTATACATATACATAGCTGTCATATATATATATATCATATATATATGTCATATGTCATATATGTCATATATGTCATATGCATAGCTGTCATATATTATCATATATACATAGCTGTCTTGGAACCTAATTGGCTTTCTGACCCAAAGTAAGTGCTTGTTGTCCAGCTCCTAGCAGCCTGCTCTACCACAGCCCTCCCTCGTGGATACAGACACAAACGGATACGAGCCCATTTCCCCAGTGGGACGTGTTTCTGGACATCCAAGGGATTCTCCAGCATCGAGGCAGATCAGGTCAGTTGGAATCGGCCCTGCCCCGCTATGTGCGATGTGTGCTTCTGACAAAGGGACCCTCCAGGTGGTGACCTTGTGTCGGGGCAAGGGGATGCGAACTCCTGGATGAGCAGAAGCGGCTTCCAAAGGACAGGATGAGCAAGCGTTGTGTTTGTCTGGGACGGGAAGGGATGGGGCAAGTGGTGACCTTCAGAAGGAGTGCGAGGGGCTTTCTGAAGGTGACAGATCACAAGCCCTCCACGTGGGGCACACAGGCTGCTGCCAGGCCTGTGTGGCTGCTGCCAGACTGCGGGTCCTCACCCAGGGCTGGGTGTGTGCGGGACACCAGCCTCCTGCCTGCCCCTGGGTGCACGTGTCAGCTCCTGGACAATGCTGTTAGCTCCTCTGTGAAGGCTTCTGAGTCCAACCTGCTCTTCCAAGGGGTGGAGGTGCTGGGTGGGAGAAACATCATTACTGCAGCTCTACTGCGCTGCTCGCCTGTGTCTGTAGGAAAGGGCCCCTCGTGTCCCCTCAGGTCATGACGTTCTGCTGCTCAAGCTGAAGAAGCAAGTTTCCTTGCCCCAGACCAGTGGGGCTTGAACGTATCAGTGGGTGGGAACCCCAGAAGGGGTTGTACCTGGGTGGCAGAGCTGGAGCCTCTGGTTGTGTCATGCGGGTCTGCGTCACTTGGTGTTTTCCTCCAAATTTCGTGATAAATTCCTGAATCACCCATTCCGAGAAGGCCACTGAGTTTAAATCCCTGGGAGTTCGATGCTGGAGTACTTTGAATACAGGCAGGTGAGAGGGCTCAGTAGGGCTGGTGATGCTCAGAGCCATGCTGAGACTCACATCTCTTCCGAGAAGTTTCAGTTGCTAATTGTTTGCTAAATATTCTAATTCATTTATAAATCACGTTGCCATGGTAACCATAATTTCTATGCATTACGAATATCAGACACCTCTCGAATCAATTTGTTTTCCCTTGTTGCCATAGCGACAGACATTTTGTCAGAATTATTTAGGTAGAGAGAAATTTGGAGACTTTTGCAGAGCCAGAGCTGCAGGAGGAGCCCTGCAGGGAGCCCAGCCTCGCCCCGGGCCGCTCCTCTCCTCCCGTTCCTTGCTGCCCTGCTGCTGCTGCGGGTGGTCCCCAGCACCAACCAAGTGTTCGCAGG
Organism: Anser cygnoides; assembly: GCF_040182565.1. NCBI lineage: Eukaryota > Metazoa > Chordata > Aves > Anseriformes > Anatidae > Anser > Anser cygnoides. Next base: position 65,946,241 of record NC_089877.1, read on the forward strand.
CTTGCAGGCAAGCTGCCCCCTCAGCTACCACCCCATTTTCATCCTCCCCACTTCCACACTCAAGCATGTCGCCCATCCACCCCAACCGTTGCCTGTCGCCCAGCCTGGCTTGGGGCCTCGTCCCGCCTGGCAGCTTGCAGAGCCTTTCGTCTCTGCGGTCTCTGATGGTTCCTTCATGGAGATCTGCACCTCTGCTCCTGCCTCAGCCTTCCTGACCCCTGCTTTTTAGAGCAATGTCTAATAAATCAGGTTGAGATGTCTCCTACAAGTGTTTACCTGGTATAGCCACCAGTGGTGCAGACGAAGCGTGCTTTGAAAAGTCTCAGCATTTCACTTAATTGCCTAAGGGGCAGCGGAGGTCTTTGGAAGCTCTGGCTGGCTGTATCTTTCATATAATCTATTTTTTGTCCAGAGCTGGTGTTGCTTCACAGTGGCATTTCAATGAATATCTCCCCACTCAACCTTTCAAACCATTTTGGGGCACTCCGCCTTCTCTGCTCAGCTCAGCTGATCGGCTGTCAGGATCCACCTTTATGAGCGAGGCGGGCTCTTAAACATTGCTGCTGCAGCCGCTGTTACTCTTAGTTCTTAGGACTGTGTGAAATGCTTGGAGAGCAAGAAAAGTCACACACACACACACACACACAAATGTCTAAGCACTGATGGTTTAGATCACCCACATAGTCCAAATTCCTTGAATCTTTCATACGGAGAACAGTAATGTCATGCCATAGATGATGTGGACCTCATCCCGTAGAATCTATCCGCCTTTGGCAATCTAGGAAATAAAAAATATTTGAAGGGATCTGTTACTGAACATGTGAGTGCTCAAATTGTAGGTGAGCTTTGGAAAATATTAATCTTCTGAACAAGAGTTAGGGATTTCTGCTGCAGGCTCAGAGGCTCCAGCAGCAGCCCAGGGCCATGCTCCTGTGTGCTGTGTTTCTGCTGCCACTGGATATTTGTGCTCACTCCCCAGGCTGCAATCAGAGAACCTGTTATCTCCCTGCAAAATAATATGCAATGCTTCTTGTACTGGAAATGTCCAGGCAGAGGAACCAGAACACTGGAGCAGCAAGTTGACGTCTGGCACACTGACTGAGGAAATCACCTAGCAGCAGACAAATGTTCCTCTGCAGCAGCTGTTTCATAAATCCACCTATCCACTCTGTATGTACATGCCTGCACAGTGCCTGTGGGTGTAATCCTGGACTTCAGAGCAATGCTGCTGAATGTATGGGTATCAGCAAGTTAGGAGGGAACATCTCCTGAAGATAACATATTTTTCCATATAGAAGATATATAAGATAATCAGAAAATACAACGTTGTGCTCTTCCAGAATAAATCCCAGGGAGCAGTTAGATTTACAGGAACTGTTCAGGTTGCTCTCCGTTTCCCTGCTGCCATGGCTTCACCTGCTCGCTTCCCTCCACTTGGTGGTAGCATTTTCTCTGTCTTCCCTACTCTTTGCCAGTGTTTGGGTAGCAGTAGATGTGTGCAAGAAGACAGCTCCTTATTAAAGGTATGATTGAAGTTGCATGAGAATTTACTTTTCCTCTGTGGTGCAGTGAAGTTTAACAACAAGGTCCTTCCTGGTCTGAGTTTTCTGGGTTTTCTGGATTTTTATTTTCATTGAAAACCCTTTCTTCTGATGTGGAGAAATTCACAAGCTCTGCTTTGTCCTCTGGTGGACTTGATGCCCTGCATAGACCTGATGCTGAGGCAGGTGATGGTGGAGGACCAGCACTCTCTTTGTCTCAAATCCAATTAAAATTCAGTCTGAAATGCCATTTGAATTATTGTAGCATTTTGTAAGGGCGTGCTTGGTGGTGGGACTTGCTGTTTGTCCTCCCCAGGAAGGTGCAGCTTCATCAGGTGGAGGCGTCCCCATGTCCCCATGACCTATCTTAGCAAAGTCTTCTCAGTTCTCTTTTCTTCTGGCTAGGGGCACTGTGGTGAAGGACTTGTAGCTGTGAGTGATGGCACAGCATTTCTGAAGAGCCATTTCCTTCTGAGGTGCGAGGCACACGTCTCTGCTCTGCAGCGCGAGGCAGGAGGTGCAGGAGCACAGCACGGAGAGCCCCCTGCCTGGTGGGCTCTGTGCTGGGCACGGGGTGGGGGCCTCGTCCCTGCTGCTGGAGGGGAGCGGTGCTGGGGTCTTCCTTGCTACTGAGGAGACAGAGGCTGCTCTGAGGGGCTGATCGCCGCGTAGCCAAGCAGGACGGGCAGGGGATCGGTCCTGCAGACAGACGCCCAGGAGGTGCTGCAGGAGGAGCGCGAGGCAGCCCAGGCAGGGCCGTGCGGAGGCAAGGCTCAGCACCGAGCGTGCAGCTGCTTCAGATCAGGACGGCAAGAAGTGATGTCACTGCTGGCTTTATTTTTTGTTCTAGCTATTAAAAATCTACACAAACGCTCCACCTTGATAATGGGCTGAACTTATTTTGCTATTATTACTTTTGGCTGTCATTAACCTTTTGAGTTCTGAGCGAAACTGCAGTCGAACACAGTGAGGTCCGTTGTGCCAAAGCACTTGCTTCTGTTTCTGTGCTGCACAGGTACATCTCATTTTCTACAGAGAAAAATTGCAGCACCACCTGCTGTAAATGAAATTATTGTAACATTTATTTTTTTTATTTTTTATTTTAAATGGAAGTGTGCCATTTATAAATAGCTTATCTGAGCAGCATTTACCGCTGTTCTCTTTCCTAACAGCAGCAGGCTTCCAATCACTGGCAACTCATGGTTATTAAAACATAGTAAATTGGATTGCAAGGTAAAAACTCTCATTCTTTTCTAAGGGATTGATTGCCACAGGGGCTGCTTGAATTGTGAAGCTAAAAGGGAAGCAAACTTTTTCATCTCCCAGTTTCTCAAGGACACCGACAACCCGGATTCTGTTTGTCTTGTGTTGTGCCACGCTGTGAAAGCACCTCTGGGACCGTTACTTGTGTGTTTTGCCCAGAGATCGGGCGGGACAGGAGAAGAGCAGAGGACTCAGCACACACCAGCGATGTCTGCGGTGCCGTCCCACAGGCTGCGGACTTTTGCTGGCGGCGCTTTTGCTGAGCGGGGTGCGGGGAGGCTGCGGCTCTGCCCGCTGCGGTCCGTGCCACCGGGCTGCAGCAGGCTCTGCCACCTGAGAAGGGCTCTCGTGGGTGCGAAGGTCAGCCCTCTGCTTAGGGTTAGCCGCGAGGGAGAGGAGTGTCGTGATCATGGTAACTCTTTAATGCCTGTGAGAGCTCGGCAGAAATATTGGCTGGAAGGCTGCGGGGGACAGAGGTTTGTGGTGGTGCTGAAATTGTCCTCATCTCTCCCCCCAGGGCTTCTGGGGCTCCCTCCTGCCTGGAAAAGGCTGAACGCTGCCTGAGGCCATGGCGATGGGTGCATGCCCCTGCAGACGCTTCCTGCCACTCAGTCGTAGCAGACCTGATTTGCTTCTAAGTTTGTTTTTCCCTTCTGGGGGCTTGGAGCAGCCTCGGGGTGCAGCCTCCCAGCGGCTGGGGCAGCGGGAGGCAGAGGCCGTGCCTCCCTGTGCCACCCCGCGCTGGGGGACAGGGGACATCCGTGCGGGATGTCCTGCTGCCAGCACGGAGCTCAGCGGGGAGCTGCGGGGAAGCCAAAGCCCTGTGTTGGTGCACAGCGGCGTGTCGCCAGGGCGGGTTGGACACTGCAGGCTTTATGATGGCTTTATAATTACAAGGGCTACCCGTTCTGATGCCGTGCATTAGAAATCATTATCTAGGATGAGGAATAAACCTCTTAACAGATTACTGTTGCAAAATGTATGATACTTGGCTTTCTTGGAAGCAGCCAACTTCGGTCTCTGTCAAGAACAGTGTAATTACTGTAATGAGCTTTTGGCAGGTTTTTTTTGGAAGTGTGGTTCTTTTTATTCTTATTTTGGGAAAGCAAAACAAATAAGTGACTCTGGCAAAGGGGGGTCTGCTCCGAGCCCCTGGCCCCCACCTGTCCCAATGCCCACGTGCACAGAAAGGGGAGTGGGTTTTGTGAGCGCCTTGCTAACGACAGCTTTTCTTTCAAAGTGGCGTCTCAGACTGCAAGCAGCTGTTTTGGAGAACTCAGCCTTGACAATGCATCTGTTCTGACAGTGTTGGATGCAGCGAAGCCAGGGGGAGGGTGCTTTTCACATCAGTCGTCTCAAGTGCTGGAATTTCAAAGTGAAAATAAAGCGAGGGGCAGGAGGGATGGGGCTGCTGAGGCAGCAAAGCTGGGTTGGTGGGGCAGTTGGATAGAAGCATGCTGGGTCACAGGACAGCATGGGAGGAGGTAGAGCTGGGCGAGGGAAGGCCACATGTGCACCATGCCCCCCCGACAGGCTGCCGGTCCCCCCGGTGAGCGCGCTGTCCCCGCTGGTGCCACGTCCCGCGCTCTGTGCGCTCACCCTGCCCGCGCATCCTCCTGCCGGTAGCCGCGGTGGGACCAAAGCACCACAGGGCTCGGGGTCCTCATGGGCACTGTGGGGGCTTCACGGCCAGCTGGTGCTCTGGCCGTCATCAGCGGTGCTGTCCTTCGGGCCAGAAGTGCTCAAAGCCAGGGGTGCGCTCCTCCGGGAGCCCCACTTGGGAGCCCCAGCCTGCAGCAGCCAGCTCCCAGCCCGTGGTGAGGATGGCAGCGGCCGAACTGGGAATTAGGGGAGAAACAGGCAGAGGACGTTGGCCGTGACCACATAAACCTCAGCTGGCAAAAGTCAAAGTGCTCGTTTTGCTTTCGGCCTGTCAGCACAGAGCCCTATGGCACCCATGGGGAAGGGGCTGGGGTCTGGGGGCCGGGGGCAGGCACGGCTCCTCTGCCAGCCCCAGCCCCTTTGCCTGCGCAGGGCATCCCACCTCGCATCTCCAGCCAGCCTGAGGAACGGTCACAAGCAGATGGACTCTTTTCTTCTTCCCTGTCAGTTGATGAATTTATGATTTATGAATATATTCGTGTTATATGACTGGCTCTGCAGCCCTCCGAGGAATATTCATAATAAAAGAAGATTGACAGAAAATAAGGAAGGCAAAAGCCTTTCTAGCAGCTAATGTTATTTTGCTCACGCTGCCAGCTCGGTTTTCACAACAGCAAAAGTTTTGCTTCTGAAGTGCACAACGGGTGCTGACGGGAAGGCAGCTGAAGCCTCCCAGCTGGAGCAGAGCGTGTCCCCCGGTGTGGCACAGGGACGCCCCAGGGGCTCCCAGCCACAGGATCTGAGATCTGGGAGGATCCCCAGCGTGCAGTTGTTTCCCCGTCATCGCTGTTCATGCTGTGCCCTTGGGGTGCAGGTGGGGGCACGGCCCCGGGGGCCTTGGCTCTGCGTGGTCCTGAGCAAGGGCTCGGGGTCCCGCTGCAGGTCTGCGGGCTGGCGGCGGCGTGTCCTCCCCTTCAGGGCTTCTGTCACTTACCAGTAATGTCTCCAGATTACTGTTAAGGGGAGGCTGCAAATTCAGGTAGCTGGGTAACCCTGCAGCGCTGAGTATTGGGGCAGGAAGAAGTAGTGCCGAGACAATGATTTGTTCTTGGTTTGCATGTTTTTGAGACCTTGGGAGCTTGACTTTTTTACCTGCTAGCACATGCCAGTGCTTCTATTCACCTGATGAAGGGTAGCTCCAGCAATTACGCCCTAGGAACATTTCCCAAGTGAAAAAAACATTCTTTTGTTTGTGTAACAGACTTGAAAACAAAGCGATTGCAGGCAACTCCGAGTGTAAGAAAGGCCTGTTTTGCTCGCTACTGTCAGCTTTACTTAAATCTTCGAAGCAATTGTTTTGCATTTAAGTATATTCTAATAGCTGTCTGTATTGCTGCCTGTGAAAACCTAATTTCTGTGACAAATCATTTTCCTGTTCAGTGTGTTAGGTGAGAAGATTCCACCTTGCTCAAACTGAACTGCCTCTGCGTTAACAAAACTACTCACAGAGCTGCCGCAATTGCTACTGGCATTCGAGTCATGCGTACAGGCTGGTTTCCCTGGGCTGCCTCGAAATTACTTCCCTCTGCAGCCCGTGGCTCCTTCTGCAAACTCCGTGTGTTTTGCAGCTCCTTTTGGCAGTGCTTGCACCTGCTCTGAAGCACAGGCGGCATGGGAACAGGTCGGTGGTGCTGGTTTTCTGCAGGACCTGGCTTTGTTCTGCTGGGTCCAGACCTTTCGCGGATGTAGCACCTGAACTAGGCTCTCCATGATGCTGTGGGGGTCTATTTCCACCTCTGCTGCCCCCCCATCCTCCGGGCTGGGTCACATCGAGTTTCCGTGTCCCCCGTGCTTTCCGTACCCGGGTACGGTGCAGTGCGATGCTCTCCCTGGTGCCGGTGGGGGCCGGGTGTGCTGTCAGCAGCTGGGAGGACCCGCTCACGGGCTTTCCCTGATCCTGTTCGCTTCGGCTACTGCAGCTTTACAGAACAGATTGTGGTCCGGTGGGGGAAAAAACATACTTTTCAGAAAACCGAACCAGACTTTGTCTTCAAAATACAAATAAGAGGTGAACCCACTTGGAAAAACTCAAACTGTGCAAATTACGGGTGGTGGAGGGAGCAGGCGTGACTGCTGCTGGGCTCAGGCTGCTCGGTCCATTGCTTCGAGGCTGCCCAGGCTGCAGCAGGAGCCAGGAGTGGGGCTGCCCGTGGGGGTGGCTGGCAGGGGGGAGAACGGGAAAGGGACAAAGTGGGAAAAACAACCAAAAGGAGGGGAATGTAGGTTGGGGGGGTGGTGGCGGCGTTAGAAAAACGCATAGAATAAAGCAAGAACAAAGTTAGATCCCTCTTGGGAATGTGACTAATTTGGCTTTCCCCCATGGCAGGGTGGTTTGCAGCCAGCACTGGGCAGTGCAATGAGAGCAGGGGCTGCCAGGGAAGCTGGCGCATGCCAGGGCTCAGGGGTAGCTGCGGATCTCTCTGGCTTGCCTGGTCCCCAGGTGGCTCCTCGGAGCGAGGTGGGTGACGGGGAGGTTTCCTGGGGCTGCGGGGAGCTGGGTGCCATGGCTGGAGCACCCTCAAGCAGCACAGCCTGCTCTCTGTCTTCAGAAAATCTCATTTACCAGGGTGTGCACGAGGTGCAGGAGGGGAGGCCAGGCCCACAGGCTGTGGGTCCAGCCCCAGGGCCCCGGGCAGCGCTGCCCTGAGGGCTGGTGAGCAGTGCTGGAGGTGCTTTGAGTTGCATCGTACGCACTGTGCTGTCTTTTCTTCTTTGCCTGATGTGCTCTAGCCAGCACTAAGTGCCAGGTGCCTTCTGCTGCCCAGGCACCGGCAGGAGCAGGGTGCGGGGTGGGGGGGAGGTCGCGCTGCATGGTCCCGAGGGCAGGCTGTGACAGGGAGAGGTGACAGCAGATCATCTCGGGTTTGAATAACTTCAGGAGCTGTAATGCATATGGATGCTGCTTGTTTGAGGGATGGATATGGAAATTTAAGCCATGATCCAGGCCCTCAGTGACCTCTCCTCGTCTTCGTATTTTTGTGCCCTCAGGAGCCTGAGATGCATCTCCTCCCGCCCATGAATTGCACTTCTTGCTCTTCCCCATCCTCTCCTCTCCCAGCAGTGGTGTTGTGAAGATTTCTTCTTTGTGTCCCCTCCGACACAATGCCATTAAGCATCTTCGCAGCCATGCCCAGGAAAGCAGCACCGGGATTTCACGGCTCACAGGGGTGCAGCTGGTGGAGTTGGTGCCGCCAGGCTGGATGCCTGGTTTGGGATAGGGGCCTGAGCTCTAATGGTGTGGTACTAATGGACGGCTGGGGCAAGTTACCAAGGCTCACATTCCCCCAAACCCACTGTTTTTGTGTCTTGGTGCTTGGAGAAGCCCAGAAGAGCCCCCTGAGGCTGCACCTTCAGCGCTTGCCCTCAGTGCTTACAGCAGTCCTTGGGATTTGGGAGTGTGTGGGTGCAGCGGGGTCAGGCTCTGAGCACCTAGTTCCTGTGCTAGTGGATAGCTTTGAACCTTTCCACCTTTGTACGTGTCTGAAACCCTGTTTTCTGATGTCTGTAATGGAACAATAATGGTTTTCATTTCTTTACCTCTTCTAATACAAACTTCTGTCTGATTCTCCAAGCATCAGTAATATTGAAACAATTTTCCACAATACAGCTATCTTAATCATTGCGCTCAGATCATCTTCAGTAACCTACAGGAGGGAAACAGGCTCTCTAGCACATGGAAAGGTTAAGAAATAATGCTTGGTCACCTTTGCAAAGCAATTTGAGCTCTATATATGAAATTATAAGTACCATTTGAGAGCTATGCATTATTAGCCATCTCTTATCTCCAATTGACCTTTCCTGGTCAGTTTAACACCCAGTCAGAAGAAATCAGGACCTGCATTTTACACTAACTTGGCAGCGTGCCTGCAGCATCTATTAGTATGTCCCACAAGTGCCAATTACCTCATCATACACCATTAAGGTCAGCGTTGGAGAGCAGGAGTAAACCCAGGGTAAAGCGGTGCGGGACCGGCTTTGTCTGATCGATGGCGTCCGACTGCAGATACCAGGAGAGCGAAGGCCCAGCGCACGGCGATGCCCCTTGTCAAGGAGCTGCCCAGCTCCCAGAGAGGCGTTTTGCTTTCCTGGCTCTGGCTCAGTGACCGCTGTTGGCCGGTCCCCGCACGTCCCGGCACGGCACCGCTCTCCTCCCCTCTCACCCTTCCCTCCATGTGGTCGGAGTGGGTGTCGCTGGCTGGTGACTACACGCAAGTGCAGCAGTTCAGGTGCCATGGAACATCCTTCATAGCCCGATGTTTGGTGGCTCTTCTGTTATTAGAGACCCCTGATTGCCCCCAGCGCAGGCACAGCCTTGCAGCTCCCGCACACCGGCCTCATTCCAGACCCTCTGCAACTGCAGCCGCTCCCGCTGCGATCAGGACCCGCTGCTTCAGGGAAATCAGGAGGCGAATCCTGGAGATCTCACGGATGCTAACGTCCCCTGAGCCCAGCCCCTGGGGGCCGCCCAGATGAGGTTGCCCCCGCCTGGGCACAGAGATCTTGGAGGCTGCCTTTGAGCCCATGAAAAAAACTTATAAAAGGTGTTCACCCCAGAGGCTCTACCTAGCCCTGGGCTAAAGAAAAAGTCTTGTTCTTTGCTTTTCAGACGCAGATTTATTTCCCTGACCCACTCTGGCCTCTTGCCCTGGCAGTGCTGACCCCGGCAGTTCCCAGCTGGGGCTCCGGGGTGACGGCACGCGTAGGGCGGGCGTTCACGGGGTGCTGCTGGAGCAGTCTCACCCCGTGTGTTGTGCCTGTCCCTCCCCTGCTGCTCTGGGGTGGCTTGGGACTGAGCCTGCTGCGGGGAAAGTCCTTTATTTAGGTGGGGTTCTTTCCCACCGAGGCCAGTTCCCTGATGCGTGAGGCTGGGGGAAGCAAGGGGCCATAAATCACTCTGCCACGAGTCACAGCCTTCAAAAACCTCCTGCCTGCTTCAGCCGAGTGCCTTTGGTAGCTCCTGGGCCCACGCTGACCTTTCCCAAAATCCAGCTCACTCTGACCTTTCCAGAGGGAAACAAAAGTCACAAAAATTTCCTTTCTCTGTAGCCTCCTCATCACACTGAACTTTAAGGGAGTAATTGTTATTGAATAATGAGTAACTCAACTTCAAATCATTTTATTCTGTTTCGATGTTCATGTCAGTTCCTGTTTTGATAGCCATGCGATGGACAATTGAAACAAGGAACTTGCAAGAGATATTTTAATATTTTAATAATTCCATTAAAATATCTCTTATGAAAATTTTTCAAGCACACTGCTGCCTGAAGTAAAGATGAGGAGGAGATTGGAGGGGTGGGGGCGGCCGGTCGAGGCTCACTCCCCTCTGGAGTTACCTGTCACAAAAGCAATGTGTGGGGGCAGAGGGGAATCTACGTGCAACGAGGGGTTTGTGTGCACTGCACAGGGCTGTGCACAGCACATGGTGCTGTGTGGAGAAAGAGGAGCGATACCGGTATTTCCAGTATTGGGCTGGAAGAAGCTCAGCCAAAAATCATGGGCTAATCTTGCTTGTGCTTCCTCTTCCAAGGAGAGTTTCGCTTCTGCCCTGCCTGGTGGGCTGACCCTTCTGGTTCAGCTGGACTTCTGGTTGAGCAAGCAGAATTTGTAGCAAACAGCGTGAGAACAAGTCCTGGAAAAAAAAACAGCGTGCAGGACTGGGGCAGCCCCGGCCTGAAGTGACCCAGCTGACATGATTCCCAGGCCAAGGCTCTAGGGGCACATCCTGGCACCTCTGCACAGCTGTGCCTGGCAGGGTGCTCGGTGTACGTGGGCTTGCTTTTGGGCCAGTCTGAGTGACTGGCACCAGGAGACGTGGCCTTGGACACATGAGCATGTTGTTCCCCTCTCTTACGAGAGGTTTCAGAGAGTCACAGAAAGGCGGAGGATGGAAGGGACCTCAAAGACCACCCCGTTCCAACCCCCTGCCACGGGCAGGGATGCCACCCACTAGATCAGGTTGCCCAGGGCCTCATCCAACCTGGCCTTGAGCACCTCCAGGGATGGGGCATCCACAGCTTCTCTGGGCAACCTGTGCCGGTGCCTCACCACCCTCTGAGGGAAGAATTTCCTCCTAGCCTCTAATCTAAATCTCCCCTCTTTTAGTTTAAAACCATTCCCCCTTGTCCTGTCATTATTTGCCTGAGCAAAACGTTGCTCTCCATCTTTTTACAAGTCCCCTTTACGTACTGAAAAGCTGCAATGAGGTCACCCCAGGGCCTTCTCTTCTTCAGGCTGAACATCCCCAGCTCTTTCGGCCTTTCTTCATAGCAGAGGTGCTCCAACCCTCTATCTGTGGCCCTCCTCTGGACCCGCTCTAACAGCCCCACATCCTCCTTGTGCCCCAGACCTGGATGCGGGGCTCCAGGTGGGGCCTCAGGAGGGCAGAGCAGAGGGGCACAATCCCCTCCCTCCCCTGCTGCCCACCCCTCTTTGAATGCAGCCCGGGTTTAGGTGTTTCTTCTCTTGGTTTCCCTTGGTTTTGTGCCAGCTTTGAATAAGACTTGTTCTAATAAACTTTCAAGCTGCACGTGTTTTAGGGAAATTTCACCTGTGTGTCATTCTGGTGAAAAAATGCTGCAAAATGTCCATGTCCAGAGAGGAGAGAGAGGAATAAGCACTGGGCTGTGGTGGGAAAGCCTCTGGTAAGATGCCTGGAGAAGCAAAGGAAAAAAGCCAGGGGCCACAGGAGTCAGCTGGTTCTGATGTGTCATACCCATTGGTCCAAAAAGAGCCAAACTCCCCCCCCAAAAAGTGGAGATGCTTGTAGGAGAGACCCTCCTTCTGTGTCTGGCAGAGACATTCAGTCCTGAGAATCAGCCTCCCCACTTGTCTTCTGGGGGTATCCAGCCTAATTTAATCTTTCACCATGAAAATTGTATTTTGTCTGCAAGTAGGAGACATCTTGGCCACTTTCCACAATTGTATGTGGAGACATTTACTTCATTCTGGTGTGCAAGGAAACATTTAAAACATTGAGTTTTAACAAACAAAGCCATATTTTCCATCCATGAGATTTACAGCCATCTCTCCTCCCCTTGGTGGCCAGGAGATATTATCCAGCGAGGAATGCATCTTCCTTTGGACTTCTCATTCTTTGTCCTTCTGCCCGTAAGAAGCATCGTGCAAACCTCCCGTCAGTCCCACTATATACAGCTTATGAGAGCAAGGCCAGATGTGACAGGAGTCAACTGCTTTGGTTGCCCAAAGCAGCTCTTCCTCCTAGGCAAAGCATAGCAGCTGCATTTGCACATTTCTGCGGCAAAACGTCCAGCCGATGCATGTAACCTGCCAGGTTATTTTGGTATTTCTGGCATTTATAGACCGAGCTCTGCCTCGTGTGTGCTCTGAATGTTGTGTGAATGCTTGCAAGAAAGGAAAAGAGCTGTGGTGCTCTGAGACCAATAAACTGATTATCCAAATTAAGAAGAATGCAACTGGGATACATGCGGTTACAGAACGATGTCTCCAAGCGTCTGGAGAGTCAATAACAACATATCTCAGTGGCTTTGCCTGGGCCCTGCAAAAGGAGGTGGAGATTAACTTCAGTGCCTTGAAAGATGTGTCTCATCCCCTGCATCCTCAATGTGAGTGGGAGTAACACGAGCAAGGGAGTCCCCCCAGGAGCGATGTCCCTTTGTGCTCCCGCTCCAAGAGCAGGAGCGACGGACAAGGAGCGGTGGTGCTCTGCGGTCCGCGTGGCTGCTATCAGGAAATCCGCAGCGCGGATGACGTATGGACAGATCAAAAAGGGCTTCGATCTGCCACATCAGCTGCTTGACACATCGTAAGCCTCTTATCCTTTGGAAAGAGTGCAAAAGCCGTGCTTCTTGCCTATCTCTTCTGCCTTGCCTTCCTGCCAGTATCTTCTCATGACAGAAGCACTCCACAGCTCTGCCTGCACTCGCCCCAAATTCTGTAATTTCTTCTAATTGGTAATGTTTTGGGGTGATGTTAATAGCATGTATTGGAAAAAGGAATGGCTCGAAAGAGAACTGTTCTCCTGGTAGACACCCCACTCAGTACCCTATAAATAACGGGGAGGCAAAATCTCATCACAGCCTGGTTGTGCTGGGAACCGCCCTTCTGGCTACATTGTGCTATAAGAAGCTGGTAATTTACCATTACTACCCTAATGAAATATTTAACCAGATTTATCAATGTGACTTCATTAGTCAGTGCGCTCCTCAGCCTGGATCTGGCGCCATGGCTTCCTTGCCCTTTTGTAACGTGCTTTGGAAAACTTGATTTATTTATCTCCAGCATCTCCTCCGTTCTATCTGCGTTGCTACAGCTGGACTACAAAACCTGTCGCTCATTGATCAGCTTCAGGGGAAAGCATTTACAAGAGCTGGCTGGAGAGGAACCAGGGTGTGATTAGACTGTAATCAGGGGTGCTTCGTTTCTTCTTTAGCAAGCCCCAGACTGGCTGCTGTAAGGAGCCCTCGCTGTGCGAGCTGTCTGCCTCCCTTCTGCTTGGAGGCAGGCAGAGAGGCGAGGGCTGCGCAGCATCGGAGAGGGCTGGGGGCTGCGGGCAGCGGGAGTGCACCGTCACTTCAGGGGGGATGTTTGTCTATTTCCTGACCTTTCTTAGAGCAAAATGTGCTGTGAGAGCTGCTGGGCAGCCTGCCTCAGCCTCCTGGGCTGGGGGCTTGGTGTCGGGTTTGGTCGGGTCACACCCCGGCACGCTGCGATAGCTGTCCTTTTGTAGGAGGTGTAGGTATGAACAAAATGGACAGAATGGGGGGCCTGTGGCAGAGAGAGGGTTTTTGCTGATTCCCTATGAAAGTCAAAACTCAAACCCAAAGAAAAATCACAGAATTCCGCGATTCTGTGAAAAGTATTTATTTATTTATTTATTTGACCCCCATCCCCCAATCCTTGAAGCAACGTTGGTGCCTGCCTGGCACAGTCGGTGTGTAAGGTGTAAGGCTTCTTTTCATGGTGAAGGTAAATAATTGATTAACCACATGAAGTGGAAGGATGATTGCAGGGCTGCTGCTTTCAGCACTGCCATACACACTGTGTTGTTCTCTCTGGTTTCCCTCTACATGTCAGCAGCGTTTCCCCTCTGCAGGCCCTTGGGCTCCGGTGTCCCGCAGATCCTGTCCCGCCAGGACTGCACCCTGCGGCAGCAGCAGCATGCAGCACACCCACCTTTTCTTGTTGCCAAAATGTTGCTTTGCAAGGCCCCCCCAGGGGTGGAGGCCCCTCACCAGCCCCATCCTGGTGCGCAGGGCTGGAGGGGCCGGGCTCTGCGGGCTGCACCGCGGTGTCTTCTACGCGCAGAATCGATTTCCTTGGTTCATTTTACTGCTGCGTGTCAGGGATAAGCATACGCAATATACGACTCCAGCTACCGCTTTCTTGGCAACTAGTAATTTGAAGTTTTACTATACGTTATATTACACACTACAAAGTCATTGACTTCCTCTGGCTGATCTCAAATGCACTTAAATCATGGATGAATGAACATATTTTTCAAAGATAAGCCCAGAGCAAATGAATTGGATTTATTTTTAATGCTGACTTGTTTCTAATGCCCAGTGACACATGAACAAACGATTGCCATCAGTTGTCCTCTTTCTCTGTAGGATATTGCTTTCGGCAGGATAATATCAGTGCATTTAGTGCTATAAATCATGCCTCTGGCTTGATATTTCTTCCTTAAGGAAAGGGCTGAGATTCATCCTCCAGAAGATAGATCAAACTTTCCTTCTTGTCATGGTACCATTGAAGTCAACAGCAAAACTCATGTGATTTGTCTGATTCAAGGACATCGCTGCCCTGACGTATCTCCATTGACTGATCTCACCAGCCACTGGGTGAAGACAGGGAGAGGATGAGGACAGGTTGGCGGGGTCCCTGAGCCCCCCTGGGTCTGGGCACCAAGCACCCAGTGTGTCTGTGACTGGAGCACAGGGTGTAGGCTACCTGCTTACTGCTGTCTGTGAAAGGTGTCCTGTACTTCTGGTCATCCCCTGGGGCTCTTCAGATCTGCTGCACCCTTCTGCAGCTGAGGGACAGTGACAAGCAGCTAATGCCGTATTCAATGGTCAGGGCACCGCTGCTTTGCTCAGTGGCTTAATAATGTTTTCTGGCTTTCTTTCCTATTCCCTTCCTACATTTTTAGAATACTTCTGTGGCTTTATTTGATTTCTGCTAAGCATGGAGTTAATTTTTTTCACAGGCCTTTCTTATAACACCTAATATCTTCCAGGGAAGATTGTTATATCTTTGCAGAGGAAAGTTGAGCATCTTATTAGATCCTCATGTGAAAGCTAAGAAAAGAACATTTCCCTGTGCTATTTAGAGTGGTGAGCAAACTATGTTAAAATACAGTGAAAAGATTCCCAAGAGCCACCCCAAGTACAACTTAAAATTAGCGTGCTTAAGGACTCTGATGCATCCCTCAGCTGTCCGTGCTTTCCAAGGAAAATAAGAAATTCTCCCTGCAGGTAGTGGGGGACAGGTTTCCTACGATGTGCCATCAGCAACTCCACTGCGTGTTCATTGCATTTTGGGTAACACCTCTGGAAAGAGGTAAAAAGGCCCCAGCATGATACCAGAGTGTGGGTGCTGTGGGATACAGAAGCATCAAGGTGCGCTCTCAGTCCTGAGGCTCTGGCACGTGAAAGAGGAGGCAGACACCAGAAAGTTGCCCCAGTCACAGCTCTGGAAGCTTGGTCGGGCCCCAACCTCTGGCAGCTGACGAAGGCAGATGCGCTTCATTTGTCATGCTGGAAGGAGAGGTGTTGGGTGCCCGGGGGCAGCCAGGTTCTGTGTGTGCACGATGCCCAGCAGCGGGGCCGGTGTGTGAGCCCGCGGAGCGTGGCAGAACGTGGCGGGGACAGATCTCAGCATGGGCAGCAGCTTGTGGAGACTTTTGCAGCTGCAGCCAAGGTATTGTACACATCATTTAGAGGCATCTCTCTCTCTTTCTCTCCTTTTCTTTTTTTTTTTTCTTTAGTAGAGAGCCTGTTTTTTGACATTTAGGCACATTGTGCCATATGTTGTTTTTCACGGTGTAATGATGTGAGGCACCTTAATGATGAAATACTGGCATCCTTCCCAAGAGGTGAAGCAAAAGAAGCCTGCTCTTGCTCATGAGAGTCTTTGCAAACCCTGTGGACGGGCTGCCACGGGGATCTGGGTGCTAACAGGCACCTTTGGCACCCGAGGGCTGGGGCCATGCACGTTTCCCTCCTGGCAATGAGGGGGAGCTGAGCTCCACACCCCGTGCCAGCACTGGGGCAGGTCTGACCCCCCATGCCCACCCCAATGGTGCCAGGGGCCCTTCGTTTTTCTATATATCATGACAACATTATTATAATGGCTTTTTAAATACCCTTCAGAATATATGCTAGAGATCCAAGGAGCTATTAATAGAAAGCATTTTAAATCTCTCTAGTATTGTTTATGGCAGCCTCTTGTGAATTTGCAATGAAACGATAACTCTGCTGGGGAAATCAATTATGCCAAGCAGTTTGTTACATCATTTTTCAGTGTATTAATTTTAATTTCAACAGAGAAAAAGCCACAGCGAATCCATCCATCATGTTTGAATGAGATGGTGTACGCTGGCCTCTCGGGGCTCCTCCAGCTCTGTAGTCGCTGTTATCAATAAAGGGGAAGGAGAAATGTTGGGTAATTTCCAAATATGAGAAACTGTTACAAATAGGAGTGAACCAATTATTATAGCTCAGGTTTAGTCTCCACACTGGGGATACAGCATGCGTTTGGCTTTAACTGAACAAAATAAAACAGATAACCATTTCAGTAGACTTGCACATACAAGTGTTTTAACATCAGGGCAAGAGGTCTTCTGGTTTGATGCTTTTTCATTTGCTGCAACCAGATTTAGAAACTCCTGCCTTTGTTGAGCTACAGTATATCATTCCGGGGTTTAAATTCATAGGATTATAAACTTTTTCTAAAGAAAAGTCACTTAAAATGTACAGTTGACTTCATAACTATTTTTCTTTCACCTTGCACAGGATAGCTGTTATGCTTGTCTCTGACACTGGATTTGGTACATTTAAAAAAATAAAACACTAAAATGAAAGAAGCACTCTTATTTTGAAACCTTGTATATCCCAGCTTCCAGCTTGAATGTCCTGGACAAGTAGGATAAAGGCAATTCTTTGGGCTAGTGCAAATATTATGACTAGTTTAGTCCTTAAACTAATCCCACGACTCTCCTGTGTTCTTCCTGACCTGGAGAAAAATCTTACTGGAACTTTTAATACTGAAACAAGGATTCTATTGTTCTCTATTTTTTGTCACTGTGGTCATCACTTTCCTGTCTTTTGTTCCCCTTCTTTATGTTATGTCTTTATGTCCCCCCACAACTCTGTCAGTACTAATATGAAAGAAGGGGTGACAATAGAAGTTGGAAAAAAACTTGGAAAATCGAAGTTATTTTTTTTATTAAGGTCTATGATTTTATAGTGTGAAAAAAGGAAGAACAAACTGTAACATTAATCTGATATCAGGAACACACACACACAAAAAAAAACTAATTTGAAATGTATTTCTTAGCCCATTCTATCTATTTCTAGCTCTGCTTCTGTGTTGTTTGTTTGTTTTGTTTTGTTTTGTTTTGTTTTATTTTGGTGAATTTCTCCCATCCTCATCTGCACGGGTGCATAAAATCACAGTGGCCAAGAGCAGCCACGGGCCGAGAGTCAGTCTGGCCTCAATGAAAAGCCCTTCGTCACCAGCTGATGGTGGCCAATTTTACCTTTCACGTTACTCGCTGAGCTTATTGCTGGAGTCTCTGGAGCATCTGAAGTGATCCCCTGGGCCCGCTGCATTCAGTAATGCTGGGATATGTCTGCAGTCTCCCTTTATTCAATTCCCTGGTAAAAGTAAAAGGTATCACAGTCAAAATTCAGTTTAATTCTAATAGGAAGAAAACCCCTCGAGTGACGGGTGCGCTTGCAGCACGTGGTGCTGAGCCCTGCACAGCTGCAGGAGGGACGGGCACGAGGGCAGGGGGACGCTGGTGCCCCGCAGGGCTGCCCGGACGGCTGCTCCCCGCTGCCCTGGCTCAGCACCAGCTCGTTTCCCTGCATCGCCCGGGGGTCTGACACTGGGAGCTGTACCTGAGCTCACACACCAGATCAGTTTTATGGCTTTATGCAGCTGCTGTGCGAGGCAGTGCCCTACCACCTTAGAAAGTTTCCTGGAGAAACGATGCCCCGGGAAGGCAGTGTTTGGGACACGCTCCCAGGGAACCGCACGGGTGTTGCTGCGGGCAACTGGGCCCACAGGATGCCCTTGGGCATGCCAGGAAAGGCGTCTGTTCGTGTACGTGATGGGGCCAGATACTGCCACTGTGGGGTGCAGCGCTGGCCCTGGGAGGCTGTTTGGTGGCCACCAAGTCTCACCCTTCTCTTCCTGCCCCCTGGCCAGGGCTGACTGGAAGTGCTGTGCCCTTCTGAACCTCCCCTCCTGTGGTTCCTCCCTGCACCTTTCTCTCTGGCCTCCCCCTGCCTATGACATACCTGTTTTATCAGATTGCTCGGTGACTTTTCTTACCTCTCCCTCTTCCCCTACCTCGTGGCCCAGCCCAGCGGGTGTGCTGGCCACAGCGCCCAGCAGCACCGAGATGTCGGCTCATGGTGTGGGGCCAGGCCCTGCCTGGGGCCCAGCCACGGTGCCGTCCTGCAGGCCGTGCCCAGCCCGGAGGAGGTCCCGCCGGGCTGAGGTAGGTTGTCTCTGTGACTAATTATGCATAATTATTGAGGAGTGGGGGCATTAATCATGCTTTGTGCTGCCTCCTTTATTCCTCTGTACAGCATTATCTGCAGGAAACCAGAGCGTCGCTGGGGGAGCGGGCACTGCTGTGGCACGTGGGAGCAGCGTGAGACGGCGCGTGCCCCCTTCTGCCTGCGCTCCCTGCCTGCAGCACCTCCTGGCCTGCCCCAGGAGGGGAAGGAAGGGGAAGGAGAGTCTGGCCCAGCAGGAGACAACAGCATCACGGCGAGGTGACGCGGGAAGCCAGCACATCGGGCACACTCATCCAACTTGCAGCCCATTAAACGTGCAAACACAAATGACCGCATCCTTTCAAGAATCTTACGTGTCTCTGTATATGGGTTTGTGGAATACACGAATAAACCATGCATTTTTAGCTAATGTTACATATGTGTGTGTATACATACATACACAAGTCATATATATTTATAAAATCTTCAGCCCAATGCTCAATAATCAAGTGGTTTTTTTTTCTATGTAGTGAAAACATAACTACTTTTTGTGACGCTTGCACAGATCAAATGCAAAGTTATTCAGGTTAATCAAAATTACAGCTGAATGTTAAGTGTTGCAGAAGGCTCTTATGGCACTGAATATATGTGAAATAAAATGGCTGATGAAATTTCATTTAACAATGAACAGTGGTGCCCATGAGAGAAAAATAACCTTCATTGTACATCTGCAAGGATGGGTTCTGGCTAATATTATGCAGTAAGGCAATCATTCCTGCATAGAAAAATACACCCTTTCCTTGCAAGCTGCTGATGCCAGCACATCTGTAACAACTCCCCAAATCCCTGCAGATCCCTGTCTACTGGGAGTCCGATGCCATCCCATTTCCCGGGACCTCCCAAACATGCATTCTCATCCTCACGCATAAATCATCTGCTGCTGGTCTCTGCCTTGATGCTATGTTAAAGGTTTGAGGCTGTGCGGTATTTTTGCAGAAGTTTGTTTGTGATTTGTTTTGTTCAGACGTGTGGAAGCCTCTCAGCCCGAATTCAAGTTGGTTATTGCTCCTCTCCATAGGGATCTGCAGTGGGACGTGGTCAGTGGGATGGAGCAGGATCCTGGCAACCCTCGGTGCTGCCCAGTGCTGCTGGGGCTGGGGGCCGCGGGCACGGTTGGGGGTGCCCTGGGAGCCCCCAGCACTGGCAGGGATGGACAAAGGCACGGCCACCAGCGGCTTGCAGGTCTAGGTAGTGCACGGCTTGTGCTGGCGTGAGCTTAATGGGAGGACAAAGGAAGTCATTAGCTACCGCGTGCAGCAGAAGCCTGATAAAATCGTGGCCACGTGCCGTGGTGTGTGGCACTCGGAGATGTGCCTGCGTACCTCGGCTGGTTTATGGAGAGCTGGCGCTTGGCAGCTCCTCTGTCATTGCTCCTGCACCCTGTTGCGAAGGAAAGCGGCGGCTTTCTGCAGGTGCTCGTGAGTAGTTTGTTATCCGGGTGACATTTAATGCTTTGTACCTTTTACAGCAGAGGTCTGTTTAGCAAACAGATACATAAAGAATGAGTGTTGGGAAAATTCATGGGCACAAAGTACAATTGCAAACAGGCTTTATCACAGGGATGTCCACAGCACATTGTTTTCTTGCTTATTAACTACTCCTGTTGCTTGCAAATACGTGGTGCAATAAAGCTGAGAGTTACTGGCTTGTTGTAAACACCAATCTCTTAAGAAGCCTCCAGCGTGCGCAGTCACTGAGGTATTTAGCTCCACTTGAGCCATGGTTTGCACGTGGCCACGCGCAGCACAGCAGCAGGCCTGGCGAGGCGGCACAAGGCACACGTAGCCTGCCTGGCGGGTGGCTCTGCTCCTCCACACAGCTTCTCTTCTTGCCACAGAGAAGTGTTTCACCTAGCCATTTATTCAAGCATAATGCGCTTTTATGGACTTTTATTTCTTAACTGTTGTAAACTTGCAGCAGATTTTATGGTCTTGAATTTATACTGCTCCAGTTGGATAGCTTAATCCCAGGGGGAAACACTTCACTTGGAAATTCAGGCTTTTTATGTCATCGCAAAACCTGTGGTGGCACGTGTAAGTGGTGAGGGTGGGTACAGATTAGGGACGCTCTGGTCTTCGTGCTGGTTGTGCTTGTGCTCTGCACACGGGTTAATGACAGGATGGCTTGCCCTCGGGTGCCACAAGACCTGGACGTGTTAGCAGCTTGTGCTCCACTCGGCCGGCACAGCGCCAGGCACGGCCACGTGCCTCCGAGGCTCGGGGGACCCCGGGGTCCCTGCCAAAGCGATGCCACACAGCAAGGCAGAGCGTGGGCAGGTAGTTCTGGCCCTGCTTTTCCTCCGTGGGACTGGGGGCCTGGGGGCTGCGGTGTCCCTGAGCTGGCTCAGCTCGGCAGCCGTGTCTGACAGCACCTCCCTGTGGGAGCAGCATGCTGACAGAAGGGTCTCCTTGCAGAGACACTAGCTTCAAATAAAAAAAGAGGTGGGAGCAGAGCGCAGTCAAGCACCACAAAACCTGAGCGAAGGTCTCCAGTGCTGGGCACTTGCAGGCCGGGCGCCATGGAGGCACCGAACCTCCCCTGGCTGCTGCCCGGCCTGTGCTCCACGCTGGGCCCCGAGCAGGGCGCAGGCAGCTGCAGGGACGGGGCAGGGCACACAGCTTGAATGCCAACTGAAGTCACAGCAGTTTTTTTTTTTCCAAACAGGCATTTTTAGATGCCAGAAATGTGGCATTTTTCTGTCTGTGCCCAGTGAAGTGTATGGGAACACTCACAAGTTGCGCTGTCCTTCGGCATCAGGGCCTGGTCCCTTGGGAACTCTTTCAGCGCATCGCTTGACCTCTTAGTGGAAAAAGATTATCAGCAATAGACTGGGGCCTTGATTTCTCTGCAGTCATTTAAGGTCAATTTGATGCATGTAAGGACCCTGGTGGCTTGAGGAGTAAATCCACTCTCTTGTTTGCTCTTCCTTTAAAGTATTTAAACATCCCAAGGAAACCAAGCGAGCAGGGTTTCTTACGGGGTTTTCAGACCGCTGCAGGCTGTGGGTTGCTGCCTGAACCCTGGGCGCACGACCTTGCCTCTGCTCCACCTGGACCCAGGGCCACAGGCAGAGCAGGGGCAGATTTTTCTCCACATCCGCCGTGTGTCTTTAGCCTGCCATCACTTTGGCTTTCCCATAACACCAATGATGGCAAAACTGAGCAGCCAGAGACATAGTGGGATATCCATAAAACCTGCGTGAGTGCTTTATGAGCTCTGCCATTCAATGGATGGAAACCGCTGAAAAATTTATTCAATGGTACGTACGTGAGAGCTTTTTCTGCATGAAGTTGTGAGCTGCGGGGACCTTGGGGAACACAGCACTTCCCATGAAGCTGCTGCAGTGCTTGCAAGAGCCCCTGAGGCTGCGAGGAGCCGTGGCGCTGGGATGGGTCACGCAGGTGCTCGGCCGGGGCCTCTGCTCTCCCTCCTGCTGCTGCAGGAAGCCTCAGCATTTACAACTCGCTTTACCTACTAGGAACTGCAGAGCTGGGAGCTAATTACAAGTGTGCTTTTATAAGACAGCCACAGCCTGCAGCTAGGGCTCAGTTTATATTGTCATCCTTGCCGAAAACACCGTCCTTGTACTCCCCCTCCAAATTATTTTCATACTGATGAATGTGCTATCTAGTTTCTGATCATTTCAGGGAATGTGTTGCTAAAATAGCAGTGATTATGCTGGAGAACCTGCTTGATAACGGAGGGCCGCTACACTGATAGTTTTGAGCTTCAGCCCTGGGAATAACCTGGCGACGGTTGGAAGAGGAGCGGAGCTTCTCTCCTTGCCACGTTCGGAATTAAACCCGCCGTGAGAGCTGCCTAAGTATGTTGCAGCAGGGCTGGGGCTGGAAGGGCAGCCCCCCGTTTATCACAACTCAGGGTAACAGCACAGTGGCTGTGGCAGGGCTGTGCCAGCCGCTGCCCCGCGCTCCCTGAGCACAGTTCAGGGGTGAGATGGCTGTGATTCGGCTGCTCGATATGCCTGAAAACCCAGCCACGGTCTGACCTGACAGAACCGGCCACAGGCACACAACGAGCTGTCTCAGGATGCTAACAATAATAATCTTAATTTAAAAAAGAAGAGGCAAAGGTATGGGTGACACAATAGTGCCCTTGAACTGGTTCTGTTCAGGCTGCTGCTGGCTGGCTGCTGGCTGCTGGCTGCTGGCTGGTTCTGTTCAGGTTTGTTGCTAAATTGTTATTAAGTTGAGCTCTTTTTGGTACTTTGTTTTATTAGCATTTGTTAAAAAAAAATCCATTATGCAAGGTTCTTTCAACATACGTATTATTTCATCCAGGTGTCTGGAACAACAACTCATTCAAATACATATTTAGACAGCCTTTTGAATGGTATTATTTGTCTGAAAATAATATACAACGTTGGATAAATAATGTGTGCTTATTTCAAAGCATATATTGTTATTTCCACCAACAGACAGCTGCTTTTACCAATTAAATAAATAAATAGTTTTGACAGCTCCCGAGGAGGATGCCAGCCTATTTCTGTACTTTTTCTTCAGAAGATTTTGAGCTGCCACAGCAAGGGCAGCGAAGGAAATCCCTGTAATTGCCCGACCAGCACAGGAGGCCAAGGGCCTGGGGACTGCAGCCATGTGCAGGCACAGAGGGCAAGCCCACATCTCCTGATAGGGGAGGAGGTGGCAGTGAGGTGACAGCCAGCACACTTCAGTCATTTTCACAAATGCACCTATTGTCTGGCTGCATGGAGAAACAAGGTCCCTGCTGAAGATTTCTTCCTGATCAGTATTGTTTAATTGCACGTTGGTCAAGACTTTGGGTTTTTACCTGTCAATCTCTCGTCCTTTTAGGGCCAGTTGCTACCCTGGCTGTTGCTGGGATGATGCTTGGGAGCTTATATATCATAAATACAGAAAGAAAAAAAAAAGAGAGGAAAGAAAAGACAATGGCTTGGAGCAACGCTTGCCAGCCCACAGAAGACAGCCCTGGCTGACTTCGTCAGGCGAGGCTTCGTGTGGGTTTTTCCCTCTGCAAAAGGGTGGGGAGAACAAGCAAAGCACACCGCTGCTTATCGAGCGATGGGGCAGCACTGGGGAGCGGGGCTGGGCACGGTGCTGTGCGCGGGGTCCCTGCTGGGGGCAGGAGGCAGGGGCACCCC
Organism: Anser cygnoides; assembly: GCF_040182565.1. Taxonomy (NCBI): domain Eukaryota; kingdom Metazoa; phylum Chordata; class Aves; order Anseriformes; family Anatidae; genus Anser; species Anser cygnoides. The sequence continues at coordinate 65,969,613 of NC_089877.1, forward strand.
GCACTGGTGGCACCGCGCACAGCCTCCCTGAGGGAGGGAGGCCAGGGGAGGAACAGTTGTGCAAGGAAGCGTGTGAAAGAGGTGACAAAAAGCGTGAGCTGTACGGCGCACCGTTACCCATCTTTGCATCGATGGGGCTTGATACAACGACAAGTTGGTGAAGCTGAGCGTTCATTAGGATTTAAGGTGGCTTAAGGTCTCTGTGGGTAGAGTCCAACCCCAGGAATACTAAGCGGAATAAAAATGGTGCAGGCCCTTTTGCTTCAAAGTATTAGCTGTACACAAATATATGGTCAGCTAGGAGGAAAATACAATAGACAATTACTTTAATAGCTACTCTACCTTTTCTTTCTTTTTTTTTTTCCTTCTTTTTTTTTTTTTTCCTGGATTATAAATCACTTTGGAGACATGGTATTACCTGCTGGATTTATATCCAGCTGAACTAGTATTGTGGATAATTCATTGTTTTATTTTGTTTAATTTAATTTAATTTAATTTATTTTATATTATTTTATTTTATTTTATTTTATTTTATTTTATTTTATTTTATTTTATTTTATTTTATTTTAATTTTTATTTTATTTATTCTTTTTCTGAGAATTTTAGTTTTTAACTCCATCTGTCTCTACCTGTACGTTTCTCGCTTCTACCCATCACCACAGCAGTTGAGTACCTTTCAAATAAAAATGATACTTATAGCAGGCTTTTTAGCAGAGTTCAGGTTTGTCGCTGATTTTTCATCTTAACTGGACTCCAGCGGCCTTGGAGCAGAGCGGATTCTTGTTTGCTTTGCTTTGCGAGTGAGGGGTGAGCACAGGGGGATGCGGGTGCCGGCTCCCTGACCCGGCACCTTCGGGCTCCACGCGCTCTCCTCCCTGAGCCAGGGCTGCTGGCAAGCACCTGCAGTCCAGGGGACCAGAACCTGGGCTGCTCCCTAGACCAGGCCTCGGATGCTCCACGTGAGGTTTCGGTTCGTTCTCGGGTGGCTCTGGGTGGAGGTGATTCCCACCCTGCCGCGGGGAGCAGCGCCCTGTCCCAGCACCGAGGTGTGCTCCTCCCACAGCAGTGCCTGCAGGCTTGGCACGTCGCCTCCTGGAAACCGGGGAGCAAGTGTGCTAATTCAGGGCAAAAATGAGTGTTCAGGAGACCAGCTCCTGTTTGGATTACGGAGGAGTTTCAAAGAGGGACAACGTGCAAACACTCATCTGAGTACAAATTCTCCCTTTTACACTGAGCTAAAAGAGGGGCAGTGTCTTTGGCCAAAACCCAGGGGTTGTGCAATGAAAACATCTTCAGCTTTATAATAAAGTTATGGCAATCAAGGTACATATTCTAATCTCCTTTTCATTGTTTGCTCAAATATTAAGCAAAAGCAAGCAAGGTGAAAGAACAGCAGTGCCAACGCTTGTGTATTTTGCTTAGTTACATGCTGCTTTGCCGATTTTTTGAAATTTGATTTTATTGATTGTTTCCCAGCTGGTGTTTTATCAATGCCCGGACCAACGGGACCGACCTCTCCGCCTGTAAAGCCCAGGTGTGTGCGCAGGGAAGCCCTCCGTGGGCACAGCCCCAGGCTCCGCTCCCCCCTGCCAGCCCCCCCGGGCAGCCCGGAGCCTTGCTTGTCCCAGCCTCGCCTCGGCCGGCAGACGGAGCTACGCGAAGTTTTGTGATTCAGTTTCATGCCTGAGTTCTAGTCGCTGAACTCATGATTCCAACTAAATTTCCTTAGTTTGCCGATTTGCTTCTTGAAATCGCAGCTTTTCCGTAATAATGTGATTCTTTGAGGTATTTATTGCTGTAACGGCATGACAGAGATTCCTCCAAGTGCCCAGCCCTGGCTGAGCGCTGGGAGCTCTCCCCAGCAGCAAAAGGCTCCTCATTAAAGTGCTCTTGTAATTCTTTCCCGATGAGACTCGTACCCGGGCCGATTCCACTTGATGCAGGCTGCTCTTTATAATTTCCCCACAGACAACGGCTTTGTTAGCTCTGTTCTGCCCCAGCAGCTCTCCTCCTGCCTGGCGGTGCAGAGCACACCGCAGCCCTTGGCCTCGCCTGTTCCCGCTCGTGCCGTGCTGGAGCGTTCTGCCGGCGACGGGCGAATCGGGGTAACGCCGATGGGACGTGCGCGGTGGGGCACGGCTCCCACGGCTCAGGAATGCTCCGTCCTAATTACGGGCCTGCAGCGCTGCTCGAGCGGGATCAGTATCTCCTTTTCCCTTCTCAGTTTGGGATCCGCAGACACAAGCCTGGCAGCAGCGCCCTGCCCTGTCTGCCTGCGGGTTGCTCTGTCCGCAGTCACAGCCGGGACCCGGCGTCCCCACCAGGAGCCCTGCACCGTGCTCGTGCTTGTGCCTCAGGCCCCACGGAACAGGAAGGATGCTCCGAGTACTTCCACCCTGTCGTGTTATTCATCACCCGTAGTCCTTCACTGCGACCGCACTCCTGCACTCCTGAATTATTTATTCATACAAATATTTATATATATTTATATATTTAATAATTTTTATATATATAATTATATATAATGTAACATAGCATAATATATTGGAGCATATATATTATGTAATCTATATGAAACGTATAATATATATATTATATGATATAAAACCCTAGCTGGTGTGAGTTTTGACTCAGCTTGGAAGTGTTTCTTCACAGCGCCGCTGCGATGATAACATGTCCAATTGTCTCTCCGCTTCTTCCTAGAGAAATCCCCGCAGCACCAACAGCGCAGGGCTGGCTCCTCTGCGAGCACCAGCACAGCCTGTGCGGAACGCAGCCACCAGCGCAAAATCTGCGAATTTGGGGCAAGGCAAATTGAGATGAATCGGCTTGCGCTGTGGTGGTGGTCGCTGGTGTTAACTGGGGACGAGGCGGCTCAAGCAGAGAGAAGCCAGGCTCAGGCGGTCCCCAGGGCTCTGTGCTCGGCTGCCCCCCAGCCCCGCAGAGGCGTGCAGGCACGGGGCAGCACAGTGCCTGGGGAGGCACAGCTCACTGACAGCCCTCACCGACGCCCAACCCAAACGTGAGGTTTGTCTTGTGTATATAGGATATATCACAGAATCGCAGTAGTGATTATATAGTGATATATAGTACGTGTGTTGGACATATTATAAAATAAATCATATGTACTATATAAATCATATATATATTTTTTTTCCTATTGAACTGATGTAAAATTGAAATTTCTCAAATTCCCATAGAGTATAAACATTGTAAAAAGAAGAACATCGGCAATATCAAAGTGTTTTCCTTTGATCACAATAAAATGTTTGTATTTTTTAAAAGCAGTCTTCAAAGTGTTTCAAGCTATCAAATAAATCCAATAAAATGTCTGCTGAATGCTCATGATTGTTCCAGCAATGGTATCCTGAATCACCACATTGACAGTGAAATGTTGTTTAATGTTTCGAAGGAATGTATTTTACGTATGTGAATTTTTTAAAAAGGGAGTTTTCTGATTGAATGGAATGGATAGAAGTCAATTTTTTCAGCAGAAAACAAGGTACTTACACCCATATAAATATATGCATTTACATAGCTAACCAAAAACTGAGGCTGCAATTTTTTTATATATATAACATCTAATATGTGTATCTAATGTATCTAAAATATGTATCAGTTTTATATATTGTATATAACATATTCAACACATATATAAATATATAAAATGTATAAGTACTGATTTTGCATTATTATGCATATTTGCTTTATATATATGTGTTTCTAGGTAAGAAGAAACATATATATAAGGAAAAAGATATTAGAATACGTTTTCAAGAAAATTATTTAGTTGTCTATGTGTTAAAAATATACATAATAAAGTGCATATAACAAAATAACATTCATATACATAAAGATAGTAAGATAAATAATATACATGTGCATTATTTATTTATTTACAGATTTTTATTCCTAGTTTAAGTTTAACAATCACATCACTGATGTGTGTTGGTTTTTCCAGGTGGTGCTCTGGCCCCCAGGCCAGTTGTGACCCCGATTTGCGGATGAGCCAAGTGAGAGTGCAGCGGGCAGAGAGGGAAGCGCTGGATGTGACCTGCAGCAGCCATCGCGGGAGACAGATAATGCGATTCTCCTCAGCCTCAGACCTGCAGACAGCCACTCGGTTAAGCCTTTAAAATCCCTCACAAGTTCTGAAATAAGTTTCTGAAGTTCATCTTTCCTATGCAGCTTCTATAACGTGAAAAGATTTGGGAGCTTTAATGGTGAATAAGAGTTAATATGTTACAGTAAGTCTAACTGGCATTTTGTGATGGAGTGCCAGTCTCCAACAGAAAAACCTAGAAATGAAGCAAAGCAAACCCAGGGCTTGGCTTCCTGCCTTTCCCTTTCTGTCATTTCCCCAGAAGCTGGTGGCTGTTTCTCCTGGATGGAGTTAAATGCATAAGTAAAATTAACTAAGCATTGAAAAAAAAAAAAAAAGTGGTAACAGCAGAGACTAGAAGGAGACAAAGAAAAGGCTTTCAGATCCTCTGAAAATAAACACAACAGATATCAAGACTGTAACGAGCAGCATATCAAACCGTTATCTTTTTTAGTGTAAAAGCTGCCTAATGTTGGAAAACCATGGAAACGACAATCGAGGAGACAACCACGTCCTCAGATTTGCAGCAGAGAAAAGGGGGAGCAGCGATACGCGGCTGGTGCTGTTCAGTAAGGGGAGGCATTTTGTTCAACACTGCCTGACATCTGGGCACCACGCTGAGGGGCACTGGCCGACGGCAAGGGGCAGCAGGAGCAGGGGCCAGACCAGGCTGGGGGCTCCCGGCAGGCACTGCAGGCCGGCCCCGGGGCACACGTGTGGGGAGCTGGCCCCTGGTGCCAACAGCCCCTGCTGGGGATCCACCACGGAGGAAGCGGCCGCGAGCTCCCTTTGAGACAACAGCTCTTGCTCTTGCTGAATGGCATCGAAATACCAAGCCCCAAAGCTTCAAAATATTGATGGCGTTATTAAAACGGGACCTTTAATTTTGCATTAAGATCATTTTTAGCGTTGGAATTCTGGAATTTAATTATGTATGAGCCCCAGCCGCAGTGCTTCTCTGAAATTAGTTAGCATTTATACTTCTACACTTAACGTGTAATTTAGCCTCTTGCATAAAAGGGCTAAATGGTGCTAACATTGTGGGTAGCTGCAGCCATCCCTTTAAAACAAACATGCAGACATTGTGCTCCCAAGAAATTGTGGAGAGCTACAAAGACAACTAGTGAGCGAGTTTGGGAAGCTGATCCTAAGGAAAGCTGCAGTGAACAGCCGACTTATACTGATATAAACCCTAAATGATTGTTCTGTGTTGGGTGGGCAGGCACCGACTTCTTGTATGGCCAACACGGGGCATTGTACACCAGAAACGTGCTGCTGGAGCTCTCCCAGGTGCTCCGCAGCCTTTTGCCCACGTGTGACCGGAGTCATCAATAAACCAACAGTCCTCTGGCCATGGAGGATTAAAGTTCTCAGAGAGATAACTCACAATTTTAACGAACTTTTCTGTATTTCACAATGCGTTAACATTACAATGGGAAAAGCAGTAAGGTCAGTGTCACAAGAGGAGCTGGGAGAAGCTCTTCCCTGCCTCTTGGTGAGGTTCTTCTGGGGGGTCTGCGGAGAGATGATCTCCCCGACCTCCGGCACCAAGCACGGCCAGGCTGGAAGCTGTCCTGCAGCACGAGGCCACGCACGCTGCCTGCCTGCCCGCCCCCAGACGGGGCTCTCCTGCCCGTTCCCACAGCCACTGCCTGCCAGCACTGCCATTCCTGTGGCCGTCCCTGTCCCCATCCCCGTCCCTGTCCCTGTCCAGCCCCACCACACCCACGCATCCCCACGGGAGCTCAGCAAAGGCAGAGCCCTGCTGCGCATCCCTCGCTCGGCTGCTGGCTCCCTAAATGCAGGTGACAGCGCACAGGGACCGCCGCTGCGTGCTTGTGGCTGTGGTGGAAACTCCTTGGCTGAGCCGCATCCCCAAGTGGGCTCTGCACATCTCAGCCACCCCCTGCCTCCTTGCTGCAGTCCCGAACCTCTGAGTCCCTCGGTGCCACCACCATCTGCCAGACCTTCGCTTAACCTTGCCAGTCCTCTTCTCCCTGCCTTTTTTTTTTTTTTTTTTTGTCAGGTTAACAAGATAAACTTTGATTTTAAACTATTCAAACATTGCCTTGATTGATTTTTATGTTTTTATGCTAAGTATCTCTTACACCTGTGGCATTTTTGGAATAATTACATTTCTGGTATTTTAACAAATAGTTGCAAATTAAAGGAGAGCATGCTGAAGTCAGAACAGATGGGCTGAATAAATTTATTGATTTGGGAAGAATACCAAAAGAAATAACCTCTTTTTTTTAGGGCAAGGAGGAAGAGACAAGACAAGTAAAATTAATAGAACAGTTCAGTTATCTTCCAAAAAAATGCCATGAACTCAGTAGTGGCTGATGGGCTGCAGCTGTGAGAAGAGAGAGGCAAGAGAAAGCCAGATGGGGATAATATATACCACAAAGGCAGTGTAAGCATACACAGCGTGGACATACGTGGTACACACACACATAAATGAAAGCCCAATGGATAAATGGGTGTGCACGTTACAAAGCAAACTGACCTGGGCTGCAAATTCTAGTGAAGCCATGAAGCCCAGAGGCTGGGGTGAAACGAGCTCGCGTTGCACTTTCCACAGCTGTGTGCAATTGCGGGGGCTATTTACCTCCCTCTGGGGGCAGGAGCAGCCCCCTAGAGCTGAGCAGTCAGTGATTTCGGAGGAGGCAGCAGCTTGGTGTGCAGCCGTCTGGGTGCAGCAGAGCCTCTCCTGCAGCTCCGTTTGTCAACGCAGGCGTGGCTGGAGCTCTGCTGCTGTGTCCCATGTGGTGGGGCGGCCCCCAGAGACCCCCTGTGATGGGGGTGGCCCCCCAGGACCCTTGGCTGGTACAGGTGAGCTCAGCTCCTGTGCTGGAGTGCTGACTTTGTGCTCCTCCAAGCGCTGCTGCTTTTTGTTTTGCAGTGTCACACCTTTGTATCTTTTCCTTGGCAGCTGCTACATGATCTGTGGCTTTTAGACTAAGGCCGAGGGAAATTTCCTTTTCAGTTTTATGTGTCAGTTCCTGCGCTGCTCTTGTTCTTCAGCTCATGCACCACTTCACTGCCTCAATATCTTTCTGTTCCTGTACTTCCAGGCAGCAACAGCGTCCCAAGTACCATGCACAAGATTGGCAAAACAATTAGTGTGTATTAGGGAAAATTGTCTCTGTTCAGCCTTTCCAACACACTGGGGAACGAGGACTTTTGGAAGTTTGTGAGTTCATCACCTGTGGCAAACTGCTGTTTTCCTTCTGTGTGTAGGCTGGGGTACCAACTGCTGCTGGATGTTTTTTTCACAGTTAGCAAAGTTCTAAAGCATCCTTTGCATGCAGCTGTTTCTATGGGAGTCAAACCTCTCAGCTGCACGCTGCTGTCCTATCTGTAATGGTCAGGAGACCTGTCAGGGTGGTGCTGAGGTCTCAGTGCGCAGTGTGGGAACGTCTCCCCATAGTTCATTTCAAATTTAAGGCTCTATGGGGCTATTTCCTGATCTCAAAAATCAAGACTTGGTGCATTTCTGTAGGACAGACGTTCAGAGAGGAAATCAATGTTTTCAGCTCCTCTTTCTTTCCTTGTTCACTTTGGTCATTTGTTGTCGATTTGAAATGCTTTGCTTGGACTGACAGAGCGAAGCACTCCTTCAACTTAGTTGAGATTGGGGAAGCTGTCTGAAAATAGTTTCCCTTGCAGGTCTCTCTGGCATTTATTACATAGAATTGCAGACATTAAATCAACAGAACTACTGCAATGCTCCAGCCAAACTGGTAGCTGGATCTATGCATTAATTTTCAAGTTCATTAGAGAGCTGTTTAAATCTGGAACAGATGAGGTTAGAAAAGGAATGGAAAAATGCATTATGGGTATCATGAAAAATATCTCTTAAATGCTGTTATTTAAGCATTTTTTGCTAGAGTTTAGTAGCAGATTGCCAATGGGCATAGATGGATTAAAAAAAAAAGCTACAAAACAGGTTACGAATTTGAAAAGAGCACACTTTCTTTCCATTATACTCTCAGAAAGAAAATGGAATGGCTTTTTTTCTAGCTAAAAATGATAAGGTGTGCAGATTGTTCACGGTTTTGTCTAATATGTTCAATTAGAATATAATTAACTATTTTCTGTAGTCTGGTTTTAGAAACGTGCAAGTACATACTGTGGTGGGTGGCTGTGTATGTAGTTGCATTAAAAGAAGGATGTGCATATGGAGAAGGTGCTAGAGAAATTATTTGAAGGTCAAGGTTGCTTTTTGCATAGTGGAAGCTGAAGCACCGTGGTCACTTAACACTGACGAAGATTAAATGATTTCTGCATAGAATATTTTCAGAGAATAAGCCAGTTCAGATGTGAGCGCAAGTTTCAAGGATGGGTTACCTGTCCTGCCAAGTAGAGAGATTCAGGAACTGTTTGTTTTTAAATATAATATTCACCTTTTTTACAAGCTGACATTCTGCGGATTCAGATTCCTGTATTAACAGATTAGCAATACAGAAAGGGCTACTGTGACCAGGGGGCTTGGTCTTCTGCATAGCCTGCAACGCTTGCTGCTCTTTTGGCAGAAGTCATTTTGGGAGGACTGCTGCAGGTGGGTCAGGCAGACCTGGCATGGGCTCAGTTATTCAGGTGTTAGAGCCTGACGTGGGCAGGATGCACGCAGCCACACAATGCTGTCACCACCCTCGTGCAGCCTGGTGAACATTGCTGTGTTGTGATGGAGCAGAGTGCTGGCACCTGCTCCCGGGGCATTCCTCACACCCACTCTGGCAGCTTTAAGCGCTGCTTTACCACCTAATCCTGCCTGCTGCTTCCCAAATTGGTGGATGTGTGCTATGCTGAGCCCAACAAGGCAATGCTGGGTGCAGTCATGGTGGTCGGTCTCCCTGCCCCCTTCCTGCCCTCCCAGCTGGGCCGGGGCCTGCGCAGGGCCTAGGCCTGTGTGCGCTCCACTCACAGCGCTGGGCTGCTCTGGCCTCTGTTGGGCAAACACTCCTCAAGTTTATGTAAATCTGTATTATATATTCAGTATGAATTAGTGATGTACTGATGTAGCTGTGACTGACGTATTACAGTTGGAAAACTATTTTGTTTGTGGTGATCACTTCAGTATTGCAGAAAAGGCAACATCAGTGATAAGACTCTGGCTACACAAATGTAAGGGAACCCTTAATCTTCTGAGCTGCCCTAATATATTTTTATATGTTTAAACAATTTTTGTCTAGCTTGCTAGTTCCAGAAGATAAATTTTATGACTATGCTACTATATGACCTTTTTTTGAGTTTCATATTCTGAAAACTTTTGGGAGGGGGGGGGGAGTGAAAACAGAAATCATGGAAAAAAATGAAGAAAAAGAGCCCTTAGTGAGGTAACTAGTGACTGGGTTGCAGTGAAGTGCCTTGGGAATGAGCACTGGTGCTTATACCCGGGTCGCTGCAGTTATGACGTGCAAGATTGGCTTTGTTCATCCCAAATGTCAGGAGCACCGAGTGCTGTCCTATGACTTCACAGCTCACCTATTTCCATCGTTTTGGAACAGCAAAGTAAATCAAATTTGAGCTGAGAGGAATAATAGCTCCACGGGCCAAGCAGGGAGATCTCACTGTACACTTGCCCGAGGAGACTACGCCAGGTGGGAAATCTCTAAAATTGAGTTAAAGCCTTCAGGCCCCTCCCAGGGGTTTCTGAGGCTTCAGTGTCTCTGACCACCCTTATGGGAAACGCAGCAGGTGCTGGCTTGCAGGCACAGCCCGTGTCCAGCTGACAATAAAGCACAGCACAAGGCCTGTCTGTCTGTCCTGTCCTGTGAAATAAGTGGGCCTGGGCTGTGTAGTCTCACCTGCACAGTTACAAAACGCTGCCCTGTCAGAAAATTTGACAGAGCAATTGGATAAAATAAGGAAAAAAAGGCAAGGAAAAAACTCAATGCATCCACTGACAAGAAGACTCATTCTGAGAATTTGCCCACAGATCCCACTCCCTTCACAGAGCCCTGGCCTGCCCTGGCCCCCTGCCGTGGGCTCCTGGACCTGTGTGTGGGATTGGCCGCCTGAGACTGCGGGGCTGAACGTGAAAACCCTGAGCCACTGATTGTTTACAGGGACGTTCACTGAGGCACTGTGATAAATTGTTAGTGGAGCATTTAATGGTCCCTAGGAGGGAAAGCTTCAGCGCTACTGGGTCACTTTTGCTTAAGCTATGGCAGTCTTTCACTTGCAGATATTTTTTTGGGGGAAAAAAAAGTTCATTTCTAAAGGCATTTTTTCATCATCTTTTGCTCATTAAGTTGTTCAGGAAAAATTAACTAATGAGATTATTTGCCAGAAAAATTGTCCAGCTGGTGCTCTTGAACGCTAGTCTGTGCTTCTGGCTGATACCATATTGTTAACGGCTCAGAGATGGCATTAAACACCACCTCTTTCCCAGCAGTGTGCAGGGCTCCTGCTGAGCTTCTCCTCCTGAGATCTTTCCTTATTTTTTATTTTATTTTTTTTTAAATCTAAGCATGGGGCTTGTGCCTCCCTTCCCAATAATGGCCACGCGGATGTCTCTGTGCATCTGAGAGGAACATATGGTTCGGCATTCTGGGCACAACCGTGGAGCCCTCCTGGAGGGAAAGCAACATCTGCCAGCTCCTGTAGCCTGTACGCAAACCTACGGAGGCAGAGCTGTCAATGTCACGTCAAAGTGGCAAATTTACGTCCTGGGGCAAGAGACTTCCCTCGTGGCAGGCTGTTCACTTGATTCAAGTCTAAATTATTGTGCTCGCACCCAGCAGTGCTCTGCAGTCCATAGTCTTAATGCTGATATTTAGAAGGAAATTGGAGCCCATCAATGGGAAACTGGCTGGTCTGGAGTCCCACCAGGCTTGCCTTAACCTGGGAAGACCTAAAGTCTCCCCCTGTGTCTGTTGAGATCTCATGGCAGCTACAGATATCCAGACAAACAAAACAAGCCAAAAAAAGGCTTCCAATTCTTACAGGAAGGATCATGCATTTGTATTAAATGGCTTAAGAGGACACTTTGCATTGAAGTTCCTGCCTGATGCGAGGGCAGAAGTTGCATATCCTGCTGTAGGTGATCAAGTGTGGCTGTAACTCCACTCAGCAGTGTGACACAATCTGGAGAATTATTTATCCCAGCAAATATGAGCCAAAAAAAAAAAAATCATTTAGGGAGGTATTAGTAGAAGACTTCTATGAGGATTTGAATATCATTAGGTGGCTCTGATGTACCTTAATCTTAGCATGCTGCAAATAATTTTGGGAACTAGACTTTTTTTAAAAAAAAAAAAAGCAAATGGGAGAATTATAGAACAGTAGTGATAATAGGAGGCTTAGAAAGTATTATGGATGAGGAAAGGTCAGAATAATTTTTCCTATCAAATTTCTGGACTGGTGCCATATGACGTGCACCCGAAGAACCCTGTGGACTTTCCTTCCTTGGAGGGTTTTGGAGAAAAAGACTGTGTCTGCAGAAGGTGGCGGTGGGTAACGCAATGTCCTGAGCTGTGGCAGGGGTTTGGCCGGGGAGGGGGGGTCAAATGCCTCTGAATTATGGGAATAGGGAGGTTTGTGTCCCCCTGCCCCCCACTGAACAAACCCAGAATTTTGTTTACAAAGGTTGAAGGTAACATGGTGTTCAATAGTCAGAATGAAAAGGAAGAGTGAAATCTTAAATTTGTTTTAACCTAAACTCCATTTTAAACCTAAGAATCTTGGAAGATTTATTAGCTTAAATTATTATGCCTCTGATAAAAGGAAATGCTCCAATTTATCAAATGAGGAAACATACAACAGAAGTGGAATAGATAAATACATTTTACTAGCATAGATTTTTATGGAATTTACTTTAAACAATTAAAAGTTTTTATTTTAGTAGTTACACGTACACTGATTTACATTTTAGACAGCATGAATTTTAATGATCTCCTTTGAATTTCATTTAATGCCTTTGAGATTGACAATAAGATATCAACCCATATTTCCTCGTTTATCATTTTCAAATAGTTTTTCCCACTGCTTGTAGTTTGCTTCAGAAAGCTGATTCCACAGCCCGATTCTGAAGTTCATTAACACTATCGAGGATTTGTGTGGGGATGGCAGAGATAATCTAAAGCCCATGCAGAAAAATCTGCCTTTCAAACAATAATTAACTTCGTCTCTTGTTCAGTTCAGAGTTTATCAGCAAGGTTAGGATGAACTGTTTTAAAATGTATTTTTGAAAGACTTGCGGCATCATTATCAAACCCTTGATGACATCTAACGAATTACATGTTGCTCTGCCTCTCCCTGGGACTGCAGGAGGTTTGCTGGAGGTGGAAGGGAAGGAGCAGGCCATAATTCTTTTCAAAATTTGGGATTTATGAGAGGCTTTTGATGTCAGGTTCCTGCTCTGCCCTGCATGTCTCCTGGCACAGGGTGCTTCCTGGGCACATGCCTCTGCACCGGTGCTTTTCTTGTCCTCTGGGGCCAGACTGCTCCTGCCTGGTTATTGCCCAGGGCAAGGGGAGCATGAAATGTCATGGGTAGGCAGAATTAATACCGACATTTAAAATTTTCATGGAAGTTTGTATCAGAAATAAGTCAGGATTAGCTAACGAGCCCATACAAGTCAGGACACATCATGAACTGGGGGGGCTGTCTTTGCATACCTTGATATTTCTGACTGAAGTAATAAAACTGCTGTGAAGGCTGGAGGGTTTGTGGAAACCCCAGTTGCTTCTGCTGGGGCTTGCCTTGTCTTCAGTGGGGCCAGTGAGGGGAACACCACAACTGTCCTCTGCCCATGGGGATCTGCATGGGCTGAAGTGAGCCCCCCAGCTGGCTGGGCACCTCAGCTGTGCTATCGACAAGGAGGGGGCTGGAAGCAGCACGGCGTCTTCAGCAGCTGCCAGCAGGAGCTGGGTGATGTGCTGCTTGTGCCACGGGGGCTGCTTGCATCACAGGAGGAGGTGGGTAGAGAGAGTCCCGGGGAGGAGGAGAGGCTGCCGAGTTGGGAAGGGTGATTTGGGGCCCAGGAGTAGGTGCTCCGTGAAGCTCACGGGTGGCACTGGAGGGCAAGGGCCAGATGAGGCTGTGTGGAGGGGCTGCTCACTCTGCAGCTTGGCCAGCCCAGCATCTGATGGGCTTGGACATCCCCAGGGAGGTGGGCTCTCACCCGGGGTGGCTGGGGCAGCCGGCATCACAGCGGCTCACCAGCTGGCTCTGGCAACGGTGGCTGTAGCATGGGGATCCCCAGCGGTAACTCTTCCATGGAAATATCAATAATACACTAGAAAACACTGCTGAATATTCTGCTATACATACATATTTTGCTAAGACTGAATCTGTGCATTTAGTTTTTGTTTCGCAGCTGCTGGGTATGTGACAGAAGAATGATTGTTAAATTGAGAATTTCATTGTTTCAATGAAAATGCGCGTAGCGTGGAGTTAAGTACTTCCCTGGAAAGCAATATTTCTGTATTTTCTAGGACCCCATGGAGATCTTAATGATACATTAAGCACTTTAAGTGGAAGCCATAACAAGTTACCAGAGTAGGTGTTTAGGTAGTGGGACAGAGTTTAGGAAACTTAAAAATCACTTGCCAGTTCTGCTGCAAACTTCTGTAAGAACACATAACTATTTATTTCGTAGCTTGCTCTTTTCAGAAAAGCAATGACAGTTTTCTTTCTCTCACTTTGATTATCATTCCTTCGCAGATTTTAACTAGTGACATCACTGATGGATGGTTTTCTCTGCAGATGATGTAGATGATTGTAGATAGAGCAACCTATATGGCTTTTACTATATTTTCCAAATATTTTTTCTTTAGAAGAGAGGATAGATTAACTACAAGTCTCGTTGAACCATCAGGATTTTTACACCGAATCACGGGCATGTGCTTTAGAAGGTATGTACAATCAAAAAGCTAACTTCTTAGATTTCTTTCAAAGGGTTTTCATAATAACTTATATTTAAGCATTTAACAAGAAGGAAATTGCAGTTGAGGTCGGCAGGGGCTTCTGCAGAGGCTCAGGCCCTGCCTGGTACGGCCCAGGGGCTGGTGGCTGCCTTTGCTCCCAGGGCACGCTGCTGGTAATGGTTAAACCTGGTGCCACCAGGATGCTCTGCCTCCTCTGCAGAGCTGCTTTCCAGATGCCAGAGATTTTTTCTGCCCAAGGACAGTCCTTTGAACTCCACCAGGTTCCTGTCGGCCCACTTTTCCAGATGTCCGAGGTGCTGCCTGGGGCAGCGTGGTGCCCTGCCCTGGGGTGTACGTGGGCGATGTGGGGCAGGGGTCCCCGTGGGGCAGAAGAGCCCATGCAGCCTCTGCGGGTGGCAGGGTTTGGCACAGCAGCACAACTCCTTGGTGGAAAACTATCCCAATATCTCATGTACTAGTAACTGTTCTGTTTTTTGTGGTGCCCATTACTGAAATCAGCAGCACATCTTACTCGGTTATGGCTTTTTCCTTTTACCACTTTCTTATTGGTAAGAAAGCTAAGAGCAGAGCCCAGGCTTTGTGAGTCAATGAGTGATGCACAGAGGAGCAGTAACTGAACATGTTCAGGTGTGATGTGAAGGCCGGTCGGAGCCAGGCTATCGAACTGCATGCCCAGCAGAAAGGGGGAGAGGGAAGAGAGCGTGCGTTGCTGGTTTGCCACACTCCTGAGAGCTGGAATGTGTGTTGAATCAAAATGCTGTTGTGAAGGGAAAGGCACAATTTTGTCCGTGGTATATGAGCCAGAAGGGACTGCTTCCATCACGTCCTCACTGTGGGTTATACATGAGCAGAAGGCAAAAAAACTTTAAAGGCATTAAGAGCATTAGCTTGAGCAGATGTAGGGAGACATCTCCCTACTCCTCCTCCCCGTAGTGATCTACGAAATCAGTCCCCTGGGTGTGTTGTAACCAGATGTGGAAACACTTCCTTTTGAATTTATTTCAGCTATATTAGCAAGGAAGCTTTAATCTGGCCTTGCTTATCCTTTGCTTCTCGTTCTGGTGGAGCCGTTGTAGATGTCACACAGCCACCCTTACCGCCTCCTGGGTTAAATGCAGAGAAGACTGAAGCTGCGTCAGGTACTCCTCTGCACTGCCCTAGTGGCTGCTGACTTGGGCAACGCACAGGTCTAGGAGATGGCCCAGGGCGTGATCCTGCCGTGCCCCTACAGCCCACAGCTCTGATATTGAGTGGAGCATCATGAGGAAGGCTCAGAGGCGAGGGAGGCCGTTCTGTGTTCACAGAGGAGGAACTCAGCATTCTTCCTGCCTGTCACCTCCTGGCAGCTCGTAGGCAAAGGCTACCTCTGTCAAAAGAGCACAGGAGAGGCTGTAGGTGTGGTTTCAAAGCTACAGACATCTTGGATGCAAGTGTGCGCGGAGCCAGGAGACCCCTGATGGTGTCTGCCTCTGGCTGCGGTCCCCAGAGCCTCGGCTGGAGCCACAGCGCCAGGCTTGGAGGGGTCACAGGAGGGGGGTCCCCGGGGAGGACGCCCCCACCTCGGAGCCTCCATTCAGTCGGAGCAGGCAGTAATGGTGTTGGGATCGCTCGTGGGTTCTGGCACCCTGCTTTCAAGGCAGTGGAGCTGCAGGGGATTTGGTGAGAGCCAGGCTTTGCTTTTACCTTTACTTCCACACCTGCAGGGCTCCCAGCAAGCCAGTGAAAACAGTGTCAGCTCCCTGCAGCTATGCAGGAGACGGGGACTCTGCAGGGATGTGAGGTCTCTGAGGAACGTGGCTCCTAGTGACAGGGATGCTTGAAGTGCCTGTGGGAGTTACGGCACCGGTTTCCATGCAGACTTTCAAGACCACTTAGGTGCTTTTTAAAATTTGCTGCTAAAGGGTTAAATTGCTTAAAATTTCAAGGGACTTCAGTGAAAACCTACATATATGGGGGAAGGTTAAATTTTTCTTCTATAACTCATCCATGGTAATTAAGCATAGAAAATTTCAAGCCTAGATGAGATTTTATGTACCAAATATAGCAAAGTAGACTATTTTTATTTTAAAAGGAAAGATAACTTCCAAGAACTTCACCTTTAAATCACTCATCCACAGTATTGCTCAAACATCTGCCTGCCTTATGAACAGTCAAAATCTGTACAAAGGTGTCGATTATACCTGGATTTACCATCAAGTGGGAACAACTTTTTTTTCCTCCAAAGATTTTGATGTTGCGATGTGTCTAAATACTGTCTTAGATAGAATCCTTCAGTTGGAAGGGACCTCCAGAGATTGAGTCCCATTGCCTGACCTCTTCAGGGCTAACCAAAAGTTAAAGTGTGTTATTGAGGGCATTATCAAAAGGAAAGCATGGCTTCAGCTCACTGGTGGGAAAAGCAAAAGCATGGCTTAAAAGACTTAAACCTGGTTTCTGTCCAAAAGGTTTTAAGTAGCAGTGAGACAATTGTACCTCTGACTAAATAGTGTTGATGGTAATTATCTTGGTAATTGCGGCAGAAATGTACAAAATGGGAAGGGAAAAAAAAAAAATCACAAACTGAGATGATTTCTGCACTAAAGGTTCCCTACTGGAAAATTGTGAGTGGGAATGGATGCTTCACTTGTGCTTTTTTACCTTCTTCCAGTGAAGCACGTAGCCTTGTGTCACTTGGACATTACTGACCACGTCTTCTACTTGCCTCCTGGGCACAGCTTGAATGAAAATGTTGGGTCTTCAGGTGCTGTTTCTCAAGGCCTGGCTACTCTGTGACCACAGGTGGGGAAGTGTTGCAGGTTTTCTCCTTTATTTACTTTTGCAGTTGGCTGGCCTAGAAGGCCACGGGCTGTAGGCATCACCCATCCAACAGAAGTGCAACCGCCAAGGCTGACGCAGGGCTTGGGCACAGCCTTGTTTTGCAGTGAGTTGAGTAACAATCCCCATGTCTCTCGCCAGGCTGTGGATGTCTGCCTTCTCCCAGGAGGCACAGAAATGTAAGCGTCTTCTGAAGCTTAACAGATCTGCATGTGGGAGCTGCTACAGTGCGGTGTCTCAGCCATATCATTAAATGCTGGTATCTTTTACTCAAGTGCACAGTTCCCTCTTTTCCTGCATTGCTTAAATGCAGTTATCAGGGATAAATGATAATAAAATAGCTTCCCCAAACTAACCATATGTCAGTTCTGAGACAGGAAAATAACTAATTAGAGCCCAAGCATTGCTGCTTAATGCTAACATACCAAATATGAATTTTAAACTCTCAAATAGTGATTTCTGTAATGTCATCAAGCGCAAAATAATTACATGTGGGGGTGCAGATTCAGTTATGCCTTGCTGTATCAGGAGGACGCTTCTGCAGGGCAGTTTGCTGGGAAAAGAGTGGGAAATATCCCCAGCGCGTGTCCCTCTGGCTCCTGCACACCCGGGCAGCCCCGCTGGCAGTCCCCAGCATCCCCTGGCTGCGGGCTGGGGGCTGACTTCTGCTCCCTGACCCCTGCAGCAAGGCGCAGGCGCCACTGAAGGGATGCCCAGCAGGGTCTTGGTGTCCTGGGGACCCATTCCTGCCTGGACTCTGTGGGATGGCAGTGCTGGGGCTGGGGCAGCCCAGGTGTTATTACCTAAAGAGCTTTTCTAGTGCGCTGCTTTGCTGCAGCTGGAGGGTTTCTCCTTGCCACAGGCTGCTTCTTGAAGTGCATCCTTGAAAAGGTGAAGATCTGCAGGGCCATTAGCTGAAAAGAAGTGTTGGTAAAATATAGAGTTTTCAGCATGTTTTATACACGTTCAAGGGGAGAATGGACAAGTTGTCACAAGAGCTTCGCTGAGAGGCTGCTGAAAAGATGAGACTTTGTGCTTAAAACTGCAGGGCTAGGAGAAATATCAAACGGGCATCCACGTTCTTGTGATGCTCAGAAGAAACCCATATAATCATACAATTAGCAACTGCAAATTTCTTCATGTGAGAAGGGGGATAAAGATTAAAGGGATTTGGTTACTCTTATTCTTTTTTCATTTTTGGGGGGGGGGGGGGGGGGTTGATGGTTCAGGGCCATATCCTGGTCTAGTTATTGTTAGCTACCATACCAGCAATTAAATGAAGGAAAGTGATTTCGCATGTCAAGAGGCGCTTGCTATCTTGATGTAGTCTTTGGTCTTAATGTGACGGCTGCCCTTGTCAAAAGTCAATGCAAACACAGTTCTGAGTAGATGAGGAAGTAATTGATGTATTGGTAATGAATTAAATTAATTTTCACAAAATGAGCTGATGGCAGGATTTCCATAAATTATTGTGGCTTTGCGGTGGACCTGCTGCTATGGCACAGATGAACTGTTTCCTTGCTGCTGAGCTGAAAATGAGTGTTGGCAGACAAAAAGAACCAGCTTTATTTCAAGAATAATACTAAATACTAATATATTAAAAGGGTTCTGAAAATATTTTAAGAAAATGCTTTACGAAACGGCTTAGGAAAGGTGCTGATAGGTGACTCCTAAAAAAAAAAAACCAAACAAAAAAAAAAAAAACAAACTCATGGTTTAATTAATATATATTGAGATCCAGTTACCTGGTTCTGCTAAGTAGCTCTGCTGCAGTCAATAAGATTATTTGCATGACTAAGGACAGCAGAAGTATTTTCTCTATTTGAACAACAAATGTAATGCTAGGCAAATATTTAGCTTATGATCATAGTCCACATATTAAATTTACCATATAAATATTTGATTTTTTGTTCTTTAGTCAGTTCTAAAAAGTATATGTAGTAGTACGATGGTTTTGGAAGGGGAGAAGTAATTGTGGGTCAGACAAAGAACTTAGTTTTGTTTCTAGCTTCGTATCTTTTATTTGTGAGATTTTTTTATTTTTGTAAATAAAGGGTTTTCTGGAATTTTATGCATCCTCTAAAAACAACTTTTGTTTCTTGATAAAATGTTTGAACGCAATGCGTAGGATACTTCCAGGCGGTTACTGGAAGTCAGGCAAAACTCTACAGAGGAGCTCCCGAAGCCGCCCTGTGCCCATGCGCGGGGCTCGGAGGCAGGCGGTGAGAGCAGCGAGGTGCCGGGCCCGCGGGGCTGCCGCGTTCCTCACTGCTGCTCGTCCCGGGGGCAGGAGGAGGCCGCGTGGGCCTCTTCCTCTGAGAGCTGGGCCAGCGGGAGCCTTTTCCTCTGGCTCTTCCCTTGCCGGAGAAATGCGTTGGAGATGCACTGAGGCTCTATTCGCTTTGAAGGAGCGCTCCCAGCCCTGCTCCGGGAGGACGGGGCCGGGCAGCGTGTGGTGGCGTGGGGCTGCGGCTGCGGGGCCAAGCAGATGGGGCTGAGGTGCGCGTGGGGTGGCAGCAGAAATGGCCCACCAGAGCTCCGGAAGTATTTTCAAATGTGTTGGCTAGTGGAGCAGGAGCCATTCACTTTTTACAGTCCTAGAATATAATTGACTTTATTTGTGCGCCAGTTTTGTTACTGTTCCTGAACCACCAGCAAGAGCTTTCCTCCCGTTACTGCACGGGTAAGTGAGACCAAAATCTCTGCTCTCTCCTGTCTCTCAGGAGAAGAGCAAAAGCAGTCAGTAAATCCAGGAAACTCAGCTTTATTTAGGTCACTGACTGTTGGAGAAGGTTTTAAAATTAATATTACAAGCCTGAACTTTATTCTTTTCCCTCCCTAAAGCGGAAGACCCTGAATAGATGCATGGCTGCTCCACCCGAATGCAGATGGGCACAGAAAAGACCCTCAGGAATGCCTCTCCAGGGAGAGGTGTGGGCACGCTGCCTTATCTCAGGCACTGTTGGGGTCCTTGCTAATGCACCCCCTGGTCTCACTGTGGTGGAGATACCCATGTGAGCTGGGGGGTCTGGTGCAGGCACCACCACCGCTGCTCTCCCGCCTCCCCAGTGTCCAGGGGGGTGGGATTCGGGGATGAACTCATCTTGCTGCTCCTCCCCTGCTCTGCTGATGCTTTGCATTTGGCAGCACAGAGCTGGGATGTATGAACATTGGAAGTCTGTGGGCAATTCAACCGGTCAGAAGATTCTAGAGAGGGGAAAAAAAAAAAAGAAACTGAAAAACTTTTGCTTTGCTTTTGTTTCATGCGCATCGTGAGCTTGCTGATATCACTGTTGTGCAGCCTGGGGAAGTGAAAGCAGCAGCCAGCTGGGGACTGCTGGCTGAGTTAACCTACTGAGGTTATCCATGAAAAACATGACAAACTTTTGGGGAGGTGCAAGAGGAATTTTTAACATTATCTTTTGAAAATTTTTCAATAGCATATCTTCACTCAGACCATTTACGCTATGCCAAATCTGCTTAATGTCATTGTTATAACATTTAAATATACAGTGGTCATGTTAGCTGGAAATAACATTGAAACTGAAACAATTTCCAATGTTTTGATATCCTCTAATACCACCCCCCAACCATTTGTCTTGTAGGAGACTTCTGAAATGAACCTTTCCTTTCTCATTTAAATTCCTTTTTTTTATTCCTTGCTGGTCTTTTCAGGATTTCCCTTGGAACTGAAATTTCAAACCACAGCTGGCTCTGCTAAAAATACACTTGTTAATATATTTAAATGAAATCTGAATTTTTTATATTCTCAGTTGTCTCTGGGAGCAGGGATTTTCCATAAAACATCAAATATTGGGAGAAATGGAGACTGTAGGGGCTGCTCCAGCACTTCCACCGCTCGTGTTGGGTTGGGAGCGGGGGCTGCTGCGTGAGCCCGTGCGGGGAGCTCCAGCCAGCCGGTGGGTGCTGAGCCACGTTCACGAAGAGGCTGAGCACAGCACGGTCCTGGGGTCAGGGTGGTCAGGGTAGAAGGGGGAGGTGGGAAGCCATATGGGTTTTGCCATGGAGCCCGTCCAGGTGCTGTGGGATTGCTGAGCCCCGGAGGGCCAGGGCAGGGCTCCTCCAGCCCGCTGGGAGCTGCGCCTGCGGCCGTGGGGCCTCCCCCAGCACGGCCCGCCTGCTGTCCTGAGGCGGTGAGGGCAGCCCCGTGCATTCGTGTGCACTCACACCGACGGGTCTGTGCTCGAGCAGCTCAGTGTTCAATGCGTTGGCTCTCGTGCAGTTCTGGGTCTGTCAGAAAAGGCCAAGGCCTGTGCCCTGAGGCAGCCAGCCCCAGATTTTGGGGGTGAGATCGAGCCGGGGGGCAGCTCCTCTGTATCTCCCCCTGGAGCTGGCACAGTGGTTAAGGGACTGAGCAGAGAGGGAAACAAAACCCCCCCAAATGTGCATTGAGCGCTCTGGCCGGGCACAGATAGATGTGCGATGTTAGCAGCAGCACCCCAGGAAATTACTGCGGGGTTTTAATGTAGATGCATCTCTTGATCCTAAAAGCCGGCAGAATTCTATGCGACTGTCACTTGACACAGGATATCTTACCATTCAGATTTTCATGAATAAAGAGCAGCTGAGGCCAGCACAAGTAGAAGACTTCTTCAGTAAGAGATGATACCGAGTGCGCTTTTTTATGTATTCTGCAGCCGAACCTTGCTGTCGTACCCCGGACCTTCTCAGGTCACACTCAGTGACACCTGCGCCTGCCTGGTGCCTGCCTGCAGTGGAGGTGCCACGTTGCACGGTCCTGCCCTGCCGCATCAGCTCAGAAGCCGTGTCCCTGGCTGTCATCAGGCACGGCCAGCGCCAGGAGCAGTCGCAGCGGTGTCCCCACACAGAGCGGCTCCCTCCCCCAGCGGTGAGGAGCTCTTTGATGGCTTTCCCCTTTGCCTGCTGCCAGCTAATAAAGTGCTTGATGTCACTGCTGTCCGTGCAGCACAAGCATCTCCCTTTATCTATGGCAGAGTTTGTTCTTTAAAATGACTTCAGTGTGGCAGTGTTTTGCAGCGGGGCCTGTTGGACGGGACACGGAGCAGACTGTGAGATTAGCTTGTTTGAACAATACACAGCCAAAAGGAGAGGCGCCTCTGAGCAGCCAGAACGGCTCATGTATGTGTGAGGGAAGGCGGTGCTTGGAAGGCTGTGGGGTCGCAGCAGCGGCCTGAAGGTGAGCTCCCAGTATTGAAAGGGCAAAGGGTGGCCGCGGCTGCCGGAGCTGCAAGCGAGGAATGCGGGGCAGGAAGAGGGCCTGAGACAAAACACCGCAGCCTCAAAGAACTGATCCCCAGTGTGGGCAGCCACACAAAGGTTTGCTTGTTGACCACACCAAGCATCTTTTTTCTGCTTGGAGCTCCAGACAATGGCCTTTTACCAAAGGTGCTCACAACTGATGTGAATGCTGAGGCCTGTGATCGCAGCGGGGCACAAGCCTGTAGGTGCTGCCTTTGCTGTGTTTCATGACAGTAGAGCAGGAATAAAGCTTTTGTTTTAAATAGGGAATGGCAAGATTATAAATGCTTCAGTTTAATGTGCTAGCATGACATGAACGTCAAATGCACTTAATATTTAGGCAAGTTAAGAAAATGCTATTAAACTTTTTCAAGTATGATGTCAATAAACTGGTATGAATACGTCAATGTTTACACACACAGCTCTATTAAATGATTATTATTGTGAGCACACTTTCTACCAGTCAGATGAAGGAATATATGCCATTAAAAAGTTAACTCTAATTTCCAATGTAAGATTGTCATTAAATTACTGTAAATTAAAATGGAACTCCCTCAGGATTTTAAAGAGATTGTATATCAGAGGGAAGACACTGCAGCAAATAAAACCTGCATCTGTTTAGCCAATATCATCAGGCTCTTAAAATTGAAATACACTGACATAATTCTTCATAGTTTCTCTTTCTGTGAAATATTTTACACTTTGTGTGTGTAGTAAGAAATCATCAGGCAACAGAAATCATTAGACAACAGAGTCTAGAAAGGACAGCAGTTATTTCTGGACGTGTTTGAGTACTCCCAGAGCTGTCCTGAGCAAGCACATGTGGGGACGAGTCCTGCAGGGCT
The DNA here is from genome assembly GCF_040182565.1 of Anser cygnoides. Taxonomy (NCBI): domain Eukaryota; kingdom Metazoa; phylum Chordata; class Aves; order Anseriformes; family Anatidae; genus Anser; species Anser cygnoides. The sequence goes on from NC_089877.1 coordinate 65,992,511, forward strand.
GGGCTGTGGGATGAGGAGACCCAGAGATGAGATGGCTGGGGGGACACAGGGCTGCCTGTGGTGGGGCTGATCTGGTGTTTTTCAAGGCCTCCGCATATTTTAGATACAGCGGGGTGAGACAGAACTCAGCTAAAAGCTTTTCCTGTGCTGTAACTTGCTGGGAGTGCGTTGGCCTGGTGCTGCAAACTCCTCCCAGAAGTTTTCTGTTCCCTGGGTTCTGGGGACGGTTGTACCGCGGCTGTGAACATCACAGATAGCATAGCAGGGAGAATGAATGTATTTTTATCTTGGCTGAGCACACTTTCTGTACTGATTGGGAATGTATTGCCTGACTTCAGCTGGAAATGGCAAATACATCAGAAGTGAAAGGCAAATTCATCTGTGTATAACTTATGTCAGAGCTGCCATTGATGTGACAAACCCAAGTTATGCCAGACAAGCACAGTTGGACTGGAGTAAAATCTTCCGCTTTATGATGCTCCAGAAATTTGGCAAGGAATTAAGTAAGCACTGTCTTTCCAGCAAAGGTCTAAATATTTCAGTGGGTTGCGGTTCCCAAGACCGGGATCGTGATTAGGCATGTGGCTGGCCAGGACTTGCGTTGGGCTGATGGAAATTCTGTCAAGCTGTGAGAAGGCAGTGCCATTAGGCAGAGGCTGGAGATGAAATGTTTTAATTAGCAAACTCCATCTCCTGCCGTTCTGCCCTCAAATTCTTATCAACGTGAGCAGCTGGGATGCGGTGCTAAACCTGAGGACTGACCTTACATGCAGAAACACTTGTCATGTAGCTCCACAACACCTGGGGCTTGGGAGCAATGTTTGTGTGCAATTTTTCCGTGTGTTTCAGTGCCCCCCAAGGGAAATGGTCCTTCTTTCCCCTTTGCTTCATCCTCTGTTCTTGGTGGGACCCAGAGGACCACGGAGACAGTGGGGTCAGGCTGTTGTGCCCTGTCTTATAGCATGGGAGTACTCCCAAATGGGGCATGGCTCCTGAAGGTCACCTAAGGACCAGCCTGCGGGGGCTGTTGCCAGCAGGGTTTTGGGAGGCTGAGCTAGACTGCCTCAGTCAGCGTGGGCCTCAGCGAGCCGAGGAGGAGAACAGGACCGTGGTGTGAGCTGGGGAGGACGCAGGGCACTCAGAGGTGTGCTCAGAGCCTTCCCCATTCAACACTGGAACTTGCCACCTCTGGCAGTGTCGGTTGCTGGGTCACTCCAAAAGGCCACAAACACCCAGCCATGCCTTGCCTGTCCCCAGGAGGAAGTGGCATCTCCAGATCACAGATGGCATCCTAGAAAAGCCTTCAAATTCAGAAGTGCTGAGGGGACAGGACCAGGAGGATACAGCATGTATATGTATGGGGGTCCTGGGGAACGCAGCAGTTCCTCCAGGAGCAGGAGGACCTGCGGAAGTTCATCTTTCCCACCCCTCCATCCGATGGGCAGCAGTCTGGCTGTGCTGGTCCAGGCTCTGACCCCGTTAGCGGAGACGCCTTCCTTGGCCTGGGGGTGGTCCCGCTGTGCTGGAGCGGGGCTGGATTTGTAGTGCAGCTCTCAACTGGAGGCAGTAAAAATGAATAATGAATCAGCTTCTTGGAAGACTGCATGTGGAGTCAGAGACTTCTGAGATCACAGCAGAAATCTGTAAAGTAAGTCTCATTTTCCTGCAGTGTCTGGACCTAATTGGAGAGGGGGGTCAGGTACAACTGAGTTAGGAGGGTAAATTTTGAATATACAACTCTGTAATTGCTGTACTCCCATCGCCTGAGACATTATCAGAACTCAGCGGTGGAATTACATCCTTATTAATTTACACAGCTGTGTGTGGGAGGAGATGGGACGATCGCCTTTCTTTGGGGCGATCGGAGGAGTCCTGACCAGGTGTGCTATGGTCATCCTGCAGCAGCGGAGCGTGCATATCAGGAACACGCACAGTCTCCTGTCCAGCTTCAGAGGTGTTTCTATTTCTGGCTGCGGTCTCGGTCTTGAATGTAGAAGATAACAGTGGAACTCATTAAAATTAGAGTGGGTTTCAAGGGCCTTTAATGATATCTTTGTAACACACTGTAAACAGAGTTTCTGTAGGATTTTTGAAACGTTGCATCAGAGTTGGTGGAAATGCATCATTCCTTCACTCTTCCAGTCAGCAAACAACTAGAAGGAGGTGGGGGAGAAGGGACCTGTGGTCACATCCATGGAGGTCCCCACAGTGCCTCCAGTAAGAAAGCATTTGTAGGGCCACTGAAGCTGTGAGGCATCTCTGTGACAGCAGGGCAGGGTGCTGCGTGTCACCAAGGTGTGCACCGGGCCGGTGCAGCTCAGCTCAGCCATGGCCCTGCCGGGAGCAGCCGGGGCCGCAGGGCTTCGCTCCCGGCCAGCGAAGGAGCTGCGCGGGCAGCCCGCAGCACCGGGACGCAAAGCCTGCAGGGGGGAGGCCTGCCCGGTGTTGGGACTGCTCATACTGGAAAAAGAGCCTTTTCTACTTGAAACGCAAACCTAGCTGCTGCGTTTGGAAAGCAGATGCAAGGAAGCAAGGCAGTAACATACCTTATTAGCCACCTGTATTTGGGCCGACCCCCCAGGCTTGCTAGATCTAGGATCCGAGGCTGTGGGCAGGCTGTGCCCGGTGCTGGAGCTGGGAGCACTGGTGTGCCTGAACCTGCCTCCTGGCGAGGGCTCCACACGGCAAACACCTCCTGCGGGACTTCTGCAACCTGTCGCTCTGATAACTGAATTGATTAAGATGTCGATTGATTAGCTGCCTGCTAATGAAGTGTTGGCTGATGCCACAGCAACTTCTGATACTCTGAGCTTTTCTCAAGCACTGGTGTCCCAGGCAGCTCTGTCAGACAGCTCATACCTGCCACCCAAATGCACCTTTGCTGGGAGAAGCGATGTCAAACTTCCTTAAAGACTACACAGTACCTGCCACCTGGGTGGAAAAAAGTAAAATATGACTGCAGAGCATCATAAATGGGCATCTCCAAGTGCAGGGTTTCACAGCTGCAGCCTCCACCCCCCGTAAGACAGCTCAGGGCTAACCCGGACAGTTGCTTTGTCACAGCTTGTGATTTGCGTAGCGTTTGCATTTGTTGGTTGGAAGAAATGTGCAGGTTGCTTGTCTCTGGTGTGCAAGGAGCTCAGACGTACCAAAAATGCCTGACTGGCATGTGGTCAGCTGTGCTTGCATCAGCCTTGTCTGGTGGAGCTTGTGGCATCCCTGCTGTGATCCCTGTGCTCCAGGGGCGCTGGCACCTCCAGCGACAGGCAGGTAATGCAGTGTTCTTCCCAGTGGGACAGGAGGCTCCAGATACAGCCTTTTTTGCTTTTGTTTATTTTTTTTTAATGTTTTAGAGATGAGTGGGTTGATCTACCCATTAAATATCCTCACATACACATTGTGTATGAGAAATGAATTCTCCCTGCATAGTTAATGGTGGAATTAGAAACCAGCTTCTTGAAGGCACGAATGAGGAATGGCCTAATTTTTTTCCCCCTTGCAGAAGTTAAAAATGGAAATAGAAGCTATTGTACATTTTTTCCCAATTATGAATGTTCAAGCTGTTTACAAAGCAAGATGACAACAAACTTACTTTCCATTTAATGAGCTAAAGATAACTGTAATCGGTATGAGTCAGCATGTAGAGCCACTAAAACAAGAGTATTGCACCTGCGTTTTTAACGGTCTACAATATGGTGGCCTTAAGGCTGTCTTTCCTTGCCTTTTTACAGGTTCCTGGGCATCAGCTTGATAATGCAGTATCTCTGTCCAACAGAACTTGCAATTGCTGATATAAGTCCCACAGAATCACTGGATGTGATGCGGTGCTCAAAGCGTACGGTTTTGCTGCAAAAGGATGGATATGAGTCTGCATCTAGAGAATGGGCGCGAGACCAAATTCCACTCGCTGCATAACAAGTGGGATTACTGAACTATTTCTACTGTTAATGTTTCTATGTTATATGAAGTGTTGAAAGCCTGCATGATTCAAACTTTGACATCTTTAGAAGACATGTTAGTGACAAAATGAAAAGGTCTTTAAGTTTGTTTTTGTTTTTCTTCAGAGATTAATTTACTTTAAAGCATGCTTGCATGAGGACCACCACAACCGTGATAGTCGAAAGGACTACTTGCATTCACTCTGTGTTTGCCAGCTTTGGTCTGGGCCATGGAGCAGTGAAGGGCTCAGCGGGGGGCTCGCCCTGCTGGTGCAGCGGGGGGGGAGCTGCCCTGCAGCACGGCGGTGCCGGTGGATCTGCTGCGGCACCCGGCTGAGCTGGGATGAGGGATGAGCTCGCAATGAGCACCGCAAAGGGACTAATTAAGGTGAGCAATTTTCCTTTGTTTCCATTCTTCACAGCAGCATAATTGGAAGGCAGAGGCACTTTTGCTTGGAGAAGGATTAATTTTAACTGATAAATGCCCTGGTTGCAAATAATTTTCTGTAGACTACTGCAGTGACATTATTCAGTGAGAAGACTGCTCAGACTGCAGCCCAGCAGAACACTTACAAGTGAATTTGAGTTTCAACTTCTGAGTAGTTCCAATTAACAAGAAGCACTTAAGGTTAGCGGATCTGAAGAAGCTTCTCGGATCAGTCTCTCTGTTAACTTCCCTGGGCCCGTCCACAAAAGCCCCGTCCTGCTGCAGGGAACGCGAGGAGTACTGATAGCGGTGTGAAGGCCCTGGCTGCTGCAGAAGAGGCATCGAAGCCCCAGGCACGGCGCTCCTCAGTGTCCCTGCAGCGTGCTCCTCTCGATACGTAACGAAACCCCCAGGGCCTGGCTGTCTGGACCCGCTTGTGAACAGAGCGGCAGCAGCCCGTTGTGCGGAGGGAAGCTGTCCTCCCCGCCGCCCCTCGGCAGCGTGCCGGTGGGCCCACGGCCCTGGGGAGGCCTGGCGCGGCCAGCAGGCCTGGCACGCTCGTGAAGTGGCACAGAAAGGTTGGGGTGACGGCGAGCCCTCCTCGGCACTGTGCCATGGAGGCGAGGCAGCGGGGTGAGCCCTGGCACAGCGGGGCCGCGGCCCTGGGCATGCACTGCTCCGGCCCCACGTCTGGAACAAGGGGTGGGAATAGACACGGTGCTGGGACTGCTCCTCGTCGCCTGCGAGGTGGAGTCTTCAGGTATATTACCGGGGTCTGCAGGAAACATTTATTTGATTTTTTTTTTTTAATGCACAAAAGGAAAAAACATTTTGCTATTTTACTACTTGAAAGATTAGGACTAGTCCTTAAGAAGTCAGCGGTTGCTTTATGATCTGGTTCTGATTTATCCAACTTGTTTTCCAAGAGCAGGGTTCATGTGGATAACTAGTAGCCTTGGGGTTTGTAGCCTTCCTTCCCCCTAAACAGAAGTCACATAGACTTTCCTTCCCAACAAAGTTGGTTGGTGATGCACAAAGTGTTTGAAAAAAAATCTTAATACCCTGCGATGCATTCACAGGGTGGAGCTGCCTTCACATGGGGTGGTGTGTCCCTAAGCTTGTCTGAAGCAACAACACGGTCAAAAATTAACATGCTGAAACTTCCAGTATTGGAGCAACAAAGGAAGCAGATTTGTGTAAAAGGAGAAATGAGCTAATTCTGTGCCGCAAGGACTGGAAATGCTGCATGTTTCTTGTAAGAACAAATACTGAAAATGCTTAACATTACCAGGCTTCCACGTATTATACAATTTCTCAGTAATAGCAGAGAATTTTGAGTAACAATACACAGTGACCAATCACGCAGAGAACTGTGGCTGATGCTTAAAAAAAAATTAAAGAAAGAAAAAAGAATTTGTAGAGAAAGGGGCAGTAGGGGACAGAAGTCCTTCTCTCACTTAAAACAATTTTTCTGGAATCACTGAAAGTGACTTAAACTACAGGTTTCTGCAGCTCAGAAAAAGGTGCACAGAAACGTCATTGCTTGCCATGCAGATAGAAAAAATAAAATAAAATGAAAAAACCAACCAGCCAACCAATGCCCAAGATACGGATTTCTAGTCAGACATAGCTATCCAACACAAACTTCCAAGAAAAAAAAGGTTTTCTTCTTTCTGGCTTTAGCTATATATTTTTTTCTCTCTCAACATGCGAAGTTCAAGGAAAAAGCTGTCTCCTACAGTTGTCCCTATAAGCATTGTGCACAATTTGAGACTGACTTGGCTGAAGGTGTGTGTTTGACAGAAAGGCACAGTTGTAATTTTTCAGGCCTAGCTAGGGATGCCAAATAAATCTATATCTTCTTGACAATTACATCTTTACAACAGCTTTGGAAAGAACAGCTAAAAAGTGAACTTATTGACAAGCTTTCTTATTAGAGGAAGGTCCTTTGGCAAGCCCTACGAAGGCAGCATTTCATGATGGATATCTCAGAAGCAGCAGGTGTGGGAGGCCAGTTAGAAATAGATTTTTACTGACAAAATTTTATTTTAGAGGAAATTTTTCTAACAAAGCCTTAGCTTGAGTCATTTTACAGTGGATCTGTAAAAACACATATATGAAGTAAAAGTAATTTTTGCTTGAGTCAAACCACAAAGTAAACTGGTTTCAATGCTTGTGCTGATGGCATCTGTTAACAAAGGGGCCTATTTGCAGGAGCTGGCTGATGTGAACACATACTGTGCATTTTTTCATTTCTGAGAGCAGCAAGGAATGGCAGGATATGGAAAACCGATAGCAGCAAATTGTAATGTCAGTGCTTTTGCCAGAATGCTGCCCCTTTCCCTGGGTGTGAATGAGGGTCTGCGTGGGGCTTGTCTGAAACTGCAACGGCTCCTTGGAAATGAATGACTGCTGCAAGGGAAGGATGGCTGGGAGAGAGAACAGCACTTACTAATAACTCCTAGGAGTAACACTACAAGCCAAACGGGAAGCATTTCTAAAGTCAAATATGAGATTAATTAACGTTATGTGTGATCTGGTTACACAGGAGAGCTAAAGCCTCTGATTGTACTGCTTGTTCCACACTCATAACTCCCCCACAGCTGAGCTGTCAGAGAGGACGAGTGTAGCTTAATTTGGTTTGCTATTTAGGACGTCTATATATAAACTTAAAACAGGAATATAGGATGTGACCCTGGGGGGAACCCTTATCCACTCCTCCTCTATTTGGCCTACTTCTGGTAATTATTTTTTTCAAGTAGGTGCTTATTCATGAAGCTCAGCGCTCATCTTATAATGAGTGTCTGTAAATTCTGCCAAAATGCATTTTCTGGTGTTTTGTTACAGGGATCTTTAAAGCTGAGCAGACAGCTCTTACCTGCCAGCAGTGTAAAAAAGCGGTTCCTGTATCAAGTGCTTTCCAACTTGCTGCAGTGTGGTCAGGACCCTGCTAGGGATGGAGCCCTCTTGCTGTCCTTCTGGGCGACGTCCTGCACGCCCGCACGGTGGCTGTGGTTGCCGTCAGCCCCAGTGGTGTTCCTTCACAGCCTTAGCAACTTAGCAGGACTGAGCTGGCCAAACAAGGAGGGAGTTCACCTGCCCAGAGGAGCTTGCAGAAATCACAGTCTCTGAGTTCTGCGGAAAACAAAACAAAAAAGAGTGAGATCAATTCAGTGCTGGGAGAGAAGAAGCTGGCAGGACTCAATAGTGAACACCACCCAGTAGCTGGCCTGCTGGGTGCAATAATATTGAAGCAGAAATCAAAGTAACTCTTGCAGAAGCTGTGAGCAATAGATGAGCTGTCTAAATAGTGCAGCACTGGGAGGACAAAGAGTGCTCAGAATGAGAGGCAGGGGAAAATACAGGGAGGGAGGCCTGTTCTTTTGAGCAGGGGGCAATTAAATCTCCTGGTGGAACGTGAACATCCAGCTTGGGATGCAAATGCAACCAAACACGCAGTGGGGTTGATCAGAGATTAAAAGAAAGCATGAGAATTCAGCCTTGCAAACGTTGCGCTGGCCCCGCTAGCTGCCAGGGTGCGGACCCCTCGTCTCTGCTGCCAGCCAGACAGGGGTGCCCGCCGGAGGGGGCCCCTCCAAACCAGCCTACGGCCGGGCAAAGCAGGTCGTGCTGCTGGGCGGGGATGCCACATTTTGGAAAAAAGAGCAAAAGATGGAGCTGATTATATCCATTTGCCTCACAGCATTTCTGTGTATTGAAATCCCATACCTAAACAGGAAAATCACAGTCTAGTTCTGATCTTTTGACCAGAATGGTATCTGGATTGCAAAATGCTAAAGAGGATTAGAGAGCTTGCACGGATCTGAAAGAGGTAATAAAAGATTTCACTTATTCATCAGTGTCACGCAGAGGCTACGTTTTCAGATATAATGAAAAAATGCTATTTGTTGGAGTAGACAAAACAGAAAAGCAACTGCAATTTAGTCATGAGCAGCATGAAGATGGGGTTATAGGCAAAGCTATCAAAGATCCATATTGTAATGGAGATCATAGCCAACCTAAAACATTCTTGTAAAAGGCAGCAAGCCAAAAATATATATGATAGTAATACTTAACTTGAGAAGGAGAGCTGCATATAATGGAATATGGTAACTGAAGAATCAGATAATGCAGCAAAACCACTTGCAGAAAAGAGCTCACTTGGGATGCAGTGGGTGAGAGGCTCCGAGTGCCTCGTGCCCATCGTGAGCACCCCGAGGACATCCCCTCTCACATCTCTCCCTCCAGCTCTACCCCCATGACAGCCCCTGTATTTCAAGAGGAAACCGAAGGTGAAAAGGCAATCTCCAAAAAGTTCTCGTCCTTCATAAAGGAGAAAATACAAAAGAGAACGTGCACAAGCAAATTAGATTTGCCTCTATCAGGGCTCAAAAACTTTCTGAGGAGAAAAAAGCCTGGTACCTCATAGTAAATCTCTTTATGGGTGATCAGAATTGAGGCGTGTTGGAAACTTGTTGAGGCCAATAGTAAGTTAAAGCACAGGAGGGAAACAAGGCCACTGCAGGAAAGCTTGATGAACTCTTTGTGACAGGTGCTCTCCGAGAGGCGAGCGCTCAGCCCTGGAGCTGCTCTTTGCAGACAGTGAGTCTGAGGCCGCCGTGCCCAGAGGTCCTCTGAAAGACCTTTGAGAGGACGCTGATAAGTGCAGCCAGTAAGGAGGGCTGGATGGCGTTCCCCCAGGAGCTGAAGGAACCAAGGTGCAGCATGTTCTAACACTAGGAACTGGTCTGTAATCTATTGCTTATGTCAGTCTTGATGCAGAGAACAGAAAAGATCTGATGGAAGATTTTTAAAGAAGGATGGCAAAGATGATCCTGGAAGTCAAAGACCAGTGAGTCTGATTTCTGCATCAGCAATTCAACAGCAATGGTGATGAAGAACAGAAGACCAGACTTCCCCAAAAATACGAAATTCTCCTGACTACTGGAGAGAGAAATAAAACGCATCCCTTGCCCATATGTTAATAACTTGTTTGCAGCACTCAGAATGCTGAGGGATGCCTTTCCTTTACAGAAAGAGTTTCCTTCCACCACATCAATTCTTTTTGTGTATCTTCAGATCCAGATCTTTCTGATTTCTCCATCTTCCCTGCTGTGGAAATATAGATAGCTGTCTTGTTTTAATGCATTACACACAGGAGCCTACAAAACAGGGAGGTAAATGTCCTTTCAAATATCACTTTCAATCTTGGATTAGATAAACCTAAGTGTTTACATTCTTGTGTATTGATTTTCAACAGGCTTCTTGTGAGTCTCATCTGAGGTCATTTGGGCCACGTCCCAGCTCTTGCCCACTTCATGCCCTTGGATTACTGATAAACCACTTTCCTGACATTTTTGGTAGGTTTTAGTGCTGATCTGATCCAGTTTAGCAAGAATGCAGGTGTTGTGCCTTTCGTGCCCAGTACTTGCTCACTGGGACACTCTGGTCCCTGTCACTAGATGGGTCCATAGGCTTCAGTTAAACGTCACATGGAGAAAGCTGCTGCTTTACTGAATGCTTGTTTGGAGGTCAGGTGAGTTGGTGTGGTGTTCATCATTTGGTTTCCTATTGTTGCCTTCTCAAAGATAATGAAGTGTTGTTGCAGTTCCGAATATGCCTGCATTAATTTCTGCCTGGTCAAAGATTGCTTTTCTTTGGGGGGGGGGGGGGGGCAGTCCAGTTTAACTAAGGCAGATTTTAGTTTTGTGCTTGTCGTCAGTCTCTTTCAAACATGGCTTTTCTTCAGCCCCATGCTAACAACACGAGACCTGTTTTATCCTAACTTCCATTTGTCTGTTACCCTTCACGGGAGTTGGTAGCTGCAGAGCAGGTTCTACTGTTTCCTTGTGGTTCTTTTTCTCTTTTTTTTTTTTTTTTTTAAACCCCCTTCTGTTTAGCCTCTGATTTTGCTGTTTTTGTTTCTTTCCCCCCTGGAAAAATGTGTCAACCCTGTTCCCAGCGTGCCTGTGGTGATGAAGATCAGAGTGCAGGTGGGGCTGGGTACCACGACTCAGCACGGTCTGCTCGTTCTCCAGCTGGATTCTCTTCTGCACAGGACACCTGGAAGTGACAGTCCCCCATTTCTCTGCAGCACCCAATTTACCTAGAGAACAATTACATACTTTTCTTGTGCAAAGTCTTAGGTCTCATTTTAAAATATATATATTTTTTTCCTCCTCTTGTGGTGTTATTCCTCAGTGATTTATTTATCTTCCATGTCCTGCTTTCTCTATTGCTCATCTTCTGCATTTCCCCATCCATTTGGAGGGGTGTACCCCATGCCTGCAGTACCAATAACTCCTCGCAGGTTACAAGTTAGGAAGCTTCCTCTGCTTTGTGTGGGAGTATTTCCCGTTTCCTTTTGTTCTGCTTACTCACGGCATTTCCCCTGCGTTTTGCTCAGTCATATGTGCCTCCTTCCTTGTGTCTTGCCGCACTGATTTTTTTTCTTTGTCTTTCCTTCTCTCAGCAGCTTTTGGTGTGGCAGCAAAACCAGTAATATGTGATTGTGGCACCCATGGCTCCCATTTTCCTGGCTGATCTCCAACCAGTTTGCCTCGTTCCTAACCATGAGCAGGCATTGCAGTAAGGTATCAAAGCACTGACAGGGCATCGGGCCGGGGTGGCTCAACCTCTGAGCAGGGCGGGCTGCTCCACAGGGTCTTAACATCTCCTTGATGTGCGTGGGGGTGCTCAGAGTTATCCAGTGCTGCCCCACTGTTGGAGATGGGAACTGGAGCATAACCAGCTCACAAGGTGGAGCATCTGCTGGCTCAAGATCTTTTCAGGATCTATTTTGCCTTTTCTCCAGTATAGGATGCGGTGTGGTCTGAGAAAGTCCCTGCTGCAAAAGCTGCCAGCCTGTATGATTTTTCAGGTGCATCTCTGAAATATTGCTGCTCTTGGGAGCTTTCGCTGCTTCATGTTTGCAGCTCCCTGTCTGTGCTATTTTGAGAAGTTCAGATGACCGCTGCTGGTACTAGACATCTGTATACTTGGCAGTATTTAGATCCGTTTTCATCTGTGCCTGGCAAAGAGTGCTGCAGCTATCCCTGTGCCGAAGGCAGAGGCTGCCTGTGGAGTCGGGCCCCCCCTGCCCCAGCTGTCCCAGGCAGGGGGTGGCAGGGCAGAGTCTGGCCCTCGGTAGGAGGGGTGGCGAGAGCTTCACCACAGGCTACAGCACCTCAGGCCCAAAGGGTTTTTAAAGTCACCTAGGTGTTGTTTCCTTCAGAAATGCCAGCTAAAATGGTTTGCAAGGCTAATATCCACTTTTAAAAGTCACTTTGGCACCAAGGCTTTTTTTTTAACCTCTCCTATGGAGGCAGGCTGAGGGAGCTGGGAGGTGTTCGGCCTGGAGAAGGGAAGGCGTCGGGGAGACCTCACAGCGGCCTGCCAGGGGCTGGGGAGGGACTCTGTGTCAGAGGGTACAGTGACAGGACAAGGACACTAAAAAGGGTACGTTCAGATTAGACGTTAGGAAGAAGTTCTTCCCTCAGAGGGTGGCAAGGCCCTGGCGCAGGCTGCCCCGAGGAGCTGTGGGTGCCCCATCCCTGGGGGTGCCCAAGGCCAGGCTGGATGGGGCTGGGGGCAGGGGGCTGGGGGCAGGGGGCCCTGCCCATGGCAGGGGGCTGGAGCCGGGTGGGCTGTGAGGTCCCTTCCAACCTGAGCCATTCTGTGATTCTATGAAATTGGCTTGTAAACACCTGTAAATCCTTAGCCTGCGTTTCCCCTTGTTGGGAAGCTGTTCGCAGAGAGGAGCGCTGAGCAGATTCCCCAGCCCCGCGTAAGGCGAGCATCTGGGCAGGGACGTCCTGTGCACAGCTCCCACCTGGAGCCCCCCGAGAAACCCTGCCTCCCAGCCAGGACAGTGCTTGAAGGATAATCAGCTAATTAGGACTTCAAATGATGGGCAATCTGCTCCATATTAGGTGAGCTGCTTTACTGCTTAATTAACTTTATTCCTACTCTGGCTTTGTTCAGTTTCACCTTCCAGCCTTTGGCTCTCATTATGACTTTTTTTTGCTAAGTTAAAGAGCTGTCTGGTCTCAGAATCACCTCCCCATGATGATACTAAAGACTGCAATGAAGCCGGCTGTTACTCTTCCTTTGGATAAATTATGGAGGTCAAGTGCCTGTAGCCTCTCGCTCTGCACAAAACTGGCAGCGCAGGCTTTGAATCACTCTGGGGAGTCTCTGAGCTTTGTCCGATCGCTGTCTGGTGGCCGGAGATGGGTGTGCGGTGTTGGTGCAGCCCCCCCAACCCTGATCACATCCCTCCACTGCCTTGCAGCCCCATGTCCCGCCTGGCGGGCGCCGGTGGTTGGCACTCGCCGTAGTGCTTCGCTTCTTCTGAGGATCGCAGCTCCCTGGAAAAGCAGTGTCATGAATAAACATCATGAATAATTTTCCGAGAAAAGCATAACTTTATCACTGACTGTAAGGAGAGGGGCAGGATGAGCACACTGATTAGAATATTTATGCAAACCAGTCTTGATGAGATCCATCTTGACAAAATAGTCACAGGTCGATCCATTTTAATTTCGTGTAGATGCCATGTTTTGCAGAGCAGCTCAGTGCAGTTAATTGCAGGCACTGACCCGCGTCCTTTGGCTGTGCAAAGCCCCTCCCCGACTGGAGGGTGCAAGGGTCCCTTCCCTTCGCAGGAGCAGCCCGGTGACAGTGCCAGCCCTCAGACTCGGTGGCATCGGGTGTGACAGTTGTCCTCATCAGGCTTCAGAAAGCTTTTCTGACAACAGTGCTCGGGCTTGTGCCTCTGGTGGGCATGGGGACATGGTGGAAGATTGGTTCATTCTGTCCTCTGACGGGCTGCCATCACTTCGGGTTACTTCTAGCCTTTGGCTCACCCAAGCCTTTGAGGTCGGCAGGCACATTTGGGTTGTGCTAGTCAGGGATGGCCCTCAACGAAGGCCTGAGAAGCTCTGGGCAGATGCGGTGTCCGCGGGACGGAGCAGTGCGGTGGCAGAGCTGCGGTGCCGGGCTGCCTCGGTGGCCGTTTCCCTCCTTGTGCCATGGTGCCAGTGGCCAGCACCGGGCTGGCGTCGGCTCTGGAAAAGCAGTTCAGTGCATCCTCCTGCAGGCAGAGCCCCTGCTTTGGTTCTCCAAGCATAAATGCAGGTTACTTACACGAGTGCATTTTAATAAAATTAATCATGAACACATGAGTAGGTGTTTGCTGGGTGAGGAACAGACGTAACTGGCAGGGACTGGGCAGGCTGAGCGCTTCGGCGTCTGTCTGCGCCAGCCGTGTCTGTCATCGTCCGCTGTCCTGAGAGGAGCAGACATGGTTGCTGTTCCTGCCACGCGTGTGGTGAGGGGGATTCCTTTCTGCAAGGAAAGGCCCTGCAGTAGCAAAAAGGGGCAGCCCTGAATGGTGCCTGCTTTTCAACTGCTCTTCTGTGGTTTTGGATATTTTTTTCCTAAAACCAACAAACAAAGCCAAAACAACAATATAAAAACTACTGTAAATTTTTAGACCTGTTTTGTCCTTGGTTTCAAGAAAATCTTGTATTTAGGATTAGAGCTAATTATATGTTTTAGGGAGAATAATCATTTTATTGCCTTGACTTTGTCACCTTTTTGATTAAATTATACTTATTTTTTTGCTCTCCTTGATTTATTTTCTTTCTATTCTTTGGACCTATTCTTAGGTTGTTGTTGTTCTGAGTAATACATAGGGCACTTCATATTCTGGTAGTGCCAGGGGTCCCAATCAAGGTCAAGGTCTGACAATGAGAGAAAATCCATGGTTTGAGCAATCTGCAGATAAAGATATGAAGAAAAGCAATTTTAATTTGGAAGTACACAAGAACAGTGAGCATGAAAGGTGATTGCCTCTGCATTTCGGGTACTCAGTCACTGGAGCTAAGCACACAGAAACAAATACGGACAGGTGACTACTTGTGAGGGGGGCAGCAGGATGGAGGTGATGAACTGCCCGTGTCACCGCTGGCCGCTGCAGTGCTCCTCGCGCTCGCTGCCGTCGGTTCCGTGCCTTGGCAGGACAGCGGTGCAGGCCGTCACCAAACACAGGCAGCTCCCATCTGCTGGCAGAAGCCCACCTCTGCACCAGCCCAACCTTGCCTTTGGTTCAGGAATTCCCTGCCCTGCGGACCACAGGAGGTGCAGGAGGGGCGGTTTCTCCGAAGGCTTCCCCTTCAGCCCTGAAGCCCGTGGAGCCGTCCGCTTCTCATCTCCAGGGCCGCTCCTCTGGCCCTGCCAGCAGGAGAGAGCGGCTCGCGAGCCCAGTCTGCTGGTGGTGCCTCTGCAATTTCTGCCATGTATGAATGTTTATGAAAGCAGCGTATTCCTGGTCCTTGTAATGTATGCTTTAAATGGGCACAGTAATAGAGAAATGGCCAACAAGCGAGACACAATATAAATAGCTGAGCAGATCTGCAAGGAAAAAAAAAAAGATATATATACCTTGTTTTCTCTCCAAAATAAATCAGCTGAGAAAATGCTGAGTCAAAGACCACTTTTAGCAAGCATCCTTATTTCTGTTCAAGAGATATATTGCTTGTATGTTAATTGGGCCTCTAATTGTTCTCTCTGTGCTGCTGTGTCTGCCTTTCGAATTCTGCTGGTTGCGCTGCCTGCCAGTGCTTTGCCTTTTTAAGCCTTTCTTTTAATAGCAGATAAAAAAGGCTTAAAGCGTTCAATGTGTCCAGAAGAGCTATGCTGTGCACCAGCAGCTGACCACTCCGTCACAGGCAGGGTTTCCAGCCCGTTTTGGGACATTCTTCTGTCAGGTGTTTGGAATTATCATTCTGTGTTACCTTCCATCACGGTTTTACAGAGATAGAAAAGATCATTAATTTCAGTGTGGCACTAGGATTCCCCGTACATCTTTAGCTATATACTGAAGCAGAATAGAGCTTGGCAGGAATTTAGTTCCATGCTAATTAAGATTAAAAGTGGAAGTGGTCCATTACAGGGAAAGCAACCCTTAATGAAAATCTAGGAGGAGTTGTGAATGCAGGCAAAAGATCATTTTCCTTCAGGAACCAGAAGAAATGCAGTGCATGCCTAACAGCACGTCACTTTTTCTGTGTGATATCTATGACTAATCTTGGAAATGAGACCTACGTGCACAGGACTTGCCGGTCAGTCCACTGTGTGCAGCCTGGGTTGACAATTTTGTGTGTTCTTTGGCTTCTCAGATCCTCTAGAGATTTTCACAGCAAACTCAAGGTGTTGGTTTTGGGGTGGTGGGAAGTGTAGCAGCAGACCTAGCAAAAGGTTGCACGATTCATCTCCCAGAAAAAAAATACGGAGTTTAAGCTCAAAGAAGGTAAATAGGGGTTTACCTTGGTTGGAAGTGTTGGTTTAGGTCTCCACGGGTAGCTGACCAGCTGAAGTTTGCTCCAGCTCTCCACTGAATGTTGGCTGTGGCTGGATATGGTTTGTGCTAAATGGAGAGGATTTCTGCTGTGCTGTCTTTGATATTAAGCGCAGTATGGATCTCTCTGTTGGGCCTAATTTTGCCTGTCATACACACCTTCATGTGGCTAGAGAGAGGGAAGCAGTGGAGGTAACTCCTGGATGGCGCTGCCTGGCAGGTCTTGCCTCCAGAAGCAGGATTTTCAGTGGCACGGCCTTGGGAGCTCAAAGTATGTGACAACCATGCTAAAACCAGGGGAACTGTGTGTGAGGGTCTCTGCAGAAGTTGTTCATAGGATGTTTGGGATTATCTCAAAGACGAAAGGAAATCTGTTTGCATTGTGATTCAGAGAGATGAGGAGGAAAGAGATCGGTGCGTTTAGACAAGGCACTTGGACTTCTCAGAGGAATGGAGAAGGCTGATGGGTTGTGGTTGGTTGCTGCGGTGTGTGCTATACCATCAGCTGTGTCCGTCTTTCTGTGAGTATCCAAATTGCAATAAGAAAAGGCTATGCACCAGTCCTATGGTCTCTGAAGTTAGACACGGTTTCTTCATTGTGTACTGTGCTCTATTTGAGCTCAAAGTGAATTTGCAAAGATCTAGTTAAGCAAGGTAGGTTTCCATAAAAACAAATCTGTGCTTTCAAGTGAAGTCACATTCTGGAGAGCAGGATCTATTTTTCTGCCTCCGTAAATTTCTGGATTCATTTACCCCTTGCAAACGAAGCCCTTTGTGTCTCCCAGCAGGCACCGGAGGCATGGCCGGGTTGCTCCAGAAGAGCTCACCCAGCTCCTGAGAGCTGCAGCGCAGGCGGGCCCCACGCCGCTGCCCCAGCCTAGGAGTCTTTCCCCGGTCCTGTTGTTACTGGTTCCCAGTTAACCACGGCATCAAGCACTGCCTTTGCAGCTGTCTGAGGGCTGGATTTCGGTGTGTGCCCTCCTCACCGGGGCAGCCGGGTATTTCCTTCTTCACTCTGGAAGGGCGCTTGGCAGGAAGCCCGCGGCCCCAGGTGCTGCGGGGAGGCAGGGACCGGCAGCTGCTGTCATTGCCAGCCTTGCTGAGACCATTCCCTGGTGTCGTGGTCCCGGGGTGCTTTTGTTCCCCTTGGCCTTCAGCTGCCTCGGTCTGAGGGTTTTGCAACAGCAGGCGGTGCTCCAGGAGGGCAGGACCCCAAAACCAACACCTCAAAGTCACGCTTCTGTTATCGTACCTGTCTGCAGCTTCTGCAAGGAGTTACGCCAGATTTCCTCAGTGATGGGTCACCTACCTGCGGATTCAGGCTTCTCCGGTGTTCAAGAAAACTCATCAACAAAAATAGAAAACGCAGCTTTCACCTTCCCACAGACCTGGTGCAGCAAAGAAACTGTTCTCACAGGCGCTTTAGGATATTTTCTGCTGGGAATATTTTGTTCCAAGCTGCACAAGAGTGCTCCACTGAAGAACAAATCATGTTATTAGACTTGCACTTTAATCTTCCCTTTGGGAACACAGAGCTTCCTAATGTAATCTTGATGGTACCGAAAAGCATTATTATAATTTTAATGCACATAACAAATTACCATTGTCCCCTATTTGCAAAGGTGAAGGAAGATATCTTTCATGCACACGCTAGAATGAACGTAGGAAATTCTGTTCTTGTTTATCCTTGCTCAGATATAGCCTCGCTGCAGTGAAACCTGTTTTTTAAAGTAGATGTTCTCTGGATGATCACCCCAAAGCATCAACTTAAAATATGTCCCTACAGGTTAATTGGGGTGCATCATCCTGGACTGCAGCACACAGGCAGCTCACGCGGTGTTCCCCGGCGGTGCTGAGCAGCCCCACCTGCACCGAACCGAGCCCACCTGGGTGCTGCTGCTCTGATCCTGCCCTGCCCGCCGAGCACCCGCCTGCCTCCGCTTCCCCTCCCTGCTGGCAGGAAGCTGTGGGACTGGGAGATCCAAAGCCTCTGCTGCCCTCTTGGCCCCACAGAGCCCGGCCCCAAGCTGCTGGGTGCCGGCCGCACCGCGGTGCGGGGCTGTTTGTGGCCATGGCGCTGCGTGGGAAGGGCGCTGGAGCAGGACGGGGGCAGCAGGGATTCTGCTTCTCCCTTGGGATGACTGCAAATGGTCACGGTGTGGCAAAACCTCCAGGAGGAGGTTGTTCATGGGCAGATGATGGTAACCCACACCACCCACACCCCAAGGCGTAAGTTATTTTCATATTGTAGGTCCATGAGGAACAAATGAGAGGAAAGGATGCGCAGGAACTCCTTCTATCAGTACAGAAATACCTCACCGAGAGAGGAAAATGTCTGTACTTTACGTGATATTATTCCGTGCAGTTACCATAAACATCACGTAATCTCTGGTGGGTACGTAAAGAAGTACCTTGTAAAAGGTCTGGCTTTGAAAATGTGCTGACGTACAGCTCCTGCGCGGCTGAGGCAGCAGTCCAGCTGGGGACCGGCGTGGAGCTTTGCTTCTCGTTCCACCTTTTTTAGGCTATGTTTATGGTGAATCTAAGCTGCAGGACAGTTACATGGAAAGCTCTGTGCACTATTTCTATTTTTAAAGGCTCATATAACTGCACTAAACATGCTGGATTTTAGCTTCTGTTGCTTTGCTGTCCTTAGACATTCTCTGTGAAAACTGGCATGCGTAAGGGAAGGAGTGGAAAGAGAGAGGGCCCAGGTGGGATCGTGCTGCCATCAGATCTATGCAACCTCTTTCAGTTAACATGACAAAATTGTGCCGTGTTCTACCAGGAGCCAAAGGAAAGGGAAGGACAAAAATGCCTAAATTATTGAACTACAAAAGGATGGGTAAGTGCATGCTGAGGCTTACTCGTGCTCACTCCTCTTTCTTCAATAATGTCTATGCAGAAGGAGGGGAGAAGAAAGCAATGGTCAAACTATGTTGTGCAAATAATTCACACTCCTATCAAGAAATGGATGGGAATTTTATAAAGATCCAGCTATGAAATATGACCTTATTTAGTCTTGATTTTGGCAGTATCTGCCACCTTCAAGTGGGAAATCTACATATTCAGCTACGACTTCGGTATTCAGATTTGTTCAAGCTTTTTTAATGAGCAAAGTCCCCAAAACCAAATGTCCTGTCAAAGAGATGCTTTTTGTAGAAAATTACAGGTGGCCTTTTTTTTTTTTTTTTTTTTTTTTAAGAAAATATGTATCACAAAGCTCCCCCCCACACACCTCAGTGCCCTACATACGAGATAAGCTTTGGGATGGGAATTTGAAATGTGGAGTAGCTCCAACCTGAAGTGAGGGATGTTCACAGAGAGCGTAACAGGTAGTTTCTCAGCTGAAGACATTTTAAAGCAAATATAAATGTTCTGTAAGTTATGCACTATTTCAAGCAGCCTGTGATTTTAAAAGCTTATATGGTCCAGAAAATTGTCTATTTGTGGTCCTGTGATTTATTAACCTACAGTTACAGCAGACTGAGGATATTAGTGGGTCAGTTCTGGATATCTCTTGGTATCCTGGAGAGCATCTCCCTCCTTGTCTGTCATTGCTGGGAGGAAGAGGAACGTGCTCCCCATGCACGATGGGAGGAAAGGGGCCCGCAGAGACATGCTCTCTGGAGTGTCCCGTAGGTTGTGAAATACGTCCTGTAGGTTGTGAAATCCCTTGTTCTGCATTGCTGTAGTTGCTGCTGCCTGGACAGACAAAGCCTGGTTAGAAACGTCGTGGAGCAGATGGGGAGCACAGTGCCCCTCAGGTGAGGATGCTCAGACCTGGTGCTGTGCAGGAGCC
The DNA here is from genome assembly GCF_040182565.1 of Anser cygnoides. Taxonomy (NCBI): domain Eukaryota; kingdom Metazoa; phylum Chordata; class Aves; order Anseriformes; family Anatidae; genus Anser; species Anser cygnoides. Next base: position 66,012,040 of record NC_089877.1, read on the forward strand.
ACGGTTAAAGCTAGCACGTGGCCACCAGCAGAGGTGCCTACCGGCTCCCTTGCATGCAGGCAGGGACAGGACCTTGCCACTGCTCCTCATCCTCGGGGCGTTGTCTGTCTTCCTGGGTGACAGCCACAGAAAGAGTGTGCAGAGGGTCGATGGAGAGAGGCGAGCTCGTCCGTGAAACGATGCAGCAGACAGCCTGGCTGCGGGTGCTCTGGACCCCCTGGAAGCAGGCTGCTGGTTTTACACCCGTGGAGGAAGACAGGGCTTGCCAGGAGGCAGCTTCAGGCACCCACAGGGATCTGGTGCTGAGCGCGACACACGGGCCGTGGCACGGCGATGCTGGGAAGGTTGTCTCGTGCACTCATCTGTGAGAAGCCAACCCAGCACTTCAGAGCCCTGGTTGGAATGAAGCAACATTTACGTGAAAGAAAGTTCTGCAAAATAACACTCGTTCAGAAAATTGCTAATGCAGGACAAAGTGGGCCAGTGACTGCCACCTTCAGTGAGCTGTCACAGCGATACCTCCAGGTCAGGCGATGTTCAGGTGACACACAAGCACGAGCATCCAGCATCACTTGCTGCTGGGAAATGGCAGAGGAGCCGTATGCAGCTTATCTGCCCCGTGCAGGTACGTAAGCACAGCGCGCTGTACGACTGAGCTGAGCAGGGATCGCAATGCCGAAATGCACCGACTCGACCCGGTCTTGCATGGTGCGGTACTACAAAGGTACTCCTGTAATGTATCAGTGAAGTACCCTAGCATGGATTAAAAGTTGCCATAAGGCAGAGCTCAGAAACAAAAGTTTTCAAGGGGGAAACATGTCAGTGAGAGATAATTCTCGGATCATTACCCATTTTAGGGTTGTTCTGCATTTCGTTTGCCCACCTGGAAGCACACAAACGACATCAGGCAATGAAGGGGAAGTGAGCAAGCTTGCGTGCAGGTATCATGCTGCAGCGAGCTTCAGGAGATCAGCCGGTCCTCTGCCACCTGCGGCAGGGTTAGGTATAATTAAGCCGCGTTTGTCAGATACCAAAACGTGTCAAGTCTGTCTCAAAATTCACAAACGAGAGGTATTCCGCCCCCTCCCTAATTAAGTTCTTCCAGCGTGCAGCTTCCAGGTAATTAAAGCTTTTCCCTAGCAGCCAGCCCGGGCCCCTTCGCGCTGCCCCCGCCGCTCGCCACCTCGCCTCGCGCTGCCCCCCGTGCTCTGTGCGGCCCCGGCGGGCTCCAGCACCCCGGTGTGACCGCAGTCCCCATCCCGTGTGGCTCGGGGCCGTCCCCACATACGTGTGAGGTGCAGGGCCCGCTCCCAAGTGCAGCGGGCGTGCCAGCAGCCCTGGGGAGAGCCGCAGCACTTCTTGGCACATCTGATGCACCGTGCCGGCTTCTGCAGGTCCCAGTATATTACTTCGGTGACAGGATGACATTATTAACTCATGTTCGGTTTGTTTTCAGCTGTCATTGTTGCTTCTTTTTTCAATTCTGCTGCCTAGCAGGCGATCCCTATTCTGGTATCTGAATATTTGTTTTTCTCTCATTTGTATGTGCACTTGTCTCTATTGAATTTTGTCTCTTTGATTTCAGACCATTTTCCAATTTATCAAGATCACTTTGAATTCTAATCCTACCCACCAAAGCACTTGTAATCATTCCTATACTGATGTCACTCACAGGTTCCTCACTTGTGTTGCTTAAGTCATTAATATTTAATAGAAGCACAGCCAGTAGGGCCCCTGCTCAATGGTATTCAGTGTGTCTTTCACCAGGAGACTGTTTGTAGCAGATCTTTGGGTGTTTTTGGGTTTCTAATCTGTTCTCACAACCAATTGTTAATGATATAGAAAATGCTTTGATTAACTCAGTATTTCGTGATGAGTTTACATCACTGACAGTAATCTCAAGCTGTTTTCTCTGACGTCTTTCTCCTACTTGATCCTGGGCTGCCATCCGCCTGAAACAAATGCTGTAGTCTTGGTCCCAGACATAGAACACATCCAGCCTTTTCTGTGGCAGTCGATGTGCTGCTGCTGTTAATGAATGACTTTATACTTTCCCCCCATGCTATTTGTAATTCCGGCACCTCAGCCTTTGCATTTTGGGTTCCTCCTTGTCATCCTCAGCTGGCACCCCTGCGTTCGCAGCCCACGTGCCCCCGAGGTGACTGCACGACGGTATAGAGGTGAAGGACGGCAGCGAGGCGAGAGGCACTGCGGTGCGTCCCAGCACAATGCAGACTTTGCCTGGCACAGCTGGGGCAGTGGGGCAGCGGTGGCAGCGCACACAGGTGTGTCCCACAGCAGGACACTGGCACCAGGCCACGGCGGTGCCACCATCGGGCGGCTGGTGACAGCCGCATGGTGCCACGTGCCGAGACGCGGCGTCGGGCAGGGGGGTTCCCCGCGTGGGCACCCTCGCTCCACACCGATGGGAAGGGTTTGTTTCTTTTTTCCCTTTGCACATAATCCACCAACATTTCTGACTGTTGCAGGGCTTCCTTTCACAGCTGGTCGTGAAATTGTAAGATAAGCCTTTAAAAAGCAATGTTTAACCCACATTCAGCGTCAATAGTTGAAATTGGGTTATTTTCATAGAAACCACCTCGTGCTTCCCCCGAGGCTTTCCAGCCCCTAAGTTAGAGACGTGCACGTGCAGCAGCACGAGCCGCAGCCCCTGCTCTGTCGGATGATGCTCATTGCACCTGGCAGAGTGTGCAGTTCCTCTCTCAGACACGAGTCCAACTCTCCAGTATTTCTTTTTATGCTGGACTGAAAAGGAAACTCCTGCTTCCCAAGCGTGTGGGGAATTTTTTCAAGATCTTTGCATCAGAAGCAGCGCACTGTTCAGTGATGGATGAAGTTTAAATGTTAAAGCATGAATTAAAACGTGACCACCCTAAAAGTTGAATCTAATTAAAATTTAAGCAGTTGAAATTAAGCTCTTTACTGATGCAACAAGAAGCTAGTGTTACTCTTCTTAGCATTCCCATCTAAATGTGCCAGTTACTCCCACATTATCCACCCCGACACCCTCCCTTATGCTGTGGGGCTAGCTGTGTGTTCGGTGTCTTTCTCCCAGCCAGGTCTTTTCCGTCGTCTCGGCAAGTCGTGCGGCTGGCAGCCGCCTCTCCTGCTGCTGCGGTGGCAGCCTGGTCTTTATTCATCTCCCTGCCTCCTGCGAGCCGTGCAGCAGAGACCAGAAGAGCGTGCCTCGCCGCCGCCTCCTGAAGCCGCAGGCACGGGCAGGGCTCAGCCCCGCTGCGGCGCTCCCTGGCCGAGGGTTAGCGCGGCATTGCCCTATGCACAAAACCCTGAGAGAGACGTGGGAGAAGGTTTTGCACGAAACGCACAGTGTGTTTTAATTATCTGTCGGTGCTGGGCTGTTGGTTCCACACGCTGTGTGCTGACATCAGTGCAGCAAATCCCCACAGCCGGCACCCGAGTTTATTGAGGAGTGCGGTAGTTGGCTCTGATAGCAAAGGTGAATCTGCAGAGAGGTGAAAACTAATCAGTTTTATAACGTTCACCTGGGAACGTTAACTAATTTTAGGATGGGTATTTTGCAGAATAAAATGAATAGCTAATGACTTTGCTATTTTAATTACTTTAGGAAAGGTTGCCCGGTAGGTTATCTAACGGAGTTTGCCTGGTTAGGTGAACGTTGCAGCTGAGCTGGGAGAAGTGTTATTATTGCCATCTATCACAAAGTGCACGTGGGGTGACAGGGCAGTCCGTACCCCAGCTTTCATTAACTGCATTTCAGCACAGCTGAGCCAGCCCCAGCATTATGAGTAACGCCTTCATCTTCAGTGGGGCTGCGAGATCCTCTCCGTGATGCAAAGTACGGACGAGAGAGGCTGGGCTTTGTCGGCAGTACCCTCAGGTTGTGGACTGCGGCTGTGCAGGGTACGTGCTGTTCTGCTTAGTTCCGATGGCTTTGGGTGCTGCTTGTCCTGCAGGGCAGGAAACTGAAACGTGTGCGTAGTGCCCAGGAAGGAGGCCTTTAAAATCCCTGGAGGTCTTTAAGAGACGTTTAGATGTAGAGCTCCGTGATATGGGTTAGTGGAGGACTTGGTTGGACTGGGTGATCTTGGAGGTCTCTTCCAACCTAGATGATTCTGTGATTCTGTGAGAGGGCCTTGGCGTGGCTGGAAACTGAAGTTTAAATTCACTCTTCGTTTCTTCCTTTTTTTCCTTTCTTTCTTCTCGTGATGGCACCAAGGCTGTGCTTAGCTCCACAAGACAACAGCGAAGGTGGCGGTGCTGGTGCTGGAGGCTGGGAGGCACCTCAGACATGCTTTTGTACAGCAAAGCTGCTTGTATGTTAGCAATTCACACCCAGTCAGGGGGGTTCCCTGCCAGTGCAATGGTATTCATTTCTAAAATTACTTATGGGACTATTGGAAGCGCAACTTTCACAGCTAGCTTCTAGCTTTTTCCCAGGCTCAGTTACTTTTTAAGTAACAACATCAGTTTGTTTCAGTATGCTTCTGGTCAGCATTCATCTAAGATGACAGCAAAAGGTGATTTTTTTTGTAGTCTATTTCAATTTTTCTCAAGAATTTCAGACAAGTTAAGAACTTCAAGGGAACACTTTATTATGAGAAGCTGGAAGTTAACTCTACAGAAATAAAGTTTAATGGGCTTAAGGCCAGTCTTTTGACATTTTCTGCCTAACTCATAGCTCTGTGCCATGGCCTTTACTCAACTCCCTTGACAAAAGCATTCTAAATAACTCTGGTATGGATTTGCTGCCAATAGCTATTATTTTATCAATTTGGGGGTGTTATTTAACACAGAAAGGGAAATGAAAAATAGGCTTCGTTTTTATCTTTTGGGGAAGGAGGTCATGTTTTGAAAAAGTTTAAATTGTGCCTGCCACGAGGTATTTTTACTTCAAAGTCAATAATGCTGGGATGCTTCTGCAGTCTGGAGAGCCATCCTCCTTGCTTTTTCTCCAAAGCATTTAAAATGTGATAGTCTGGATTTGTGTAATTATGCTGCAGCACTGTTAGACTGTACTTTTTACACTTAATCTTATAATCTTATGTTGGACACGAGTGAAATTCGGAGTAGATGCAAGCACCTGTTGTCACTGCCGTATTTATAGGCATGTATATACACAGGCGGGCTGGGGAGCCATCGCCTCCCTGAGAGCTGCAGCCCCTGGGGCCGCGGTGTCCCTAGTGGGGCTGGGGCGGTGGGGGGAAGAAAGGGAGGTGTAGCTGGGGGTGCTCAGAGGAAAGAGGCAGGCAGAGGGGGAGAGGCTCAGCATCCTTCCAAAAGGCCCACCAATATGGCATGCGGCCAGTCCTGGGTTTGTCCAGGAGCAAACAGAAATGCGAGCACCTAGAGGCTTCCACGCAAGCCGCAACAAAGGCCGATACGCTCTGGGGCAGCAGGTTTCATGAGGATGAGCCCTTTTCCGAAACCAGCCCTTGGAAGCGCGTGCAGACCTCTGTGATCTGAGGTCCCCGGTCCCGTCACGAGCCCCTGGCTGCCATCACAGCTGCGGGTGCTGGCTGCCCAAGCACACGCGCACAGCCCTGTCCCCACAGGCAGGAGATGCTCGCGGTCTCCTTTACACAACGTCTGCCTGACGAAGCCAGTGGAAATCAGCGCAGTGAAGCGCCAGAGGGGAGCACGTGTGGTATGCCTTGTGCATCCCCAAAAGCTGCCAGCCTAAGCCACTGACCTACTTGGGCAGATTTTTGGAGTTTCATACCTTGAAATATTTATGATTAAATACTTGCTCTGCATCCCTTCCTCCTCTCCCTGCTGCCTGTGCCGTGCTTGTCTGCGTGCTTCACCGTGCTGACGGCTCTCCCGCATCGCAAATCCCCTTGTCTGTTTGATCTGATGTGCTACAGCTGCTCTGCCTGGCGTCGAGCTGTGAGGTGATAAACATCCCTATAAGCTTCCATTAAACTCACCCGCTCCATGAAACCCGCTATCTAAATAGGGCTCCGTATCCACCTGAGCTGTGCAAAGCTCCGAGAGCCCCTTCAGCGGGTAAGAAATCCGTAGTGAGCGCTTTCCCACTCGGGTCAGGTCGGCACCAGGCGGGCGCGGGGCTGGAGGCGACACAGCCCTGCGGCAGGGCTCTGCTGCCCGCAGCTCCGCGGGGCCGTGTGTGTGTGCTCTGACCCGGGCTGCGCTCCCAAGGAGCTCCCCGTGCCCACTGGCACCCGGCCCGCAGCCCCCTGGCATCCCTCCTGCGGCAAGGGGAGGGGAAGGGAGGTTTCCCACCCCGAGGGAAGGGCCTGGGCTCCTGGCGGTCTGCGTGCCCACAGAGGCGAGATTAAACGGCGCTGCGATGGCAGAAGACCCCAGGGCCAGCAGTCCTCGCGGTGTGGAGCCCTGGCACGCACCGAGCTTGGCGCTCACGGCACCTGCCTGCGGCTGCCCAGCCAGGGGAAGGAATATTTATGTGATTCATGTGAACCAGGCATGGAAACGGCAAAAAAGGGACCTTCACGGGACCCAGCCGCCAAGCGCGCCTGTTGGCCACACACAGCGCGGTGTGCGGCAGTGCTGCCTGCCCCAACGGCCCGGCACAGCCCTGATTGTGTGACTGCGTGTGTGTGTGTGACTGCGTGTGATTGTGTGACTGCGTGTGTGTGTGTGCACATGCGTGCGCCCCGGCCCCAGGCACCCGGGGGGTCTCTCGCGCCCACCAGGGGAGGGGGGCAGTGCTGGCGCGGTGGCTGGGCTTTCTGAAGTGACTGGAATCTCTTTGGACAGGAAAATTCACAGTTTAGATTTACTAATAGCTAATATTTAACATTTTTGGGGGAAAAAATAAGCTTTTCCCACTCTTTAATGTATTAGATCAAAGCTTGCTCATTTTAACTACTCCCTTGATCTTGCATTTTGTCCTTTCGGCTTCAGAGGCAGATTACACAGGCACAGTTCCTGCTCTGGCTTTGAACTCCACCCCGACGCCTCTTGACCGGGATGACAGCACTTGTACAGAGGTGCCCTTGGAGCAGCCCCCCCTTTCCTCAGGGCGATACCCAGCAGAGACCTGCTGTGGCTGGGAGCCTGCAGCTCCGTGCACCACGTCAGGACGTGGGGATGTAAAAACAAAAGGCGGGGGCTAGCACCTGCCGCATGTCCTCTCCGCAGCTGCGGCAGGCTGTGCTTTCTGTCCTGCTCTGTGCTGCTCCAACCGACAGCGCCCGCAGCTGCACGGCGGTGCTGAGCGTGCCGGCACAGCACCACTGCTCAGCATGCGCTCGGGTGCTGGAAAGGGACCCTGCCAGGGTGGGGTGGGCTCAGGGTGCCAGTGCTCGGAGCACCTGGTGGGCAGCACCGCTCCGTCCAGCCTCCATGGCTTTCTCTTGATCCCTTTTGCTTCCCTTTTTTTTGTTTGCTTCATGTAAGCTGAAGGTGCAGGAGCACGTAGGCAATGGGTCGGCACTGCTGAGAGCTCGCCAGGGCTGTGCTCAGGGGTCTCGCTGCAGCACCAGCAGCAGCAGCTCCACGGTCGGGAGCTTGTGTGGGAGGCACCGCAGCCAGCTGCAGAGCCACCGGCTGGCTGGACACTGCAAAGTGCGTCACGGAGACTAACAACGAAGTATTATTGTCCTCATCTTCCAAAGGATGCCCTTGTCAGTGTGGGCACCTTGGATGGTAGGAAGGCAAAAATTCATGAGGAGAATGATCAAAGAGCCGTAAGGGCTGATGGGCTTGGCGCTGTGATGAGATCAAATGTTACAGATCAAGGCACCCGTCAGAGAGCCGTGTTCGGGGGAAGCAGCTGTCATCACATCGCTCGTCTGCTCCCTGTGCAGATGCTAAATCCAAGAGACAGCACCAGTATCCGCATCCCTCATCAGGCACTGCCGGGGCTGTGCCAGGCTGCATCCCTCCGACCAGCCCAAGCACCGAGCCCCTGCGCCTGCCCTGGGCACGTGGCAGGGCATCACCTCCTCCCCTGTCACTGCATTCCCAGAGCCGCAGTGCTGATGCCACGGGGAAGACTCTGAACAGAGGATGTGCTAAGTCTGCCCCTGCAGCCGCACTAACGCCTGGTTATCTCCCTAAAGCCACTGCCCCCCACCCCAGCTGTGGCTGGGTTCACCAACTTTTTTCTTCTCTGCTGCCTAGTAAGGTGGAGGAATGCAGGGCAGGCAAGACCCTGGGATGTCTGCATAGGTCCTAGAAGCTGCTTCCTTGCCCAGCACCCATCATTGCTCTGAGAGCAGCCTGCCCCTCCAGCCACCGAAATAAGGCTCTGCTCCTTCCAGCCCTGTGCTCGGGAAGGAGCAGGCAGCAGTTTGCACTGGCAGGCTTAGAGTTGTTAGGTGAACGCTTGCACAGAAGAGGTCTATTATTCCTTGAAAGTATCCAAATCTGCTCCATGGACTATCTGTCCCTGTCCTGCTGCTGGAGCCAGCCTCCCTCTGCCCGGGCTCAGCCCTGCGCAGCTGGGCAGCCGCAGGGGTGGTTTGTGCTCATGTGGGAGCAGCGTGCACCGACTGCTCCAGCCCGTTAGCACAGGACTTTGCACAGCTTGATTAGCTCTAATGAATCAGAGCAGGGCCTGGGTGCATCCCCTGCTAGTGGCTGCACAGGTGTAGGGCGTCATGGCCTTGCATGCACATGGGATGCTGCTGTGCGCTGAGGTTGCTTCCCAGGGACAATGATGCTTCCCCTCTGCCAGCACCCTGGGCACTGGCATTTTACTGACACATTTACTGCAAGGGCAAAATCTGCCTCATCTGCACACTACATCTTTTTTCTTTTTCTCCAGGTTTCTGAGGCAGGCTTGACTCAGCACATTTGTCAATGTCCTGTGACTCCGAATCCATCTTTTTTTTCCCAAAGAGAAGCTGGAGAGGCCAGCCCTCCACCCGCAGTCTGTGCGTGCCCCCAGAAGGGCGCGAGGCCGCTGCTGTCCTCCTGCCCCACACGTCCCCAGAGCCGAGGCACTGCCACCGCGTGGCTCCGTGCCGCTCGCCTGGCACTGCAGCCACGCCACATGAGGATGGGCATCCTCCTCTGCCAGCACCTCTCCCACTGCTGGAGTCGGCACAGATTTCTTTCCTGACACCAGATCTCTTATTTAATCATGCAATATATTTGCCAGTGTACCATTAAGCGTAGATTTGTATATCCTTAAATTAAATTTAGCTACTAGGGCTGAGTTATTTCCTTCCTGATTACCCAGTTGTATGAAACAATAGCCATTAATCTCTCTCCCTTTTGCTGGTGTGCTACTTTTAGAATTTACCGTGCTGAGGGCTTGGAAGAACAGAGCAAACACTTTCATTCTCCTGTAAAAGGATTTCAACATGCCCTTCTCCTGCTTTGTACTCAACCTCTGCAGACTAAAAAGCCCCTTTTCTACAGTTAATTTCTCCTTCACTCTTATCTGCCACTCTGACTTTCATGTGCGTTGATTGAAAATATGGTGCTAAATGCAGCTCTTTCATTTGAACTAATGCAAATTATGCCAAGTCCCAGTGTGTGAATATAAACTTGTTACCATCGTGAAGGAGGGGGCATGATCGTGGCGGGGTGATACTGCTGCAGAGGGGAGAGAAAATAGGAAGGGCTGTTATCCAGTGGAGGTTGTTGGAAGCGGATTTTCTTTTCCCAGGTCTGCGCACTGCTAGTGGGGAAAAATAACTGTGTAAATTAAGAAAACAGAGACTAGTTTGAGTGGCGAAGCTGTCTTTTCTGCAGTCTGCAGATGGGAAAGCAGCACGGTGCTGGTGCATGGCTGGGTCTGGGATGCATGTGCCAGAGGTGGGTCCCGGCACGCTCGGCACCGCGTCCCCGTGGGTACCCGGCGAGCTCAGGGGCAGCCCTGGGCACCTGGCCAGGAGCGTGTGGCTGCTTCACGGGCAGCGAGGACGTCTCGGGGAGGGCTAGGGTCTGATGCAGTCTGTCTGCTTCAGCCTAGTCTGTGTAGGACATCCGTGGCCTCCCCCTGCACTGTTAATTACAGTGTTCCCACCAGCAGGTCTGGCAGCACCGGTAAAAGCCCTGGGGTGTGGGAACAGCCCTCAGACCAGGCGCTGCCTTGACCCAAGTGCCTGTTCTGGTGGCAGTCACGGTTTCTCTGCGGCGCTTCCTGTGCTCTACCCCTGGGAAAGGGCTGGTGGGTTAAAGGCGTGCGAGTCACGAAGGGCCCTCCCGGCAGAGCTGACACCCCTGTGTCAGGTGTGTTGGCACTTCTTGTGGTACAGGAGGTGCCCACCTGCCCCCGTGTCACCGTCAGATCCCTCAGAGACCTGCAGCTTCCCAGCCCCAACAGCAGAAAGTCTCAAAAAAAGGCAGAAACAGCCGATGTGAAATAGGACTCAAATAGCTGGATGCTTGGGCTGTGTACGTTGTAATCGAACAGGCTGGGTTGTACTGGTAGTTAATCCAAGGAACGCCACTGACATTTCTGCTTTCATCAAGATGCGCTTTATTGCAAACCTTTATTTACTGCCTCCCCCGGGGCACTCGGCAGCCTTGTGCCCCCACCTGCAGGCACCCTCGGCCCCCAGCACTACCCGTGCAGGCTGGACGGGGGGCTCCTAGCAAAACTCCAGGCTTCTCGCCAGCTCTGCCTTTCCCGAGCCCGTTGCCATGGCTGCGGCGCGGAGCCCGAGCTCTGCGGCTGGCGGCGACCTGCGCTGGTCGCTGGTGCCGGGCCCGGCCCGGAGCTTTCCCCCGGCCCCCTCCCGGCATGGCTCCCCCGGGCCGGGGCACACCGTGCCCTGCGCCCCGCCGGCCTGCGGGAGGCCGTGGTGGTCCCTGCAGGCCCCGGGGGGCCGTGGTGGTCCCTGCAGGCCCGGGGGGGCCGTGGTGGTCCCTGCAGGCCCGGGGGGGGGGTGGCCCCTGCAGGCCCGGGGAGGGCTGTGGTGGTCCCTGCAGGCCCGGGGGGGCCGTGGTGGTCCCTGTAGGGCCCGGGGGGGAGGGCCGTGGTGGTCCCTGCAGGCCCCGAGGGGCGCGGGGTTGGGCCCTGCTGGGCAGGATGGGGCCTGTGGGGCTGGCGAACAAACGCCCGGAGCTGTGGGGAGATGCGGGGGGCAGAGCCAGTGCCTTTCAGCACATTCACGCAAATGGCAGTCTGTACAAAATATTCCCTCTTCGGTGCAGGGAAGCAGCTTTTTCTGTTGGTTTTTCTTCTCTCCCCCTTTGCCCACCTTGTCCCCAGTGCTAAAGCGATGCCGTCGCCACAGGACTTCTGCTGCTTGAAGCCGCTCTAAAGCACAGGAGCAGAGCCGTGGGTTTCCTTCATCGCCTGCCAGGAACCACCGCTATCTTCTGAGGCGATTTTGGAAGAGGGGGAGCTGGGGAGGAGAGCAATTAAGTTCCAAAAAATCTGAAGCATGATTTCTTTTTCAGTTTCTCTTTAAATGAAAGGGTTTTACATGTAAAACGAATTCAAATGGCGTTGTTTGCCTGCTGTTTTGTTTGTCTGTTATGAGAAGAAAAGCTCACCAAGTTGGGCAGAAAGCGGTTTGGAAATGCAGCCCTACTTTTTTCCTACAAAAGGAAACAAGCACACAAAAGGCAAAATGAGCCCAGCAGAAACCACGACCTGCTGCTCCCCAGTCCCCCCCACCTGCCCCCGCCTGCCACCACAGACTTGTGCTATTCACCCTCTGCCAGCTCCGGGGCTTGGCAGAGGCGGCCGTGGGCAGGTTTAAGTCACAAACCAGCGCAAGAAGAGGCAGCAGAAACCCTCCCAGTGAAAGAAGCAATACTTTTCATTAAACCCACACAGGAGTGCCCAACAGGAGCAGAGCCAGTGTGAGGGAGCGCCTCAAGATACCCGTGAATCTCACCCTGCCTGCGCTCTCTCAGTTGGCACAGGCTCCCCAAATATTTTGACATTTCCGCATAACAATTCCTTGAACATTTGGCATTGTAGAAAGTCTGCTTTCTTATGCCTTACTCTCTTGGGCTTGCATGAAAGTGGATGCAAAGTATGAACATTTTTTGCTGACAGAGCCCCCATTTTCCAATGGCTCTGTGGGGTGCATCACAGCATTATGGACAAAAAATTGCTATCATAGAAAATTCTACATCTGGATAGGGCACAGATCTGAAAGACTTGCCGTGGAGAGTTTGCAGTGTGAATATCAGCTCTCACACTGGCATCAGAAGCAGGTCACTGTGACTGTGCCCTTATGTTTGCTTTCCAAACATAATAAAAATGAAAATTCTGGTTTTATAGGGGCAAAATGGTAATTTCAAACTTTAGAGCTTCTTTTTCCATTAAAAAAATCTTTACTGAAATGGATTTATATTCTCTAATACTTTTGGGTTCAATGAATTTTCAGTTTCAAATGGAAAAAAAAAATGTTTATCTGAGTCTCCTGACCTTCCTAGTGGTTCCAGACCATTATTAGTGGTGAGCCTGGCAATCAGCTTCCCTTTGGGTGTGAAACTCCTCAGAAGTTATCAGATGAAAGAATTAGAAATTATTTTCCAAGATTCGTGACAGGGTTGTGACAGGAATCTTTGAATTCTGCCATGCAAGTTCTTTGTATATTATTATGACATACTGACATAGAGTGAGGTGGAGATTTATGCTTTTTAAACGATATTCACATGCGTCTCAGATCAGCAGTTCCACAATAGCTCTATAATGTCATGCAGAATAAGGGAAGCTACAAGAAAGGAAACAAATGGAAAAATAAATAGGAATAAGATACAGTCAGATAAAATATGGAGGGCCCAGAAAATAAGAATAATAATAATAAGAGGTTGAAAAAGCTTATGTTGCAAAATGGAATTGTAGCAGGGAAGTTGCATGGAAATATTGAAGTCAGTCAGCCTGAAGGTCCTGAAGAAGGGCAGTGCCGGGTGGCTGTTAGGTGTCCTACTGCCGGTGACTGCAGGAGAGGTGGACAAGGCCACCATGCACAATAGGGTGGGGAGTGGGGACAGAAGACATGTAACAGAAAAGCCAAGGGAATCAACGCACGAGCGCTTTGCTCCAGCTGTGATCGAGCAGACTGAAGTGTGACCCGGAGCTCTATCAATGAGCATCCCAGAGGACTGCACCCAGCAATGCCTCCTGCTCCACGAGGCTATGCGTCAGAAAGGTGTGCCCTCTTCATTTGGTAGTATCATTTAAGTGCCATGAAACCACTAAGCAGGTATCCACGTGTTCTAAAGCAGACAACAATAATGGAATATATTGTGGGAAGGGCCATCATTCTTCCAATTTATTCTGTTACAATAGTCTTCAGACTGAATCATGGTTGTGAAACTACTCCCTGCCCATATATTATCTTATAGTTAATGTATAGGGTGCATCTGTTTGGGTTAGGATGACGGACTAGGGACAGTTCATTTCTGCAGCCCTTGCTCCTGTAACCAAGTCACCCTTTTATCACTTGTGCAGAAGCCAGCAGGCAGACACTGTGGAACGAGCACAGCAGCTTCAATCGCTGCTCTCTGCAGTCACGGCTCCCCTTAAAATGACAAAATGGTGCTCAGGAAAGGTGGCGAGATCGGATCCTGAGCAAGATCCCCTGCAAGGAGCTGTCAGAGAAACTCAGGCTTGACCTGACCCTCACCTTGCTCCCTTTGCTGGCGTCTCCCTGGTGTGATGCGTTGCTGCTGGGCTGCTGTATTACGGCCACCGCAAAGCTGCTGCATCAACACCATGCGTATCCTGGGCACGAGGACGGGCACTGTGGAAGGGGCGCGAGCCAAGCAGCAGCTTCCTGCAGTCCTCTGCCTCCCGCCAGCCCAAGCCGCACTGCGGGCTCGGCACCTCCGTGCTCTCGGTAGGCAGTGCCAGGCTGGTGAGCGATAGTGCTGCCGAAACCGAGCGCGGAGGCAGCGGTTTGCCTGGTGCACGCTCCTGGACTGGGACTGCGGGATAAATGCACAGAATGCAATGTCTTCTGACAGGCAGGGGCAGGTGAGAGGGATTGAATGGTCTTGTCTAGGTTCAAACTCTATAAATCTAAGAAATGGTAGAGAACAGCTGCCCTGGATAGGAGCCGGTAATTTAAAGCTCAGTTATGTATTGTCAGCTGTAATTCCCAGCGGAGATGTCTGAACCTTGCTGTTTGCCCTTGCTGCACGTGAGAAGATCGCCAGGCGTGCAGCGTGAGCTGGCTCCTGCAGCCAGGTCCAAGCCGAGGAGATGAAGGCTGAGGGGAAGTCCTGGCTCAGGTCAGGCGCAAAACGTTAAAACCCATAAAATGTTTCTCAGGTTGGAAAGTTCTGCCAGAGCAACCAAATATCTGCAAGCCTGGGGTTAGTCCTGGGATGCGGCCAGCGGTGGCACGTCCTGCAGCCCCAGCAGGGTGGGCAGAGCCCCGGTACCCTCCTGCCTGGTCCCGTGCTTGAGCAGCAACCAAGGTGGGCCCACGGGGCTGGGTAGGGAAGGGACACCTGAAGTGCCCAGCACACACACCCCTAGGCAGAAGTAGCCCAAAACAAAACCTTCCTGCCGAGCCTGGCAATATAGAGAGCTTTGTCCTAGGGAGCAAGTAAGACCGTTGCCAAATCTATCAACCTAGAAAAAAATCCTGAATTTGGGGAAACTTTTTTTTTTTTTTTTGGTTAGATAAGCATTTAGCAGGCACTTTTCAACTAGGTCTACCTTTAATCTTGTAGGATGTCAACAGTGCTGTTCTTGGTCAGGTAATTCCTTGCCATTACAAAAAAATTCAAAATATTTTGCAGACATCTTATTCTCAGTCTTTCTCTCACATAGATAGGTAAACACGTTTTTACAAATAATGGTATGGATTCTTCTTATTCCAAGAGAAAAAAAAAAAAAGGAAAACAGAATTTAGGTTGGATTTAATTGTTTTTAAGGTCTGATTTCTTGGAAGCATTTCCATTGCAACATGCAGTGGGTTGTTCCAAATTCCTGGTATCGTATTGATGGCTGCAGGTTGGTTGGGATTTTGTATGTCAGACAAATGAAGCTGAATTCATAGTCTGAAAACAGTTACCAATACAGTAACAGAACTGACAGTGAAATCTGCCTTCCTTATCTAGCATGCAGTAATAGGGTTTACCACCTGGCATTGATTTAATTTCAGAGGTGTTAATTGTTTGGGGGGAGGAATGGGGGGAAGCTGAGTGCCACCCACACGTGGATCTGCAGCACCCACTGCAGCTAAGAGCTGAGTACAAACCTGTGAGCGACGAGGAAACGTACAGCACTGCACCTGTACCTCGGCAAGAAATCTCAGCCGGAGTGTTTTAATGAAACAGGTACTCCTTCCAGTAAAGACTTGCTGTGTTTTTCCATTGAGCTAATTGCTGTTAATGCAAAGTACATGACATTGCCAAACCAGAGTTATTTGGAAAATTTTCTTTAGAGGAGTGTTTTTTCACACGTGCTGTTTCATTGCTAACGGATTTTGGAGAGCTCAGTAGATAGTTAGGGAACATATGTGCCTTCTATTTCCTCTTCCTTGCCATGAATTTCATTTTCAGGCTGTAAATGCATTTTTCTTCTTTTGTTACTATGTTGCAGAACATCTCTTTCCTAGAGAGAATTAGCGAGGAGTGTGGCATTAAATGGCAGGAAATTTCAGATTGGTTATTTGATCATTTACTTTCTGTGCCTGTCCTCCCTGCTTGTTTTTCACCCTTTGCTTATTTGAGTTGTATTATTAACTCTTGCATGCAAGGAGCTCTAAAATCTAATCCAAGGAAAGGCTGAATTCTTGGAGATCACCTGGTCCAGCTACCCTGCAAACGGTCTCATAAACTGCACCTCAGGCTTCTGTTCTGATCGGTGCTTTTCTTCCTTTTATTCATTTTATTTTATTTTTTCTCCATAAATCTTCCAAGAAATCTATTTCAGTGCTTCAGTCTTCTGCTTCGTAAGCTATTTTTCCTAATATTTGACCTAAACTTATCCTGCTACAGCGCTGTCTGTTAGTTCTTGTTCTGTCTCTAACTGAACCCAGAGAACAGCACCCAGTGAGGCTGGCGGCAGCTCTGAGCTCACCTGGCCCAACCCTTGCTCCAGCAGGGCCACCTCGAGCAGACCAGGACCGTGTCCAGTGGGGTTTGGACATCTCCAGTGATGGAGACTCCAAACTCTCTCTGAGCAACCCGTGTTTTGGTCTTCATTCTACAGATCATTATCTATTTAGTGACTATCACCGTGTTTATTTTTGTTCTCTCTCCCTTAAAAAAAACACCATTTTCTTATGAAGCATGGTGCCAAAAAACAAGAAAAAAAAGCATGTATATTACAGGCCTCATTGCTGGTTGTGCATCCCATTGACGTTTGCCTCCCTTGTACTGGGATGACACGGGTGACTCGGGTCGTAATTGCAGGCAACCCCCAGACCTTTCTCCATACATCTATATGGAGCTACTTCTACTTTTTCTGGGCAGGATTAATGCCTGTTGGATTTCATCCTGATTGCCATTTAATTTCTCTAACATGGTAGAATCACCTTGAAGTCTAATCATGTTTTCCAACACGTCTACATCCCTTTCCAGTTAGGAATCACCTGGAGGAGGGGTGGGAATACTCTGCAGCAGGCAGCCCTTTGCTGGTAATGTTGATTAGCACCAGGCTGAGGGGGCTCACGCAGGATCCCACCAGATACACCTTTCCATTTCTGATGCTGAGCTACCAGATCTGCTGGTATGATGGCAACGTAGCCAGCTCTTATGCAGTTTATCAGAAGTATGTAAGTATGTTACTCATCTCCTTGGTATCTTCTGGGGACTTGCCAACATGTGGTCTGATTACTTGTTTTTGGGAGCTGAAACTACCCAAGGAGCACCGCATAGGATGTGGAAGATGAGTAGTGGTTTGCCCTTCTGAAGTTTTTCAGTCCAGTTCTTACTCCGGAATTTCTCGGAGGTAGCAGGAGAGCGTCCTGAAATTAGTTAGCCAGTTCCGTAAGAACTTGAGGAAAACTTTGTCACTCCAGCTCATCTGAAAACATTTAACTTCTGTACCCTGCGCTTTTCTGTTGTAACTGAGTTATTACTGTTGTGTCAACGGTGCTAATCACGTTACATGCCTGATTACAATTGTCCTTTTGCTGAAGAGCGAAGCCAAACAATAGCAAAGAAGGATTAAACAGTTTGGCCTTTCAGTACTACCTGCCGGGAGCTTTTCTGCCTCCTTTCCCCATCTCCTTCCCAGTTGTTCTCTTGCTGCCAGAGCCATTCCCAGTGTCTCCTTGCTTCTGCACACCCCTTGCTGCATTTGCCCCTAGGGGCCTTGTTCTCCCGATTTTGTGCCTAAGCGCTCGTGCCGTTTTGTCAGTGCTTGTCCTTGGTGCCAGCAGAACTAGTTTCTGCCTTCTCTGCCCTTCCACGTTGTGCCCGTGGATCTGTCCTGCTTTATGCAAGCGCCCCTCTGTCTGTCTTTTGCATTGGAGTGGTTTGCGTTTATGCCATCAACATTACCTCTCTAAGAAACGGCCATCTCTTATCTGCGTTTCCCTCCGGTTCTCCAAACTGGTTTGCGTGAGTCCTGAGATTGCTGTCACCACCGTTTTTAGGCAGGCTCTCTTTCCATCTCCATCTTCGTGCCGTCTGCCCCTGTGGACAGCGTGCTCTCTAGCTTTGGGACCCTGCCTGGCAGCTCCACTGAAAAATGCAGCAATAGCACCAGAAGTAATTATTTGGAAGTAATTTAACTTACAGATAATGCCAGGCCACAAATTTAGCTTGAAGCAACTCTAATGGACAAATGTCACACAGCTTAGCATAACCTGACGGTAGGTAGGATAAGGGCACACATACCCCACGCTAGCTGGGTGCTGCTGCCCTGAAAATACCGTAAATGCCTCTCTGTTTAGGGACCTGGCACCCTGAGCTCAGAGCCTCCTCTTCCCATTCCAGGCCTGCGTGCTTTAATTAGCACTCTGCATTAATGATCCAGGCTTCTGAATCCAAAGGGTTACAAGGTTTGCTTTAATTATTCCTGCTTGCAGTCTTATCTGTATTAAAGAGGAGAGGAAAAAAAAAAAAAGTAATTACTTCACTAATAAGTTAGCCTTTTTCACAGGGCCCTTTGCTTCCACTACCGGTGTCTGCCTCTGCAGAGGCTGCCTGCTGGCCTGGGGTGACCTCAGAGATGGCGTTAAGGAAGCACCCCAAAACCAGCGTGGGTTTATTTGGGACAGATGCTGGGGGGGCATCTTGTGCAGAGTGAGCTAAAAACCTGCCTCTTTGGTCAACTAGTAGCTAAACCACCAGATTGCCCGTGAGGTTCCTTTCTTCTAACTTGTGTGAACAGCGAGCCTCCTCGTACGGGGTGTCGATGCAGGGGCGGGGGGGGGGGTGCTTGGGGGTGTTAAAGGCAACCAAGCCGGCTATCAGAAAAGCATTACACTGATTCCCGTGCCAGGCTTTAGAAAACAGTCATTAGAAAAATATATTTGCATCTCTCGGTAAAGTAACTGCAAGTGTCACTGTTTAAAATAGCGCAGGTGGGAGCTGGCTTGGTGTAGAGCACTTCCCCTGGCTGGAAAACAAGCGGGCACCTCTCCAGTCGCCGGCACTATCCAGGGAGAGAAGTATTACAATTTATTATCAGAGAGTAAACATCGTTAGCATGACCTTTAGAGACATTTTAAAGGAAAAATATATATGGTGTAGAATTTGGAGGTCCTCTCTCAGAAATACCCAGCTTGCAGCTCTCTTCTCAGGATGTCGTGGGGAAGCCAAATAATTCCTTCAGATGACGAAGGCAGAATAAAGAGCACCTTGCCCTGACCACTCTCCATCTCTAGGTACCTTTATCAGCACCACAGAGGATGCAGCAGTTCAGTCGGATGGACCTGGAAAACGGGCACAGAGGCTTAGAAGTTTTTGTGAAGTTTTTTCGTTATCTCCTGTGAACGTCACATGTGAGCCAAGAGCACGGGAGGGGGACAGAAGCCCTTTGGGATGTCAGTAAATGCCCCGAAGAAGTGGTTGTGTAGCTTCTGTTTTAGCATCGCGTGCGGTCTGCAGACGTGGAAGGGGGAAGCTGGGTGAAGCGGACGCCCGGTGATCTGGGGGCACGAAGCCGTGTGCCCAGCTCGGCAGTGCTGATGGGCGCTCGCAGCAGCCTCCCCACGGGGCCGCGCACCTTTTGGGAGAACCCCACAGCTCCCCAAAGCAGCGGCCCCCGGCTGGCGCCACCCTAAGGAGCAGTGTCACCCTAAGGAGCAGTGCCGCAGCTCGGCGCCACCTCTGTTCTCGCGGTGCAGCCGTGGTGGCTCACAGGGATGGTGCTGAGAACAAGCAGGGGCAGGGAAAGGAGGCGGAGGCAAAGCGGTGATCCACTGAGGTCTGCTCGCTACAAATGAGCCCAGCTTGTCCGCTTGCTACCAGCGGTTCTTTGCTGGAAATTAAGCATTTTTAACAATGCCAAGGTAAAATCATGACTGCCCGCAGATACCTGCAGATTCCAACTTGCCATGAGACCAATTAGCACAGGGACTTGAAAGGGCTTTGTTACCGAGCTGAGAGCTTCTGCTGTGCCAGATAGCGTTTGCTGGAGAAATTACTTACAATATGTGTGTATGTGTAATATGCTGGCCTGTAAGGCACGTGTGCGTGTGTGAAGCTCACTCCCAAGCGAGGAGGCAGCAGCACAGCCCCGGGCCACCCCCCCAGAGGACACCAGTGCGAGTGGTCATTAGACCCGTGAGACGCCAGGCTCTCCTCGGCACCTCTGAGGACGGCTTTGTGTCAGATCATTTAGTGTTTCCCAAGTGATGTATGTCAGTGTAACGAATCAGGTTTTGGTGTAATTGCAGCGTTTGTTGTGTGCCAGATGCTCCACAGGAAGGGCTGGCATTGCCCAAGGATTTCATTGAGTCGTAACCTGTAATTTGCAGAGAGGTTGATGGTCCCTTGACCAAAAGCGTCTGACGAACTCCAGTGCCACGTGCACGGCATTTCAGTGTGGGAGGAATCCCACACGGGAAGGCCAGCACCAGCCGCAGGGGCGGCGTCCCAGCCCGGTGCTGTGCCTCGCGGAGCAGGGGGCTGCCAGCGGTGCTGCTGCTCTGGGCCGGTGAGGGGTGGTGGGGATGGGGCCTGGGGGCCGACGCAGGACGTCCCAGCACCTTTTCCCCTGCTTGCCTGCAGCAGGGTGGTCACGGGTCGGACAAGCTCCCTCCCGCGTGGCTCCCTGATGTCCCGTGCGTGCTGTGCTTTGATGCAAAAGCTCCTCTTTTGGGCCTGAAAGATGATGTTTTGGTTTGCCTTCATTTTGGAGGTTTGTGTTCTTTAACCACGCAGGTGTCAGAGGTCACAGGTGTGCAGAGAACACGTCCCTGGGGAGAGAGGTCTCACACACAGCTCTTGCAGGGACCTCCTGGTAGCAGCCCTGCAGGGGCAGACCGTGTCTCGTGTTGCTGTCAATCTCCCGCTGGTTTTCTTGTGCTTTTTTTTCCCCGTGTTCATTAAGAGATTCTTGTAAAGGGAGGACAGGAAAGTCAGCATGCAGAGAAGTTTTACTGTGTTTTAACGCCATGCAGACGGGTGAAGGTGGGGGGAAGGACCAGCACCGCTCCCAGCCCTGGCAGGACACACAGCACCGCAGCCCCGGGGCGGGCAGCGGGGGCTCCAGGAGACCCCCAGGTACACGGCTGGTGCTGTACCTCGTGCACGGGTTGGGTGCACTCGCTTGTCTGCAAGTGTATGCGCTCGGCTTCCCACTGGGCTTCCCAGGCGTGTTTTGGTGTGATAAGGAGTATGCCTAAGAGATTTATTTTCTTCAGTGAAAGCGAAATTGGAGATCTGAGGGATGAAAAGTGGGTGGCACCCACCGCAGAGGTAAAAGTAAAGAGCAGGAAGGACACAGGGAGCAAGAGAAATAAGCTTTAGACATCCCCTCTTGATGGGACCTCTCAATTCTGAGTTTCTCCCTGGAGCCTGTGAGCCAGCTGAGGGGACCTGTTCTCCCTGAAGTGTCTGTATGAGGCTTCCCGACGTGTTCTTATATGTTCAGACCTTTGACTTCCCCGTGTCATTTTATCTCCCGGAGGTGAAACTCGTGACCCGAAGCTGTTAAATGGGAGCAGCCCGGACCAAGCCGCTGCAGGTGTGGCATCCTTGCCTGGCTGAGGAGGGCACCGTGCCCGCGGTGCCGGGCGCAGGGTGGCCAAGGAGGGAGCTGGGGGCTGCACGGGGCGGGCGCCTGCCCCTCACTTGCTGCTCATCGCTTGTCTTCAAAGGGAACCTGCCTGCAAGTCGAGCCACAAAAAGGCATTTATGTTACTGCTGTAGTACTTCTTTCCACACATTAAAAGCCATCAAAAGAGCAACCGGTTGCATCCTAACGGAGGAGCTGATATGCGGTTGCTTCAGTCCCTCCAGCTTTCTGTTCGTGGGCAGCGCTCACAAAAAGCCTCTTGCTTGCCTGATGGGTCTCGGTAGGGTTGTTAATCACTGTCAACAGCTCTGATCGTGCAAAGCCACCGCGCTCTTGGATGCACCGTGTAATTCTGGACCACATATATATCCCCCCTGCTGCTTGTGCCTATATTTAAAACAACTCTAACTTTTGTCAGCTGCAGAGCTTTTTGATCTTATTTTTGCTTTAGCTGTGTGACACAGTGAAATCATAACAGAAAAAATTTGTTGTTGTGTTCAGTGATTGTCTCCCATGAAACAGCCCAGTTATCTCACAGTGGCACATTTTAACATACATGAAATCGGGCATTTTTCAGAGCCCTGCAAAGACTTGTTTTTGGCAGACAAGCTCTGTCAAAAGACTTCACTGAAGCAAGAAAGTCTTGTAAAGAGGAGTTCCTTTAAACTGGTTTCTTGATAGCTAATCGATTGTTAATGTTGTATCCTGCATGACAGTGAGGAAAAATAATACATGTGATGTCTTGTGAGTTTTCTTTATAAGAAGGTAAATAGCAAAATGAGATCACGATACTCTATTTTTAAGAAGAAATAAAGAAGAGGAAGGGCAGTAGTTTACTAGATAAAAGCTGAGGCATCTGGGCCCGCATTAGGGTAATTTTGTCCAAATTCCTCAGATGCAGAAAAACTTGATTAAGCTGGTATGTGTTTCAAGTGCAGCACTGGATCTGTGGCTCCGGTTTGGTAGGTGCGAAGCCTATGGATAAATAAGTATGGGTCTATTAATAGTGCACTGTAAAAGAGAGCAATATTTAAGTGGAGAAGGGGATGGAGGGAGGTGACTTTGGTGGAAGGGTGGGTGGAAAAGTGCCTGGGCAGCCATAGCTGAAGGTTTTACTGGGGCGTGGGGGTTTACTAGCAATGAAACGCAAGCACTCAGGTACAGAAACGGAGCAGACGTGTGAAGGACGCAGCTGAGGACTCTGCTTGGCTGTCACCTCGGCAGTGCGCGGACACCTCCCTCACGTGCGGTACATGGGATGCTCCTTGGCGTGCGTGACCTTCCCTTCCCCGTCCCGCGACGGCTTGCCCTGGCCGTGGCCTCCCCCGCGTGTGGCCGGGGCCGCCCCGCTGCGCTGTGGGTGCACGCTGGCCGCGGGGCAGTGAGGATGGGCAGGAGGCTGGATGCCCCCGCCATCCCCACGCAGAGGCAGGGCTGAGGCTTGCCGGAGGTCCCCGGCCTCCTGTGGCGGCACCCCGCACCCCGTGGCACCTTCCTGTGCCCTGCTTTGAGCAGCTCCCCATCGCCCTCGGCTGTGGCACCGCTCAGCCTCCAGCCTCTGACCTTCTGCGACTTTGCAGGGCAGCAGCTGGACCTGCCCTCCCCACGGAAAAGCTTCTTTCCAAGTTTCGTGTAAGCTTCCATCTTTTTCTTAAGGCCCAAACCGAGCATTACAAAATTACTTTTTTATAGCACGGCAAAACCAGACCAGGGAGTGTGGGAATGCGCAGGCTCACACCAGCGTCTTTCAGGCCTTGCAGCAAAGGCTTATGAGAAGCTAATCCCAGCCTGCCTTCACTGCATCGGGAGCTGAACTCCTTGCTCCCAGCGGATCTCGGAGTACTCTGACAAAATTAAACAGATGATGCTTGATGTTGCAAATGCCTTATTGAAGGCAGTTCCTTAGCAAAAGCAAGGCAGGGATAGCACAAAGCCTTCCATCCATCAGGGACCTTCTGTGGAGAAATGACTGGCATGTTGTACATCTCATCTTATTTTTCATTTAAGATCTTACTTTATGGTCAGAGTGAACGATTACGTGTGCTGTTTTGTTAACTAGAATGATCACCCTGCGACTTCAGGGTTACACTAACTGCGTCGGCTCAGCACTCGGTACTGCTCTCCATTTCACCACGGCATGCACAACAAGTCATTGTGACAGGAAATGTGGAGTTACAGAGAAAAAGTGAAATTGGGAATGCATTTTGGTAGCCATGCTTTAAGGAGCCTTGGCTACCCACTAAGATATGGAGGTGAGACTGATAGAAATGTGCAGAAATTAATAGGTAGATTAAAATATCTTCCATGGCAGCCAGATGAACCTGGAGAAAGGGCGATGAAAATGCTGGCAGGCCACCACCATGCTTTTGGGATTCATTCTGATGATATTATGAAGCTCGGGGTGCCCAGTGCACCCACAGCTCATGGCTCTTGTGCCTTGCCCTTGGGAACCAGGCAGCCTGCTGCAGGGATGGGGCACGAAGGCATGAGGTGCTTTATCGGGTACAGCCCTACACCACAGCGGTTTCCTCGTTTCTTTGAAGTATTTTGAATTTTGCAGCTCAGCCACGTCTGCATGATAAAATGTAGGGTCTGGCTCTGAGCAGCAGTGAAGATAAGGGCAAATACCCACATTTCGTTCTTTCATCTTTATCTCCCCTACAAAAGTTACGTGCATCTAACGGTGATGTTAAAATTCATAATTCTCTGCTTTCGTCTGGAAAGATGTTTCACTAAGTATAAGC
This sequence comes from Anser cygnoides, assembly GCF_040182565.1. Taxonomy (NCBI): domain Eukaryota; kingdom Metazoa; phylum Chordata; class Aves; order Anseriformes; family Anatidae; genus Anser; species Anser cygnoides. Next base: position 66,035,839 of record NC_089877.1, read on the forward strand.
CCTTGGCAAAATATCATTGCAATAAGTAAAAAAGAAAAAATACACACACAAAAACACCCTTACTCTTAAATCTTCTTCCGCGTTCCTCATTCAGGTTTTGTAACTAGACACTGAGACGTGTTATATGTGAGATTTCATAGTCTGCGTTGTTCTCCTGAAGTTTCCTCCCCACGCAGCCCTCCCCGTGTATCCCCAAAGGCAGTTGCCGTTCTTTGGGTTGGAAACTGCCGGGGCCCACGGCCAGCCTGCCGCAGAGCCCCCCGCAGCGCAGGGCTGCCCTGCGGCCCCCTCGCAAGGGCTGAGGACGGAGCTGCCCCTTGGGAGCCAGGGGAAGCACGGCGGGGACGCCGGGCTGCGTGAGGGGCAGGGCCGGAGCTGGACCCCTCGTGAAGGGCTTGGAGAAAGTGTCGGCTGTCCCCAGGAGGAGCTGAGCCTGAGACGAGTGTGCCCTGGTGGCTCTGCGGGGACAGGGGCCCTGCCCCGCGCTGCTGCTGCAGCCCCTCGCGGTGCTTTCCTTGCAGACCTCCCTGCGGTGCGTTTTGTGTGCTTGTTCTCACAGGAGCAAACCTTTATGAAAGTGCCGTTTCTCTCCCAAAACATGAACCTGAAGGGCGCCCTTATCTCCATCAGCCTGCCCGCTTTTCTCCTCTCCCTGATCCCACCAGGAGTCTTTCTCCGTAGCTCTTCTGTTCGGGTTTCCCTCTCAAGTGTTGATGAGAGCAGCGGTACGCCAAATCCTGGACGAAGCTGTAGTCACGTCTTGTGAAATGGCACGCGTACGCTGCACTGTTACTGGTTACCGCTCGAGCTTTGCTGCTAGAAGAAAATCTTGCCCATCCTGCCCAACGCCCGGCTTTTTGATCTTTGAGGATGCCTCTCGCTGGTGGCTCGTCTGTGTCCTGCAGTTAATTAGTTTGCCTTTGTATCTGCATGTCAGACCAAAAAATTCCATGGTTTTGGAAGAAATTCTTGTTATATGGTCCAGCACTTTTGACTGTAGGCTTTCAACTAGAATATCATCTCACCCCACATTTTATTCAAGTAGTTCATGTCTGCCATGCTGGAGCAAACTTTTACTCTTCTAAAAATCAAACTAATGGTTCCACATATGTTTTTTGTTAACAATTTCTTTTTTCCTCTTGAACACTTCCATATATGTATTGACATACCGAAGCTAGACACACGTATAAGTAATGGTATAAGAGTCAGCAATGCTCTCAATTTTTATTTATTTTTTAACTTCCTTTTTAAAAAAAATCAAGTAGAAACCATATACTTTATTACAGTATTTTCCTCTGATTAGTTCCTACAAATGGTGCTGTCAGGAGCAGTCAGCTAACAGGAGCATGAATCTTCTCAGCCATCAAAACAAACAGCAGTTGTTATGAGCCCAGGACAATTTAAATATAATTTAATAATGGCACCTAAATCCATACGTGTCAGGTGGCCTGACATCAGGATCCCACGAAATAACGAGCTTGCGGAGGCAGCCGGTGCAGCAGAGTGCCGCTTCGTTCTCCCTGCTAATTGCATCCAGCGCTGCCAGCTCGGTAGCTTGAAACGCGCTGACCTTTCTGAAAGGCTTCGGAGCTGCCCCGCGCTGAGTGACTGAGTCTTTTGTTTTCCTTGCTCACTTCACTCCCTCTGCTTCGTTAGGCAGGCACTGGAGAGACAGGTTAATAAAAGGCAAGATTTAGATCAGTCGCTATGTAACAGTGCAGAAAACCAAAAATCAATCAGCTGGCCATTCAGGTAATTCCCAACCACAAATTTCATACTCTGCGGGGCTGGGGAAGTGTGTGCGCTCTCCTGCTAATTGCACGTAGGTCAGGTGCATGTTCAGTGCTGCAAACAAAACTCCATGCCTAGCATCTTGTTGCTTTTTTCTGCTCCTGCCTCACCTTCTGATGCGGACGATCAGGTTGAGGGAATGGTTAAGTATGGCGAGAAACCATGAAATTATGGCAGGCTCGCTCCCACCTTGGAAGCCCCATTAGAACCATTGTACAATTTATATTGGTTGTGCCAGTGTAATATTTAGAAATAACTTCCTTCAGTGCTCTCATTATCTAGGCTACAATTGCAACCACCTAAAGCCTTGGGTTGCTCTTGTCCAGGTGCATGTGGTATTTGTCTGCTAGAAGATCAGTCGCGGAGCCTGCCCTGCCTGTCTGACGTTGTCACCAGCAGCCGGAGCGGCCCTTGCCTGGCGGTGAGCAAGAGGAAGGGGGCTCAGCCTGCTCTCCAGGGGCACCCTGCTCTCCGGGTGGCTCCGTGCAGTTCCGGAGCCCTGTGGTCCCAGCCTTGCAGCCACCGGTTTGCAGCAGGGACCCACTGGGAGTTTCTCTCTGGGGAGAGGAGTTGGTGAGCTGGAGGCGGCAGGCAGGGAGGGCACTGTCCTTGGGAGGTATTCCTGCGGTGCTGCTCCCCAGTCTCTGGGTGAGCAGGTGGTGGGCCAGGCACTACTCACTGCTGGAGTCCCTGCCCGGCTGCCACGAATACAAGCCCTTCTCGGAGCAGAAAGTCGCAGAGGGCTTCCGTGCTGCACACAGTCCTAAGCTGAACCCCCACCGGTGTCACAGTCTGGCAGGTACTGTCCTTGAGTGTGCTGGAAATGAATTCTTGGAGGTGCAAGGTTTTATTCTCACTGTGGATCTATCAACTAATGAGCTATGTGCAGTCAAACCAAAACCCAAACTGTTGTTTTAACGTAAAGCAGCATGCCCAGCTTAGCCCCCATGGGAATACAAACAGCGCTGGGCGGATGTGTGCACGTATTCCTGTGCCTTGTTATGTCCAGGAAATGCTGAGGTGAGCTTTCCACCATCTGGTGTAATTCTTGTAATTTGCTCCATACCCTCCATGTCTTTCACTGACATCAGTGTTCACGCCACTGATGCTCATGCAGTGCTTTGCGAGTACGTGGCAGAGGCCAGGGAGATTTTCACCGCTTCTGATGTGCGCCATGTGGGAGACACCCTTTCACTGGGTAAAGCAAAAATAAAGGTCATGGAAAGACTGCGGCATATATGTGAATGCAATTTATGGATCTCCCTGTTTCTGAGGTGCATGTTCAGATCTATCTGAACATAATATGGTGATTTGTGTTTAGAATAATCTACTGTTCCTCTCACGGGCTCCCTTAAGCACAACTATTTATAGGAAATGAAAAGAAAATGTTGTATCTGCTACACTTCTATCAGTGAGGAATTAATTAAATGGCAAGGTGCACCTCCAGGAGAATTATGTTTTATTATTTCTCAGGATTCCGTTATTAAAAATAAGAAGCAAAAGCTATTAGTATTAGATTTATTTTGTATTAAATTTGCTGTTCAAAAAACTGTTCAGAAAGCCCATAAAGACTAATAGGCAATTTTAAGGCAACTTGATAACTGAAGTGTGAAAGGCTGAAATGCCCAAAAGGTCAGATGCCTTCGAGATTTGATTTTCTATCCAGTAAAAGCCTTAATGAATACTTTAATTATATGACATATTATAACGCATTGGCTCAATGAATCCAAGGAATTTAGCAACTGCTGTTTTCCTGGATAATTCATTTGAAAATAAGTTGAATTGTTAAAATAATCATTGACTACTTCAAAAGGTTTCCGCTGGCACTCTCATGGTCCATAGAACTAAATTATAAACCCAAACTTCAGCCGGCTACAAGTACTTAATTGGATTATATTTTTGTAAGTTTGCTCTTTCCTCTTTGATAACGAGACCATGATGGACACAAATAAGCTCTGGAGCTGAAGTTGGCCAACTGGTCAATTACAAACGGTTCACGCAGCACGCTGCAGGCTTTGCTCCTGGCTGTGGGGCAGTGTCACTGTTGTGTCCTCGCCGCCCCCCGGTCACATCCCGCCCCTCGGCCTGTGGGTCCCCGCGCAGGGTCTGCACGTGCTCCCATCCCCGCGTGCCTCGGTACCGTGCCGCTGGTGCATGCCTGCTCCTGCTGCGTGTAAGTGCTGCAGGGCAGGGAGGGCTTGTGCTAGTCCCTGTGCTCCCCCAGGAGAAAGCAGGGATAGCTGCAGGGTGCTGCACCGCTCTTGGAAAGCCACTGCAAACTCCTGGCTAGTTGAACCAGCCCTTGCCGAAGACACCGTGCCCAGTGGGACTGCTCCTCCATAATGCAGGAGCTCTTCTAAATATTACTATGCATGTTAAATTAATTTTAAATATTAATTAGAATTATTGTATTTTAAAAATTAAAGTTACCGTACTGGTTTCTGCTACTCCAGCATCCGAGCATGTCGCAGTGCTTTTTGGATTTTCTCAGCCTTCCTATGAGGAAACAGTTTTTACTGTGGGGGTGGAAAACGTCACTGTGATGAGGCTAAGATCCTTGAAGGCATTAAGGCCGCTGATTTTAAGGTGATTTCAGCAAGCATTAGGCACCAAAGACCTTCTGAGGAACTTGACTGAGTGACGGCACCAAGCCTGGCATGACGCCTGTGCAGGGCCCCTGCCATGCCTCTTCCATTTTGTGATTTTTACGCACCTGAGGCGTGGCCCGAGAGTCAGTAACACCTAGGGAGATGTTCAGTGCCTCCATCGCCTGGGTGAACGTGTGTAGTTGTAGCTGGAAAAGGATTTCCCAGAACACTCTCTGTAGGCATATAAACAGCACTCAGATGAGTGTTTTCCTCTTTGTTAATAACACAGCTTTATTTGTAACTCCTTTTCCCAGTCATTGGCGCACAGAACAAGAAGTGATAGGAGGAGTGAGGAATATGTCCAAAAAGCTCTTGAAATCTGGGGGATGAATGCAGTGTAGCCATCAGTACCAGGGATTTTCACAGCCTCCCCCTGAGAGCTGCAGTGGTGTAACTTCTGCTGCATAGTGTCATTGTTCTGCATGGAAATATCAGTCTATTTTTCACTTGAACAAGCAGGCACAAAGGAGCGCCATCTGACATAATTTATTTGGGCTTTCAAAATGTCTTCAGCCAAGTCCCAGAACACAGAGTAGGAATAAATGGCCATTTGACTATAGCAAAAGGTTAACAGTAGGGTGTCCAGAGATTTCCACCTGGGGACTCTTGCTGCCTGGCATACTAATTAACGATGTGTGGAAGGGAACGATTACTGACGTGCTACATTTGCAGATGATAGAATTATTTAGATCAGCCAATGCTCTGGTCTGAAGGGACACTAATGAAGCAAGGTGATCAACAAGATGATAGCAAATAAAAGCCAACACTGTGAGATACAACTTATGTAGGACAGAATAATTTGGAAAACTCATATGTCTGGAACTAACAGCAGACACATGACTCGTTAAAAACATTGCTTGGAAGGCGCCATTGGAGGTCACCCCGTGCAGGCCTCCTCTTACAGCACCACAGCAGGTGAGCCATGGCTCCGTCTCGGTGAGCTTGGCAGTGCCAAGGATGGCAGCTCTGGGTGCCTCGTCGGTGCCCACCGTGACCGGGTGCAACGCTTCCCTAGAGCCTTCCAGGCTGCAGCATTTAGCTGCCGTTCCTTGTTTAACCACTGGCCTTACCAAAGGGGCTCCATCACCTTTGCAGGCACCCTCAGTGGCGGCGGGCTGCTGGTGGATGCACAGGGCACTGCTGGAGGGGACGGGTGCCCGCTGGAGGTGCTGGGCGCCTGCTGGAGGCGATGGGCGCTCTGCCCCTGGCCGCGCGTGCAGCCATCGGCTGCAGTCTGGCATCTCTCAGCAGCTGCCTTCTCGTTGACTGAAGAACGTCTTGTCAGACCCAGGTCAAATTTCATTAAAAAATTTGACAAGATCAAGCTTTCTTTTACTAGATCTCATAGGCGCTGTTCACTGGAAATGCTTTGACACAAACAGCCTTTTCTGTTCGCGTTTCTAACGGCTGCCCCGAGTTACCCTGGCCGTGCGCTGCCCGCCTGTGCGCGCAGTCACGAAAGCACGAGGGGTGCCCCAACTCCTGAACAACTTATGCATGTTGGCACAAGTCACTTTCTCGTTTTATCCTCAGGAATGAACACCGGCCTGCTGCAAGCGGCATGCTCAGCAGCCCCTGCCCTGGGGACCAGCTCCAAGCAGGCACATCTGGCCGGGAGCTGAGCTCATCCCGGGCTCACCCGGCCGCTCGGTGCTGGGCAGTGGAGCTGCCGTCCCCACTGTCCCCGTTGTCCACGTTGTCCACGTTGTCCCTGCTGTCCCCGTCCCAGCCAGCTGCCCCGCCAGCCCCAGCCCCGCGCAGCGGGGACGCGGCGCCTGCCCAGCTCCTTCCCTGCCCCTTCAGGGGCTGAGTCCTGTGCCGTGGGAGTAACGGTAAGCGACATAGTTGGAATCCAGAAATTAATGTGGCTGGTGTTAAATCATGTGGGAGTTCTGCAGCGGGTTTAAAGGTGATCAGACAGCAGGCGTGGTGCGCTGAATATTGATTTTTCTGTATGACAAGAACTATTTTTGTATACTCGGCTGTCAAATAAACAACCTACAATACAAATTAAGGGGGCATGTCCAATAAATCCCATGTTTATAAAATAGCTGGATTCTACAGGGCAGATTAATTATGGATGGCAATTAATTTGAGCTGCAAACAGCTAAAATCATGAATATTTTAGTGGAAGTCCACCTACAGCACCAGCCCTGGAAATTACATCTTACGTTCCAGTGCTTGCTTTTATTCTGAAAACATTGCTTCCATTTGCGATTGGAAGCAACAACTTATAAACACTGCAATAATCATACAGCACCACACGCTTTCTGCTTTTCTGTATGCCAGATGAGTCATCCCGGTTATTTTGTATTACTGTGTTATCAGAATGGATCTCATGATATGATTATAATGCATGTAAAGCTTAGCAAGGAAATACTATATAAATTTTTAATATAATTTTCTATTCAATGCTCATGTTTTGTAGTGCACAGAGGCAAATTATTTTAACTAGTTTGTGCCAGAGTGCATAGTTGCTGTTTGAATTGCTTTATTTCCATCATCCAAAACTCGGTGTGATGAGACAACACTTAATACATAATTTTATGAATACTTTGCCACGTACATAACATGTGAAAATTGTCTATAGTATATAATTGTTTATTTTTCTATTTGATTTTTTTATTTCATCCTGCTGATTGCCAAATGATACACGATTTTCATAGAAATTCAGCATTTTCCATTGCATCTTTCGTCAAACACAGAAGCGAAATACCAGCCCTCTATCTCTTCATGTGCTCTGTGTGTCTGAAGGTCAAAGGTGCTTCAGAGAGGTGACTTTTTTTTTCCAAAACACAGCAGCACAATGGTCAGGATTTACTGAAATCATACTACTTTTTCATATTTTCCTATTTTTGAATTAACTTGCAAATTGGAGAATTTGAATGCCTGGGGAAGGAAGGGTTTGCTAGCAGTATCCAGAATTCATTTTATGGGAACAGCTCCCCCTCCCCAGCCCATCCGTGCCATTTCTGCGGGCTGCAGCGGGCGGACATTCCCACCCCCAGGGAGCTCGGGCAGCCTGCGGGGAGGGTCAAGCAGCGACCCGCTGAGCACGGTGTCATAAAGAGCAAATTCATAATGGGAGAAAACACCGAGAACGTTCTAGAATGACGCCCGATCCCGGGGCAGTCCATGTCACCGAGCTGCAAGGCAATTAGGAGCACTGCGCCGAGGTAAGTTGGCTCTGCGGGAACCTGCAGCAGTAGGTACTGTTAGAGAGAACAGTAAATGTGACGTTTTTGTTCTGTTTCCTGAGAATTTGTGGCTTTCCGCTGACTTGTCATCTGTAAGAAAAAAGCACAAAAAGAAATTGCCAAGGTACGGAGTGGTCTAGCCTGACTCCGGTGTTAATTAAGAGGAGGCTTCTCTCAACAAGGGAAGCCGCTGGTATTGGAGTAACAAATTCAGTGAACCTTGAGGGAAAGCACAGCAAAGCTCTCAGCTGGGAAATAACCCCCGTCTGTTCCCAAATTCTCTGGCAATGCTTATTTATCCCAGTTTGAGCCAAAGTGTCAGCACTGGGAGTGGAGGGGATGCGGGGAAGCGAGGGCCCAGGGCAGCCGACAGGGAGGGGGGATTTCCCCCAGGGCAGCAGGGCTCCCCAGGGCTGCCTTAGGGCAAATGCAACAGAAAAGCCTGCAAGAGCTGGCTGAGCTTCACATACAGCCGACTGAGGGCTGGGATGGGTTTTAAAAGCAGGACACGGGTGAAGGGAGGTTTGTCATGCCTCGGGCACCACAGAGAGGGCAACGCAGATCAGAAAACAGCTGCAGTGGTAAAGCCCTCAGGGTTACTTTTACAGTAAGCTGGCTAAATCAGAGGGATCCGTAGGTATCCTGCCCCGGGAAGGACCGAGGAGAACACACAGCTGCAGCCATGCGGCTCTGCCTTTTGGAGGCTGTAGTTGTGTGTCCTACATGATCAAGCAGGCTGGCATAATTAACTTGGTGTTAATCACACCCCTTTTCCATGCTCACAGCGTAACTTGGGAAGGGAAAAAGTACAACTTGTGAATATTTATGATCGTTATTTACAATGACAGCACCTGTTATGAAAACACAACAGCATAAACGAGTTTCAGAGGCTGCTTTATTCTTGTACCAGACGCTGTGACTTGGCAAGTCTTCCGCACAAACAGAGGCACGAGAGGTGATATAAATAGTAGGAGCAAAGGTCAGACTGACTGCTCCCATATACATCAAACAATTACCATTTTAGAGAAGACATCTGAAGTCTCCTGTGCTTAGTTTTCAGCCCTGTCTGTAAGTGAACAAAGGAGGATAGGGAGAGCTGTGTTTCTTTCCTGGGGTATGCAAACAAGTGCCCAGGAACCTGGCCGCAGCCATGCTGCCCTCATATTCTGATTATTTTTCATGGAGGGCTTTCTCTCTCAAGTGAGAAATTAGTGGTTTGGTATCACAAGGGGCAAGTAAAGGACATCTAAGGCAGTGTAGATCATAATCTGGATTTAAAAAAGGAAGCTGGCTTTGTTAACAGTAATTTAAATCAGATTCTGAACACTTACACGAGAAGAAAAGCTTTCCGTGTGAAAGATTCACATGCCCATCTCTTTCAGCTGTAGAGTAAGAAAGCCTTTTCAGATTTTCTGCTTGAAGCAGATTAGATGAGATTTAATATTCTTGATTTATTTGTTTACGTATTTATTTGCTTTTTAAACCTAAGGGTAAAAAACATGAGCGGATTTTAAGTTCTTTCATCTCCAGGAACAGTAATTTCATTTCAAACCTTGCTTATATAACACAAAGCAGCAAGATTGTGATTCCCTTTTCCATTTAAATAGCCTTCAATATTTATTGCATCAAGTTCAAAAACTCGATCCTGCAGCTTGACACACAGCAAATCAGTCAGCTACAAAGCCAGAAGGAACTTCTGCTTGATACCAGCCACAAAGCTCCCTGAATTAATTTCTATTTCAACTAGCAAACGTCTCAGAAGAAAAAAAAAAAAAAAGTCAGTTTTTGATTTTTTTGGATTACCACTGGCATTGAGTCTACCTGACACTCGTAGGTTTTATTGAGGTGACAAATGTATTTGAAGAGAAAACAAAGGAGTCCTCCTCCCTTGCTTTCGCAGCCAGGTGTCTGCGGGCTGCCAGCACCCCGATGAGCTGCCCCTTGCGTGCGCAGCTCCCTGCCCTGGGACCCGCTCCTGTCTGCCGACCTCCTTCCCGACCTACAGCCACAGGACCTGACACCCTGCACCGGGGATAAGTGCAGAAGCTTGCCCCCTGGGTCTCGGTTCCTCTCTGTCTATACTCACAACATTTGCTTCAGCTTTTGTGGCCAAGGTGCTGGCTGGAAGCTGGTGCCGATGGTCACCTGCTGGGGGCCTGAAGTCACGCTCGGAGCCACGATGTGCACAATGAAACCTCCCACCTCCAGGAGCGGCCTTTGTTCCTGCACCTGTAGTTTTAAAATCAGTTTTTTTTGTTGTTGTCTTTACACTTAAATTCATCATTTTCATCTGCCAAGCTGATCAACAAGCCAGAGAGCTCTGTTGTCCTGTCTTCCTCATCTGCATCCCCCTAGTCTTTGTGCCATCTGCAGGCTTTATACGGTGTGGTTTTATGTTACTTCCCAGGCCATTGATCGAAATGCTTTACAACCTGGCCTGAAGACCAGATCCTTTGGTACCCCATTAGCGCTGCAACAGCGCACAGACCCCAAAGTCGCAGTGCCGCTCTGAGATCCACCAGCCGGTTTTAAGCCCACGTAAACCGTGCCGTGTCGCAGTGTTGTTCTGCTGTCTTACTTGCACACGCTGCCGAAATCAGGAAAGCAACGTTTTGCTTCCTACAGTAAAATCCAGCGGACCGGGTTAATCTTTCCTGCAGGAAATGTCTGCAGCTGAGGTAAGGAAGCCTCAAGTTTCAAATGTGCCCCTTTGTATTGAAGATAAAGAGAGGTGGGGAGGGACCTGAAGGAATTAGGACTGGAGTCTGCAAGGAAGACAGAACTGCTGTGCGTTTTTGCTGATATTTCAGGAAAACAAGTTGCTTTTGCTGTGTTGAGGACTTTTGCATTTGTATGCAGAAGAAAAAGACCCAGTTAATGCCTAAATCACTATACTAAGTCATTCACATAATAATATATTTATGCACTATCTATATTATGTATTTCTGACATATTTAGCATAAACGTGTTTTAGGAATTTGCTAAAAGATGAAAATGTGTTGAAGTAAATATTTTTTCAGTAATTTTCACATATAGAATAGAAACCTCAGGCATCTCAGTAACCTTAAGACAATTCCTTTTCCAAGTCAGAAACCCCGAATATTGAGATTAACATTCAGGTGGCCACACAGGCACCAGAGATTTAACACTCCAATTAATATAAACCAGAGACTGACATTTGAAATAGGTTTTTCTTAACACTGCCAAAATATAAATCTCTGCTTAAGTGCTAATAGTTTGTGATTTATTATTTAGTGTTATTGATGTCTGTTTCTTATACTGCCCAATAGAAAAACAATATTTCCTGCTGAAATCTGGACTGAGAATCTTGCTAAGAAGAATCTGAAGTAAATTTGTGCAAATAATGTAGGGTTTTGTTCAGTGCCTGGAAGAATTGTTTCAGGTGAAAAATTGTGCAGGTTCCCTCCATCCCTCTTTATCTGTCTCCTTTCTTTCTCTCTCACAAAGGTCTCTTTAAAAAATCTGTTTTTGGCTCAAAAACCCCTTCAATTTTCCATACATTTTAATGGTTTTAAAATTAAATATTCTAAACCAAATATATGTATATATATATTTCCTGTATTAAATATCAGAGGATAAAGTGTTTTTTTTTTTTCCCACCTCTTTGACCTTGGTCATCCTCTGAATTTTCCCTGTCTCCTGAATGAGAGATTGCAGCCTCCCCTGTGGTCTGCCCAGCGCACGTTCCCGAGATGCTGGTGCTGGTGGTGCTGCTGGTGCTGCTGGTGCTGCTGGTGCTGCTGGTGCTGGTGGTGCTGGTGGTGCTGGTGCTGCTGGTGCTGCTGGTGCTGCTGGTGCTGCTGGTGCTGCTGGTGGTGGTGCTGGTGGTGCTGCTGGTGCTGCTGGTGCTGGTGGTGCTGGTGGTGCTGGTGCTGGTGGTGCTGCTGGTGCTGGTGGTGCTGGTGGTGCTGGTGGTGCTGGTGCTGCTGGTGCTGCTGGTGGTGGTGCTGGTGGTGCTGCTGGTGCTGCTGGTGCTGGTGGTGCTGGTGGTGCTGGTGGTGCTGGTGCTGGTGGTGCTGGTGGTGCTGGTGGTGCTGGTGGTGCTGGTGCTGGTGGTGCTGGTGGTGCTGGTGGTGCTGGTGGTGGCGGGGCTGTGGCAGCGTGCCGTGGTGGGAGCGCACGGGGCCCTCACGTGTGCGGTGCCACCAGCCCACCCGTCGCGCGGTGAGCGGGGGGATGCTGGGCCCGGCTGTGCCGTGTGGCAGCGGCACCACCACATCGCTCACGGCACACCGGGACACGCTCGGGGGTTTCACCCCACCACGAGCGCTCTGCGGACGAGCAGATCCGTAGTGCAGAGCGAGGGGCGGGAAAGGCGCTGTCCTGGGGAACAGGAGGCCCCGTGGCAGCTTGCAAGCAAACCGCGAGCATCATCCGCTGATGCCCAGTGGCCTCCCTCGTCTGAGGAAAGGACGTTTCTTCGGAAGCAGCCGTGCTTTGCGTGGCAGCACCTTCTGCCATTTTTTCATACAGAAATACCAATCTTTGACGTTTTTTCAAACTCCTCCATCTCATCCTGAGGCTCCATGTCTGCCTCCCCCCGCGGCATGCAGGCCTGCTTCACCGCAGCGGGGCGGCCGCAGCGCCCTGGGCCTCGTGGCCTGCTCCGGCGGCGTCACCCCCCTCAGCCCCGCCGCCAGCGCTGCCTCCGTGCCCGTAGCTCGCTGCCGCGGATGGGCCCCGGCTGAACGCCCACCGGCAACCAGGCCCCGTGTGTCGTCCCCCCTGCCCTGCTCGTGGCCCGGTGGGAGGGCTTCTGTTCGCTTCATTTCCGCAGCATGGGGCTGTCCTAGCCCGGGGGGCTACCCCGGACACGTGCCCATAGCGGCCGAAGGAGGCGAGGGGAAGAGACGTGTCCTGGCCGACGGTCTGTGGGGGAAGCATGGCAGACTTAGCTTAGGAGCAGGAGGAGAAATGGTTTGAGAGGCCGGGCGCAGGCATGGCTTTCTGCTCCCGAGCAGGAGCTGAAGGCTGCAAAGCCTCCATTATCTCTTAGGGCTGCGGTTAATGCAGCATTTATATTTACTTCCCCAATGTCAGAAGCATGACCAAACCCTTGAAAAGTGCCAGCCAGACAATTGTCTGGGGTACGATTATAAAAAATAATTAAATAGGACCTATTCCTTTTTAATTAGATTGCATCAGAGCTTCTTTTGCTTCAGAAAAGATGATTCGGTTCAGTTAGCTTTATTCTCAGATGTGAAGCATTCTAACATACTATTTTTTTTTCCTTTGCTAAATTAATTTAATTAAAAACACTATTTTTTGTGAAACAGGGTACTGTAGCTTCAAGAAATGAATATTCATATGCAGAGTACTTGGGAAAAAAAGCAATGAAAATAATTTTGATAAGTAAACCTCAAACTGAATATGTCTATTGTTGCTCTTGCCCTGAGGTTATATTTTTAATTGCATGTAATAAATATAACTTTATTAATTAGAAATTATCTGGAAAGGAAAGAGTCTCTTTTTTTCTTCATTCTTTTTGGTATGCAGAGGCTTATAATAAAATTACTGTTCCTAGCAGTAGGTACATCTAATCTACCTTTCCTTTTGTGCTCTTAGGCTGGCAACAAAGTCAAGAATATATATATTTTTTCTTGCTTGTAGGTGTTTTTTTTGGTTTGTTTGTTTTTGTTTTTTTTTTTTCCTGAGATTTGGAGAAGCAGGTTTTTAGCCCTTAACTGAAAGGAATTGGGGAAGTTTCTTGTGTGACTATTTCTTAGGGAGATTTTTTTCCCCCAGGCCTGTGATGGGAATTCACTTGCTAAGGAAACCAATGTGTCCATAATTTATATTCTTTTCTTCTTTGCATCAGATGTTTGTCTTATTTCTTGCAATGCCATGATATTACTTTTCTATTCTGCAAAATGTCTTTCATAGGCTAAATACTAACTTGGGGGTATTGATAGGATTTAAGATTGAGGATGTAGGCATAAGACATAAGAAGAAGGGAAATATTAAGGCAAGGCATCTTTTTGTCCTTTCCTGACACTCTTTAATTTAAATGAGAAAAGGAAAATCTGTTGATTTCAGATATCTTCACTGAAGCACTTTTTTTTTTTTTCTTTACATGACAGGTTGAATTGTCCCACAGGTAATAAGACTGAGATGTTTCAATTATTTTTGTCTAGATTTCACAGTAAGAGTAAGAAAACCTTCCCATAGTTTGTGCTGTGTCCCCTTAGGAGCTTCTGAGCAGCAGCTCCCCTGCGCCGCGGCACGGCCCCCCCTGCCCTTCTGGGGGGCTTCTGGTGGGACCCGCTGGGTGCCCGTGGTGCTGGCAGCAGGGGAAGACCGGAGCCGGGAGGGCTCAGTCCGCGCGGGATGGACAGGGCTTTCACAGCTGGAGGTCCGGTGGCTCCCTGTCCTTCTCTGAGGCTCAGCCAAGCATTAATGGGGGGTGAATAAGTTGGTTTGATTTCTGCCCGTCTCCAGCTGCTTCATCTTTCCATTTGCCAGCATGAAAGAGGTGCTTCCAAGGCAGAATAATTTGTAGAGGTTTCTTTCATCCTAACAATGCCAACAAATTCATTTCCCATCATATCGTGTACACTTTAATTTTCATATACACGTTTCTTGACCAAGAATCTAGGCGTTTTCTTTCATGCTCATTTGTAAAGAAAAACAACTTACTCAGTGTTATCAAAACTGATGGTGCTGGTAAACAGCAAATGATTTTGTGGAAAGTGAAGAAAAGCAAACAAATATAATAAAGTATAACATTTTTTCCCCTTTCCTTCTGGTCTGGTTCCTTGACCCAGTTCATGCTCTGGCCACACAGGCAGCCAAGCCAAGGACAGGGAGAGGGGCATGGAAACAGGAGCAGGTGTGGCTGCAGAAGGGGGCTTCGAGCTGAAAGCACAGCGGCCCTGCAGGGGCTGGAGGAGCGGGGTGAGCTGGTCCCGGGGGATCTTTCCACAAATGGCCTGGTTACTCCCAGCAGATCTCATCACTGCTGTTAATCTAAAGCTGTGTTTCTATCTAAGCCCCGAGACATGAGTATGCATCTTTCTCTCCTACTTGTTAAACCTGTGTTACAAATACTGACAGAGGAAGAAAGTGTCTTTGATTTGCAAGCAAAGCAAAAATCTCCACCTGGGTTTAAGAGGGATGAAAAAAAAATAGAAAAAGGCAAAAGTAGAATATAGGGAAAAGTTCAAATCTGTAGCTGGGAAATCAAAACAGGGAAGCTCTCTGTGTCATGAGGAATGGATGGGCAGTGGGGTTAAGCAGGATGAGGAGGGATTCTCTCTGAATAAATAAACTTCCAGCAACGTGATTGGACTGCTCTTAGGCAAAGACCCAATACACTGGGATTCAGGGAGGCTGGAAGTCCTAAATGTGTACTCATGCTCTGTGTGTGGAAAGAAACAGGATGATTTATTCATATCTTACTGTGATAATGAAATACTTTCTATTCCTTTTGTAATTGGGGGGGATGTTAAAGAGCAACTGCTAACCATTTCTGAATCAGCAGGACAACTCACTTTGCATCTAAGATCATTAAAAAAATGGCCAGGAGTCCCCAGGAGCCGTTAACCTCTTGGGTTTGTCTGCCTGCTATTTTTAACAAATTATGAAGCATTAGGAAAAGTCTGTGGGAACAGAGAGCTAACATTGTGCTAGTATTTCAAAAAGGCTTTGGGATGTCCTGAAGTGCCCGTGAGTCTGATGTGATCCCTGGTAATGGATTATGGCAAGTCTGACATATGACTATCTAATGCATGCTCAGGTGATATCTTATCTTTGATTATTTAGTAAAATATGTTATGATGTAATCAATGCCAAATCACAAGATTACAGCATAATTATTGCCAATCAACTTCGCAGAAAGAGTTTTCCTAGTTTGCTTCTGTTTTGGATGCTATCTCACATTCACTTGCTAAAGGCAGCTGAAGAATCTAAAAGTGCCCGAGAGGTTTGTGCTGGTCCTACTGCAGTGTGCAGGGCCACCTTAATGCAGTCTGAGTGGACAAAAATAGCAAGTAAGCAACAAATACATTTAAGCAGTTGCCTATTTTGCAGAAAGTTTCTCCTGTGTTCTTCCAGGGACCTGTCCTTTGCCCAGGACTAATCAGCACCTTTACCAAGAACATAAACCTGATGCAAAAAGTTCTATTTTGCTAAGAGTTTAAGAGAATGCAGCATTAGGCAGTATCTTTCACCTATGACTTGTATTCCACGTGGAGGCAATAGGAGGGAAATTACAGCTAGACGAGTGTGACCTGCTGTGGTCCACAGCAGAGCTGGAAGGAGAATTTAGGTTTCCTGCTCTGGAGGCTGGAGTTGGCCCTAAACCATGGGCACTTCCAGGACAGCCAGGGGATGCTGGTTTAGCTGTTGGTTGAACCGCAAAGATTACCTGAGAGAGAAATTTTGCTTCCACAGCTATAACAGGTCCACCGTGACTCCTGAGAAGCTATGAAGGGACAGAGAACTGAGCGATACGTTTGCTCATGTGGTTACTGGATTTGCTGTCAGACCTGTCACGCTGGGGGCCCCACATGCGGATTGTCTCCGTGCTCCGTGTCAGCTGTGCGGGCACCTATTTCTTTACCAGATTCTTACTCAGATTTGCAGGACGGGGTCTCAATGACTTGTTAGGGAAGCAGTTGGGGACTGACAGACAGCGTGGGTAGAAGGATGTGCTGCATGACCCTGGATGGCAGGAGGTAACACAGCCACGCACCCCCCCATGGGGCACGCAAAGGCTGAGCCACTCATGGCACCCACAGATGGAGAGTTAGGGATAACTTTGGCCAGCAGCGTGGGGCTGCTAGCTGTGCCCGTGTGGCTGGGGCTGCAGTGGGGCTGCAGGTCCGATGCCCTTCAGCACAGGGATGCCTGGGGGCCTGTGTGCCACTGGGGAGGTGATGCTGCAGGCGGCCGGGCATTGCCTGGGATGTCCTGGGAAATAACAATGCCCTGGCCCAGGGGGCCTTTTAATGGATTTTACCTTTGTAGGAAATTGCTAAAAGCACTGCAAAAATGCATGATGAAGATAACAGTGCAGCAAGAGAATTGCAGTGAAGCCAGATCTCAATCCAGCATGAAAGAGGTTGTGTTCTCTAAGGCTGTGTAGGGACTTGCATTTCTCATCATGCTTAACCTCTTGAAAATGTTGGCTGAGCTGAACTTAGTGCTGACCCGAGATACCCAGGTGCTTTAAGGTGTTACCACTGCTTCCTTGTAGAGCGTCATGGAATCTTTCATGTTTCCTGCCATAGCCATCTAAAACGAAGAGGATTTTGGGAGCGTTTTCTGAGTCAAAGATATGATCTCTCAAGATCTTAGCAAAGAAGTGAGAAACTTTTAGGCTAGATAAAAGACCTAGTTAAAAATAAGAACAGTAAAAAAAATATTAAACAATGCTTAAATGAAAATAAAGGGCCCTTTAAAAAGCTCCCAAGGTCTGGCAGCACCATTGCAGATACCAGTCGCTCCTGAGCAGACAACAGTCATTGAGATCCTGGCATGGGTGATACGTCAATATTTACTAAGGGAATGTTCCCTCGGGAGTACCAAAACCTTTTTAAAAGGCACATTTTTTACTGGAGCTTTTAAAATATCGCTGATGAAAAACTAATGGAAGTGTGAATGTCAGCCTTTCGCAGCCGAAGGGCACAGTCCCCCGTGCACATTAGCGTTCCCTCAGATGCGTGGCGCATGGAGCAGCGGCACAGCTTTCCGATGCAGGAGCTCACCGAGACCCTGGCAGTGAAGCTGTTGGGTGCCTGTGTTAGATTTGCCTCCATTATCGTGCGATAAAATGGGACCTGGAGGCAGAAATGGGTTTGCAGCTGTGCACCGCAGCGGTGAAGCCTGACGAGGGGCGGCAGCAGCAGCAGCGCCGTGGTGCCGGGACCTCAGCCCCTCCTTTGCAGCCAGGGCTGACCAGGGCTGCCTCTTGGTGTCTGCCAGCCACCGGGTGATGGGGAGCGTTACTTACTCAGCCCATTAAGGCAGGGATATCTTAAGAATAAGATACTAAGTATGTAAGTAGTCATTATTCTCTCTCTATATTTTTTTTCATATGAATCATCATTAGACCAAAGCAGCAGGAACGAAGCTCCTTAAGGGACCCCTTTGCCCCACAGCTCACCTGCCTGCTGCAGGAAGGCGCTCCAGGGAAGCTCAGTGCCTTTTGGTGGCAAAACCACAAACTGAAATGAAGGTGAAGGAAACCTGCTCTGAGGCCTCCTGTGAGACACAGCCAGGACACAGCCGTGCTGCACAGCACAGGTCGGGGATTTCGGCTATGGCCGGTGCATTAAAGCACCATTCAGCAACCGTTTCAATGGCTATTCCTTTCAGCCCTTTCACTTTCAGGCGACTGATGGCAGTTGTTTGTCCAGCTGCTCTCGGGGATCATCAGGGTAACACAACACCTCACCAGCGTGCCTGTGGACATCACTCCATGGGTTTTGGAAACAGGAACTGAAACACTCTGCCACAACTGTCACACCTTTCCCTCGCCTGCTGCAGGTGCTCGTGGAGAGGCAATGTGGTTAGAAATGAAGTCGCTGCCTTCAGGCAGTGCACCCACCACCGATAAGCAGTATGCAGCCAGGGCTGGCGTGTCCGCCTCCTTCTGGTCACCCAGCAGTGAGGGAGGGACGGGGAGGTCTCTGGAGCAGCTGGGGAGCGTGGTCAGGGAGGTCTGCTTGCTGGGACCCAGTGCCCTGAGACAGCACTGGTGAGCTGAAGGGCCGCTTTCTTTAGTGAGCGTTCACTGATGTCAACCAAAAGTTAGATGTTGCTTTTCCATTGCTTCAGGTTTTTGCAAGCTGCACAGCAACCATGATGGGTAAAAGCAATCCCCATGAAATGCAACGATATATCTAAGCCTAGATTTAAAAGATGTGTAAATAGCTTGGCAAAACCATAATTTTCCTGAGCAAGCACTTATGCAAAAATGACAGATGGCCCCGGTGGCTCCATGCACATACAGGTGCAGGCGGTCAGCTAACTCTTTTTCACATCTTTTGTTAGAGCTGTTCAGTAGCTCACTGAATTTTTCAGCCGAGTTTTTCCTATCTTGGATGTTCAGGTCCTAAAGCATCGCGTCATGAAGGTGCATCGAACACCTGAAGTAGGCTGGCAAAAAAAAAAAAAAAAAAAAAAAAAGAGCCAGGCATGCTTGCTGGCAGCAGGGTGCGGAGTCCCTGCCTGCAGCGCCGGCGTGGCGGAAGGGCTGGCCGTGCTCCAAAGGCTGGCTGAAGGCTGGCCAAAGGCTGGCCATGCTCCGAAGGCTGGCTGCGCTCCCGAAGGCTGCCCGTGCCGGCTGGCTGCATGGAATGCGCTTCCCCGCGGCTCTGGGAGCAGTGGGACGCGCAGCACCTGGGGAGGCTGTTTAATAAGCTCTGCCTGCTGCCGCCTGCCCACCGTTGTTCCTGATTAAGTCTTCAAGTGTAAAGTAATGTGAGGTGAGGGAGCGCAGTCCCATGAAATTACCTTTCCATTAAATTCCTTGTCATAAATGAAAGGGAAGGTGTTTAATTCAAAGCAAAGGTGAATGAGATAAATTTACTATAAATCCCTTCTGAGCTGCCCCTTTGCTGAAGTTTTGTGCTTGCAGCAGCACGTTATGTGCCCTGTAGCACCGAAGGCTTTTGATCTGGCAGGTCAATACTTCTTTCCCTTTGAGCCGATGCTACAATGAATTGCTTCATCTTCCTCGGTGGGAATGCACATATCCCATTGAACTGGCCTCCCACAAAAACTCCCACTATTGATCTAATTTATGAATGAGGTCCTTGATTAAATTACCATTGATGGATACTGCATGTCGAGCAGAGGCAAATGCCAGGAGGATTATTAGAGGGGGGGGTTCTGAATTACTGAACGACTTTTATTGTGTTTGAAGCCAGCTCCGCACTCATTAACTGGGAGCAGGGACTGGGGCTGGTGACACCGGGGAGCTGGGAGGTCCCTGTGGCACCCGCCACAAGCTGGAGGCTTGTCTGGGTGCTTCTACCTCTAGCGCTCTGCGGACATCTCTTTCTGGTGGCTCTTTGCTGGGAGAAGTGACGCCTCCCTGCTCTCTGCCCGGGGAATGGCTTTTCCCTGTCCCCAGCAGCAGCCTCAGCTGTGGAGTTTCCCTGGTTCATCGGGGGTGCTCTGCAAAATCCCTCCTTGCTGGGGCTGCAGCACACCAGGAAGATGCGGGGCAGCTCAGGAGACGTTACTGATCCAGAGATACGGCTGAAATGTTTGTGCCCCAGATACCACTGAGCTGCTTCACGACGCTCTGCCTTGCCCCATCCTACAGGTCGTCATGGCCCCAGTTCACACAATGCTTTTGTAAAACAGAAGGGTGCCAGAGACCCCCAGCAGTGTCTCAGTGGCTCTTGATGTGCACTTCTCCCCCCTTCTTGCTGTTCTGTAAGAGGGAAATCAGGGGGCTGTGCGCGCAGTGTGGGGAAGCCCCCGCATGGGTCGGGTGCCGGGGGACACAGACGGTGCTGCCATGGGCTCTGCCACCAGCAGAGCTGCCGTGGGATGCGCACAGCTTTGCAGGCAGATGTTGCTCACCAGCCTCGGCTCTCACCTGCCGCTCCCAGCACCCGCCTTTGCCCCGTGTATTCGGCACATTCGGTACGGATCGCTGCCAGGGCAGCATTTGCCTGGTCATTCTCCTTACAGGCTCTGCTGTTGCACCAAAGCCACCGGGCGTTGTTCTGCCTGTGGCAGAAAGCATGTTGCTAAGTTAGTTCTTTTACACCAGAATATTAAATACCATCAGAATATTAAATACTGCATTTAAAGATAATGTTCTGCCATTTAGAATGAAGAATGCAGTATGTGTACGTGCGTTCATACTGCCAGATGAACAGCTGGAAAAGGGCATACAAATATGATTGTATCTGTGAAGTCACGGATGTGTGGGAGATCTCTATGTTTTATTCTATTCCTGTACTGCAGGTGTTGGTTAGATGATCCTTTACAGTGATTTGAAAAGGCAGGTGGGCAGTTTGGGTTGAGATTCAGCGATTTTTTTTGCAAATTCTTACTTGCTGTGTGACTCTAGGCAAATAACCTAATTTTTTTGTGAATCTATTTTACACCTATAAAGAGGGGATAATATCTTTAAATGGTGATGGTAACTTTCTGCAAGCAAGTGTGACTGTTATGAGGCTGAATAGTGATAAAACACCCCAACACTACAGTATCTGAGAGACGTGTGGTATTGAAATCCTATAAATATTTAAATGAAGCATATATTGGCACAGGCGTAAACAGATAAAAGTTCGTACTGTGCACACAAAGCATAATCCTGTGGGATTCATTTTAGTAGGTTTCATCAGACCGAAGACAAGTTAATAGCTTTATAGCAGATTTCATGAAAAGGTAAGTCAAGGGTACACGTACGTCCAAGTGACTGGAGCATCCCTGTTTTCCTGGATGACACAGGGCTGCTTCCAGCACGTGGAAAGAATTGGAAGAAATCCCTGCTTCGAGGGAAAGCTGCAGGATCTTAGCACTGAGCCTGGTGTTTGGGGAGGGGTCTGAATCCTCTGCTCATCTCCTCTCTCCACATCCCCCCAGGCTGGGCTCCTGCTGCAAAGTGCCTCTAAGTCACATGCGGGGTTTCTGCCACTCCTAGCGGTTTTGAACTGCACAGATGGAACATCTGCGTCCCTACAGTTACACATACACGCCTGTGCACACACAGGCACGCACACACTTGCCCCTTTTATCCCGAGCTCTTCCAGCCTCTTGGACATGACCCTTTCTTCCACTCCTGCTCCATGTGTACCAAATTTTGATGCTGCTGATTTGCTTTTTTCTGTGACTACAGTGGTAAATGTAGTGACGATGAGAAGAAATATCTCACGTGTAACATGAACTGCAAGCAGATTCATCACCACCCTAACAACAAGAAACCTAACCGAAGCAGGGCATCAAAAATGACATTTCTTCTCCAAAAGCTGTTCACTGCATGTGGAAAATAAAAACCCTCCTGGTGTTATGCAGAAAAGGGGAAAATGAATACGTTAGAGCAAAAGACAGAAAAGGTGGGGGAACAAAGGTCAGCCAACTGCCGAAAAGCAGAAGGTCGGGTAGTGTGCCAGAAGTCAGAGGGTTTCACAGCAGAAACTCGCGGCTGGCGTAGCCAGGAGGAACGAGGCACCGCCTGGGTAATGAGGTGCACGTCTCTTTTCCTTTCTCTGGCAGCAAAGTAAGATGCTTTTTGTCTTGGCTTGTTACAGGAAAAGATTAAATACACTGGTAATCACAGAATACAGTGGAAGCAATTGTAAGCTGAAGAATATGAGGGAAAAGTAAATGAGAAAAGAGAAAAAGATACGATGTGAATAATAAATGAAACGAATACAAATAGCTAAGTAGGCAGCAAATTAGGATATAATTATATCATTTTAAATAAAGATAGTAAGAAAAGTTCAAGCAATTGGCATAAAAGTTCATGTTTGATTGCGATGCTCTTTTCTGCCCCTAAAAGACGTAAAACTTTGCACTAAGGGAAACTCTGGAATAATTTTTATAGCTCTCACAAAGTCATGAGTAGGACTGTGGCTTATTACAGCTCAGTGTAGTTACTGAAACTATCTCCCCCAATTCTTAATTCATGATCAGGGTTATTACTTGTATTTGTAAACCTTTACCAGGTCTATAACAGATTTTGAAGAGAAGTGTTATCCCACACGAATTTGATATGTTATACATATATGGAAAAAAATATGAAGAAAGGTAGTGGCTGAGAGACCAAATAGACAGACAGCATTTATCATTATTATTGATGCCTTAGAATTAGTATAGTTCAGTTGGAAGGGACCTACAAAGATCATTGAGTGCCTGACCACTTCAGGGCTAACCAAAAGTAAGCATATTATAAAAAGCATTATCCAAATGCCTCTTGAATACTGTTAGACGAGAACCATCAATGGTCAATAATGATTTAACACATTTAGCATCACATAGTACAGGTTTCTGTCCAGGCAAGTTTCAGATCTTAAAGCTGTTAGCTGTAAATTAAGTTATCATATGGAGAAAGCACGCAGCAAAAATATATATGGGGAACAATATACCAGCTAACTTGTTAGCAAGTTGTGTTCTCCTTTACCAATAAGTAGCTGTCAGCAGCCTGACAAAAATGCTCTGAAAATAAGAAATTTACAGCAGGAATAAATGGAAATGAAAATACCTCAGGGCACTAAGAAATTCAAACTGTGAAAAAGAAATGTGTAAAGTTTAACCACCACTGTGGGGCACTTACACTGTGACAGCCTCTGCTTATTTGCCTGCGCAATGTGGAAGTGAAGCAGAAAATTCAGGGGTGGGCGTGGAGGATCAGAGGGGACACAGCAGAGCCTGGGGACAGCACCACAGAGCTGTGTGGGCGAAGGGGACGCTGCTGATAGGGAAGTTCAGTTTCGGGCATGCAATGGGCAGGCAGATGAGCAAGAGCTGCTCCACATGGCAACAGCCGGCCCTTGGGAAGGGCTTCCATACAGAGCACAAAAATCCTTTTTAAGCCCCTGCTCTACATCTTCTGTGCCCTTGTTATTGTGGGGTGACCATATCAAGCACTCGCCTGACGGGCTGGAACCTGCAGCCCAGCACAACACCGATGAACCCTAATTACACTTTGCAGTAAAGGAGATTGGTAGGTTTTGTATTTAATCATTGTATACCGTCTGGCAAAATCTGATAAAGTGCTTCAGAAGAGCTGACAGCAAACAACTTTTTAGTGTGAGCTGAATGAGAGCGAACAAGAAGTTCATTTTTCCAGAAGGTGGGGGTACCCTGCAGCGCCGTGGGGTCGGGGGGGAGCACTGGGTCATTGCGCCAAGGGGCCAAGGAGGTTCCAGCGACGGGGCAGCCATGGCCTTGTCCTCGTGTCCAGGAGCACAGGCTGGGGCTCTGGTGTGGGTGCACATTCATCACCTCCAGAATTACAGCCTTGCAGTGTCACAAAGCAAACAGATGCCAGGGAGTGGCTTCACAGCCTGGACACATCTCAGTCTTTCGTATGTATCTCATTAGTTTTGAACAGGGGCTCACAAAAATCTAACACCTATCACTAAAGCTACAGACAGGATCCAGGCATGAACATTCAGGTGAAATGCTGGGTCTTGTGCATTACAAGGAGGCAATTTTACGTGACTGGACTTTGCTTTCATTGCAATTTAATGTTCTCAAACACTTTGAAAAGTGCCTGGCATATAAATTACTTTCACCTCACAGACAAGTTTTCTAAGAAAATGAAATACATGTGTCTGGCTCTCTGTGCACGTGTGTTGTCAAGTCTACTGAGCAGCAGTAGACAGATTTTCCAAAGAGAAGAAGGAAGAAAATTATTTGGGAAAATTTCCCAGTGTGAGCCCAGCAGAAAGCTGCTCTGTTAGCCCAGCCAGCTGGCTAGCGCGCATTACTCTGGACTAGTCACCAAATATACACAAATTGGAAAGAAATAGGCTCCATTAAAACCTCTCCTCACAAAGGGGAAGTGCTTGTTTTTTGCCTGACACTTTGGAGTAAGAAACTAAATGCAACTTGAAAAGAGTTGTCTGAGGCCAGCAGTGGCAGAGTGAGAGGGCTGGGGCTCCCAGCACACATGGGGCTGGTGAGCAGAGGGCACCTGCTGGCCCCGTAGCAGGCACCTCACCTGCTTTGACACCAGTTTTTCCTAAAGCAACCCCTCTAAAGGTGATAACATTGATATCACTGTTACCGTGTATTTGACTTTGCTTGCTTTACTGCTGCAGATTTATGCAGAAACTTTGGCAAGAGAAACAATGGCTCTGTTCACTGTTCCTCTGAGACCTGGGGACATGCTCAGGCTCTGTTTCGGGTATGAAAGCCACCACTTGGTCCAAGGGAACCGCATGAACTCTTAGGGGAGGTGATGAGCTGCCGTTCGGTGGAGCAGTGAGCTCACCCACATACACCGAGGAGGCCCAGGGAAATGATGGGAGGAGGCCTAGCGCCACGAGGAGCCTGCACGGCTGCTCCCAGGCCCGTCGGAGGAGAGCAGCAGCCCACCCACGGCCCATCTCCCAGTCCCAGAGGTCACAGAGGAACGGTAGTGGGTAGGGGAGCCCACAGAATGAAGTGCTGAGGGACCAGCACCCTCCCTGCACCCCGGGAGGCCCCAGCAGAGCCATCAGCCCTGTTGTACTGATGGAGGCCCATCAAGGTGAGCAGCAGTATGCTCCAGTGCCTGCCAGGAGTGGATGAGCCGATCCTGTGCTGAAGAAAGGTTTAATTTGGCCAGATCGTGAGTAAGGTAAGTGCTGGTTTGTTTGCTAGCCCTTTTCTGTGGCAATCTCCAGGTCACTCTGCCTCGCCCATGCCCGCTTTGTGCTTGCAGTGCGGGTGCTCTGTGGTGCAGGAGGTCCATGTGCTCAGGATGCTTTGAGGGAGCAGCGGGTGGGCAAAGCAGAGAAGTAAATGTTGTTCTGCACATAGTGGGGAAACCCCGATGTCCCAAGAATGTTTCCTAGGCATGCTTAGGCTGTAAAAGTACCAACTGTTTGGCTTCATGTACGTGGCAGTACTGAGGGTTATTTGTGTGTGGCACCTTCAGAAGTCTGGTTGCCAGTGCTCTCACTAAGTCCATATTATGTGGTTATGCCCACCCCACAACTCACCAGAAACAGAATCACAGAATCATCTAGGTTGGAAGAGACCTCCAAGATCACCCAGTCCAACCAAACTATGTCCTTGGTGGCAACACAGTGAAATATGTACCCTGCTGAAGAATACAGCAGCACTCAGAATGGTCAGACTGTGTGCTAATACCTACAAAATCTCAAAGGAAAGCTGGCAGTTTGTGTCTATTAGTGGTTTAAATAGGCTCAGATTTGCTAATACAAATGAAAATGACAATAGCTAGCAATACTGTGGCAGTAAAATTTGCAGATTTTTAATTTCATTGTAGATTAAAGTGAACTGGGACTCAATCTGTGTGTTTGAAAAATGACATACTTCATAAATATTTAGTGTGTCAGACTGGCTAGTGCAGATGTGTCATAATAAAATTTGAACAAAATTGGTCTTCCTCCAGCCATTAATAACTTCCAAGCAAGTCACAGTATCACAGTAATGAAAATTGATCAGTGCCAAATGACTAAACTGTAAATGGCAGCCAGCAACTTGATCCTGTTTGTCCAAGCCTGGATGAGGCACTGGTTGAAGCCAAAGCTGGATCCCTGGAAAAGCCTCTGCAGGAGTCGGAGTGCTGCTGGGCGTCTGGTGCCAGTGCACAGGGGCTGCTGGGTGCCATTGGGTGCGTGGGTGCAGTTGGTGCATGGGAGCTGCTGGGTTCAAGGTGCGGTTGGGTGCACAGCAGAGGCCAGACTGAAGGGCAGGCGGGCGTTGCGTTGCCTTTGCCGCTGGGGAGCAGGAGGCTCCCGCACGGGCGGCAGCCAGGGTCTGTGCGGCAGCGCGGCTTTGAACATCCAGCTGGTGGGTGGCGATGGTTTTCTCTCCCATATTCGGAATCAATTCTGAGTACTGCATTCCATGGGAGAAATAGGCAAGCAAACAGAAGTATTTTCAGTTCTCCCAAGTTGATTATAGGACAGTTTTGCATAGAAAGAAATGGCACTTTATTCTCATGTCTAGATTTAATAGACATGGACCAGTAACCATGTTAAAGGGGATGTGCTTATACTGCATAATCATTTTCAGACATACAGTTTTTAAAATTTTAGATAAATTACTATTTTTCTAATGCACATCCCTCTAATATTTTTCTGCCTCTTTCTGAAATGTTTGTTAACATATGAGAAACTTCAGACATATGCTTTATTTTTCTTACATCTTTTTCTCTTTTTGAAATCTACCATCTTGTCTTGTGCAAAACTTATGTTATCAGGTATATGATGTGTCTTCGGTATGCAGTATGGGTTTGCTTCAAAACTCTCTGAAGTTAATGGGAGAATTTCCACTGACAGCAGTACATCTGAAATGAAGACAGAGCTATGTCTGGAGACATGGAAGTGCTCTAAAGTCTAATTTCAAAGTCTAATACCACATAGGAAGTCTTCAGGAACTCAGATTTCATCTGGCAGATGTGTGACCTATACAGAACGCTTGCAGCCATCATGCTCTATGGTCTCCCAAATGTCCTCTGATCTGCCTCATATTTCAGTTGATGCTTCCTCCCAGAAGTCTTAGGCAAGAAGATGTCTTAACACAGTAACAAAAATTTGAGTCTACTTTGCATTATATCATAGAAGTATCCTATAGGGCTAAGACACAGTGCACAACGTCCTGGACACCTGCTTTTTGTCCTGTTACAGACAGTTGGGCTGTTGGATCTGTGGTTTGACCCGGTATAGCCTTTCTTGCAGTAATAAATACAGTTTTTCTTCACATGGCAAAAATGTCATGGATATTTTTCTAAGGAAAAATATTACAAAGAGTATATGGGAGCAACAGGTTTGTGTGTCCATACCAGCAGGGACACATGGAGCATTAACTGAGGGAAAATCTTGCCAGGTTCTCTGCAGTAGCCCTCAGTTCTCAGTAGCTATATAATTATTAAAAAATTAAAATACATCTGTGAAAGCGCAGCCACATTTTAACTCAATAGGTGGGACAATCCAGGCACATCCAACAAACTTTTCTCATCCCTCCGCACCCTGACCTTCTCCTAGACCATCTCTCTGTCACTCCCTGTGCTGAGAGCAGCTCTGAAGGCTTTTCTTGATGTCTCAAGCAGAGGAGCAACCTGCTGAGAGTCCTTTGGCCATCTTTGTCCTAGGATAGGTAGGTTTCAGTACCTAGCAGGTTTTTCAGAACAGCCAGACTGGATCAGCTGGTTTTGCAGTTATTCCAAAGGCAGAGAAACACTTCAGGTTCAGTACAGTCCCAAAAGGAGATTATTTCTGCTGAGAATGACCGAATAATGGGAGAATAATCAAAGCTAATAGCTGTTTGGTTGCTGAAGTGTACTTCGGTGGTAGGAGTCTGTGATCCATGTGATTGCTGGGGAGTGTAGCTCCACAGCACAGCCAGACGGCGCTGGCACACGTCTTCGCGCCGAGCCAGCCTGGGCCCTCTCGGCTGCATCTCCTGCTTGAGCTCTGAAACCTGTTGCTCGAATCCAACCTGAGTGTTGGGTCCCTGCACTGCCAAGTTTCCAACCACAGTTCTAAGTCCAGCCCAGTGCTCTGCCGTGCGCTTCAGGGCTTCATTCTGAGGAGATGCTAAGGACACTAAAAGTCAGTAGCAGAAAAGAGGAGAAAATGGATGAAATTATGCATTAGTAAACAGATTATATGGCTATGCTGTCCTTGAATTTTAAACAGAGACGTATAATTCAGTCAGGTTCAAAACAGAGTAAACTCTGACCCTGTTCCTTGGTAGGAAGCCACCAAGAGCAGCGGCCCAGTTACTTGTCTGTCCCGTGAAAGGGAAGGGAGTCCTCCGTGTCAGGCCCAGGGGGTAGGGGCTGCCACTGCTAGTGCTTGGCCGGAAAGCACTGAGCTCTATAATCATAGAATCATAGAAAGAATCAGAATCACAGAATGGTTTAGGCCACCCATGCCCAGCCCCCTGCCCCCAGCCCCATCCAGCCTGGCCTTGGGCACCCCCAGGGATGGGGCAGCCACAGCCCCTCGGGGCAGCCTGTGCCAGGGCCTCACCGCCCGCAGACGGAAGGATTTCTTCTTTACATCTAATCTAAACCTACCCTCTTTCAGTGTAAAGCCATTACTCCTTGTCCTATCACTACACCCCCTGACAGAGACCCTCCCCAGATATTCTGTAGGCCCCCTTTAGGTCTGGAAGGCCACTGTAAGGTCTCGGAGGAGACTTTCCAATCAAAATTGGAAGATGAGTTTTAGAAAGATGTGCTTTTGGAAAGAAATTTTCTGGATGCTTGCTTGAAATCATCTCTGCATATCTGTTTCATCAAATTTAGGGACAGAGGAATGTAATTTCGTATTTCTGTAGGCCTTTTTTATATATCTTTAAAAATATGGAGATGAAAAAATACCATAATGTTTCCAATTGACTAAAGACCATGCATGAACAGTTTTTGTCTGTATGGGGGCAAGAACACTCAGGATGACTGAGAGGCTTGTCAGAAGACAAGACACTGGCAGGATGACATCTGTGGTCAGTGCCCAAACCTTCTCCCTGCTGTAATAAATGCAATCAGTTGGTGAGGGTCAGAGTAAAGGACACCTGATTAAAATTCTCACAACATCTGTAAGGATTCGTCTGCAGGGATTCCTCACATATTTCATGACCCTTCCACTTCAAGGATAGTTTTCTTCTGAGAAGGCAGTTAGAAATCTGCAACCTACAACTTGAAATGAAGATTAACTGGAGTGTGTTTTGAACGGCAGCCTCCCACAGACCATTTATTGTTGATTATGATGCTTCCAAATGGCGACGGGCTTGAATTTAGAGAAACAAGATGGCACTGACAGATGCAAACCGTTGCTTTTGGCAGCTGGAAGCTGAGCAGATGAGAGGAATGGCATTTTGCTGCGGAGCTGGAAAACTTGGCAGCAGCTCAGGCTTTAAAAGCCACCACTGTCTCTGGGTGGATGGTTTATAGTCTTCACAGATCGTCAGGCTTCCTAATGGGAAGAGGCTTGAAATTTGGAAAGAAGTGGCAAAACAGTGGTGATGTTCCCTTGCTGATCTCCTTGTAGAAGGAGGTGGCAAAGCCAGGGCTCTCCCAGTGAAAGCACCGCCGGGGACCCCAGGCCCTGCCGCAGAGGTGAGAGCAGGGCCGGAGGAGGCACGGCTGGCAGCGCGGTGGGAGGTGAGACCTCGGTGCCACGGCCGCATCGGGCAGCGGCGGAGGGGGAGCAGATGTCCACGTCTCTTCCTTCTTCTGGGGACATAACCACAACTCGGTTACAGCAGCGCTGTGGAAAAGAATGATTTTAAGCAAACATGAATGTAAAAAACATTACTTTGTGTGCTTGAGATATATTTGGGGCAATATTTCAAACAACAGCATTTTTTTATTAGCATTTAGAGGCTCATCAAATTTGTGGGCTGCCCCAGGCCAGGCAGTGACTGGTGCTGTGCTGGGCAGCCAGTGAGTGGTGTGGGAGCTTTTGCCAAGCTCTTGCTCCGTCGGTGAGGACCAGGCAGAGACCCTGAGGGTCAGCCACCTCCCTGCGCCCCACAGTGCCCCAGACCACAGGGCCTTTTTTTTTTTATTGCTAGTGTTATTTAGACTTCAAAGGAAGTAAAAAGCTGCACTTGTACCTACACTTGGGAAAAAAGAAGGATACACTTTTTGAGGCCTGAACTGTGTAAGCCATTTGTAACTAGATTATGTGGTTCGCTGTTAATTTTCATTAACAGTCTGTAAGCTCATTTTCTTTTTGGAGAAATCTTGCGAGACTGGCAGTCAAACACCAAAGGCACCAAACAGTATAGCTACAAGTATTGTCTGGCTTATTGTATCAAACCTATTTCTTGGTAGTGTTGTCCAAGCATTATATTTGTTTTTTGTGGAAATGCTAAATAAATAGGTTAGCTAAAAAAACCACCACCAACAGCAAAATAAAACATTTCTTTTTGAAATGTTTTGTTTTATAAAATGTGATTTTTTAAACAGTTTTATTTACTGTGTGTTCATGTGCATCTGTGCTTGGTTTTCACTTACTGCAAATCTCATAAATTAATGAATATGCAGCTTTCTGCCTCATTTAGAAGTAACAAGGGCTTTCTATTGAATATGTAAACTGAATCTTTATCATTTAAAATAAATAGGTTCCAATGGTTCTGGTTTCCCTGTCCACTATCCTGCTAAGAAACAGCCTTGCACCTCAGCTCTTCTTTCCTCAAATAGTCTTTTGAAGAAATAAGAAGCGATACCTAATGGGGAGTTTGCTGTACTGTTACAGAACGTGATAGCACCAAAAAGGTGTGAAATCCAAGATCATTTTCTGGTTGTTATGTATTAAATTAGAGTAAAGCTTCCCAAGGTGAAAAGAACCTCTCTCCATTACCAGACTCTTGGCTGTAAAACGTGTAGGTTACATCTCATTATCACTTAAGAATTAGAACCTCAAGGTCATGAATAACAAAATATCTGCCACGACCCTCCACGGAATTGGCTTATTAAGTTAGCTGAGGATATGTGTAATTTTCTATCATTTTTGTGACCTTCACAGATTAAGGTCAGCACAATACATATCAACAGAGCACATACGTTCAGGGCCCTGAGCAAGGGAAGAGACTAGGGGCGTTTCACTTGGCTGCTGACTTTTGCAGGCTGTGGACACTTCTGGTGCTTCCTCGACTGTGCCTTGGGGGTGCTCCGTGTGCTGTGGCCGTGTGGGAGGCAGCCGGACAGGCACGGGGGTGCCTCCTCGCTGGGCGCAGCGTGGGCTGCTGTGGGACAGCCCAACCACAGCCGTAAGTGCCTGCCGCAAAACCAATGGCCCCCAGACTGCAGGGGCTTCTGCAATGCAAGAGGCAACGGTGCAGGAAAGGAAGCCTCAATTTCCCCCTTAGATTTAAATAATATTTCTTTGCATAAGATTTGTTTTCAAGTTTTCTGTGTGTGTGTGTTTGTTTTTATCCCAATAACATATGGTACAGTGGATGTTGCCTAACTGCTGTGAGTAATTTAGCAGCGAGTAGGTGATATTATAAAATACGTACCTTGGCAAATGTGCAAGTCCTTTTAGCAAAATTGATAAGGGAGCAATACCAAAGAGCAGAATGGAGAAGACACTGAAATATGAAAATCCTTTTCTACACCACAATTGTAATTCACTTGTATGCTGTGCAATAACAGGCTTAGTGACCGGTGCTTGCGATATAAAGGTTTAATAAATTATCCAACTGCTTGCTGTAGCCTCTTCTCCAGGCTGCCATCCAGTGAGTTGCAATCGTGCCAAATTGTACATCGGTGCCAGAGTCAGGATTGTGAATATTCCAGTGATTTAGAGGTTTAAGCAACTTAGAAGCTTAACAGACATGGACAGTTAAGGCAATTTCATGGGGAGGTAGCTTTTCAAGTTTTTATCCTGCACTTCCTGCTCTAACTAAAAATGTGCCTGATTTCCTTCGTGATCCCTGAATGAAAGAAGAAAATTCAAAGGCCTTAGCTTTCAGGCAAAAGCTCAGAGGCTCAGTTGTATTATAATTAGATTTATATCCTATTGACCATTTTGTTTTCCCAGGAGGTTTGTTTGTGAGAAAAAGTGTGAGAGATGTGGGCTGTGCCTGGCATCTCCCGCTCGCCCACAGCTCTGTGCACGAGCTGTTGAGAAGCTCAAGATCCCAAGCAAATTCAGTGCCTAATTTGTCATTTCCAGCCTGAGTGCCTAAGTTTCAGCTGCGTCTGCGGAGAGAGTCAGAGATGGAAATCCCCGTTGGTCTGCCCCGAGCCCTGCCTCGAGCCCAGCTCCCTGGCCTGGCTGGAAATGTGGGGTGCTGGAGCTGGCAGGGCCCGGGCAGGCTTCATGGGGGGACGTGGGACACCCCGTCACTGAGGTCCCACCACTGCAGAGGGGAGGGATGTGCTGATTGCCCCACAGAAACCCCCAGGTACAGCCCTGTGCCATGAGAAGCTGGAGTGGGAAGGAGAAGTGAAGAGCGAGGGTGCCCTGATTTCCTGGTTGGCACCGAACACCTCGCTAGGCTTTTGTTTTTAAAAATGCCAGGTTTTCTTTGGAAATCCAGCACGAACAAACATTCTTACTGAGCAAGAAAATTAAAACATAGCTTTTCCAACATATTTGTACCTTGTGCGCGATTGGTTATTACCACATAGATCTCCTGTATTTGCTGATTTCCATGTTTGTCTCTCCCAGTACCAACAGCGATTTTAGCCTGCCTGCTCTCTCTGTCCATTTACAACATGAACAGCTCCAGTGAGCCACCTCCTGCCCACTGAGCTGAGCGTGGCCAGGCCTGGTGTTTCCAAACAAACTCTCTCTCTTCAGTGCAGGATAGTGCTCAGACTTGGAAACTGCCCCAGCTCCTGGCAAGGGCAAGCTGCAAAACCCCTTTTAAGGGGTTTTAACCCCTTTTAAGATGTTCAAGGGAAATTGACACTCTTAAGCTTAACATGTATTCTTTTGATCACCAACATCATTTTTAAAGTAGGAAAACTTGTGGAGATGTGCCTGGAAATCAATTTTTCTGTTTTGCTGACCTTTGTCCCCTACTTCAGCTACAGAAGCAAATTAAATGTGTGCCTGGGGTGCTGCTGCCCGAGGGGTGAACCGAAGGCTGCGAGATGTGGCTGGGCGCTGAGGTCTCCTCTGCCCCTTCCCCTCTGCTCTCCACTGGTCTCCCCCTGCTTGCTGCGTGCTGCCAGGTCTCAGGCACGGCACAGCAGCCTTCCCAGAAAGAGAAAACACTGAGCAGTAAAACCACACTCTGGGCAGCATCTATTTGCGTTGCTGGCCCATCCCCGCTGCCAAAGCTACTCGGGAAATGGAGCTGCTGCGGGATCGTTTGTTGGCGTAAGCAGCACTCTTGATGAGGTTTTGATAGCTGTGGTCCAGGCTCTGTAACCAACATATAATTTATACCAAAAAGGGGCTTTGCAGATGGTGTTGCAGTATAAACAGACAATAATTTGCAACTGCAGTCATATCGGCTTGGAGGAGAACCGAAGGGGCTTTTCCCACTCCTGTTGCAATGAGTCGCAAAACTGATGGGTCAGTTTGGGGTGCAGAGAATGGGGGCAGGGGAACGGAGAGCATGCTGTGCAGCTGGTCTGCCGGCGAGCCTTCCTCGGGCGAGTGTCGTGGTTTGGCTGCGTGTTTTGTTTGTGCTGCTGTATGGCTGCAGCGTGGACCGAACAGTGTGGCTTTTCTTTCAACAAGAATTTGTAACACGATGTCAGAATGAAAGGAGTGAAAACAGAGAAAGATCTGAAAAGTGAGAAAATCTATGTTAAAGAAGAATATTTCCTTTTTTTGTCCTTAGTGCACGGCATTACCCAAACTGAATCCGGAAGCAATGCAGAGCTGTGCCCCGGGCAGGCTCTCTCTGGCTCGCACGGCGCTTCCAGGCTGCACAAGCTCGGTGTCCTGCCCTGGCAGTGTGGTGTTTGCACAGGCCCATCCTCCCCACCTTGTTTTAGGTGGTTTTTCTGCTGCAGGTAATGCCCATTCCACAAATGATTTTGTCACATGAAGTGTTTTTTCCTCCCGGATGTTAGTGAAGGTATTGCAGCAGTGCTTCTGATACTGGACACTGCAGGGCCCTGAGAGGAGCGCAGGTGCTGGTGAGGTCCAACTGATGTTTGCTTCTTCATATGTTGGCTACTTGGCTACCTGCATATTAATCCAGTGTGGTTTTGTGTTTTTGTTGTTGTTATTTTGTTGTTATATTGTTGTTTGGTTGTTTTTTTCTTTCCCTGAGAATGCCTGTATTTTTAATGTGAATAATAAATATTTTTAAGTCAAATACCTTGAAAATTTGATTCATGATACCTCTATTCTATTATTTTATATTAACTAGACTTGAGCAGTTTTTTTTTTTCTCGGTCTGCAATGAGAGAGGAAAGGTGGGCGCTCCTCTGGAGGAGCCAGCAGCTCTCCTGACACCGAGCGGCCGGGTAGCGCCCGTGGTTGTGGGTAAAGGGAGCGGCCTGCCGAGTGCCATGGCAAAATACAGGACTTCTCTGAGAAAATGTTTGACTTTGCGTGAGTGGTGGCATGACCTAGGACCAGGCTGAAAGACGCTGGCCGTGCTGGAACAGCGCTCTGCTGGGCATCCTGCCCCATCCAGCAGCGTGCTGCCGCCCGTCCTGCCTGGCCCGCGGGGAGGGCACAAACGGCCCGCGGCTCCCTCTGCTGCTATGCAGATCAGCATTCACCAGTACCTACCATGTCTACATTCTTCACGAAATAAAATTGCTCCCTGGCCAGCCTTTATTACGAGCAAGCCTTGACTCTTGAGTTCTCATTCTACGGACTTCAATGAATCTCATTTTGGTGAAGTAAATTCT
Source organism: Anser cygnoides (assembly GCF_040182565.1). NCBI lineage: Eukaryota > Metazoa > Chordata > Aves > Anseriformes > Anatidae > Anser > Anser cygnoides. The sequence continues at coordinate 66,070,422 of NC_089877.1, forward strand.
GCAAAACATATGATTTTCCTTGTCAAACCAAAGTGTGCAAATGTGAGATTTTGATGTTAGAGTTTTAGACCAAAACACATTTTGATTGGGTAAATTTTAAAATACTGTCATTTATCAAACGTTTTTTCTCAGTTTCGAAGGAGGTGAAAAACAGTGATTGATACATGGTTGGAAGCTGTTCCTTCAATCTTCACTGGCCTGTCATTAAAAAAAATTGCAGCTCAGTCCATGGCCTATGCATTTTTCTTCTGTGAAATTTTGCAAGGTCAAAGGATTGTCAACGTAACATCAATATCAGCAATCTATTATACTGCATCTTGTGAACAAGTTCAGAAATAACAAGTTTGCTGCTAGCATGGTAATACCAGCTTTCATCTGTCATTTATCAGGAGCAGGAATTGATAAAAAAGAAAGTATATTGCGAGTGCTGCTACTGTGTTGTTTTCTTGTTTGGTTTTGTTTTGTTTTGTTGTTTTAAAGCTGTCACTTATGTCTTCTTCAGCAATACAGCTGCTGCCAGTAGGAGGCTTGGAAATGTTAATTTTTAATTTATAAATATTCTCAGTTTAGCTTCAGGGTACACCAGGGAGTATTTTATGGGGTCATTAATTCTTGTCTTGAATGTGATGTGTTGGTTTCTTCATTCCCTTGGGGCACTTTATTAATAGTCCCATGAAACATGCCTTGAAGTATCTAACAGCAATTAGAACATGTCCCTTTGTTCCTAAATTAATCTTTCTAATTCTCTTTTAAAAACAATTTGCTGAAGAACCCTACATTTAGAAGAGGGTTTGTGCACAAGCTGCAAATGCTTCCTGAAGATGCCCTCAGGACTGAGGGTCTGTGGGTTAGGGATGATTTCCCCTACAGTCGGCCACTTTAATCACCAAAACTGACCAGCAAAATAATCTTTTGATTCCCTTCCACCAGCCTTCCCATCCCCGCAATCAGCTCCTCTGGGTGGTATCAAATTTGTTGAAATATTTTCCTTTTGTAGCTATACAAGGTAGAAAACTTTAGGCTTAAGGAGTTTGTTTGAGATAAATAAATCATGCTGTAGGGGTGCAACAAAATGCCCATGCAGGGAACGTATCACGTGGATAAGGGAGAGCATTAGGTCTCTGCACACACAGAATAGAAAGTGCAACTTCTTTGCTAAACACTGTGTTTTGGCTACTAATGAAGTGCAAGTTTAGACAGTAGTAGTAACATAATCATGGTAGTATATTAGTAAGTGTGATGTACTTTTAACAGAAGTCATTTGTGTGATTCTTAGGAGACAGATGACATGGTAGGCAATGGGACAGACATGCTGTGCAATAAAACTGCAAATGAAGCAAATGGAGTATGGATGGTATGTCTAAATCGGTGGGTTTGGGAGGAGTTCCCTAAGTGATTGAAATGCTAATTCCACCTCTTAATTTCAGTTTAAAGTAATCTGCAGCTCTGATAGTTTTAGTGTGATTGATCCAAATCAGTCTAGCAGAGTTAGCAGGTCGTAATTAGGCTCCATCTAATCTTAACGCAATCTGATGATCATCACCTGCAGGAGGGCTGATGGCCCTTCAAAGGAGGCAGCCCAGGAGGCTCCTGCTCCTTCCTAGCAGGGTGCTGGTGGCTCCTGAGAGCTCCTAGCCGTGTGGTGAGTAAGAAAGTTAATGCATAACGCGGGTAGGTGTTTCAAGGGGATGGATTTATGTTCAGGTTCTGATTTCCATTCATTCTCTCTTTTAGATACTTAAGAGGATGGCAATGGAGTTGCCATAGTAGAAGCGTGACTACTTTATTTGCTTTAATGTGTTTTTGAGAGCTAGACTGGAGAAGGAAGCATAAAGGGAAGCGTAAGCACAGGTGAGAATAAGAAGCTGATAGGAATAAAGGCTGTATGCTCTCCTCTTGTAACAGAGCTTGAACACGTGCACAAGTCACCTCCTGATTTCAGGCTGTGATGTGAGACTTACAGAAGAGCAGGCAGCTTGCAGCAGCAGCTCTCTGTAAGAGAGTGGAGGTGGAGATGTGGCTCTGTGCTGTGCGGGCTTAAACCTGCACCTGTAGGCTCACAGCTCCCCAGCTAGCTCAATGTACTAGTGTTTTGCAGGTAGCTTCCAACCCAAGCTTTCCTTGATCTGAAGGTGAGCTGCCTTGTGGGCACGGTGTTTAGTGCTGCAGCCTCTGCTCCGTTTCCAGCAGCCCGGTCTCTGTGCCAGGCAGTGGGCAGGTAGCTGATGGGCATGGGGCAGAATGCCCATGTGGCTCCTGATGTGACACTTAAGATCACAGGTTATGGTGTGCCCTGCATACAGCAAATACACTTCATGATAGTTAATCCTCTTACGGTGACAGCAGAGATAATATATATATGTGTATATATATATTTAACTTCTGCAGAAGTCACTTAGTTGCGTGAAGGTAGGAATGTTACTGGTGCTCTCCTCAGGGCTCTGCAGACTCAGCCTATTACTCTTCAAGCTCTTTGAGTCTGTCTTTGGTTCATGTCTATTGTCACTTAAACTAGCTGAAAACATGTGAACTGAGCAGTATTTCCTCTTCTGGTTTAAGTAATCATATCTGCCGTATGAAAACCTATGTGATCAACTGAACTCCTGTGGAATTGCTGGTGTATGTTGATCTGTATATGAGTGTTATAATTACAGACTAAATATTTTCACAGTTTAAGTACCAATATCCTGGATTTAAACTTGCACTCTGAAGATATTTTTTGTTGTTGCTCTTTTTGTTTTACTCTTTTCTTAATCTGATGCCTCTGGTTCATGTTATCGTTCTTGCTATTGACTTGTTTGCCTCTTTCCGAAGGCAATCAATTGTAAGTGGAAAGACAGTGAATGTTTGTGCTCCCTCCAGAGAGAGGTTTTCAGTCCATGTGGGGAGTTTTTTATTTGCAGGGTGCTTTTTCTCTTTAAAACAGCGTAATCTTCATCGTGCTGATATTGATGTGCTTCTTAATAAGGTTAAAAGTGATACAGAGCAAAGCAGTAAGTGCATTGACTCAGCATAGCTACCTGCCTGAGTTGCTTATATGTTTAAGCTGCTGTTGTTGATGTGGTCTTAAAAAAAAAAAAAAAAAAAAACCTTGAAGTTAATATTAGGACTTACTAAGGCTTAAATACCGTGTAAGAAGGTGTTTTTAAAAAACTACACAGCCTATATGAAGCTATTTTGTAACTCAGCAAGCTAGTAATATTTTTCATATGTTTGAGGGACAAAGTTACTACTCTATGCAGCCTTTAGGGATGTGGATGTGTTGCCAGGCTGTCAGTGTAAAAGGAATGAGTAGGCATGAGTATTGCATGTGATGACACTACAATAATCTTGGAAAAGACAAGTACTATGGAGTCCCTGTAGGTGACATCTTGGACTGACAAAATAAATAGTGCTGCAGCCGTACTCCCAGACCTTCTGTGAGACGGGTGCCATCCAGATCTGTCGCGTGAGGCTGGGAAGATGCAGAAATGTGGGAGGGGGCTTTCCTGGGAGGGCTCAGGTCTCTCCTACAGGCTCAGTGAATGTCTCAGCGGGATGAGGTGTAAAGATAAAAACTACAAAAGCACTAAATTGTGTTTTCTGAGGGTTAATTTTAAAACAAGACAAGTTGGTACCTGGGACCTGGACAAGGGAAGGGGAGAGAGAGTCTGGTTGAAGAAGCATTTGGCATACAAGATAGTGGTAGTCATGATATAGGGAGGTGTGGCAGGCAGGAGGAGGCTGTAAGGCCAATATATCCAGACAGAGGTCAAAAAAAATAGGATATCAGAAGAAAATTGTGGTAACTGTCTCTTTTATTGTCTATTTTCTTCAAGAGCAACCAAAAAGCAAGGAGCCTGTGAGCAGCCTGCTGCTGCTTTGCAAATTCCCATTAGGAGCTTAGATAAGCTATGTGCCAAAACTCAGTACGAAAAAGCAAGGGAATCTTCCAGGGCTCAGGGGAGAAGGCAAGGAAGTGATTGCAAGCAAAAGTTTATTTATATATATTTAAATGAAGCTTTCTCAAAAACGAGGCCAGGCAAACACGGCAGGTTAGATGTGAATAGGTGACTTAGAGGCCTAGGAAAGTTTTCTTACGGGTGGAGGTACCAAGGCACTGGTGAAACTGCTCTGGGGCATCCCATACCCACTGAGCAGCAAGGCTGTGACAGTGTCCCTGTGTGGTCAGCTGGGGCCAGCTGCCTCGGTGAGTGTGGTGGACGCAGAGAAGGCCTTCGGCAGAGCCTGCGCTGCGGGCCCTGGGGCGCTCCTCAAACCCGGGCTCGTGGGAGGCAGAGGGGAAGGCTGCTCCCCCCGGGGGCATGGAGCCAGGGGATGAAGGCAGGCGGTGTTAGCGGCAGGGCTGGCCTGGCAAGGTCGGCCTTCCGAGAGGCCTGCCTGGAGGAGCACACGGTGCCTTCGTGCCACGTGGAGCTCTAAGGCTCACTAAAATAGTATTTTCAGCGTTGTGTTGGGGTGGTTGAGGGGCTGCTTGCTGGGTTTTGTGAAGGAACCTCTCCAGATCTGCAGTTACAGTCTGTGGTATCCTCTGGGAAGGATGCATTGGCACGAATGAGGCAAATCCAGTTTTCTTTGTTTTGGCTTCTCTAAGACTTCCTTTCACCAAGAGGGAAGGCATTGGCATGCGTGTGTCTCTATGCCTTGCAACTTGCCTTGAGGCAAAGGGGCTGACAGATCGTTAGCTGAAGTGGCTATTTCCCTTGTTACAATTCCTCTATCAGCTTTGTAGTGACTGGTCCTCTTGCTATTACAGTGAGAACAAAACATGCCTGCGTCTTCACCCTTCTTCAACAGAAGCTAAAAAGGGTCAAGCCAGCATGGACAAGTATTCTTGTGATATGTGCTGTCTGGGAAGAAATGGTCCTAGGAAACTTGCCTTAAGGTGCTTTTCTTTTCCTGAAATTTACTGTGCCTTTTCCAGAAGGAGGATGGAGCTAGCTGTTTAAATGCCCCCGGTCAGCACTCTGACGTTACAGGGTTTTCTTTTGCACAGCTCTAAAAAAGAAAAATCCAGCCTGTGCAGCTGTGCTGGCCCACGTCCCTGCTGTTAGCAGGGCGTGCTGCTCTCCTGGTTAGGGAACAGCAAGGAGCTGCATCCCATGTTTGCCAGTCATTGATGGAGGATATTTTTCTAAGCTGGAAGGAAAAGGCTATGTGCAGCACTGCTGGTGAACAAAGATACTGTCCCAAGGACGCTGTATAAATGAGATGATTTGTCCTTAACTTGATTCTGTGCTGCTCTGCTGTGAGGTGGAGACCCATTCCTTGGCTTAGTTTTTAATGTTTTTAGTTTCAAAACAGCTCTTTAATCCGCTTTTCTCTGTAAAGTGCCGAAAAGGAAAGGACAGGAGGCACAGCTAGGTTGAGTTACAGCAATGACAATGTTACAGCCACTTCGCTTGAACCCTGCCACGGCTCCTGGTGAGCTCTGGGGAAAGGCACCAGGTCACCTGCCCATTGGTTAAATGTAGTTCAGAGCATTGTTTGGTGACTTGTTAGCATTGTATCTTTGACACAGCAGCCTAAGAAAGACATATGTAAAAGAAGGAGCAAAGCTGGCACAATGTCTGGATTCTGTCCTTCCAAATCCTGCGAGCTCCCTTTCTCTCCTCCCTTTCCCAGAACACCTGCTGTGAGGATGGAAGAAGCAATTAACTTATTTCCATTTCCATTGCTAATCTTCATGCTTTGCCAGAGTTGTACATCCTTGTCTGAGTGGTCTGACACTTTTACAGCCTATTTTCTTCCTGTCTGCTCTGATTTCTGATTATTTGACCATAACAAGGAGAGACTGCTCCTCCTGTGTATAGCTCTGGGCCCATGGTGCTCTGGCCATGAATGAATTTCCCTGTTCCTGCCAGGGACTCTTTGCTGCTCTTATCTAAAACTGTCTTTGTCAGTATGTTCCCACAAGTACCATAACAGAAGGAGCCTTGAGATCCATGATCTGGTATCTCTGGCCAGTCACCAAGAGATATGTTGATGCTGGAAAATCCTGTAGGGAAGGGAATGTGGTTGCCTTCATTTGGAAGCTTGTTAAATATGTATATAGGCCCTGAAAAATGGGGTAATTTCAACAGAAATGTCTATCTGAATTTCCCCTTGGGGCTTGCAGGCCATAATGAGTGAGGAGTGTTGGGCTCTGCATGGGCTGTGCACTACACCTGGCTGTGAAAGTGGCCTCTTGAAACATCAGCAAGTTTCTAGAGTACAGCATGGTCAGGGATGAGACCAGAGAGCTTTCTCTGTGTACTAATACCACACATCAATCCAAGTTCCACAAGAGGATCTGGTAGCAGGATGCCCTGACCTGCTCCTGAGACACCGCTGGGTGCTGCTCTCATCTGAAACCTAATCAGTCATGCAAGTGGGGAAACCACCACCGAGTGCCCTAGTGAGTTCACACAAACAGAAATGGTCTAACCTCCCTAGCAGAGTAATAGCTGTGATACTAAGGAGATGTGACTCAGCAGGGGGCTAGTGATTAAGAACAAATTAATAGGTGGTATGAATAAAACAAGCTGTAAGAGCCTGTTTTCTTTAGCAATTAAGATATACTGGGTGAAAAGTACAACTGAAAATTGCTACTTTTGGCAACTGCCTGACTTCATTGAAAAAATAGATGTTTACATGCCCTGTAAGGAGGAAGCAGAAAGTGAACAGGTAAAAGCAGAGTGTTTGAGTCCTGTGTTATGCTGGGTAAGACATCAAAAGCATAAGAAGTGGAGAACAGATCTTGTATCAGATGTCTGATCATCATAAGGCTTGCTTTTAGGATTATTTTTGTAGTCCTCTGGAAATGGTGCTGAACCTTCGCAGGCAATGGGCACCTGATGCTGTGCCGGCTCCTCCCCCAGGGACTGAATCCCATCCCTTCCCGAAGTCCTGGCTCCCATCGCTGCTCCGGAGGAGGCAGCCCTGTGCTCTGTGCTGCCTGCACCAGGGGCTGATGCCATTGGCAGCACCAGGTGGTACCTGCGTTACCCCGCAGCTCCAGGCTAGTGTCTGTCCCTGGGGTTTTGGCAACTCGGAGCAGCCCAAAGGCCATCTGAGCAGCCTTAGTCAGCAGAAAGGCAGCTCCAGACCAGGCTGGATGTCTGCTGCCCTGACACCAGCTGCTTTCTGCAAAGAGCCCCGCGAGCCCAGCACGGGCCTTCCCTGCTCTGCTGCTGCCTGCCCTGCTAAGGCAGCCTGGGAGCAAAGGCTCTCGTGCTCCTTAATGGGCTCTGCAAATCAGCAGGGCATGGGTTATAAATTTCCTGTAGCCAAAATGTATCTGAGGGACTGAGAGTAGTGTCTGCAACTGGACAGTGCTTCTAAATCTGCCCCCGGCCTCTGCCTGCTGCGCAGGAGGAGCAGCACAAACACCGCTCACTGACATCTTGGGGTGAGGCTTTGGCTGCCCCATGCACGGACCTGATGGGGATGTGGGGGTGCTCAGCCAGGGGCTGGCCCCAGGCTCCCCGTGGCAGGGCTTCTTACCTCGCACTGTGACATTGTGCTTTCAGGCATTACAGCTGGACCCCTTTCACTCCTGCCCCAGGCAATATTCCCCTCTTTAGAGGTGTTTTGGGGATTTTCTGCTTTCTGTTCTGTTTTTTTTCCTTCTCTCCAGGCTGTTCTGTAAATAAACCTGTTTCAAGATCATATGGAGTGTCTGTAATAGTCAGGTGATCTTAATCTTCTATAGCTGGCCTTAACTATCACTCACTGCATGCCTCCAAAGAGTACAGGTCTTTGCACTATTTTGCTCTTAGCTTGCTCCAAACTTCAAACAGGAAAATTTGTAACAATTTTATGGCGTCATGTTAATCACTTCTGTCTTCTCGCTGGCTTTTGTAAAGCTGTAGTCACTGCACATGATTCAAAAGATGTTAGTTTTATTACTAAACTTATATGGAAATAGATGTGAAAAATTGCATGTGCTGTTCATGCTGATTTAAGGGCTCCTAAGTGGTGAGATTCTGTTTTGCCATTGCATGAGATGCAGCTATGTTAGAGCTATAATAATAGAATGAGTTATCAAGGAGTGCTTTTCCCTTTATAGGTTACCTAGCTGATAAAGCTGTATAAATCTTCTGACTGAAAGACTTGGGCACATCTCATCCTTCATGGGATGTGATCTCCAGTATCCTGCCTTGTGCCAATTCCTCTTTTCTGCCACCAGTGCAAATCTGAATCAGTGCCACTTGGTATACCAGCATTAGTCTGTTTCGGCATGACTTAGCTGGTATTTCTCCTCTGAGAGCCAGAGCAGAGCCTGGCAGACAGCCTGCTGTCCCTGACCAGCTGGAAGCACTGTGCCTGCTGCTGGGTGCCCGTGGTGTGCGCACCCCGAGTCATACTGCTCCCTGGGGAGCCTGCTAGTGCCAGTCTTGTTTTGTGCTGGAGTATTAAATATGCTGCAGTGGACATCAGAAGTCTCTTTTTCCTCCCCCTCATGCAACCAGTTGTGTCCCTGGAAGGAGGAGGAGAGCAGGGTAAGGCTGCTGAGCAGATGTAGCTGACCGAGTGGGATGTCTGTCAAGGGATTAGCGGAGATGTGCTCCCAGGTCTGCGCTGTGAAAGCAGGAGGATTATGTACAAGTGCAGAAATGTCCCCCTGCATCACTGAAACGTATGCATTCTGAACTAAGCGCTGCTGAGTGACTGCGTGTGCACGTAGCATGTGAATAAAGTAATTATGCAAGTGCATGATGTGTGGTAGCCAATAGTATGGGATCTCAGGTTTTTATAAAGGGCAGAAAATAACTGGATTTTCGGCTTCAGGTAGCAGGATGCTGTACTCCATGGCCCTCAGTACAGGTAATGTGGATATGAGATGTTCCAAATAAAGATACCCAAGCAATGTATTTGGTCTTGAGTCAATCTGTTGCTGGAAGTAGTTGGATGTCTCCAGGTCCCTGCTTTGTATGAGAAGCAGTCTGGAGCAGTCAATGCTCACTGGTCAAAGCTAATAGCTGATGCTGTAGCTCTGATCAATACTGGGCAGTAAAAGATGTATCCTAACAAGAAATTCACCTGGTGCTGCTCAAAGGCGTTAATTTGATCCTCTTACATGAGGGAATCTGTGGTTAATATTCTGATTCATATTAAGGAGAAAATCACTTCGTTTTATGATGCTGATGAGCTGCATCATGAAGGCCTTTGCCAGAAGATATTGCCTTGTGATTTTAATGCCTGTGCCTTGAGCCTCAGCAGCACACAGAATCATCAAAAGGTTTGGGTTGGAAGGAACCTCACAGCCCACCCAGCTCCAGCCCCATGCCATGGGCAGGGCCCCCTGCCCCCAGCCCCATCCAGCCTGGCCTTGGGCACTGCCAGGGATGGGGCAGCCAGTGTCAGGGCCTCCTCATGCTCAGAGTAAAGAATTTCTTCCTAATATCTAATCTAAATGTACCTTTTTTTTTAGTCTAAAGGCTTTCTTCCTTGTCCCATCACTACACCCCCTGACAGAGTCCCTCCCCAGCTTTCCTATAGCCCCCTTTAGGTCCTGGTCAGGCTGCTGTAAGGTCACCCTGGAGTCTTCTCTTCCCCAGGCTGAACAACCCCAACTCCCTCTGGCTCCTCCTAGGAGATGTGGTCCAGCCCTTGAAAATGAGTGGTGGGAGCTCGTGAGCTTGGGGGTTGTGTGGTGCTGGGCAGGGGAGCTCTCCTGGAGAAACAGCGATCGGGGGGGAATGCCAGAGTGCTGCAGAACAAAGCTGCCTGCTTTCAGCAGCAGTAACAGCCCAACAGGGCATAACTCAGTGGAATGACTCCGTGATGAAGCAGTAAAAATGCAGAAGAAGCAGGAAGGATCCAGCTGACCAGAGTCCCTCCCTGCCTTGCCTCTGAGAAAAGTATTGCCTTTCCAGCACAACATGGAGCAGATCCAGTCTTGTAGAAGTCCGAGGCAGAGTGGTCATTCTGACACAACTGGACTCATCCTTCATCTTTCAACTTTTAAAAAGGCACTGAAAGAAATGTGTAACTTCAAGTGATGCTCCTTGCCCCGGTTTGCTTCAGCTGAGATGTAGGCTCTCTTGTGCTGGGAGCTGAAGTCAGCTTCTGGTCTTACAAAGATGAAGACAAGCTGTGCGTTATGTGATATTGCAAGAACTTGAAAATTTCCCATGTGTTTTGAAGATCCAGATTAAAATCGGTTTTCTAGTCTGAGAAACTACAACTTGTTCATTTCTAACATTGACAGTCCCAATTAATAAATTTACTGCTGGTGAAAAAGGGCTTTTCGGTATCTTACACAGACTGCTCATTCTGAATTTCACATGAAGGCACTTTTATATTTTCTGTGCACATTTATTTTAATTTTAGTGCCTTAAAGATACTCCTTGTAGGATGTTTGCTGTACAAATACTGGTTCTCTCTGCACCTCACCATGCGACAGTGTCACTTGGTGTGGAGCACCAGCACCACTGTGCCCCCAGCTCAGCACCTCACCTGGTCTCTCACTTGCTGTGCAGTGCCTGGGTCAGTTCAGCCATCAGCTGTGTGCTGCCTTGTACTTAAATCCAAACCAGCACCAACACCTGGGGTGGGAGCTTGTTCTCCTCCAGGCTTACTGCCTTGAAAGGGCGGTGTAAGGGTGCTGCTCCCACTGACCTGGCAGCTAAATGTGCGGATGACACTGAAGTGGGAGGAGTGATGAGAGGTCGCAGAGGGATCTGGACGGACCAGAGGGCTGGGCAGTCACCAGCAATCTGAGGTTTAACAAGAGCAAGTGCTGGATTCCTCACCAGGGTTGGGGCAGCCCTGGCTGTGCGCACAGGTTGGGGGATGAGAGGCTGGGGAGCAGCCCCGCAGAAAGGGGTCTGGGGGTCCTGGTCGACGGCAAGCTGAACGTGAGCCAGCAGTGTGCCCTGGCAGCCAAAAAAGCTAACTGTACCATGTGGTGCATCACGTACAGCATTTCATTGCTCTACAGCACTCGTAATTTTTATTACTATGAGGTGTCTTACCAGCACACTTAGTAGAATAAATTATTTGCAGTGTTAACCTCTGCTCTGCAGCAGTAAATAGCAGTATCGGTGCCCTCCCACCCCAACAGCTACCATTGTTCATCCTTAAGGATGTTCTTGGGAGAAGCAATTCATCTGCAAGGTAGAAAGAGAAGCTACCATGCATCACAGCTGTCGTAAAATGCAAATGCTTTCTCCAGATTTGCCACAATACGGGAGTTAAGCATGGCCTTATCAATAGCTTACCTTGCTGTAAATCAGGACGTCAGTGTGTAAGGTTTTATTGAACTGTTGAAGTCTTCAGTGTGCCAAGTATGGAGCTCAGCATTTCTCTGTCAACTGGTGGCACAGTGTTGTACTTCAGTCAGCCCGTTATCATTATTTGGGACTATATTTGGGACAACCCAAATGTAACCTCTCTATATCTTTTTTGTAAGTGGAAATAGTTGGCAATACCTAACCTCATATAAGTCATGGCAAGAATTTGGTATCTTTGTGCCTGGAGCATTGTTCTGGGTCACATTGGTATTCCAGACTTCAGTATTACAATGAAAGAGTTAAAGAATGGATTATTTATTTTTTTTGCAAGACTTCTCAATAGCTAGAGCAGCCTTAGGCATTTTCTAACTTAACATCAGTGTCTTTTATTTTTAAAAGCATCTTTACGGTGATTACTTCTGTATTACTTAAGTAGTTCTTTGTGTCATATTTTTGAATTTAATGTGTTTAAAAGCAAGTTACCTGAGAGCAGAAGTGAGCTTAAATGCAAGGGAGTGGGTGTCTCTTCCCACTCTGTGCGTGAAGCTCCCCGGGACAGCGGCTCTGTCCTGGGCCGGGTCTGCCTTGGACCAAGTATTCCCTGTTTCCAGACATGCTGCTCCCAAACACCCAGAAGCAGATCAAGTTCCCAAATCTATCTGTACCATGCAGTTGTCTTTGAAACTCAGTGATGTGCTGCCTCCCTTGAAATGTTCCAGCCTTAACTTCCTTGTGATGGCATTTTTGTGGCATTATTGTTCCTGCCTTAATTTAATCTTCACTTGCTAGTCTTCCTTTTAAAGAGCAACATGTAAAACTGCATAAGGAGTCTTTGCTGCTTGCCTTCATTATCCTTCATTTCTTAAATTGTGGCAGCTCCCACTGTCTCTTCTGTAAGCACTATAAGCATCTGTCAGTGTTACCATTAGAAAAATCCCATTTTCCCTTGGCTTTGTAAGTTAGCTATGTATACCCAGTCTGGATGGAAACTTGCTCATGTTTTAGCTCCCCTGGAGTGATTGCTTTCTTTTCCTTGTGGACATTAAAGTAAAGGCATTCCATCATTCTTGAATTTGATTTTTTTTCCCCTTCTGGTTCTTTAGCTTATTTGCTTCATTATATGTATTCTGCTCTGTGCTTAGTGATTTTTTTTTAGGAAGAGCAATGAATGTTAGAGGCAACTGTGCTGTTCTGTAGACAGAGTAATTTAACAAAAAAAAAAAACACCACCCTTCCCCTACAGATTCACGTCTGACAAATTTCAGTGTCAATTGGCCTCAATTTTTACAGATTTATGCATTTATTAATCTATTGACTGCAAAAGCTTCACACGTTGTTTTCTGAAGGAATGGTTGCTTCACAGATTACACTATTGAACAAATTACAGTATTGAACAATAGTGGCTAAAACAGTAAAAGACCTTTCAGTGAGACCACCGTGACCTCTGTCATTCTACAAATGGATGGGCGAGAAAAATAAAACAAAACTGACTGAAAATTGACATGATTGCAGAAGTCAGCTTTTTGCACAGATTTTTTGTAGCCAACTCTTTTGGATCGGGCCCCGTGCCTGACGTGGCAGCTCGGAGCCTCAGCACCCGGCGCTGTGCCGTGCGGTGGGACCCCCGCGGGTGCGGGCACAGCTGTAGCTGCTGCTCTGCGGTGCGATCCGTCCCGCAGGGACTGGAGCTGGCACCCAGGCACCACCCCGCAGTCAGTCCCTCGGGTGCCTTGCCCTGGCGCCCCTCCAGCGCTGGGGCTTTGCCCCTGGGGAGGGCGCGGGGCACTGCTGCCAGCCCCGGCCGGCAGGACCCCCAGCGCTGCCCGGGGTGAGCTCTGTGTGCCCCTGCGCCCCGCTGCGCCCTGCTAGGAAGCAAGATGGAAAGGCCTTCATCTCGGGTTGTTTCCTGAGTCACTCGTAATGTCTCGCCTCTGCAGCGGACAGGTGGTGAGCCTTTTGGCTCTGAAGCCGCAAAAACAAGCGGTTCCTGCTCCTCGGCTTGCAGCACGGGGCTGGTTCCCACACCAGCCTCCTCTGCTGAGCCTCTGTTTCGTGCCTGAGGCTTAAACGTTCTGGGCCAGCTGCTGTAATGTGTGGTCTCGCTAATGTTTCTAATGTAATATTTATAATAACCTGCACAGCAAAGAGAGCCCATGGACCCTAACAGCTGCTGTTTCCCTTCCATTTTTCCTGTCTGTTTGCTTCTGGCAAGGCAAAAAATAGGGAGAAGTGGGAGTCCTGCCAATGATGCTTCGTCTTGCTGTTCAAAACATGGGTTCACTCTCTGTGCTAATCTGTTCGCTGCAGCCTTCCTAATAGTCTTTATATGGAATTATTATGCACTGGCAAATAACCCAACCTGATGAATGTTGGTATTTAGCAGGGCAAGAATTCAAGCTAAATCGGTTTTGGGAACAAAATCTGTCTCTGCATAATGTCAGGTCTGCCCTGATAATGCAGTTTTGTGTTTTTATTTCGGTGCTGCTCAGCCCTCTGAAGTGCGTCATGCCCGCAGGCAGCGGCTGCTCTGATCACTTCTGCTTCTCTCTAGGTATAGCAGCAGCATTTGTCAGGCACGCAGACAAAACTGGGCTTTCTCTGTTCAATATGCAGTTTGCACTGGTAGTTAATGGCTGAAAATAAAGCTATTACAGCTGACCTTATGGACACAGCTTTGTCTCTGCACCACAGCCAGGAATCAGCCGTGTAACTGCAGTCCCAAGAAAGCTCCCACTGAAGTAGCCCCGATGAAGTGGCTGAGTGATGATGCTAAGGAAATGTATAAAATGCCGTCTGAATTGTAAATACTTCGTGCAACTAAACGAGAGCCTTCTTGGGGAGCTCGGCTTCTTCCCGGGGATGCTCCGTATGGCCAGTGATTGGCACAGGAGGAATTTGGGTTTGTGCACCAAATCCATGTGTGTGTTGGGGCCTCCAAGGTGCTCATCTGTCTGCCCCGTGCTTCTGAACACTTTACTTTGAAGGCCTGTAGTACAGATAGCAGGGAGAAAGAAACTGTTAAAGCATATACATATATTAAGCGATGGTTTCATTTTAAGGTTCATTTATCATTTCCCTTTCAGCTGAAACAGGCTTTTACAGGGAAAACCCCTGCTTGATAGTCTTAGATGATATCAAAATGGTTTCCTATTTCAAGAAGAGAAGAACAGCTCCCTGATAAGCTGATTATTAAATCTGATCCTATTTCCTTGAGGACTGAACAAGACAAATATATTGGGGACATATTGAGGGGGGGGAGGTTAGCGTCTATTACCCTCCAACCAAATCAGGATATGTCTTCCCCGGTTTCACCACAAGTGGAGGAAGATGCTTCAGTACTGGTCTGCTTCTGAAAAGCGTTGAAGTCGCAGGAGTGATGCACAGGAAACAGCCGTGCTGCAGCAGCTCCATAACTCGTGTTTTCTTGAGTGATAGAGAGGAGAGGGAATGAAAGGAGCAAAGACAAGCTGAGAAAGGAAGGTGCCATGCTCACGTGTTCCACCTGAAGCAGAGACGCCGTCCTCGCTGTCACTGGTACCCGTGCACCGAGCCAGCAGGGCGCTGGGTTCCTCCTGCTCTCCAGGCAGAACAGCAAAATCCATTTCTCTGCTTTTGTCAGCCCTTTTGGGGGCATGCTGCTTCAAATCTCCTGCCTTTTAACCTCAGCTGTCCATTAAATGACCTTCTGCAAAGAACCAGGTTAGGTTTCTGTTAGTTTGGCTGGTGGGAGCTATAAACGGCAGCACCTGGAGCTGCTTCCCAGGCTCTGGACCAGAACGAGTGTCACTGCCTCATCCCAAGGCGGCAATGTGCTAAAGGTCCTGGGCACCCTCCGTCCTTCCCCAGGGAGAGATGTCAGAGCGTTATTCAGGGTATAAATAACACATCATTATATCCTTGCTGACATCTTTGAAATCGGGCTGTGGTGTCTGAGGATTTAGCATCCAAATCTGAGTTGAGCCATTGGCACGTAGACAGATTTCCTGCTCAAGAGGAGCAGAGCTAACATGTCCATGCAAATTAGTGAAAACCAGAATTAAAAAGCGATTAAGTTACTTAGGAGCAGAACTGCTTGTGGAGGTGTTTGCCATACCCCCGGGCTGGTTATGGTGCAGGGCTGCTCGCAGCCTGGGTGCCTCATCCACATGGGTACCACTAAAAATCGGGGTCTGGCAGTGGATCTCCAGCCTTCAGGTGGTTTTGTCCTTCGAATAATGTTACAAAAGTAACAACAACAGAAAATTTCCACATACATTTGATATGATATCTCCCTCTTAGTAAGAGCTACTTAGAAATATGTCTGCAGCGGCTTGTTAGAGCAGCTATAAATAATGCAGCAGTGTTGCAGAAATGTCTGTTAATGTTACTTTATTTACTGGAGGTGCACTTTCTCCCTGAGATATGGAATATTTTCGTAACTCTTGAATTCCCCAGATGTTGCTGTGTGGACCACGACACAGACAGAACACATGCCATAGCACAGGTCAAGCTACAGCTCAGCCGACGTGTGGCCTGGGGCTCCTCTGACTGTACACACCATGCTTTTCCTTGTAATTATCTTGTCATGATAATTCCCCTTAATTATCTTGCCGTAATAATTTCAATAGGTGAATTAATGCAGAATAGTCACTGTGCAGCACGGGTAATTCCAACAGCTTTGTGTTCTTTGTCAGTGTTTCTGCTGACAGATCAGAATCCCTTTGCTCCCACAAAGAGCACTTCCATGCTAATCTAATAAGTGCCCAATTTTTCTTATGTTCTGTGTTTCTGTAGCACAAAGGAAGAAGGCCATAGCACAAGGTGTGCAGTGTGAGTGGTGTATTTGTTACTCCCCTCTGTGAGCAGGCCTGGAAATGCTGCAGGAAATGAAACTTTGCTGCTATAATGGACCGGAGAAGTTCTGCAAACTTTTGCTGTAACAGTTTGCTGCTACTGTGTAGTAAAGTCTGTGATTTAAAGTCTCTTGGATACATTTTTTTCAGAGGGGGAAAAAAAGTCGGAATGCTTCTTGTCTGTATGAAAATGTAAAGGAGTTAAGATGCACGCAGAACAACCTGGGTTTAACAAAACAAAGCGCTCTGACAGCGATATTTGTTGTGTTGGTGGCACAGCGGGAGCTTTAATTTGGTCTCTTCCCAGTTGCGTCCGGAGAGGGAGGGAGAGACAGAGGCTGGGGGGTGAAATGCCTTTTTCTGCCTGGCTGCTGAGCACCTTCCCCCTGCCCCGGGGTGCGTGGGGCTGGGGGTGCTGTGCCCGCAGGTCCTGCGGCTTCCCCCCTTGCTGCGCGCAGAGCTGCAGCATCCCGCGGTGATGCTAATTCTCTGGGACAGAGGAGAAAAGACCTGTCTCTTTCTGATCTCGTTAGCTGAGAAGTGAATCTCGGGCTTGTTAGCCGGTGCTGCAGTGCGGTCTGCGTTCCTCCATCAATCAGGAGGCTGCATTTTGGCATCCTCAACAGAGCCCAGGAACCTTTTAAATACAGACGACCTACATACGGCCCCACCATGGTCTGAATCAATAACTTTAATCTGTTTTTTCGAAGCTGGCTGATTTAGGTAGGCAGAGTCTCATGCACAAACTGTCGGTGAAAGCTATTATGGCCACCCATAATAGCCAGGGGTGTTTTATGGTGGCTGTGTGCAGGCGCTGACAGAGGAGCTATCAATTCCTCATGTGCTGCCCCGTGCCTCTTTACTGCATCCTTTGCCTTATCTTGCTCTGCAAGTCTTCCGAGCTGCAAGGCTGCCTTGTTGATGCTGTTCTCCAAAGCTGATAAAGCTCTGAAGGTAATGAAGTGCCCTGGTTTCTGCCAGAAATGGGGAGAGGGAAATAAAGCCTTGCAGATGGTCTTAATGCTTAAACAGACTCGCCTTATCCTGGTAAATAAACGCCTGCTCTCCTGTAAGAGCAGCTGTGCGTCACACCTGAGCTGTGGCCAGTGCTCTCCCAGGCAGCTGCTGTTTGTTGTATCGGACTGCTGTGAGCAGAAATGTCACCCTTCTCTTGGCTTTTTCCAAAATGTGGGGTTTCGGTTCTCCCTCCCCTCCTCAAGGGTAGAATGCTTTCTCTCTGAATCCCAGACAGAGCATTAAAAATTCATGGCTCATGGCATTCTGTTGTAAAGCTGATAGTTACAATGACATTTATTCTGAAGCACAACAGCTCTGGGCTTCTAGGAGGAGAAAAGTTGGGAAAAGAATAAGTGGCTGGTGAAACGTCACTTTGACCCATGCAGGGAAAAAGTAAGGTGTTTATTTATAACAAACATCCAGAGAAAGCTTTAAATCATTTTTGATTGATTAGCCTGTGGAAAAACACTGTTTTGATTCGTTTTCACTTTTATCCATACACGGACACTTGCTGAGGCTGGATATGAGCACAGGTCTGTGCCCCACTGAAGCTGTGGGTTTCTCCGTTGGGCACGGATTCTGATGTCCATGACTGTTACCCTGGTCTCAGGCTGAGTGAAGCCTGTCTGATGTGTGGCTGGCAGCGGAGCTCTGGGAAGCGTGCTGTTCTGCTCCTCCTGGTCGGGTTTTGTGCCTGCTGGAGGCGCGAGCACCACGCTACCCCGTGCAGGGCTTGCACTTGCTGCCACGCTGCGGAGGTGTCCGTCAGCACGTCAGGCATTCCTTGCTCAAAGAGTTCCCCCTCCCAGAACCAGGGTGACTCTTGGACTGCACCTCCTGCTGGCTTTGTTTGTTTTTTTTTATTAATGGATTTTTGTCAGGCTGTTGTTCTGCATTTCAGTGAGACCTTTGGGGCCGAGGAGGCTTGGAGCAGGGGCATGCAGACGAGTGCAGGATGGGAAGTGGCTGGCAGGGAGGGATCATCTGGAGCACCTCCAACCCCCCTGATCGCACAAAGGGTACCTCTAAGTGAGGATGACCGAAGCCGTGCTGTAGGAGTCTCCTGTATTTGGATTTAGGTAGGCACACATCTATACCTTCAGACTTCATTCCTGTCTTTCTCTAGTACTGGTTTTGTGCCAACTCTTCTTGTCTGAGAGGCACTGAATGCCACCAGCAGCTGGACTTGTGTGCAGGAGCCCCCTGGGGCAGGAGGAGCCGAGCCCTGCAGGGACAGGAGCGTGGGGAGCCCCATGTGGGGGCAGGAGGGGCACGTCCCCAGCTGCAGGCACGGTGTGGGTGCTCCTGGACCCTCCCTGCCACCAGCATCCTGCGGTCAGCACTGGTCCTGTGTCCCCTGGGCACGCTGTGGCCAAAGCAATACTGCACTTGTGATGTGTTTGATGGTCTGTGATGACAGGTGCACGACCGACTTTTTCTTTACCACTCTCACGAGCAGCAGGTTAAGTATGGAGAACTGAAACTCTGGACAGGTTTGTCGCCTGCAGCGTGGTGATAAACCATGGAGACGTCGTGGGTGACTGCTTCCCGAGGCAGTGGTTTGGTGGTGGTGCTTTTGTGAATGCTGCCCCTGCCCCATCCCTACGTGATATTAATGTGTACTAGCTGCTCAAACTTAAGGTGTCTCCAGATTTGGTCAACTTCTAGTAAAAAACAAATCTATATATAATTTTGCACCCAAAGTGCAAATGGACGCTTTCATTTTCTGGATAGAGGTAATCTCAAGATATAATGCAACCATTTATCCTACTGTAAATGAGAATGTTACAGAAATATTCTCAGCATTTGTATATGACTTGATAGTGGTGTTAGATGATGTGAATGCAAGTTGTCATCTGATGAGATGCCGCAAAGTGTTGCAAAGCAATCTTGAGCAGCTTTTCTTAATTTCTTGGTCTTGCGCATTCTGGCAGAATTTGCTTCTTAATTTGGAATTGCAGATGGGAATGTCCTGTCCTTCCCTCCTGGGGCTTGCTTTTAACCAGCTCTGGCAACAGCTCAGGAAAAGCTCAGCATTGCGTTCCATTCATTGTGTTTTAATGGCCACACAATTACAATTGTGCAACAATTGTTCATTTTTCAGTTTTTATTTTAATTCATGCATGTTGAAACAGAGCACCAAAAGTCAACGAGGATGGTTTTTGCACTTGCAGATATGTGGCTGTAGGGAGAGGGCACTTGCAGACATCGCACTCGGCTCCTGTAGCATCTACAAATGATGCAGTTTATACTTAACAGGAACATACTCCAGCATGCTAAGGCCAATTACTTAATTAGGAAACTAAGGCGTGTGCGCACTACCTGCGAGGCACAGACCTTGCAGGGGGCCTTGCAGCGCCCAGGGCTGGGCTGGCTGCGCGGCAGAGGGCACAGGGGTGCCCTGAGCAGCTGCAGGGCTGGCGTCCCGTCCCGCCTCTGGTAACTGTGCCTGCAAGCGTAACTTCTTGTTGCTGGAAATCCACTCCCTTCTGCTGGCATGTGCTTATTGAGCGTTTTGTGTTGCTCGTCTTCAATCACTGCTAGAAGCTATAGCCTGAAAGATAGGCTGTTATTATTGAGTCACCATCCGGGTGGTTTTGGGGGAGCTTTTTCTTTCCATTTTTGTGACTTCGGAAAGTTCCTATATGCTTTTTTCCTCCATTTGCCCACACATGAAATGGATATAATACTTACCTGTCTAACAATGTCGTGAAGCTTTTATTTATATAAAGAGATGGTTTTAATACCTTAGGATCAAGGTACAATTCAATCCTAAATGCAGTGTTGTATTTCCACCTTCAAGCAGTTTTGCAGCCCTGCTGTTCCTTCAAGCTTACCACTACAGTAGAGATGAGCAGGGGTGCAGCGATGAGCAGTGGTCTTGTCCCTGTCCTTGTCCCATCTCTGAAGATAAGCCTTGGAGCTCCACCTATTTTCACTTCTATCTTCACTCCTATCAGAAGATAGCCAGGAATAACCCCCTTAAAATTAGTCACAGTAAAAATGGCGAAGTGTAGACATGAACCAAGAATACACGAGTAACAGTAATTCAAATTATTTTTTAGTTTCTATAGAGATGTTTGGACTGGGAAAGTAAGCAGCCACGGCACAAAACATGCAGGTCGGGGGTAAACGATGTTGCTATTACTAAAAGCACATTCTGTATCTTGCTTTTTTTAGAAGGGCTAAAGATCAAAACTTTATGAAGATTTTATTTTTGTAAATGGGCTAAAGAAAAAAGATGTTATGCTTTTTATAGCAGAATAAGAAAACTAAAAGCAATGGTATTAAAACTCGACATCTCGATCCTGAGCCATTATCCATTCATGTCAATGGAAAATCCTTAATGTCTTAAACATCAACCTCACTGACCACGGGATTCAGGAATATATAGTCACCCCTATTTATTCTCTTGTTTCTTCACTAGAAGCAATGGTGGAAAAGCATTTCTTTATTAAAAACAAACAACAACAAAATCATCTACAGTGGTTTCTAAGCAACAAAGTACAGGAAAAAAGCAAGTATTTTCTATTTCCTTTTATGCTCATTTTTAACGATATTAAACAAGCTGGTTTTTCCCAACACGGGTGAGGATGCAGTGTGCAAATCAGTGTTAATTCCTCCTTGCAATCTGCAGCTCCTCAGAGTGTTTGATTAAAAAGATACCAACTTCTCTGGACCTTCAAAGGATTAGAGAAAAGTGCTGGAATACGGCTAATTTAGCCTTGTGCATTCAACAATAGATCAAGAAAACGTTCAGCAAGTCCTGGGAATACAGCTCTGGGTTATTTACAGACTAATCATGAACGAAGCAGGGGAAGCCAC
Organism: Anser cygnoides; assembly: GCF_040182565.1. Taxonomy (NCBI): domain Eukaryota; kingdom Metazoa; phylum Chordata; class Aves; order Anseriformes; family Anatidae; genus Anser; species Anser cygnoides. The sequence continues at coordinate 66,091,315 of NC_089877.1, forward strand.
TAATGAACAGCGTGCTTAAACTGAGTGGAACTGTACAAGGAGGCAGCAGCCACTGCCTTTGAGGTAAAAGCCTACAGGTCACGGCTGTTTAAAGATTAAGCACCTTCACCACCTTGTTATTGCTCACAGTGCTTATCTGAGAACAGGGAAATCCTTCTGCAAGTGCTGGGATTGGTGCATAATCTTGACATTGCTGGATAGACAAAACAGAAGACTTTCAGTCTATTTAAATGAGGGGTTAGATTTTAAGAGCTGAATAAGGTCTGACTGCTGCAATATCCCGTTTCAGGAGTGGTTGGTAATGGGGCTGAAGGAAGAGGATAATAGTAGTGTACCTACGGTCCTTCCCCTGTACAGTCTTCTCAGTTCCTGGTCGAGCACATGCATTTCACTATTTTTTTTTCAATGTAATAAGTTAAACCTGTGTTGAATTTTCGAGTTTTCTTTTCCATGCCGTTAATGACTTCAAACACAGAAATCTTGCCCCAAATGCCCAAATCAGGAGCGAGTATGTACCAAGAGTCGTCATGCGCTGCTGTTCTCCGTGAATTCCCGCTGCGCACAGGGGCACAGCACAGCCCTCTGCTGCTGCCCGGGGTCCCGCTCGCGTGCTGCCTGTCGTGCTCCTCGGGGGGCTCCATCGTGTTCCTCGGGGGGCTCTGACCAGCGCCTCCTCATGCAGGTGCTCGGGCAGCGGCGGCTTTTGCTGCTCCTCACTCTGCTTGTAGGGTGAGGGGCTGCGGTGCACCCCCTGCTCGTGGTGCCTTGCAGGTGCCCTCCCACAGATGAACATTAGTTTTCACTGATAACATAAAATAGAGAAATGTCGGTGATGGATTTTCTTGGGAGGGTAATGATGTGATCACATTCATCATGCAGGCGAGGGTCTCCTTTCCCGCCACCTTCCTCGTTTTTAGGGTGCCTGACTGCACGGAGCAGAGCGGACTAAAGAGCCTTTCTTACACCTGCAGAAGAGATTTATGTGGGGTGGTTTCCTGCTAAAATATTTTGCTGCTTTGAAAGTTTATTTGTACAAAACTGAGGAAAATGCCTCAACTCCATTTGCAAGGGCAGGTTTGCCTCTGACAGAGGCCTGGAGCTCAGGGCTGCACATCACCACGGGCTGGAGAGGAGCTCTGGAGGGCCTTGGCCCAGCTGCCTGCTGGAGCAGAGCCAGCTGTGTCTTTCTTGTACCTGTATATTACTCCTCTCATGGTGACTATTTTTTATTTTTATTTTTTTACTCTGGGATTTTGCTGTGCTGGTGTCTCTTGCCCTACCCATGCAACCCTCTAGCCTTGGTCCTGCAAGGTGATCTTCATTGGCTCTGTGGCTATAAAATGTGCCTTATCTCCATGCCTCCTACAAGGTATTAACTCACCTGCCCCTCTTAGGCGATGACTCTGCCATCTATTAACTAGATTAATTTCCCTTCAAAGCGATCCAGATATCCCCCAGCTCTGGCAGTGCACTGCTCTGCTCTGGCAGAGTTCCCAGCTCCCCAGTGTGTGTTTTAGGGGCTGCCCACGTGTTACACGGATGGGCGCTTCCTTTGCACTCCCAACCACGTCTGTGCCCCAGCCCCAGCAGCACACACACTTGCTCATCCTGGCTTTTGCTCTCTCGCAGTGGGAATGGTGCCCGGACACCGCTCGTCTTTTCATGCAGGAAATTTCCAAGGCTTGCGTGGCTTCCACACTTCACAAATAAATCCACTAAGACTTCTCACTTCCAGAAATGGCAGCTGGCTGCCTGGGACAGTTATTTATAGTAACAGAGTTAAATCAGAACAAAATGTGTTTTGTTTTTATTTGTAATACTGTGAATAGCGTGATAACAATGCCAACCAGCAAGCATCAGCTTGTAGAATGATCCAGAAGTGTTCTGGTTTGTTACGGGAGCGAGCCTAGGCCATGGGGCCTGGCTGTCCCCTGGGGAACGCTGCAGCCCTCAGCAGGTGCAGGGAACACCTGGAGGCTCCTCAAGGTGCTCTGGACCCCAAAGCTTTGAGTTTCCTACGTGCTGGTGGAGATATTCTTTAACCCTTCATCAAAACAGAAGTTAGCTATAGATTTATTTATTTTTTCCCGTGATATTTAGTGAAAAATATTTTACTGGAACATGCAGGTTGCTGATGTACGTGTTTGTCCAGATATTCCTTTTTGCTTTTTGTCCTTGGGAGGGTTTTGGCAGCTCTGAGCAGCTCCTGAGCGCTGGGGCAGGCTGCCTGCAGCTCTGGGAACTGAAAGCATCCTCGGCTCTCACAGCCAGCGAGCTGCCCTCCTGCGAGCGCCACCCTGCCTTCTGCTGCCCCTCGGGGGGTGGCCCCGGGGGCACCGCTGGGCCAGGTGGGCATGGCCGGGGGGAGCCCGGGTGGCCCTGCCCCGCTGGGGCTGCCCGGAGAGCCCGGCCTGCTGGGGCTGTGTGCGGGGCTGCGGGCTGCTTGTTTGATTGCTGCTGGCCCGGCACGTTGTTTGTGGCTGCCAGAAGCAAGCTGCCGAGTCTGAGCAATCTCTGTGTGTAACTGCTCGGGAAGTGACATTTAGATGAATACGAGATTGTGATTTTTGCTTTTAGGGCTTAAAAGTGCTGTTAGCTTCCCTCTAAATGCCTGTTGTTCAATTCAAACGTCTGGCTTAGTTGCTGCGAGTGTTTTCCGTTTTAAAATATATTGCTAAAAAGTTGCAATGAGAAATTAAAAACATGTTAAGAGCATCACAAATCATCCATCCAGCCCCTCGGTGGACTATGGGAGCTCCCGATCTGTCCCTTTCCTTACACTTTCAAGGGTAAGCATGTGAGACCTGCAAAACTTTGGCTTTATGAAAAGAAAGAAGAAAAAAGTGTCCCTCAAGGACTCCATAATTCATGCCCTGTATATAAGTAAACACTACTCATTATTTTAGTTCTCTGTTGGCAGCAAAGTTTGCAAAATGGTAATGTTTCCCTCAGAATGGCGTTCGGATAAACAGCATGAGGGCTTTAATGCCAGCTTCCCCGAGACGCTTGGCTGTGGCTGCCTTTCCAGAATGCTGTTTGCCTTTTAAACACCACGTGCGTTTTTCTGGTGGCAAGGTTCCTCTCCAGGAGAGGCTGGGGACGTAGTCTGACCCACTTTTCTGCCGCAGAAGAGGGAGCCCTGGTGCCCCGACCCCAAACCCAGTGTCGTTGGCCTGCCTTGAGGAGAGGGGTGCGGGCGCTGGGGCGGGCAGGGTGCCGGGCGGCCTGGAGCTGGGCTGGCTGCGGCCTGGCCTGGGGCAGCCTCACCTGTGCAGGCAGCAGGGCCAGGGCTGGCGCTGGCTGGGCTGGAGGAGCTCCCAGGTGCCAACATGGTTGGTAAACGCAGCTGAACTTCTGCAGGGACGCTGTGGTGCAGGGCAGCCTGCTGCGGACACTGCCCACCTCGTCCTCGAGGCTGCAGCTCCTCTCCCTCAGCTGCTGCTGGATGGGGCCCTGTGCCTTCTCTCGTGCTTTTCTGCGCTTCTGCAGGAAGGCTGTGTGCCGTCGGGAGCTGGGCTCGTGTGAGGACGCTCGGTGTCACAGCCGTCGGGCCGCGCATCAGAACCCACTGCTGGGAGACCCCCCCCCCCCCTCCACCAGCACGTCAGCTGCTGAGAGCGATACCGTGCATTATCGACGTGCTTCTGAATTCCGAGCTTGCCTCTCCTAATGCAACGTACCTGCAGGTTGTTTTCATACATGGGGAGTATTTACTGGGCCAGGGGAACTGCAGTACTGAACACAGCGGAGTTGTTCCTGGTTTTTAACTGTAGGTGATTTTTAGCAGTCATAATGGGGTGAGAAGTGCAAGATGCTTCCCCAAGGTCTCTTCTAGCCCCTGCTAATTGTATGGCAGCTTGTTGTTTTTTTCTAAATTGGTCCTTAGCTAGAAGTGTTAATAGGGAAAGTGTTCCTATCCCCCTCCCTGGGGAGAACTTAATCACAAAATAGTCCCGTTCTTCTGTTTGGGTGTTTTGTGGGGTGAGAACTTATCGCCTCTTAAACAGTGGTCGTGGTGTCTTGCGCTGGGCCTCCTGAGGATACCCTGTTCCACAGAGACCGTGTCTCCTCGCTGCTCCAGCTTGCATCGAGGCAGGGAAAATGCTCGGACAGCCAGGGAAATTACTTCTCGTTTTCTTTTCAGCCTTGTTCGGAGCAGATGCAATTGGGCAGCAGTGCCGTGCTCCTGCTCGCAGCAGAACTGCAGCTTCGCTCCATGCAGAGGCCGCTGGACTTCTGCCACCAGACAGACTTCTGATAGCAATCCTTCTGGCAGGGCCTCGCGGGGCTGCGGCTCAAGGTGAGGGGCAGTGGGCGCAGTGGTAACAAATGAAATATATCACAAAGTGTGCCATGTTAATATTGTGCTCTGTTCTGTGGAGCTGGAAGAAAAGAACTAACTCAGTTGCGTAGTTAGCTGCAAAGCACCAAACACGACTAGCACAGGGAAGCGTACAGATGTTTTGCGGTGACTGACAGAAACAGAAAAGACCAATGCAAGATTCAGCATCAGAAATTCCCCACGACACCAGGGGCGTGACCCTACCCTTGGCAATGGGTAAAATGCTGGAGGACGATGATTTAGCATATTCTGATAGACGCACAATGAAGCTGGGGAAGATGTTTGACATGCCAAGTAAAAGATAGGGAGGGGTGCAAACGGGGCATCCAGGACATGAGAGCAATGCGAGGGTTTCCCTCGGGGCTGGCATGAGACGAGCAGCATGTTTGAAGATAATATGAAAATGAGAGGAGAATTGCCATCAAGCAATTGCAAGTCAAGCAAAGCTTCTACTTATGCTTGAGACAGTGGAAAACTTTTAAAATTTGATTCTGCCAAGCTATAACTACTCCCGGAGTTAATAATCTTCTGGGGCACGCTCCTGGGAATTGAGTGGTTTTCCTTTTCAGAAGTTTGTTTCAGAAGTTAATTGCAAAATTCTGAGTTGAATTATTTATAAACATACGAAAGGTGGTTAAGCATTCACTAATGACGGGCTTTTTCACAATCCGGTGAATGAGCTGATACGTAATCTTTGTTTTTACTATGATTAAAACACACACACAAATGTCACAGTCACAAGGTGAACATTAAATTTTTTTCCTCTAAGTCTGAAATATATCTTTATTCCTAGGAATCTGGACAGATGTTTAAAAGTGGTAGGAGGGCTACTACTTAATTACCATGAGATCCGCATTTCATCGTGTTAATGAAATAAAAGTTGCTTCGTTACCACTGCCCTAATTCTGTTGTCTTCTGCAAATTTGATCAGTAGTGATTTTATTTTCTTCAAAGCCCGTGATTAAAATGCTTAGCAGCCTAGAGCCAACTGTCGATTCGTGCAGAGATGAGGTTGCTCAGTGGGTTTTCCATTCTGAGACCAATCACTGAGATTGCATTTAATTGTTTAAAGACCATTGTATTGATTTTGTATTTTTCTGCTTTCTTAGTTGAGAAGCTATATGGTACCAACTCAAATCTTAGATATATTACGCCAGTGCTGATTCATCTATCACCAACTGCGTAACCTTCTTCAATCAAGGGAAATCTTATTTTTTACTGTAATTACCACAAACTAGAGTTAATTGTCATTCACTATATAATTATTTAGCTACATTTCTAGCCTTTCCATTACTTGAACCAATTTTACTTAGATCAACGAGAAACAACATTTCCTAGATAACTTTTCATCCTTTTAAAATAGAGATGGATCGTCAGTTTTCTCTCCATCTTTCTGCTTTCTCTGCTATTTCAATTTTTTGGTACTTCCTACTAGCCTGGAAGTACTTTGTTTGCATGGGTGCTGTCTACCAGCCTTCTCAGTAACTGCAGGGTAGGATAAGCAGACTACACAGGCACATGCATCTCTGTTCAAATACTAAAGAGAAATGTTTAATACTGTTTTTCACCTTACTGATAGTCATACTATTTGTCTGCTTATTGATAAATACAGTTTTCACGATCCTTGGCGTACTTCTTAAAACAAACACGTGCTATCACCTCTAACCCTTCTGGCAGAGGTTTTTCAGGTACTCTACCTTCTCTGGGTTTATATGTATGCTCCTGCTTTTGTAAGTAGTTTTATATTTCCATTCTCTTTGGGCACCAGAAGTTCTTTCAATTACCACTCTAATACTGTCAATAAAGTTCACTCTTTAAACCCCTTTGGCTCTTGCTGGGCCCACCCAGCTCTGTGTGCACATCACCGAGCTGTCCTTACCCCTGCCCGTGTTTGCCAGCTGTAATCGAGCCACGATTTCCGCGGGTCGAGATCTCAGCCCATGGTGACGTGACATCACCACGCCACGTTTTGGCGTTACTCTGGATCAAGGAGTTCTTTCTGTAGCTCAAGGTGTCTTCTGTCACACAGCTTGTGGCTTTGTGGTGATGCAGGGCTTTATCCCATCTATTTCCCAGGAAAGCAGCCAAATCAAATGCATAGACCCAAATTTGAAAAGTCTCTTTCTATGCAAATTTGGATTCTATATAAAGAGAAGAGGCACTAGTAGGCAATTCCCAGTAACACATAGCAAAATTCCCTTTCACATATGACGAAAAAAAAAAGCTCAGAACGACCCCTCTTATTTGTACCAAGCTTCTGCACCCTCCAGGGCGGGTGCTCCCATGAACTTCCCTTGGTGGTAAGGCACCCAGAGACACATCTCCCTTGTACCTGGGTGCTGCCCTCTGCGCATCCCTGCTGACCACTGCTGGGCCTCTGCAGGGACTGCAGTCAGCGCTTCTGTCTGCCCAGGGGGGCTGGCTCCCAGGCTCCAGCTAGGGAGCAGGGCTGGATTTCTGCGGATGTTGCATCCAGTTGGCACTCTGCGTGCGTGCAGTGCTGTGGGGCTGGAGCACTCCTGTGCATCAGGAGCGATTTCTGACAATTTTTCTGACTCTTTTTTTCCTCCTTCGGTGTTGTCTTGCCCTCTTTTCCCTGACTCTGTGGATCCTCTGGAAGGTCTCACAGTCGCACCATCAAACAATTCAGATACTGGAAAATAATATTTGCCACCTAAAATTAGATGTGAGTTTGTGTGGTGGTTTGGAAGTGCTTCCTTAGCAATTTCTGTAAGTGCCTCTATAGAAAATACAGGCTGAAACTGCAGAACAGCCTGAGAAGCTTAACTCTCCTGTGGCTTCAGCAGGAGCCATTCCTCTTAATTTCTGACTTTATGAGAGGAAACCTGGGTGTACTCAGAGAGGAGGAGACGGAGACCCTGGTGCAGCTCTTCTCATCCAACTGATCAAAGGAAGAGTGGTGGGTGGGGATGAGGCTGATTTCTGAGCTCCCTTTTCAAGTTTAATTTTTTGCTGTGTCTCACTTTTTCTTTCAGAGCCATCTGCATTTGCTAAGGAAGGAATAATGTTCTTGCTTTGTAGTCAAATGTGCCTGACATCCGTGGCTCCCAGAGCACTTGCAGCCAGGGAGCACAGAACAGGAAAATGACAGTTGTGAAGACGCGCCGGTGGTGGCCACGTTAGGATGATTTGTGCGGTTGGTGACAGCGAGAGGCCTCCGCAGCCCATGGGAAGCCACAGAGCTTCAGGTGTGCACTGTCCCCCGGGAGCCACCCAGGCGTACAGGGCACGGGGATGTGGGCTGCGGGGTCCGGCTCAGCGCCTGCAGTGCCAGAAGTGTGGTTGCTGCTGACGTGCTTCTGCAACACGTGCTAGCCTAAGGCTGACTGTATCTTAAATATGAGTAATTGCTCTCCGGAGCTTATAGAAGATGCCAAATTCCTCATCTTCAGTTGTTGTTCGCTCTTGGTGATCTCTAATTCTGCTATAGAAAGCAAGGAGGGGAACAAACCGATGAAGCCCGTGTCAGTGCTCAGCTGGCTGTGCTGGAAGCACAGAGGAGGCTCAGCAGTCTCCCAGTCCCAGGGCACAAAACACCCCTGACAATTTTTCAGGTACAGTGTTCAGATGTGTGGTGTTTCTTCTTCTTCCTACCCCGTTTTTCGCATACTGCTCTGTATGTCAGTGTCAGAGAGGGTGCTGCACTGTATCGACTTCCCGGGTGGTTCTGAGAAGGATCAGGTCCTGGTGGGCATGCTTCAACAGGAGAAGAGATCCCGAGCATGCGGGACTGCTCCCGAATTGCCTTTGCAATCGTCTTTCTGCTGAGAATACATCAGATATTTGCCAGTAACGTAACTCAAAGATGTTGCAGCGGCTCATTTCTTGATTTTGAAAGATGAAATACTTAGTATGTGCCATAGGAGGTAAAGGTGGTCAAACCTGGTAGTTTGGAAAAAAATGTGGTGAAACTGCAAAAAAATAACTTTCTAATCCCATGAATTCAGAATGCTTCTCAATGAGACCACTATTTTAATGCATTATCAGACTCTTTTTAGTGGTCAGATGCTCTTAAAACATTAAAATTTGTAGTTTATAATTTAAACTTTTTTGAATGCAGTTCCAGAAGCCATAGCCAGCTTTACGTGCAGCTTAGTGCCTGTGAGATTTGCAGTCCCCTGTGCATCTGAAAGCCTGACCCTTACATCAAAGCAGTGTTAGACTGGGACAAAAATAATACTTTGAAAATTAAATGAATTAAGGTGAAATTAAATTAATTAATCAGCCAAAATTATTCTTTTTAAAGCTCCCTATAAGAGAAAACAAATGTTTGTAATTGCAGCTATGTTAGAGCTTATCCACAAGTAATTTTTGAATGCTGTCTTGTATGGAAAAAGTTCACATTAGTAATGACGATCATGGAGCTGCACAGCATAAATGGTTTTCAGTGTGCTGTTTTCCAGTGGAAGGGAAGACCTGTAGAATTCACCATCCTAAGCACCAAGAGTGCTTATTGGAAAAGAGTTTACTCACAAGTAGCTTCTCACCAGTAGCTCCAGAAAGATACAAAATGATGTTAATGTAAATAACATAAGACGATGCACACAGTACAGGGAACTGAAGTTGCAGTATTTATTTAATGATTTATTTTTCAGGGAAAACTTGGTCTGTTGTTAGTTAGGCAAATTAATAATAATAATAATAATGATAATAAAAATCCCATCTCATTTGCCTTTTTGCTCAGAGGAAAGCTGGCAGCAGGTCAGTGCTGTCACTGCTGCTGCCAGCAGATAGGTGACGTGGGATCCCCCAGCAGATGTGGCTCCTCATGTTCCTGTCCCTCCGTTGCCCCCGTGACGTGGAAAGACAAAACATGCCCACAAACGCTTCTCCTAGGGCCGCGGGGCAAAGCGGTGGCAGTGCAGTCCCAGCGATGTTCCCGTGGGCTGCCTGCGGCCCTGACGCTGGTGGGCGTGCGGTGGGCAGGGAGGAGGGCGTGTGGCTGCGTGGGGCTGAGCTGAGCAGCACGGGGGCCGTGCCAGGACCCCCGCCCGGGGCAGCACCACCAGCCCGGCCCCGCCACGCAGCCGGGACACGGGGGCACAGCTCAGCCTCGCCCCGGCTGAGCGGGTTAAGCGGTGCTTTATCGGCTCAGGCTGCCAAAGGCTGAGAGGGGAACTGTGAAAAGTTCCTGTTTGACATTGCCGGTAACTTATTAAGCTGTGGAAATGTGCCTGTGCAGCTGAGCCCCGCTGGCTGATATTTGTCTAATCCACACAAACAAATGAACAAACAAACTGCACAAAGCACCCACCCCCGGCAGAAAGCAGATGAGGATTTTGCAGCTCCTGTGGCCAGCCTGCCCTAGAGCTCCACAGGCCCATCCATTTTTCCTGCAACCCGACCAAGATTACCTTTGCTTTCACCCAACTTTCAGAGGGCAGCACCCTCCTGCTCCCGCTGCCAGGACAAGAGGGGCTGGAGGGGGCTCTGCACGCCCCTGTGCACCAGGGACCAGCGCTCTGTGCTGCAGGTCACCGCAGAGCAGGGCGAGCAGAAACCAGCTGGCGGCCAGTGGGAATTATTGTGCTGTTCCTGTGGACGCACCACAGCTGTTTGCCTGTGTCTCTGCAAATGAGAACAGATGAGGTGCATGAGGAAGAGCTGCTTTGTTCAGCAAATGGCAGAGCTGTGGCTTAGCTCTCATATGAGAATTTTGCAAGGCATGTATTGTCCTCAGTGTGTCCTGCTAACAGGCAATCTTTCCTCTTTTTCCACTGAAGTACTGCAGCTGAAAAACAGGAGCTGCTCCTTCCCCTGTTCTCAGGAGTCAAGCTCGCTTTGAGCAATGTGGTCTGGTGGGAGGGGGCCCTGCCCATGGCAGGGGCGTGGGATTAGATGCTCTTTAAGGTCCCTTCCAACCCAAACTACTCTGTGGTTCTATGATATAATGAGCTCCCAGTCCAATTAAATATTTTTAAAATGTTTTTGATTTAAAAATGTTTGCATTTTGGTGATACTCAGAAGTACTGTGATAATTGCTGGGATTTGACATTTTGCAGGTGGCACAGGGCGTGGGGAGTGGTGCAGGGGCACGGGCGGGGAGGTGCAGAGCAGGGATGCCAGCACTGCGGTGCCTTCCTCCAGGCTGGGAGGTGCCATGGCCAGCGCTGGGAGCGGGACAGGGGGCGTTCGGGGCACTCAGACCCTTAGGGGCCAGGGACTTCTTTTAGCTCGTGTCATTTTCTCCGCTATGCTGGTGAATTAATGCGAGACTTCTCAACTGCCCATCAGCAACACAGGGCACAGGAGTGCAGAAGCTGGCTGTGGCGGTGAAGGCTAATAAATCAAGCAAAGCAGCTGTCTCTGTAAGTGTTCATTGTTGCTTGTTCCTGGAGGTGATCTCCTATATGAAAGATGTCTTTACAGTGTTGTTTGTGGTCAGGAAGCATTTTATATGCTAATTATTTGGTTAAAATAACAGCAACTCCATATACACTTAGGCTAAAGTGCTTTGGTTGAAACCTGTGGGAACAAACGCGAACGACCGGAGAGGACATTTATTATTAGAATGGAGTGTGCAGAGGCAGCAATTTTACTCACTAAAAAATAGAAAGTAAGATTTCAATAAAGATTTTTTAATAAAAACAACTATGAGAGAACATTTTGATCTACAGGGGAAACAGAACTGCAAGCACTACCTCCATGAAAGCTAATCCAGGAAGAAGTGCCCACTTAATTCCAGTGATTAGGCTGAGTTACGGCGGTAATGCTCGTTTCCTTTCCATTAACGGGAGTTCTGCGAGGCTGAAAAAACCTTCTGCTTAGCACTGGTTTTTAAAAGACTTCCAAAATGACAATAAATTTAGGGGCATTGATGAACTCTCAGTGATGGATTGAGCTACTTCAGTGCCTGTTTCAGAGCGCTGTTGCTACAAGCTCCTTCTCTGGAGGCCGCTGACAAGCTATGGAGGACTTCAGAGGACTCGATGCCCCTGCAGGCGCAGATGGCCCCTCACGACTGCAGTACTAATTCTGAGAAACTCAGTCATTGTCTCTGAAATTGCTGTAAAACATGACAGTTGTCAAGTAGCACGAAGGGGAGTCACCTGGGCTGCCTTGCTGGCAGTGTGGGCCATTAAGAGATGTGCTTGGGTGAATTGCTGATAAACCCATAAATCCCACTGATGCTCAGGAGTGGAGAGCTGAGCGTGGGCTTAGGGGAAGGAACGAGAAAAACCCAGCACCAAGCAGAAGATTTTTGTTCAGTTTTGAGAATTTCAAAACACTTTTAAAAAATGTAACACAACATGATCTAGGATTTTTTTTTTAGTAGTTTATTCATTGTTTATTGCATGAATGAGGTTTTAAAGTCTAACTTGCAATGTTTTATTCTGAATTACACTGAGGGCTCCATGGCTTTGCAGGCATCTTGCTCTACTTCACTATGTCAGTTTTTAGTTATTTTTGCTTCATGAGATACACATACTTAAGTAATTTTGTTCACTTTCTCTCCATGAAAATCATTATAATTTGGGAATTCTTTGGTTTAGAGTTTTAAAATGAAGGGATACGTCTGATAAGTTCTAGAAGCTGAAGTGTTGCTTCCTTTCTTTCCCTTTCAATTCTTTTTCTGCTGGTTAGCACGTGGGAATTAAACTGCCCAGCCAAGGCACGGATGCGATCTCCTGGCAGCGACCTGAGCGGAGCAGCGGGTGACAAGCTCCTCCTGCCACCACCACGGGCACACGGCCTCCCCTCGCCTTGCAGGGGATTTGTCCTGCTTGCATGCTCTGCTGGAACAGGCCTTGGGTTTTAATTCACCTGGCTCACCCACAGATGAAAACGTACCGGGTGAGTGTCAGTGACAAAAAGAAAGACGTGCTGGGGAGAGCACGCTGCAAGTTTCTTTAATTGCTGGAGCAACCCGAAGTCCGAATCCCGGCAACCTCCGTTCGCACGCCCCAGCCCCGCTGCACCGTGGAGGTGCTGGATGGAGCCAGCGTGGCAGTGAGGCTCGGGCAGCCCTGCTCCCAGGGCCCTGCTTGAGCGGCCGTGCTCCTGGGGCCCTGCTCGGCAGCCCTGCTCCCAGGGCCCTGCTTGAGCGGCCGTGCTCCCGGGGCCCTGCTCGGCAGCCCTGCTCCCAGGGCCCTGCAGGGCTGAGGCGGGAGCCCTCCTACCAGGCCCTGCAGCCACCTGACAGGGAGAGCAGCGGCGCACCGCCCTGCCTGGGTGCTGGCCTGGAAAAGCCCGGAGCTCGCGGGTGCCAAGATGTTAGAGAGAGGGCAAGGCCAGCTGCTGGCGGGCAGCTGAGCCCTGTGGCCGGTTACTGCAGCGCTTAAAGGTTACAGGATGTCAGCTTTCCACACTGGAGGGTGCCTAGGCCATCCAAAATGCTTGGATCCGGGCATTTTATGATACCACAGCTGCGGTGTCGCGACTTGCGGGACAGAGAGGGGACATCAGGAATGGGGGTGGGAGTGTTCCCACTGCCGGCGCCTGATCTCGGGGGCAGCGAGGGGCTGGGACTGCAGGGAAAGGACACCAAAAGGTGCTGGGAGACAAGGGGGTCCCAGCGGGATGGCAGCGTGCGGGTGTGAGCCCTGCACCGCCAGCAGCGGGTGGCTGGGTCGCAGGGCAGGACCCGCACCTACAGGTGTGCCGGGCTGCAAGGCCCCGCTGCAGGCACCCAAAAAGGCAGCTCGGAGGAGCTGTGTTTGTGGGACTGAGTAGGATTAAACCAGCCTGTAATTTAATTGTTCTTGATTCAAAAAGATACTGCAAAGAGCCATAATTCTGCTGGGTGCAAAATTGATAAATATTTACTTCTCATTTATGTTGCTGGCAGGAAATGTATCTTAAAAAATGACTTTTCTATAGTGTACTGTAATCTTCTGTCAGAGTACAGGACAGATAGATGTAGGAGGATCACTACACTTTCAACTGAAATTAGGGCTATCTCAAGTTAAACAAAAGAAAGGCATGTAAGGATATAAGCATAACATTTCTATGAGACAAAGGGATTTCTAAGCAAATTTCCTCATTTAAAATATATCTCCTCCCCCTGTAAGACTGTGCATAAAACATGTGTCGTTTCAGTCTCCAGAACTGTTTATTTGAAATTTCCATTTTTTGAAATGATCAAACAACCCAACCTCAAGCCCTGAATTACAAAACAGGAAGAAGAGACATAACAACTTTTGATATTTATTTTCTTTTGCTTATGTGTCTGATCACACACATTCCCTTCACTTCCCTCCAGCTCACGTCTTCTGCTTTCTTGTCTTATCACACAGCATGAGTCTTTAAAATACACCTATGAATATGAAAAGCTCATCAGTAATCAGATTGGCATTAAATGTTAACGTATCCATGTCACCAGGATGATACCGCATGCATCAGCCAGGCAAGCTGCTGGTAAGGCAATTTGAAGGTGATGTGAAATGCCGATAAGGGCTGTTGTGGGAAGGGACGTCCCCACAGTGCCCCACATGGGGTGCCCCCATCGCTGGGAGCTCCAGCTCCCTCTGCACTCTCAGGGGCTCCTTGGCAGGAGTGCACCCGGGGGGATCCGGCTCTTGGCAAGAGGGGGGCCCGAGCCCCCCAGCAGCTCTGCCCTGAGGCACCAGCTCCCCGACTGTAAAAACGCAGATTTTCAAAGCATCTCAGATGTTTCGAGCATGTCATTCTCTTTGGCCTCTCTTTGTGTTGACCTTGGCGATCCAGCATCTCAGTTCCTCCAAGGCGGGGGGTGAGATGTGGTTGTATTTCTCTGCTTCAGATTGATGCAGCGCTCACCCCATTGCTCTTGACCATGCCTGCTTTTTCTAATGTTTCAAGATCCTCTGTGAAATCTGTAGCAACCCAAAGGAGAAGGTCATGATGCCTAGCTTGCGATGCACTGCTCTGGGCATTGGGAATTCAGTGGCCAGGCTGCAAATATGAAAACTCAAATAGATGGGTAGCAGTGATAGCCCCTTATGTCTCAGGGCCCCTCTCTGTCTTGTCCGGCAGCCAGCTGCTTTCAGTATTCCTGCAAGATGTACTGTGAGCACTGGTGTTCAGTGCAACGTCTCAGTGTTTCTATTGACCATCTCCAGACAGCAACATATATCAGCTTCTGAGTTGTGCCTGGTTTCTTTTCTTGTTTATTACACGATTTTCCTTTCCTCTGAAGCATTAAAGACTGGAATCAGCTGGACCCAGTGTATGAGGCTGTGTTAGTGCTTCTGGTACTGGCAGGAGCGTTCAGCGTTGTCGGGAAAGTGGTTTCACAGACGTCCTGCTGGCTTCAGTTTTCTGAAGGAAATCATAGGAGATGCCAAGGGATGCTCTGCCTTCCTCCATCACATTTACCTCCATTACCCCATCAGGATGTTTTCTTCCCAGCTGCATGGGGAACGTGCAAGGAGCTTTGAGTGTTCTGCTAGGAGGCTTCAGCTTCTCTGGGAGGTGCTGGGTGTTCTTCATTTGGGCAGCTAGGAGATGCTGTGCGTAACTTTATATTCAGTATCTGCTGCCTGGCTGCCTGTAATTAAGCACGGTTGGATATGATGACCAGGGAGTCCTTTCTGTCTAACCATTTTCTATAAGACTTCTTCCAAAACATCTGAAGGTGTAAAACAAACTGGGAGGAATCAATCGTGTTTTCTCCTGAGACATCTATCCACAGTGCAGACAAGGATTTTCCCCCGTTGTGCTGTCTGGCTGGCGGTCGTCCCTGCAGCGGAGTGCCTGGGGATGGGAGGCAGGCCCCCGGATCGCGGCCCCTCCATTTCTCATGGCAAAGTGATACAACCATGCACGCACTTCAGTGAGCCTTTCCCGCTGAGGTGACGTCTTCCCCTGGCAAAACACCAGCCAGCAGGGAATGCAGAGCGTAATCCTGTTTTTACAGTGACTTATTGCATGACCTTTTGAGCAAGGACTTAACTTACCTGAATCTCCATTTACCTAAGGAGATAATACTGCATCAGATTAAGTGGCTCATTGCCTTGAAAATCACTTTTCCTCCTGACAACCGTTTCCCTGCTGATTTTCCCAAATGACAGCCAGGACACCCCTGTGCCCTTGGGATGGCAGTCTGCACAGCCCGCCAGCCTGCTGCTGCTGCACGGGGCCAGTGCCAACACGGGGCTGGGGACGTCTGCTCTGCCTGCACCGGGTGCACCTGCCCTGCTTCCCAGACAACCCGTGTTCATGGCTCCCAAGGCCCTAAGTCCTTTAGTGAGGTTGTTTGGTTAAAAAAAAAAAATACATTAAAAAAGTTGGGAAAATGAAGGTTAAAAAACAAAACAAAAGAAACAAACAACAACAAAAAAGAAGGAAGGAAGGAAGGAAAGAGAAAAAGAAAGGAAGGAAGGAAAAGGAAGGAAGGAAAAGGAAAGAAAGAATGAAGGAAGGAGAGAGAAAGAAAGGAAGAAAGAATTAATGAAAGAAAGAAAGAGAAAGAAAGAAAATATGGTGTTATAACTCCTGCACGATAAACTCCTGAAGTTGAAATTGCTGTTGTTTTGCATCCTGTGCGGAGACTGTCAAGCAACTGGCTCAGAATCAAATCCTGAAGTCTTTACACAGTTCTTAACCAGTCCTTGTGCAAGAGAAGAGCATCTTGGGTGCAGATATTACAGAAGTCTGCAAACCTGAAGAACACCAAGGTAATGCACAGAGACTTTTCAAAAGTCTTAACTTCAACATAAAATCCTTCAGTGTCCTGAGTAAGAAGTTATGAAAGCAGAAGTTAAATGGATTAAGAGCAATGAAAGGGAATAACTGCATGCAAGAAATCATTGCTGTACAGAAATGTTTGCCCTGAGACTCTGTAGGGCCTCTCCAGCATTTGACTCAATCATTTTGAAGGATGTTACTGTTGATTAAAATGAATAGAAAATGTACCAAAGCTCTGATAGCTAACGGAGCAGGAGCCAATCAGAGCAATATGGATAATGCAGCAACCTGGAACCATTCACAAAAATGCATTTGTGTGTAAGCAAATGCAAGACCCTGCCTGGGGCAGGACGGGCACTTTCCATGTGCAGGATGGGTGGCTGTAGCTTGGGCTGCGGTCAGGGTACAAGCTGTGGGTTTGGTGCTACGGGAACTTGGGCCTTTGCTGGGACACCATCAGCAGTGGGGCAGCTCTTGCCCTCCTGCTCCTTTGTGTGTGGATCTGCTGGGACCAACCCCACAGGGCTTTCATGTTCACCTGCTTCCGTGGGAAGAAGGTGCAGTGCCTGGGGTCAGAACATGCCTCAGATGAACACATCAAGGAACTTGGTCTTGTTATTGAGAAGACTGACATGGCTTGGATGTATCCCCCTGGGACCCTGGGACTTTTGCGGGAAGATTGTCTTGTCTATGAGAGTGCTTCATTCTGGCAGGGAGAGGCAGGGAGGAACCAGTGGTTTGGTGGAAAAGCCAACAAATTCAGTCTTCAGAGAAGACCTGCTTTGGCAGCAGGTGTGGCTGAACTTGGATTTCCCTGCCAAGGGAACAGCTGAATGCTTCCTCTCTGGATGCCTTCAGATCCAGAACGAGTGTGGCATCCCTCCGGGACCTGTGCTGCGGCAGGAGAGGGTGATGGTCTCAGTAATGTGTAAGCAGGGGAGCACCGTCACCTGGCTGTACCCACCTGGAGTAAAGGAGCTACAGGTGCCCCTTACCTCAGTCTATGAACTTATGACCTAATTGCTGCTGCTTCTGATCCAACGTAGGAATTAACCTCAGAGAGACAATCCGTCAGCTCTCCCATGCTGGAAGAGCAGTGTTGTGAGTGCATCTGTACATCGCCTCCACAAACACCGTGTTAGGGTTTTACCCCCACCCGTACCCCTCAAACTCACGGATAAGGCTTCAGGATAAGGCAAGCCAGGCTGCTGAGCTCCGCTGGGAGGTGGCAAAAACAGTCAGGAGAAACTGTGGCCTGTTCCCCCATGGAAATGGTGAGGGATGGGCCATGGTGATGAGAGCTTGTAACAACTTCAGTGGGAGAGGTGGGGAGCCCACGGGCCTGGCGGTCAGGAATGGGGGCGAGCCCCAGCGCCATCCCTGCGGGGGGCAGCGGGTGCCGTGCTCGGGTCCTGGCCCCTGCACAGGGTCTCACCGCCCCCTGCCCAGCGCTGCCGGTCCTGGAGTGGTGGTTAAAGAACAGACACGGGGGCCAAAATGGGCTTCTTGGTGTGGCTTGCTTGGTCATGGGGTAACTGTCACGGGGATCCTCGCACCCAGTCGCTAACTGCACCACCGACCGGCTGCAGTCCCACGGTAATGTGCATGAATAAACCACGCGTCCTGGTCCTCAGGAGGGGGCTAGTCTGCCGCCGCTCAGCTTGTTCCCTTGCTATATTTGTTTCTGTAATATGCATTTTTCCCCCTTGGATTATGGCTAATTTAAAGGCATAAATATTCATATGGATGGAAAGAGGTTTATTATAGTTCCAAAATGTCAGACTCATTCAAGCCAGAAACCAAATGAAATACTTGATACAAAGCCATGAACACGGAAATGTTACGTTTGGCGCTGCAGCACGAACTGCAACACGTGACTGATCTTCCCACTGCACACCGGAAACCAAACGTAATTTGTAGCTAATATCAGCTGTGGGTTCATAAAATCAGTGAGATCTGAAACCCTTTTGCAATTTTTTCCCTTATAAAGCATCAGCAGCCATTTACAGTAGCAGTCATTCAGGTAGCAGCTCCTGCCCTTTCTCCCTGGGCTCAGCCCTCAGTGAAAACTGCTCCAACACCTGCCAGGGAAGAGCTCTCCTCTCCTTGCCCAGCTGGAATGTCTCCAAATTAATGTGTTATTTTGTTACCCTCAGCCCATTATCACACACGTGCTAATGCCGGGGATAGGGACATTTCTCCCGTTGCTCCCCGAGGGTTTTTAATTTCTGTACGCCGAGCCGCAGCAGGCTGGGTGACACTTTCAGCTAGGCACTGGGAGGCAGCCACAAGGCGCGCTCGCCCCGAGCTGAGCCGCACGTGCCGGAGCAGGACCGCCGGGCACCAAGTGCGCAGCCTTCCCCTGTGTCTGCTGCGGGTTTTGGAGTGCCAGCACAGCGAGCCCCAGCCCACTGCTTCCCTCCCACCGGGAAGGAGTCGCCAGGAAAGCCCTCACTGAGTTTGTGATTACCAGCTTCGGCAGACACTGATACAGGCGGAGCGGTGCACGCTCACAGGCAGTGGGTACGGGTGATCCAAGCACCGCCAGCCACGAAGAGGCTTTCATCTCGAGTTTGTTGGATTTCAGGGCCTCCAGCAACGGGGGGTGCAGAAGCAGAGCTGCAGCATCTCTTCAGGAACAAAGCTCCGCGCCTCTTCATCCGGCGCTGTGTAAGCCTGGATGAAGGTGGCAGGGCAGTGTCAGCACTGCTGGCTGCTGCCTCCCGCGCGGCATCTCGCCACCCAAGCACCCCTCCATGGGCATTCAGAGGGGGCAACACACATCAGCACATCGGCCTGGGAGCAGATGGCAGCCTCACTGACGCTGACAAAAGCTCCCTGGTGTGCCTGCTTGCAGCCTGGTACCAGCAGAACGGTGCTCTGGGAGTGCTGGAGGGTGCCCAAAGCTCTGCAGAACGGGGACCACCTCCTCGGTACCGCTTGCAACGCAGCGCACGTTAGGGCACTTGTCTTGCTTTCAGCACAGCTTAGTCTCTGTCATTCAGCTGCTTGTCTGAGGTGTCTGGTTTTCTTTTTCAATTAAGCACCCTGTTTAATGATAGGTGCTGTTCCTCGTCACACCAGTTCTGACTGTAATAGGATGTGGCTGCTAATCTTGATGGATTTATGCAGGTCAGTTTATCCCGTGCTCATCACGTATTCCTGAAAGGACTGCTGCGGTGGTGGTGAGGTCTAGTGCTCCTCGAGACCCGCTGTCAGTGTATGTCCTCTGGGCAGAGGTGACGAGGAGGGTATGGATGAAGGCTCCGTGGGTGAGCTGGGGTGATTTAACCACGGAGTCGATGTCCTCAGATCAGCACTGACTTGATGCCTCTATGGATTTCCAGCTGTTCCTTCACTTTTCACTTGTACTGAAAAGAAGGACAAGGGGGTGGTCAGACAGTCTCTGCAATTTGCATGAGCCAGCAGGATTTAAGAGTCACCGCTGGACAAGGGCATCTTCAGGCTGATTTCTGGTTCTGGGTGGCATGTAGAAAGTAACACTTTTTGGATTTTCCCCTTGTTTTTGCTTTTCATTACAGAGCTGACAAGCTAAATATCAGAAGATGAGGAACATGACAAACTCAAGGAAGGGGAGATACACTGCTTTTCATCCCACAGGAGGAGAAAATAAATGTATCCGTGTGACCTCTCCGTGGGCCGTGACACACTGTCCAGTTTCCCATTCATCACCTGGAGTGTGGCTTTTCTCGAGTATTTGTTTACCAGCAGCTTCTCTGCAGTAGCATTACCATTCAGAAGAGCAACCACCTTGGCTGGAGTTCTTCTTGCAAAGAAGAAAAATTTCCACCCGATTGCAGAGAGGAGTTGCCAAAATTACTTCTTGATACAAGACCCAGTGCTCAGAGGAGCAGCAGTAGCTGCTTTGCATTTACCTTACAAGGGTTAAAGATGAGGCCGGTTGTGCTTTGCCTGGAGTGCCGCAGCTTTTCCTAGCTGACGTTGGCAGTGATGGGGCTTCTCAGTGCCTCCCGTGTGTTTGATGGGGGGCGAGTGAGCAGAGCCTCTAAGTCACGACAGAAAAGTCTGTTTTTCAAACCTGTTATTCTCTTTCCTGGTCAAATTGTGGAGTGTTTATGGGGTTCTTTGTAAGACTTTGTTTGTTTTAGCAACAAAGCCTACATATCACCAGGACCTACATCTAGAGTTTTCCTCCGTGGGAGATGAACAATGCAGAATAACTCATAACTTCTGTGAAAATAACCTCTGCCATAAAGCTGTGAGAAATCTTACAGAATGGAAAGAAAACATATAGGGCTGGCTGCAAGGCAGACTAAAATAAATGGTGAGGCTTGTGCAACTGAAGAAATAGGAACAGAAGGAGTGGTGCTCCATGGCAGTGCTGATAGCTGCAGCCTGCAGAAAGTATCTGGAAAAAAAAAATCTGCAAAATTTGGGGGCTAAGAGCCCATTTGGAAAACATGGATTCTGTGCTACAGTAGAGATGATTTGGTACAGGATTTATACTGACGCACTAAACTAGACTGACTTTGAAAGACTAGGGCTATTATTTGTAATTTTTGGAATGAAACTGTATGTATGTGCTGCATACAAAAGAAATCTGCATCGATACAGGAGTCACTGACCAAATTCTCACTGAGTCAATGATGCTGAACCATTCCTCGTATCCAGTGAATTCAACATTCATCTTCAGGCACAGATCTCTGCAGAGTGAGACCAAAAAGTGAAACAGTTTATATTTGCTGAGAATAAGATTATTGGGAGGGGAGGGGAGGGGAGGGGAGGGGAGGGGAGGGGAGGGGAGGGGAGGGGAGGGAAGGGAAGGGAAGGGAAGGGAAGGGAAGGGAAGGGAAGGGAAGGGAAGGGAAGGGAAGGGAAGGGAAGGGAAGGGAAGGGAAGGGAAGGGAAGGGAAGGGAAGGGAAGGGAAGGGAAGGGAAGGGAAGGGAAGGGAAGGGAAGGGAAGGGAAGGGAAGGGAAGGGAAGGGAAGGGAAGGGAAGGGAAGGGAAGGTTCTTTGGTAACCGGTTGAGTTACAATTAATGTTGCATTAACGGGGAACTGGAAGACCATAGTTATAGGAAGAAGGGCTGTGGGGGAGGCTGATGAGCTGACGATGTCATTTTGAAGACTCACACTGACTTGTACCGAGAGGTTTTCATGATCCTCCTCTGTCTCTGGGCTCTGAAGTACTTTGTGAATCTGGGCTGCAGGAGTCACTATGCATAAATGGGTATTTTGGTTTGCCAGTCTAGGAGGCTTGATGGTGGAATAGGGCTTTGCAGGTGTCCTACATGAACTGTGGTTAGGAGAGATAATATTTGGTGTATAAATAAATACTGAATGATACCACGGAGGTAACCATTTTCTATGAATACCACATCAATAGTTGTAATTTGCTGCTGCAGCTGTGATGATATAAGGCTGTACAAGACGCAAGGTTTGCAGGGATAGGTAATATCTTTTATTAGTCCCAAATCTGTTACATAGACGTGAAAAAAGTTTGTACACCCAAAAGCTTTTCTGAGTTTTCCAGCTATGTCACTTGGCCTAGTAAAACACCCTGCCCTCCCCACAAGCTCTTCTCTCTGCCGTGAAGGCAGCTGTGAGAGCACCAGGAGCTGTGCGGCGGTGCACGAGGGCTCACGGCCACGGGCACGGCACCGGGTGCTGCTCCTGCCCGGGGGCTCACCGGGCTGCGGGCCCACCAGCCCCTCCTGAAGTCACTGCTGGTAAATCGGACGGGGCTCGTAAAACTGTCAGATAATTGTGTGGTTCGGCTTCAGACAGCTCCGACTGAGGCCAGGTCGCACCTGTATCTCCCCAGAGCAGGCTGTCCCGGAGGTGCGGGTCCTTTTCTCTCCCGGAGGTGCTGCACGTGGTGTCCTGGAGCCACCGGCACCGTCACAGCAGCGCACTGAGAGGGAGGCTGGGGCACGTATCCCGAGATTCAAAGAGTGGGCTTTGAATCACTGGCCACACTCCACTGCATCCAAACTAGGGCTGAGCAGGGATTGTTTAAAGGCACTAGGAACCACTTCTGCCCCGCTGGGGAGGGAAAGAAGAGGCCAGCTCGTGCTGAGGGCTTAATGCTGTCGTGAAGGCGCAGATGGGAGCCAGGGGGAATCAAAAAATTTCTACTCAGACCTGCAAGGTGGGTCTGAATATATATGCACCCCATATACACATCCTATGTGCGTACCCCACATACGCATCCTGTACACGTATCCTATGCACCCATCCCAGTGCAGCCGTTCGGGGCTGCAGGCAGCTATAACCACCCCGTGGTGCCTCCCCAGTGCTCGCCGTGCCCCGCCAGCCCGCCCCATCGGAGGGCAGGTGCTGAGGCAGGGGGGCTGACAGCAGCCCCTGCCCCACCAGCACCGCCTGCGCCAGCGCCCGCGGCGGGGCAAGGGCGGGCGGACCTCGGGAGTGCTGGCGGTCAGGGCTTTTGGGCATGTGTTTTGGGTTGCTGCCTCCTCCTCAGGGGTGGTGGCCTGAAGGTCCTGGCAGTGTGGTGGCCTCACCTGCAGTGAGGTTCTGTGTCCCAGAGTTGTCTGGCAGTTGAAGGAAACCAGATATCTCTTTTTTTTTTTTTCTTTCCCTACTTCACAGTAGACCTCCAGAGAGTGCAAAGGGGCTAAAACCAGTTGAAGCATGTCTAAGTTCTGAATTTCTATGACATAGCTTCAAAATTCAAGTTTTCAGAACTCAAAAGATTATTTCTAATCTTCCAGAGGATTCATTTGATGTAATTTTATTATTCATGCATTATTTTATGAAGTGGCAGCCATACCATTGACTTGTCATAATACAGCATTATTGCGGAAACATTCTCTTATTTTATGTCATTTAAAAAAAATCAGCAACTGTGGCTGATCAGTGCTGATTAAAACACATAATCTCATTTTCCAGATGCAGCTGTCTCGGCTGTATGGAGCAGCAATGGGAGGCACAGGACTCTTGTTTATTTGTTCAAAGTTGCCTCTGCAGTTGACAGTCTTAGGAAGCCACGGCCAGGTGATGAATGGTCGGTTTTCTGCAGCTAGCATAAAGCCAGTGCATATTCCTCCTTGTGTGCCCTGGGTAAATTTCAAGAAATTAAAGTTTGTGCTATTTCTGATATAGATCGTGGCAGATTTGCTGGGTGACCTGATGCTGCCCAGAGCCAGTACCAACGGCCAAGACATCCCTCACGAGCTCAGTTCCCTCCTGTGAAATGGCATTGCCCTTCATCTCCGAGACACGGTGAGTTTGTAATTGTGAGATGCAGGGAAATGAGAGCTGCGACAGAGCCTGGGTAATGGGACTTCATGCGGGGCAAGTCACTGCTGGTGTCCCACGAACACAGCACGTCCTGCCACAGCCGGAGCTCACCGCCCCGCGAGGGGTGCCAGCTGAGGAGCGGTGTCTCGCTGCGCTTAAAGCGGGGATGATGCAGGGGAGGAACCCAGCTGTCTGTGGTCCTGAGGTCCTGTGCCCTGTTCGTATTGCCCTCTGTTTCTTGGGATGTGCAGCATGGGGCCCACTCCTTGCATTCATGGTAAGCGTGGGGAGTCCTGCACTGCTAAATGATTTTGGCTCCATCACTTTTTTTTCCTTTTGTTTTTTTTTTTGAGGTAAATGACAGTGTGACAGTGATGAGTGCACGTCTGAGGTTGCAGTCATGCAGAGAATTTGAGCTATTCTAAAGCATCTAAACAAGAGATGCCTAACTGATCCCCGAACTTCTGCTCCCACCCATTGCCTCCTGACTCGCTGGCTTGCTTTGATTTGGTGCAAATCTCTCTCCTCTTTCCGTTCTTCTCAGCTGGCATCTTTCAGCTGGTTTTGATGCTTCATAACTTTAGGACACAGGTGGAGTGCCAGGCACTGCTCTCCATACAGGTACAGAAGAGCAAGGTCAAAACACGATACCAGCTCCACTTTGTGTACCTTCTCCATGTGAGCTCTCCCAGTGCTCCCATTTTTTTTCTTTTCTTTTTTTTTTTTAATAGCCCTGCTGGGGGTTATAAAAAAAATGCATTTTTCTTGGCTTAAAAAAGTAAATTTAGGCACTACTTCTTGTCTTCTAAAACTCTAAGAAATATATGTATTTTGATTTAAAAGTGCCATTGTGTCACAATTTATGACCCCTTGAGCCCAGCTCTTTATGAGTTTTTCATACTGGAATATTGCTGTTATTTATTAAATCCCTGATAAAGCTACACTTAATACTCCCATAATAGAATATGCATCTTTAAATCTGCTGAATATGTGGTTTGTCACTGATGCAAAGTGTACTGATTAATTAAATAAGACTTAGAGATTCATAAAGCAATTGCTGCAAAATGAAATGTTATTTACATCTAAGTATATTATCAATTATGGAAACTTAATTTTTCCCTTACACAATCTGTCTTAAAATTCCACTGATAGTGTAGTAGTCTCTGATGATTTAATGATTTAAAACTAATTTTCAGTATTGAACACACTTGCAAAAAATCAGCAATGTTTTTCAAAATAAATAAGGTTGATATTTTGCATAATGGCAATGTACAGTTCTTAGTGGAGGTGAAAAGGACATGGGAAATGAAACCACGTGTGCATTTCTGTCCTGTTGTTTTAGGTAAATGTTTTAGTTGTCACAACTATAGCATTTAAATATTAAAACATCCTTCTATCACAATCAGGTTTTGGTAATGAAAACATTGCCTATCCTGCTTTCACAGGTACTGTTTTCTGGGTCATCTCAAACTCTGCTGTTTGCTTATTATCTATCAGCTGTTTGCTGGCCAGTTAATCAGCCAGCACCAGACAAATTCAATCCTTTATCAAGCACTTTATCAAGGCTCATCAAATGGCTGGGAGACTGCTCAGACAGTCCAACGAGACCTTACTGTCACAGCTGTATTAATTCAGCTGTATCACTGGGGGGAAGGAAAAAAAAAAAAAAAGGGAGAAAGACAAAACCTCATTTATTAGGTTCTTGTTTTCTCTTTTACATGTTTTCCATGTAAATAGCAAACGAGCTATGCATCAGATATCTTACTCTCCCCTTCACAAAGGTTTCTGTCCTTATGTTTCCTTTTTAAATAATTAATGTTTTAATAGATAAAGGAATGAAGGTTTGGGAGAAGTTCAGGATATCTAAGGCCTGATGAAAGTTGATGGGTGGAGTTATTTAGAAAAACATGAGCTCAAGATTTGGTCTCTGTCAGAGGAGTTTTCCTCGTTCCTTTGATACCGCAGATCCCAACAGCATCTCCTGCTGAATCTCTCCCCAGTTATCACTCGCAGCCCTAAGGGTTGTTAAAACTCTTGCTTCCGGGGCCTGCTTTATATGCATCAGTCCATAGGAAATGTTCTCATTACTGCTTTAGTATAAAGCTACAACTGCACTCCAGCCATACATAACATTTATTCATTAAATTATTTGCTTATTACATTAATAAAAATGACACTGTTCTGCTTGCTTCTAACCTGTCCCAGCAGGTCCTGCAGACCTTCTGCTTTTACCACTTTCCGTGCAGGGACCTGGGGCTGTCTTACTTCCTTACTTTGTCCTTCTTTCTTGACGCCACCCTTTGTGCTCACCTCCTCCTTCCCCGCTCAGTAATTCAGCAGGGTGTGCGCTGCCCCTGCCCCTCGTACAGCCGGCTCCCAGCCACCGGCTAGGAATTGGGATGTACTGCTGTGCCCCCTTACTGACAGCGAACACAGGTTGGTAGCTGCTAGGAGGCTGCTGGCCGCTCCATTTGTTTTAAAGCTGCCTGAAATGACGTGAGCTCCCACCTTAGGGCCCCTGGGGAGGGGCTGGCTCCCTGCCCTCGCTCCAGGGGCTGTGCTGGGGTCGGCTGGCCACTTGCTGTCCCCAGGGTAAGGTGCGGGTGTGCTTCTGCCTCTGAACCTTTCTTTGCAGTGCACTCAGCCCTCCTTTGCTAGTTCTTGTTCTGAGACACTTGGGGTTGGCTGTCCATGGCAGTGAGCGACAGGGTTTGAGTGCTCTTGAATTTCTTGAAACAGTTCACCTACTCTCTTTATTAGAGAGAAGAAATAAGAATAATAATTTTCCATGTGGGGATGGTGAAAACTTAGATGTGTTCCAAGTGATTTTGTTTTAGTTTAATGCTTTTAAAAAGATTTTGAATGTATTTTTAATCTCTCTGAATGCTGACGGTGTACAACGGGAAGCACTGGAGTTTTAGATCACTTTGTTTAAAGTACATGAGCTCATTTTTAAAAAGGGCCTCCCTGAATCTGCGGGTCTGGTTTTCTTGGCCCCGTGCCCACTTTAAACTACTTTGTTTAAAGTACATGAGCTCATTTTTAAAAAGGGCCTCCCTGAATCTGCGGGTCTGGTTTTCCTGGCCCCGTGCAAGGAGCAAGTGGTGCCAAAGGCGCGTGCTGGGGCTGCTCCGTGGGGCGAGCCCCTCCTGGCGAGCTCCCTCTGCACCGCTCTGACGGCTCAGCCCTTAAATCTCTTCTCTCTTTGGTGGAACACTGTGCTGCAAATGTGCACTGAGTAAATCTGTCATCGGGATTTTTATTATGCAATTCTGATGTGCAAGAATAGTATCTGAGCTGTTTAGAGCCATTGATTGCTATTGAGCTAATGAGCCAAGTGCTAATCAATTCTCTAGGAACTGTCATGAAAAACTATTACACCTCCCACAGTGCCTGCATTGACTGCTTATTGGCAGAGTGATTGTGTTATCTGCCTCAAATTTCACCAGACAGACTATAATAATCTAGAAAAATAATTTACCATCAATGCAACTGTAAGGCATGCCTGAGAATGATGAAAGAGAGTGATGCCAGCAAATGGCTGCACAGAGCCTCTTCTAATTGTGGCTGCGTACTCGCACACTGCATATTCTGCTGTCTCCACCTGTCCTAATGTGTATCATGGTGCTTGAATCGGTTATCTTCACCTAATTGATTTTCTAGCATGGGAAATGCAAGAGATCTACTTCGAGGCTTCAGAACAGTGTTTGGTACTGGCTCACAAGGAAAGTGGGCATTTATCCTGGGGGAGGTGTGACTTGGTATAGGAGGCAGCGAAGGAACTGAAGTGTAAAATGGCACCAAGTTGTTCCTAGAGCAGAACTGCTGGGCTGGTCAGAGGATTTTTGAGTGAGAATTTCAGCGGTGACTCAAGCACATCATGGTAGAAGGTAGGAAGCTGGAGAGGTTTCAGCAGGGTGAGGGAAGGAACAAAATGTCACAGTAGAGGGAGTGTGCAGAAGGCACAGATTCAAAAATGGATGAAAGTTATGGGTAAAAGTAAGACCATAAAATTCAGGATTAATCATGTATTTATGCCATGAGCTGAGAGTGAATTACTTGGGTACAAGTGGAGAATACAGACATCTCAGTCATCCTCAGGGTAGCTGTGAACCAGCAGTCTGATCCTCAGAGTTAGGTGTGGCATCTGCATAGATAACATGAACTAGGCAGTAGGCTTTTAAAACAAACAAACAAACAAACAAAACGTAGATTCTGGATTCATGTAAACATAAATCAGATCTGAACTAACTTTGAGACATGCTCCCAAGATTAGCAAATGCTGCTGAAGAGCAGAGTGTCTGCCCAAGTCTTCTGGAGTGATGGGCTGTGAGGGTAGCGTGTCTGTGTACCAAGCCAGTGCAAATGGCAGACATGTAAAAGGATGATGTTCGAAACATAGGTTTTAAAATAGTTTAAAAAATAATACAAACAAAATCACCCCTCTTCACTCTCCAAAATGAACTGAACAAATGACTGAACATTGCGAGACAGAAGTAATTTTCCTTTTTTGATTGCATCCTCTTGCCTATTTTCAATGTTTTCAAGGCTTACTTAAAGGTGGAGCAGCTGCCAAAGACAGCACAGCCCCAGATGCCTCTCTGGGGCAGGGGTGGTCTTGCTCCCTGCGTGCCCTCCCTCTGCGGGTGCTAGGGAGGACTGATAAAGCTAGCCCAAGAGATGCCAGTGGGGTTTTCTCTTCTCCTTCCTCCAGCTCTGCCTCCTTCCAGATAATTTTTGAGGCTGCATTTGCCCCTGCTGAAGTCTGGTCCTTGCAGTGTGTTGGTGTGTCTGTGTCCATCCTCTTCCTCCGCCCTGCTGCTGCTTGTTCTTTCGTCCCATGGGATGGGGTGCTAAGGGACAGAGCTTCAGAGGATCGCTTCATTTTCCCTGCATTTCTGTCTGGGACAGGATTTCTTCCCTTCCTCCAGCTCACACTTGTGATGTGCCCCGTAATTAGCACTTTCTGTCTGGTTGAAGTGCTTTTCACATCACTTACGGCATTTACAAGATTCTCATGATATTTAATAAGTGGTATACAACAAGATGTAAAATCTGTACACACTTAACTCCTCTTGTAACTTGTTCCAGCTTTCCACCCAGGCCTTCCTGACACAACTCATACAGGCGACCTGCAGACTTGGCATTTACTCGTTCTCAGGTATCTTCCATCAGCCTGCACTCCGTTCTCTTCTCCTGTGCCTTGAAAACATCTGTTAAACTCTACTGTGTTACTGTGTTCATCATGAGCGAAAGGCTTTATTGATAAACTGCTAAATCAAACACAGCTCTAACTGTTGTATAATTCCTCTTCTATTTCTTTCTCTTTATTAGCCAGGAACATTAAAAACAAAACTAATTGATAGTGTATTTTCATTGACGAATATATTGAAATTTGTTTTAACATCCAAAACACCCATTAAGCTTCATAGAGTGTTGTACCTTGGAGCTTGATTTCAGTAAATATTAATATCACAAAATTTAAACAAAAATGCCATTTCTTTAAGACAACCAAGTTTCTCTACCCATGTCTAACTGCACTGTATTTTTTTTTAACAAGTGCAAAAAATGCAGGCTTTACTGAAATGACCGTGTTTTATTCGTATGATCAGTTCATAAATCCCAGGCCAGCTGCAGACACTTTCATGCACTTTCTCAGCAGCCAGGACAGTTCTGCATGGCTGGTGAGTATGCGCCTGGGCTTCCTGCATGTAGCAAAGCACATCTCATCGGTATCACAGCAAGTTTCCTGGGCTGCTGTACTGCTGGGATCCTCCCTGACTTGACTTTTGTTGTGGGATGCTGTAACCCACCGGTTATTTGTGTTTTCAAAGCACCTGCCCTGGAAGGGGCCATGTTGTTCAGTTCTCTGCCAGCAAAAGGATGAATTAGTGCTCCAGGTACTGTATTCAGTCAGTGAATTGTAATGCTGCTAAATTGCAATGATAGAAAAATGGCTCGATCAGCTAGGGTGGGATTAGGGGTGGGTTTATGCTAAGCCCAGGTGCCCAGGGCACAGGGTAGGCAGGAGGTGGCCAGGCTGCGGGCCAGGCAGGATGCTGCTCACCCTTGGGTCTCTGGTGCAGGATGGCCCGAGGGGAGAGAGCCAAGGGTGCAAATCTGGGCTGCTTCTGTCTGCAAGCTGGAGCTGTGGAAATAATTTAAATCATGTTACTTCCTTGCTGCAGTGGCCGTAAGAGAAAAGGAGCCAAGGTAGCTTCTAGGACATCATGTACTGATCTTTCAGAAAAGAAAAAAAATAAAAACCTACTTTTCACAGAAAATTTTCCAATTGGAAGAAAACAAATTCCAAATGCCATTACTGAGTAGTTACTCCTTAGCTCTGGGTGCTGCAAGAATTTCACCGTGCCCATAAAGAAGCTCTTAGTTCAAGCCACTGCTCACTGCTGCAGAAAGCAGTCTGTTCCAGACATCAGCTGCTGGAGGTGAGGCAGATGTTATCAGCCTCAGGTTTTTGATGGCTCAGGTAAATTCCATCCTCTTCGTGTTCCATCCACCGGAGTGCAAAAGTCTTCAGGTGTTGTGGTTTAACCCGGCT
Source organism: Anser cygnoides (assembly GCF_040182565.1). Classification (NCBI taxonomy): domain Eukaryota; kingdom Metazoa; phylum Chordata; class Aves; order Anseriformes; family Anatidae; genus Anser; species Anser cygnoides. The sequence goes on from NC_089877.1 coordinate 66,121,089, forward strand.
GGCAGCTAAACACCACACAGCCGTTCGCTCACCCTCCCCCCTCCCTCTCTGGGATGGGGGGAGAGAAACGGGAAAGTGAAGCCTGTGAGTTGAGATAAAGACAGTTTATTAAGACAGGAAAATAATAATAACAATAATAATAATAATAGTGATAATGGTAATAGTATTAACAATAATAATGTGTAAGAAAACAAGTGATGCACAATGCAATTGCTCACCACCCGCTGACCGATGCCCAGCCTATCCCCGAGCAGCCGGCCCCCCCACCCCGGCCAGCCACCCCTATATATTGTTTAGCATGACGTCAGATGGTATGGAATACCCCTTTGGCCAGTTTGGGTCAGCTGTCCTGGGTCTGTCCCCTCCCAGCTCCTGCTGCACCCCCGGCCTGCCCGCTGGCAGGACAGAGCGAGAAGCCGAAAAGTCCTTGGCCTGGTGTAAACACTGCTCTGCAACAATTAAAACATCAGCATGTTTCAGGCCTCTGGAAATACAGAGTGGCAATACAACTGGAAAGATAATTTATGAATGCATTGGAAAGTTTGCTATTTGTGAGTTTGCTGTTTGTCACACATTCCATCAGAGGCTGAAAAGAGCAAGCTGTAGTTGCCTCTCTCAAGGCAGTTTGTAAGGGGTTGCAGTCCCCGGCTCGCTGGCTGGCACGTTCCCCAGCTGCTCCGGGCATGGCTGCAGCCGCAGTGGGGCTGAGCGGTGCCATGGGGAGCTCCCGGCCGGAGGAGGGCAGGGACACAGGCGTCTCGGCAAGCAGCAGGAGGGGAGGCAGCAAGGGGACAGCTTGGTCCCGCACCGGGGGGCATGCTGGCGGCAGGGACCTCTGCAGGGCTCCTGCCTGGGGGTTTGCAGGGGCACCAGCCCCTGCCCCGGGGAAGCGGCACCCCCACCAAAGAGCAGCCGGGCAGTTTTGTAACTCTGCAGACGCGCTTTTGCTGGCTGTCTCGGGGGAACTGAATCCTGGATGTTCTGTATTTTATACGGAGCTTTTCTCTAAAGAAGAGAAATGGTGAATTTGCTGTTTTCCTTTCTGTTTGTTTCCCCCTGTTTAATCACAGCAGACTTCTTTCCCCCTGGAATTTGCCGGCTGCAGCTCCTGCCCATAGCTTCTTGTTATGCCTGCCTCGGTTAGATTAGAGAGACCTTTAATACCTGTTGTTTTCTCCCTGTGAAAGTACTTAGACGCTGTAATCAAGGCTTCTCCTAATCGTCTTTCTGATGAACTAAACAGATTAAACTCTTTAAATCTCTCTGGGTAAAGAACTTTCTCTAATAGTCAAATTATTTTTGTAGCTCTTTTCTGCCCTCTAATTTGTTGAAGGCTTTTTAACGCTGGGAAAGTCAGACTGTGCAGCTTTGCAGCTGCCCCGCACACGCCGAGGGGTGTCCTTAGGCTGCGCCCCAGCCCCGTGCCCACACACCGGTGCCCGCGGTGCTGCCCGGTGGCCCCGGGGCGCGGGTGGAGAAGGGCAGGCGGTGTCCTGAGGAGCAGCCGGGCAGCTTCCATCCCAAAGCAGGATCAAACCTGATGAAAGCCCACTGGAGATCTGGATTCAGCCTGATGTTAAATGCCAGTGGTGGTGCGCTTATATTTTGAGTTCTTCATCCAGACCGCCCCAATCCAGGACTGCAGATCAGAACGGCACCTGGTTGTCTCCATCGCCTGTGGTATTTACCTTCGATAACCTCTCTGTTGTCCACCGATGTCACCAGCGATGAATTCCTGTCTCATTCACTGACTGGGAAGGATTGGGCTGCAGGGCTCGTGCTGACCCGTGCAGGTTCCTCCCTGACACATTGCCCTGACTCCCTTCAGTTCCCTTCTCAGCATGTCATTTACCTTAGCCGTTAAGGGGTATTTCAGGGCCCGCATTTCCACAAAGCCAAGTGCCTTGTAAGAGTCTGGATGCATCTGACATACCCAGGCACCCTTCCTCAGTGCCATGAAATAATAAAATCCCATTTTTTGTCAAGATATATTTTTTTCCATAAAACCAGGTTTGTAGGCTCATTTGTCACCTCGCCCTTACTTCACCTAGCTGAATCTTACTTCTGCTTTTCAGTTTTCTATCTGGGATTTATTTCTGACAAACAAATCTGTTTCTACTCAAATCTGCCTCTCTGAACACTGACGCATATTTTGGCTTCTTGCACTCTTCTCAATATTTAAATGTGTGTGTGTGAACGTATATAAATGTATATAGGTATGCATGTATATTATTTTACTGGCTCTTGTAACACTGATTTCTTTACTCATCCTGCTTTTTTGTAGTATCACCTGAGCTTTAAAAAAAAAAAAAAAAAAACTATCTTAATAGATGTTTATCGTATTCAAGAAATTCAAAAAATATTCAAAATATGTCTTGTCTGTGAAGAAACAGAAAGTAGTTGACTATCACCAAGTGAAATTTATCCACTTAAAATTTTTGCAAAACCAGGAAAGCATTCCTTTTAAGGAGATACCATTTTTTTTCAGCTTTGATGCTGCTAACGTGTTATTTTTATTAAATGACTGGTCTTTGATCTTCAGGTGCTGCTCTGAGGGTGTCAGAAGACTGTGGGGGTGTCCCCGGGCTGCAGCGTGTTGCGCAGTGCCGCAGGCTGCAGGTGCAGCGCCCGCTCTCGCTGGCGTCCCTCTGCCCGCGTGGCGGGGCTGTGCTCGTGCGGGGCCATGGCGAAGGGGAGAGGCTCTGGGCTGCAGCACCCGCTGTCCTGCAGCGGTCTGACGGCCGGTGCCCATGTCCCCATCGGCCTCGCAGTCCCACGAGGGATGCTGTGTTTTTTCTTGCTGGTGTGCGTGGCGGTTCCCCCAGTTTGCAGGCAATGAGGGAAAGAGGGAGCAAACCCACAGGCTTCCGTTCACTCTTGGCTGCGATGTTTCGACTTACTTATGGTTTGCTGAGTTTGAATTTAAGCTGTGTTGGCCTTGTTAGTGCCCAACCTTCTGGTGTTAAATTGAGCTGGATGTGACAGCCAGCCTCTCACCCAGCACATTAGCTCCCTTGCCTGGGAGAAGCGATCTGGCTCATTTATATAACCTCCCTCCCATGATGTGTTGCAAAACCGATCCCCTCCCACCCCCCATTTTTATGCCAATTGCATATCAAGTGTTTCAGCCTCGGCCTCCTCTCTGTCCCTTGGGAGCGGGAAGGTCTCTGAGCAGACCCCTAGGAACTGGCTACATTTCTTTCCCAGACCTGGAGACATTCGCTATCTTGCTCTTCTTTATGCTCCCTTCAGGTAACACTTTAGGAGAAGTTTCTAGCAGCACAGGGTGAAAGTCAGATGAGCCAAGTATTTAGAGTGTTTTGAAGTGTTTTGCTTCACACAAGCCATTTGGAGGCATTGGCAGTAGTGAAATATGGACCAAGTGTATTAGCATAATTCCTGTGATGCCTGCTAGTTGTTGGATGGCAGCGTGTTTACAGCGCAGCTTTTTGCTGGGTCCTGATTGAAGCTGGCATCCCCTGGAACGCAGGTGCAGCTCCCGGGCGGGCAGAGAGAGGAAATATCTTGCAGAAGTTAAAGGGGAAAAAGGCTCTCATCTCAATCAGATTTCAGACACTTTTCTTTTTTCAGGGTGGAGAGGAAGGATGAAGGCAGAACTTGGCTGCTTTCTAAGCACAACAAGCTTTTGCAGATCACCGGCTGCTGCTCTCTGTTGGCTCGCAGGAGCGAGAGCTGCACGGGGGTGGCCGCACGAAAGCGGGGCCCCGGGGAGCCCCCCAGGGCGCCCCCAGCCATCTCCCCACACTGGGTCACCGCCTGACTCGGGTTTCCTCTGTTGCTTTCATGCTGTTTCCACATGGCGAAACAGCCAGTTGTGTTAATAGGGTATTAATGAGAACAGCAACAAAGCTCCCTTGTTACTTGAAGCTAAGCAAATAGTGATTATTTTGTTGTTAACGATTTTGTTCTACAAAGATAGCTCTACACCACTGTGTTTTCTCCTTTGGGTACCACTTTCCAGCAAGAGTAGACTCACATGAGTACACTTCAGTTAATTTCTTTTTTTCCACTTGCCATGCAAAATTCTGAAGAAAAATGCTGGACAACAGGGCTCTGTGGAAGAGAAGTTTTAGCTCTATGATAAGTGACATTGTCAATGCTCATAACGCAGGCACCTCAACATAGAAGGCCACCTTGGATTTTCATCTTTATGCCTCTCTTGTTTATGATAATTATACATGATCTATACATTATATATGCATATATATACATATATGTATACGCATATGTACATATAATATGTATATGTACATATATAATTATACTTAACAAAAGGCAAATAAAAATGGTAAAGAAAATAGGTTTATTTTCAAGTTATGAGAAATTATCTGATGTTAATTTTTAGGAAGTACTGAAATGTTTGTTTTCTTTAGTAGAAAAACTGCAGACAATGGTAGCGTTATTTTTAAGGGATCAGAAATTAGAAGGCAATTAGATGGGAGGAACAACAAGCACATTTTTCATGATAAAGAAGGAGGATTTTAGAAATTAAGGAATTGAATGATGACTGATGAGCTTGCATTAAGTTCTCATCTCTACCGAGGTCTTGTTGTGCAGCTCAGATAATTAAATTTCTTTGTCCCATTTTGTCCACCCACAGCTTTTCCTTCTGATTGTGAATTTGTTGCTTGCAGCCTGATGCTGAGTCTTGGGTCACCTTCCTTGGCATCACTGTTACGCTTTCTCTGTTGCTGTAGGAGCAAAGTACAACCACACCTCGAGTGCTGTGTTCAGCTTTGGGCTCCTCACTACCAGAAGGACATGGAGGTGCTCGAGAGAGTCCAGAGAAGGGCTCCGAAGCTGGTGAGGGGCCTGGAGCACAAGTCCTGGGAGGAGCAGCTGAGGGAGCTGGGGGTGTTTGGTCTGGAGAAGAGGAGGCTCAGGGGAGACATTATTGCTCTCTGCAACTGCCTGAAAGGAAGGTGTGGGGAGCTGGGGGTCGGCCTCTTCTCACAGGTAACTAGTGATAGGACCAGAGGGAATGGCCTCAAGTTGTGCCAGGGGAGGTTCAGGTGGGAAATGAGGAGACATTTCTTCTCAGAAAGAGCAGTCAGGCGTTGGGACGGGTTGCCCAGGGAGGTGGTGGAGTCACCGTCCCTGGGGGTGTTCAAGGAAAGGTTGGACATGGAGATTAGGGACATGGTTTAGTGGTGACATTGGTGGTAGGGGGATGGTTGGATCAGATGATCCTGAAGGTCTTTTCCAGCCTTAATGATTCTATGATTCTATGATCTGAAATAGGTTGGAAAAAGCTTCTGTGGAATTTGTTTAACCCAAAAGGCAAGCTGGGTGACTGGCAGAAAACCCAGAGCTCTTCCAGCAAAAGTCAACTTTTATTTACATGCATCGAAATCAGCATGCAGTGGTATGGGTCCCAAGAGTCTGCTTCAGACCACATTTGCCTTTTCAGAGTCAAAAAAATGATTATCATACACATAACAATACTTCCCAACAGTACTCCATCTTTTATTTCACATTATTACTGGAGATAGGACTTATTTTTGACAGCCATGGCTGTTCTTTAGCGAGGGGAGGTAGGGGGAAAAAAGGTTTAAAAATGAGATTACTGCAAGATGGGGAAGCTGTTTGTCATGAGAAGTTTGAAATGTGAAGGGAAAGGCTTTAGAGAGCTGCGTGCCAGCTCATCCAGGAGAAGTGAGTTTAGAGCAGAACTCGTGGCACGAGGCTCAGTGGCCCGTGTTGTGCTGGAGCCTGGAGCAGATGGTTCAGATGGTCCCTCCTGGCCCTGCAATCTGTGCATCCGCGGGAGAGAAAACCTGCTTTACAAATAGGCAAAGTTCATGTACCTCAAGTTGCAGAGGAGTTTACATTAGCTTGAAATAATGGTTGGTACTAGCACTGAGTCATATTTTCAAAGACTCAATAATATGATACAAATTAAGCATTTGGGGCAGAAGAAGAAATATAGCACAATATACTTATTCTACTCTCATTAATTCTTTTTTCCATAAATAGTAATTGTGCAGTGTATAATACATTCCCTCATGTCAGAATTTATCAGGGAAGTGCTTTGGCTGGGCAATTGCTGTGTGAAAAATTAAGGGTTGTGCCTGGTTCTATCAACATGTTTTGGTTTCACTGTTAAATATACTGTTAACTATTCACTATTAAATATTACTGTTAATAAAAAAAGATTTTTAAATAGTAATCTAACAAAAAAAAAAAAGAAGGAAATAAAGAACAGAGCCCATTTTCATTACATAGGCAGATTCAGCATTGATTGATGAAACTGGAATAGATCACTTGGTAGCGCTAATTAATAAGGACCTTTATTAGAAATGCAACAGAAAAAAAAATAACATCCATTTTGCTATTGCTAAGTTGTATCAGCCAACTGTAAGATATCAACCAGCCTTCCTATACAGACATTCCGAGTGAAGAGGGTAAAGGAGAGCTGCTTTCCCTTCTGGAAACAGTACTGGCTGTTCCCTGGGTGCACTAAGTCCAAATGGACTGAGAGCAGACAACTGAATTTGTCTGAAAACAGACTGCAGTTCAAGACCGCTTTTACAGACTCTCAAAATATTTCATTTTTTCCTTTTCTTTTCTTTTTTTCTTTTGGGGTTGAGGGGTTAGGTCGAGTTTAATGTTTGCCAGTTAAAGCAGGAGCTTTTGAGGCTGTTTCTCCTGGCAGAACTCTGCAAAGAGATCATTCACCTGTTGAGATGAATCAGTCCAAGCCAGACATATGAACTAATCTCCTCTAAATAAGTGCGCAGCATCCATTCCTATGGCATATTAAACTGTTGTGTGGTCAGGCAGCAGACTCTTAGCAAATCCCTGGCTTATGGTCTGATTACCTGGAAAATTCATTCATAATTATTATGGTTATTCCTCTGGGCACAGGAGGCTTTCTTGATTGTTAAGGAAAGGAAGAACTGACCCCAAAGGGGAGGCTATGGACACGGACATTGCTGTTGTACTGATGTGATTTACGTATTTATTAGTTTTGCAGGGTGTGTTGCTGATTTCTGGCAGTAGGAAGGCCGGTTAGCTGGAAAGCTGAAGAGCTCCGCAGGGTGCTGATGGAGCCGCTACATGAGAAGACGAGCAATCACAGGCAGACAAGCCTGTATTAGTCAGATGCGCCTCAAACCGAGACGTGATCGATGCCATTAGCATCACCTGGCAGAGCCCCGGGAGAAAGTGCTATTTCTGGCAGGCACCTTGATTTCCAGAGAATGGAGATGATTTATGATTAGGAAAGGCTGCTGGTGGACTGGCTCAGTGCTGGAGAAGTTAATCACTTGGTAGGAGGATACCATGATTTGTTTGATGTTCCCAAGTTGTGTTGTAAAGATTTTGTGTCAGGCAGCATTTATGCAGGAGTGAAATGAGTCTTATTCTTGTTTCACTTTATTTGAGCCCCGTAGGGATAGGTCTTAAAACACTTTTGGTGGTAGAAAGCAGGTGAGAAGTTGGGATTCCCTCAGCGCTGGCTGGCAGGAGGGCACGTGCAGGCAGGCGGTGGGAAGCCCTCACCAAACCCCGCAGAGCGTTGAAAACAACCTGATGCTGTGCTTCTGGAGGCAGGAGCTGCTCCTGGGGCAGTCAGTGGTGCCCTGCTCCTGATGCCAGAGCCTGCTCTTTCCTGATCCTTCCCCTGGCAGGAGGGATGGGACAGGAGCAGAGTCCCCTTGCCTCGGGGTGGGACGTGCTCTGCAAGGAGGTGACACCAAGAGCCTCTTGCCTGAGCTCAGTCGGCACCGCGCAACCTTCGCACTGCTCATCCACCCCGAAACATCTCCTGCATGCTTGCTGCCATGAGCAGCTGCCACAGAACACATCCCTTGGTGAAGGCAGCTGGTGAAACGTGGTACAGCCAGACTCTGTTTTTAATAAGGGTCTCAAACTGGCAGGGCTTTGAGGGGGAAGCGTGTGCGTGACTTGCTTTCCGTACTCTCGGTTCTCCAGCAGTGTGGTGAGGAGTTAACCAAGACCATGACTTACTGGGAGAAAAAGTGCCTTAGCCTCACCAGCAAACACTGACTGAAAATGTTCAGAAATGTTTCCGTTGGGAGACATCATGATCAGGTTCACTGTACAACACAGAGCAGCATGATATGAAAGTGGATCCAGACATGCTTCGTGCTTAATATTAGAAGACACTGGCATAAGCTTTCACTAAAATTAAAAGTTCTCACCAAGGACTAAACTTTTCAATCTGTTTTGCAGGGTATCAGTATAATGGAAGGAGATTAGATGAAGGCAATATAAATTAACTAAATCCCACGAATAGGGGAAAAAATTGGGATGCTCCATATCTTTCATATTTTATTTCACAGAATCAAGCTTCAAATATTTGAGTCTCCACCTCAACCGTGTGTTTAAGCACACAGTGAAGTTTTTCTTACTTTTGAACAAACCAAACATCAGGAGGTGTCCATCCTCTGTGAATGGCTCAGCTGAAGATTTTTATTAAAACATTTTAACAGAATCAATAAATGTATCTATGCAAAAGCAGAAGTATCGGGTGTTAGCCTGTCCCATCTGGGAACCAAGATAGGCAATGTACAGTACAAAGTAATTAAAGTTAGTGAAAAATTCTGAACTAAATTGGCCAAGAGGCTGATTTCTAATTCATCGGGTGAATGCCAACCACAACTGCAGATCACTCCTGATTGCTAAAGCTGAAGCTGTACCCACAGAGCATGCTCTGAGAGGGGAAAACCAGTTTGGGTTAGTGTGGGTAATGATGAGCTTAAATGTGATATAAATACTTTATCACAAGAGCCTGGAACTGGAATTAATTGAAGAGGTACTAGAGAATGCTCAGACCCGAAAACCCATGAGAACGGCCGCTTGTGCTGCTCTGCCACAGGAGTCTCTGGGTGGATTTGGGGGGGGCACGTTGCTCTGTGCCCCCTGCCGCCGTGCCAGGGCAGCCCCCCGTGGCCGAAAGCGCCGTCCCCGCTGGCGTCCCGATTCCGCAGGTCATCCCCCACGTTTGCATTCAGCTCCGAGAACGCGTGTTGACTTTTCTCAGTTAAGAAAAATTGCCTGAGGGCCTATTGGAAAAGCATTATGAAAGGGCACAGACAGCTATTTTAGATTTGATATTTACTGAAAGAAAGGCTGGTGGAGAAACTGAAGGCAGAAAGTAATTTGAGTGATAATGACCATAAAAAAATATAAAACGATGGAATTTGTTATTCTAAAGAAAGGAGGAAGGAGAGCAACAGAATAATAATAACGGAGTTCAAAAAAGCAGGCTTCAATAAACTCCGGGAAGCAGCAGTGCAGGTCTCCTGGGAGGATACTCAAAGGCACCACGAGCTGCTGCAGAACCGGCTGTTACTGCGCAAAGCTGCTCCACAGGCGCGACAACAACCTCCTGTTGCACTGGAACGGCAGGCGCTCCCGAGGCGGTGCCTCAGCTCTCCGAGGACGTGAAGAAATAAAAAGAATCCTCCAAAAAACAGAAATAAAGACACTTGGCTAAGGATGAATAGCAGGGAATAAACTCTCGCCTATATGGATAAAATCAAAAAGCATAAGGCATAAAACTGGCAAGGAACATAAAAAGCAAAAAGAAAGGCACCTATACGTGCATCAGAAATAAAAGGAAGACAAAGGAATGTGTAGCCCTGGTACTGAACAGAGAAGGGAAGCAAACGAAGACTAAACTATTCAATGCCTTGTTGTTTCGGCCTTCAAAAAAAAGGTTAATTGTGCCCAGACAATTACTGCAATTAATTTTAACAAGGGGATAACAGGGAAAGAAAACATTAAAGTATATTTAGATAAATTGGATGTTTTCAAGCTATCAGAGCCAGATGAAATCAACCCTAGAATACTTGCTGAATTGCCCCAGAAAACCTCTGAATTAGTGGTGATTACCAGTGAGCAACGAACACACCTGAGAGAGCGGGAGGCTGCCGGCCGGGACTCCTGTCCTTCAAGTGCAGGCGATGGCAACCCCAGACAATTAGAGAGTTGGAAGCCTAAATTAAGTACTGGAAAACAAACCAGGGCAAATGATTAAATGATGAGTTTGTGGTGTATGTGGAAGACAATAAGAAAGAGCCAACACGGATTTTTCAGGGGGAAATCATGGTGAACCGCTGTGATTTGCTGCAAGGCAACTGTTCAGAGGCGGGGGGGGAAGCAGCTGAGGGTGCAGCTCCAAGTCAGTGGTGTGGGAGCAGAGGACACATGGCCCAGGTGGACCATGCGCAGCACGCGCCCTACCAGCTCCTCCTAAAGGCTGCCTGAAGATGGAGAAACAGCCCTGCTTTCCTAAATCCACATGCCTGTGTAGTCTAACTCACCATCCTCACCACCTTTATCATTTGTCCTGGGAAAAATGGCACACGTGGATGTGGGGAAAAACAACAGTTTCCCCTGGTTATTAAAGAAATACTTTAAGTACACAACATCTGATAATGTTTGCCCTTCTTGAAGGCAGATTTCAGATGAATAGCAAAAGAAAAAGAAACTTGTGTATGGAGAAGAGAACTCACCTCAAACTAGACTTCCCAGCTGAAGGTAAGTGATGTATTTGATATCTTGAGTTTTTCAAATGACCAAAAAAAAAAAAAAAAAAAAAGAAAAGAAAAAAGTTAATAGCAAATTTAAGGAACTTTTTAATAGCCTTTTTTATCCTCGTTCAAGGGGACTTTTCCCCTCTAATGACCCTCAAACATTTTTTCACATCCATTTCTAGTAAGTAACGCGATGCTTTACTTGAGCATGCAATGAGCCTGTAATAGCATCTCTGAGCACTGGGAACTTTGGTGTCTCGGAGAAGCTCTCACTCAGCTCTCAGCCCCTGATAGCAGCAGGCTCTGCATGGAGCAGGAAAAAAGATCGAATAGGTTTTAGTCCTTAACTTGTGACAAATATATCCCTCCTTGGCCACAATACAAGTTAGCTCTTCTGTCACTGGTCTTCACCTGGGAGCATGGAGGCATGGCACATCATGGGTCTCCTGGGCTGCATAGGGGTACGTGTGTTGGTGTGCATCCACTGTGCCACTGGGTGTGTTGGTCCTTGGGATCCTTCACCTGCTGCCTTTTAACCCCCAGGGTGGAAGAACTGGACCCCAGCTCGGGGTGGGACAACCACCACAGGAACCATGAATAATTTTGGCTGGGAGACACCTCTGGACATTCCTGGTCCAACCTTCTCCTTAAGGCACCATGAGCTTCAGACTTAGGTCAAGTTGCTCCAGGCCTTAGCCATTTGTATTGTGAGTATTCCTAGAGATAGAGGATCCATGGCTTGTCCAGGACCTTGTTCCACTGCATTCAGCAGTGCTGTAACCCCACAAGTCTGAGGATTTTGTTCTGATCTCAGCTTCTAGATGTTTGTAGAGCAACAGATAACCATCACATGGGCTATGATCTCTGTATACATATACTATACCATTGAAAAAAGACTTCTATTCGTATTACAAATTAAAAAATATAGTAAGATTGAGTGCTATAAATATGTTCAATTTAACTTTCACATTTGAAATTATGAAATTAGCTTGGGAAACCCTGTAATTCAGGTGATTGGAACTTCCTCGCTTGGGTCTATTTTGCTTTATGAGCTTCCTTCTAAAAACATCCTTCCATGCAAAGACGTTGTGGAATAGAGCCAAGAAAATTCTTTTGCAGTGTTATAAGTTCACACAAAGTTTTATAAGCTCTGAATCAAAGCATAATGGAAAAAAAAAAGGTTTATATTCCTCCGCTTTGGTTGTAGTTTATTTTTCTCCATAGAACCTAAATATCAAACCCTTGAGACCTATCCTGAATGCCTGTAACCAGCAACTATTCTGGCTGCAGTATTGTGGTTGTTGGTTTTGTTTGTTTTTTGTTTATTTTTTTCCCTCCTTTTACAGAATTCCTTTAATAGAAAAGCAAGTAAGACATCTGAATGAATTTTATATGTTCCCTGAACTGTTCAAGCCTTTGAAATAACTCAGCTTGAAGTTTTAGTCAATATGAATAGAGACATTTAAAATATCTTTGTGTTCTTCTGTCAATAAAAGATGGCAAAAGGCTAAACAGTTGAAAATAGACAGTAGAGTCAGGGATGCAGCCAGTACAGAGCATCCTCCACAGGGAACAAGCTATTAGTAAGTGTAATCGACAAATTTGATATGAATTTATAGCAGTGTTGATAACTAAAGAAACAGCTTTCATATAATCCTTTTAAAATACAAATAGTGGCTTCACCTCTCAAAACCTAGTATAACAATTTTTGAAAAGGGAATATGTACAAGTTGCATCATTTGAGCATTTTACAAGTATCATTAACAGGAGGGACCTCTGTTGGTAGGTAGCACCACTTCGTTATGTGATAAATGTATGCGTACATCAACATAGTATCACAATATTCCTTTTAATTTCCAGGTAAATGTTTAGTTACACCAACAAGCCTTCCATGCACCAGGACAGCCAGGGCCTAGCAACTCTGCTGTTCTGGGACACAAGACTGAAGCGAGCTCTGACCACGCAGCAGAAAGCAGAGTTAGCGTTGAGTGGGCTTGGCCCAGGCACTGTGCGGTGCCGTCACAGCACTGCAGCACCTCGCCTGGACCGCTGGCCTCTTCTCTTCCAGCTCAGGCATCACTTCATCACAGTCCACTGCATAACGTGGAAATGGCTCATGGGTGATGCAAGGGGTAGAAGTAGATGATAAATCAACCTATTAATGCATGATTCAGTGCCTGACAAATTTTAAATTCCACTTTTTCCCAGTTCATTTTGCAAATTCTGCGTTCTCTGAAGAGCACAGCAGGGAGAGGAATTGGGCTCTGCCGTTAAATGGCAGACAGCAATCAGGCCCATGTGAACCACCATACCCAGCACCGGTGGTCTTCACGACTGGCCGAATAGAGAAGTACCTCCATGGAGAGGAATTTTAGAACTTTTCTGAAAGCTCCAAGCCTGAGGGAGTTTGGGAATGTTCCTCAGCATTTTCTGCCACGGTCTTGTAGTGCTTTCTAAAAGCCAGCAGTGCAGCACAGCATTCCTGGTGTGACAAGCGGGGAATAAGATGCCTTTGGAAAGTAAAGTTTTCCAGCTAATCAGGGAAGGAAGTCAGTGGTGCAGAAAATGGAACAGATGATGTTGTGCTAGTCAAATTTCATAGCCCTCATACTTTACCTAGAGAGGATGCTCTAGAAACTAGCACAATGACTTGTGCCAATATATGCCCTTGAGTTGACTGGGCTTGATCCTTAGGAGTTGTCTGAGGCTAGAGCACGGGAAATCTCTGTATACAGCTGTGGTAGGAAATCTTTGGATGGGGAATTTCTGAACAACTTATGAGCATAGTCCTCAGCCTTGTCGTTGTAAGTGGTACTGAAGGAGAAGTTAAATCATCCTTGGTACTTCTCAAACCCTGCACAAGCATAGAAAAATATTGTTTTCAGCTTTTGAGGACCTCTACTCTACATACGAATTGGAGGAATAGATGGATGCTAAAAATGTGGCAAGAGAACAGGACTGAAATATTTAAGACCAGAATTAAAAAAAAAATGGTAGCAGGGGACGTCTCATGTGAATAGCCTCCTATCAAAGTTTAACTTCCACTTCTCATGAACGAGGAAAACAGAAGTGGTTTTGCTGTGCACCATTTTTCCTGGTCCTAGAACAAACTTTCATGCAAAGGGTCAGATTAATCTCACCTAATTTGCAATCACCTAGTCTAAACTGTCTGTCTGACCGACATTACAGCCCAGCTATCTGGCATATTTTATGTGCGTGCTGCAGTTTGCGGGTGCCATGCGTCCGGTTACATGGGGACTCTTTATCCCTGCATGGCTTTGGAGTAGCCAGCGTTAGGAGAGACAAAACCCCTCGTTCGGTCATGTTGTGTGTGGTGCCGTACACTGGTCAGCGTCTGAGCACACCAGAACAGACTGGGTAGCCTGGGAGCATTCTCCTTTTACCAGTATCCCTGAGCCAGCTGCTAGGTCAGAAAAAGTAGTTTCCAAGCTGCTGGCAGAGTGGTGTGAAGGTATGTGCGTTTCTTGGGTAGCTGAAATTGCTCAGGTTTATAAGTCAAAATTAACAACCTTAAATTGACCTATAAACAGCTAATGGTGCTCTTTAAGATTTGTATTGATTGCTTAGCAGATTCTTCAGGCTTGCAAGGAAAATGTAGCTTTGTTCCTCCTACCTCTCCACTTATGAAAAATGCTGGTCAGATGGAGATCTGAACAGGAAAGATGGGATCTTTAAATATTCCTGACTTCGGACAGTACCTGGTGTATGAACATGCCTGTCCGTTAGCTCACTCACACTCTTCCTGCTGGACTTCCCTGTGCGAAAAACAACTTTGGATTCAATGAATCTTAGGAAAACAAACAAAAAAAAACAAACAAAAAAAACCACAGTTACTCATGGTGTATAGGTCATTATGTAATGACTCGTAGCCATTCATCAAAGTGTTTAGCCTTGTATATGTCAGCGAGGTTACCTTACTGCAGTGTTTTCACCTCTGTGTTCTGCTTTGTCCGCCGAAGAGGAGTCCATTCCCACAGACAATTGATCACTAAAGCAAGACATCTAAAATAAAACCTTGGCATGAGAAGGATCTATGGAAAATTCATTACTAGGTGGTTATGAGAAAAGCACCTGTGCTTTCTTCGGTGGGCACTAGGCATTGGATCACTCTAATAGTGCTGTTTGCAAATATCAAATAATAATGGAAAGCATGACAATAATGAAGTAACTAATCAGATGAACTGTTGAGCACAGGTGCCTACATTTACAACTCTTTCATCAAAGAGAAAATTAAGCGCTCTCAGAATATTGTGGCAAATTGCTTGCTGTTATATGACTGCTAATCAGGTGGAGTACATAAATGCTTCAGGAAGAATCTTGAGCAATTATGGCAGTAGATGATTAAGGCTCATAGCACATCATGGGACAGAGACTGGGCTCCTTTTCTTTGCCTGCAGACATAAATGCTTGTTGCACAAAGAAGCACCAACGGCTCAGAGCCAGCAGCTCTGCCGAAGTTCAGCTGACGCACGGCGCGTGGGGGAACATGACTCCTGCATCCACACGCTTGTAGCACAGCCCTGGCAGTGCCCTGAGGCCAACCACCCGCCTAGGGATGGGAGTTCACACGGACACTTTTGGTAAACGTGTATTCGTTGGTGCAGTGTGGGGTGAACAGCATCACTGTACCTTACCATCACCCTTTGATGCGGCACTGCGCCTGGCAGTCAGATGCAGCCAGAAAGAGTTTGTGCCCCTAGCACAAGCCCTGCAAAGCCTTCCCCAGCCTCTCCAGCACCATGACACAGAGAGGGCACTCGTTTGGCTGCTCCTCGACCCAGCTACTGCGGGGATGGATCCCCTCTGGACCTGGGTAATGAGCAAACCCCACGCCAAAACTGGGTTTACGCACCCCAATGGCTTCCCTGGCAAAATAGCACGGCTACTGCATCATCCCCTGTCGTTCTCCCCTCCCATGTCTTTTGGAGACAATGTGCTTTCCTACCCACTCTTTCAGCTTTTTAGGCCGCTGATCAAGCCCTGCATTTTTTTCCTGCTTCTTCCTGTCTTCTGGAGTTTCTCTGACATGCAGCAAGGCTACCTCCTGAGAGAACGTGAGAGGTTTCTGGAGATACTCAGCCTGAGATTTACCCCTCACCGGGACTGCTGCAGACAAGCCTCTTTCTGTGCTTTGTTGTTCTGAGGGTTTCCACTGAAGGAAGAAAACAGAGAAGTTTTGGCAGCAAGTTTTGGCTCTGAAAGCCAGCCGAAAGCCGCTGTCCCTGTGCCGTGAGAGGTGTCCCTGTGCTGGGTGCCTGGCGTGACCGCCTGCAGGAGGAGGGCCTGGCAGGGAGCAGCAGGCTGTTTGCTGTCTGCTCTCCTCATCCCCCTTAAACTCGTGCTCTGAGCTACCCACTAAGATATGACAGAACCAGTCTCCCAGCATGGCCCCTCTACAAGACGCTACAAGACTGCTCCTGCCCGCAGGCCAGAGGAGCTGTGCCGGGCGGGCTGCAGGGCGCACAGCGGGTGTCAGGGCCCCAAAAGGCGCCTCCAGCGCGGCACGGTGCTGTGCCCAGGTTGTGACAGCAGTTCCCAAACCTGGGTGTTGATTGCAGAGACGTGAAGCAGGAAACAGCTAACGTGGGCCAATGCATTGTATCACATGTGAATCCATGACCAAACCCTGTTGTTTGATAGTTAGACTAAAAATAGCACGTTCCTCCAAGGCATAGAGAGTCACAGAATCACAGAAGTCCCCTTTAATTTAAACCACACAGTTGCATCGCTTCTGTTTACTGTGCCACCAGTGCTGTAATGTAATTAATGTAATCCTCCTTCTGCGTTCTGCCCTAAAGACTGAGTGTCCTGCTGCCCCAGCCTGTTCCTCACGCTACCCCTCAGTGCGACCCTCGTGTTGTAGGAGCATGCAAGCTCTCTGTCAGCCTCAGTGACTCACGATTAGTATGGCAAGCAATAAGAAAAAATGAAATGGGTTTTGGATATTTCAGGATAGAAGATAATATAATCCCATTATATATATAAAAAAAGTTATCTTCATCTGTTCTTCTCTGTTGCTTCCACTTCTCTGTTATTGGGCTTTACAAATCCTTTGTATTTCGTTTCATTTAATTTTGGGTGAGTATGGGATTGTGAAACTATTCCTATGCTGACACCTGAATAGTAGATGTGCTAATATCCACATGTATCTGCTTAATCCATGCGTAAAACAGCAAACTACTGTTTTGTGTGTGTGTGTGTGCATGCATGCATGTGCGTGCTAGTCTACAGTGGGGTGCATCAAGCTCCGGGCAGGGCAGCTCAAAACGCAGCATGGGCAGAGGCCTCTCTGATGCTGGCTGTGCTCTCTGCGTGAAGGCCTTAGCACAAAGCTTCCTAAAACCTAGGAAAGCAAACTGCCCCTGCGCCCCCAGCGTGCACCCACCCCTGGCCAGTACGGGATCTTGCTGACTGTGCTCCCAGTGTCTCCCTTTCCCCTCTGACCAGGACGAACTGCAGAAGAAGAGTCCTGGGTATGCGAAGGTGCTCACACGATGTCCTCTCCAGTGCCCCAGGTTATCAGGAGCTGAGTCTCTGCGCTGCCGCCTCCCGATGCCTGTGTGAGCTCTGAAATGGGGACTGAGGAGCTGGCAGGAGCCCCGCACTACAGCCTGCACCTGTTTGTGGTGGCCACTGCAAATAGCTCGGTGATGTGAAAACCAAAGCTTCAGACACCAAAAAAAAACAAACCTCTAAATGGAGCTGGTAGGCAACGCTGCTTCCCTAATCCTTACACATAAACCAACATCTGCAGCACTCGTACTCTGCTGCCAAATGCTTACATTAGGGATACACTCAGCAGTCCGATACATTTTAAGGCTGAGCACAGCAATGTGCTGAGAGCCCCGAGCACCCCCACAATTTATGAGAGCACTTTCTCTTGGCACATAATCTTGCAGGATCCTGCTGCTGGCTTCCCCGGTGGGACCACTTCTGTGCTGGAAGGTTTGCAAATCTATATCTTAATTTGATACCAGCTGCTAGCAATATAGCTTTGACACCCCTACATCATCCCTCTTCTTAAGCTACAAACTGCATCTCATAGACACTTATAAGCTTTTCTAAACATAGTTAGAAAAAGAAAAAAAATCCAATTATATAGCATTTGTTAGACCATGAGGGGTTTTTAAAATCTTCAGGGTTTTGATCCTCACGAAGAAGTCATTACTGCTGGAATTTCTATATCTTTTATCCTTAGAAATGGGAAACGCTAAGCCTGGCAGGAACAAAGGCAGAAGGCCTCCCGGGAGCACCCCTGGTGCCAAGGGCACAAGGGGCTCCCCCGAGCGGTGCGCGGTGCTCAGGGCCCCCTTATGCAGCCCCTCCTCATCCCGGGCTGGCACTCTACAGCTGGGCACCGCCAGGCTGGGTCATGGTGGCTGGAGGCCCCCGCAGTGTCCTTTGGGTGGGCAGACAGAGGAAGGGGATGTCCCTGGCCCCTGCCACTTCCCGGAGCGGGGCTGGGTGCAGGCCCGGCAGACGCCCTTCATGTGCTGGGTGCGACGGCTCCGCGTGCTCCGGCAGTGGCAGACAGATGCGCTCAGCCACATCCCGGGCAGCAGCACCTCCTGCCAGCCTTGTTCCATGTAACAACGGATGTGCAACTGCAGGAGCTGAGCGACGGAAATAAAAAACTTGTCCTCAGCCGAGAAATTTGTACTCTGCTCACATCCTTGCAGAATCGTAACCCACAAATACCAGCAAACCCACTGGCTCCACAGATTAGTCTGTTTTCTTCTGGCATGAAAGCTGCTAAATGGAAAGAGACAGCCAGGAAAATTTGCCTATAATTATTCACAACACTACACATGCAACTCTCTCAACAGCTTCCATCACTGATACTCATGCTGTTACACTTCTCTGCATCCAGCGTGAGGCATTTTCACAGGCCCCTTGCACAGATCTCACATGTACCTGCCGTGCAAGCGAGTGCTGTGCATGTGCACATGCCTGCCCCATGACCTGTGCCTGTCTTGGTCTGCAACTCGAGGGGTCCCTGCGCACACAGGAGGCAGGCACACCATGGTCGTGTGGTGCCTGTGTGGGATGAAAGCCCAGAACACGTGTTTTTGGGACCAGGGAAACACTCAAGCTCCTGGTCATGGAGGCAGTGTGGTGTACAGCTGCTGTGGTTACTGTTCTTGCAGACACTCGTGAAAAGTGCATACCCTTCTGAGAGTGCTGATGCACTTAAGAAGTTTTCAGGTTAAGAGTGGCAAGAGTGATTGGAAGTCCAGCAGACTTGCCTTACAGTGGAAAACTAAACAAGCTCAATCTGTTTAGTTTACTCAATAAAATAACCATTTCACCTCTACTTAAGTACTTGTAAGGGGGAAGATTTCTGATAGCAGAAGGGCTCTTAAATTTATCAGGCAAAGGTACACCAAGGTCCTTGCCTGGGAGCAGCAGCCAGACAAGTCTGGAGCAGAAAGACAACAGATTTAACACTGAGCAAATCAAGCCATTGCATCATCAGAAGCAAGGTGATGTGAATTTTTGATCACTTGAAATCTTACCTGATGATAGGATGCACTTCTCACTCAGGCTACTGCAGGGTGATTTTCCAGCCCACTGGCAGACTAAGCACCTACCTCTGACTGCCTGGGAAAGAAGATGCAAAATTAATGTTATTAACATAAGGAAACTGGTACATGAGAAGAGCAAGCATACTGTCAGCTGGAAGCAGGTTTGGGGCATATCAAGTACCAAGCAGATGAAGTCATTGATTAACAGAAATCAAAGATAGGGGTTTAAATCAAAGCTATGCTAGCTTTATGCATATATTGTAGAATGACTTTGTGTATACCACTTCAGACTTCATTATGTTTGTTGCCTTCAAATCCGTATAGGACTCTGTGGGCACAGATACTGAACTGATTAAATGGATTGCCCAACAGCCCATCAATGTATACCAGGAGAGTCATGCAGTAAAAATACGGTTAGATCAGTTTAACATGATTTTTGAGAGCAGAATCATCACTGTCTGTAAAGATGATGTATCTGCTATTGCTGGTTGATCCATCAAGGTATTTAACACATTAGTACATTATTAATTGCAGCATTTTCCTACAAACCCTACATATGTGTGGATACGTATATAGATGTCCTGTGTATACACTGTGCCTCTGGGTGTGCACAGAAGCCTGCACTGAGCGCTCTGCCAAAACCAAGCTGCCACTGCCGAAACCCCACACATCGGCTGGGGTGGCTGTGCAGCAAGGGCTGAGCTCCCCTACTGCGCCCAAGGTTTTCCAAGGAGTTGTCGCCTCTGCAGCTGCAGCCGGTCAGAAAATACAGATTTAAAAATGCATTCTCTACTTTAGTCAAGCTGTTCACGCAAAACAACATTTAAAATATCCTTTTGTTTTTGCTCTTGGTAAAATCCAAATTTAAAAACTTAATCATCTCCCGTTTATTTATTTGTTTACTTGTTTATTTATTTGCTTCGCTTCCTTCTCGCTTCCCTCCAGCCCTTTGGGTTTCTGTGCAAAAACAGATAAGTTAATCTGAACAAAACATGGTAATGCTGGAAAAAGCCCTCCCCGTCAATAGACAGGGAACGGCATTTACTTTTCATCCCTGTCCCGTGTTTCTGTGTCGGCTCCAACCACGGGCTCTGTCAGGCAGCACACGCCGCCAGGATTTGCCGTCCCAGCCGGCTCGGCCGCGCTCCCCGGTGGGGCACCAGCGGGACCGGGCTCGGGACCACGCTCAGCACCCCCGGGGCAGAGCGGTCGGTGCGAGGCGCTTCCGTCCCCCCCAGCGCCGAGCCGGGCCCCCAGCAGAGGGCCCCCAAGCGCAAGCCGAGGCGGCGGGGCCGGGCGGCGGGGCCGGCGGTGTCCCGGTGCCGGCGGTGTCCCGGTGCCTGCGGCCACCGCGTCCCGCTGTGTGAACGCGCGGCTCCCCTGCCGCATCTCCGCCCGGGCGAGGCGCGGAGCGGTGCGCGCTGTGCTGCTCGGACACGGCGCCAGCGAGTTGTGCTCCACGCCGCTCTGTGTTACGAAGCTGTCGTGGTACAGATCATGTTATTTTATTTTTTTTTTTCGATGACGCAGATATTTATTTCTATTTTCATTTTAGAACAACAGATAACTTTATAGCACTGGATGTCATGGGTTAAATATTTATAGCCCTCCGTGAAAAAAAGAGAAATAAAGTCATTATTTCTCTCTGGAAATTAGGATGCCAGCTGCAAACCTGAAACGCTTTGGATTTTGCAGGTAAATAAAACGCTCTCTTCCAGGGCTGCTCCTGGAAATGCTGTGGAGCAGCTGGCTGTTGTTTTTAAAGCTGAAAGCACTCAGCTTCCCATGCCTTTAGTGCCGATAGAAAGACGGAGGGATTATTTTAAACATTCTGCCAGAGACTTAACAGGAAGAGCCCCAACACCCATTACCAGTGAGAGAGAAATCCAGAACAGTAAAGAAGGAATGGTTGGGTGCTGATCAAAAGGCTAGGCTAAAAATAATTGCAACAAAAAGGAGATGTGAGGATCTGCTTTGTATGACAGCGGTTCTGGTGGTTTATTGCCCCTGGCTCTGGGAGCAGAAGGCAAAGCCCATCTCAGGGTGACATTAGCTCTGCCACCGCGCTGCCCGGCTCTGCCCTGGTGGGAAATGCAGCTTTGGTAGGGCTGGAGTTAACCAGGTCCGTGCTGAGTGTCGCTGGGAAGCAAGCAGGTTTGAACCATGAGAGAATACATGGATGGTTTCTAAAATGCTGACAATCAAACTATCAAGCCATGGATTTCTGACCCTATGCACCTGACCGGCGCCCGCAGCCCCGTAGGCTGGCGGTGCAGCACGCCTGCCCCTGCACGCTATGGCTGCAGCTGGGCTGAGCCTGGTACGTGCCCAATGCTGCCCAGCCGGGGGCCCGCAAGCCCCGCAGCCCCCGGGCACGGCAGGACCGATGGGTGGGACCAACCAGCAGCCACAGGCTGCTTCCTTCTGACACAGGCCTTCAATTATGCGTTGTCAAACTGCACTGAGATCACGTCAAGAACCAAACTGAATTTCCTTCATGGCAGGATGGAGCTGGAGTGCTCATTCTGCCCCTTTGGTGCTCACAGGAACCATCCTGAGTGCTGGCACAGCAGCATTCACAAACCCTGGAGGCTCACGTTTGCTCCTGTAAATGCCTCTCAGAGCTGACCCTTAGACCCAGGTTGTGTTTCTGATCCACATTTGCTCAGAACCCAGCAAAGCAGGGTCCTGTCTCTGACTGCTGTTTCAGAAAGATAATCAACAGTAGCGCTTTGGTCTCAGTAAAGTGTTTTAAAGAGGAAACACCAGAGTGGGTGTGAAAAATTGTTGTGGTTTAACCCGGCTGGCAGCTAAACACCACACAGCCGTTCGCTCACCCTCCCCCCTCCCTCTCTGGGATGGGGGAGAGAAACGGGAAAGTGAAGCCTGTGAGTTGAGATAAAGACAGTTTATTAAGACAGGAAAATAATAATAACAACAATAATAATAATAGTGATAATGGTAATAGTATTAACAATAATAATGTGTAAGAAAACAAGTGATGCACAATGCAATTGCTCACCACCCGCTGACCGATGCCCAGCCTATCCCCGAGCAGCCGGCCCCCCACCCCGGCCAGCCACCCCTATATATTGTTTAGCATGACATCAGATGGTATGGAATACCCCTTCGGCCAGTTTGGGTCAGCTGTCCTGGGTCTGTCCCCTCCCAGCTCCTGCTGCACCCCCAGCCTGCTCGCTGGCAGGACAGAGCGAGAAGCCGAAAAGTCCTTGGCTTGGCGTAAGCACTGCTCTGCAACAATTAAAACATCAGCATGTTATCAGCGCTCTTCTCATCCTAATCCAAAACATAGCACCCTACCAGCTACTATGAGCTACTTAACTCTGTCCTAACTGGAACCAGGACAAAAATGGAAGCTTTGTTGGGGGCCACCTGGCAAAGGTCACTTTTAAATTGAAGCCCAAACCAGCTCTGCTTGGGTTAAGGTGATGTTTTGGTCATGCTGTAGAAGTGGTCTTCAGCCAGTGACCTTGCTGCCTGTGGGTGTCAGATTGTCTTGTTCTCTGGCGTAAAAATGCCAAAGCCAAAATAAAGCCGCAACATCTTGGAGGCACAGTAAGATAAACTGTTGTTGATCCATGTGACAAAAAAAGTGCTCTGGTTTTCTGTTGTTGCTGCCTTATCCTGACACATGGGAAGCAGCAGGACTTGGGTTTGCCTTTGGCTGCTGTAACTGTAGGACACCATCCAGCCAACATGTTCTGCTCCGGCTTGTATTTGTATGAATGTGGTGCATCAAAGATCTGGGCTGCTGGCTGCATTCTCTGGGACCCATCACCACCCTCTGATCCTTTCTGCTGAGGTCTTGCCATGCTTGAACAATGGCATCTTTTCTCTTGGTGAGTCTAAACAACCTCTTTATATTGCTGATAGCTAAAGATTATGAAGATTTGCAGCCTTTGCTGTGTGTGCTGCTTTGCTGGGCCCTCTTCCCCCAGATCTCGACTTCATTCATGAACTCACAGAATGGCTGGGGTTGGAAGGGACCTTAAAGATCATCTAGTTCCAACCCCCCTGCCACGGGCAGGGATGCCACCCACTAGATCAGGTTGCCCAGGGCCTCATCCAGCCTGGCCTTGAACACCTCCAGGGATGGGGCATCCACAGCTTCTCTGGCAACCTGTGCTAATGCCTCACCACTCTCTGAGGGAGAATTTTCTCCTAATATCCAGTCTAAATCTCCCCTCTTTTAGATTAAAACCATTCCCTCTTGTCCTGTCATTATCTGATTGAACAAAGAGTCACTCCCCATCTTTTTGTCCCTCCCCTGAGGGACGCCGCTCGTCACCAGCCTCCACCTGGACACAGAGCCATTGATCACCACTCTCTGGGTGCAACCTTCAAGCCAATTCCTTATCCACCAAATGGTCCACCCTTTGAATTCATCTCTCTCCAATTTGGAGACCAGGATGTCATGTGGGACCGTGGCAAAGGCCTTACAGAAGTCCAGGTAGATGACATCAGTCAGTCTTCCCGTGTCAGCTGATGCAGTCACCCCATCACAGAAGGCCACCAGGTTGGTCAGGCACGATTTGCCCTTGGTGAAGCCATGCTGGCTGTCTCAGATCACCTCCTTGTCCTGCACGTGCCTTGACATTGCTTCCAGGAGGATCTGTTCCATGATCTTCCCAGGCACAGAGGTGAGGCTCACCAGTCTGTAGCTCCCTGGGTCCTCCTTTCCACCCTTTTTAAAGATGGAAGTGATGTTTCCCTTTTTCCAGTCACAGGGACTTTACCCGACTGCCAGGACTCTTCAGACAGGGTGGAGGGAGGCTTGGCAACTCGGTCAGCAGGTCCTGCCCACAGCTGGTTTCGCTCAGCAGCACGACATTGCTGCAGGACATGCCCCCGAGCAGCTCAGCACTGGCCTCCCTCACGTGAGCAAGGTCTCAGGGGCAGGACTAACCACTAACCTCTGTGTGCGGATCCTCAGGGTGCATGTTCAATGTATCAGTATTTCCTATTTTTAAAGAAATTGTAAGTCAGTGGTCAGATAGTGCTCCCCAGTTTAATTTAAAGATTACCTGTGATGACTATAATTTGAAACTTCTAAACTAACTCAGAAGTTAAGTAACGTTGACAGCTCTCTGGCTGATAAGCTCGTATTACCCTTTGTTTGATATGTCTGTACTTGAGCTAAGGATATACTCTTTTTAACACAAACTGAGACCTTGAGGATCATTTCTGAGCAGCTCATGACCTTTTCTTGTTTGCAGTGCTTGACAGAGCCCCACATCTGCCACGGCCTGGCAGAGGTAAGCTCTGTGCACCTGCCTTGCTTAATAGCACTTTAAATGACTTTGCCTTCCTTTAAAGGTTACTCAGCTAATATAGCTGAGCAGGAAGGTAAAGGCCAGTGCTAAAATGTCTGTAACTGTAGCAAAACCTGCACTGCTGCATTGCAAAGCATTGCCAGCCATGGGCATGGGATTTATGCCTGCTGTGAGGGAAATGGAAAGAGGAGCATTGTCTGCTCCAAAGGAGGAGAGGTCAGCTGCATGCGTGAGTTGTCACTAATTAACAGATGCCTTCCCCTCCGGCGATGTTTGAGATTAGCAGGTTCAGTGAAAAAGAAGCTGTAGCTGGGGTCATTATAAAAGAAGGCAGCAAAGCCGGGCAGTGTGAGGGATAATTGTCCTGGCATTTTAAAGATTACCGTGATAGCACCCAGGTTGTTATGAGTGTTTGCAGACCAGGGGCTTGTTTTCATTCCACCTCCCAACCTTTTTGCAACCACAGACTGGTTTGCTGGTGGAGTCCCTGCTGGTGCCAATTCATCAGGTCCTTGAACATTAAAATGGCATTGGCTATCCATTAAATTATTTACAAGGGACAAGAAAGGAAGGTTTCCAGCCTTCATGCCTGTGATACCAGATGGAGCTGAGTTGTTTTCCCTTCCTTAAATCTTCTCTCCCAGAGGCCCGGCCAGCATCGCTCCCTGGCTCGGCTCTGGCCAGCGGTGGGACCCTTTTGGGGCTGGCCCTGCTCCGGCATGGGGCAGCTGCTGGGCTCTGCTCATGGAGGCCTCCCCTGTAAGACCCTGCTACCAAGCCCTTGCCATATAAACCCAGTACAAAGCAAGAGGCTAAAACCCATGTGGGGACTCGGTGCTTGTAAGGATCCCACAGCCCAGAGAGATCACCAGACACCAGCAAGGGTGGTGGCAGAGCCTTTTGGCATCGTGATCGTGTCCCGATGCTTTGGGTCACTGGGAGTGAGAGGAGCCCCCGCATGACTGCTGGGTCCTTTGGTAGCCGTGGGACAGAGCAGCTGGCCCAGCCCCTGCTTGTCGGTGTTTTGGGATGTGCCCGGCTCAGGGGCAGGCTGCTCCAGCACATGGTCACACGCAGCAGCGTGCAGTGTAGTGCTAGGCCTTTTGAATAAACAAGCAACCTGTTTCTGCTTGATATCTGCTCAGCAGCTCGTTCTGAACAGCTTCTGAGTCTGCCTGGAGAGCCGTCAGCGGGGCTGCCTGGTGTCCGCAGCGAGGGTTTCTGCCGGACACTGCTCCACGCAGCTGCGGGTGTTGGGGAAGGTCTCCCAGGCGGGCCTCTCCTTGCAGCTTTACATTGCTTCCTCTGAACTTTCTGATAAGGCTACAAATCAGCTTCGCTGTGCAGAGGGGAGGGAAGGTCGTTCCCAGAGCCTTAAAAGGACCCAGAAGCTCGGTTTTTCAATGTTTCAGTCGACAGCACTGTCTTTAGAGGCTGCCCTGATAACCATAATTTTATTTACACAGCAAAGGCAAGTGAACTTGCAAACACTTTCTTTGGGCTTTCCTGAGTTTCCTTCTGGTATGTTTTTTCTCCCTTCCCAGTTATGTACCGTTCAACTTTCTATTATTTTCCACAGAATCGGTTAAAATCTTTGCTCACTATGGATTCAACGTCTGCTCCTGGTTTTATTCCTGAGCTGTTCTTTATTTCTTCAAACACATTTTGCTGTCTCATGTTGGGAAGGATGTTAAAGAACTTGTGGACTGTGTTCCTAGACAAGAATAATCTTATTTCTACAAGAGTCTCATTTTCAGTCTCTCATATTACATTTCTGATACTCTCAGTTGTAATATCGACTTTTGGTTTTAATACTTAAATACTCTATGGATAGAATCCATTACACTTGAAGGCAAAAGTCAGATTTTCAACATGAGCTAATGGTCTGGGCAAACGATTTAGCTACTGAGTATCTTAAAAGCTGGAAAGTTGGGCTAATTATTGCTGGTTACCCATGGAGTGGACAATACAGAGTGGTGCTATATTCTGTCTGTCATAGGCCAGTAACCCTCCATTTTTTTTTTTTTTTGCCATAGAAAACTAATCAACAACAGTAACAATTTGGAAGTTCCTGGACATGAAAGTGATCATGGGTATTTTCATCAAATGTTAATTTTTTTTTTAGTATCAGTGAAATCGAAATCATTTTTAAAAAGCCAGCAAGAACGCTTTGGAGTCATGGGGGATATTCAGTTTACTCTGCTAGAATTACTAGATGAAAGAGACAGTGGAAAATAATAGTTCGCCAGACTGGTCTCAGGAAAACTTGAATGAAATGAGTAAAGCCATTGTGAAAACCAATTTACCCTAATAGCCTGTAACTACATAGACTTTTTAACATTATTTCTAGACTCAAAGCTATATGTGATTAATGGATCAAATAGCACAAGCTAGACCTGAAACATCTATTTGAAAATATTATACGTTAAACGCTGCTGCACATCTTCACACTGCCTGTTAATAAAAGTCACAGGAGAGGAAGAGCTCTGGAGAAGTCTTATCTGTACAAATAACACCTTGTGTTTTAGAAACAGCATAATGTCTTTTGGAGGCCTCTGCTGCAGTATTAGATGACCACAGAGGATTCTGGTTTCAAAGGCAGCACAGATGAGTCTCCTGCCAAATCTTGTCTCTGCACCACTGATATTTAGTGCTGGACAAACCAACCAGTAGTGGATCTGCTGTGGTATTGTACAATGCTTCTGAGCTCCAGCAGGGAGGATTAGAAAACAAACAAATAAACAAATGCAACTGTGGCACAAGGTCCAAAATAGGAAGGAATAGTCTGGTTTGCACGCAGCAAGCACTGTGCTGCAGCACCACTTTGTCCTGCTAATGCTGTAAAATGGGATTCAGCTGAAACTTGGATGATGGCGAGCTCTGCTCTGGCTTCCTGCGCACAGACAGATGTTGTACTTCATTCAAGTGTGCCTGGAATGTAATTCCACTGCCTTGCCATTCATTTGTTGTACCTTCTTACATTTCTGCTAGTGATAGTTCTTTTCCGGAATTCTAGAAAAGTAAAAACAATCCAGCAAAAGTCTCGCCCAAAACCTTAGCTTGGATGATATCCATTGTGTAAAATGAACGTTTATTTAGGCTTTGGAAAGCTTTACATTGTTTTGTGCTTTTTGCTTTCAAAATCACAGCTGAATTTCTTAGTAAACTGTTTTGTGATCTGCTCCTGGTTTTGGCTACAGGAGGTAAAAAAACTGCTCCTGCAGTGCTCCTGGGGTGAGAAAATCAGGCAGGGTTGGAAGCCTGTCAGGAAAGTTTATTTTCCCACTTTTCCCATTGCAGCTTGTTTCAAGGGAGGCGGGGGCTCAGCCTTGCTCTACCAGCCACGCTGCAGACCTGCTGCCGGTGCCTCCAGCACCGCGGTGCTGGCTGGTAGGGAGCAGCACGCGGAGCATGGCCGTGCTCGGGTGGCCGCATCCTGCCTCTGCTGCCCGCCAGCTGCCAGCCCCCGAGCCCCCTGGGGCTGCGTGCAGCTGCTGGGTAACTCACGGCCACTTCAGCAGTCTTCACTCGATCCTAAATGTTCCTCCTTTCCATTCCTGAGCCCAGGACTGTCTCACACATCAGCCCAGCAGAGTGGAAGCGGCACTGATCTGAGAAAAATAGAGAATATCTCATAGTCAGGGCTTAGAGAGGAAAAAAAAGCAAACACGCGAGGCTTCCCGGAGCTATACAATCTCTTGAAAATAAATGAACAGATTGCCATGAATGAATAAACTGTTTAAGACACTAATTCACATTCAGGGGGCCGTAGAGCTGAGGGTACCGGTGAAGATGACAGAAATGTTTCCCTCTGATTGTTCCTGCATCACGCCATCTCGTTTCTGAAGGCAGCAAACAGAAGGTAGCCGTGCTCTGCAAACAAACTGCTCGGCGCAGATGGCATGCAGCGCGTCTGCCGGCAGCGGGCTCGTGACGAGGCTGCTGCCTGGGGAAGCAGCCTGTGAGCGGGCCTGCCTAGCTCTCCCCCATGGGAAGGAAGAAAATAGGGGCAACTTGGTCAGCAGCGATCAAAGGGCAGCAAACCCACGGCCCCGAGGTGCACGCAACAGCACCACGCCTGCGGCGGCAGTGGTGACGGGTCGGCTCGGTGCCCCTTGCTGCCCAGCGCCGTGCTGGGCCGCAGAGGTGCCTCGGTCCCCCCAGAGCCTGTCCCCCGCTGGAAACCCAGACTTTCAGAGTCCCCAGGCTCTGAAACCCAGTTTCAAGCAGCCCCGTGTTTGATCTGATGCAGCTATGGAAACAGGGGTGGTAGGAAGGGATTTGTGGCTTTTTAGATAAGCCATCACTGTTAGCACTTCCAAAGGGTGTTTTGGTGGGTTCCTTGAGATGTCAAAATGGACCGAAGGTAAAAATCTGTGTGAAAGGAATAACTTGGAAATCCGTGAGTTAAGCTGCATTCAGCTGAGCAAATTATGGATGTGCAATTCAGGCTGCACCTACTGGGCACGTACGTTGCCATTGCATTTAGCTTTCGTACACAGCCAGGCTCATTCAGCAGAGCAGCATTCTGACATCAGGAAAGAAATTACTAGATCTTACAATCTAATAATAGCTAAAGCCAAATTTTACTACGATTTATGCCTCTGCAACAGCTAACACTTCAGTGTGCTTGGGGATGACCAAGGGGAGGAGAGCGGCCCTAGGGTAGCTTAGTAGTGAAAATCAATCACAAGTCAATTAAAAAATCTGTGTTTAGTGGCTCACTAACACGGTGCAGCTGACACGGAGGGGAGTTCAGGTGGAGACACAGAAGGTGCTCACCTCTTTGTCTTTATAAGGCTGACCTACAGCTCAGCTGTAAAGCTGAGGTGGTGGCTTGGGCTGCTCTGTCCTGTATGGAACAAAGGTGAAACAGCTGGACTTGGGGGGGAGGAAGAGGGGTGATATGGGAATGAGTGTGGTGGTGCTCAGGTGCCTGCTGTGCACCATCCCAATGTGACCACAGCCTTAGGTTAAGCCAAATTTGCCAAACTGTTAAGCTGGGCTTTATAACACAAGCTCAAGCTTAACACTGCTGCCTTGCTGAGGCTACAGCTGAAGCGGTGGTACCAGTTAGTGCCTCTGGGGATGAATAGTGCATGGCTGAGGGTCTGCAGCCTTTTGGGCTGCCTTGTCCTTGAGATGCCTTCAGCCCCATGTTGCTTAAGAAAGCTGTCTTATAATACAGCTAATTGGGTTTTGTTGTTTTTCCTCCTCCATGGGATTGGTTTGTGGTTTTTAATACACAAAATATAGATTAGTTGTTCCTGGGGCTTTTGCTGTGTTTCTTGGTTGCCTGAATGCTGGGCTGGCTTTGTTTTGGCTGGGAAGTGTGTGGTTTCAGTACCAGCAGGTGTGGTCCAGAGGGGGAACTGTGCAGCACTGCGTCAGTTCCTAGGGATTCAGCACTGCAAACCAATGCTTTGTCCTGGTGCAGGCATGAGGCACATTGCGGCCTGCGTTAGCCCTGCAGGCACAGGAGCGTGCCCACAGCGTGTAGAGGTGTGGGTTGCAGTTAGACTTGAAGGCTAATGAGGGAGGAATCCAGTCCCAGAGCAACTCTGAAGTGCCTTTGAGTTTGGCAAAAGTAGTTTCTTCTCTCTTGGCTGCGCAGTTGAGTTGCTCTAATTTTGATTTGGTGGAGGAAACCATTTCTCCTCAGCTGAAATGCCAGTGCAGCTAACTGGTGTTAAAGGCTGTGAAAACTGAGCAAAGATTGGGAGCTGCTGCAATGTATGGCTCCTCCTGCCGTGACCAAAATATGTGACACCCTGCTCTGACTGAGAGTGAGCTGCGCAGGGACGGAGCTGCCTGGTGGGTGGGCACCCTGCCGGGGGGAGGAAGGAACAGGTCAGAAATAATGTCCCCATAAATGGGGACAGACCACTGTGTGGCCACCCATCACTCCCATAGGAGAAAATAAAAGGAAAATCCAGCAGGAAAACTGTTGTTTAAGAGGTTTCCTCTTTGCCTAGGGGAATGCTGACAACATGTGAACAAAGCCTTCCTCTGCCCTTAGACTTCTGGCTTCTTTGGTCAGGCTCATGTCTGTGTTTTTAAACATCACCTGCAGACTTTGTCCAGAGACCTCAGCATTTCGTTTCTTTTCATAACCTCAGCGCTGTAGGGGTTCTTTTTTCTTAAAACAGTAAGTTTGCCACAGTATGTAGTGAGTTAAGACCAGTGACCGCTTGAATGCAAGTGATTAAGAAATAACATGAGAAATAGTTTGAGTAAGGTAGCCCTTCCTCTGGCTTTTATTTTCAGCTGTTGATGGTGTGGGGATTTCTTGACTATCAGATTTAATAGTCACCAGTAGAACAATCATCCCCAAATCTCCCTGAATCACTTTTGAGTCTAGCAATATCTTGATGTTATCTGATGCTAGGAAGTTGCACAGATTTTATTATATGTCAGCTGAAAATGTGTTTGACTTGTGTTAAAGTTCTTTGAAGATCCTTCTGTTATTTAATCTCCTTGAGAGCTGAAGACTGTGCATGTAACTGGAATATAGAGGTCACTGAAGCATTGGAGAGCAAAGGAAAACGTGGTCCTGAAGGAGATGGTGGGTGGAAGCCTTTCCTTTTTTCTTAAATCAAGTGCATGTGAAGCTTTCCAGCTTGACTCTGGAGGATATCCAAGAAGTAGAGTAGCTATTTTTGTTAAACTGTTTTCCTGAACAGCTGCCTACTCGTGAGAGTCCCTCTGCATTTATTTTCTATCTCAATATTCCTTTGGTAATAGAACATAGTCATTTAGACTTGAATAAAAAAAGGAATTAAAAGCCTAGAGTATACACAGGTATGGGTTTTCTCAGTACTTCTCTGTTGTTGCTGAGGGTAGTTGAATTTAACTCCTAATTACATAGAAGAATTTTGCAGACTAGGCAATGTTGATGCTTAAAATAAATTCCTAAACGGCAATTCTTAAGGCTGTGAAACTATTTTGGAAACAGAAAATTTTCAGTGTCTGTGCTGGTTTTATTATCAGAGTAGCTTTACCTGAATTTCAGCATGCTGTTTGGTGTCCAAGATGTTAACATTTCTATGTACCTGATTATCACAGTGAGTTTTGTGCTTATGCACAATTGTTAGAACATTAAATGTCACTTTCTTGTCTTCATGTAATATCTGAGGATCTGTTAATTAAGGCAAGATCAACACACGTAATAAATTAATAAAATTCAGAGCTTACCTAGCACTTACAAGCACAGTCTGATTCTTCTTATCAAAGATGCAATTATTTTAAGTTTGCCAATTTGAGACTTTCCAGACTCCAAAGAGCAGGCAGTTGAAGACTAATCTGACAATAAACTTGTCTTATTTAAGTTTATGTGGGAAGAGACAAGTATGTTTCATAGTCCATAGCTTCATACACCATTCATTGTCCTAATCCAAGGAGAGGGCTTAGACTAGCATGTATCCAGAGGGTTCTCTGAAAGGCTATTTTTACTCCTTACAAAGAGAGCTTATTTCAGAGCTAATGTTCCTGATGGACTACAGGACAGAGTTCCAGCTGCTGAGCAGACCAGAGGCACAGGTTCAAGAGGTGCTGTTGCACTGCTCCTTGAAATGGCACCTTCAGCCTACCAGGAATGGGCTTCAGAACTTTGGGATTCAGGTGCAGGGTCAAAAGTGGTCCATAAGCATGCAAGATAGTCTTGAGAAATATTTAAATAAGGTGATTCTCTGTGGAAAACTAACAGTAACAGGTAAAAATGTTGATGAAGAACCTACAAAACAAGGCATCATTGCATCCTTGCAAGTGATTAATCTAGTCTATTGCCACAAAATATTGATCTGTAGTCTTAAAATAAAAGCTGGTTACCTTAGCTTTCCCCTAAAGCAGTGGAAGGTGGTCTCACACAGCTCCTTCCCCTACGGAACATATCCCAGCAGGATTAGGCTTTTCTAACAGCAGCCTGTTGATGCTGACACAGGCTGTGTTTGTGGTCTTCCTGGACCCCTTCTGCTGGAAGCGCTGTCTGACCAGTTTTCTCTTTCCCTTTTTCAGTACAACTGAACTTCTTCCTACTTCTTCTTTTGTACAGTTATTTGTATTTATCCAGTTTCTCAAAATACCTATGCAGTCTAATCCTATTCTCTTGAATAAGTCTTGATGTCATCAACAAAAAGTAGTGTGATCTCCTGTCTTTTGCACTCATGACATACACGTGGAGTAGACCCGAATCTAGCCACCATGCTTGGTGGAGCCTTCCATGCTTCTGTTAACTGGCCTCAAAGCAGAAAGATCTCATCGGTTTTAACCCAGCATATAGCGCAAGGCCATGTGGCTGTTCAGGAGGCAGTCTCACAAACCAGTCTCGATCACTGCTAAAAGCAAGATATGTGGCATTTAGTTCCCTTCTGAGCAGTTCTACTGTCTCATTATGGATGGTCAGAGTCATTTGGCATGACATGCTCTTGACAAATCTATTTTTGGTTATTACTCATCACTTTATTTCCTGATGCTTGGAAACTTGTTTGGATTTTTCTTTCCTATTTCTATTGTTTTAAGCAAGGGTGATTATTCTGTTATTATACAAACCTTATTCTTTCTTTCCTTAAGATATGCATGTGTTTTTAATGGGACTGGTTACACAAATGAACATATATCAGGTTGTAACTATTAGTGCTGGAAGGTATCCATTAAATGCATCTGCCGGCCAAATTATTCTGCCATTTAACAAATGAAACAAACCCTTGCAGCAATACTGAACCAGGAATACAGTGTGTGCACAGTTAGACGTTTTGTCCTGTTTCTTTATTTTATGGCCCCATGAAGATGTGACATGCAAAGTGTAACTGAAGGCAGAACACAGCCCACAGTTTGATACAACGATGTAATCTCACCATATAAATGGCCTGTCAAGTTAGTTACGTGATCAGCTATTCAAATATGGGTGAGGTGTTTTTTCACTCCCATTCTCAGATAGCTAAGTGCTGAGCTTAAGCAGATCATTTTGTCATGCCATTTGGAATTGCACATTATTTTCTCACTTTCTCCTGAGTAATTTCTTACAAGTTTCCTGCTTACCTTTGAATAGAATAGCAGCTACTTTGGTCATCCATCAAAGCAGAGCCCGATGACAAAGTTTTACAGTAATACTGTCTGATTCCTGGGCAGAATAGACATCAGCACTCCACAAAGATAGAGTTGTCGTCACAGATCAAAAACCTTGGGAAAACTAAGCGATCCTTTCTCCTGCTGTCAAAGCCAGAATTATGAAGACAGGAGGAGAGATGTAACAGTGTAAGTAGCATACAAATACAGTAGCTTAACACACAGAATATTAAAAGCCTTAAAATTCAGGAGGATGAAGTGCTCCCCCACCCACCCAAAACACCTGCAACAATAGGGCTCTCTTTGTGTGGCTTTTCTATGTAGAAAAACTTTTTCTTAAGAATTAGAAATTTTACAAACTCTAACTTGAGGCTAAAGTGGAGAAGAAATTGCTGAGAATATCTGTCAATATTTTAAAACAAATCTTTTTGTATTGAGAAAGTCTAAAAGATTTTTTCCATTAGCAAATGGTTTCCAGCTCCTGGTTTTATTTTATTTTATTTAAAAGCCAATGTGTAACTTGGTGGATATCAGCTTGCTCAGAGATGAGTGCATCTATGTGTAAAGTGAAATCTGTGCCCAGGACACATGTGACAATGAGCTCTTTGGCATTGCTTATGGCACTGCTCTGGATTAGCATGAGTAAAATCAGCAGTTGCCACCTGAATGGCATCTCTTTGCAAAACTTCTGAAGATCTGGCTTACTCTTAGTTAAGACAAAACAATGGCTTTCCCCTGTTTCATGACGCAAATATCGTGTAGCAGTAAAACAAGCAGAGCAGACAGCTTGTGTCACCCCAGGCAGAAGCAGGCAGTGCCTGGTGCCCAGGCTCCTTGTCTGCTCTCCTCCCATGCTGCACCCAGTGCTCTCGTGGCTGAGGGATGTGATTTCTGATGGGTATGGCTGCTTGCTGCTGTCAGAACTGCATCAGGTCAGACATATCCTGACAAGACAGGTTATTATCAGAAACCTGCCACTTCATCAGCAGTGATGTGTTAGCAGAAATCTGTCAGTTCTGAGGAATTTAAAGCAGAGAAGGCAAGATCGTGCCAGGGCTCCGGGAGGAAGGGAGCAGTAAGGTCAGTGCATTGAGTCTATTTTGTTACAAGCAACCAGAGTCTATCCCTAAAACTCAGTTCCATGTGTGGCCTAAAAATAATTTGGCTGTTTGTCCCCAGTATCCTGCCTAGGCTTGTGTCCCAAATGCTCACTGTTTTTCAGTTTTCAGTCTTTGTATTCATGGCCACCTGTACTCATGTTAGCCTGCCTTTTCAACCTAAATACACTTATTCTCTCTCTGATATCAATGATATTTGTACGTACCCATCAAACGTGCTCCTGGCCTTCATTTTGATTTCCTGTATGATTGTCCTCTTGTACGAGCAACTATCCGTTCACTGACCACCACGTCTGTTTTCTGCCACTGCTTCATTTTGAATTCACCTTTCTGCACAGATCCTGCTAGGCTTGTCTGTACGTGTGATGATAAACTATACATCTATGAATTTAAATGGGAAGTAACACCTTGTTTTTGGAGCAGATTGGGCCTTTTAAAAAATAGGATTGGGCTTAAATATGGGCTTGAAAAATACGATAAATGTTTGGAGAAAACAAACGTTCAAAAAAACTCTGGATAATGTGAAACTGCCTTTTGGCTAGGGCAACCAACTTATCAAGTAGAGGATGAGGCTAATGTAAAGCCTTGATTATATGGAACAGTAAGTTGTCTACCTATATTCTGTTGTGACTTCAGATATCTTGCAGGCCATACAAAGTCCCAACAAGGATCAGGTCCCCTTGTGCTCAATGATGGACCAGGTTGTAAGACAGTTATGTGACAAGTGCTAAGTCAAAATGGTGGGGGAATATAATTGGATTTATTAAAGTGATCATGCTTCAGGGATTGTGCATTGTCTGGAAGAAGGATGCTTTTTCAAGTGAGAGTTCTGCTTTGTAGGAAGCTTCACAGAATCCAAGTCACTTTGAGAATGATTTCTCTAGCCGTAGGGAAATGCCAGATGCCATTGCCAACATCCAAAACAGCTGGTATAAATGTAAGGAACTACTTCAGGGTTTCTTATACCCTAAGAATTTGAGGGTAAAAAGAATAAATTTGCCATCCTATGGGAAACAAACTATTTTGTGAGGGTGCTTTGCAGTGACAGTGGGATGGAACCCCAGGGGGGCTCCAGTGAAGCCAAATGTGCCTCATAATCAATCCACAGCCTACAGAGAATGTCAGAAATCTTTTTTCCCCCACCCTTTCCTCCAAGTTTTTGTGATTCACAGGTAGTTTTTGCAGGTTCTTCCAGACAGCCTGTGTAGGACACCTTTGGAGATCTTTAAAGTAGATACCTTCCATCTCTTCGTCCCTGGAAAACAGACTTTTTCTAGCAGAAATAGTCAATGGTTCTACTTGTTCCATTCTGTCTGTATCTGCAGCTGGTAACTGTATACTGGGCAGTTGTGTCCAGTGTAATGATATTTATGTTTGGCAGATTTAAATGATTTGGGCAACAACTTTTCAAAGCAACATATCTTTGAATATTTTCTAGCTCTCTAATAAATAGAGCATTCCAGATTCAAGATATTATTCAAAATTTACTTGCAGCATGAATTACAATGGAACTATTTCAATCCTTCCCTAACTACTTAACTGGGATTTTCATGGTGTATAACCTGTTTTTTTCTCCAAGTGAAGGAAGCTCAAACGTTAGGTAGTATAAACTATTTTTACTTACTGAAAGAAATTGAATAACAGAAGCAGTTTTCTTCCAGGCCTCTGCATCCTTTCTTGCACCTCATAAGAGAAAAAAGCAGAGAAGGGAAATTGGGCAAGAAAAATGCTTGGAGCCCATGGGCTTTGGGTAATATGTGTCTCTTAGAACACCCTGTTTCCAGATGCAATTATAATGGAAAAAATTAGCTTTTCCAGAGACCAGTTTTACATGAAACAAAACTTTGATCTATGATTTCCATTGCTTGTTCATGGGGAGGAAAAAAAAAAAGGAAATATTGCACAGAGTCTGGGGAAAAGGTGGAAAAATCAATATTGGTAGTATAAAGAAGAAATATATTTAACACTGATCTGTGGCACAATCTTCTCAGTATTAAGCTGTGCAAAAGGCACATACTTGGATGCAAAGTGGGGCTGAGGGAGCTGGTGATGAGAAGTGATAATCTCCTTAAACTGTTGATAACCCAGAAATCTGCATTACATGTTGATCAGAATTTCCCATCAGCAAGGTCTAGGGAAAATGAGGTAACTCTTAAAATGGAAAAATTAAAATTATCTTGGGAAAAGGGGAAATATTTCCTTTGTTTTGAAGTGTGGGTTTTGTGCTCAATAGTATGAAACACTTGGCATGATCAAAGAGATGCAAATCCCATACTGGGCACGGGACCATGGCTAAGCCAGTACAGGGCTTGATACTGATGTCAAGAGCTGAATGCTTCACCTTAGGAAACTTGAAAACCCAACGTCTGTGCTACAGTGGTTTGTAGGGGTACTCTGAGAATTTGCGTCCTCCCTATAAATCAAAATGTCCAGAAAAACAAGAATTTTTATGAATCTCTACCTGTGCATTAGACAGGCAATCCATGGCACCAGTGCAGTCCACGTGGACTGTAGACCTGAGACTTTACAGCACCCTTGGGTGGATAAAGTTTACTGGCAGAAAGCGGGTAGGTCTGAGTCTGAGATGCTGAACAAAGGGCAAAACCAGAACAGCTGATGGGAAGGGACACATGAAAAGGGTCATCAGGCACAGAGCAAAGCAACACTGGGGAGACCTGCTACATACTCAGATAAGGGCAGCTATCTCTGCCTGCAAACAGATGGACTGGCACCCAACACTGAAGATCCGGTAAGGGTTCATCTGTGCATCTGCAGAGTGAAGTCACAGTGCAGCGCCCGTGGGTGCGTTCGGTACCGTGCGCCCAGTTCAGGAGGAAAACTCCTTTGTGTGACTGGTGGGTCTCTGGGGCTGCAAACTGCTGGAGTACGTGTAAGGTAAGTGTTATCAAAGAAATGGGTATATCAATAGAAAATGACCTGAGGGCAATGTCTGGCCACACAGACCTAACAAGGTGTCTCTCTTTGGTAGGACAGCTGCTTCTCTAGGCAAAGCAGCTGTGGTCGATTCTAGGTCCTGAGGCTTCAGTTACTCTTCTGATTTCATTGCAAACTATTTGTTCAGCTGGCAGGAATATGGGCCAGTACAAGAATTACGCAGGGATTAGGGAAATGATGAAGGGCTGTATTTAGAAATGTGAGAGGCTTCAGTGTATGTTAGCATTGTATGATGTTAGCATAAAAATTGGAGTGAGAAGGAGGGAAGGAGTTGGTCTGAATGAATGTGGCTTGTGGAGAGGAGGAAGAACTAGAGAAGATATAACTTAGCCAGAGCTTGTCTGGTGAGCTTGGGTAGTCTGCTAATTGAAAAGAATATATTTTTTTCCAGTTTAAATTTACTTTTGTATTTATACATCTCGTAAGTATCCACGAAGTCTGGCATTGCAGCACAGCAGCATTGCATTGGATTGATTCCCGTTCCATCAGTCCATTGCACTGGACTGATTCCCCTCCAGCCATGCCCAGACAGGCTGTATGAGAGGAGAGTGTTTTCTTGAATGTTACTGTATTTTGTTTCACCCCACTCCAGCAGTTGAGAGGTGGTTTGAGTGTCATCATCTTTTAAAGTAAAGATGGATTGGCACCATTTTTTCTCTTTAAAGAGTACAAGTAATACAGACAAAAAAACAGAACTCTGGCAAATTAGAAACCTCTTTATTTATTTTTGCTATATTTGCTGGTTATACCTACCCCTGCTCATCTGCTTCCTACTCTGCTCCCAGCACAGAGGCATTTGGGAAGATGTACGTGGCCCAGAGAAGGGCTACGAGCTGGTGAAGGGCCTGGAGCACAAGTCCTGTGAGGAGCGGCTGAGGGAACTTGGGGGTGTTCATCTGGAGAAGAGGAGGCTCAGGGCAGACCTTATTGCTCTCTGCAACTACCTGAAAGGAAGGTGTGGGGAGCTGGGGGTCGGCCTCTTCTCGCAGATAACTAGTGATAGGACTAGAGGGAATGGCCTCAAGTTGTGCCAGGGGAAACAAGGAGACGTTTCTTCTCATAAAGAGCGGTCAGGCATTGGGA
Source organism: Anser cygnoides (assembly GCF_040182565.1). Taxonomy (NCBI): domain Eukaryota; kingdom Metazoa; phylum Chordata; class Aves; order Anseriformes; family Anatidae; genus Anser; species Anser cygnoides. The sequence goes on from NC_089877.1 coordinate 66,159,674, forward strand.
TGGGTTGCCCAGGGAGGTGGTGGCATCACTGTCCCTGGGGCTGTTCGAGGAAAGGTTGGGCGTGGTGCTTAGGGACATGGTTCAGTGGGTGACGTTGGTGGTAGGGGGTGGTTGGACCAGATGATCCTGGAGGGTTTTTCCAACCAATTCTATAATTCTATGATTCTGTGAAGCTGACCTAAGGCAGATCTACTGTTCCGTAATTCCAATTCTCCTCTTTACTCTTGTTTTCATTTTCTATACTTTCTTTTTGCTATTCTTTTTGGAACGATGTGCCTATTTTGTCATTATCTTATTCAAATCAATAACTCAACTTTTTTGTTGTTAATGGAAATGTGCTGTTGGTGATGTATGTACTAATTCAGATGTTGGCACCTGGGCAAATACTAGTTTCAACGTAGGTTTCCTATACATTACAAAAGTAAGGACTAAGAAACCACAGTAATTTTTCAGAATTTGTGAGTATATTTTTTCACCAAAAAGCAATCTTCCCTGTAGGTGGAAAAACAAACAAAAAAACCCCACAACTTAATCCAAACTTACTTTGATCTCTTCCCACTTGTTTTTCCTCTTAATAACATGCAACCTACACTTCAGTAGTGCCAGCAGTGCTGCTGTCTGGCACTTCATTCCCCTACTCCAGAACACTTGGGTAAGTAGGTACCCAGGAAAAGCCAATCTTAGCAACATCTCAGTAAGTATCATTCATGTGTATATATTAAAGAAACCCCAACAACCTAATCTCTGAAGTGTTCCTCTGATATACTTGTGGTATCTGTGAGAGTTGAGGACACTTACTATAGTTGCATAGAAGAACATTTGAAATCAAAACTCATGGGTTCAGTGAGGATGAGTTTTAATAAAGTCTGTAGCATTTTTTCTATTATATAGACTGTTGATGAGCTAGAAGAAAATACATATTCCAGTCGAGTTCTAATTTTAAAAGGGATTTTTTACAGCAATAATTGTATTTTGTTAAAGTTGAGGATACTCTTACACGTCACTATAACAGTGGCCAGGTTCAAACACGCATGGCTGACACCTGGGAAAGCAAAGCAACCATAGATAAAATAGCTTTAATTGAAAATGTGACCCTGCCCCTGAAAAGAAACCAGGCTGTAACAAATGCTTGCAATTGCTGTTAGTGAAAATCTGCTTCCAGAAAGATCGTCAAAACCTCTAGGCATAGAAAACATTAGCATCCCTTCCTTGCACCTGTTTGCTTTTCTCATGCCAATATTTTACAAACTGAATCATGTTTGGATTAGTGAGATCCCCTCAGTATCAGGTATGAGTGATTCTGCAGGTATAGGGGAAAAATCGACCATGTTCAAAGCTGTCTTGTCCAGGCTAAAGTGCAGTGCTGCCAGAAAGCAGGCTTTTCAGAAAGATAGCTTGAAGGGCTTGATCCAAGTGGGCTCCACTTACTGAAGCACAATATGTATATATGTACACTTGTACTGATGACACTTTCAAGTGTGGTGAAATCTTCATTGCAAACTATTTGTGCAGGAAGGACTGGTGTTGGGGAGAATAAGGAGAAGTAGAAGAGAGGATGGGGAAGTCAGGACACGCTTGACTGCTGAGCGGAGGATGAAGGGGAGTCTTCTGTTTCACAATCTGCTTTCCAAATCTCCTGGTTACAGAAGGAGTTTTCAAGATCTATGTGAAGTAGAACAGCTCAGGCCCCAGAGGTTTCTTGTGGGTGAACAGGACTTGTGGGTGACTGCTATTTCCACTCTGTTTTCTATTTTCTTCAGACTTAAAGACTTCTTCCCTTAAGACTTTGAAAAGTCTTATTTTGATCTAAAGTATGGAGAAGGAAAAAAAAAAAAAGAGCTGTGAATGTTTCTACAAAGGAGGATTTGTTGACTGACAGGCAGCCCTATTGGTCTGTGCCATGCTGGGTGTCACTGATGTTGGAGTGATGCCCAGGAACTGCAGGAAGGACAGGATGAACAAACACATCACACCATCACAACTTGGTAAAGCTAGGAAAGGTGTTTTTTTTTCCTCCACTCACAGTCAAACCTACAAAATGTATATTCTTTTTCAGGAAGCCTGATATTCATACACAAATGTTAGTGACCAGAGGGAACATCTGCTTTGGTTAGGTCCACAGTCCGGTACCTGATGCCTGCAGAAGTATAGGAGCAGGGGAAGCACACAGTGATATTTCTCCGAATTGCAGCCTCCAAAAGTCTATAGTAAGACCAAGGGATTCAACAGCCACCAGTTCATTTTTTCATCAGTGGGTCTTCCTGAAAATCCACCTGTGGCAAGGCCCCGCAGTCCAGCTGTGTGGTGAGAACCTGCTGCTTTCTGCTCCACCGTGCGGCTTCCCGGCTGCAGCAGTGCCTGCCCCCAGCTCCTGCAGAAGACAGATGTGACCCTTCCTTGTTAACCTTGGCAGCCCTTCGCAGTTGTACTCACCTATATCTCGTTCCCCTCAATTCTCTTCTCTGTGCTGGAAGAGTACAGTTTATTTGGGGAATATTAAAAAAAAAAAAAAGACCCTGAAAAATGTAGTCCATGACAATATTTCAAGCTGATGGCTTACACATTATAGGAGCCTTTAATCTTCCTTGGGATAAAGTAAAACTGAAATTATCATCTGGCTGGGAGGTGCTGTGATGTTGAGCTCAATACCAGAACAGACTGGTTCTGGGCAGAAAGAGGGGCAGGGGGAGCCGCCGGGCTCCAGCTCGTGCCCTTTGCCTCTTGGATGCCTGCGTCTTTCTGACGGCCCATCAGGAATGGAGTCAGAAGGGGAAAGGGGATAAGATTTGCGGGGCCTGTAGCTACAAATTAGAATCTGATTGTACTGTTTTGAAGAGCAGTCTGAAAAGTGGTTGTTTTTTCCCACTATGTACCTGGATGACAATTTGCTTACTATTTACTTTGCTCTACTGGGAGTTCATTTCATTTTCCAAGCTATTTCCTTCTGTTATTACAGGATGTGGTTCTCCTTGCTGCATGCTTTCAGCCCCCGCGTCCCTTTCATCCTTCCCCTGTGCCCCGTTGCCGTGAGTTTGGAGCACCCACAGGCAGCACCAGCTTTGGGGGACATCATCTCCCTGTGGGCACAGTGTGACCCACGCCACCGACCGGGGAACCTCGTGCAGGCTACTGGGCTTCTTAATGAGTTGTTACTGGCACGTGCAGGCTCTTCTGGCATGGAGCTGCACAGGGGCACGTGCTGCTTGCGGTATCCTCAGCTTCTGCTGCAAAACCCATGGCCTCTTTGCAGGCAGCCTGCAGCCCTGTGGCTGCAATGCCCGTGTGGAGTAGGAAATCCAGTCCTTTTATCTGGAAAAAAATGTTGAAAATATCACTACGCTGGCTTATTAATTCTTTCTGCCACTTCACCTCTTGTTCATTTTATTCTTCACCTCTTCACCATTAAGCCTTTAGTGGCCATTAGGGAAGAAAATCAGAATATAGAGCCTGGCAAATTATTCTATATTTATATATATATTTATCCCTCTATTGCATTTAGCCCAATTGAAATATCCACTTGAATGGTTTATGCTTTAAGTGCAGTGCCTTAGATCTCAGAAATGCTGCCTTTTGGGGAAGGCTTGGCTGGAACATAGGGACGGGCTGTGGGTATGGCCTCTGTGCCAGGTAGAAGAGGCTTTAGCTCGTGTCCTCCTTGAAGCCTGAGGAGGGGCACAGCGACTGCAGGTCACAAAACTGCTTCCCCATCCTAGTAGTTAGGGGGTGCAGTGCCAATCAAGAAGGCAGGAAATTGCACCTAATGAACAAATCAAGTAAAGGTACTGCTATTTTTCATCACTGATTTTTTCTTCTCAGATTTTACACATTTTTGCTCCTTGAAAAAGTAGTTGCTCATACAGCCAAATAATATGTCTGCTTCCCCCTTCTCTGCGTTTTGAGGTCTGGTTGTTGCCATTAGACACGCGACACAGCTTCAGCACCATGAAGGGGCAAGCAAGGCAGAGATGAGAGGTTAGGGGTGAAGCCTAGTAAGAAAGGATGTAAAAGATATCAAGGAGATAGATGCCAAACATTTGTGTCACAAAGTTTGGTGTTAAACATATTTGAGTAGATCATACTTAAGAAGGTGAGGTTTTTAATGTGCATGCTTTATTTCAGGACAAGATGCCGGGGTGGATCCGCTGCAGGCACAGCACGCTGGGGGGACACGCGCTGCCCGCACCCTGGGGACGGGTGGCACCAGGTCAGCGGTGCCATCACAGCACAGAAACAGGAGCCACGAAATCACTGTCCTGCTGGGATATTCAGGTTAGTCAATGAGGTTTGGATCACGTGTGTTTCTGCTCTTGCAGCCATCCTACCTAACCCCCTGTGACAGCGCTGTAAGTGACTACATTATTTCATCAGCGAGGGCCATGCTATGTGATATAAAGACAATCAATACTAATAGCAGAGCAAAACCTACAATTCTTGTTTCTATCTTCTGCTGGGCTATTTTCAATATCAAAATATTCCATCTATCTGTGTGTATTGAATAATTCAGAAAAAATATAGGTTAAATATTAGCAGGCATAGCTCTTCATTAGGATTGTATTTCTAGAGCTTTATTTCCTTGTTTCTGTCTACTGATACTCTGCTACTCGTATCGTTTCTTCACAGGCTGCAGCTTCCGAGGGCACAGCGGGGCCCCTTGGAGCCCTGGCTCAGGTCCAAGGCCACGGGCACGCACAGGAGACAGTTTGGGTGGGCAGCAGGGGAGGCACCGAGCCCGCGAGCAAGGCTGCCTTCGGGGAACTAATTTAGGCAGAGAATTTCTAGATTAGCTAAATTGAATCAAAACATTGCAATACAGTTCAATAATTACTTTTACAGCAAATGTGCTTTAAAATGAACAGATCATTTTGACAGAGAACTGAGCAGCTGATGATAAACTCATATGAAAGTATGAGCTTTGTATATATGAAACTGTATAAAAGACTTTAATATATTTTTACTATGATCATTAATATAGCATATATTCAAAAAACTTCTACTGAAGCTTTCAATTATCTTTTTTTTCCCTTGTTTAATAAAATGTTGATGGAGGATGAGTAATAAGTTGTCTTTGGGTATCTCAACTGCAATCATTATTTTCCACTTAAAATTAAATTACTTTTAAATTTTGGTTATATAAATTTTAATAGCAATAAATGGTATGCCATTATCTTAATATAGTGCAATTTATCACCTATGAAAATCAATAAATCTATTAAAGACAGGCAACAAACTGTTAGGTCTTTCCTGTTGTACAGAGGCCAGAGGAAAATTGGCTTTGGGGGAAGTGGAGGTGCCATTTGGTTCCGTGCCACAGACCCGTTGTCCTCCCCAAACCACAGAGCAGAGCCCTGTTCCTGGTGCCCGAACTTCTGATGGGACTGCGGGCAGCAGGGCACCTACTGGCACCTCTCCAGCACCTCCCTGCACCTGGATGTGCAGCCGCTGCCGGGTGCCAGTGCCTCCCCCGTCCCACAGCCTCGCACCCCCCTGGGTGCATCCCTCACACTTCCCTGGGCGCTGGGGTGGGGGAAACTGCAGGCACAGGAAGGTGTCTGGCTGATACTTAGCTCCAGAAAATGCTAGGGATAGAAACTTTTTAAAAGCTAACTTTTAATTCAATAAAGCTATCCCCTCGAACCAATTTTATTTTAATCCTTGAGAGGTGAGAGCCTTTTAAGTCAAATAGAAAACGTTAATAAACTTTCATGTTGTGTGTTTCTGTGCTAATTCAGTAATAGCTGTCAGCACCTTTCTTTCCCCACTTTCACCTTAACAAGTGAGTGCATGGCACTGCCTCCAGCCTGTGCAGTGATTATTAATTTACCAACCCTTCAGAATGTGTTTTGTTCCTCTTTTTTTGTGTGCAGTGGCAACAGCCACTCATGCTCAGCGTGGTCTGGTGGATGTCTGTGGGACACTGCCCGTGGCAGGGGAACGTCCCCAGGGGCCTTGGATGAGCGTCCAGCTGAGGTTGGTACATGCAGCCCTGAGACTGGCTGTAGCTCCTTATATTCAGGTTGTAGCACTTGCGTGAAATCCAGATAACCTCCCTGTCGTCTCACGGCAGCTGCGGATGTCGCCCCGCCAGCCTCGCGCCGTCCCCTGCAAGGCCGCGCTGCTCCCTGCGTGCTGGAGCACAGCAGTGCCTGCTGCTGTGCCGGGAGAGATTTATCAGCTGTGCAAATCGATATGTTTCTTAAATTAACTGTACTACGGTAGTGGCGAGACTGTCTGAGCCAAATGCAATCTCACGCTGCCTCAGACAAACATGAAATGTAATGCCTTGCACTAACCGATAAGCCCCATCTTATCACAGTCTTTGTTCTGCTGCTCCTTTAGTGCTGCCCCATTTATGGGCTCTTCACTCCCTCTATTTTGGCTTTCCTCAAGCTGCATTTCCTATGTCTCGAAAGTGGGCAGGATGAGCTCTGCACGGCTTCCCACTGGGGCCTGGGCTGCTCCCTGCACCCCAGCATTGAAGTGCTGGCAGCACTACCTCACTTCTGCTCAGCTGTGGTGCGTGGGCAGCTCTGCAGGGCCATGGCCATGCCGTGCCTTGTACACAGCCTCTCTAGCATAGAGCAGTCTTCCACATCGCACCCCTCACAACCTTTCTTTCAAATGTACCCAGCCTTTGGCATTTGCCTTGTCTGGGAAACACGTCATTTCATCAAAGAGTAAAGTTGTGATATTAGAGATAAACCCCCAAAGTTGCAGCTTGTCCACACATCAGTAATGGACTGCGCAGCTTATTTAGCTATTATTTTTTATCATGTAGTCATTTTCTGTGCTATTCTGTGTATGCAAGGCACAGTATACTCTAGCTGAATGCCTGTATTTCAGGATAGGCTAACACCTGAATGATGAAAATGGGAAAGACAAGTGATTCATTTCTCAAAATTAGCTGTGCCCCCACATTTCAGACAACTGGGCATGATAATGTCTTGCATAGCACCTCAACCACGTTATATGGAAGACTGATTGAAAGCTGGAAATGAGCCTTGAAGAAAATGACATAGAACTATTTACCCATATTCAGCAGCGGCCAGCAGGACTTCATGCTGATGTACTGTCAACATATCTCCTCAGCCTTATGTTTAATTCAGCGCAGAGCTTGTAGTGGAATAACATCAAGTCAAGCTTTTATTAAAATTTCCTTACTTGAAGTCTCAAAGCAACCAGTGTCATTAGAGTTTAAGCATGGTGGTGAATAAGGAACCAGAGAGCTGTTAGGACAAACAAGAACACTTCAAGATTAGCACTGGATTCAATTAACTGCCTCGCACCCTTTGCGTTCAAGCAGCGAGATTTTCTTGCCCCCAGGCACCTCTGAAGGGGGCTGTCCCCCGCCAGCAGGCACAGCCCCACAGCCTGGGTGCCTTCAGCTTCCTAACGCGTGGGGAGCGCTGCCGAGGTCCCGCCTGGTGCCTCGCAGGTTGGAGGTAGAGAAGGTTTCTCCTGTCCCTTTCTGTTTAAATGCCCAACTCGCATGCTTGGCACCACTCCGACATGGCAAAGGGCTTCTGCCCTTCCAAAATAGAAGGGATCTGTACAGCACGGTAGGCTGGTAACGTTTTGGTTTGCTTGTGTGCTTTGATCAGCAGCTGTGATGACTTTCGCTAATTTTTATGGCTTAATGTGCTTTGCTTTTCTAGCACGAAGCAGAAAGAGCTACAGAGCCAGTGATCTGGATCATGGAGAGCAAACCACCTCAAAAAACACACAGTCATTAATTATAAGGGAACTATTAATCAGTAGGTTCGTTTTGGAACAGTGAGATGCAAGGGCCAGTGTTAGATGGAAACAATCATGAGGAAGAACAGTTATTGAAAAAGATAATTAAAAAAGTAAAAACTTTAAGGAAAAAAAAAGTACTTGTGTAAAGGTAAATATTTGTTACAAGAACTTGAGTAATGTGAGCGGGGCAGAGCTGCTTCATGGCATGCAGAGCACGGGTTCAGCCGCCAGGCCCCTGAACGGGAGAGCTGGAGCCCTGGTGGGCCACCTTGCTCGGCAAAAGCTGGTGACAGCCTGGAAGGGGCTGGAGGGGAAACCTTTCGTTCCTGTTGGACCTCCCTTCTGTTTGGGCTGGGAATCGCTCTCGCCCGAACCAACAACTGTTCAGAGCGCTGCCAGGTGGGGAGGGATTCATTCTGTGATAGGGTTGAGATGCCCTGCTTTGCCTGGGAGAGGACGCGTCTTTGGGTGGCTGAGGGGAATCGGGTTGGCAAAGAGAAAAGGAGTTTTATTGTGAAGGACAGCTAATAACATACTTTGCTAAGTGGCTGCAGAGACCCCATGGAAGAGCTGGCTGTACAAGATACAGGTGTGTGGGCGCCTGGGGGCTGCCGCAGAGTTACGGGGGGGCGCAGCCCAGCAGGAGCCGTCCCCTTACCCCTGCCCCAGGGCTGCCGCCACAACCGCAGGAAGGCGAGGATAGAGATGCTCCGTGATGGCAGACAAACAGTTTGACTGTTTCGTCATGTACCTTTCTCTGCCTCATCAGTGTAAACAGCGGAAAAAAATCAGTTTGATTGTCAAGTTGGCTTTCTTTACATAGTGACTCATGCCGGTGCTGCACCTCAAGCATCAGCTGTGCTGTTTGCTAAATAATATTAAGGAATGAGCAGTCAAGGCTCTCCTGAACTTCATGGTGATGAGTTAAGATATGCTGTGAGCTTTGTCACAGCCTTTGGTGTGTCAAAGCCAAAAGCAAAAGGCTTCCTAGAGTAGCCGAGACAAATGCTGTGTTTCCAGCTTTCCTGTGACACATGCAGAAAGCAGGAGAGTGCTATGTAAAAAAGTGTAACGTGCATCTCTCATGGAATGTTAATGGGTAGGAACCACCTTGCATTTAACAGATGCAAAGGCACCTGATTCACGTAGGAGTCGCTCTGGGGAAGACCTGTGCAGAAGAGGCTCCACCAAGGAAGAGCCAGCAGCGCTGGGGGCTGAGCTGTCACCACTGCTGGAGCCGTGCCCGCTGAAGCAGTGTTTGGTTTTCTGCTTACATGGAGTAGGCAGCAAGGGGCAGCAACAGCACGAAAGGGATTAGTGCACTCGTATTAATAGTAATTTATTCTTACCTTGTGACGAAACTCCACAGAATCACAGCCTCTGAGCAAATATCTTCATCCGTCTCATGCAGACCTCAGCTGTGTGTTCTCGCACTGCTCACGTCAAGCTGTTCTCTGGTGATCCCAGCTCTTCGCACTCGCCTTCCCCTGAGCTCTCCCTCTGATGCCGTGCCAGGAGGCTGCAGTGCTCGAGCAGGAGGTTCTGCTCTGCTCCCTCATCGGGCACCTCCGGGACTTGGGGTGGTGGGACGTCAGTATGGGGGCTGCAGAACCAAAGCTGTCAGAAGGACACCGGCAGGGATGGGAAACTAGTTGGTTAAGCAGCAGGTCTTGTGCTTTTTTCTGTCCTTTTGGTAGGTGTTTTCCACAGTAGTTCACAAAATTTCACATTCTGAGTGAAAGAGTTCACCAGCATGCTCTCTCTCTGTTCCATCCTTGAGTTTCTTCACTCTTTAGTTCACCACTCATGGTATCAGCTGTTGGTTTCAATTTTAGCTTTGCTGTGCTCACCTTGGAGTAGATCAATTCACACATTGACGCCAAGTGTTGGGCAAGGTAAACTCCAGAGGTCCCTTCCAACCTTAGCAATTCTGTGATTCTTCTGTGAACTCTCCAGTTTTTGTAGTTCGTCTCTTCCTCAACAACTCCTAATAAATGCCTTCTTGTGCCAGCCACCCTGGGCTGGCCGTGCTGGAATAAGAACCGGGAGGGAACCCAAGGGCACTGCAACATGCACAGCTTCATCCAGCACTGGCACCACTACCTAGAGGTGTTGTTATGCACAACAATATCTAAACAATGACTCAGTTGGTAATTGAGATAAAAGTTTAAAAAAAAAAAAATCCCTTTCCTAGAAGGTATGACTTGTTTGAACAGAATTTCTTACGTGGGAACATGAAAACCAACAATTGGGAATAAGTTATGCAATGCAAGCTGTACAATTTATTATCACTGGGAAAAGCTATGGCAAATAATTTATACAGCTTCTGAAGGAAGGGAAAATATACACAGATAACGAGAATACATACCCAGATATCTGACTTAGTGATGAAAAGATCGGGATTTTGGAAGTCTTGTTGTACAGTCTCGCTGTTCAGCTGGTGTGCTTTCCCTGAATCAAAACACGGTTTCCTTTTGCTTTTGTTTTCTTACATTCATATTTTCAGTGAGAATTTGGTATGTTCTAATTTAAAATGTAGTTTCAGAATAAAAAATATATGTATGCTTTTTTATTTTGGAATAGTCATATCGGAACATTTCTGCTATAAGATTTTCGCTCCCTGCTCCCCTTACTTCTGGGAAAGGCAGGGAGACATGGCAAGATCCTTTATTATATTTTGACCAATCTGAAGGTCACTTTTCACTGAATTAAGCTACCTTCAGAACAATTTTAACCCACCTCTTTGTCTGACTTTTATTCTTTAGCTATGAATGTTTAAAGGATTGACATAAAGAGTTCCTAAAGGAAAGTGCTCAGCCTTTTAAAGTGTCAAAGCACTGCTTTGTGCATGCAGCGAGAGGGGAATGCTTGATGTTAGGGCCTAATACACACCGATGATCCCAGTCCCCTCCGTGGCTGAGGGCAGCCCGGTGGGAGGGATTGCTGGATTTTGGGGGTGCTCGGAAGGAGATAAGCAGCCCCCTTGCTTTAATGTGTGGTAATTATTCAGACACAGTTTGTGTAGCTTTGGAGTTCAGGAGTCTGCAGATGTAACAGGTAATTGGGACCTGAAGTTAAGTGACTCAGACTTTCTGAAAGGTTTATAGCTTTCAATATTAATTATGACAAACTGATTACTTCCAAGGATTTTACAGCACTTGCAGGGAAAGGTATTTGGTCACTTATGCGAATAGGTTCCTCTAAGTTCCCTGGAGCTCTTTCCCTTAACACATTAATATACTGAAAATCTATCACTTTTGGCAGAGTTAGAAAATGGTCTTCTGTTTTTTCATTCTCCTCAAAACCACTTAATTTTATATGAAAACAAGTATTCCCATAACTGAATAACAATGTCCCTCTCCGATAACAAACTCTGCATCCTTCTCTCCAAAGTCACAGCAGACTGGCTGTGTTTAATGATGTTTCCCGTACACCCCAGAGGAGCTAGCCTGTGGCTTTCACTAAGCTCAGAGGATGACAAAGGCCGTCCCAAAACCTTCCCTGCCATGTCGGCTGGCAGCTCTGGGTGCGTGAATTCATGCCTGGCTTCCAGCAGTTCTGTGGCCCATTTCATATCTGATGCCATGACTCAGAGCATGCAAACATGAGCTCCACAGCTCGGGGACACAAATCTTGCCTCTGCCTCCAGCAATTGGCCTGGTGGTGTGTGTTTAGATCCCTGTGCCACCCAGCTGTTTCCAAAGCCCGCTTCAGGATGCCACATGGCAAACTATGGACAAAGCAATCCAGGTTTCTGCTCTGTGAGGAAACAAAACTGCTTCTTGTAACACAGCAGTGGCATTTCAGTGTTCCAGGGGCAAGTGGACAGAAAATGCTCAGGAAAAGCAGAGCCTGCCGCTTAGCCCAGGAGAGAGATTTCCTTTTCCCAGATCAAGCCAAAGCCGAGAACTGAGTTGGTAGGATGTCTGCTCCAGCTGCGTTGCTCTTTGCTGTATTTCCAGCAGTTCTGGCATGCAGATCTTCCTCAGTGCCATTTTACCCAGGAGCTTATCCCGTGTTTGGGTGCTGTGGGCTGTCCTCTCAGGAGAAGCAGATGATGGAATCTAGTTCTTGGAGGAACCAGTGAGGAGCATGTGTCTTGTTGTGCTTTTCTGATTGACAGAGATTTTAAAGTGCCTTAAATAGCCTTTCCCTCATAATTCTCCATAGGGCTTCTTGCTGGATGTGTTCTCAGACCGACCTTCCCAACACCTCACGGGGATAAGGTGCCTTTGCTGTTTCTCTCCACACACACATAGCAGCTTCTCTGGACTAGCACTCACCTCAACCATTAAGGATTCAGCTGGCCAATCCAAGACATTTTGCCTCCTAAAAAAAACAAAAACAAAACCAAACAGAACAAAAACAAAAACAACAAGAAACACACACACAGAAAAAAAAAAAAAAAAAAAAAAACACAACACATCCGTCCCCCCCAAAAAGAAATAACAAAACACCAAAACTACTAGCACATGGATTTAGGGTAAAGAAGCCTGCAACAAAACATCTGTGTGACCTTCCTAGGGGACTGAAAGCAATTTTGGTAAAATGTTGTGGCGAAGCTGCACTTTCCATGGGATTATTATTCTAATCTAAAGTTTGTAGCCAGCTCCTTCAATTGATTGCAAGTATCCATTGTTGCCAACTATCCATTAGGTTATTCAAAGGAATAATTTTCAGATTATGACTGTTTCTGTGCAGTGTATTAATCATTTACTATTCATTATTTCTGAACTGTGACTGACCACCTAAATTGAGTGCACTATTTCTGTTCTTCAATTAGGTAATTGAAATGCTCTTTAAATCAGAGTAATTAGCAGTATGACTTTTCAGCTGAATTATTATTTACCCTAAACTAATGGAAAATTCTGGGACTTGCGAGCTATTATGCCCATTATTTGGCAGTGATCTGAATTTTGTCAGATACAGAGTGCTATGAATTTGTGAATCATCTTGAACAAACCTGACAGCTTCTATTTGTAAAAATATTAACAATTCTGTTTTTTGATAATTCAGCCAACTCTAACATTTCAGAATATTTCAAATGCAATTTGTAACCAACAAGGCATATTAGTTACAGAAGCCACAAGTTTAGTGTCAGCATACTAATGTTGTCTCCTCAAGATGGTGGAAAAACTAATTTTCATGCCTTCTGACTTGTGCTTTACTCTGTACAGCAGTAAGACAATAGCTGATCAAATGAACTGATATGTATTCTGTATATGCTCTTTTGAATGTCTCCGTGAATTTTTTTGATAGTTTTTGCTCCTATTTTGTGTTGACATTGTGAATAATTTCCAGCAAATGATTTAACCAGCCTTAGATTATTAAGCTTCTTTATTGAAAAAGAGATCATTTAAATTCACAATTATAAATATTCACAGTGCAAATGAGACTGCATACCTTCAGCAGAAAGGCATTCACTGAGACACATAGTGAATAGCTACAAAAATGGTGCTTTCTCTTCCAAAATTATATTCAGGTCCAGATTCAGCATATATTATTAAAAAAAAAAAAAAAAAAAAAAGCATAACACTAAAAGCCCTTAAATATTGCCATTGGACCTCAGTGGAATTAGTCATGCATTTAAAGCAAGCACCTGTCGTTACAGAGCCAAGTCCTGATCCCCAGTCCCTCTGCCTTGCAAACATGCCCTGAAAGCTACTTCACATTAGTGTCTTCTAATGAGTTTCCTGCCCCTTGCCTACTCCGACTGAAGACTCTTAGTTAATGAGTTGTCTTATCTCGCCGCTGTGCTGGTGCCCGGCGCTGTGGGTGCCCAGCCCTGCGGCGAGCAGCGTGCTGTCCGGGCTGCGCTCCCGCCCCATGCCTGCTGTGCACCGGCCTCGGTGCGGCTCCCGGGCACCCTGCAGGCAGTGACTGCAGGCACCCAAGTCCTGGGTTGGTCTTGAATTGTTTCATAGTGCAGTGGAGCAAGGAATATGGTTCAAAGATTTAATTACTGTTGTTGTTGCTGCTACTATTGCTACTACTACTATTAATTATCTATTTATGGAAAGTACAGAGCTGCCTAGGAAGTTTCTGTGCTGTGCAACAGTCCAATCTCTCTCTCTCTCTCTCTCAGCTGCATAGCACGATAAGAAAGCATTGTAAAGATTGGTTATTCCTATTTTGTATTCAGAACATGAGGCTTTACAAGAGGAAATGTCTTGATGTATCCGCTATTTTATTTTTAATGAAAACATTTCTCGCACTGAAAAAAAGAGGTCACTGCACATCTCTTAGAGTACAAATTATTGCATATGCACAGGAGATGGAAAAACACTGAGGATGGAGTTGGAGCACTAAATTCCCCACTCAATAGCACCTTTATAATATGCACATAAGGTGAAAACAGGCACCATATTGTGGGTTTGGAGCACATAAAAATATCATCCCTGGAGCAATACCACTCCCCTGAGACTGTGTTCTGAAAAACACAGGAGGAGAAGTTTTCTTTCTGAGAAAGATTCATAAGAGAGGAAAAAAATCACTCATGGACAAAGGACTGAAGGCTGTGATATACCAAATATCTTCCCCATAAGGGCCTGAGTGCAGTGACTGAAAAAAAAACGGTATCTCAGAGCCTGAGAAAGAATTGCTTCTGCTCTCTTGGGAGTCCCTCAGGAGGTCACTTTGCTCCTGCATTGCACGACCACTGTCCTTTGCTGCAGCTTGGCTGAACCTCTTCCCTTTCTGAATGAACAGAAGAACAAAAATGGTATTTTTTTGTTGTTGTTCTAGATTATTTGTTCACATTTCTTTAAGACTGAAGGAAAAAAGAAAAAAACAAAAACAAAACCAAAAAAACAAGCATTATGTCCATGGGAAATTAAATACAAATTGCAAGCATTAATTCTGAGTTTCCCCTAGCACGTTGGTTCACAGGAGCACGCACCACAGGGCGAGTGTGCCGCATGTGCTAACAAGGGTAACCAGGCACTGAGAATAAAACGTCTGCGGAGCAAGACCTTTTCTTGTTATGGTGGATTAATGTTTTCCTTGTGCCTGTTGGTGTCACTCTGCATTGAATAAAGCTCTGGGTATTCCCTTAATAGAGGCCTCCACGGCTGCCCATTCCTCCCTGCAGATTTAACGAGGTGTCACCCACCAAGGAGAGGTGGCAGCCAGTGGACCACGGACAGCGGTGGGGGGCACACCGTCCCAGTGCCACCACCCCGGTGCCACCCTCCCCTGCTCCTTCCCCTCTGAAGACTGCAGTGGAGCATGCGTGGCACATCCCGCAGTTTGCCACAGATCTGTAAATGCAGTGTTTTTGCTGCATGGTATAAGAAGCACTGTATTAAAGTACTTTTTTTTTTTTTTTTTTTTTAATTTAGGTTTCTGCCATGACAGATGGATGGTTTGAAAGACTTCTGTCAGGGTCCATCAATTTCCTTCCAGAGTTATTAATCAGCTCAGGATTGCACGTACGATTGTTCCTAGGCTGAGGTGGAGGGCAGGAGGTGCTGGCAGCTGCTCCTCGTTTGCTCCTCACCCACCCAGCTCCTGCCTCAGGAGGCAGCGAGCCCAGGGCTGAGCAGGGGGAGAGGGGCCTGGCACCGCCGCGGCGCTGGGACAGGGCCGAGAGGCGAGGCCTGGCTCCTGGCTCCTGCCCCGCGCTCCCAGCCCTCGGCCTGCTGCCGTCCCACGCCTTCGCTCATCGCTGGCGGCAGACTTCAGGGAGCTCTCTACCCAAGAGCATTACCGACGTGTTTAATGAAGGGTTGTCATTGCGGTTTCTCATGGCAATGAGAATTGGGAGAGGAGTTTCAAGATCCATATTCACTGCTGAGATCTGGTGCTTGTTGATGCTGGCATGCTCAGCCCTTCCTTCTGGGCAAATGAAATCGATAGATTCGGTTTTCCAAGCTGGCAGTGCTAAAACTCAGCACTTTCTGCCTCAAGGTTGTCTGTGGTCATTGGTAGAGAGCGGGTGACTTTCATCATGAAGTGCTTTTTCTACTAAGCTGTCTCAAAAAAATTGTAACAACCCTGCTCATACCCAACTATGCCAGATTTCTTCAAACTTGCTAGAATATTTTCATTAAACATATTTGATTTTTCCACGTAATTTTGGGGGAAACAAATATACTGTAGCTTTCTATTGTAAAGGCCTTTCACAAAACCTTCTGCCTTTGTTTTTGTAAATCCGGTGTCTTATTTGCACAGGGTTTCTCCAGGTTTCTGTGATGAAGTCTGCATTTATTGCATCAGATTTGGGATGATCATCCTCTTCAGTCTTGCTTTGGGTGACTGTGTCATTTCAAACAGTGGCCAAAGGCACAGCTGCAGTTGGTCATCAGACCAGAAGCTTTGAACCAGGCTTGTCTGGTGAGGAGCCAGGAGAGAGCAGAGCTGGTGGTGTTGCTGAGCAGATGGGCTCTTTTGCACCAGCCTGAGCTCACTGCGGGCATGTGGCATCACTCCAAGCCATGGCCCCAGGGTGGAAAAGAGAACTTCAACACAATAGCAGAAAAACAGACTTGGACACCAATTACTTTACAGAGAAGTCACAGATCAAATTATAATTCACGTGTGTCCCTTTGGTGTAAAAATCCTGCTGCATACTGGCTGCTGCAAGATGTCAACAGAAAACTGTTCAGCTGCAGCAATTAACATCACACACAGCAAAATCCACAATTCAGATGTTTGAAAGTATCAAGTAAAAGTATCTTGTTACATAAATTCTGTGCCATATGCATGCAGCACATGCATGTGCTGGGCACATGAGACGATGTGTAATTTTAATGTATTGTGCCATCCTATCAGATTCTTCTTTTCCTTGCCAGAATAAATCTATATTAAAAATAAAGAACAAGTCCCTGTGCCCCATAAAAAGTAAAATCTGATTACACTTTTTTGGGGCGATGTATTTTTCATTTTACATTTCCTATTTTGGAGCTAATAAAAGGTTTTATGTGGCTGGCCCCTGCTGCTGTCCTTATACTCGAGATGTGCCTGGAGAGATGCGAGCTGTCCTGACTCAGCTGCTCGTTGTGAATGGTGCAGTTAGCTTCGTCATGCTTTCCTCTGGGTCTGCCATGCACTAAAAATGCCCTTTCAATCGAGCCAAATTTCCTGAAGCATCTCCTGTGCATGTGTAGCACATCAAATGCTAGTGAATCCAAATTCCCACGAAGTCCTTTGATTTAAAGCATTTTGTCTCCTGTCTGACCTGAGTATTTGGTGCCCTGAGCCGACTGCTGAGATGCAGTTGGTAGGTGGTGCTTTTGTGATAAGTCTGTTCAGGTTTCAGCACCACTGCATACCCAGCCTTTTCCTTCTCCATTGAACCTGCTGAGCCAGCACAGCCTGCCTTTCCTCCATGGCGCCACTGGAATTGCATTTTATTATTGGCTCTGATGAGCTGCTTCTCCTTTTCCAGGTCCCACCATTACTGGAAGCTTTCTTGTAGTAGGACCAATTGCACTGTCGCCTCTTGGTACTTCAGCCTGATCACCTGCATGGGGGTCATCCCCCATGAGCAGCTTCCAAGGTCCCTGATGCCCCATTTCTGTGGACTGAAGAGCATTTCCTTCAGGTGAAAAATGAGAAAAATCCATACATAGAATCTTTTACTATTTGAAAGATGTCTACTTCAATGTAATGGGGTACTGCTGTAGACCTTTATCTCTGCCTTTTAACCTGAGATACGTTTTCAAAAGGTCATCAGCTCCATGCAGCAAAGACCACTCATTCCCCATAGTCCAGCAAACATCTGCTGGTGCCTTATGCCAAGCCTTGCCCTCCTTGCTTTTCCTGCCTACACTGTCTGCACAAAAAGCCAGACTTGGATCACTTTTTTACCAGGCATTTTGTGACTTTTTTTTTTTTTTTTACGTCTTGGGGACTTAGTATACTTGCAGCATAGGGGAAACTAAAAAATACAGTTATTATCAGGTGGTTTTTCACATGCATGCATCTTTCAGCTCCACCCACCATTGACAAAAGCAAAGAGCGCAAGGTGCAGTGGTTCAGAAGTGCTGTGTGTAAGAAACGATATCCTGACTAATCCCCTGGTGCCTCTGTTCCTTGCCGTCAGCTGTTTTACAGAGAGATGTGTCAGCATGAAGCCAGGTCTGGCCACTGCAGGTTGTTACAGAGCGCATTACTTGAAAAGCCATGCCTATTTAATATAGCTTTGTATAAGTATGCTTAAAATTGTCATGTTAAACTTCTTGACTACAGTGAACAGTTATTTGCAATTGCTGTTCTTATGCTGCCAAGGCAAATTAACGCCAAGCCCCTGCTAAGGGTGCCCTGCCCATCCCCTCATCACAGACCAGCACGTCACAGACGGTGGAGGAGGTGCCCTGTTTCCTTGGGGTGATGCAGCCCGGGTGCAGCAGGACGATGGTGCGTTGGTGGAGCAGGCAAAGGCAGGGCCGTGGGCTCCTCGCCTTCCCTGGCGAGTGGCAGGGCTGTGTTTGACCAGTGCTGGTGGTAGGCAGGACTGGCAAGTCCCTACAGTGTCCTCTGGGTTTGTTTCTCTGGATTTTTTACACTGTGAAGAACTTAAAATGTTAATGCCAAATCATATTTATGAAGAGAACATTCTGTGGCTAGAAATAATTATCACGGCTATGTGTAAAACTTTCCAATGAAATCTGTAAATAAGTGCAGCAAAACTCCATAAATTTAATACTTAATTTTGTGTTGATGGCTGTATTTGTATGGGCGTTTTATTTTTCATTTGAATAATGTTTTAATCTCACATCACATCTATTTCCACACATCAGTGTTTCATTATTCTCACTTGACCAGACTCTGGTTTTGCACAGAATTTAGAAGTGCAGCTAGGATCCGTCCGAGACTGAAACTAAGACCACAAACTAATGTACATATCGTCCATGTATCAGCCTGAGTGTTAAATGTTTGTGAGCTATGCTTTAAAGATAGAAACTTGTTTTAAGGACTGAGAAATATAGCATGTATAAAGTCTGACAAAAATGATTATATCACTAAATTAAGTCTACTTCCCGCATCACTGTTTTCACTTGGATTGTAAAAATTCTTGAGTCAAGACGTATCTTCAGTTTATGTGTGTGGTCATAAACTTCATGATACCATAATCTCAAACCTGGGATGATATATTCAGTTGATACCATAACCAAATTAATAAATAAGAATTATTTAACTCCTTGTGCTTCCTTGGGCCTTTCCTCTCTTACTTCTGAAACCACAGGAAAATGAGGATGAATTTACCCATGGCCATGAAAGACCATCACTACTGCCTGGGAATATCCTCCCCATCCTACCTGAAACACAACTTAAGCCTAATATTTTGGCTGACACTTTTTCCACTGCCAACTGTCTCTGCTCAAGCAAAACTGCTAAAAAACATAGTATATATTATAATTTATCTTCAGTTACTTAGGAGGTTATTAATTAGACACACTTTCCAGCTTTGCACTTTATTTTACTTTTGTTCACATCAATCTCCATTGATATTTATTGGTTATAGACGTCATTTATATATATAATTTTTTTCCCTTCTTATATTTTTTTCTTATCTTCATCTTTCTGAATTCTACTAATTATAAGATAGTGAGATGAAATCATCTCTACGTACAAAGTGACTTGTTCTGAAAAAGCTGAAATACAAAAGCTGAAAAGATAATGTTCCTCTTTCTACTATGCTAAATAAAGTCATCTTGAGCTCTCAGAGAAGCTCTTTGAGCACAGATGCTGATAAAACAAGAGCATCACCAGGTTCAGAGGTAGCCTTGTGCAAGTGGTGGGGAGTCCTTCCTTTGAAATGCTCACACTTCATTATCCCAAACAACAGGTATCCTGAACTGTATGAGAGACTGGACGCTGGGCTTAATTACCTCTACTCTGTTTGTCTTTTATTTTACTATAGTGATAAAATTTCAGCTGAACAAGTGGATCCAGAAAGAGAGTCCCAGAAACTGTTTTTATTCAGTTAGGCTTCATGTCGTTGGCTTTCTGGATATGAAATAGGGTCTTGAAAACAGATAAGTATATTAATAATTCCTTTTGGTTAATTGAAACAAAGCACTTTAAAATGTCCATCCCATAGGGACACTTATGCATTATCTTTCTGCTCTGCGAGGTGTGTATTTGCTGTGGGGGGTTTCTTCCTCCTCAGTCTTAGAACATCTTGGGGTTATTTTTATATATTTCATACAAGATATTAAAGTGCTCTTTCCTCACAGGCACCCAGCTAAGGCATGACTTTCTTCACACATTATCTATTAGTAAAAACACACAATATTCTGCACTAGTCGGTCAATACAGAGAGCTGGTATTTGTTTGTTTGATGGCACAGGTTTGTTAGTCTTTGCTACGTGCAGTACTCTCAGAGAGAGGCTAAAATAAACAAGGTAGCAGCACCTGGCTGTTACGCAACCACTGGCACAGCTAAAATGAGCTCAAATCAGCTCAGAGCAAGAGAAGCCAAATTCTTACATCCTGCACTGTCAGGGCGGCACTAAGCCAAAATCATTTTGTAAGTAATGGCAAAAATTGTATTTACTGGGCTGTACCCTTTTGCTTCTGTGCAAGTACAAGCGAGATTTTCGTCTGCATCCCTCTACCTCTGCATTGAAGCTGCTGCTGCTGAGCCATCACAGCCTAAATCTGACAGAGAATTTATGTGAGAGAGGAAATTCCAATCCAGACTCTCCTGGCTGTAAATGCTTTCCTTCCCGGCTGCCTCGGGAAGAGCCGTGGGAGAAGCAGCTCTTCAGTAGCCTTACACAAAATTCTTCTCTTGGCCAGTCAATTGCCAGGGCTTAGATAAGCAACAGCAGTGGCTCTGGAGGGGTTTGGGAAGGGCAATATGAACTTCACCTTCCAGAAAGTGGGACTGTGCAGAGATGCAAAGTGAGGGCTAGGCATTCATTTAAGGACTGAACAACCAGAGTCTGTGCAGTTCCTCACACGCCGAGTGGCACAGAAACGTACTGCCTGAGCTGGCCACTTGCTAGGCTGGGCTTTTTGAAGCTGCAGTGGTGGGGAAGCAGAATGTATGTGGTGGGCACATCTTTTCCCTGCCCGCGGGCTCACCTCTTTTTTTGTTATCATAAAGAGAATTCTAAAAGTGTTGTTCCAAAGAAAGCTGAATGTGGATTTAAACTACATAGATCATTGATGTTCGTGAGAAACAAAGTTGTGTTTTTGCAGTGGAAAATTCCACTAACCTTGCATATTCAAAAGTGATTGTGCGGCATAGCAGCAGGGAGTATATTTTAAGCAGATAAGGGGAAGGTCCCACTGTCCCAAAATAAGGACAGCTAAGAAACACAGGACAAGCAGTGCAAAATCAGTAAAAACAAAAATCACGGGCCCTGTAGTCACGTGAGAAGAAGGAAAAAAAAAAAAAGGAAAAGGGGAAATTATTGGTCGATCAAATAAAATTGTACATATAGGGTATAGAAGTGCATCAAGTAGTTTGTGAACCTGTAGAACTCAGCCAGCGAGGAAACAGGGGAGGAATCAGGTGTCAGGTAATAGGGAATAATATAAGGTTACGATATACTTTTACTGTGCGCTCCTGCTTGCAGGATGCTCACCATTGCAATCACAAATAAAATAGCTTCTGAGAAAATTATTGAGATATTTCTCACATATTGCAATTAGTGACAAAAATTAAGAAGCAAAGATATGATAATGCCTGGCAAATAATACTGAGAAGAGGAATTGCAAAGCGATATAAACAAATTAGTCTTTTTGGAGATGAAAAAGTAATACAATGGGATAAAAATCCTACCAGCTGGTGAATCTAGCATCACTTATTGCAGATAATCAAAAAAGGAAAGTTTCATGAGAATAAAGTTAGTGGATAAATATTTTAGTTGTTTTTAGGTGAGGATTTTTATGAGAAGGAAATATGGACCACTCTTCGGACTAAGACAGAAGTTTTAGTGAAAATATAAATGTAAGCTGAAGCTGATCTATATTAGATTATGTGGGGAAAAAGATTAAATTCAGGCTTCAGCCTCAATTGGACTAAAACCCTAAAACAAATATTCCTATAAACTGGTCTTTTCAGGGTAGACAAACCTGTTGCAGAGTCTCAAAAACAGGACTATTAAATCCTGTCCTCTGCTACTTTTGGCCTTCATATCCTACAATTGCTGTCTTCAACTGATCATTCCCTGTCAAAAACTAGACTTTTATTTTTTTTTTCCTCTCATGACTAGTTCTTAGGTTTCCCTGCTGTTGCCTTGAAAACTTGCTGCTTCCAGCTCAGATTTGCTTACAGAAATATGAAGCGTATCGGGGTAAACCTTGCCGGAACTGCTCTCCTGTATGAGATTACCACACATTTGATTTTTGGGAAACAATATTTTTGATTGAAAGGCTTGCCATGTTTTGACTGAACCTATGCATATTATACATGCAATAATTCCCAAACACCTCCACTTGGGATAATCAAAGGAGTAAGGAAATAAGAAATAATAATTAAAAAAAACAAACAAACAAAAAACATAAAAAAAAAACACAACAGTTTGTTAGGTTTCAAATTAAATGTAATCAGTGGGCCATAACAGTGCATAGAGAGGATTAAGACAAATTGCAATATGGACAGTGTCAACATATTTTTTTTCTGAGTTTCCACATTTAACAACAGAACTAGTCACACACACACACAAAAAAAAAAAAAAAAGATTTTCAAATGTTCTTTGTCATTGTATTCACAATCTTGTAGTCCTGGAGACACCAATGCAGGTATCGGATTAGAAGGGAAGGAAATATTTCCACAGGAAAGGAATAGTCAGGTAAAAGTTAAAAATGCAATGCTGCAATAAAAAGTTTTGGGGAAGAAAATGAGTCTCAGGAGTAATTCAATGCTCTACGCACCACCTGTTGCAGTCTCAGAGACATTTTAAGGTGATGATGACTTTGCATATTCATGCGCTGTGGGGTTGGGTGTTCAGAGCACCTTGTTGCTCGCTCGGTGCTTTCAGAGGCACCTGCGCTGCTGAGTGCGAGGACGATGTGCTCAGAGCTGCAGCTGGCTTCACAGGTCCACAGAGGTGGTTTTGCACCACTGCAGCAAAGGCTGACATGAACATACTTGTGTTGCTTCACATATTTTGAGCTTCCTATGAAAGAAGCCTACCTTAAGTTACTGATGGTTTTTATAAAGTATTTAATTATACGTGTTCCTTTTACTTCTTCCATATATAACCTCTCTGAAGTTCGATACATGCTACGTTTTGACAGCTGAGATGTTGGCCTCATCAGAGAGTTGTTCCTGAATGAATATTCACGCTGTGTGTTCAGGCTCAGGAGTCAACAAACACCAAATTAATGTCCCTCGTGCTCCCCATCACTGCCTGTTGCACACGCAGGTTATGATACTGTCCCTTGTAAACTGCCCCACAGTCTGGAAAAGTTCTCTACAGATTCAAGGAGACAGGCAGAATAGCAGCAAGGCACAATGTGCCACACACTGTATAGCTAGGCGTGCAACCAGCTGCCTTCGTTACCTTATATATATATATAGTAAAGAGACTGTCATGGAGAAATGACAGAGTGGAGAGGATTTCAATTTGTACCCACTACTGGCCTAATTATCCCACAAAAGTCAGCTTAAAAATGCTTTGTACTGATGGATGAATAGTTAGAGCAGTAATGCTCCACTGGCCAACTTGTTAAGTCTAAAACAGATGCAAAAGAAGCAAAAAAAATCCCTGTAAAGTGGTACTGCTGTGTTGTGCACCGCAGCATTGTCCTACTTCAGTCATGAGGACTGAACATCACGAGTCCTGCCACAATATGCAGCGTCTGCATAATGCGTCTTGTTAAAAGTAAGGCTCCTTTCTGGTTTTACAAGAGGAGAAAGGAGCTAGCACCATGTCAAGGTCCATTTGCATCGTACAACTCAGTTGTAAAGGGAGTAATTTTTATGAGCCCCCATATCTCAATGTATTCTGCTCAAAGTCAGGAAAACACTGTAGTTTTTACTCAGAATGTCTTTGTGGTGCACAGAGAAGAGAACTGCAGTGAGACAGTACTGTAGAGAAGAGAGGGAAAATTATATACAAGAGGGATTCTAAAATGATTTCTGCAATTTACAGCCTGCAGAAGCAATAAGAGACCCTGTTCTGCCACCGCTTATGTAATATATGTCCTGTATGTTCTCATAAACTATGTGGCTGCAGCACTTTGCATAGCCTTTTTGTATAATTAAGATGGAAATGGGTTTTGTGGTTCCAACAGCGGAGAGCAGGAGGGGAGGACGTAGTGGGGAGGTGCTGGGCTGGGAGCTACCACAGCCAAATGGCTCACAGCACAAGACATCTCCTGAAAGCAAAGGGGGAAGCATGGAGCAGCCTGTGCCTGTGCTAACCTTGACCCAACTGATAAATGTCCGTCTGCTCACATCACCTGTGGCCCCTTTGGAGCTACAAGAGCTTTCACAAGAAGTGCCAATGACAAAGAAGGGGACTCTTGATGGACCATGGACAAATGTTTTTCTCCACAGCTGGTCATGGCCCCTGAATGAGGATCTCCCTCCCCAAGAAGCCACAGACATGCCCTTGTGAGCCCAGGCTCCAGGGTATCTCTCCATCCCCTCCCCACTTCTGCCTTGTGGCACTGGGTCTTTAATCAGCATCAGAAGGATCTGCTTTCACTGCCCCTCAGGGAGATTCTTGGCCAGTGATAAACTGACAAACTTTTTTTTTTTTTTTTTTTTTTTTTTAGGTGCTATGACCATTGGATGTGCATGGTGATCCTTTCTGCCCATTCCTGTGGGGATATGGCCCATGGAGTGGAGCATGCAACCCTGATTGTCACCAGGGACACTTGAAGACAAGGTTTGTCATTTAGAAGAAATACATTTTGTTTCTAATGTGTTAGATCAAATCAAACCAAGCATCATCTACATGACAGCATAAGAATGACTATAGCTGTTCAGAACTAGGATACATCTCCCCGTGTTCTCCTTGAAATGGTTGCAAGAAGAAAATGCATTAAAAAGAGCAATAATAGAGCAGGCATATATGATTGTATAAAGTTGTTTTCCAAAATTTTCTGTGAAGCATGTTTGACTAAAATGTTCTGAAAATGCTGCTGTATGAAGTTTCCTAAATGACGCATGCTCCAGCTTACCCAAGCTGGACACACCAGGCTGCCTGGACTCTAAAACAAGAGAGGGACACCCTGGCTGGTTGAATCTACAGGTCTCTTGAGATTGTCAAAAAGAGTTTAATTTCTGCTACATTACAGGAAAAACTGTTCATAAGGGATTTTTTTTTTTCCATGTATTTCTGGCCCTCTGGACTCCTGGTTCCTTGCCAGACCACTGAAGTTCACCAGCACAGTGCTGCTGTTCTGGAGCCGCGGATCCTGAAAGCGCTATTGGCCCCAATACTCGGGCAAGGAGCGGCAAAAAAAGTACATCCTCACTTTTTCTTTCTTTCTGAAAGAAAGTGATAATTTGGTGTTTTTCTACAAAACTCCAGAGAGATCCTGTCCTTCTGTTTGTGCCGCCGAGCGACATACCTGAGCTGAGAGCACCTGCTACCTGGAGCTCCACCTGCACGAGCCTCAGGCACTGCTTTGACACCAGGACACCAGGACAGCCAGGACAGCCCCAGTGCCACCCTCACATGCTCCAGCCTTGTCACCACATGCCCCTGGTGGGGATGTGGCCATTGGAGGAGCCCTCCTTTGGTAAGATTACCCTTGGGCCTTCTTTTGCTACCTTTCACCATGTTTCCAGGATTGCTTGGGCAAAAGGCTCTCCCCAGGAACACTTTCACCCTGCTGTCCTCAGGGGGACCCATGGTATGCAGACACATTGCAGCTATTCTGCTTTGCTATCCAAAAAACATCGATGGTTCAACAGATGCAGCGCTCTGTAAGAAGGGTTTTGGGGACAGGCAGAAGGGTCCTAAGGACACTTTCTCCTTCACTGCTCATCTATGAGACTTTTTTCTTCAAATACACCAGGCACAGTTTGGCTGTGGTGAAACTGGACATGGTAAATACAGAAAGGAAGGCATGTACTGTCTGGATTATTAATTTCCAGGGGAAAGGAAAAGGTTAATTCAAAAGACTGAAAAAAAAAAATGACTCATCCTCAAGCTGAAAAAAGAAAGTGAACAGGAAGAATTTTGGCATTTATGACTCCTGTTGTCATAGAAACTGAACTTGATATTTCTATAGAGCGATCTGTAGAGGTAACAAATACTATACTTTATAGCAATGATGAATTAAGATCAACTTAAGATTTCCAATACATTGTCAAGCAGATCAAATGCTGGTTTATTTTGTATTGCCAAGTTTTTATCAGAGTCCTTAAAAACCATTGCTGATACATTTAAATGAAACCTACTTTGTATTTGCAAGGTATTATTATAATATAGAGTGGCTGGGGGAGAGATTTTACAATAGCCAGAGTTCTCAAATTTCCATCAGAAAAGAGCATGTCTCATGGGACACGGCTCTTGTTTGCCAACACGCAAACTCCTCTGACACCTACAGCAGTGACCTGCATAGAAAATGTTCTGTGCAATTTTGTGGATGTTGAGGGCAGTTTCTGAGAGCAAGATGAAAAGGGGAGCCAGCCCAAGGAGATTTGTCACATCTCTGGACACCATCCAGGGCACCACAACCTGCTTCCTTCTCTAAACTGTATATATTAGTTCTTTTGGAAGCTGCTAGGACAATCATGGCTTGGATTCCTCAAGTTCTAGGCCTGTTAAAAGTGTGGTGGTGCCACATCCATGATCTGAGGATTTCAGTTATTTTAGCATATCCCATTGTGACCACTGTGTATTTGAGAGCATTAGAGTCATATATTAAAAGACCTTTGGGACTGTTTTGAGCATGTAGAATTACCTCCCATTTATTTTTTACTGTAGAACTTCTCTGAATATGTTTCTGCTTCAAGGCAAGCTTTTCTTACAAGAAAAAAATGTGTTTGGATTTAAAAAATCTAGTTACGGATAAGTTACTACATTTCTTTGTATATTAGTTCTCATTGTTTTAATAAACAGGCAAACAAATAACCTTTATCCTGCAAACCCAAAGTATTTTTAACAGGGATTCATTTAGCTTCATTTCCCATCTGGATGTTTTTTGCCCTTCATTAAGTAGGTTGAAAAATCTACTGTCAAAGTCACGTTCCATTTGTCATTAAAAACTGAAATTTGTGATCTAGATAGCCATTTACACTCTCTTTGGTATGTAAGTAAAACACTGACTTTCTAGACGGTCTTTCGTATCAGGCCTGTTTTTCTTTTTGTTGTTGTCTTCATGATTCTCTGAACCCTCTCCAGTCACATCTGTTAAAAAAATCCTGTCAGACCTAGGCAATGCATTTTAGCATCACTCATGTTAATGCAAAGCAGAGGGAAAGAGAGATGCCTTACACCTACACAATATTTTGGAGCTCATGTAGTTAGTGATCCCTCTCCTGCCTAGTCTGCCCTATGCCCACGGTCAGCAGTGCCTGCTTTGCCATCTACTGAATCAGTAAGGCACTGTGTCTTTGTCTAGCAGAAGGATTTTCCTGTGGTGTTGACTTTGATGCTGCTGCTTCCTTTCCTCATGGCTCCACCGGCAAATTTTACTCTTTTGCAATCTCTCACTGTTGTCATTGACTGAGGTTGCAGCAGCAGCAGTACAAAGTGCAAGTAATAGTCTCTGTGCTAATGGGATAAGTAATCTGGCAGAGCAGCCTGCCCTGACCTCTGGAGGCTGTGGGTATTGACAAAGCCATCGCAGGCAATGTGAGAGGTGCTTCTGCCATGTGATTTCTGTGGGGGTGGCAGCATGCAGTGGTTAGTCTGGCTAAAAAGAGGGAGCGGAGCCTCTGTTCTTCCTGCCAGCAGTCAGAACATCTGAATTATGAATGAAGATATCTACACGCTTCCTGGGCTCTGTTATTTAGCTAATATATTAAAGGATTAGAAAGAAAATTTATATGGTACAATGATGAAAAAAAAAAAAAAAAGACCAATGAAGTGAAGGTGAAATGACACAGCGGTGTTTTGTGGGCACTAATGAAGTCACATAAAAGCCTTGGGGAAGACAGTGCACTGCTCTATACAGGAAAATTCTTTGCACCAGGCTTACACCGTGGAGGATGCTTTCCCTTTCCCCTGTTTCGGAACGTACACAAATTATGTGCCCAGGCTAGGAGTCCAGGCAGTAAGTCCAGGAAATCATTCTTGTTGCTGCTGAGCATTTAACTGCAGGGACACATACCTTTGGAAGTACCTGGCTCCTTTATTTTGAATTCTCACTTGGTGGAGCTTTTGCAGCACTTTTTTGGCAATTCAGTATTTCATATATCTTTCTGATAGATAAGGAGAAAAAAATCTCAGTATTCTCATTCATCTGTAATAAAGTTTAAGAAAAGTGTGGGAGACTTTTCTGAATTTTATCAGAAATCCTTAAAGCCAGATAACAATCAGACCCAGCTTTTGTGGCAAGCTGCAGTGCCATTCTTTCCAATGCTGTGTTCGCTTCTTGTTCAGGAAGAGGTCGGTAACTCATGCCACCATCAAGAGTGAAGCTAAACAGATGAGAAGATAAAGACAGCAGTGGGCATGACAGTCCCTCTGAAATATATTGCAGCTGCTCTACATTCAGCTTTGCAGAGCCTGAAAAATCCTACAGAATTTTCTAAGAGTGCTAAAGCATGTTATATGATCTGCCACCACGTTACTATTCTGCTTTGATAGCTTTATCGATTGCCATGTTGCTGCAAAGAGCCTTGTCCCAATGCACAGAACTTGTTCATAATTTATGTAAACCACACAGATTTATACCGCTGCTAATTCTGTGGCTTACTGACCTAAGTAGCTTTTGGAAGTGGTGTGCCCCTGTCCTTACAGTGTGCTTACATCCTGTCCAGTTACCTACTGCACACTTACGTATTCTGTTAGGAAATTATTTATACATTTCTTCATATAACACGAGCCGCATAGCTGGAAAGAAATATGTGATGTTGAAATGCTGATTTCCATGTTTTGCTTTTAAGAGTGCATTTCCCAGAGAATACAGAAGCAATTGTTAGTGTCATGTTCGATTTCCTTTCTGGAGATGGAAGACGGACAAAGATTTACTAGAAGTATTCCTTTCCGTGCCAAGAGAATGGATACACATTAGTAAGTTGACAGAAAAGATGAATTCTCTTGTGCCACTGCTGCTGTCCACTCTCCAATCTTCCTTTATAATTAATTAGCTGTCAGATCTGCTAAAACTCAAATAATGGATTACTGGGATGCAAGGCAAATTGGCCCTGAAATTAAGACCCAAGTCTGAGATGGTCTTCTTCCTGACCTTGCAACTCTCATTATTGATTTTGAGCATTTTTCCACCTATTTAAGAAAAACAAGAATGAGGTAGAAGTAACAAAGAAGCTTTTTAAGAATCTTTGTGTCAGGTGCTCCATGCCTTTTTAAAGATTTGCTACTTGTGTCAGTCAGCTGTCTTCACTACTTCCGTACATTAACCTAACTGAAATATTTATTGCTCATGTTTCTAAGCTTCAAACTGAAAATAAGGACCTAGTTTGTCTGTTTGCGCTTACAATAATGCTTACAGTAAAATAAAATTTGAATAACTTAATTGAATTAATAAAATGACTCAAGTTTAACTAGATTGCCAAGACCCTATTAAATGGAAGACATCTATGGAAAATACAAAAGTATATAGGTGTGCATTTGCATTAACCAACATAATCTTCTTTATTATAGAACAAAATAATTTATTAGATTTTATATTTATTTAACTGACCCCTGTTAGTCTTTGGGTAAATATCTTAAAACTTTGATTTTAAAGATCCACATCTTTCCTGTTGTAGCACATGCCTGTTTTTTGATCTGAAGGTGTGCTTTTTCTGAGGTAAACGCTGGTAACACCCAGCATTGGAGGTTACATGCTCCTATGGCTGATGACATTTTGGAGGGACACGGGGGCACTGGTACTTCTGCTTATTCTTGCTGAGGGCTCGGTAGAGTGCCATTCGTATCCTGCAGTGGCCCAGTCTGACTACAAAGCCCTCCTCCTCCGGCTGTCCTGCTAATATGCTGCTACTGGAAATGCTTCCTAGGTAAGGATGACATAAAGTACAGTGGTTTTTTAGATAACAGGACATCTCTTGATGGAAAGGGAAGTGGTCAGTGCTCACAAAGGAAGCCTGGCTGAAGCAGCAATGGGTTTTCTGATACAACTGAGTCAATTGGTTTCAGTGTTCTCTCGATAATTAGGAAAATTTGGTGCTATACAGAAGGCCTGTGATGTAACACATCTGAAATTCATTATACTTCATGGTCACTGCTTTTGGTGAACTGATAGAAGAACAGAAGGCAGACCTTGATGTGAGCAAAATATCTAAAGTGTGGTACTTCACCTGTCGGTGCAGTTTATAAAAGATAACAGGAGAACCTTCTGCAGTGTAGGCATGACAGTTCTGGTACAGCTGACCTTTCAGAGCCTGTACTTTACTTAGGATGCATGAATATGTCGGAAACGCCATACTGGAGCATCCTGGTGAACAACCTTTCATCCACAGAAGCCCTCCATCAGGCACATTTGTACTGGAACCACCGCTCTCAGTGACTGCTATGGTAACACTGCACATAGTGGTTTGCATTTTTCTTTTGTGAGGAACTGAATTTTACCCTGCAAAGCATACTGTCTCCTGAAAGTATATTTTGCTTGCATTAAAGCACAGACAGCCAAGAGGAGCACTGGATTAGCATTCTCTTATCTGCTCTCCCAGGATAACTCTGATTATCGCACGCTGGGCCAGGGAAGGCACCCGGGGAAGCACCGGAGCAGCACAGCAGGGCCAGACTGAGGTGCACCCGAGGTGAAATGCTCCGACCCAAGGAGAACATCACCGAGCAAGGGAGGGGCAGCTGAGAGGTTTGCTGCTTGTGCTTCCAACATGAATAGGGCTGGTGTGACTTTTTCTCCCTTCCACTGTTTGAGGGGCTGATAAGCGATGCTGCACCCTGTCCAGACCCTTGAATCCATGGCAGGAAGGTAGTGAGAGATCTTCTGACCAGCTCAGAATCGTTCACTGTTTTAAATAGTTGTATGTTAACCGACTTGATGGAAACTAACTGTGGCACTGTAGGACTGGAGAAGATGCCTTTTCATGAATAAATGAAATACATGAGTGATGCTTCCCTAAAAAAGAATAAAAATAGAATCTGAAATGTGAAGTCTGAGGCATGAATCTCACAGGCTCAGGAGAAGTGTCCTAGTGAAGTGAACAGATTGTGATTTTGATCAGGATCATTTGCACAGACATCCCTGCAAGTCAGAGAATTAATTCATGTTGTGAGGAGGGGGGAGGAGATCTTGAATTAACTAAGTGGTAAATAATTAGAGGTAATAAGTACACCTTTAGCATGCGTATGGAGGGATATTTCAGGAATACATTATATTTGACTTAGGAGACATGCCTGAAGAATTTTACAAATTGCAATAGTCTGTTTTTGTTATTTAAGGAAGATATAAATCAATCAATCGAGTGATCGCTTCCTCCCTTTTTTTCCCCAGTCTCACTTCATGAAGTTTTAGCCGAGGTGACAGATTTGGGGAGAGGTCTTTCCTTTTCCCTCGGCTCCGTCACGAGACGATCCCGGCACGCTGTGGGGAGCAGCACGGCAGCACCGGGCAGGAGGCATCGCGTGCCCCGGGGCTGGGTTGGCTTGGTTGCTGCTGCCCCAACAGGCGCTCGCCTCGCCTGCCTCATGCCATGGGGAAGGCGTGCACAGCATCCCTCGGCAGCCTGCTCCTGCCTTCAGTCACCTGCCTGCAGGTTGCCCGCATCTCCTTGCTGCATCAGAGCCCATGGCCTGGGAAGGCAGAGCCGTGTCTCCATCCCCCAGCATGGCACACTGCCGGCATCTCTCTGCTGCCTTCTCTTTTTCAGGCACGACAGCCACGGATCTTCCATTTTTTCACCACTGCTCATGTTTCAGGGATCTACGATTTTTCTTGTTCCCTCCTCTGGCACCCTACCTGGTTTAGAAACATGCAGATGCAAGGAAGGCAAGTAAATACCACAGAGCAAAGCTGAGAACATTGGGAAATTTATTCAAGGAATTGATCTGCGTCAAAGGCGAAGCATCATAAGAATTCCAAATCTGTGATACATCTCACTGCCTCTGCATTTACCAGGAACAATCTCTTTCCCTTCCTGTGAACAGTGTCAATCTGATCTGCTTTGAATGGGCAATCAGTTGGGCTACCATCCAAAAACTATTTCTTTGGGGAAAATGCAGTTTGGGCAGAATGTGGGTTCCTACTTCCAAGCCAGTTGTCAGCAAAAAAAATTCCAGTAAGAGCACAGGTGCCCAAATGTCTCGAAATGCCCGTTGACACTACAGAGAAAGTCCTTTAGGTGAATAAAACTCTCTTGCTTCCTTCCAGCCAGCACTTCTGGTGCTAAGCCATGCACATTGAGCTGTGCCTCTTCGGGCCAGGAGCTCACAGCTTCGTACCTCCACCCAAATTCCCAGGTCAGCGGGTTTTGGAGGCAGCCTCCTGCTCTTTGCGAGCCATCAGTGAGTAGTGTTCAGCCCAGAGCAAAGGAGGCACTGTTTCTAACTTCACTTCACTGAACTGTGAACATAAAATACTGCTGATGCTAAAAGCAGCATTTACCTCAAAAACTGACTTCAACCTCACGGAAGAAAAATGTGAAGATTATTTGATACATAAGCACATCTCTGTCCACAGCTGCCTTCCTGGCACAGCTTGCTGGAGGCTGGGCTGATGCTCATTTGTTACCCGCCCGTCCTGAGGCATTGCAGGCTGCCCTTCTTGGACAGGACAGTGGGGACTGCTCCAACTGTGCCACCACTCTCCTCTTCACCTCTGGACTCCTTCATTCAAAAGCCCAGGAAGGGCAGCAATCATCCTGGCATTTTTTGGATGGTGGCATTTTTTGCACAGCAGAGGAACTTTTCCACAAGTGACCGACGCTTTCTCACGGTACAAGGACCCATTATATTTACTGGGATAGCCTCATTCTACTCCCAGTTCAGCGCAATCCAGCCCCAGGCACCTCACTGTGCCTCTAATGCCCCCTCACCTCTATTCTTCCATTACCATAGAGAACAAAGCAGTATAGTAATACTATCATTATAAGAAGCAATTACATCTAACTCTTCATTGTGCTTCATTGTGCTTCATTGCTTGTCTCGCTGGCACATGCTGATGCTGAGAAGATATCAAGTTCTCAAATTATTCTTTTTAACTTTCAAAGCTTTCAGTCTTTAAATACATCATCGTCTTTAACTCCTAAGATCTTTTGGTGTGAGAACTTTGGTTTTCAAAGCTAGAAATGAAAAATTCCTGGACATCACCAATTGCTTAATTACATCTTCTCCAACTCTTTTCAATAGTTGATACCAGAAATACTTCTTTTGCACAGAGCTATGCTGTTGCTGTGCTGTGGTGTACACAACAAAGATATTGGAGAGAGAATTTAGGAACATATAAAAATATAGAATGCTGACACATGTAATGTATTTACAAGTTGCAATTTATATATATATATATATATATTTTAAAGTATCAGGGTCACAATTCCCAGTAACTGCTGCTTGGATTTTTTCCCTTTAAATATATTAAAATAAAATTCAATTGAAATTAAAACAATGCAGAAATTATTAAAAAAAAAACCAAAAACAACACTAAATATATTCTGAATTTCTATGGCTATTATCTCATTTTACACTTCAGACTTATCTTTGGGTGTCAGGAAGCCAAAATCCTGAAATGGTTTAATTAGGATGAAAATTATATTTAATAAAGTTCTGATGAAGAAGTATAAGCATTGTTATTAACTTCCCCAAGAATCAGACATACAAAGTCAATGGTGAATTACACTTTGCAAATTACAACTATCTGTAATAATGTGACTGACAGATGGATGTATAACTGTGACCATTTTTTGCGTCATTTCAGAAGTTGCCCCAAAGAGTCCCTCCACCCCCAAAAATTATTTTGCAAAGAGATATCTATATTTATGCATTCCAGACTAAGTATAATGAATGACAGTCATTGTCTGGACAGCATGCATATCGATACACCACCCAGAAATACCATGGGAAAACAGACCTTACTGATGAAAGGCAAAACGAACTCTAATTTGGAGTCCATAGAAAGACATGGAATGGCAACAATGCAAACCACTTAAAAAATCATCATTAAAAAAAATATAATAATAATCAAATATCAAATGGGTTAAGTTGCCTTTGAAGATATTGGCAGCAACAGCAGTTTGTGCACAGCATGGAAAAGAGGACAATGATGTACTTTAAGGAGTTCTTCACAATACACAGAGCAGAAGGTGACTGGGCTGTCAGCCTGAAAGCAAATGGGACGTTTACTCCTTCTGAGACTGGGAATATTGTACATCCCAGTCTGGTGCCAAAGAAGATCGAAAGACAACAGCAGGTAAACAGTTGAAACATCTGTTTCATTGTGACAGTATAACTGATTGAAAAGAATATATTAAAAGTATTTTTAAGTTAG
The DNA here is from genome assembly GCF_040182565.1 of Anser cygnoides. Classification (NCBI taxonomy): domain Eukaryota; kingdom Metazoa; phylum Chordata; class Aves; order Anseriformes; family Anatidae; genus Anser; species Anser cygnoides. The sequence goes on from NC_089877.1 coordinate 66,193,904, forward strand.
AAATAGAAAGACATGTCTTCAGTTCTTTTTCTTTAGATTTACCCCTTTACATTTATCTCTGCTGGAACTCATTTGCCAACTTTTCCCCTTACATTTGGTTTCAAAAGCTTCTTCTGGGGTTCCTTGCCATTACCACAGCATCCAAGGACTTAGTTTTGTCTGTAAACTTGACAAAAAGCAGATGAAGTAGGCTCAAAATAGGTGAGAAAAATGAAGATCCCAGGAACAGGCAAGAGATATTCACAGCATGGGTAAAGAAAGTTCATACATAATTAGAATCAACAATTTGCCCAAGTCAACAGCAGACTACGAATAAGGTGCAAAATTTGTGGGGGCTGATGTACTACCAGCTTGGCTGAACAGGGATCTTCTTCTAGAGATTAGGCCAAAAAATTAAATATAAGGACACTGGAAGCAAGGTCAGGTGACATGGGAGGACTACAAAGATGTTGTTCACCATTGTAGGGAGCTAGCTTGTGTGGCCAAAGCTCAATTATAGTTGAATCTGGCCAGTATTGTGAGGGACAACAAAAAGGTCTTTTTTCAATATGTTAACAGAAAAATGAGGACCAGAGTTCACATAGGTCCATTATTTGATGAGGATGGTCACCTCATAAATAGGCATGTAGACAAAGCAGAGATGTTTAATGCCTCTTTGCCTCTGTCTTCAAAACCAATGATGGGCCCTGGGACCCCCAGAGCCCTGACTTGTAGGACTGTGACTGCATGAGTGATAAAAGCCCAGGTAACCCCAAAGCTGTGGGGGATTTGCTGCTCCAGCTGGGGACACATAAGTCTATTGGGCCAGATGGGATTCATCCCAGGGTACTCAGAGAGCTGGCTGATGTCATCGTGAGATTTCTCTCAATTATTTTTCATTGGTCTGAGATTGGTCAGGCTCAAAGGGTTATAGTAAATGGGGTTACATCAGGCTGGTGGCCAAGCACGGGATTGTTCTGCTCTATTCTGTGCTAGCGTGGCCTCAGCTTGAGTACTATGTTCAGTTTGGGGCACCACAGTATAAAAAGGACATAAAACTATTAAAAAGCATCTAAAGGAGAGCTACAAACGTGGTGAAAGGTCTGGAGGACAAGACGTATGAGGAGGGGCTGAGGTCCCCTGGTTTGTTCAGCCCCGAGCAGAGCAGGCCGAGGGGAGGCCTCATGGCGGCCTGCAGCTCCCTCACGAGGGGAGCGGAGGGGCAGGCGCTGAGCTCTGCTCTCTGGGGACAGCGACAGGACCCGAGGGGACGGCATGGGGCTGGGACAGGGGAGGGTCAGGCTGGGGGTTAGGGAAAGGCTCTGCACCCAGAGGGTGGTCGGGCACTGGGACAGGCTGCCCAGGGCAGTGGTCACCGCACCGAGCCGGACAGAGGTCAAGAAGTGTTTGTGCAGTGCTCTTAGACACGTGGTCTCATTTTTGGGTGGTGCTGTGTGGAGCCAGGAGTTGGACTCAATGATCCATGTGGGTCTTTTCCAGCTCAGGATATTCTATGATTATACAGAAACATTTATTCCTTGTCTGCCAGGCTCTTAGAAGCTGTTTCTAGGCAGAAGCAGTACAAAACAGTCTTTGGGCACATCCAGTGCAGAGTTACAAAGAGAAAATCATAGCCGGCCAATCTGATTGCTTCCTATGGTGAAAAGGCTCTGCAGGTGATGGGAGAGCAGTGGATGTTATTACCTGTGAGCTTAACGAGGCTTTTGGCACAATCTCATATCAGGCTTATAAGTCAAGCTGATGAGGTATGGGCTGGAGGGGTGGGTGAAGGTGGCAGAAACACCAGAGTTAAAGGGCATTGCTCAGTGGTGTGAAGTCTCCGAAGTTCAACAAGTAGAAACACAGTGTGTTACACCTGGGAGAAAACAGAACCACGCAACAGGACAGGGGAAGAGAAGGTGAAGGAGGGATTTAATTACTTTAAGGATAGTTACGGACAGAGCTAGACTCTTCTTAGATGCGCACTGTGAAAGGAAAAGAGGCAGTGGGCACAAGATGCAAGAAGGGAAAATTCTGCTATGTATAAGGAAAAATTGCTTTGTCATGGAAGTAGTTAAGTGAGTTACCCAGAGAGAAATTGTGAAGAGTGAGGATTTGTGTGACAGTGGTATATGCAAGTGGTAAATTGGATTAAGTTCAGAGATAAGTTTTCCTGTGATTTTTCAGGGCAAATCTCGCAGCAGTCCAGTCTGTTATACGGAAGGTTAGCCAGGACTCAGGGGAAAACTAAAGCTTTTGTAAGTTTGAAAGAAGATTTTATAGAATACTCATCAACTTTTCATGGACCTTCCTAAACTGTCAGGTAGACAGAACTGGATCTGCTAATACCTCTGTTTCTCTGTACTGTCCTCTGAAAACTCCATCATTTATTCATAACCTTTTTTATTCATGTGTATTAAAATTATTGCCTGCAATATCTGCCTAATAGATCACAATATTTTTCTAAAGCATTCCTTCTAACTTTTTTCACACCTCAGTAAATGTCTTTAAGTCTGTCCTCTTGAGAAATCCCTCATGCCTACTGTGCTTGCACCTGCCATTCTTTCAACGATTTTATGAGAGCTACAGCTTCTGTTATTTTCCATCATTTCTGAAACTGATTGTCAATCCCCATGCTAAAGACAAGGTAACAGTAAAGAGCTGGAGTTGGAGAGATTGGCTTCTCTCAGAAGTGTTTTTGGAATTTGATGGCCTATATCTTTTGCAGTGTAAACATATCATACGTTCAGAAAGCTGTAGCATGAAGACCCAATGCATATTTTTTAATCATATAATGAGATGGAGATTCGCGTGCCCATACCAGCTTTTGCTGATGTTAATGTTGATTTCAGCTGTACCTCACCTCCTTGGAGCAGCAAGTCAACTCCACTTGGTATACCTCAAACATAGGTGTGCAAATAGCACAGGACTTCAGTTAATAACCGTTCACTTTTATTTGTGGATATCTCTTCCATGAGAATAAGCAACATTTGTTTCTTAAATAAGGTAGAGAAAGAAGAGCACTGAGAAAGCTAAAGGAGCTTAAAATAGTGGTGGATGGTTCATCTTTAGTTGCAGTTCTTGTTAACGATAAATATGTCCTTGATTTAAAGAGCTTTTTCTCTAGTTCCTAGGGGACAAGATAAAGAATGATAGAAAGGCAAAAAATATTCTGCTTAGGATCATTAATGTAAGCAGTGATGCTGGCTTTAAGGGGAAAAAAAAAAAAAAAACACAGAGGAGGTGAAGGATGCCCAATGGGGGACTGTGGAAAGCCATGCCAAGAGGAGGAATTGGAGTTGATGAGTTATTCACATGTGTATGTATATTTATATATGTATGCATGTATATTTATACACCATACCATGGGCATTAAAAACATCCCCCTGAAGGGCAGTTCTGGCTGTCTAAACACAATGTACCATGAACAGTGTGATCTGGGAACCTGTGCAGGCTGCAGAGATAGGTCTGTATGGTGCATGGAACACACAAGGAAATCATTTGAAGAACAAAGGACTGCAAAAACCAACCTGGAATAAATATAACCTGAGAATCAGAAGAGCTGTCCCCTAGGCTGCAGTCTGGAAAGGCAGTAAGGCATAATAAGGGAGAGAAAAATATTTAAGCAAAATTGTTTGATTTTCAGAAAAATGTCAAAATAAGTATTTCCATAATCCCTGATGCACCTTCTGAAATGACATGTTAAAGGCCACAAGACTCAAGGGTGACTCAAGGCTCAGCACCTTCATCTGGTGAAGCCTCCTGAGGACTGCTCCTTTGAACAGGAGCTGCAAGTCCTCCCCAGAGGTCACATACACTGGGTTCGGCTGTGAGGCTCTACGTCAGTGCCTAGGCCCAGCAGGAAGATCTGGAACATGAGGCAAACATCTGTTTTTTGGTATTGAAACATTTTGGAATTTGGGTGAAATGAGGAGTTTTCTGAAAACAAAACACAAATTTCCATGATAATAGATTCTTAAAAAATGTTAACTCAAAAGATACATTTTCTGTTTAAAGGCAGTTTTGCTGGATAACTGTTGGTTAAACACACTCTGAAGCTGTTAGTTCACCAGAAAGCAAAGGAAAGACACTGGAAGTTTTGTGCGAGGACCACCAGAGAAAGGAAATATTCAGGAGCTGGCGCTCTCTAAGAATCACAGCACTAGCCAGAAAAATACTATAATATTTGCAGTTTATTTTGAATACAACATAGTTCACTAGCTTCTGTGGATGATGCTTGTGGTTACAGATATAGCTTCATCCCAAACTATTATTTCCTCATCACAACACCCTAAAAATTATGTATTTCTACTGCCGACGGTAGAAAATATATCATACCACAAGCCAAATACAAAAACAAGAAACATCTCAAAAATACCAAGGCTAGAAATGAACCAATGTTTTTCATTGTTTTTCGCATGCATTAGGTGTGATTTGTGAGTGACGTTTAATTGCATGCTTGTATGGAATTAGGAAATGCTGTGCAGAACATTATCAGTTCCACAGGAAACAGATGGAATTAGGCTGTGAAAAAATACTGTGTGGAGCAGACAAATGGCCTACAAAGTGTGGGAAAAAAAAAAAAAGCCCTCAGAAATAGCACATTTGTAAGTTCTTCATATTGTTTGATTTATTTACTCCACAGTTTATATACAATAAGACTAGATATGGCTATAAGAGCTGTTGATATTTCCTGACAACGTTGAAATAACTGACTGAGATCAGATTTAGTGCTGAAGGAAGAAAGTTTAGTCATACTTCATAATTGATAGTACTCAATTATATAGTTGCTCATTAGATTTTTCATCTCTTTAATTTCATTTTTTGTGTGTGTGTGTGTGTGTTGACCAAGACCTAGAACTTACCTGTTTGTTAGTACTTATTTTTTCCTCCAGTAGTATGCAGCTCATTTTAATGCAGCAGACCCTGTTCTGTTTATGCATAGTCAAATAAGACAGTCCCCACCCGAGGAATCAAAAATGAGATAATAAAACAAAACCAAGGGGCACAGGGCAGCAGGAGAGGAGAACCAGAAAGCACTAAGAGTGACCACAGCACACACAGCACAACAGTTGTTATTTGACCCATCAGATTTGACCCAAACAGCTGAACAATATTGTTGTTCTCAAAAAAAAAAAAAAAGTTAAATAAATCTTGAGTTTTGTGCAGTGCGCCATGATCCAGTTATTGCAATTAACCACCATAATTCCATATAATCCATACATACAATCATAACTCTATGATTCTATAACTGTTGAGTTCATTAAAAGAAAAGGTTTAAGAAAGTACAACAAGGTGTATCATGCATGCTGCTGTCCTCGCAGCCTTTTCACATGCCAAAATGATATCTGACGTCAGTGAAACACTTAGACTAAAGGAGAAAACTGAGAGCCCTTCTCTTAAAGCCACTTAAGCAGTGGGCCAGAGACAGCAGCACTGCTGCAGGGAGCGTTCTACTGTTCCTCACCCACCTTAGCTCAGTATTTTGTATCTGTTCCCAGTAGCTTTTCGGGGGGGAGAAAACCACAGAATTATGCCTATGGTCACAGCAGCCACGCCGGGAGCATGGCACCGGCACGCTGGGGCATGTGGTCCACGGGGCTGGGGCCACCCGGCGAGGGCAGGGCTGTTGGCTCGCTACCTGCTCGTCACCTCCTTCAAAGCACAGACATTTCTTCTCCCTGCAACAGCAGAACCTTGCTGGCGCACAAAGCATGTGTTTGCAGACATCTCTAGGGTGGTGCTCGCATGGGATGAATTCCTCCTCAGGTTTTATTGCTGCTTCACAGCCTGGGCTCCAAGTGTCAAGTGGTTCACCAGGAGCAAAGTGATGGCCTAATACCCTTCACTAGGTTTTTGATTACACTTCTTACTCATTCAGATAGGTGAAACAAGGTCTCAAGGTTCTCTGCCTGCTCTTTGTAATTTATGACGACCAAGCGTTCAGAAGGGCTGTAAGTGCCTCATCCCTCCGGCAGCTCTGCCCGCAGGGCGCAGTCAGCGCAGGGACCTCCAGAGAGTTGCTGGCTGGGGCCACACGCCTGCACTGCAGGACCTTTTTTCGTTGTGACTCAGGTAGATCGTACATGCCTTCTTATTGAAATGGTGAAAATGGTTTCTTTGCATTTTGCCTTGGCGGGGGTAGCACCCCTGCGCTGTTCTGAACCCCCATGAATCACGGCACAGCTGGGGGCAAACGCAGCGCTGGGAGGAGACTGCCATATTCTGCTTTGTGTGTTCGGCACTCACAGGTCTCTCACCAACAGTTAGGTTCCCTAGAAATGTAACCTCTTCACATTCTTTTCTTCACTGCATTGAATAATTTTTTCTTCTGTGCAGCAGGTGCAAAGGGCTCCAGCCCTATTTGCTGTCCCTAGGTCTGGCTGTATTACAGAACGGTGAAGACAAGAATTCTCTGCCTTACCCCAACCTTACAACAGCTGTAGCTCTAGGGCTTAGTAACAGTCATATCTTTTTTCAAAGCCTCTTTCCAATGAAGATAGAGAGGAAAAATGACACTGTAATTGCTCTCACATTTTAATTTTAGAAGTGTCTTATCTGTTTCATCTCAAACTCCGGGAGAATAAAATCAGCTTAGTCCTTCCACAATGCTCCGCACTGCTGGCACCATGGGGTCTGTCATGCCCAGGACGCAGCTCTGATCCCCAGGCAGGGGGCATCCCTCCTCCCTGGCAGCCGCCCCATGCAGCCAGCCACGAGAACACAATCCCGTGCCATCCAGCTCCACCTTCAGCAGGAACGGCAAAAAAACTGATAGCAAGTGGAAATTGTTTTGGCTCATGCTAAGCTGTTGAGATTCTGGAAGCTGCAGTTTTATTTCTGCTTGGCTTTTATTAATGCAGAGTATTTATCCATCCCTGCAGCAGGAGCAAAAGTTCAAAATAGTATATATATTTTATGAGCAATACTTTTAATGCTTTTTAATAAAACAAGAAAAGAAGACCTCAGACTAGAATGTCCTTCATTAAGAAACAGTGTAAACAGGCAGAAGGCTTCAGGTTAACGCAAAGCATTTTCCATTTGGAAACGCTAATCAGGTACCATGCCCTTAGCTGGATTGCAAAACCACAATGTTCTCTAGGATAAGAGCAGCAATACAGTGTCAATGAAGGAAAAGATTGATTGCTTTCCCAGGCAATAAAAAGAAGAAATGTACTTCATGAAGAAACATGCCTGATTGCATTTGCCCACTGGTGCAAGTGCATATGGGTGAAAATATGAAAAGCAGATGTGGCTTTGGCTGCATCTTGTCCACCGAACAAGTTACCCCAGAACTGCCTTGCTTGGCCAGGTAACTTCCCCCCCAGGCAAGAAGCTGCTGAGAAGGAGCAATTGCTTTCCCACTGCTTCCTTGCCCCAGCACTGGCTGTGCTGGCGGGCTGAGGAGCACTGCTTCCAGCCAGCAGAGCATAGAGAAGCCTTCAGGTTGCTCATACTTGCTCAGAATCCCATGCCAGATTGCAGGGCTCGAGGCACTGCAAGAACATAAAGAAGGCATATGGCCAGTTCTTTATCTGTTTCACAGCCCTGCTCTTGATACAGCTCAGCACATGTGCGTAAGCAGAAAAAAAATACTTTAAGATAAATACTCTTTCTACAGGAAAATGTGCATGAGTGGAGAAAGTACACAAAAATGTGTTCTTATAGCACTGTTATTGATAGTGCTAAGCATGATAGATCCTTATGGATTGTAAATGCTGACAAAAGGCTCCAGATAACTCTTCAATGCCGTAACAGTGACAGTAGAGTCAATAGCATCAACCATCTCCCAGTAATGCCCTTCTGCAGCATGCTGAGACAAATCCCTGATCAATCATTTTCTCTTCCACCTGCCTGATGCTACCAGCCAGGCTGGGCTGTAAGGTTAGCTGGACTCCAGCCTGGGTCTGTAGTTGGCCACGGTAAGATGGTTACAAACCCCATAAAGCACAGAATTGCTGTCACTGAAGGACAGGTCAAGTAATGTGATGCTAAGAGGAATAGGTCCCTTCAGCCTGCAAAATCAAGACAAAAAGGACCTTATTGCTGTATTCAATTAATGGGAGGCTATAGGGAAAGACTCTTCCTGAAGGAGCATGGTGACGGGGCTGGAGGCAATGTATGCAAGCAGGAACATGGGAAGTTTCACACTAGATGTAGCGAAAGACTTCTTTTCTTTTCTTTCCTTTTCTTTCCTTTCCTTTTTCCTTTCCTTTCCTTTTTCCTTTCCTTTTTCCTTTTTCCTTTTTTTTTTTTAAGTGAGAGTAATCAGATGCTGACAAGACTTGAAAAAACAAACAGACAAACAAACAAAAACAAAACCAGAAAGGTGGTGGAAACTGTCCTTGGAGACATTCCAAATCCAGCTGGACAGGGGTAACCTGCTCTGATGGTCCCTGCTTTGAGCAGCAGGTTAGAGCAGAGGCCTCCAACAGTGCCTCCAAATCTTGCTGTGTTCACAGAATCAGAGAATAGCCTGGGCTGGAAGATACCTGTGGAGACCTCTGATTCATGTCCCTGCTTATGGTTAGCCTCAGAGGTAACTCAGTTTGCTCAGGACGTTTTTCTTCTGAACAGAGAGCATCTCCAAGGACAGAGGTCCCACATTGCTGCTGCTTGGCTGCCAAGGCTGGACAACCAGATATGCCACCAGGAAAGCAGAGGTGATTTCAGTTTAGGCCAGATGAGGCTCCTCCTGTGCCTTTAGCAAAGATTATTTTCTCCTGAAACTAATGAAAATTTGTTCTTCATTTCTAAGTTCACCTAGAGACAGTGTGCCAACCCCACTCCTCCAAAATCCAAACAAGCCACGACAATCACTACAGTTATAACAGTTTTATCATTAAAAGGTTGTCTCCTAAAATATTAGTTATTAGTTAAGATGCCCTTCCTAACACAGAGCCCTGCACCTTCTCCTCCCCTTTGGGAGATGAAAGTTGCTCCACACTCCCCCCCAGGTGCGGACGAAAGGGAGATGTCGTTCAGCCCGTCCGCTCCTTGTGCTTCCCCCTGTTCCCACCGTTGGATACATCTTTCCTTTTCCTCCTTCTTTCTCTCCTGGATGATTAAATTTATCAGGAGGAAAACCTCCTATGTCCTAAGCTTGCCAGGCTCTACTTAACTTTTTAGTAATTACAAAAAGATGACACATCATACTAAAACAATATCATTGCTAACTACTGTGCTAATGAGAGGTCGAAGGATGGTGCTAATGTGTTCTGCTCTAAAGCTGGATAGATTCAATCAATTTCTCCAGTCAGAAGAACTAAACTGGTCCCTAATACTGGACTAGGTTGCTCCAGATGAATTGGGGAGCAGTATCTCTCCTGCTTTACCCAGCACAGTTTCAGACTCCCTCCTGGCAGATTGCAGCTGCTTTCTGCGCTGTCCCTGCGAGCACCTCCGTCGGGGGTGTCCTCACTGCCCTCGGCTCACAGCCTGCTGGGCAGGGTGAGGGGTCACAGGCATGACAGAAAGCAGGGGGTGACAAACCCACCCCGACGCCACCCCCTGCTCATGACCTCCCCATGAGACATTGCACCTCATGGTGCCAGAAACCTGCACTTGCACTTCTCCAGCACCCATACTGCCTCAGATTAACTCATTTAATTTGTATTCAGAGTCATCCTCTGGAAACAAGTCAGCTGTTTGACTTTTGTTCTGTTGCCTCAGTACCGATTTGACACTAGAACTACACAATGATTAGTGTTTTCTGTACAGCACACAGGTGGTGTAGTGGGGTCTCTTGATGCAGCGCTGTGCAACCAGAAACAAGCTGAAGGAAAGAAGCAGCACAATTACGAAAACACCTCAAAAGGATGAGTGGGAGGGATTCATCTTTATACTTAGAACCAAGTTGATTTACTCTTATTATTAAACAGAAAATACCCGTTCACTCCATAAAACGCTACCTGTTAAGTAATTTTGGGGAAAAACATAATCCATACACAGAAGAGGGGCTTTAGTTCCTACAAAATATTGTTCTTCTATTAGCAGGTACATACAAAGTGGATATTGTATGCAGAAGAATGAATTATTAGATTATTTATTACCAGTCTTATTAATGAAGTTAAGTCTCATTAATGAAGTTAGTTTAAACAGTCGTTCACTCAAACCAAGGTACAGCTTTAGCAGAGTATTTCGGGTACACAGGGATGCTGTCGGGCAGGGGGCAGGGGCAGGGTCCCCTCCCCGCTCCTGCTGCCCAGCCCCTGCCTGCTGCCCTAGGGCTGGCGGCTGTCTTCACCATCAGCATTTAAAATGGTTTTGTCTCATACTCTAACATCCAACAGAGCCTCCCAGGTCACCACTCTTCAACGCCATGATATTCCATAGGTAATCCCCCCGTGTTATGATTCTTTATGAAATTACCTTTAAGCTGGCAGCCAGATGCCTCCTAGGTGCAAGTTCCAGCCTGTAAGTTCTGGAAATTAATGTAGTGTATGATACACTGTGCGATAGGCTCGTGACCTTAGTTATGAAAGTGCGTATTGATGGCTCGGTATCTCAGCTACCCTGTGTTTACACACATCCCACTAACCTTTGGGGACTGGACAAAGTGGCTGCTCAAACAAAATACAGAATACTGAAAAGGTCATAAGTGAAGTGTGGTCAAATACTATCCTTGTCTGAATATATTAAATAAGCACTCTTGGTTAGAAGTGCTCATTCTCATGACAGGCTGCAGTAGTGAAGAACTACAGATACATTCACACAGCAAAGCCTGTGTGCAAGGGGCAAGCACCAGAAAATCTGCTTCTGTTCATCTCATCTTCAGGACGACAGTTCCATCAGGCTCCTTAAGATCAACGCAGGGCAACGAGCACGCAGCGACAGTTGAGAGAGGAATGGGTATAATGGTATTAAAGCCCAAATCCATGTGCAACTAGCTGTATGCAACTGCAATTTTACAGGAAAGCTCTTTGCATTGAATCTTCCCCGGAATTGCCACTATATGTAGGATACATCTTTTAACTACCTGAACGTGAGCGGAATAGAGGGGAATTTATGCGATTCAGAAGTCCTCCATCAAGCCGCAGGTGACAAGCTGTGCTCGCAAATCACACTCCCATGCCGGGAGGCTGCTCCTCGACCTGCCACGAAATACAGCCAACAGCCAGAGACACCACATGGCATGGTTTATGGCTACTGAAGCTTTTACAGCTACAGCTTTGTGGTACTACATTACTCACGTTCCTCCTCTTTATGACTTGTATTTTAAAAAGGAGCCTCAAACAACTGAACAATTCCTCTTCTAACCTGTCTCTAGAAACATTTTACAGCATTAAATATTCCAGTCCATTCCAGGGCTCCCCGGGCCAGGATGCTGGGCATGTCTTAGCATTGCACCACGTGGCAGTCCCTCTCCGTCCCCCTGCCCAGATGGCTTTTGACTGCTTGAGCAGGGGCTGGACCAGATGACCCCCAGAGGTCCCTGCCAACCTCAACCACTCTGTGATTACCTCTTTTTTTGACCACACGCAAAATCCTCATACAAAGTCCCACAGCTGCCAGGACATGCTCAGGGTGTCTGCAAAGCAGGTGGTAGCAGACATCAAGGAAACTGAACATGTGGTGGACTTAGGCTTACATCTTGTCATGCCATCCTCGTGGAAGGAGAGAAGAGACAATAAACACTTCCTGATCAAACCCAAGCGTTTCCCACATGCAAAACTCCAAAAGTTTTAATGATAATACCTATTTATTAGAGCCAGGGAATCTCCCTAGAGAAAGGTGAGCTTATCAGTCTAATGATACTGGCCCTTTGCACATAAAGGACCTTTCAGTTTCAAAGACCTGCCAGCTGCCACGGGGAAACAGCAAGGTGGTTGAAATTGTGTAATTAATACAATTAGTCTGTAGGCCTGCGAATTCTATTTGAATAGAACTACTTGAAAAATGCAGGGTTTTTTTGTTTGTTTGTTTTGTAAAGCCAACTTTTCTCCTGCAGGAAACTTTTATTTATTTATTTTTTTCCCTTGACAGCAGTCAGACAGCATTATACAAACAGAAATAGAAGGAGCTCCTGCTTTCTCCTTTACCCTTCTCCATGAAGACTAACGCTTTCTTCTGGCTTTTACACTAGAAATTTTTGAAAAATTATTACTAGAAACAGGTTTGTTCCCCATTTGTTGGCACCTGATAAACTCCAAGCTTTGCCAGTATCTGAAAACAACCATTTAATTTTAAGAGTAAAACATTTCAAGTTAAAAGTATTGTATTTGATAATTCAATTAGAAATTATGAGCTTGTTTTCTTATTTATTATAAAACAAAAAACAAAAAAAACAGATAAATGAAGTCCACTTTTTTCCCCATACTTTTCAATTCAAAAGAACAGAAAGGGTAAAACCTGAGTGTTTGCCACCAAATTTTGGTTTTACTTTCAAAAAATGAGAAAAAGTAATGAAAAACAAAACAAAGTCATAAATCACAACTTTTCCATTAAAAATATTTTGACAGATCTACTCATCACCTCCAGGTTCTCCAGAATTGGAGGTAAAGGTGGATATTCAGGCTACATTTTATTACTTCAGCCTCTATTGGCCTTTTTCAATATATCTTGTTCTTTTTTCATCTTTCTTCCACAAAAGGATGGTTTGCCATTGTACCTTTAATGCAGTTTCTTTCAGTAGCTGCCAGTCTGTCTGTTTTTTTTTTCTCCTAGCATTTGTTCCTACAGCTTTATACCCTCCTGCTCACTGAGCCTGCTGAGTCCAGAGGGTTGTTGTTTTTTTTTTTCTTTAAGCCTACCATCTCTTTTCTGTTGCTCTTTTTACATCTTTTTATTAGAATAAAAAATTCCACCACTTGATACATGGCTGCCTGTCCCTTTCCCGAGATACCTTCTACCCTTTGGATCTTCACCTAACCTTCCCATAGCAGCAGGCATGAAGATAGAGCTGCCAGTTTTTATCTTAAAAGCTTCTGCCCCCCAAACAGAAAACATCGTCCCTGGCATTTCTCAAGAATATGATGAACTGAAGTCCTTTTCCTATTTCTTGTTGCAGGTTGGTGTTACCCACAGGTTATATGAAAGTTCCTGTTAATTGCTCAGGAAATGCTACCAGAGGCCCTACATGAACAAACTTCCATTCTTTCCTCTTTAAGGACTTTCAGAAATTTCCCATGCTGTCACTCTCCAGACTCAGGGAATACAGGGACACTCCTCTGCACTGTTTCCAAGTCCGTACAGGGACCAGACTACAACTGTCCACAGCCAAAAGGACTTCTGGTGCCACCCCCAGGAGCCACCCCTGAGGCTGACCAAGGCACTCTCCAGCTGGATAACGAGAAGACTTTCCTGCCAGTCCCCAGATGACCTGCGTAGAGCTGTGTCAAATTGGGTAGTCTGTGCTCCTCCTTTCTGTCCCTCCTATGAATATAACAATTTTCCTTTCCCAGTTTAGCCTGAAATTCCTCTGAACAGTTAGTCTGTAGAAGGAGTCCAAGCCCTGTACCTTAGGTGATCAGTTCTGCATTAAAGCCCCTTTCCCAGAGCAGAGGCTTCCCGTGCCGTGCAACAGCAAGCTCCTGCAGCAGCATTTCTGCTGGCGTGCCTTACTCACGCTCCCCTGGGTACGGCCACGTGCTCTAAAAGCCACCATGGGTGCAGCTGCATCCCCAGCCCAGGCTGCAGCAAGGGGAGCACCACTGCCCCACAAGCACCTGGCCAGGGACCGGCTGTGCCAGAAACCTCCCTCGTGTCCCCCCCTCCCCAGTGCTTCTGGAGAATTTGACCAAAGAGCAGAGCACCTGTATGGACACACAGTGCTTCAGCCACAGCCAGGAAAGCTTCCACCAGTTTCACCCGCAGAGGTACCCCAAAAAGCAATAATTAATCTATTAACACAGTTTAATACTCCCTTCCTGTCTGAAAAAAACAGCAATGGATTAGGTGGGGCGGGCTATTCACGTAGGTTTAGAGTTTTTCTCAATCAGAATAATTTTTGCACTGAGCATTTCAGATACATCTTTTTCCTCTCATTTCATAGCAGCAGTACAACACTAAAGCTTGCTTGTTATACAGGTATTTAATGTACCTAAGTGCCATATATACACTTACATTTATATACATACAGGTATGGATTTATTTTATGCATAATAGAAGCATACATACAGATTACATATACATACAAATGTGTATATATAACAATTCTTTGTTATTAAAATATTCAGGCATCAGAATCCTGTATAATGATTTTTAAATGACAGCTGACAAGCATAGATAAATGATCCCCTCAAAAAGCTCCTTTTTATCTTGGCTTAGTTACAGTAAGGTAATCTAGTGCAAAATGCTTTTAAAGCCCTTCTCAAAAGTGCAAAATGAGATTAGCTTCTTGCATGCAGTTCTGATGCACCAACACATATCCACTGATTGTGGAATACACAAGAAGCAAACATAAATAGCAGAACAGGATAAAGGAGGAATTAGGCTGCTATATATTGATTTATTCTTTAAGATAGGGGTTTTTTTCAGTCCTTTTTTGTTCGTTACAGTTATTCAGTTATTTTGACTTCTTTGTGCCAAATTGGAGTATGACACTTTGTTGCCTAAGGTTTTATGTGCTTTTAGTTTAATGGAGACTCAGAGCATTGTAATAAATATCTTGAGTAATCTTATTTAGGTACCACAGTCAGATGACTTCTAAAGAAAACAAGTAAAAACTGAAATATATAGCCATCTTTCCGTAATGTAAAAGATTACAACAATCCTATACTCTGTTAGGAAACATTTCCTAGTCTCATGACTGAAAACTATGGCCTGGCCTTGTAATAAAGTGTTCTTACATCCGAGCATGGGTTCAGTAAAGCCAGGAAAGGGACAGCATCATACTGCAGAAACACTAAATGCCCTCAATTCAGTGGCACCTCTTGTTGCTCAGACAGATTACTTTGTCAGAGGGGATTTCTGTACCATTCCCAGTGCCTGCCAGGAGTTTCTTGCACTGGAGATATATCAGTCTGGCATGATGCATCTTACCATGCTCCTTAAATGGAGATAGCGTCTGGGAGATTTGCTTTGTCAGTCTTTCAGCTGAACCCTGTCAGCTCTTTTCTCCCTTTTTAACCTTACTAGAGACTGTTGCTTCTGAAAATTGTCTGGTTTGAAAATGGCATAGCACTCTTGGATGAGGCACACGTTTGTTAATTCTGCTAAGCTATGATGGAAGCAAAGCTTGGGTGAAAGCTCCCATTCTGACAACACTAATCAGCTTAGGCTGTCTAGACTTTCTTGCAAATAACCTAGGTCTGTTAAACTGAACTTCAGCAGACACACTGACAGGAACAAACCAGCTCACAAATCTGTCAAGAAGCAATAACCACCTCAAAGCACAGGAAATTTAGTAGAAGACAAGACAGGCAAGTTTTTCTTAGACTTCATGCACTGAGGAAGCGACAAGAAAATAGAAAGAAACAACTCATGGAAAAAAAAAAAAAAACAAAACACAATGGATATGCATGCTCAAAAATCCCACAGATCAGGGCACATAAGCTACTGATAACAACAGTAACGACAAATAAAACATAATATCAAACAAGATGACCCCCCGCAGCATTGGTTCAGTATCCAATGGAGTAAGAAATCTTTCAGCAGAAGGTAACTGGTAAATGAATCAGTATACAGCAAAAGTCTCTAATCAGGTGGCTAGTACAACTAATAGAACAGAAAAGCGATCAGACTTCTGCTCCTTTTTAAAAATAAGGGGAATAATGGAAAAGGACTGAAAAACTCTTGAGATATCTCAGAATTATTAGTGATTATAGTTAATCACTAAGCAGTGCTGGAAGACAGGAAAAGGGTCAATATTATACAGATCTTCAGCAAGCGAAACAACCAGGAGGTAAAAAAATCAGTAAACTTAGTTTTACTTCACAGAAAAACTGTGAAAGAAGTCAGCATGATAAACTAGGCACATCTTGGTTTTAATGAATCACATCAAACCAGTCTATTTTTTTCCCCATAAGACAGTAACAGTCTCATGATTTCTAGTGAAGAGCCAGCTGATGCAGTTTCAAAAGCCTTACCACAATCAGGATACTTCACACAGTATTCTCCTAGGCAAATGAGAAACATAATCTCAAATAAAACAGCACAATGTATAGAGGTATACAGTATCCTCTATTTTATCAAACAATAGTAATATATGACAAGTGCAAGTCTGCTTGAAAATTGTACTTGTAGAAAGGTTATTAACATTTATTACCAAGAAGGGATGCACCTGCACAGGTTGACCAAGGCCAGATTTTTAACAGCATGGATGACATCTCCTAAACACCACTGCATCAATATAAGATGGACTGTAAACATACTGGAGGGCAGTCCAAGTTACCAACAACTTTGCAGTGCTAGGACATGAAACATAAGAAGCCATCAGCTGAAAAATGCCGCTAGTATGGTATGTAGGCAGAAGCAATCTACATTTATATGATGCAGAAAAGGACATTGGGTATAAGTGAAACAGACTCAATCAACAATGTCTTGCTGCTATGAAAGGCAGTCTCTGAGCAGGAGCATCACGTGCGAGACATGAAATAAATTGTCCTCTAGTCAGTGCTGGAGGGTCTCAGCTGGAGTGTTGTGTCCAGTTTTTGGTGTTGCACCTTAAGGAAGAGGTTGGTCAAACAGAGTCTGTGAGGAAACAGGAAAACTCAAGAAAAAAATGGAAAAATCTTAACTTATAGGAGAGACTTGGAACAATGAGCATAAAGAAGTTTCAAGGGGACTTGAAACACGGTTTAATGTTCACAAGTTACATAAAAGGCTGGCAAAAGAAAGATTAAATAATCAGTTTTCTATATTCATCATGCATAGCATAAAGAAGGTAAGCTCAGGGAAGAAACATTCAGAGAAACTTTCTAATACTGGGAATGAATCAGTCCTGCAATAGGTTGCCTAGGGAGGTCTGCAGAGCCTTCATGACTGGGGCTGGGAACGAGCTCTGCCGGGAAAGATAGAGCTAGAGCTGATCCTGGCTTGGGGCACGGGGTGTCCTACATGCCTCCTCTGTCTTAGGATTTCATATTAAAGTGCTGAACAGATTGAAATGCTTCCTGGCAGTTCAGGCTCACGGTGAGCAATTGGTTTACTCTCCCAGTATAACTGATTATAGCAGTTAAAGCAGCCACCATGGAAGGTTCTCCTTAACAAAGTTAACGTTCAAAGTTAGCTTTCATTCTTCCAGCAGTGAAGTATGGTGGAGTCGTCACAGTCTGAAGCACGACTGTCTCGTGTAAAACAGACACGGACAGCTTTTAAACCTGATCCCTGTGAGTTTCAAGGTGTGCAAGACTTATCCATGACAGTACTTGTCTGTATTGGCAAGGGGCAGCTGCTCCCACAGGACAGGGTGCCAGGCCCCAGGGCTATCTAGGGCCCGCAGCCTTTCATCAACCCTGGCACAACCCCACAGGGGTGAGAGGGTCCAGCAACAGCCCCACAACCGGTGGAGAGACAAGCGACATCTAGGGTCTGTCTGGCCAGGAGAAAAAGAAAATGAAGGTGGAGACAAGACGGGACAAGCTGTGACACAGATCCAAACTCTACCTGGGAGGCAGGGCCACACTCAGGTCACTTCAGGAAAGGTCTGGGTGCCCAGACAGGGGCTTAAATGGAGCCCAGGCAGGTGTGGGCGCCAGGTGGGGCTCAGCGGGGCAATGAAGGCCCAGCAGTGCACTCAGAGCCCTGACACAGAGGAGACTTTGGGTGAAGGTGTTTGAGGGCTGTGGTTTTTTGCCTTGTTTTGTTTGTTTGTTTGGAGGTAACATGCACCTTGAGGATTTGGGTCCTCTGGCCACCACTGCAATGGCACATAGTTAAACTCCTTTTGATTTCCTGGGAAATTCCAGCTGCTGTAGCTATGATTATGATCGCTAAAAACAGATTTGCTGCGGTGATCTCAAGGGTTTCTAACTAACTCTCATCTCACAGTTGTGGTCTCACAGCTGTGCTGTAGTGGCACAATTTCTCTGATCTTGTCGATGCACAGGAGTTAATTAAAATCATTGATCTTTACAGCAAAATTTTGGTGTTGGATTAAAAAGATCTTCAGTATCCATAGGAAAACATAACTGATGATGTATTGAAATTTCCACGAAATCCCTTTAAACTGCTAAGCCCCTTGCTATAGCATTCATGTGCTCACTCTGTGGAGTTTGAAGCAGAGAAAGATCAAATCTGTCTAAGCCACGGAGTCAGGGAGGGGTAGCTAAGGTGAAGCCAGAGAGCTGGTTACACTGTTAGACCTGTAAACGCGGGAATGTACTGACACCCTGGAGTCTGGAGTTTATTTAATATTTGGCATTTTAAAAATCTATGAATATCTCATTAGCCTCTTCAGTCCTGCAGATAGTTGGTTTCGATATCTGTTAGCATTCATAAAGGAAGCCAGTGCAATTAATTAATTAATTAATTTATTTATTTATTTATTTAATTATTTTTCTGATGAGCAGATAATCTTGCAGGTATGGGAAGAAACCGATTTGTTTCTCTGTGGTGTCTACACCACATACCACGTGAAGAATAAGTTGCATATCTGTTTGTGTGCATCCACAGAAGCAGATGGAGATACCTGCATCAATACTGGGAGCTACCAGGCTGAGACAGGACATCGGTGATCCATGTTGAGACTCTGATCGACGTTTGAAACCAGAAGCAGAAAATTATTTCCTGCCTGACCCTCTCTTCCAACACCTTTGTCTTCCTGGAGAAAAGTATAACTGCTGCCATGATGCCTGTGCTTTATTTCAGTGGTGATACAGTCTGTAGTGTAAAGATTTTTATCTTGAAATACTATGGGTATATTAAGTAATCGGGTCATGATATGACAAGGGTAAGTGAAAACACAAGTGTTTTTTTTTTCTTTTTTTTCTTTTTTCAGTAAAAGCTGTCTCTTTGAAGAAAGTTAGCTCACAGCATGTAAAGTTGAATATGAGTAAATGTTTGTGATACCAGAACTTCAAATTACACAACACAGTTTATTTACAATTAGATAATTCCCAATGCAGTGGGAAGTCTGAGAATGATCACTGGAATCTACAGATGTGAGTTACATTATTCTCCTGTAGGCAAGTCCATTTATTATCAGCTAACTGAAGATAATCAATGTGGCAATGGACATATTTTCACTTTTTGTGGAATAAACTGGGGTGTTGCTGGAGAGAAGCAAAATTCTGAATGCAGGGGCTATTGCTGCACCACATTGATTGTTCTGGTCTTAGCATCTTAAATGCACGTCTTGTGAAAGAGTTCATTCTGACAAGGCTTATGGATTTATTGCTTTTTTCTTCTTCTTCTTCTTATTTTTTAGTTGTTTTCTTTTTTTTTTTTTAATTTTTAATTTTTTATTTCAGTTAAGGTGAAATTGTTTCAATGTCATTTCCTTTCCTCAGTAGGTAAAAGTTTGAAACTTCAGCACCTCAGATTAAGCACCAGAATGAAGTTATTTCACTATGGCTCTGGATCAATTGCATCTTTGTAAATTAAGCAAACTCAAATGTAAAGGTGTTGGACACGAGTTTTCTGCCTTATGAGTGGAGGAAGCACCACTCCTGAGAGGAACCTCCATACCTGCTCCCTTATGGGAGACAGTAACTCCCGTCTGCACCTTGATACAGAGCAAAGGGACAGCTGGTCTCACCGGTCCCATCATACAGCTGGCGATGTTTCTGTCACAACACACTGTGGCTGGGGCACAGTGGTTCTTCCACAAGGACAGTAAGCTTAGACACTATAAAGATGATTTTCAGTGACGGAGACTTAGCCGTGTTGCAGACTGCATTGTTTCAATTGTTATTTTCCCTCTGTGCTGGAAATGAGCCAGATGGTCTTCTGCCTCATCCCTAGACTGACCCTTTCCTGCTTGCAGCCTCTGCATCTTGCAGTGAAGTCATCATTTAAATACCAATTTGCAAAACTGCCTCCTATCACTGATCTTTCTGATTGTATGACTAGACTTAGATTTAAGTCTCTTCTCTTCCCTCACTGTTCTAGGTTAATAACACCTATTCGTAAGGTTTTCTTAAATTGTGTCATTAGCATGTCTGTCTTTTTGAAACCTTTTCAGTTTCCCAGCTTTCTTACTGGAGACAGAACACAACATTTTCAGCAACACTTCAGTAACTCTCTCAGTCAGCATAAACTGGTAAAAACAGATTTGGGCATATATATATATATGTTTTGGTCGTCCCCCCCCCCCCCCCCCCCCCATTTTTTTTCCCTACACACGGCTTCACTTTGGGTGCTTGTGTTCTCACTGGAGCCACTGTCTTCCAGTGGAAAGTGGTGGAGAACAAAACAGTTCCCTATGTGCCTGGCTCCTGGATTCATGACTTTGCACTCAGCTGCATTAAAATGAATACTTTCAAAAGTTTGAATGCCCCCTTCTGTATAAATTTTAATTGGAGAGTGTACTATGTAAAGATTATTTTAAGAAAAAAGTTATGAATGCAAATAAATATATTCAAATAAAAATTTTGCGCCGGAGCCCTGAGGTCCTTTACTTTAGTTCATTAATACAACACTGCTCAACCAATGCATATGGTTGAACAGCACTTTGTTGAAACAATTACTGTGTAATAATGGGCAGCTTCTGGCCTTGCATGAGCTTCCACTTCATTGGGAATTGCATACACACTCCTCACAAGGCTGAACTTGGCCCTGAGTATATAGGACACAAACAAAAATCAAATATACCTTCCTAAGCATGAGAAAAGATCTCAAAAGAAATCAAAGCCTTCTTAATTTGGCAGAATTGCTTCAGTGAAGGGATTTTTATTAGCATGATAAATTTGCCTTTTTTTTTTTCTTTTTCTCTTTTTCTTTTGAAACAAAGACTCAGGGGAATTACCAAAACCTTTTGTTACATGTTGTTTAATTTATTCACTTACTTAAATTAAAGTATGTAACTGGAACAAAACAGGTGACATGCAAAGCTTTAGTTTTAGTAGATTTCTGCCAAAATGCTGTTGTTAAAAGTAAGAAAGCTTTCCAGGTGGACATTATAGGAATATATATTTCTTTCTCTGTGGAGACAAAAAGACTGTCTGTAAAGCATCTTTTTTCCTTTGCCAACCATTGTGGTAAACATTTGCTAATCAGAGAACAAGTTTATATGGATATCTCTACTGCCATAATAATGATCCTTGGTGGGTGATTCTGTAGAAGGTTTATTACTGAGTTCATGCCTACATTAAAGTTGATGACAGTTATTGAGGTTTCTGTAAGTGTCTCTCATATCCTGGGTTATATCCTCCTGTGCATAATTTCCATTTGGATTTGCCCTGATACCAAGTTGAGAAAGGAAATGCATGAAATGATAGCTTACATTAACTGGGTGCAGAATTTACTCAAATCACTCAGTAGAATCTTTTATTTTTCAGGCATTGAAGATGGCTGAATGGGAGGTTATTACTTTTATTATTATTATTATTATTGTTATTAAATCAACACACATTTAGAAGCATTGCTTGTCATTCTAATATTTGCATGGAATTAGCACAAAATGGTAGAGCAAAATGTGTAAATGTTGCATTGGCTGTATTTACAGTACCAGAATTCATTACCATTAAGAAAACCCGTCCTATGTCCTTATGGGCTATATATCACCTCTGGAGAAAGTGCATTCCAGGAGCAATAACACATTGCGTTAGATAAGAGGGTATAAAAGCCCAGTCCGTGAGAGGTTTCTGTGCATGGTGTGCACAAACCACCACGGTCTGCAGCGCTCACCTGCCTACCTTCGGCCGGCCGCTTCCCCTGCTGTGGGACACGGGTGGCACCGCGCTGGGGGCAGCTCGCCGGGGGTCCTGCCACGCAGCGCTCGGAGCGCTGCCAGCCCAGCGCTGCCTTTAAGCGCCCCACACACAAGGCAGCAAAGCAAGGTGGGTCTGAGGCACAGAGGGGCAGCGTGATGGGGTGGGCTGGAAGCACGGAGGTGACGACCGAGTCCCAGTACCTTCCTCTGCCTTCCCCTGTCTCTGCAATCCTGTGCGCTAGGGCTCCTCTACACATCCTCTCTGCCTGGGGCTCCCTTGGGACTGGAGCTGAGCCACTTGGGCAGGTTCTTCTGCAGTGTTTCCCCTTCTTTCAGCTGGACTGCACCACGTTGGCCCTTGGCTGGGACGGTGCGTTTGTTAATTCAGATGAATGCTGCGCATTCAGAGACATGGTTTAGTGGGTGATACTGGTGACAGGGGGCGGTTGGACCAGATGATCTCGGAGGGCTTTTCCAACCTTAATGGTTCTGTGATTCAATATCTCACAGGGGTGTTAGGAGGATGGGACTTGTCTGTATGCACACTGTGCCGTAACTTTAATAGATTCAGCAACAGTGAAATGAGTTAAATTCTGTTCTGATCCAGCACTTCTGACCTGTTAAAATAACTGTTGAAAATGCTGCATCCAAATGAGGACACTGCTGCTGCCATAGCCTCTGGCCATTATTGGCACAAAGAAAAAGTGACATTTCATGCTGTTCAACAGAGATTCTGTTTTCAGGGAATAGCAGGCCTGCTCTCCTGCCCAAAAACTTAAAATAAAAAAATCTGAAAGATCTGTTTGCCTGTCTACCCTCCTATGTGCCCAGAGGTACTCTCCCAGGGCTGCTGGCAGCACGGAGCTCTGAGACTTCTCACCCCACTGCCTCCAGGTACTGCAGTCCATGGTCCCAGCACTCAGCCTGATGTGTCATCTGGCTCAGCAGAACACGTGAGACTGGCCGTGGAAGTCCTTCTTTCCATTACTTACAAGCACGGAGAGGCTGCTGGGTTTCGTGGGGGCATTCTGAACTGGCACTCTGACCAGAGGGGGTTGGTACTGGTGACAGATAAGGAAATTTCCAAGCACGGAAGCCAAGAACATACGCAACAGATAGGCTTTTATATCCTGACATCCACATCAAATGTGCTGCAGAAGATTATGGTGACAAGTAATAGCATCATCCTAGTAGTGCCCTTTCACTGAGAATTTCCAATGCTGCAGCTGCAGCAGCGAGAGACAGGGCCGGTTCAGCCACAGGAAGCCTGAGAGGCAGAATGCTATTCCCATGTGAGCACGGAGAAAGGAAAAGAGCAAATGCAGTTTGTATTTGAAAAAAACAAATAGAAATACTTTAAATCTGAGATGCTGGCAGAGTTACAAATTCTACCGCTTTAGGGGTTAGAACCATTTGAAGCAGATCTCCAACAAAAAGGCATACAAACTGTGGAAGGGAATGTGTAACTCACATCGTGATGGAGACAGAAAGAAAAAAGTAAAGTAAAAAGTAAAGTTAGAGAAGAACACTTACCAAGAAAGCAATCTCTCTGCCAAATATATGCTTTTCTTTTCTAATACCTTAAAGTTAAAGATTTTCCAACTTCCTTCAAAAGTTCTGTAATCTTTACGCTGCTATCCTCTTTTCAGATAATTTACCTCAAGAGGCATGGACAAGGTGTTGTAATGATTTTCCTCTGCCTTGCTATCAATAGCTCAAGTTTTTGCAATTAACTAATTATATAGAAAATTAACCTGCTCACCTGAAAAGAACAGAAGACTTTGGATTTGACTTGTTAAGATCATTGTGTTTTCTGAAGGAAATTGTGCTGCAAAGATTAAATGAAATTCATAAGGGAAGAACCAGTTCCATCAAATAATTAACTTAATAAGTATCAAGCTCATATCAAATGTATTCCCACTGCAACCTAATCTTTCATAAGCCTAATGCATCTTGTCTTCAGTGTACAGCACAACATTGGCAGCAGATGTCAAATAACAGGTACAGCACTTGAATGCAGTTACGTATTAAAAAATAGTTTCAAAGTACTTGAAACAATGAAGATGAGCATTTGCATGGCTGTGAGACCATACCTTGTTTATCCCCTGGATACTGTAATCAGAACTCAAAGAAGAACAGGGAAACAAATTCCTGGCAATGTTTTTTTTTTGTTGTTGTTTGGTTGTTTTTTTTTTTTTAGGAATGAATTCAAAGGTCTCTTTTAGCTTGAAAAGAACAGCAGCTCTTTAGTGGTTCCACCACATAGCTGTAATTACTGCTTTCAGAAAAAGTGTGGGATCCTGGCTGGTTATCACAGCCATTACTTTAGTAAACAAGGAGAAAGATCCACCGATGTCCAGTGCTCGGTGATACTTCTGCTTCGCAGGTGGATGTGTTACACTTAACGTAGAGGAAAGCATGCAATGGCAGTCCCTTACTGCAGCTGGTCCCTGCCTCCTGTGCATTGCTGTAGAGCACTTCCAGGCAATCTGCAGAGCTGTGGCTGTCACAGCCCTGAAGACACCCATCACTCTGCCAACACTAGTATTCCTGTCCTTACTTGGGTCCAAGCCAATGCAGAAATGTAAGAAGCTCTCTGACCAAATCAGAGTAAAGAATAACAAAACACAAGGAGCTCTTGGACTTCTGCAAGGCTCCTTTCCTGGTTGATGCATTTTCTTTGATGTACAGTGAGTATAATTTTTAAACAATTCAAAAAAGTAAAATGTTTAGAAGGCATGTAATAAGCCAGACAATTTTCCAACAGAACTTCAGAAATAAACGAATGAAGGAAGGGACGCTTCCAGCTACTGAAGTTAGCAGCTGCATACAGGGACACATAGCAGAGAGCACGGGTATCCACAGTAGAGGCTTTCTTTTTATTTTCTCCCATGTTATACTCATGCAATGTAACATTGGGATTTGAGAATTAATTTTAAAAAAAAGAGGTTGACGCTCCAAAGCAGACAGGGCTCTAAGAAAAATTAAAATAGAAATACTCTACTTGAGAATTTAACTGCAGTCTAGGGCACAATTAGTGAGCAAATACACCATTAATTGAAAGGATCAAGGGCATAGCAGGACTATTATAAGAGGACTGACTGTAGTAATATCACAGTTAACTGAGTGACTATTTGCCTGCACTTGAACAGAGAGCAGAACTAGTAATTAATTACTTGTATTTCCATTTTCCTCTGGAGCTATGCCATTTCCCAACTGCACTGATCACCATTTAAAACATACTATTTCTTGGACCTGGACTGCTGGAAATGATGTCTCAGCAGTAAAATTTCTGATTCATTGTTACCTATATTACATCCCCTTCTCTGAAACATTTTGGTGAACAAAGTGAGTACCTGTGGAGAGACACAGGAAGAACATTCATCACTGGGATGTCTCTGAGTAAGAGCTAAATTCGAGAAGCTTCTTTGGTATGCATGAAGGAATGTTTTGCTTCCTTTGATTGATAGAACTATGTTGTGTCTCATTACTGCTAAATACATTTCAGTACATATCCTCCACCCCAACATCCACTGACATTTATATGTCACCTATCCCCCACTCCAACTACCACTTCCCTCGCTTTAATCCAATAAAATAATATATACATATATAAAAAAAAAAGCTGCTTCCTTTTAGGTTAGACTAAAACAGTTCAGTATTTTCAAGGTTATTTCAAGTAATGCTTGTTTTATAAATAAGATGTCTCCGAATATATTAGTTTTTTGTCTTGCTTGGAGAAATTCTATGAAGAAACAATTTTTTAGTAAGTGAAGAGTGCGACACTATCTTGCTGGGGATTTTTAAGGCAATTTTGAGGAACTGTTCAAGCAAAGAACAGGAAGATATATACATTTTAACCTCCCAGAACAAATGGCTTCCAAAAAGGTCATATTGCTGCAAGTCATGACATTATGAGCCTGATCTCATGAAGCTGCTATAAACTGGCCTGCAGTCACATTTGTTCCTCTCTTAAATCAAGACTGAATTTCCTTTGCAGACATATCTTTATGAAGTAGCTGTTGGGTGAGGCTCCTGTGCCTGCGCTACATCTGAAGTGAGACAAGATGATCACCATGATCTCCTCCAGAAAACAACTCCATCAAACAAACAAAAAAAACAAACAAAACACAGAACAAGAATTTAGACAGATGCCAGTCAGATACTTATTTCTCTCTGGGTCTGTTGTCCCTATGGCTTCTGCTGCCACTATCTGCCAGCTTCTACAGTTATGTCCTTCCACTGGGCAATACAAACATTTCACTTCCCTGGTGAGCTGTACTATTAACTTCCACAGTTTTATTATGCATTTTGTGAGCTCCACCTCATTCTGATTCTTTTGACCGTTTCACCTGCTGTCCTGGGGACTTCATTCAAAACCCACCTCCTGCACAGGTGTGGTCGTTTTACCCTGCCGGGCAACTGAGCTCCACCACAGCCACTCTCTCACTCCCCCTCCTCAAAGAAAAGGGGGAAGAAAATACAGTGGAAAGGGCTGAAATGTTGAGACAAGTACAGGGATATCACTCACCAATTATCGTCAAGGGCAAAATAAACTCAGCATAAGGGAGATATGTGTTTATCACATTCACACTTTTTTAGGAGAATACTTACATATTTGTCCTCAAAGGAGAGACTAGTGTCTTCCTTGTTATTTTTACTAAGGAATCCTAATATAAACACCTTCATTTGGTGATCTCCTCTTAGCAAAAACCCGGAGTTTATAAACATACACGGTTACTTCTATTTGCCAAATCTGTGATCTCTCCTAAGAGATAACAGATCTCTCCCAGGTAAAACAAGATCAGTTGACTTTGACACCTGCTTGCCACAATCAGTGCTGGCTGGGACTAGGAATGGCCCTATATCATCACTGTCTCTGTAGCCCGTATCGGCTTGCTTATTAATTAAACAGGGATGGCATCATGTCACCTGGTGAATGGCTGTGGTTCATCCTTTCTCGCTAATGAAATGTCCCTGTCTATGGAGATCCTGACATTGCTGGATTAAATAAAGTACCTAAGAGATACAGCTCTCTTGCTTGGCTCCTTCAGATTTCTGGCCCTGCTGAACTGAAATATTCAGGAGAATTTTTTTACTGTACATCTTGAGTAGAAAGGGTTGGAGAACACTTCACCATCCTGTTTAACATATAAAGTTCTTCCTGCTTTTTCCAGTACAGAAATAAATATTTATAGTTCCTGCCTGTCTGAACCATGACGAACAGAGTCTTATTTCAGCGCAGTAATTTGTCCACAGTGCTTCTAGGATTTTATCGCTAATGTAACGCATGAAATCCTATCGACCTAAATATTTCCTTCTCATGGTTGGTAGCTCTGCTAGTCCTGCATTCTTTGTAAGGTCTTCATCTTGCCTTACTGATTTCCCTGTGACACGACTCCCTGCTCCTGACGGCCCCTTGCCTCTCCTTCCCCCGGTGAACACCACGCTTCAGGCCCAGGTCCAGCCCAGACGGACCCAGGCGGCAGGTGGGGATCTCACAAAGTGCACGGCTTTAGGCAGGCCACTCTGCCAGTTCTGGACTGCAAGTGAGAATAATAGTCCCGTACTCCACAGACATCTTTGAAATCCATTACAGATTTCAAAACACTCTGACTCTGAAGTGGCAAGGCCAGAGCTCAAAGAGCACAAAAACGAGGAAGCTGTGATTTTATCCGTACAGCAGAGAATCTCTGCTTCACACACAGATTTTGCCCCATGGTGCAAATTGGCTATCTGTCCCTTTCCCCCTAAATTGTCTTTGAACAGTGAAGAAAATCTGCATGTGGATTGTGTCCTGAATATGTTACTCTTCTAGTCCTGTGCAATTAACCCCAGAAGTAAACTGACTAGTGAGCAGCCCAGGGTGTAACAAGGAGAGGGGAGCAGGGGGGGAAGAAGGTTATCATGAAAGACAGAGATGGGGAGAGAGGAAACAGAGGTAGCTAGTAATCTATAAAATATTCTTTTCTAACTACATGGCTTCTTGCTGCTGCTGCCTGCCATTTACAGCAACAGAACATTAATTTACCAGACACGTTTTGTATTTCCCCAGGTTGCATTTTGCTTGCTAAGAGAAGATGTCCTTTCTTTGGCAGTGTATAATCCAATTCATATTTGCTTGAGATAAGGATTTGTTATTGAGGTTAGAAGCCTTCTCTTGCACAATTAAATGAGAATTGTTTTGTGCACATTAGGGTTCGTGATATTGTTTTTTGATACAAAATATGTTTTTATTTCCTTGCTTGCCTGTGTACACTGTTCTATTTTAGTTGTGTGGACACGGAAAAATACAGCAGGAAAATATTGGCACTGTAAGGGACTAGGTTATTTCCAGTCTAACATTAACATCTTTATGTATCCTGGGGTTACTCTTTGTACTAAGCTTGAACCAATACAAGTACTTAGGGAAAGGAAATAAAATCAGGTGAAATTAATAAAATACAAAAATTATTTTGGATATTTGGACATATAAGAGTAGCAGGTCTCATTGCTTTGGGTGTTTCAGATCAGTTTCTGAGGTAGAAGTCATAGAATCATAGTCTCTTAGGCTGTAAAAAGCCTCCAAGATCATCAGGTCCAACCACTAACCTAGCACTGCCAAGTGTACCACTACACCACATCCCTGAGCACCACAGCTACACGTCTTTTAAATACCTCCAGGGATGGTGACTCAACCACTTCCCTGGGCAGCCTGTTCCAATGTCTCACAGCCCTTTCAGTGAAGAAATTTCTCCTAATATCCAACCTGAACCTCCCATGGTGCGGCTCGAGGCCATTTCCTCTTGTCCTATTGCTTGTTGCTTGGGAGAAGAGACCAACTCCCACCCCGCTACAATCTCCTTTGAGGCAGTTGTGGAGAGTGATAAGGTTCCCCCCGGGCCTCCTTTTCTCTAGGCTAAATAACCCCAGTTCCCTCAGCCTCTCCTCACTGGAAATAATTACAACTTCCTTAAATGTATGACAATGAGAAATAACTATGAGTTCAAATCCTGGTTTGGGGCTAGTTCATGACATCTCAAGGTAATTTAAATATGGAATAATGTTCTCTGTTGATATTGAAAATTCTTGCAAGATTATTTCTCTGAATGCTTTTATTTCTGTGAAATTGAAACTTGTTTCTCTTCTTTCAGAGATACAAGACCAGGTAAATACTCTGTCTTGCTCTGATTCTAGTGGGAAAATATCTTTCCTTGGACAGGCATAGTACAGCCTTCACATGTTATTGGTATTGTAATCCAGTCAGGTCTGCCCAATGTCCTAAAGCACAGGAATATATGGACACAACATTTAGCACAGACACATACAATCATAGAATCATTTAGGTCAGAAAAGACCTTCAGGATCATCAGGTCCAACCATCAGCCTGACCTACCAACTCCCATCACTAGGCCATGTCCCTTAGTTCCATGTCCACATCTCTTCAATACCTCCAGGGATGGGAATCCCACCACTTCCCTGGGCAGCCCATTCCAATGCTTGACCACCCTCTCTGTGAAGAAATTCTTCGTATATCTAACCCTCCCTGGCATAACCTGAGACCAGTTCCTCGCATCCTATTACTTGTCACCTGAGGAAAAAGATTGACACCCCCCTTGCTGCAACCTTCTTTCAGGTAGCTGTAGAGAGCAAAGAGGTCTCTCCTCAGCCTCCTTTTCTCCAGTCTAAACAACATGAATTCTCTCAGTCGCTCCTCATATGTCATGTTTTCTCGTCCCTTTGCCAGCTTCGTTGCTCTTCTCTGCACATGCCTGAGCACCTCAATGTCCTTCTTGCAGTGAGGGGCCCAAAACTGAACACAGTATTTGGGGGGGGGTCTCACCAGTGATGAGTACAGAGGGACAACCACTTCCCTGGTCCTTCTGGCTACACTATTCGTGATGCAGGCCTGGATGCCCTTGGCCTTCTTGGCCACCTGAGCACCTTGGCACCTCATGTCCAGCTGGCTGTCAACCAGTACCCCCATGTCCTTTTCTGCTGGGCACCTTCCCAGCCACTCTTCCCCCAGCCTATACCACTGCATGGGCATGAGCAGCCAGTTTCTCCAAGGGAATCCTGTGGGAAACAATGTCAAATGGTTTACTAAAATCCAAGTAAACTATCCACAGTCTTTCCCTCATCCACTAGGTAGGTCATCTTGTCACAGAAGGAGATCAGGTTAAGTCAAGCAGGACACACTTTTCAAAAAACTCAGTTTATAAAAAGTTTATAAATCTAGGTGCCTTTCTCAACTGAGGGCAATATTTATTTGCTTTAACTGTCATTACTTTTTCCTTGCTTCTTATACGAAATTGGATGCATGGGACTTTTTCATTCCTTATTTTGCTGTTTTGTTTAGTGCACTCTTAGTCCAATCAATGGCCATTCTACGTAGTGAAGAACAGAAGCAAAACTGATGGAACTAGGAGATTAATCAAACCTTTCTGTTATACAGATTTAGCTAAAAAAGCTGGAGTTTTTAATTATCATTTCTGTTAGCTTCTTAAATATGCCCTTTGGAAAGACACATAGATATTCTCCTTTTAATAACACTTTCCTTTTTACAATCCAATCATTATAAAAGGACTCTCAGGGTCTTTAGGAAATGGAAAACTCCTCTGAGATTTCTCCTGAAAGACTGGGCTGGCTTGGCAAAGCTGTTTTAGTGTTGAGTGGATGCAACTGTTGATGTTGTCATCAAGGGATGAAACCAGTGTGCTTAGAGAGTGATATGGAGTTAATTCATTGCAAAGAAGATATGCCCTCTAGGTACATACACAGCATATGCCCTCTAGACTTATATGCATATATTTTTCTGTGCATTTTTTTCTATCATTCAGAGAATCTCTTGGTTTTACAGCACTAAAATCATCGGTACAACCATTTCTGCATGAAACGATAGCTGTAGGCTTTCATCACAGTTAGTATCAGTTACTGAAGTGAGTGAAACAAGCACTCTGCAGCAGTATTTTCACATCCTACATGCATATGTATGAGCAAAGACTAAATAGATTAGAATTTCTCAACCTCAGAAAGAAAAACATAACACTGAGAATATGATACCAGCCTGTAAATTCAAAAATGACACAGAAACAGTGAAAGGGGGATGGCTTCTTATTACTTTCATACCAGGAGAAGTAAGGACCCCATTCAATTCACCAGGTAACGTGTTCAAAAGAAACACATGAGAGTATTTTTTCATCCAAATGTTGGACAAACATCTGTCAGAATTGACATTACGTAGTTGTTCTTGCCTTGGGGCAAGTGATGGACCAGATGTCCTCTTGATGTTCCTATTCAATCCTGTTTCCTGTGATTCTATAATTAGGTTGCAGAACTCGTTGGCATAAGCTTTAGCAGTTGCTGGTTATAAACGGGTTCAAAAAAATAACGCATAGAATGAAAATCTACGAAGAACTGTTAATCACAACAGCCTGGGTGTGATCTCTGGCCCAGATGGTCTCTGATCAGCTGTGTGCTGGGGGAAGTATTGCTCTGTATCCCCCCCCGCTTGCCTTTTCCCTCGAGGTGCCCGCTCCCAGCTGGGCGCTGGTGTGTGCCCTGCGCTGCTCTGCACAGAGCTGCAGATCCTCAGCACGCCGCAGGAGGTGAGGGAACATCTCCTGGTGCTTCCTTGTGGAAAAGACTCTTTCAAAAGGAAGCAGGGACAATGTTCAGCACATTTGCAGCACTGTGTGTCTGTGACAGTGATACAGCCAAAACTTCTTTGCCTAGGGAAGTTTCCAGAACAAGCTTGGAATCCAGCAACAGAGCAACACTGGAGTCACTGGTGGAGTCACAACGCCTCTCCCCCAGGCACTGGCCTGCAGTGCCAGGGGTTTGTCCGAGGGCCCAGGCAAGTGGGGCTGTGGGTGGCTCCGAGGCTCATCAGAACTGGTGTCCACCTCTGTGCTGCAGTGCTGGCTGGAGCTGCTGCTGTTGGCCTTGCCTGAGGAAACGATGAACCGCAACCCTGGAGGAAAAGGGATGGAAAGGGAATACTGCAGTCCGCTGGCAAAGATTTTTAATAAATTTAATGAGGTGATGCTACATAAAGCTGACTGTGCTCCATAGTGCAGCACTTGAGCAGCATGCTGGGGTGAGGTGAGGAAATAACTCAGTAACAACAATCCCATTAGCATGGATGGGTTTGGTACACGTCTTGGAGAAAAGTGTAAAACATGAGAGTATAAAAAGAGACAACGAGGAAGTGGAGCTTGTGCTCACTAAAGGTCTATCATTCCAGATTAACACAGTATTGTCAAGGAAAGCCTTGATAATGTAACTGTTTCTTCTAGGTGAGGAAAATTCAGTAGATTAATCTGTCTGAATTTTTATGAAACGTTTAATAAAGCCAAAGCGGAAATAATCTATTGAAACAGAATAATGTAAGATGTTGTAAATTGGCTAAGAAACTCACTGGAAGGGAAACAGGCAGAAGTGCTGGACAGTGATGGCTGGGCGAGTGGCAGGGTAGCACCAGCACTCTCAGGGTCAGCTGGGAGCTTTTGCATGAACTGTTCATTAATGCCACTGTCCCCTACACGACAGCACACAGCGTGAGTTGGCAGCCTACATAGGGGAGCACAGTACTGGGGCAGGAGCTGAAGACTTTCTTGTCATCCGGAACCACAATGCCTTAAATACCAGAGCACGGAAGGTGTGACAGGCAGCCTGGCCAGCATGTGAGGGGTCACCGCGTGGCCCAGCGGCGTGTCGGCACCACCGAGCAGCGCCCGCTGAAGCACCGCAGGAACGTCCCGCTCCACGAGGGCCCAGCAGGCCCTCCAGGCAGCAGCAGCGTGGCCGAGTACAGCCCGTGGCAGGGGAGATGCTGTTTGTACCAAGACGGCAGCAATGCCCAGCATCGCAGGAGCTAGGGCTGATCTGAGGCTTACCCGCTGCTTACGTAACCCTCCTGTCTCTCCCTGAAGATCCCGAAAGAATGGATGTTTCTCTGAAATGCCCAGGCTACTTCTACGGATAGTACTGTTTCATATTCAGGGCTGAAAAGCAAAATAAACAAAAGATTTGTATTCAAAAATTGCAGCATCTCAGAAAATAGTTGGCTGAAGTTCAGCTCTGCAGATGAGCAAAAGATGTGCTGCTCTCCCAAAACAAGCTCATCCATCCTTGCTTTACACTTCAGCACTGCTGTGGATTGCAATGTAAAAGACTTCCAGATTTAAGGTTGCTTTCTCTCTTTATCTCTTGTTTTAGGTACTCTGAAAGGAGAAGGGAAGGGACCTTAAGTGCCCTAATGTAACACATATACCTGCCATTTTCTCTGAGACAAGCTGTGTTACTCTGCATTTGAAATTAACTTCTCTCCTTCTTTTATCAAGCAGAATGAAAGACAGCTTTGTAGATTTAGAGTGTAACAATGACTCATTACTTGCTGTACTTATAATAGGTATCTGCATTTTCAGGTAATGCTGATTTTCAGTATCTCATACAACTCCAGGCAGGCTGTGCTGGAGTAGTACTGTAGGCTGAAATACGGGATTGCCTTTTCACTGACAGTTTGAATATTCAGAAACATCTTTTGATCCTTATTGTGAAATGTACTGTGTATAATTCCCAACTCTGGGGGAACAAAAAGCTCCAGTTTCCTGTGGAATCAGTAGCATGATACTTTGACATATGACGTTTGACACAAGCCCAAACAATGCAACAAAATATAACAGTAAATAGTATCAAATTAATACGACAATTCCTCAAGAAATTATGTACTTGAAAGAAATGAAAAAAAAAAGTCTTTATTTCAATGAAACAATATTCTGTTGAAAAACTAAAAAAAGTCAGTGCAGTACCTCGAAATGATTGCGTTTCAGTGAAATTGCTTGTTTCAATGAAATACTACTCCAAAATGTTTTAGTTAGCATGCTACAGAATAAAGCACTGAAGCTGCTCCCTTGAGGTCTGCAGAAATTAGTGTGGCCTTTGATATAAAGCTAATTAATTTAGACCTCCTTCGCGGGTTTTCACACACACATATTTATTGATCTGGAACCTATGAAAGGCAATTTATCAAATCTCTTGCTCCATACATTGCAATTACTAGCAGAAAGAAAATAGAAGCACATAATTTAGCATGTTGAATATATTTCTTCAGTTTATTCAAACTAATTTTATCTTGGTATGGGCAATATTTTGAAATAGCTACTTTTACAAATACGCATATTTTTATCTTCTATATGCAAAACATTTTTTTTTATTCTCCGATTATTGTCCATTATCATAAGGGACTTGCTGTTAAGGAATGGAGTACTTACCTTGTACCATGGTAAAAATAATACCTTTCCTACGTTATATTTTTGTATACTTACAGCCAGCCAGTGTTTTTGCAAAATTTCAGATATGTCAAAAAGGAATTAACAGACCCCATTTACTTTCTGAAGGTGGACCACCAGAAATTCTGTATTATGGCAACATGAAGTGAGTGTGGGATGTTACAGGTTTATTCGTGCATTGGGCCGAACACTATGGATTGTCTGTTTAAAGGCAATCCTCTAGTTCTTTACAGATCCAAGCCCAGTTTAACAAGCGAAGCATTTTCTGAACCTGGTCTATGAAACATTTCCCCTCTACTGTTCTCCAAGAATGACTGCAAATGGGCAGATGTGTGCTGATGTTGGAGTAACACACCATGTCTGTGGGTGGCAGGACAAACGTGCTGAGAGTGGTGCTGGAGAGCTGACCTGTTCTTAGCCGGATGCTTCCAGTTACCACAAACAATAAAATATTAACTTTTAAATACTCAGCAGATTAATATTTCTGAATTACTTTTTTTTTTTTTTTTTTTGGTTTTACACATATGTATAACTCTACACATTTTTAACCTAGTGTATGAGCAACTGAGTAATCCCCAGGAAGGGTACTGTGCTGTATTTAGTATTTCCTACGTAGCATTGAGACTTAGGGCTGGCTGAATGACCCACTCAAGGAAGAATGGTCACAGCTTCATGGTCTCCCCTTGCTGTACATGGACGTTCAGCATCGCAGCAAACAGCACAGACTTCATTACAGAGCCCAGTCCACATTCTCCCTGTACACCAGGTGGGCATGAATTTTTCAATTCATGCATCATTTACAATTTGCAGCAGCAATTGCACAAAATCAGTAAGCTTTAAAAAGTTAATGAAAAACAATATTTTCCTCTGTGTTATTGAAATTTAAGTAATTTGTGGCATTGCTCTGGGAGCCTGGAGATTCATTATTAAGTGGATGAAAACAAACAAACAAAAAAATCAAAACATTAACTCTAAACATTAACTCTAAACATTACTTTATACTTTGAAAGTTATATGATTCTCAATGCTTGCAATGTGGAGAAATTAGCCACAGTGGGTGCACTGCCTGATCTTCAATGACAGGTAGATGTGAGGGCCAACCCTTTTTAAACTGGGCTCTCAAATATTTTGATATTAAGATCTGATAAGCTGAGAAGGCTGGGCTTGTAGAGCCTGGAGAAGAGCAGGTGAAGAGCAGACCCCAGTGCTGTCTTCCATGAGCCGGGGGTTCTAGGAGAAATCAAAGGCAGGTTCTTCTCAGAGGAGCAGGAGCACAGCAAAAGGCAGCAAGTACAAACTGAAGCAAGAGAAACTGCAACTGGATATAAGGAAGAAACATCTTCACCATGCAGTTGCTGAAGAGCTGCCCAGAAAGGCTGCGGGATCTCCGTTTTTTGAGACTATTCGAACTGGGCTTGATGAAGGCCTCAGTGCCTTCATCTAACTTTGGAGATGACTTTGCTCCGAGCAGGAGATGGGACAGCGTGATTCTGAAGCCACTTCCAAATCGCATTTTTCTGTGATTCAGGTAGCAGCGCAAATATGCCCAAAGTCTGTGGTTACAGAGCTCTCTGAACATCTTAGTAATGAACAGAGAAACAGAGTAAGGCATTTATCTTGATTTTAGCTTATGTAAAGGGTGGCACATAAGACAGTCTATCTCCAATATTAGTCAGGATGGCACTTGGCATTGTTTCCTATGGATTCTTTATTCTTCTTGCAATTTCTCATAATTCCCAATACTCAAAAATTGATTAAAGCAACAAAAGAATCCAAAACCTGGGCATGAAAAATAATAGCACTGAGGATAAAAGACATCATTTAAAAATGATTCCTTTCATATAGCATAATACAGTACAAATGGCGATATTATTAAATCTGCCCCTAACATTGACTAAAGTTAATCTAGGGAAAAAAAGAAAAAAAAAAGAAAAAAAGAAAAAAAAAAGATTTTAAAGAAAAAACAGTTAAAATAGATATCTATATATCTCAAATCAAGATGAGAGAAATCACCTGTTAAATACTGAGCAACAAATTTATGAGGATTGACTTAAACTATATACCAAAATAAAGACTTACAGAAGAAATCTAAGCTACTTTTTGTTTGTACAGCTTAAGGATAAATCTTCAATCTTTAAAAAATCCAAGATGTGGGATGTAACACAAAGAGATAAACAATGTCACCGTAACAGGCAGACCCTTACTTTATTAAAATTAATCATCCCCTTGGTTGCAGAGGGCCAAAAACCTTGTCTGAAATTTGTTATCTCTCCAATATAAGCCCTGCTATACAATTCTGAAGGAGATTTTCCAAACTTTTCAATAACCTTTGAAAGGAGAGAAGATGAGAAATAGGATGTCAATTAATGGTAATATCCCCTGGCAGATCTGTTTCCTAAAATAGGAACTCTGGTTCTGTATCAGATTCTCCAGACACCAGCCATCAGCAGCTGGCAGAAGATGCCTGCAAGGAATAAAAGTGGGCCAAGGAAATGAAACAGCATTTCATCTTGAAGAGGGCCAGCTCTCAAGGTGAGGAGCATTTGCCTGAAGCAAACATTATTTACATGGTGTGTGGCATTCAGCTAAATGGAAGGGAATTATTATTTGAAGAATTAAATCTGAAATAGCCGGACATGGCAAGAACCTCAGCATATACCTCTCTCTGTCAAGCTGTACCATCAAGTGGCATCTTTTTCAGCTTTCTCTTCCCTTCTTTGTCCATGTTTCTACACTTCATCCTAGATGATCCACTAGTGACCATTGTTGCACACAAACTGCTGAGATCTTTGTGCACTTATACCCACGATGGCCTTGCTTACTTTCTTACGATGTGTCTTGCAGGGAAGAAATGCCTTGCTAAATCTGACTGCACTATTATCAGTGACTGCTGTTGCAATATTTGTAAATCCAGCTGCAATGGTCACAATGTTTTTACACTGCTGCCCCTTTCTCTTCTCTCCCTATAGCCATGCTGTGGCCCTCCTGTTTCACTGGCCATGTTCTAGCTGCATTTCAGAGGGATGTGACGTGGGCTTGGAGGTGACAGGAAATATTTCAGAGATGGGAAATATTGCAGAAATACTGGGGGAGTGCCTAATCTGGGAATCGCTGCAGGACAGTGTCATGTCCTGGGCAAGGACGTGTCCTCTCCTCACCCCTGGGCTGCTGCCATCAGCCAGTGCTGCAGAGGACCCAGCCACAGTCCTTGAGCTGGTCAGGGGCCTCACTGCAGGACAGACCACAGGACGCAGTGTCCAGCAGAAAGACCCATCCTCTGAGAGCACATCCTCTGGTGATATGACAATGTACCTCTTCCAGGGAGATATAAATGTTATTTAGCACCACTTGTGAAAACCACCACACTCTGCTGAGGTGGAGAGGGAAAGGTGCTGAGAAAGCACTCCCTCGGATGTTTCCATTTAACTCTTTCTTTACAGCGTTTGTTTAACTGAAACGAAAAACACTAACTCTCCCATGGTTACCAAGGATGGAGAACGCAAATCAATCTAGCAATAGCCTTATTTATACAATGATGCTTAGACCAAAGGTAAGGGTTCTGCTATGTTTGGAAGTAGACAAGAAATAATGTAGGGAAATAATTTTTAAGTTGCTCCTGAAATATGATATCTCTGGGAATGCTAAAGGAAATAATAATAATGATAATAATAATAATAATAATAATAATAAAGCTATCGGAGAGAAAGAAGAAAGTGAAAATGGAACAAATGTCTTGTTACTAGCTAGCATAATTGATATTGAAAGTGGATAGCGCAGAATTAGGGATTTCTAGCTCTTATTAAGTATTCCCAGTGATACAAACTACAGTCTTCAGAGTCAAATAATTCATACTAGTTTCATTCAAGCATTCACTCAGAAAGCCTATATAAAAAATTAAATAAATAAATAAATCTGAAATCAGCTTCCTTACAAAGTAATTTTATTTTTGATGGGAAAATTCCTGATAAATGGCACTAGACAGGACACCTTTGGAAGGTAAGAAGGGTGCTTTGGTGGATGCACAAAACTGGCAGAGAAACCCCACCAAGCTGTGCTTGGGGAGGACGGGAAGGGAGGTCTGTCTGACGGGAAGGAACCTGTCCAAAGAGATGTCACTAGCTAAGATATTTGGTCCTGGTGTTTTCAACAGGGTTACTGAAAAGGAAACAGATGAGGCCTGGATTCCAACATCATATACATGTATTTAGGTAGATAGATAGATACCACAGAATCACAGACTGGTTGAGGTTGGCAGGGACCCCAGGCCCATCTGGTCCAAGCCCTGCTCCAGCAGGGACACCCACAGCAGACCATGTCCAGGCTGGAAATCCCCAGGGAGAAGACTACTCCACAACCGTTCTGGGCAGTCTTTGCCAGGACTCCATCAACTGCACAGCACAGAAGTGCTTCCTGACATTCAGACGGATCCTCTTGTGCTCCAGTTTGAGCCCATCGCCTCTTGTCCTGTCCCTGCGCAGCACTGAACAGAGCCTGGCTCTGTCCTCTTTGCACCTCCCTTCAGATATTTTCAGACATTAATGAGATCCCCCTGAGCCTCCTCTTCTCCAGGCTGAACATAGAATCAGAATCATGGAAAAACAGAATATCCCAGCTTGGAAGGGACCCACAAGGATCATCCAGACCAACTCCTGGCTCCACACAGCACCACCCAAAAATCAGATGTCTGAGAGCACCCAAATGCTCTTGAGAGCACTGTACAAATGCTCCTTGACCTCTGTCAGGCTCGGTGCGGTGACCAGTGCCCTGGGAGGCCTGTCCCAGTGCCCGACCACCTCTGGGTGCAGAACCTTTCCCTAACCCCCAGCCTGACCCTCCCCTGTCCCAGCCCCATGCCGTCCCCTCGGGTCCTGTCGCTGTCCCCAGAGAGCAGAGCTCAGCGCCTGCCCCTCCGCTCCCCTCGTGAGGGAGCTGCAGGCCGCCATGAGGCCTCCCCTCGGCCTGCTCTGCTCGGGGCTGAACAAACCAGGGGAACTCAGCCCCTCCTCATATATCTTGTCCTCCAGACCCTTCACCTTCTTCATAGCCCTCCTTTCAACAGTCCCAGCTCTCTCAGCCTCTCCTCACAGGAGAGGTGCTCTGTCCTTTAATTACCTTGGTGTATATGATACACCACATATATATGTATATAATGTATGGACATGGGTGTATATATATGTGTACGCATATATATAAAGTGGTACATGCACATATATTGTGATATTGTGTATATGTATGTATACATATACTTGCATATGCATAGCATTGATGATGCTGGTCAGAAGGCAGATAAAGAAATCCACTTTCAAACATCAAAAACAAGCTTTACTAGACAGATAGTCATTAACAGAACACATTAGCAAGGGTTTAGTTTTAATCATTATCATCACACACTGAAGCAGTTAGTTCTTACTCTTATCCTGAACTAACTGTAGATGTACAGCATAAGGCAGCTGATGCCAGGTAATGAGATTTGATAGCTGTGATCTTTCACGGTCCTATTTCCCTAGGCTGATGATCAGGTTTAAGAATTTGAGGGAAGATGCAAGCAAAACAGGCAACTTCTTTTTCCCCATTTTACCTTGCTTATCATTTTTGTTTCCTGCTTCCCTCTCCCTCCCCAAAGCGTAAGGCAGAGTAAGGCACCTGCTCCTAATACAGTTTTTATTATTATTGTTATTATTATTATTATTATTATTATTATTATTATTATTTTATGACTGGGACTTATTTTGGTTTTGCCAAACATCCTTCCTCCTTGGTCTGCAGCATTACTCCAGTATCACCAGATATCTTGTACTGCATTCAGGTCTGAGTCCCCCACATAAGAATGGACCTGTTAGACTGCATCCAGAGGAGGGCCATGAAGACGGTCAGAGGGCTGGAGCACCTCTCTTACAAAGACAGGCTGAGAGAGTTGGGGTTGTTCAGCCTGGAGAAGAGAAGGCTCCAGGGAGACCTTCCAGTATCAAAGAGGGCCTACGGGAAAGATGGGGAGGGACTTTATTAGGGAGTGATCAGATAAGGTGTCAAAGCTGTAAACTAAAAGAGGGTAGGTATAGATTAGATAGTAGGAAGAAATACTTTACTCAGAGGGTGGTGAGGCCCTGGCACAGGCTGCCCCGAGGAGCTGTGGCTGCCCCATCCCTGGCAGTGCCCAAGGCCAGGCTGGATGGGGCTGGGGGCAGCCTGGGGCTAGTGGAAGGTGTCCCTGCTCACACCAAGGGGCTTGGAACAAGATGGTTTTTAAGGTCCCTTCCAACCCAAACAATTCTATGATTCTACAGTCTTTCCTCCCTTGTCTTCATCCTTTGTTCTTATCTTGCAGGTTTTATTACCTGCACACAACCATTTTCCTGTACCCCATTCGTGTAACTATACCAAAAATCTGTTTGTCCCCTTGTGATTACATATTTGTAATATACCTATGCTTAGCTGTGTTACAAAATGCCTATATGTTGTTGTTGGTTATTCTATTTTAGTGTGCTTATACCTGTATTGGAGGCATGCAAATAGCCTGCTTAAAATATTTCTACTTTATGGGTGCAACAGGCCTCGGCTTCAGCTACACCTGCCTGTGCACCCTTAGATAGTTTTAATGGGTAGTCTAAAAGCCTGTATCAGAAATTGCATTTCTGAAATAGAAAAATTATATTATGTATGCAGTACCCAATCCAGCTGAGTGCTGAATGCCATCAACCCTCATTTCATCAGGAGCTGAGGGCACTTAACACCTCGCAGGGCTGAGATTAGAAACCTGGCAAGAAATAACCAATTGTAATTCAACTTGTTCCACTCTGTTAGTAATTTCCTGGCCTGAGACCATCTGCTGTTCAGAAGTAGCTTTTCTAACATTGTAGGGCAAGTCAAGAAAATATATTAGAACTGTTCCAAAACTTTCTTAGCACATTAATGCTCTACTCCTATAGCAGTTTTTAATTATTTATAATAGTGTCATAGAATCTTACAGTTCTTGTATGTTTGAACTGACTAAAAATACAAATTTCCATAAGCCATAAACAGAAAATATTGCAGAACCATGGGAAAAGCACTGTATTTCACTCAGGCATGAGCCTTCAGGGCTTTAGCAATCTAAACAGCTATTCACAAACCTAAGTGTACCATTATGTTACCTCCTCGGGAGGTAACTCTAGTACCGAATGATAAGGTACCTGGGCACTTGGGAACAGCTCTTGTGGCCGAACAGACTAGATTAGAAAAAGGAATTCAGAGTGATACACTTATAAGTAGGTTGTCTTAAAAAGAAAGTAAACGTTTGGAAAAAGACTCAGTCACATCTAACCAAGGGATCAGAAACCCCAAAGGAAGGGATTGAAAAAGACAGGGAGGCTTATAGACCCAAACTACTGCACTATGTACCAGGCTATTTCACCAGACTATTTTCTGCCTCAGGTAGTAGAAATCCTATCCTGCTCCTTATGGGGGTTTTCCTTGTGGTAGCAGAGATGCTTTGTATTCATCCTTGGCTTCCTTTTTACTATTTTTCTTCAGCCCAAATGAAAGTCAGGGTCAGATGAGATTATCCTAATTGTCTTTCGTTCTCTTAAACTTATCTCCTCGGAAGTTGGCTTCATGGAGATGGAAGATCAGGTCTGATCTCTCTATAGCCATCCATCTGGAATGAGCCTTTCCTTACAATACTAAATCATATTTTTTTTTTTCCTTTTGATACTTTTGTTCCAGCTTCCTGACCCTGCTTACAATGTCTGCAGCCAGGATAATGTTCCTTTTCCTATGGCAGTGACATGCTCCAGAGGGAGAACCTTAGGAACATGAAAGTGTAAAGCTCTTATTATAATCTGAGGTCACTGGGCTATGTATCACTCTTATATACAAATTTTGTTTTGAGCTAAACTGGCTTTTCATTCCTCAGGACCTCAGAATTATGATGGAGACGTGGTTGTGTTCTGACTTACACATATGGTTGCTTTAGTAACTAAACCCCATTCGTCTACTGCAAGCTCGTGTGAAACAGCTAGCATCCCTTTATATCACAGAAAATGAATGAAAAGGGGAAAAAAAATGAGGATTACACTGAAGAAAGAAAGAAACGACGCATCACTGAACAAGAAGGCTCTTCGAAAGTATGCCTGGAACCTACCAGACCTGATTTCCATTACAAAGGCAGCAATGTCTGAAAAGATGCACAGCCTGTGTGAACGGGATTTGCCCTTGTTGTTCAATACAGTCATATAAATTCACATGATGCAAAAGCAGCAAGTCACTGTAACCCGTTCGAGTGAATTAGCAAACTTTATCTCCCATTTCCATGTTTCCATGGTGATGGAAAAAGTGTGAATGACTAGTTTTCAGGCATAAAAAGGTAGGTAATGCAAAGACAAACGCTGTCACAGAGAAGTGGCCACATCATTAGATAAATGGAACAGAATGAAACAGAAAACTCCACTGTAGAAAGAAGATACAGGGTATATGTAAAGAGAAATGTACTGCAACTTTCAGTGGAACTGGGGAAGGTACGTCATGTCATGATTTCAAATGGTTCAGAGAACAAATCCTAGTCTTTATCATCCAGAAGCCAGAAATAAGTAAAAAGTGGGATTAATATGGGGGAGAAAAAGAAAGAAAAAGAAAAAAAATGAAGAAAAGGAAAAGGAAAAGGAAAAGGAAAAGGAAAAGGAAAAGGAAAAGGAAAAGGAAAAGGAGAAGGAGAAGGAGAAGGAGAAGGAGAAGGAGAAGGAGAAGGAGAAGGAGAAGGAGAAGGAGAAGGAGAAGGAGAAGGAGAAGGAGAAGGAGAAGGAGAAGGAGAAGGAGAAGGAGAAGGAGAAGGAGAAGGAGAAGGAGAAGGAGAAGGAAAGGAGAGGAAAGGAGAAGGAAAGGGAAAAGGAAAAAAGGAAAAAAGGGAAAGGAAAGAAGAAAGAGAAGAGGAAGAGGAAGAAAGAGAAGAGGAAGAGGAAGAAAGAGGAAGAAAGAGGAAGAGGAAGAGGAAGAGGAAGAGGAAGAGGAAGAGGAAAAGGAAAAGGAAAAGGAAAAGGAAAAGGAAAAGGAAAAGGAAAAGGAAAAGGAAAAGGAAAAGGAAAAGGAAAAGGAAAAGGAAAAGGAAAAGGAAAAGGAAAAGGAAAAGGAAAAGGAAAAGGAAAAGGAAAAGGAAAGGCTCAAGCTTCTATTATATCCTGGCTCATATTAGAAATGGGGAAGAAATCCTTTAAACAATAAAATCATGTAGGCCAAGTAGTCATTTGTCTGAATGTGTTATGTGGACTGCAAAGTAATTCCAGGACACACACAGTCTGCCTGGAATCATTTCATTCCCTACCTTTTTTTATCCCTTCCCAATGTGAGAATAGATCTGAAATACCAGCATGCTGCCAGGTGATTTTTTTGTTTAGTTTTTTCTCATCTGATGCCACTGTCTACAGGCAAATACAGAACCAGTAGTACAAATGAAAATTGCAGTCTAAATAAAAGAACATGGAGAATAACATCTTTTCAAACTCTTCTGCTACAAGCCAGTGGTTTTAGAAATGGGCACTGGCCTTGGCTATAATACCTATTTCACATTCACCCTACTCCTGAGCTACAATAGTCTTTCATTACTCTGGTTATGAGCCCTTCCCTTGTTATGACTTATTCCAAGTTTTCAGGGACTCACTATCCATAAAGATGAATAGTGGGATTTTCAGATACATTCAAAGTAAAGAAAAGTAGGAGGGGGGAAATTTATGTTTAATTAAACCAAGGTTTTCTAAAAAATACTGATGGAACAAAAATTTCAAAATTGGAACTGCACTTTATTTCCAGGCAGATTGGTGCTATCTATCCATTAAAACCCCCCTCTATAAAGGTATGCCAATCTTAATATGGAAGTGTCACTTCTTCATAAAAAGTGATTTATTAAAGATTGAGATGAAGCTCTTTAAAATATCAAGGCCTGAAACATTTCATTCTGATAATGTTAAAATCCAGTGTTTTGAAATTAAATACATCTTATTTTAGTTTTACTAACTTATTTGCTTATTCAAACCTACTTTAGCAGATTTCCTATTCCTAGGAAATTTCAGAGTTCAAACAATCAGTTAACAAACAGAAAAAAAATATCTGCATCCAGCAAAGAGGTCCATGGATGTAGACAGCTTCCCCCCCCCCCCCCCCCAATCCATTCCTCCGTTTATTTTCCTCTTCTTCTTTCTCTTAGAGTAGTAATTCCAATGTTGATTCTCCTTGATAGAAAAGTCTTCTGTGGACTTTCAAGCCAACTTGTCTTTTGCCAGCACAGCCAGAGCAGCACAGAAGGCACAGAGCCTCCTAAGCAGCCCATGAGC
The DNA here is from genome assembly GCF_040182565.1 of Anser cygnoides. Lineage (NCBI taxonomy): Eukaryota > Metazoa > Chordata > Aves > Anseriformes > Anatidae > Anser > Anser cygnoides. The sequence continues at coordinate 66,238,207 of NC_089877.1, forward strand.
CCTTTGAGATTTTCCATGGAAACTCAGGAGCTTTGGGGAAAGCTGGTTGTCACTGGTTTTATCTTTTCTCTGCATTCACAGATCCTTTGTTGCAGATGAGAAGAAATGTACACCAAATTATTTGTTCCACAAGATCTCAGATCTGTGCCACAGACCTCCTGCAGCTGAGCCCCTGATCACATGAACACACACATGCTTTGGTATAAAATATTCATTGATTATTATTTTTTTTAAAATCTCAGTTCTAATCAAATAATGTTAACAGTGATGAAAGTTGATGTGCGTAGCTCACACAAACAAACTGGACGTGAAATCTGCTCAGCACAGTTGGGTGCAGACTTCTCTACAAAAGCAGAGTAGCAGTTTGCAGATTGGAGTAAATTGGTTGTGTCAGGAAGAGGTGAGCCATGGACTTATCTGTGCATGTACAGATGAGAAAACTTAGAAGGGCCCCAAAGAAAGAACTTTCTGGGCTTTTCTGCCCTAACGGGGGAAGGTATTCCTCTTCAAAGGAAGGAAAATAGCTCTGCGGAGGACTTACAGCTTTCTTCCTCTGATGCACAGGGCTCTCATGTTCATACCAAGACGTGAACAGGTGAACATCTTGCCTGAGAAATGCCTGTTATCAACATTTTCTACTTATTTTACTTGCACCTGCCACTCAAATGCCCAGCGCTCTGGAGTTCAAGCAACTGCCTTCAGCCCTATGATTAACTTTGTTTGAGGCTGACATAACTTACACTGAACTCAAAGTCTTTCATTCTGTGAGATCTGTCACCTCACACGATCGACTTAACACACACTGAAGAGGACTGCCATGCTCACAGGACACGGACTATGATTTAGAAGATCTCTGATTTCTAGCATTGCCCCAGATCCCTTGCGAACACAAACCAGTCACCTTGTCTGGGACTTCTCTCAATACACCTCAGACACATAACAGGCAGAGGACCGGGTCTAAACCTGTGACATCGGCTGCACATACAGCAGATTTCGATTCATAGCAGTAGCACAGCTTTTAATCGAATCTCCTGACCATGTCCATTTTTGACACAAAGCAATGTTGTTTTGCACAAACTAGAGGGTGCTTGCACCAGAATTTCTCCCTAATGGAGCAAGAGGCACCGACAAGGGATTGGCTCTTCAGACGGCCTCAAACCATGCTCTCAGTCAGGGACACTGCACTAAATTTAGCCCAAAGTAAAGCTCCTGAAGTGCATATAGCATAGACATATGGGCTTCATCAACAGCTGCTTCAAACTACTCATCTGCTATGATTTTGCTAAATTGCTTACTAATGCAGACAAAAATATTGGCTCCCTTAACAGACAGATGAAAGAAACAGAAGCTCCAGAGCCACTCAGTGGACCTGTCCTGGGGATGAACTGCCCTGCTTCTTCCCTGGGTACTGAGCTGATTAGATCAGAACACCCATGCCACCACCCCCGCTACGCCTCCCTTTTTTTTAATTTTTTGTTATTATTATGTAGCTGCAGAAGGCAAGCCACGTCTTTAATCTCCCCCTGCCTTAGCTTCTCAGCCTGAATACAGGGGGGGAATCTGCTCCGGTGACACTGGTGCATGTGTCAGCTGCCAGCAGGGCAGTAACTCTTCAGCTGTAATCTCCAGACGTTCCCCTAATACAAATACATCTGCAAGTGTTCTCAACAGTTCTCGTTATGGAGTTTATGTTGTTGTCTGTACTTGGCAAACCTCCTACAGCAGTCACCAGGATTTTAAACTAGGATAGGAGCCAAACCTAAATAGGGCTTATTCATTGAACTCCATCAGTAAGAAATTCAATAAAGCCAGATATGTATAGATGCAACTACAGTGAGAAACTGCTCAGAAAGAGCTTAGATACCTATCAGTCCTCTAGGGAGTAGGAGGGTCATTATGCACAGCACTGCAATTCTAGCTTGACTCATAACGTGCTATTATTTTATCCTTGCAACCTATGATCACATATTGTGAGGAACAATGCTCTGTTATAATGAAATATAATATGTCATATCTCACATTTTCTGTGCCATACAATCCCGTAGTATGAGACAATATGATAATCTTGCAGCAGAGAGTAGTTTTACAACATCATTATGAAGAGGAGTTATTTAATGAACTGATTTTTGTGTTCATAAACACAAAGTAGAATTATTTTTCAGTCAGCTCTTTTTATTAGTTTATAGTAAAAAAAAAAAAAAAAGAGAGTAGATTAGATGCCAACTAGTGGAATACCCGGTCTGAATATATAGTGGGTAATTACAAGACCATTTCCCAAATATCTCTGGTTTATTTGCTGGGTTTTCCAGTAGCCAAGCTTTAAGCTAGCAAAGGGTGTTGTGACTGACCCAATTTTAAGCCTGACGTATGTAAATGTATGTTTATCTTATTCTAGTATTTTGTGAAAAAAATGTGAGCACAAGTTTTGTCTAGGGTTTTAAAATTTCCTCTGTTCACTGACAATATCACAGTTCAGTAACTATCCTTCTAATGCAGAAGTTGAATGGATAAATATAAATCATTTTTAAGCATAACTCAGAGGGCTCCAAATTATGTGTCCTCAAGGACTAATTCTAGGCAATTTTATACATACAACTTATGACCAAAAATCTTTCAGCTTCTTTCATGAAGAAGTTCATGAAGAAGTTTCTTTCATGAAGTGAAGAGTCCAGTATGAATGCTTTTCAGTGAAAGAATAAATGAGATTACACTCTAACAGCACTGTCTCATGCATTGTATGATCTCAAAGTCATACTACTGTTATTCGGATTGTAAGCTTATTGCCTCGGCTTCAAATTCAACAAGGGATAATGTAAAAGTGGAAACTTGTTCCGCAAGCAACATCCTCCCATTGAAAACCCTTTTTTTCCTCTAGTGGTAACTAACTTTTTGCTTTATTTCTGCAGATGGCATAAAAGGGTTTGAACTGGGTTTTGTTTCTCCTTGGACTTCATGTACTCCAACAATTTAATATTTTTCAGCACAGTGAGGCCAATTTCAATCTAGACTCTCAGCTGTTCTGAACATTCTGAACATTTAGGAGAGTTAAGATAATTCATGGCAATTGAGATTGCCCTACTTTATTTCAGTAAGGCCTTAAGATGTGCAAACAAAAATCTTAATTGGACTTGCAAAACATTTTGTTGTGTAAAAGTAAAAACAAACAAACAACTACTGCCATCAACAACAAAGCCTCAGTGTGAGTGCTCTAGTAGACAAAACCTAAAAATTATCCATTCATAAAATGTACTTGATGTAAGATGTTGTAAACGTGGAGCCATATGATGCTATTTTATAGTCAAAAGTTGAGAAAAAGAATACCATGTTAAACAGAAAAATAATCACACGGAGCTCGTGGCTTCCCCCATAACCAGTTTTAACATGGTGCAGCTCCACTGGCTTTGGTGATGTGGGGGCTATGCTCAGGGCCTGCTGCCTTTGGCAGGTTCTGAAAGTTGCATTAACGTAAAATCCATTCCTGCTGCGTGAGCCATGTAGTGACATGCTGAGTAAAGCTACTGACTTTAATTTTCAGCATTAATGGCTAAAACTAAAAGTAGGACAAATAATGCATACTAGGACAAAGATTTGCATGTATCCCAGAAAGTGACCACAATGTGGAATGCTGTTCTCCACTAACAGCACCCGGGGGAAATTCAAGTCCTGACAACCTTGTCTTCCTGTCCCGTCCACAAAGAAGATCCCAAGGGTCAATTTTGACCCTGCTGAAGTCAACACAAAAGTCACAGTGACTTCTCTGGGTCACGACACCCCACAAAGGGTACAGTTTGCTGTATGCAGTAGGTGATCAGAAAATGTTTCTTTCCATATGGCCCTCAGGAAAATCAGCAAGCGAATCTGCCTTCCCATTAGCTTTCTGCAGCCGTATCCAGCAGCGAATTTTAATGTAAGGTCTGTACAGTCTGATTGGGTACAATTGTAATCCTGCTTTGCACTGCTCAGATGACTGAATCCAACACAGAGACATGAAGAATCAAGGCCCAGCTGAATTGCTCCCTGAAAAAAAAAAAAAAAAGGGGGGGGGGGGGGGGGGGGGGGGGGGGGAGTTTGCAGCATTCTGGTGAGAAGAAAACACATCTCCTGTTTAAAACAACAACAAAACAACTAAAAAAATCAAACCACCATGACCAAAAAAAACATGATTAACTTTTTGAAGCCTTATTCCTATGTCTTACACACATCAGGCAACTGCTATTTCTCTAGTGGTGAAAACAAATTGCACACACACAGAGATTTTACGACTAGAAGAGGCCTCATGATAATCTAATCCAATTCTGTACAGACTTGTCACAGGACTTCCCTGTGTTAATTCTTGCTAAGTGATGATGTCAGTAAGTGACACAGGCAATTCTGAAGTCAATCTTTGTGCAGCATAATTGTACCTGTATATTTAGCTTGCAATATTTCAAAGGCTCTGCATTTTAGACAAAACTGTGGATTCTCAAATTACATTTGCCACTGATGAATAAGGTGTAAGACTGCCTAATAAACTGATCTACTCAGTAAGCTGTCAAGAGACCAGTGATCATTCTAAAAAGCAGACTGAGTAAAAATGAATATTTTCTAATATTTATGCTTCAAAAATTTACTCCAACAAAGAGTAAGTCAAAGGAGATAAATTTAAAAATATGTAATACTTGGGACTTACACTCTTAAACTAATATGCTCTTTGCTGCTTTCTGCCTAATAGTGGACACTACTGTTATTAAGTTGCTTCAAAAAATACCAAGGAGACAAATTAGTGTGTAGCCTAGCAGGAAGAGTATCTTTCATTATTGTATCAGCATTTAAATTCCAAAATATTTTTTCTTGCCGTGCCTTCATCTTTCTGCTAGTATGTTTTATCAAACCATACAACCTTTTCCAAGGAGAACAGGTGACTCGTTCTGTGAGTCCTCATTACTGAACTAGATATATCACAGGCGGATAGAGTGCAAGGAAAGGCATTTTGATGGGGTTCTTCAAAAATTAGATGTTCTGACCTAGCAGATCCGTTGTATAGCTAGTGTCTTTGCCTCTATAATGTAACAATAAAACCAAGGCAAACTGTGTCCAAACTAACTCCAGAGGGATCGGTGTTGCTATTGAAGCAGGGAGGTCTGCCTGGGTCCTTTCTGCGGGTGAGACAATGAACTCTCGTCTGAGTTCACTGCTATCTGCCACAGGTTGCCACACTCCCCTGCGCAGATCAGCAAGTGGTTCACAGCAACCAGTTGCCTTGTTGGATGTAACCCCCTGCTCTGCTTGCAAATCGCATGCTGCTTACAGATACCTCGATATGGCTGGGTAACCCAACCAAACTCACCCAGAGTGGGACTCACTCAGTTGAAGCTTCACCTAGTAATCGGGAGTGAGTGCCCATACGAGCGGGTGTGTGCCCATACACCAGCAAGCTTACAGAATCTACAATTTGAGCAAAAAGTATGAAAATAGCTGTGAATAGTTCTTAAGGAAATAACTGTTTTGTTCTTTCTGACTCTGCTGCAACCAACTGGAGCTTACCTGTAAGACTAATTCTGAACACAGTACAAAAACGGGGGTCACATGGGGAAACAAAATTAATGCCTCTATATTTCCTTCAAATACAGAAGAAAAATATCACTGATAAACCATCTATCCAAATGCTGACAGTACCATTAGGAAGGTACAATGAGGGAAAGAACAACCTATTAAGAATCTATATAATTTCCTCTGAAGAGCTGTTTTTGTGTGTGTGTGTGTTTGTTTCTTTGTTTTCAGCCTTTTCTCCCTTATAGTCATCTTCCTTTTTTTTTTTTTTTTTTTTTTTCCCTCTAATCATTGCCCTTAGGCTGCTGTGCCACATCTTGAAAGCCACCCTTCTCCCCGCAGATGTTCAGACCAACCAAAACAAAAGCCCCACTTTCTGGATTACAAATAGAGCGACCAGGTAATTCACATTGCTATGCCATCGGGTAGCCCAGGATGCCTTTATAATAAAAGATGCCTTTAAGGGCATCTTTCCACTCAAAAGGGATCCCTGTCTCATGGGTCATGGTTTGTGTCCATACTGTCCCAGGCTCACCTTTTCCAGGGCTGAGGCCTAGGATATTGCATGACTCCCGGCCTAGGTCTCCCACAGGCCTCTAGGGCCTCTGGCTCTAAGGAAAAAAAAAATGCTTTTTTGTTGTTCATTTTTTTGTTTTCAATCGAAAGAGTCTGAAGTCATTGAAGGACTGTATAAGATGAAAACCCAAATCCATCATGGTCTCATGTGTAGTACTTAGGAGGAGTGGTTCTTTATGCATATTTTGCTCTAAAAAACAGCCAGGTTCTACCTCAGAAGTAGCTTATTCAACTCAGAAAGAAGCCCAGGAGTGCACTGCCATACAGGAGTGTGGACAGCAAGGGAATTACACTCTGGGAGAAATGTAGGGAGATAAATGTTTTGTCATTGTATAATACCATCTGCCTTCAGTCACTTGGACCAGGCAGTTTATCTCGGTGAGCTCTCCACTTTCTGCTTTTTCAGGTTTCAGGTCATACTATGAGCAATCAGTGGTATTCTGAAAAAATAATTCTCTAAGCAGGAAAATAATGCAACTTCCTCATACATCAGGGGATATGCTACAAAGGGATGGTGGGCTCAGGCTAAGTGTGACAGCAGCTGCCGTGCACTACCGCAAAGTTTTGATACAAGCTACCCCCGTTTAATCTGACCACAAGCTGTTAGATGTTCCTGGCTATCCCAAGGCATCTGTCAAAGTCACCATTTGATGAAAGACAGGCTGGCTGGCTGGGAAAAGATACCAGAAGGAGATCAGTTACATCCAAACCTGTTTAAATGACTGCTGCTCTTACTGGGAAGCTATTTTGAAACACTTTGCTCTGATCCCTACCTCTGGCAGCTAGTTGCCATTCAAAACCAAGAAAAAAGCGAGCAGAAAATCCTTCTCTTGTGCCCTCTACACAAAAGAATTCAGCATCCTTCAGGAAAAATCAACCTGCTTTTAGATGTGCCAGCTGGGATGTATTCTAGCTGCAAAAGCAGACTCTTTGTAGGCTATTTTATCTTGCTTTCTAGCAAAAAAATTGAGCTTCTGCTAGACCCCATGCTGCCATAGCCGAACAGCTTCTAGTTTTAATTGCTCGTTTAAAATTAGTTTACATATTTCTACAGTGCACTACACTCTACAGGACAGGCAAGTCCTCTATCTCCTTCCTTCAGACAATGAGCTGATTTATCTCCCACATTCCTTGGGATAATTTGCTGTACGAACACACGGAACTGTTACAGGAGAATCTGTATGGAAATGATACAGCTTGCCAGAATGTTCAATTTAATAACCCTTAAAATGGCTACCCAAAAAAAGCACAATGATGCCTGAGAAAACGTTTTCCAAAGCTTTCTACCCCAAAGAGCCCATTGTTCATCGAAGTTCTGTGGAACTAAGCGAGTTAAATTCCTGACACTCCATCTCCTAAACATGTAGCAGCACCAGAAAACCACAAATATCACTGGAGATGTATTTCTACAAGAAGCCTGAAGAGAGGCCAGGTTGTATGTGAAAGCACGATCTGCTATCGGGCCGATACAGATATTTATATTAAGGGAACAGGGAGATTTGGACTGCACAAGACGTGGCGGCCCCCTGACGTGTGTGCCTGCCACGTTCGCCATCATTGCCCCCACCCTGCCTCAGCCCAGCCCCAGCCCTCAGCACCCGCCCCGCTGCGCCAGCCTCAGCCAATCCCAGCTGCGCTGGCTGCCACGAGCGTGCCGATTGGCCCACCCGACTGCCGGCGCTTCCCGCCATTTGCTCTGCTCTGCGGGCGGGAGGGAGAGGGGCCGGGGGGCGGCGGGGAGCGGCGGCCTCTGCGTGATGGCGGCTGGGGGCGGCGGGCAGGCAGCGGGGCGGCCGCGGGGAGCGCCGGGGGGGCTCGGGGCGCCAGGGGGTGCCCGGGGGTGCCCGGGGGTGCCCGGGGGTGCCCGGGGGTGCCCGGGGGTGCCCGGTACCTCCCTGTGCCTGGGGACAGGGGATGGAGGTCCTGGGCCTCAGGGCACCGGTGGTACCTCGGGGCGTGCTCTGAGGGTTGGGGCCGCTCCTTGAGGAAGTGTAAAAGCACCGATACTCTTCACATAAATCTGAGTGGTGAATAAATCTAAATACTGAAATTATCCGAAGAAAAAGCAATAAACTCGAGGATGTTTCACTAGGAGAAGAAAAAGAAAGGCGAAATTAATCAATGAATAACAAATTATTTGCTTTAATTACTTGCCCAGAGGTCTGTGGAGGGTTTCTGTAAGATAAGCATCGTATCTGGTATAATGGAGATTGTAATCACTGCAAAGCTCAGTAACTCACTTTCTTCTAGACAATCTATGATGACTCTCTTCAGTAATTGGGAGTCTAAAGAAGTTTTTATTCCTCTTTCTGTGCTATTTCCAGTGGTAAAACGTCTGTGGTGAGAAGCACGTCAGCTCAGCAGCAGACACCCTTTGGTAGACTCACGAAGGCGCTCTAATGAGTCAAGGGGTTGCTCCATTGTGACTGTGGCCTTTTTAGGAGCCATTTTAATGGGGTTTTGGGAACTGAGACCACTGCAGCTAATGTTGTGATAATGATTTCATTTTAATTCCATGTTTTTAAACCTTCAGAACAATGCTGCTAAACCAGACTGTACCTCATTAGTCAAGGTTTCAAACCGTGAGTCATTATTTTGAAAGTCTGTTTGCTATTTTACTGTCACAGGAATTCAAAATGAAAAGAAAAAAAAAAAAGTCTCAATTTTATTGTGCACAAATGATCTAAAAATGAGTTCTAGCAAAAAAAAAAATCTTTTAATCCCCTATTGCCATTGTTTCCTTTTGCCATCACAATCTTCAGGTTTAAAAAGCTAATAAGAGAACAATTTCAACCTACAATACAGAATAATTAATAATCATCCTAATAAGATAGGATGTCTTAGTGCTTAAAGAAAGTACTTGGTACCAAAAAAATGAAGTTTGGGGTTCCTTACAGTCCTTTGCAAATTAATTTCAGTTTGGTGAAGTTTCAGCCAAAAAAAAAAAAAATCTAAATTTTTAATCTAAATTTTTGTCATGCCTTTAAGACATTTTAACATATCATCTCATTTTGAAATCATAGAATCATTAAGGTTGGAAAAGCCCTCCAAGATCATCTGGTCCACCCTTACCACCACCATCACCCACTGAACCCTAAGCACCAGGTCCAACCTTTCCTTAAACACCCGCAGAGATGGTGACGCCACCACCTCCCTGGGCAACCTCTTCCAATGCCTGACCATTCTTTCTGGGAAGAAATTTCTCCTCATTTCCAGCCTAAACCTCCTCTGGCACAACTTGAGGCCATGCCCTCTAGTCCTATCACTAGTTATCTGCGAGAAGAGGCCGACCCCCAGCTCCCCACACCTTCCTTTCAGGCAGTTGCAGAGAGCAATAAGGTCTGCCCTGAGCCTCCTCTTCTCCAGAATGAACACCCCCAAGTTCCCTCAGCCGCTCCTCACAGGACTTGTGCTCCAGACTCTTCACCTGCTTCATAGCCTTGTAGCAGTGTGTCTTCAAAGATTAAAAAAAAAAAAAAACTGATGACCTCTCAAAAGGGTTTTAGATGCAAACAAAAATTGACAACTCGAAAATGTATTTTCCGTATTTTTGTTTGGCCTATAAAGGAATATAAAGCAAGCTTTAAAGAAAGCTTTGCATAGCTGTAGATCTGGGTTGCATACTGCAGCTGTAGCATGCAGTACCATGAAGGACAGTGTCTCTGCAAGAGCAGGGAAGAGGCAATTATTAGTTTTGGAGATGGTCGCTTACGCCTAATCCAGTGTTCTTGACAGGAGACAGATCATTCAGGGCATTCTTGGTATTTACAGGTCGTCTTGGGCGGCCCTTTCTGTTTCATTATACATTTCATAGTGCTGTGTTATATAGTAAGTGGGTGCGGACTCAGCCTGAGTAAATATTCACTGCATATTACTGCATATCCCACAAGCTGATCACATTGAATCAACATCACTGGAATTATTAAAGAACAGACAAAACTGGGATACACTTATAAAAACACTGACCATGCTTAACAGCTACCTTCTTTGAGTACGACTACAGCCACTTTTTGGGAGATAAAAAGAAAACATGAAACAAACTTGATAGCCAAAGCTGAAGAATGCATTTTTATTTTTTATTTTTTTGACTAAAAAATGTTTTGCCATCAAAAACTCTACTTTGCTGCAACCATATGGGAGAAACAAGAGGTGATACTCAGTTTTGTAACTACATGTTTTCTAACATTTATTGTCTCTGCAGGCATGTATTCAGATGTAATGAACTGAACACTTACAGCATGTCTGGATTTCTCTTTGGTTGCCTAATGACCATCTATATATCTCATAAATCAACAAAGTCTCTCTGTCATTTAAGAAATACATTATTTTTTGTTAGGGCCACATGTTTTCATGAGATATTAGAAGTTGCAGGTGGGGCAGAAAATGTGGTAAAAGTTGTCAATCCCTTACAAAACATAATAGATTGAAATTATTCAAGCTCCATCAGTTTAGAGTGTTAGCTTTTTAAATGTGATAATTAATTTTTCCACTTTTAAAAGCCAAAACAGTCATTATGCTACAAATGCAATCTGTCACTTCACAAATTCTAGTAATTCTGTTTATGAAATGAGAAGTAATGAGGACATTATGAAATATTATACAGGAGTTACTACCAAACAACAACAACAAAAACAAACAAACAAAGCAAATCCATAATCTCTGGCTTAAAAGGAACAATATGGAAGATTATTATTTAAATCAGAATCTTAACATGAAAATAAACATGAATCAGGGATATGATCTCAGTTTGATTCATGTCTATAAATAAAGGATAAGAAAATATTGAGGAATAGCCAAGCATAGGGCATAATGATCACTTTGCAAGAATGGAGAAGAATCATAGGATCATAGAATGGCTGGGGTTGGAAGATCATCTAGTTCCAACCCTCCTGCCACAGGCAGGGATGCCACCCACTAGATCAGGTTGCCCGGGGCCTTATCCAACCTGGCCTTGAACACCTTCAGGGATGGGGCATCCACAGCCTCTCTGGGCAACTTGTGCCAGTGCCTCACCACCCTCTGAGTGAAGCTCAGCTCAGCTCAGCTCTCTCAGCCTGTCTTCACATGGGAGGTGCTCCAGCCCCTTGATCATCTTCATGGCCCTCCTCTGCACCCGCTCTAACAGCCCCACATCCTCCTTGTGCTGGGGACCCAGACCTGGACGCAGGGCTCCAGGTGGGGCCTCAGGAGGGCAGAGCAGAGGGGCACAATCCCCTCCCTCCCCTGCTGCCCACCCCTCTGTTGGTGCAGCCCAGGACACAGTTGGCCTGCTGGGCTGCAGCCACACACTGCTGGCTCGTGTCGAGCTTTTTGTCCACCAGAACTCCCAGTCCTTTCTCTGCAGGGCTGCTCTCAATGAGTTCTTCCCCCAGTCTGCACTCACTTCTGGGATTGCTCCGAATCTTCGGTAGTGTTCCCTAACATTGGTGCTGGGACCAGTTTTATTCAGTGCCTTCATCAGTGACCTGAAAAAGGGAGCATGCAGTGAAAGCTCCAAGTCTGCAGATGACTGGGGTTTTTTGATCTGTCTGACTCTGTGCAAAAGGTGAGGGACTCCACGAGGAACCTGCATCAAACTGAGCAAGTGGTGAAAAGCATGGCAAGTAAGCTTCAGCTCACACAAATGTGAAGTGTTGCATCCAGGGGATGAGAACCTAATTCAATTCTAGACAATTCTGGACTCAGAACTGTCACACATGATTCAGAAAAATGATCTCGCACCCATTATTGGTAGGTCTTTTCAACCCATGTATTAGTGCAGCCAGTATAGTCAAGGGAATGAAGCAGATACTCTGGTAGAAGAGACAAGAAGGCTGCAATTTTCCTGTTTAGACAGTAAATGACTGAGGTTTATGATGTCATGAAGGTAGCGATGTGTCATGAATGCAGAACTGCTCACCAAGTTACACAACCCAAGGATTAGGGAGCAGTCACTGGTAACAGGAAGGAAGCTAGTTTCAAACAGGTAAAAGAAAATCATTATTTCTTATGTTTGCCATCTGCTTTCAGTAAAGAACTGTTTCAGCAACATGAAACAGAAAAAAATCAAGAAGAGAGAATTGGCAAGTAGGAAGATGCTGGCTTAAATAGCTTATTGTAAAGGGTGCATGGCCAGGCAGCACCATGCCTTTCTGTGAAATATGTGTCTGTCACCTGACTCTCCTCTAATTTAGGCTTGCTATACCTGCAAAACTGTACCAGCCTGCATGCATCAATCTTGTGCACAGCAATGTAAGCAAGAGTTCAGCTGAACTCCTGTGATACTAACCAGTCAGAGGCAGGAGGTCAGAGATTGACCACAAGCTGAAAATCAAAATACTCATGATGTTTACACAGGACTGAATCTGTTACTGATGTCGTGCTTGTGGTTAGTTCAGATAGATCAAGTTAATCATTGACTTATTCATATACCATTCCCAGCAATATCTTCCCCATTCATCCCTCACAAACCAGCAAGTTCTTGCAGTTCTAGCTGAAGAGAGATGACTTTCAAACTGACTAGTCCGGTTACAGAACTATCTATGTGGACAGCACAAGCCGTTTTAGCAGCTGACTTTTTTTTTTTTATTAGCAGTGTCCTTTTCTCCCTTTGATAAGCTACATGCCTTTTATAACATATGCCAACCAGTCTGAGGGATTTACTTCTTAGCATGCTTCTGGGAAATGGACTTCAAAATACTCATAAAACACCATCAGCTTACACAGTGCAAAGATTTTGTGGCAAAACTATCTAAAGAGAGAGTTTATTTTCATTCTTCTCCCAAGAATGTGGTGGAGCAGCCCCCCATTCAAGGGGGAACTGCAAATCCTCTATGACCAGGAACTGCTATGCAACCTGATCCTGCAGCCTGAGTGACAACTGCCATTCTTCAACCTTATGTAATTTGAAAATATGGTGGACAATAAAAGAGTCATTCTCCATGGCTTCTTTGAACTTGGCTGGCAGAATCCTCACGGGCTACTCCGTGAACCTTTTGTGGGTGACACTTAAACTGGGAGGAGCAGTTGGTTCCATCAAGGGTAGAGAGGCCTTGCAGAGAGATCTTGACAAATTAGAGGGCTGGACTACCACTAACAATATGAAGTTTAACAAGAGCAAGTGCTGGATTCTGCACCTGGGATGGGGCAGCCCTGGCTGTACGTACAGGCTGGGGAATGAGAGGCTGGAGAGCAGCCCCGCAGAAAGGGATCTGGAGGTTTTGGTCAACAGCAAGTTGAACATGAGCCAGCAGCACGCCCTGGCAGCCAAAAGGGCTGTACCTGGGGTGCATCGAGCACGGCACTGCTAGTAGGTCAAGGGAAGGGATTGTCCCGCTCTGCTCTGTTCTGGTGCAGCCTCACCTAGAGCACTGTCTGTGAGTTTGGACACCACAGTATGAAAAGGCCATAAAACTATTAGAAAGTGTCCAAAGGAGGGCTACAAAGATGGTGAAGGGTCTGGAGGACAAGACGTGTGAGGAGGGGCCGAGTTCCCCTGGTTTGTTCAGCCCCGAGCAGAGCAGGCCGAGGGGAGGCCTCATGGCGGCCTGCAGCTCCCTCACGAGGGGAGCGGAGGGGCAGGCGCTGAGCTCTGCTCTCTGGGGACAGCGACAGGACCCGAGGGGACGGCATGGGGCTGGGACAGGGGAGGGTCAGGCTGGGGGTTAGGGAGAGGTTCTGCACCCAGAGGTGGTCGGGCACTGGGACAGGCCTCCCAGGGCACTGGTCACCACACCGAGCTGCCGGAGGTTGAGAAGTGTTTTGACAGTGCTCAGACATGGGGTCTGATATTTGGGTGGTGCTATGCTGAGCTAGGCATTGGTCTGGATGATCCTTGTGGGTCCCTTCCAAATTGAGATATTCTATGGTTCAATGATTTTCTGGCGAAGTCTAGGCAGAGACACAGGACTCTTGCCTCTATTCAGCAAGCTCTCTCTACAGGATAAGATTGCATTCTGCTCCTTTATAACAGTTTTCATAGCAGTGTTTTTTGATTACACCACATTTGCTTCTTGTAGATAAAAAGAAATATTGTGAATTCTGTATGTTAAAGATCAAGACAAACCTAAATTAATGGTGGCTTTTCCAACTCCAAGTGTTCATGTCATCCTGTTCTTCACATATACAGTTTATTCTGTTAATTTTTAAACTGTTTTCTCCTTTCTATTTTATACAGTCAGTCTATTTTATACAGTCAGTCTATTTTATACAGTCAGCTTTTTTTTCAGCTGGGGTAGATGCATTGCAACAATTATCTCAAGAGCATGAGTACCTGGTGTGTACCATTGATGAGAAACCCATGAAGGAATAGTTCATAGACTTTGTAAGGCTTATTCTCAGACCTTTGTGATAAAACACTTTTACATGAAAGGAAATGTATCATCATTGTCAAGAATATTAGTAATGAGGTTATAGTAAATAGAGTGGGTGGCAGAGATGATATAAATGGAGTTGTAGAGGTGGCTTCATTCTGGGATATGTAATTATCATGCATATAAATAACCATTAACAGGTGTATAGGGACAAAGAATTCCATTATCGTGTTGTGGGAGCTGGGGAGATGTGGGTTGGAAAACGGGGCTTTCAACTGCAATTGGAGATCATTAGGACTGGGTGTATCTTGGTTTAGAGAGCTAAGAGCTAGGCTCTTAAATCAGGGTAAGTCACCCTGGATTCTGTTTGTAACTAATGAAGAGATATGCGAACATCAGAAGGGCAGTTGTTGTGTAGGTAAATCAGACAAATGGGCACTAACTGCACATTCCTCCCTATGGGCTCTAAAGGGAGCCCAGAAAACTGCCTCAGATTTAGATGTCGAATGTTTATATGAGGAAAGGATTTCACTCTAAATATATGCGAGCTCCCATGGAAACACTGGGGCTAAGGAGGATTAATGTATCTTTGGCTACTTGGAGGTGGAAGAAATGAGAATGATTCTGGCTGTCAAAGTCCCGTGCTCTTCCTGCCTTTTGCTGTTTCAACCGCAGTTTTAGGGCTGTGAAACAACCCTTACAGGTGCAAAATCACCGCGGTAGGAATGAAACCAGGATGGTGCTGTGCTCCTTCTTTTCTCTGCCGTAACCCACAATGCAAAGGGAGTAGAAAAGTAAATGAAAGTAACTTTCTGCTGTAAATTCCCTTTACCCTGATAAGTGATGTGACACAAGTCAAAGTTCACAATGAATGTAACTTAGAAAACCTTCTATTCATTAAGCTGTTGTTACTAGCGACAAAGGCTTGATTCTATCAACAGTAGTAAATAACTGTTCACACAACACATTCACATATTCGCTTGGCTCGCTCACACATCCTCTCATCATTGCCCAGCTGGAGCCCCAGTGGAGAGCCCAGCCTCTGCGGTCCGTTCAGAAGCAGGGAGTCATGCTGGGCTACTAGTGACTTCTAGATGGCTTCAAAAGGTCCCATGGACTATCCTTTGTTTCATCAAATGCCTGGATAATCCTGTAGTGTTTTTCTACAAAGGGCTACTCCTCCTGGATGTGGTCTGAGCTGTACTGCCCTTGTTGGTTCTTGTGTGTGCTACTGTACTGGTAAAAACCTCTTGTGTTTTATATCTATCAGTTCTTGCAGATACAGCATGCCTACTAGTCTCTGCAGCTGAACGCTCCTTGGGAAATGTTCACATGCTACCTTCTCAGTATGATTTTTTTCTTCTCTTTGGCTTGCTGTTTTCTGGTGGCTATTCTGCAATGCGCACCAAAGATAACTTTATGCTATTTTCACATCCTTTTGTTCCTGCAGTAAAATATTGAGGTAAGATCTAGGGAAAAAAGAAAAAAAGAAAGAAAAAGAAAGAAAGAAAGAAAGAAAGAAAGAAAGAAAGAAAGAAAGAAAGAAAGAAAGAAAGAAAGAAAGAAAGAAAGAAAGAAAGAAAGAAAGAAAGAAAGAAAGAAAGAAAGAAAGAAAGAAAGAAAGAAAGAAAGAAAAAGAAAACAACAACAACATCAACAAACACTGGCAATAACAACAAAAATAAGAATGGAATGAGAATGAGGTCTGGAAAAAAACTGCCAGAGAAAGAAAAATACAGGATATAGAAAAAAAAAAAAAAAAAACACTTTCCATTTAAATATTTTATCCCAGAGGAAGCTAAGAGTTGACTTGATCATGGTGTGCATGTATTTATGCATGTTCCTGTTAAGAAAAGGTTCTTTAATGTATCAGGCAAGGAAATGGTGAGATCTACTTAGTGGAAGTTCAAACTAGAATGTCTGAACACTAGAAAGCAATCTCACAAGAAATGAGGTGTTAACTTGGTACAGGAGATGTAATAGCATGTAGCAGACACTCTGTTGCTAACTCCCTAAATAATAAGTAGCTCTTTTCTAAAAAATTATCCTCTCCCAAGTCATAAGAGTTGATGCAAAAGGACAAAATCTACATTTTGCATTCTACAGTAGCCTGGTTAGAAGCTGAGAGTATTGTTGCAACAGTCTGAACTCATCTCATTAAATCAAACCCAAATTGCCCCCAACATTCTCAGGAACAGTATTATTACAATGGAGACTAAATACAAAAAATAATAGTAATAATAATAATTAATAGCCATTAAATCTTTTCATCACAAGACATTCAGAATCTGCCACATTAACTGTTAAAGCCAGTTCAAAATGCATTTAGTGGAAAGCGTTATTTTTAAAGTAAAAGCTTCCGTTCAGATTCATCTATTTAGTCATGCTGTAAGGAAGTGCGTGGTGGTTTCGTGCTGATTGGCAGCTCAGCCCCAACATGTTGCTCCCTCACTCCTCCTCCTCAACAGAATAGGGGCAGAAAATACGACAAAAACAGGCTCAGCACTTGAGACAAGGACAGGGAGACCGCTCACCAATTACTGTCACAGACAAAACAAACTCAACGTAGGGAGATTAATATAATTTATTGCCTATCACTAACAGACTAGAGCAGTGAGAATTAGAAGCAAACTAAAAACACCTTCCCCCCATCCACCCTCTTCCACCTCCTCTCCCTGAGCAGTGCAGGGGAACGGGGAATGGGGGCTGCGGTCAGTCCCTGACGCTTTGTCTCCACTGCTCCTGCACAGTCCCTCTGTGCCCCTGCTCCCCGTGGGGTCCCTCCCATGGGATGCCGTCCTTCCCGAAATGAGCCTGCGGGGGCTGCACACAGGTTGCAGCTCCTCATCTTCATCAAGAGTCTGGAGCACCTCTCCTACAAAGACAGGCTGAGGGAGTTGGGGACATTCAGCCTGGAGAAGAGAAGGCTCCGGATGGGGCTGGGGGCAGCCTGCTGTAATGGGAGGTGTCCCTGCCCGTGGCAGGGAGGTGGGAATTAGATGATCTTTAATATCCCTTCCAACCTAAACTATATTACGATTCTACGGTTCTATAATTCTGTGATTCAAGAACTGCTCCGTACCACAGGGTCCGTCCCCCAGGAGCAAACTGCTCCAGCACGGGTCCCCCACGGGCAGCAGCTCTCCCCAGACCCCTGCTCCTGCGTGGGCTCCTCTCCACGGGCTGCAGCTCCGGCCCAGCAGTTTCCTTTCTTAAATTTTCCTTTCTTAAATCTGCTCTCCCAGAGGCCCAACCAACTTCACTGACGGGCTCGGCTCTAACCAGTGGCAGGTCCCTTTTGGAGCAGCTGGAGCTGGCTCTGACCTGACTTGGGGCAGCTGCTGGGCTCTGCTCACAGAGGCCACCCCTGCTACCAAAACCTTGATGCACAAGCCCAATACAGTGTTACCCAACTAGAAATGAAGACAACAGTGTATCTCAACAAAGTTGACATGTCTGCAGAGATGTACAGTTAATTATTGACATGTTTCTATTAACACACCCATGCTCAGCCCATTAAATGGCCTTGTCTCACCAAATTATCTTGTAATCAGCTCTGCATGCAACACTGACTCAGCACAAACTGGTTCAGAAACAAACAGAACCTGCACAGGCAGAGGTCTCGCAGATGCTCTGGAGAGCCTGATGGGCTTCCTTTCGCCCTCTGGGTCTTTTTGGTACATAAGGTTTCAAGTTGAATCTGTAACCATGAGGTTGTGGTTGAATCACTTTCCCTCTGACACTGGATAATTTCTGCCATTAGCTGCGTGCATTATGGCTGTCTTTCCCATCAGACCGTGTTTGGAACTGTTGGGAACTGCAGGGAGACAGGGAGGAGGAGGAGGTACATCATGTCTGTGTCTTTTTCATAAACTCTGGCTTAGCTCAACTATCTGTTGTCAGCCCCCCCACTCTCAGCTAGGTGTACATGCTTCTGCTATTGCCCGTAAAGGAGGACAGACAACTCCAAGCAGTCTTATCCTATTGTAAAGCAGGTACACAGAACAAATGGGATGAACTGCTTTTTGGAATTGGCTTGTGCTATTTCATAATTGGTTGGAGATGGAATCTGTGAGTGACTTTTAAACAGTGTCTTCAGTTTTATTGTTCTTTATATGCAGAACACAGTAAAGATCTCTCAGCTAAACTTCATGTCAGCATCGTATGTCAGCTGCACCAGGACAGGGCAGTCAGGGCAGCAGCACTGCAGCAGTGCGGGGGGTGCAGCAGGGCACTGCACACAGCCTTCTGTCACCTGCTGAAAAAGAGTTCTGCTGCTGAAATCTGAGGAGAGCTGTTTATTCATGCAGCATAAAGGACAAATTGCTAGTGCATATGAGTGAAATCAAGTTTGCTAATGATGATAATTCAGAATAATTAACCCAGTTTGATTTCCGGAGTTAACAGTGCATTTTCATGGGGATTAAAACAGACTACATTTATTTTTTACATACATGCTCATAGGTGATTTCATACAAAACTACAACTTCATTGCTTTCAATATTTTTCCTTATTTAGGATATTTTTAACATATTCAAGAATACTGAGCAAGAATCTTCCTGAAGGCAGTACTACCATGGGATAGGACTAGCAAGCTGCAGCTATATTGTAAAAATGTTATTTCCTTTTGTAAAGAAAGGTGTCAGATCAAAAATTATTTGGGACAATGCTTTATTTTGCATTTTTCCAGATCAGCATAAAGTGCTGAAAGGGATTGACAACTTTGAAGAAGCATTTTCCCTTTGTCCCTTACAGGAGTGTACATATTGATGTTTCCTGTGAACTGATAGAGGATTCCCAGAAAGGCAGCTCTTCCACTTCTATTGTGGCATTTTTAGACATACCAGGGAGAGCCAATGCAATGCTCCCTCTACTGTCAGTGAAGGAAGAGTGGTCCTTCTAGGAGCACTGATTCTCATCTCTGTGTTAATCACCTATTTTTAAATCATCTATGAATCATAGAATGGTTTGGGTTGGAAGGGACCTCACAGCCCACCCGGCTCCAGCCCCCTGCCATGGGCAGGGCCCCCTGCCCCCAGCCCCCTGCCCCCAGCCCCATCCAGCCTGGCCTTGGGCACTGCCAGGGATGGGGCAGCCACAGCTCCTCGGGGCAGCCTGCGCCAGGGCCTCACCGCCCGCAGAGGGAAGGATTTCTTCCTTACATCTAATATCAACCCAGCCTCTTTTAGTTTAAAAAGCCATTTTAAGCCATTCCCCCTTGCCTTATCATTACACTCCCTGACAAAGAGTCCTTCCCCAGCTTTCTTACGAGCCCCCTCTAGGTACTGGCAGGTTGCAATGAGGTCTCACCGGAGCCTTCTCTTCTCCAGGCTGAATGACCCCAACTCTCTCAGCCTGTCTTCGCAGGAGAGGTGCTCCAGCCCCTTGACTATCTTCGTGGACCTCCTCAGGACTTGTTCTAATACCTCCATTTCCTTCCTGTACTGGGACCCCAGAGCTGAACGCAGGGCTCCAGGTTGGGTCTCACGAGAGCAGAGCAGGGGAGAATGCCCTCTCTCGCCCTGCTGCCCACGCTGCTTTTGATGCAGCCCAGGGTATGGTTGGCTTTCTGGGCTGCAAGAGCACATTACTGCCTCGTGTCGAGCTTCTCATCTACCAACACCATTACTTCATTTGTCATTATGGTTCCAGGACTTCAAACACTGTGGAGTGGGCAGTAAAACAAATTTGCTTTTCTTAACAGATGCTCACATTGCCTCTTGCTGCATATTCAAAGTTATCCACAAGCTTCATAGGAATGTGGTTAAATTCTCTGTTTGAGACAGCTGGTGAAGACTGGTCTGACCAGACTGAATAATAATGCTGTGATAAATATGACTTCCCTTAGAAAAGACTTCAGAAGTACCATGTTTACTGAACCATGATAATGTTAGTATCAAGCCTGCTCTGGTTATGAATTAAGTATGATTTTTATTCATTTATTTTATTTTTATTTACCGACCTTGCAGTCTCTCTCTAGATCTGAATATTTAGTTGTGTTAATTCTAGTTTATTGCCAACAGACTTTCTGGAAGACTGTCCATCCCTCTGTTATAACCGTTGAGCCAGGTACCCTCTGGTAGATGTCTGTGCTCAGATAGTCAGAGGGCTCTGGTTTTTGTTACATGCCGAGCAAAGTGCTTTTGATAAATAAAGGACCACAGCAATAGAAGAGGAAAGTGTCATTTTTTCAAGTAAATGGTAGTCTGAAATGGAGATTCTCTGAGATCTGAACAGTTAAATGAAAAAAAAACAACAACAACAACAAAAACATAAATTACATGAGATATAAGATAGCTAAGCAAGAATATTGATTAAGCTTTGAAACAGAAGTATTTACTAGTAAGTTATTCATTACACTCTGACATAATACAAGAACTGTTTAGTTAGGGGAAAAGTGACTTACAGAAGGCTATATTTATAGCATAGCACAGCATGGCACAGCATAGCATGGTTCACTTGGAAGGGACCTACAAACGATCATCGAGTCCTACTGTCTGACCACTTCAGAGGTAACCAAAAGTTAAAGTATATTATGAAGGGCATTATCCAAAAGTCTCTTGAACACTGGCAAGATACAATCAATAGATTTAATTGGTGTGCCAAAATATAAATCTAGATGGAGTTTATTTAACTCCAAGTTGTATCAGCAGTTATGGGATTACACTTTTCTGTAACTATATCACATTTACAGTAGCAATCTGTGTCATTTTCATGGATAGCTCATCTTTTAAATTAATTTCTTTGTGAAATTTTCATGCTGTACTTTAAAAACATTCTTCCACTTCCTTGAATTTAATGAAAACAGATGGCAAGACCTACTTCTCACCATACACCCCTGCCTGTATGCATATATAATGAAGAAATTTCATTACAAAAAAGTAGGCAGGGCGGGTGTGACAGCTATGCCTCTGAAGCCCTCCGGAGTGTGCTGTACCAAACTCCAGGTGATGGAGCAGATTAACTGGGTACCTGTTGTAGGATACCTTGTACCTCACAGAATTGTTTATGACGCCGTAATTGTCCAAGAGCAGATGCCTCTCGCTGTAATATGCAACATTCCACCTAATATTTTGCACAAAGGCAATTGTAGGTCTATAAGGGAGTTAGGACAGACCTCTCCCTCTCACCCATCCCTTCCTGTGTGCAAGCATGTAGCGATACTCTTCCAAAATAAACCTTAGCCTTCAGCAATACAGGCTACAAGATGTCCTGTGACAGAAATACTGTTTTTATATTTTGTAGCTGCACAGACTTTTTCTTTGCTGAATTTTCACAGCTGCTTTTGAACCCATGAAAATTGGTAGCATCAAAATATCCTGTGCTAAGGAGCTCCCCAGGGAAGGCTCTATTGCACATCCCACTTTGCTTGTTCTGATACAGCTTCCTGCTGTCTACTTTTGATGTTTCCTAGTTCTTGCGTTAGAACAACATGTGTACTTTTTCTTTCTTACTCTGAATACATTTTCCATTTCATTCTGTTCAGTGAATATTCTGGAATCTGTTTATCAAAAAAGGAAGAAATGGTCACAATGAACTAAAGACATTTCTTCCATTTTGTTGAACTTTTTAATATCAGATCAACAGTTCAGAGCAAATTTGGGTCACTTAAAAGTCAAAGAAGAATAGATTTGTTGAAGAAAGTTTCACACAATAAACAATATTTTCTCAATTTTGTATATAGTGAGATGAGTACACACAGATTTTGTCACTGCTGACAAGGTTGGTTAAAATTTTGCAGTAATATAGAATAATAATCTAAAACGCAATAAGCTAGTATCTGCCTGTGATTATTAAAATTATTCAATGCAATTAATGCATTTGTAATCTTCATGTTAACTTATTTGAAACCTCAAAGTTTCATCTCTAGGGAACCAGGACTTTCCCTTTTTCTATGTACAGTGTTTGCAAGAAATTTCCTTGTTGTGCAAGGTGATATTACCTTTCACAGGTTGTCGTTATAGTCAGGAAATGCTTTATGGCAATAAATGTATTAGTTCTGAAAAAGATTGGAGATTTGACAGATTCTTTTAAAAATACTCAGTATACACAAATAAGAAATATGATGTATCTGTATGCAATATAAACTTCTCTGGATGTGAAAAGTCACTTTTGCCCAAGTGAGCTAGAAATGTAGTTTCTTTTCATAAGCATGCATTCCTTGCTGAGAGAACTTTTCACTGCAAAACCTAAAATAAAATAAAATGAAAATGAAAATGAAAATGAAATGAAATAAAATAAAATAAAATAAAATAAAATAAAATAAAATAAAATAAAATAAAATAAAATAAAATAAAATAAAATAAAATAAAATAAAATAAAATAATGTTGGAACAAAATCCTGTATTTCTTAGGCAAATCTTTGATTTCAAAGGGAATTTCTGCCTGAATGATAATTATGTGGCAGTTCTACGTTCTTTTAAATCAATAGAAACGGAAATGTGGAATCATTTAGAGTCAAATCAAACTAGATAGAGGTTACAGAATTTATTCCTAATACTTTAAAAAATGAATGTTTTTAATTTCCCTTTGTCCTGGTTTCAGTTGGGACAGAGTTATTTTTCCTCCTAGTAGCTGGTAGGGTGCTATGTTTTGGATTTGGGATGAGAAGAGCGCTGATAACATGCTGATGTTTTAATTGTTGCAGAGCAGTGCTTACGCCAAGCCAAGGACTTTTCGGCTTCTCGCTCTGTCCTGCCAGCGAGCAGGCTGGGGGTGCAGCAGGAGCTGGGAGGGGACAGACCCAGGACAGCTGACCCAAACTGGCCAAAGGGGTATTCCATACCATCTGACGTCATGCTAAACAATATATAGGTGTGGCTGGCCGGGGTGGGGGGCCGGCTGCTCGGGGATAGGCTGGGCATCGGTCAGCAGGTGGTGAGCAATTGCGTTGTGCATCACTTGTTTCGTACACATTATTATTAGTAGTACTATTATTATTATTATTATTATTTCCTGTCTTAATAAACTGTCTTTATCTCAACTCACCGGCTTCACTTTCCCGTTTCTCTCCCCCATCCCAGAGAGGGAGGGGGGAGGGTGAGCGAACGGCTGTGTGGTGTTTAGCTGCCGGCCGGGTTAAACCACAACACCCTTTTGTTGTTGAGGTTGCGGAAAGGATGGAGAACATATTTCCTATTTCATTGCAATACACTTTGAGTTATGGGAAGACTGGCATATTAATGATCTGTTAGATAATATCACTGTCTTCATGGGAAGCAACAGAGAAGTAAGGGTGATCAACCTTTACATATTCAACGCATTCACATTCTATATCATAATAGAGATATATCCGAATATAGGTTGGAAGAAATAATCATTTTCTCCTTCATGCCAAGTTCTTAAACTGGGATTGAAGCCATTGACTTGTTTTAATTAACTCTAATGATCAATTAGATTAAATAAGTGTTAAGATGCACAAACTATAACCTTCAATTATCAAATGATTTTTAAGGCAGCTTGTTAGGATGCAAATGCATAACAGCCTCCAGGCAAGAGGATTCCACCTTGGAGGCAAAGGGAGCCTTTACAATGGCTTCTTTCATTTACAGCCTGACAGCATACAAGCATTACGGTGTCCAGAAGGAACATACACAGTCCCATTGTGCATCCTGCCCTGCAGTTATATGCACGATAAAGTGTTACACAGTTTCATTCTTGTTGATTTAATTTGCTTCCAATGTAGGTGTCATGATAAGTGATGACAGATTTGCCCTGTCAATCAGATTAAGAAGAGAATAGCAAAACTAATTTGGCTTATCAACAAGAGAATAAATCTTGTTGGGAGGTGGTTACAGTTTTCTTATTCATAACAGCTTCCTCTTCCAGGAGGATCTCAACCACTACGTCATGAAGGCTTGTCAGGAGCAAACCTTAAAACCTTGCTCCGGTCTCTCTTTTTCTTCATGTGCTGCGAAAGCAGATAGAGAAGGTTCTGGCCCTATTACTGCAATAAACAGTTGTTCCCTCAAATCCTTAATTCTTGAATGAAACAGTTCCCCACAGCTGTGGATTCTTTCAAGTCAGCTATGACAAAATTTTTATCACTAGGTGGTATGTTGATTTATTCATTTTTTGGAAAATCATTTGGCAACTTGGAGCTGATTCTACGTTTCAGAATGGCAGCCAAGGTTACTTTGCTTTGATAGTGCAAAGAACAAACAAATCAGCAGCATGCACAGACAGGTCTTTGTCTCCCAAAGCACATTGGTATGGAACACGAGATCCTTGCCCTGCCCAGAGCACTGGTTCTGGGGCTGGAGGCATGTGTGCCTTGAAGCAAGAAGGGCCAGTAGTGAAGGCATTGACATAGGTCCTGAGAAAGCAGGATTCATTTCTTAATTATCCATTAAAAGCTCCATGTGCCTCTTTGGAAAACCCTGTTCTTATGTTGATGAATCTAGCTCTAAGCCTAGATGTTACCTGCTAAGCCTTCCCACTCAGATAAGCATCTTTTCCTGCATAGCAAAATGTGATATAAAAAGCTGCTATTAAGGATGAGTTCAGAAGCTAAAATGTTTTCCCACAATTGCTGTGTCTTTCCCTCTGTTAACTCATTTTCATTTCACATAAATCCTGTTTTCTAAGCTACAGTCAGTGCTCACAGGCTGCAGATCAGTGACCAGACTCTGTCTCTGTTGGCTTTTGAGGAAAATTTTCTCCTGAATGGAAGCACCTCCAGAAGAGAAAGGCAGCAATTGATACCAACAGATTTTCATTCAAATTTCTGGTTTTTAGCTAGCTAAAGCTAGCTTTCACTTAGCTTTTTTTTTTTTTTTCCTATTTCTTTTTCCAGCCCCCTCTCCTTCTCGCTTCCACCTAGAAGTGAAATTAGATTTGTTCTACTCATCTGCAGAAGTTGTATGCTATAGACCAGTAGGTTCCAAGTCCCAAGCACAGAAAGGGAAAGCACAAAAAATCCTGACATGCTGTTCAGGAAACCACCCCGCATGTCCCGTTGTCCCCCCAGTTCAACCTTACTCACCACCCACTGTTGCTAATGTAATCACATTTAGTTGTGAACCCATGCATGGTACGTGGTATGTCAGCACATCAGGAAGGGTTAGCTGGCCATGGAGAAACCTGACGTACCTGACATCAGTGTCAGGTTGTCAGACACGGCGTCACCTATCCTATCGCTACTGGAGTGCAGCAGGACTAAGGATGTGCAGCAGTCGGCTGCTTCCACATTTCACCACTGAGACTGCCCACTCTGCCCAAGGAAGATATCACGTCCAAGTCAGGAAGTCAGGCTCCCCAGGATGCCCCTGTAGCCAAGGAAGGCACTTCAGAGGGTGAGGCTTAACCTAGGCGATGTATTTCACCATCTGGAGGATGTCCTTTACTGAGAGGTGAAGGAGGTGCCCAGGCTCAATGCTCTGCAGAGCGAGCGCCCTTGTCAGGCACAGAAGCACGGCTGCCTCCTCAGTGCCCATGAGAACTCTGCAAATACTGGGAATTTTCACTTAGAAGGTGAACCAAAAGTCACAGGTAGGAAAAAGATGGTTAAAAAGAAAATAAATATATATCACTTATTAATGAAAACAGAAAAGCATTTTGTATCGTGTTCTGAATTAGAAAGCAAGATTTAGATGCCAAAATTTCGAACTAAGATTTTCTTTTTTTTAAATGAAAATATTTCTATAAGGTAATGTCTCCACTTGAGATTTTGAAATCTCTAGAAAATAACCCATCTTAGCAATAACAAAACAAAACCAGAATTCAGCTCAAATTCACAAACTACATTTTTTAGTCACTTAAACTAGTCATCTGAAAAAAAAAATTGCACTCTGTTCTGTTCAGATGCACTAACCAAAAAAAGCCTTTGAGAATGGAAATGGCATTGTTCCCAAAATGCTAGAAGCCCGATGCTTTATTAGGCTTACTGATAATAGAGGCAAGCAGCAATGTGCTGCTGGAAACGTTTCTTTCTCTAGCGTCCCGCTCCTCGCATCCGAACGCTCTGTGGGAAAATCTCGCGCTAAGCTCTCGCTGAGACCTTGTCCCTGTGAGGTGGGTAAAGCGTAAGGCTGCCCGACCGCCTCAGGTGATGTTTCCTACCCTGCCTGCTGTGTGGATAAGCCCGTGCCCTGTCCGTGGCACTGGGCTTTGGGGCGGTTGTGCTGCTGTGGGAGGGCGCAGGCCTGGGCCCCGCACCCGACGGGCTCGGGGCGCGCCGCCCGCCAGCAGGGCCCAGCAGCCACAAGGCCCTGCCATGCAGTGCTTAGCACGGGCGTGCCGTCTGTCCTGACCTCAGTCACGGCAGTTCTGGGGCTGCTTCTTGCACCCCCAAGCATGTCAGTGCACTAGTGGGCAGCACACGCCTTTCCTGGTAGTGCCAGAGTAAAACCCTCCTCGCTCTCTTCACGGTGAGACCTTTCCGTTCATCACCCTCAGTCCCAGCAGTGGCCGTGCTCGCTGGTTCCCAGCGCCCTGGGCTTCGCCGGGCCCGGGCGCTGTGTTCCCCCTGCCGCGTGAGGTGCTGGGCTGTCACCACGCTGCCTGCTGGCCTCAACGGGTCTCTGCACAGTTCCCTTCCACGGCAGGGCCCGGGCAGGAACAGGAGGCAGAAAAAGGGCTGAGGGTTACGAATTTGGCCTGAAGAGAGAGGCAGGGTCTGGTTTTGCTCAAGGCCATCCCCTCTGTCCTGGTCTGCAGGGTCTGAGGGACCAGCTCACCCAGTAACACGGGATCCGTGTGGTTAAAGAATTATGTCCATGGAAATGTCCTGTGTGTTCTTAAAACTGAGCTGTCCGTAACTGCTTTGATTACAAAGTCACAAGATTCCTGTCAGAAAAAAAACAAGAACCACAAAACGTAAAAGAAAAATATATTCAGAGCCTTTTGGGGGGACATAGCTTGTTTTTTAAAGGATTGCTCCCTTGCATATTTTTTTTTTTCATTTGAATACCAAATACAAACTTCTTTCTTTCCTCATTTGGTGCTAATGAGAGAAGTGGGGTTCTCCGGACAGCGTGGGGTGGCGTGCTGTCTCTCCAGGGACACCTGGGGTGGCTGGGGGCAGAACATTTCTGCTTTGGCCTCAGCTTCCCTTTGCTATGGTACAATGAGCATTTCTTCCTTCCCTCCTCGTTTCCTTTACTCAGGACTACCTATAGGCACCCTGACCACTCTCCTCCATCAGCAGCATGCTACAAAGTGCCCCATCTGCTTCCTGGGAGGGATTGCCTTTAGCTACACGTACGTGTGTAACAATGTCCTTAGCACAACAAAGTCCAGCTCTCAGTGACACCTTTGGGCTCTGTAGCACAAATGATTTCATGCAACATAAAAGCAAATATATCAACCCAACAAATTGTTCAATTCTCAGACTACATGTTGTCAGATGAGGATTTATGTTATTTTTTTTCCCCACTGAAAGGTTATCAATCATGCAGCTTTACTGCTGTATCTGGCTTGTGGGATTAGTCGGGATCTATTCATCTTGCAGCTTTTCCTTGTCTCGAGGAGAGGAGTTACCTGCAGAGGTGATGCACGCTCAGTCTTGACCAGGCAAGATGCCCCATTTTATCTCATGCCAGGCTGCGGAAGCTCTCATGTTTGTCAAAAACAATAGCCTCCAGAAATGACAGGTTGTGATAAAGGTGTGTTCCCGCAAACACAGCTTTTCAGGGAAGAACAGAAATCAGTGAAAAATAAACCCTGCTCTGCAAACACAGGCACCTTCCTGCCGCTTGCAGCCAGCCCCAGGACGCATCGCAAGCTGCCTGGCCTCGCACCAGAGCTGTTCTCCATCCCACAGGCTGTGGGTATTTTCTTACAATTTTGCTGTGTCTCCATCTGCATAATCCCTTTTCATGAACCGAAGTCCATTTGGCTGCACTGCACTGCTGTCAAAATAACGTCACCGTATCAGCAAGGTGAGTGTCAGGACAGTTCCCCTATCTGCCAGCATGTACAGATACGGTATTTTGAGTAATTTCTAAATAGGTCACAGGTTTTTGTCAGACAAAAGCAGAGTTAGCTATTGTTATCTTGTCTGTTTTTACATAAATCTGACAGGCTGATTACGAGAAACCCCCATTACCTATGTGACATTCACGGTGCAGCTGCAAATGTATGTCAGAGCTGTCACTGGCAGCCTTTCTTCCAGGATTTTGTAGTGTTGTAAAAATACAGAGGACCTTGCTCCTGGCTGAATCCTAACCTGCTGTATGGACTTGTCACCTGGGATCAAACCTGTCCCTTCCTTTCCTTTTCTCCTCTTCCTCCCACCTGGTTTTCACAAACAGCAATTGAATGGAAAGACTTCTCAGCTTGTTGTTAGTCAACACATTATTAAATGTCTGGCAGCCTTGATGTGGGTTGTTCTCCCTGCATGGCCATTCCTCCTGGGACTGATCAGAAGCTCTGCCAGAGTGATCCCCTGTCAGAAAGCACCGCTGCAGTGAAATAAAAGTACCGGTTTTAATGACTTTTTGGATAAGGGAAGAATAAAAAATCTTCTGGCCATGCTGAACACCTGTTTTTAACCTGCCATATTTGTTTGTTTGCTTGTTTGTTTTTAAGCAAAGGGATCAAATAAATAAGGAGTGTAAGTTTTAAATGGGTGTCAGGAAAACATGACTGTCTGCAGCCTTCCATTGGTAAGTGAGCTTGCAGCGGCACGATGACCCAGGGCTCAGGAGTGGTCCTGCTCTCACATTCCACTGCTTTTGGTTTTCTTGGTAGGGGATGGGTGACCCTCTCTTACCATTCACCAGGGAAAACCCCACTTCTGGGCCCATCCTCACTGATCTAAACTGCTCCATCATACAATGGCATGGGTTGGAAGGGACTTTAAAGATCACCTAACTCCAACCCCTGCCATAGGCAGGGATGCCACCCACTAGCTCAGGTTGGCCAAGGCCCCATCCAGCCTGGCCTTGAACACCTCCAGGGATGGGGCATCTACAACTCTTGGCAACCTGTTCCAGTGCCTCGCTACACTTACAGTGAATAATTTTCTCCTAATGTCTAATCTAAACCTATCCCTTTTTAGTTTAAGACCATTCCCCCTCCAGGCTTGTTGAAGGGCGGAGTGCTAAGACATGTACCTCTGCAGGGCTTGGAACAAAGGGATCGTACAGTGTAAGTGCAGTTATTCAGTAATAGCTATTTATTGGTTTTCAGTGAGAATGTATGGGATAAAATTGCAGAGAACTGCTGTTCTGTGCCTGGTCTAGAGTTGGTAGTAGACTGTATACTTCTGAAGTTCTTCAGCAAAACAATTGTAGAGCAAAATTTAAGAAGTCATAAACTTTAAAAAACTATGTATATGCATAGGTGTGTGTATAGGTATGTTTGTGTATGCACACATATCATAGCCTGCTACTGCTGAAGAAATATAAAACATCAATCCAACTAGTAGGAGCCATGGACCTGCAAGCCCTGCCAGCACCCCTTAGAACTGCTGTACAGGTGTGTGTCCATCCAAAAGAGGGTAAAACAAAACAGAAATTTCTTACAGACAAGGTGGAATACATTTGTTATCCATCTTATTTTACTGTTTCCAAGTGTGTTGCTGTATTTTTTGTAAATGATTTATATTATGAAAATTTATTCTGGTTATACTTGCAGATCTAGTCTTTCTCACCTCCCAAATTGCTGCTTTACCACCAGGAGAGAAGTGCTGTGATTGGGGTAAACATATCGCTACTTGATGAACAATTTTATTCTGTTGAGAAATAGATCATGAAAACAACAGTTCATATCACTCTTATGAGTCTCTTTCTCCCTACTTTTTTTTCTCCTTTGGGCCAAGAAGTTATTAATTCTCAGACCTTCTAAAATAAAAGGCATTCTCAGAATATTAGAAATTACTCAGAGCTGTTGTTTAAGTGTGTGACTTTTTTGACTTTTACATCAATGAGAGTGTTATCCAATTCCAAATCATTTTCATTAAAAACACGTAAATTTTTTTTTCCACATTACCTGGTCTTCAGAAGAATGGTGAACTCCAGTGCAGTGATAGAAAACAATAGGTACAATTTTAAAAGTAAGTGATGGTGGCTTTTTAAGTTGCTGTGGGCACTGTGGCTCCAGTTAATCAATTAAAGTAAACCTCACAGTAGAAAATGCAATATTTTCGGTTATTCTGAATTTAAAATTGACAAGAGTGAATACAAAGGAGCTCTGTTGATAAGTGAACATGCTGTTGAGTCCAGCTGTGTCAGTGCAGAGCCAGGTCTTGCTGCACAGGTACCTCCCAAAAGAGACCTGCACCCATGGAGCAGAGCTACACTTTGCCAGTAAGTTGCCTGCAAACAAGTTCAGCTGAGCCACGCTAACAGTGGTGGTTTTCAGAGTTCACTTGCATTTGGAATACATCAATCACTTCCTTACACCTACCTTTCTTTGACTACTCAGGAATTTGCCATTATCAGAGTTTAAAGGGGAACAAAGAGCAAGTTTATATTATCTGTGACTTAAAAACAAGTTAGAGCAGGGAGGCCACCCACTAGATCAGGTTGGCCAAAGCCTCATCCAACCTGTCTTTAAGCGCCTCCAGGGATGGGGCATCCACAGCTTCTCTGGGCCTCACCACCCTCTGAACGAAGAATTTCCTCCTAATGTCTAATCTAAATATATGCTTTTTTAGTTTAAGACTTTCCCCCTTGTCTTATCATTATCTACCTGAGTAAAGAGTCTTTCTGTATCCTTTTATAATACCCCTTCAAGTACTGAAAGGCCACAGAGTTTATGCTTGCCTTATAACACACAGTGGGTATGCTCTACCCCCTGCCCCCAAATTTAGTCCCCATTCATTACCCAAAGAAGCAAAATTATTTATCTGAGTTCATCTTTTTCATTAACCTGCAGGCTAGTTCGGTGTTTCCAGTCCATAACACGTGATGCTTATGCTGTGGTTGCAAGACATATTCTGAAATTGCTTTCTGTAGATGTTTTGTTTGTTTGTTTGTTTGTTTTGTTTTGTTTTGTTTTAACACTGGAAACAGAATCATTTCATCACACTGCTTCTAATTTCATAAGCTGATTCCTCCATATCTCCAGTGTTGCCAGAAAAATTGTGAACTTGGGGAAAACCCAGTGGCAGCTACGTATGTGCATTTCCATGGCTCGGTCCCCACGGGATCCTAGACTGTCAGGTTTCTTTGTGTGGATCCCACCAATGTGAGTTCTCTGGAGAGTGGTTTTACAGGAGAATACAGAGAAATAGTTCCCTCCCTTCTCTTGGTATTGCTTAGTGCAGTATGCAGCTGATGTCATATGAAAGGGGGGAATAGAGTACACCAATGGGTCACACCAATCCCCCTGGGGAGACGATTGTAGCGGCAGACACAGGAGAAAAAATCTTGGAGGCCACCAGCACTCCTGGCTGCTGCCACAGCAGGGCGGGGAGGACGGCAACGTGCTCGTTTGCAGACAGACCGTCACAGCATGGAGGTGTCAGGAGTGGTTGGATCCCTTTTGTTTTGCAGTGTTTGCTTTAGGTGGGGAGAAAGTCCTTTGAAAAGTGCCTTTGAAAGTGCCCTTAAAGAGTTTGTGTGACCCTGCATTGACTCAGGAGCCAGAAGCAGGGCGCAGGACAGCAGTATCAGTGCTGCACCAAAACCAGGGACCTGGCCCACCAGATCTTGCCTGGACCAAGAGCAGAAGCGGGGATCCATCTCAGCTAAATGAGAGCACTAGCAGACCTGCCAGGGATGGATATCTAGTCTAACTTTTGTTTGCTTTTGTCTTAGATTTGAGACAATTGGGTAATTCCTGAGCAAAGAGCAATGTTTTATGTATATATACACAAGGCAAGCATTTAGATTCAAACTGCTTTATATAAAGAGCAAATGTATTTTGGTAATACTCCTGGACACATCCTGGACACATCCTTTTCTGTCTAGTAACTGTAGGTAATTATTAATACGGGTGTGTATGTCTGTGTGGGCTCAGGAAGTTTCACAGGTGGAATGGTTCCAGCTGTCCCCAGCTCATCTCTTGACCCCTTGTCTCATGGCCGAGTACTTCTTGAATGTAAACTGAATTATAATTGCAGATGGAAAATTCTATTAGTATTCATAATTTCCAAAGCAGCTATTTCATTTATAGGCATTGTCTTAAGAGAATAAATGCATTTTTTTTCCTGTTTTATGGGGCAATGACATTCTAAACCAGAAACTTGCAAGGCAGTTGAAAGAAGTGGCTAAGGACAAGCTACAGGAAAATTCCTTTAACACCCCTTGTCAGTATTGATGTATTCACAGTACGCGAGTATTTCTGGAAATCCATTTCTCCATGTAAAAAGGAAACTTCTGTGTGCAAAGGAACAGCCAGATCTCAAAGTGAACAACTGAAGATCTGAATCTGGAAACTATCAACTGAAGTCGTATTTTTTGACTCGGAGACAGCGGACTAGGCTCTTAGGTTGCATTTTTCAGTATTGTTGACATTTGCTACAACAAGTGTCCACAATTCCAGTGGACCTTGCCTCTGGTGGATAGGTGGTGATTGCTAGGGGCTGAGAGAAGGGGAGCCCCTTCCCTGAGTCCTCCCTGGTGCAGAACCAACATCCTCCATGGGGGGAGTGGGGATACTTTTCCAGCTTGGTCCTCACAGGCAAATCCAGGCAGCAGCCAGTGACACCAACACGATCGAGTGTGGGCTATCACCCCCTTGAAGCAGGGGGAGGCAGAAGCAGCCAGAGGTCCCTTTTCACAACACCTCTGTGACAGTGATACCGTGCCAAAACTGGCGTGTCAGAAAACACGGGGTGGCAGGACATCCTTACAGTGACTGAGCTTTCCCAGGGCAGGCACAAAGCACGGGGTATTTTCTGTTAAAATTCTGCTCAGTCTTCAAATGGGAGCTAAACACAGCTGAAGTGAAGCAGCTGAAAGCTTTCACAGTTTTCTGCGAAGAGGTGTGAGCTTCCCCCGCGCTCTGCAGGCACTCGACATGTATTTTTAGCTGATTCTGTAACAAGGGTGCATGTGGGGAGACATTCATGAAAACAAAAAAAAAGTCTGTGGAAACTTGATTGTGACCCTAAGAGAGGATTTATTTATCATGAGAATCAATAATTTTGATATTTTTTTTTTTGGTCAAGCATCAAGAGCTACAGTATCTATTGAGCCCATTGAGTATTAATATTTATGAAAAAAGAATTTAAAAGAAAATGAGAACATTCCATGGATAATTTAGATTAGATACAGAAATGACTAGTTTTATTTGCTTTAATAGAGAGATCTAATTTCACTGCTACATAATATTTAATATTGTTTCTCCCTGCCTTGATTTTTTTAGCTTTCCATAGTACTGAAAAAGAAATAAGGGAGGAAAAAGAGACAAAGAAATGCAAAGTAAACCAAAAATAAGAGTGTTCAATCAGGCAAGAAAAAAAGCTATCATCTAAAATCCCATGAATAAGGTCAAGCAAAATGAATCATATCTTTTTCATTCAAGAAATGAATTTTGCTTCAGGCATTAAAATGCAGTCTTAAAATGTTTGAGACATACTTACTATTCTTCTTGCTAAAACTCTTCCATTTTTGTCTGATCTGATTGCAATTCCAGAGCACATGTATTATTAACAGAGCTTTTCTTTGTAACTCAACCTGTTCTTTAATCTACTTACAGAGCAAAGAGACTGGATAGCCCCTATCTGATGCCTACAGATAAGGACACACGATGAGGCTCCAGAAAGGGCTCATGCAAGCAACTAAAAACTCTTTGTTCCTGGAGGTTATTGAGACTCAGCTGGCCAGTGCCCTGAGCAGCCTGGTATGAATGCAGCGTTGGTCTTACTTTGGGCAAGAGCTTAGGCTAGGGACATCCTGGGGTCCTTTCCAACCTGAACAAGTGTTAGTCTGTGATTCTACAACTACAGAAGAGTACTTTAACTACTATATCTTTGGTTAGATACATGATTTTCCTTACCAGAAAGAAACACCAAAACATTAATTAATTACAGACTACCAAAAAAAAAAAAAATAAAAAATAAAAAGCAAACAAACAACCAAAAACCAACCAACCAAACAGAAAACAAACCTCACCCACTTCCCAGCTGTCCCTTAAATAGATGCTTCAGTACTTTTTTTTTTTTTTTTAATGAAAAAAATAAATACCCCCATTTTTGCTCCGGTGCCATACTGGGCTGTTTGCAGGGTTCTGTGACCCATCTCAGCAGAGCAGGCAGCATCACACAGCGACCCTGCATGAGGACTCCCCTGGCATCCTGCCTTCTGGTGCTTGTGTGGACACAACTTGTACGAGGGCTATCAGATTAGAAGTGAGGGTAGAAAGCCAGATATCTGCTGGGTGCCCTTACTTTGTGGTCATGCACAGCAGGGAGAGGACAAGTTGCCTCCCCTAAAGGTTTTATTTATAATAACTGATCACCCCAATACGCTGCCTGGGGAGCTGCTCCCAGAAGGTGAGCTAAAGCCGTCCCAGCTCACTTCAAAGCTTCCACGCCATGGCAGATCCACCATGGGCCTGGGGAATGCTGTTCTGCTTTTTATCACTTTGCACCAAAGGAGCCTGCATCTTATTTCTGGGATGAATTCACGAAGTACCAGGCTCCAGCTGCTGAGCTTTGGGATGCCTATTTTGCCAGACTGCTCCCTGTCAGAGCTCTCCAGTGACCTTCTTGCGCGTGTCCATCCAGGTTACGGTAGATAGAGGTTAAGAAGTGATCTCCCAGTGTCATGTCACTGTCTTGGTTTTGCCCCAGGTTTCTGTCTGGGGTTTCAGATATCTGAAAGTGCATATTCTTCTGCATTTGAAAAAACAGGGATTATTATAATTTTCCCTGCTGAATGCCTCAGTCACTGAATGCTCTGGTAGCTCCACGTAACAGTGTACAAGAAGAGCTTTTTTCCATGTGAAACTTCACAAGGGTCACTCACAGAGCTCTGCCCCTCTCTGTCCCCAGCAGCATCTCCTCAGCTGCGAGCCACCACGCTGCACTGCACCCAAGGGGGCCGCTCTGGAGCTGACCCTGAAAACACGAACTCTCCTTCTGATTCAATGACAGTGAAGTGAATAGAAGTGCAATTCATCATATATATCAGATTTATCTTATTTGTCATGCTTTTGACAGCATTCCTTGCTTAAATGCTCTTTCAGAGTACCAGATGTTAATGCGACAGAAAATAATCTCTGTCAGTGCTCGTCTCCCTTTACTTCTTCAGTGGGACACAGCTGATCCATCACAGAGTCTGACTTGGCTGCGAAAGTGACTTCTGGCTCTCTAGCCTCAGCCACAGAATAATTCACTCTGCAGGGAGAGTGGCCTGAATCTGCTGGACCCATCCTGTGGTACGCAGGACAAACCGCACCGAGGCCAGGGTCAGCTGGGGTGAGGTTAGACAGTGCAGGACATGGGAACAGCCTCCCCTGAGCACCTGAAATGGCCGAATGGCTTTGGTGATCGGTCACTCCAGCAGCTTCAGCGCAGAACCTGCTCCCACAGTGCGTGGCTGCGGCTGCAATCAGGCTGGCTCACCGTGTTGGCGGCCTTGTCCCCTCTGCTCCCCAGCTCACAGCCGTTGTGCACCCTTCTGTTTTCCCAGCTGGTTCAGGGGCACGTCATTTAAACCCCCAAATCCACTAACGAATAACAACAACAACAAAGCCAAGAGAAAACAGATGCAGAGCACATCAAGGCAGCCGTGTGTGCCCACAGCAGGCCCCCAGCATGGGCCCCTGCCCACCGGAGAGCGCAGGGGCGGCAGGGCGGCACTGCTTCCAGGGGTGGTGCACGGCCTCAGCAGCGCGCAGTGCCTGGGCTGGCTTCCCTTCCATCTCGACAGCGCGGCAGGAGGGAGGTGGATGGCAGGACGTCTGTCTGTCTGCCAACAGTTCGGCCTTGCTGCTAAACGCCCGTGTCGGCCCTGCTCTCGGGAGGCGGCGTGGCTGCCGCAGGTCCCACGCTGTCGGCTCTCTGGCGCTGTGCAAGCCCACGGCTCCTCAGAGGAGGCCGACACTCAGCGTTCGTTTGTCGTTTCAGCCTTTCCAGGCACCGTCTGAACTGCTTGCGTGGGTGGATTTTTCACTCCAGGAAGACTGATGCTCTTTTCCTTTATTACATAATCCTTTCAGTAATAACACATCTCTGGGTAGCACCACACCAGCTAATTAGTTTTTTTAGCAACATTGTACCGAGTTTTATTTGCAAACAAGCAAACAGAAGTACGGCAGTGACTGGCAGGAGCAGAAGGGAAGTGAGAAAGGGGGAAAACACTGAACTGAGGAAATGGATGTCTGCTGCTGAGCCACGGAGACGGGACTCAGCAGCTCGGCTCGCGGGACCACGTTTGTTCCTTGTCCCCAGCTGAGCATCCCATGCTCAGTGTGACGGGGGGTATGTGCCATCCCCTGCTGTTCTGCAAGGGCTTTTCCTGCCCAGTGCCTTGAAAACCTGCCATAAGTGCTTGCAGAGGGAACTTCCACAGCAGGGAGGGACCCAGAGTGGGGAGATGATGTCCCAGCAGATGTGGTGGTTCCTCAGAGCAGTTCAGCATGCAGAGGCTGCGGGACTGGCAGGTCTTGGCTGAGCCAGACACAGGAACAAAAACAGGCATGTGAAAATGGTGAAAAAGGAGGGATGGAGGAAAGAACAGATATTGCTCTGGAAGACCCGGTGTTAAATGCAAGGCCACTGTCTGCTACTGCACCGCCATGGGAGTCTCTGAGGAGCTGCTTGTCAGCGTTCATAGCAAGAAGGCTCTTCGTCAGCAGTCAGGGTTTGTTAGTCCTGGGATTGTGCATGCAGGGACGAGGGGCAGTTGGGCTCACTGCAATCCTGGAAGGAAAAAGAGAAGAAAACAGCCTGGGACTGAGGAAAATCCAACATTTTCAAGAAAGCCCAGTCAAGTCAAGGAAATGCTTTGGGAAGTTGACTTTCTGTGGAGGTGCGTGAGTTTGCTGCAAGGAAATAGCTGTAAGAGACGCCAGAAATCCTTAGGCATGAAGGCAGGCTTTTTAGGCAGGCATGGGTTACGGCTCTATGGCATTTCTGCTCTTGCTTGCTCTTCTGTCCCAGAAACACTTATAACAGTTTGAACGGCCTACCTTTCCTTTAGCAGTCATCAACAAAAATCAAGGTGAAGGAAGATTTTTATTTTTTTTTAATCTTCTATCTCCTCCTACTTGAGCATAATGCAATAGATTTTAATCAAAACCACTTTGGGATTTTTTTCTCAGTGTGGTTGCTTCTGCTCTTTTTGGTAAGCTGGGAAGGAAACTTTGCTGTGTGCAAGTACAGCTCCCAGTAATACACTTCATTTCCAATGGAAGATGATCCTTGTGACTGAAAATAGTTTAGGAAGAACCTTCCCTAAGGAAAACAGAACTTAATAACAGAGAAAACCAAACAGTGGAGTCCTTCTTTGTTCTCGAGCAGAAACGCTTTTAAAGTGCCCAGCAGTTCGTGCCAGCGGGGCAGGCTCCCCCGGCTCCACCATCGCCCTTCCATAGGGTGGGCGCTCAGCAGCGGCTGGGCCGGCAGCGCTGCGAGGGGCAGCGGCGTGGGGTGGCCCCTGCCCCCCAGCCCAGGGCAGGCTCTCGTCATCGAGTGTGGGCTTAAAAAGTGCCCTCCTCCCTCAACCTGCTAGCAGCTTTCATTTGTGTCCGTTCATTTAAAGAGAGCCTAACTGCTCTTCTGTTTCCCGGGAAGTCCTGAGCCTGAACATAATGCCATTTGTCAACTTTCTAGCTTTCACTGGAAATTCTTGCACCAGGGTTTTGCCATAACAAGTCCACATAGAAAAGTTATATATTTTTCCAATACAACCCTGAAACTTTCTGTCTTCAATGTATACCATGAACAGTACACATTTTTAACCATTTAATAGGAATTTTAAATGCAAATTCTGTGTTTCCAGTTCCTAAACAAACATTTCTTCTTTCTGTAGATGTGATTTAGCTGTTTGCTCTGTCAGATTTCATTTCGACTACAATGCATACTTTATGTGGATATTTCTTCCTTTAGTCATATTTTTAAAATAAAAATCATCCACATGAACAAGACCAAAAACCTTTATAGCCATTCAGAAGAAGAATTTCCAGTGTTATTCTCATGCTTTATATCTTTTAATTTATTTTCAGAATGTTCTTAGTGTAATTATTTTCTTTGGAGATAAGTGGTGATCTTGCGAGAAAAACAGAAGTGGGGAGAGGGAAAAATCCTCCCTTTGTTTGCTGCCTGCCCCTTCTCTCCCCGTGAGACAAGCTGCCCGTCTCTCTGCTCAAAGGTGTATGGCTCAAATGAGCTGGAAAACAGCTCAATCTGCTTGAGTGAGGCTTCACCGACAGGAACGAGCTCTCAGCGGGTGCATGCGGGTATTACTGGTCCCTGCAGCATCTCCCCTTCAGCTAGACAGCAAGAGGTCAAGGCAAATTAGAGGCCCAGCGCAGCGGAGAGCGCAGCTCGAGCACGCTCTGCTGCCGCTGGAGCTCGGCGCTGCGGGCATGCAGGGACACAACTTTGAGCTCCAGGCTGGGAGCCAGTGTTTGCCAGGCACTGAGCGTGCCTGGTGTACGTAGGCAGCCAGTGTGTCGATTTTACCCCAGCCTTTTCATACCTGAAGAGGTGTGGGCTGTACAAAAAACAGGCCAGAGGTGCTTCTGCAGAAACAGACAGCCTAGTCAGAGGGGAGCACGGGTCTGGCACGGAGATGCAGTACTAAAAATTGGGGAAGAAAGAAAATAAGAAAAACTCCTTTTTTTTCTGGTTCTGAATGTTTCTCCGTCCTCCACAGGCAGTGCTGCCAGAGCTGTGTGTGAGGACAGGATCAGGAAGGAGACCAGCAGTGATCTGTCATGGGCATAGGGGTGGGAGAGGGGGCACTGTGTTGCAGTTCTGTAGGACAACGTCTTTTGGGAGGAGTAGGGAAGGAAAGGAAGGGGAATCAGAGAGAAGCTGACTTCCCACCTGTTAGTGCAGTAGCAAAGAGCTCTGCCTGGTGGCCCAAATACATACCTGTGGAACTGGGACAATTTGGGTGGGAAGGGACTGCTGGAGGTCTGCATCCAAGCATCTGCTCAGGGCAGTTTGGGTGTAATTTGGGTGTCTCTTAATTGGCAGAGTTAGTGCAGTACCTAGTAGGCAGATATCCCTTTATCTCTGTTTGCAATGCCCACACAGCCTGGGCTACACCTGCAGAGCAGTGGGTGTGTTTTGTTCCTTTCAGGCAGTGTGAGAAGGGACATCCTCCTCCGTCATCCTCAGCCCTCCCACCTTGCAAAACTCCCCCCCCCAGCTCCCTGGCTCAGCTGGGACAGCGCCGAGTTCTCACCTGTGTGACCACAACCCGTGTCCCGATCCTGCAGGGCACAGCAGCTTTCTGCTCGGCAGGGAGCTCACACTGGGTGCTGTGCAGACATCGATAGGCTCAGCCTCCAAGAGTGTGTCCTTGCTGGGTGCACGTTGCAGCTGGGTTGGGATAAGTTGTTCTCAGTTTCTCACCCTGAGAACATTGTGGTGGTGCCATGCCCATCGAGCACGCAGAGAAATTACAACTTATACATACATACAAGGGAAAAGCAATTGCATTTCTTCATCCAGGGATTCCCAGCATTGCTGTATTACATCAGTTGTACTGCACTCCAGTCCCTGCCACCCAATCATTAGATTACAAAGATAAAACAAAACCCACAAATAGTTAGCATTCTCAGAGTTGTAAAGAGTGTAAATATATTGAATGGAAAATACTGTAGATAATGCATCGCTTTTTGGTTCGTTTTGTACTGAGCACGCAAAAAGAAAATGAGCAGTCCTGGTGCTGGGGCCCAGCGAAGTGCCTCTCAGCCGGAGCCCTGGTGGGACTGGGGCTGAGGGTCCCGGGGAAGGACTGATCCTGGTGACACCTCGTGTTGCTCTGGCCATTTTCAGCATGGGCGTTGGAAGAGATCTGAGCTGCTGATCCCCCCATACTGATACGCTTGGACTGAGCTTGTCACCGCTATTTATCACTGAAAACACTTTTTGTGCAAGCGCCATGACAGGTATATTTATTATTTCATCTCCTCAGCCTTTGGGTTTTCTTCTTGCAGTGCTCTCCGATCATTTACTGCTCTCTCAGAAGTGAGCACCTGGGAAGTTCAGCAGATTAAAGAAACGTGTCCTCATTATGAGTGAGATCCATGGAGAAGAAGGCAAAGATGCAGGCAGAGGAAGAAGCTTTTGTACAGCACTCAGGACAGCTCGTTTTCAATACACTGTTAAACTGCTAATGCATAGCTGTCAGAAAATATAAGAGGCTTTCAGATACCTATCGATGGGCTAAGTTTCAAAAAAGTTCAGCCACAGAAGACAAAGATGTAGCTGGAGTCAAAATTCAGAGGGAAAAGCAGCTGCATTTCACCCCGAGCATCCCGGCTTGCCCACTGCCCAGCACCAAGGTCCCGGTGAAGCCCCGCAGGCCCAGCGTCTCCAAGCACCTGAGGGACGTCCTCCGAGAGGACGGGCTCTGGAGGAGGCCCCGGGGCCTGCAGAGGGGGCGAGGGCTGAGGTGGGCAGTCCTGCACCCGCACACACAGTGCGTGCTGGGGGCTGCCTGGCGTGGGACTGATTGCCTGTCTTTACCCGATCTCCCTGTTTAGCCAGTAAACCTTTTCTTTACACACACACACAGACACCAACACCCTGGGGTGGCAGCAGGCCCTCGCTGCCCTGGGTAGTGGCACATGCAGCCCGGGCAGTCGTGGCACGGCGCTGGGACTTCCCGGGGAGGAAACGCAAAGGCCACCCTAATAAAGCTTGATTTTGGAGTAGCTAGGTGTTCCCTGGAGGTGCTGAAGTGCCAGCAGTGGCAGTTGCAAGGCTAGCTGCAATTAGGTAAGAAAGACACTGTGCTGGGTTGGAGGTGCTTGGCACTGTTCGCAGCTCAACAGTTTTAAACTGCTCTGGAGCCTGTAAAGCCAGCATCTCCCTTTTTTCCCCCCTGCTTGGAGCCTGTTCCCCTGTCATGTTAAAGTTATCTAAATACTTTTCTTTCTTGTCATGGGATTACCACTTGAGGCAAGATGTGTGCAAGGATCGCTATTTTCTCTCTCTCTAACCCTGTCTGCCCGTGACCATGCTTGAAGCAGCTGTGGCTGCTGGAGCACTCGGTGTTGCTCCCTGCCCGGGGCCCCTGCTCGTACTTCTAGGATATCCACAAGCCACACAGGCACAGAAAAAGGGGTTGTGTGTGCAAAGTAAGGCGCTCGCTGAGCTCTGCTCCTCAGCTGAGTCACCAGCAGGTCTTGTTTGCCCCTCGACCTCACCTTGCTGCGCAGTTTCTCACCATGCA
This sequence comes from Anser cygnoides, assembly GCF_040182565.1. Taxonomy (NCBI): domain Eukaryota; kingdom Metazoa; phylum Chordata; class Aves; order Anseriformes; family Anatidae; genus Anser; species Anser cygnoides. The sequence continues at coordinate 66,279,854 of NC_089877.1, forward strand.
AGCACCGTTTGTCTTAAAAGAGGAACTCCTCTCCTGGGCAGAAAATCCGAACAGGAAGAATGATGTTCTGAATCACCGCTGGTCGTTTTGTACAGGATCCTCAGACATGGGTTATACTGAAAGGTTGCTCCTTTATACTGAACACACGTTCAAAGATTTGGATTAATAATTCAGAACACATTTCTCAACTACATAGCATATGCTCAAACATTTCTTGGTGGAATATATTCCTGCATTTATGGATCAGTTTTTTGCCTTTTAAGCCTAATATATTTGTAAATGAATGCTGATTGGTTTTCCTGCAGTCTGTTTCAAACAGATTATAGGACTTTATGAAACTGTAGAAAATAATAACAAATACTATGAGAAAAAATATATTTGAGATTACTTCATGTGAACCATTTATTTGTTTATTTTTAAAGTGGCTTGCTTTAAACTAAGAAAATGAAAATATAAACTTGTAGAAAATCTGTGAAATATTATGGGTGAGAGGGGAGTTAAGCCCTCATGGAAGATGACATCTCCTCACACTTTAGTGGAACTCCATCCCACTACACAGTCTGGCATTACTATCTAACCAAAAGTGTTTCCAGATATAAAATTTAACTGAGAAATTGATTGTTATGAATGAGATTATAATCTCTGCAAGTTGAACAAGATTGATATTAACTTAGGTGATTTTTAGGGGCATGGGGGATTTAGGTATTCACTTAAATATATGACAAAAATATTAAAGATAAAAACTAATATCCTGTTTTATTTTAATGAGACAACCTCTTTTTATTAGTCCTTTGAAAGTTACTCTTCAAATAGTTACAAAACTTTGAGTTTTTAAATTTTATTTTCACGTCTTCTCCACCTTTCCCAAAGCCAAGAACATTAAGTATTTTATTCCACTACTGTACTCAGCAAATACACGCACATTTTGCATCTAATTCTTTTGAAATATATTTTAAACTTTAATGCTTTACAAAAAGCAACCAGAAAAGGAGTAAGATTTATCTCCTATTAATGCTTTCCAACCAATCACATAGTTTATTGTTTAGTCAACATTCTTGTGTATTTTTCTTGCACAGATGTAATCAATTATATTTTAAGTTTCCACCCATGATCAAATAAATTATTCTTCTGAACTTTGACACATCTTCTGAAAAATGACATGTCTAGACATCCTGCTCCCAAAGAGGCACAGATCTGCAAATCTCTTTTCTGTGTGTGGCCCTTACCTGCCACAGCTGCTGCTGGAAATTTATTTTCAGTGATGAAAACGCAGTATTCCCCATTGGCTTGCATGACTAAAGACAAATTTCACTTCTTTGCTATTATAGCCGTACTCCTTTATACTGTAGAAACTTTCTCCTTTGTCACTACTATTCCAGTTTTAATGATGACACGTCCTCCAGGCAAGGTGACTCACCACGTGTGGGGAGAGATGTGGGTGTGGAGAACTGGTTGAAGAAGTCCTGATGCGCTGGCATTTCCTAAGTGAGGCTACTTTGCCTCCCCCCTTGCTTGAGAATACAAGAAGACGGCAGTGCTGCAGAGCCCCACTGTTGGATAAGACGCCCTTTGGTGAGCAGAAGACCTGCTTTCACAGGCAAGGGCTGTGGGCATGTGAATGCTTTTCCTGCAGGGGCATGCGGCGTGCCTCGAGTGCCTGCAGACATAACCATCACAGGCCTCCTCCAGCCAGCCAGCAGAGTGTTAGGGGGCTGCTGCCATACGGCTCTTCTGGATGCTCCTCGGTCCTTCTTGTGCGTGCGGCTGACTGCGCCGCGCGTGCCAGCTGGCAGAGCCGCGCTGTGCCCCGTGGCCAGAAGGCTACAGCCTGCCTGGGCAGGGCTGCGCCTCCTGCAACTGCAGCGCAACTCTCAGTCATGTCATCTTATTCAGTGCGTATTAAATTAACATAATTTAAATGCCAAACGCTTCTGTCTGTGGCAGCAGCTTTTTATGTGCATAGGAACAAAGGAATGTAGGGCTCTAAAGAATTTGGGTTACCAATTCCAGTGCTCTGGGGTTGCAGCAATTTGTTCCTTTTTATGAATTCATTGAGCTTAGAAGTGGAGATGTTTGTACCCACTGCTCCGCTTGGAAGGCTGTTCATGACTTTGCCAGGTTTAATGTTTAAGAACTTTCTTCTAATGTCAACACCACACTTTTCAAAAATATATTTATTCATGGCCATTTTATCATCATTTATTCTTATGCCAAAGTTATTTTTAGAATAAATGACGTTTTGTACCTCCCTGATATTTTCCCATTCACGTGTTTGTAGAGAGCAATCGCATCCTTTTCAGCCTTCACTTCTTTAGGCTAAAGAAGCCAGCCTCATTAGGCTCCTCATGTAAAGGCAATCTCTGTTCCCTGAGGAGCGCCTCCCTATGCAGGCTTCAGCCTGAATACATCTTTGTTCTCATCGTTTCATATGGCAGCCTCACCAGTACTGCGAACACCTACCAGCCCTTCTCTGAATGATCATTGCATATAACCCTAACTCAGGATTTCTACCTAGCTTTCCCACACTGTCTTTTGCCTATTTCTCTTCCATTTTGGTCAGCGTTCATGTTTTCCATCCCTGTTACATCTGGGCAGGTCCTCCGTGCCCAGTTCTGCACCTTCCAGCCCCTCCTGTCCCAATATCTGTCACTCACTTCCCCCTCTCCTTTCTTTATCTTCTCAGATTCCCACTACAGCTCAGCCATCATTACTAGTGCCGGGTCTCTTGTATCATCATCTTCTTCCTAAACTCTGCCAGGAATCATTATATAGATAGCAACTTGCACATCTGCTTGAGGGTGGTGCCCACCTTACAGCTTTTGTCACTATTTCCTCTCAACACTGACTTAAAGACAGTAAATATTCAAATTATTGTCGTTAGCAGTGAAATGAATTTGAGTGTGGGTATGAAAACATCCCTCAAGTAAATCACGAGTCTACCTGCTGCTTCCTTGCACAGGAGCTCTTCTGTCCCTGCAGTAGCCTTGTTACTGTGTGCTGTAGTTTTCCCTTTTCCACTCTACATTTTTTGTCAAATTCAGATTTGACATGTAGCAAAATCTGAAATCTCTAAATCCTTTGTGAGCACGGAAATCCTGTTTTCCCACCTGCGAGAACGATCCCATTTCTGGATGCCCGGAGCCAGGCAGAAGCTGCCCGCAGGCTGCACCCTCCAGCACCCACGCTGCAGCCGCTCCCCTGCGCGGCGGTCGGTCGGGGCAGAGCTCCTGCAGCCCCTTCCCCCCGGCAGCTCCCGTGCTCAGCTCGCTCTGTTGCAGGAGGCAGTGTCTGTTTAATGTGCAGAACCACAGTATTTTAATTAAGTGTCTTTCGCCCCTGCTGCCATTTGATTATCTACAGTTATTGGAGACTTGGGTTGTTTGGCTGCCTCTGAAGTGAGAAGGAGCAAGAGAGTCAGCTTTGAGCCGTTTGCTGAGAAAAACAACACTTGAGATTGATGCTTGGTGAGCTCAGAACTTCTGAGGGAGTCGATGCCAACCTTGGAGGAACACTCTCCATCTTCTTTTCACTACTCAGCCTTTGTGCTGTGGTACTCTGACCCTGGGCAGAACTGGAATTTAAAACTGCTCCATATTTTTCATCTGAGAGCTCAGCAGTCGCTTTTTTGACCTGCAACAACACTGACCACAAGAGTCTTCTTTCCCTTGAAGAAAAGAAAAGGCACTGGAGAAACCTTTGGCTTCAAAACAGGACCAATATTATTAATTTTTCCTACCAACTGACATCTTTCAATTATCTGCAGCCTTTACTGAACAATATTCTTTCCACCTGTTGGCATTTCTTATCACTTCGGTGTCATGGTTAGGAGAAATTCCTCTACTGCCTACAGGCAAAAACTCAGTTTATTGATCAAGACAAACATATTTATTTAGAAGGCAAGTGCACAGAAAGAAAATTACTATTGGGTCTCATAGCTCTGGTACCTCTTCTTAAAAATGCCAGAAACTGAACGTGGGACCCAGGGGCTCCCAGGGGAGCTGGGGGAGCGGTGCTGCTCCTCGAGGCAGAGACCCCAGCCAGGGCACAGCCCCTGAAGATTTTTTCAAATACAGTGGATCATGATAAGTACAAAATAAAACCTGTTTCAATTATAAAGCAAAATATCATCATATTTTTTAAGTGAAACACATGGCTTAACGTGAAATAAAAACAGACTTTTGAGAGGAAACATGCTGAGTAATACTCGTGAACAGAACACGAGAAGATTCTGCTAGCAGTACATAACAAAGGAAGATTATTTTTGGTGAAAAATATTTTTATGTTCCTTTACTCATCTCTCTGTTTGTAATTTGAACAGTAGGATCAAAGGTTACTCTTTATAGTATGTATTCACACAAAATAAACTGAGTGGGTGGGGTTTTGTTACAACGACCCATGAGCACTTTATTTCAGCTAGATTACCCCCTTTCAGCTGGGCTTTCATTAGCCAGATTGACTTCTGCCCCGTCCTTTTGTAAACCTCTGTATCAGCTGTGACAAGTGGTTATAGGTAGAGGCCCTTATCCAGGGGCTTTTGAGTTTTTCCGCTGGTGGGATCTTGGCAGCGGTGGCAGGTTACACAGGTAACCTCGACCGTCTTGTTGTGTATGGTCATTGCCTGCATTTTACAGGCCATTTTAGGTTCTCCTTGACATCAACAAGCTTTGACTTTTGTCTTCAGCAGAGCTGGTGCAGGCCCTAAACCCTGTAAGATCTTGGTTCCGTTGAAGTGACTGAGAGTTAATGCTGGCAGAGCCGGGATTTCATGCTGTGTCTATATGAACAAGGCCAAGATTTCACATCCCACAGTGAACAGGGCTTTGAAGATCGGGATTTTTACAAGCATTGCTATCTGGGCAGGTTGCTGCACGTGATTTCCCTCTTCTTCCCAGGTAAAATAATTTCTCAGCAACTACAGAAATCCCTGAGTGAACAACATGGGAAATGGAAGCAATGCTAAGAGGCATCAGGAAACTACCACGGAAGCATGCACACCTGGTGAGTGATGTCTGTCTCTGGGGACAGTGACAGATGCGGCTGATGTTACAGTTGTTTTTTTTAAGTTGATTTCAAACACTCATATGAATTGATAAGGGTGCAGTTACCCTAAGGCTGAACTTATTAAGAACAACATGATGAATCACTTTATTCAGTGTGACCTGACCTGACATAAACCATGAGTATTTTGTACATTTCTTTTTTTTTTTTTTTTATGCTGTTCAAAAAATATTGCTTGTTTGATCTAAATAGTTTGTAGGTAGATCAAAAACTGGTGGAATGGGTGGACCTGCAGGGTGGTGATCCCTGTTGTGCAGTCCAGTTGGAGGCCAGTAAATAGTGGAGTACCCCAGGGGTAAATACCAGGTCCAGCTCTGATTAACACCATCATTAACAATCTGGACAATGGGACAGAGAGAACCTCAGCAAGTCTGTAGATAAAACAAAACTCGGGGGAGCAGCTGGCATGCCAGAGGGTTGGGCTGCCATCCAGAGGGACCTCGACAGGCTGGAGAAATGGTCTGATAGGAGCCGATGAAGTTCAACAGGGAGAACTGCAAGGTCCTGCCACTGGCGAGGAACAGCCCCAGGCATCTGTACGCACTGGGGGCCACCCAGCTGGAAAGCAGCTCTGCAGAGAAGGAGCTGGGCGTCCTGCCGGGCACCAAGCTGACCGTGACCAGCAGCGTGCCCTGGGAGCAAAGGCGGCAGCAGGCAGGGTCTGGGCAGCAGGAGCAGGGAGGGGACACTGCCCCATTTATTTCATTCAAATTCAATCTGAAGACAGGAAGACTTTTTTTTTTTTTTTTTTTTTTTTTTTTTCCTTGAGATCGACCAAGTACAACTCAGAGATTGACCAAAAGTTTTTGAAGTGGGAGGAGTCCTCATTTCAAAAGCTCACAATGGGGCACAAATCCTTATTTTTTGTGGTTTGAGAAGTATGCTGACAGCCATAATCTTTCAAATAATAGTGTTCTTTAAATGCTCTCCAAAACAAATTACAAATGCAATGGTCAGGTGAATTAAATAGTGGAATTCATATCATCTGCAGAGCGGGCCCATGAGTTATTACCTTAACCTGTTCCCTAGAAAGAACGTGAATTTGTCATTCTGCTTAGTTTACATATCTGTATAGGTCTAGAGAAATCCTATCTGTCTAGTTACATTTACTCGCAGATATCCAAAATACATCATGTTTCATTCCCCAGTGCCTTAGACTGCACTTGTGAAAAGTCCTTTGCCTTCCTTTTTGAATGCACCTACAGCACTGCTTAAAATAAATAAATAAATAAGCCAACACATAAATTATCTGAATTGTTCCATCTGCCGTATAGTTCTCGTGCTGAACTGCGGAAACCTGATACAGAAGTGCAGTAACGAGAGCGGAGTAGGCAATGTCAGAGTGTCATTGAATTACTGGAGCATTGCTGACTATCGTGCATTGCACAGCACCTCTGTTGTTCAAAGGTGAGAGATATCTTTATCTTCTGTTCCTGCATGCCATTAATATCTGAAATTCACCCTGAAGCCATCACAGTTTAGCACACTTGTTATCAGGTTAACAATGGATTAGATGATGCTTTTGGATGCTTTTAGATGATGTAAACTGTGAAGAGGACACCCTTGTCCCCGGTCAGAAAGTTCATCTTCTTTTGTCACATCATATGTTAAATAATGGCACGGGCAATTACTTACTCTCATAGTTGACTGGATTTGGTATTTCAGAAGCTACAATAGAATGGATTTTGTTCTGCTGACCCCAGAGTTTTCAATTCTGTATTTAACTGTCAACACCTCACAGAGTATAGCAACATTTGAAAAATTAATTGAAGTTCAGTCCTTCTATTTATTTTCTGCATTTAGAAACCTGAAATAATCACTTTCCTGGAGGCCTGGAGAGACAGGATTTTTGTTTGTATTCAGTTTGTCTGCACCTGAACGCTAGTTTCACTGGTCTCCCGTGGGAAATAGGTCACACTGGATGGAGTTCACCCCTGTGAGGCAGAACTGCAAAGACTTGGGCTTTTCGCCTGAATGTGAGTGAAGTGTTGTGCCTGCTCCGGCTTGCATCAGCTCCCGCAGTAAAGGCTTTCTAATGTTATGGACAATTAATCGTGTGAACTTCATTCACCACAGCTGCATGGTCATCAGCATAATTTGAACAGATAAGTGAACAAGTGTTTAACGTCATTAACATAGAAAAAGACCCATTACTAGGATGAACTCTGTGTGCCACACATCACTGCATGGCACACTGCAGGCATTTAGTCTGGTACTTCCAGTCTGACACAAAAGGAATTTGGCCAAGACACTAGACTTAACGAGCTTCATTGATGAAAAGTGCCAAGACAGCTTTAGTGGCTTCAGTTAATCAAGAGTCTTAACTTTTGATTAACTGAAGGGAAATAAAACCATCCCTCAAATTTTAAGGTTTTTACATGCATATTATTATCCATCACCATTTCTGTCCTTATGGAGACAATGTGCTGCCAGTTAAATTATCAAAACAATTTATTAGCAATTATATATAGTTCAAACATTTTCAGTTGTTTTCAGGATGGTAACCCCTAAACATTTTTAGCCAAGCTGGATGTACCAGAGAAATTTCACATACATACCTGACACTATGATTTTATTAACTTTTCCTGTCAGCTTTTGTGGATCCCAGATAAACAGTGCACGGACTCCCTCAGGGTCTGCAGTTCCCACAGCTTGAAACCCCTGGACTAGAACATTTATAACTGCTCAGGACCCTGCACACCCTGTTATTATTTTCTTTTTGAACTGGAATATTTCATTTTGAAAAGCACTTTACCATTTTACATATGTACTAATGATAATGCCCTTAATAATATAGTTTAACTTTTGGTCAGCCCTGAAGTGGTCAGGCAGTTGGATGACCTTTGTAGGTCCCTTCCAACTGAATTCTCTTCCCCTCCCCTCCTCTCTCCTCTCCTCCCTTTGTCTGGATAGAGCCCTCAGCGACTCCCCTGCAGCTCTTTTACTGGGCAAACCACCTAAGGATCCCCTGAACATGAGAAAAGAAATGGCTTGTAGACCTGATGGAATTAGACTCCCCCTAATAGTGGAACACTACGCATTTTGTCCAAATACCTTTAGTGCACCCCATTCACCAAGACTGAGCATCAAGCTCATTTTCATTTGTATTCTTGCTCCTTTTTTTCTTCAACTTGCATCTTCAGTAAGAGGAACAAAGAGCATTTGGCATTGCCTTACCCCAGCAAAGAAGGGACGGGTCTGAGCTTCCTGATGCAAAAGCGGAACCCAGGTGTCTCAGACCAGTGCTCGACAGCTGCATGATGTGAGAAGGAAGAAGAGCTTCCCTCTTTCCTTCGGTTTCAGAGGGACTAGCAGCTGCCACTGCATGTTTTCATTAGCCGGGTGCGCAAGGCATAGATTTACCTCTCTGTGAGTGCTGCAGGAGCCCTCCAAGGCAGATGTGGTACAGAGCTGGAGCACAGGGGCGCAGCAGGGCCCTGGCTGGGGCAGCTCCGGGGGGGCGGGGGGCAAGGTGCAAGGATGACCCTGGTCCTGCTGCATGTCTGCCGTGCACCATCAGACCAGGCTGCAGGGGCTGAACGTGCAGGAAAACCCTGAGCAAGCAACTGAGCGGGCTCACATCTCAGAGAAAGCCTGTCTGCCTGGAATTTGTGCTTTAAAAATGAGTGAAATTGTCATAGAAAAAATGACTTGCTCCCCCTTTTCTATATGCTTTTACTTTGATATATTCAGCAACAACAAAACAGAATTACTGCACTTTACTTACAAACAGGAGTGAGATAATTTTCCTCTGAGTCTGAAACCGAGTCTCTAAAGAAACTGTTAAAAGAGGAATCAGCAGGACATAACAAAGGTTTTCAGACTGAAGAGGGAAGCCATCCCTCCTAGGAATAGGATGGATTTAAGAAATGTATGAATATCTTCTATTAAGAAGGAATATAAATTCTATAACCAGCTTATTGGATTTATATTTGAACACAAAAATCAATGACTTAATACAGAAAATGCATGGGCTCAGGCCTGTTTAGTCATCCCAAAAGACCCACTGTCCCCTCAGTGGGGAATGAAGATATTACAGAAGAGAGACATTGCAGTCCCAAAAGCAAAGGGGGGATTAGAAAAAATCTTTCCCTGCGATGACTTGAAGTCCTTGAGGAAACTTTTTGCTGCATGTGCTGTGTGGAACAGACCCCGCGAGCAGGTTGTGGGGCTGCTGCTGGTGAGCGCAATGGCCAGGCTTCCCGAAGGCCGCCCGGCCCGGGATGCAGACAGCTGATGTTTAAACAAAATCAGCCTTGCTCCCAGTATGGTTCGTTGCTGGGCATCACAGCCAATTTATTAAATATCTCAGTGTTCAGAAACGTTCAGTGTTGAATGCTCTTCGCACCTGCAAATTCAGACACCCGCGGGCAGGCTCACACTGGCACTGGTGCACAAGGGGAACCTGCGCATCGTACGTGGGGTGGCCGCGCGCCGCCCTGACCTGTGTCCCCATGCCAGCCTTCACAGGCGGGGCTAACTGTCTGAAACTCGCACTTGGCTTGTTATAAAGGAAAGGTCATTAGTAATAAAAAGAAAATAAACAAATAAGATTTACCATACAAGAAATGAAAATTCTTAATATATTAAATTGAAAAAGCAGAGCTCGTCAGAAGGAAATTCTGGTGTTCCAAGGTCTGCTTTCATTCCGAAAGGAATAGAAAGCCAGTAGATAAAATGTAACACACACAATTTAAGAAATCAATTTAAAGTGGCACAACTAAAAATGCTAATTAGGAAAGAAACACTTCAACATCTGAAATGAAATGTCCAAATAAACGTCAGTGTGAATGGAAATATTTCTGTTTGTTCCATCACTTTCAAATCAATATTGTCCTACACAGAAAAAACTCATTCCAATTAAACCACATTTTCCATTGAGGACAAACTTGTGCCTTCATTCTGCTCGGCTGCTTCCACACCCTCACCATTTGTTCTTCCCTGGGGCAGCCCCCCTGGGCCATGCTTCTGCTCGTGCTTCTCCCTAGTGCTCCCCCGTGCCGGGTGCTGGCGGAGCCCTCAGCCCCCAGCAAGCAGCACGGGCCCGGGGCAGCTGCGGGCAGGAGAGGAGCAGCCCAGCAAGATTTCAGTGCTCAAATTGTCCGACTTGCAGTAGAGCTCTGAAAAGTAGCTTGTTTTCTGCGGATTCCTAAGGAAATGGGCACTCTGCAGAAGTGTCTGACCTGCGGGAAACACCACGTTCCAGTATTTCAAAATGGAAATATTTGGGGAGCTTAGCTCTGTTTTTATTTATTTATTTATTATTATTTATTTATTTTAATTTTCATTTCATTCAGATGGCAAAGCCTGTACAACTGCGTGAATCTGGGTGTCTGTGTTCATGTTGGAGTGTGCGGGCATATGTCACGCCTATAATCAGGTGTATCACAGGTATCAGGCTGCTTTGCCCAGGCATCTCCTCGGGGCTGGCGTGGCTCCCTGCCCTTTGAACCACTGCAGCCGTCAGCAGCTGCACAGCCTCAGACACAGATGGATTTGGTGTTTGGTCTTCTGGACTGTGGTTGGAGCAGAAGAGCCTAAATATTTCAGGAGCTGCGTGTTGATGGAGCTGAGCTTTGGGGAGAGTTTCAAAACGAATTTAATCTTGTCCGATGGAGGGATGGGAGCAGGCTGCGCTACTTACAGTGCTGTTTGGAAGTTGGCTTCCCCGAGCTGCCTCAGCTCTGCCTGCAGTTTGACCCTCTTAAGAGCTCGTTGTTTATGAAGACAAACAGGCAAGGGGTTACTGCACACACATTTTCCACCTGACAAGAACTGTTGCTGCGGATTAAGGAAAAAAGAAAAATCACTTCCTTTTGTTTTGCCAGGGAATTCAAATGCTTTAAGATTTAGTGTAACACAGGATCTCTTTAAGCGGTAATTGTTCTTTGTTTCAGACTACATCAATTTACAACTGGAACACTATGACTGTTACTGAAAATGCTTTGTAAATTTATTTACAGGCTGCTGGAAAGTGAAGAAGCACACAGACTGCATTTTAAATACAAATTGCTTCAAGGTACAATTTGCTCAAATTGCTGTAATGTGCATTATGAATTTAATTTTAGTACATTTTTGCTATATAATAACCTGATTTGAAAGTATAAATGCAAATTAAATAACCTATAATTGTTACGTGATGCAATGTTTCATAAATATTTACTATGGGCGTCTTGTTATCAATTCAACTAGTCCTTTTACTGTGTATACGGTAATAAAGGCAAGGTCATCTCTTACTTGTGTGTATTAAACTTGTACTCCGCAGCATCCGATTGTTCTTCAGCTCGTCTGTCTATAAAGAGATAATCACGGCAGCATCTGAGCGCCTCGCAGTCTTTAATGCGTTTATCTTTCTCTCCGAGATAGGGAATGCTTCTATCGCCATTACACTTACTGGGAACTGAGGCCCGGGCAGGCGGTATTTAAGATCATTTAGGTGTCCGGCTGCTGCTGGAATCAATGGCAGTTCAGCACTAAAACGGCCACGAGGAGCCGTGTCCAAGTACCTGTGCTCGGATGAACGAGAGGCGGGCAGCATCACACGGCCATCGATCTCGCCCGCAGCGGGACACCGGGGGGGCCTCCGGTGCCGCGCTCCAGCTGCATGGGGCGGCTCCGTGTGCCCCACGGGCAGCGCTGGGCGCGGGGAGCGCCAGCACCGAGCCCCCCCGCGTGCGGTCTGGGCCAAAGGCAGGGCACCTGCCGCTGGTGCGCACGGGGCAGGCCCAGCTCCACGGCTGCAGCAGCTTTTGCTTGTGAAAATCCCTCCACACAAGGAAAATTAACCTCAGGGATCACACGGGATGATACCGCCTTAGCCAAGTTCCCACATATGCTTCTCTCTTTCAAGAAATATTTTCTTGAAAGCAAAAACTTTAGCATTATAACACTTTTTATACTGAAGAGAAGTTACCTGGCCAGCACGGGTTACCTGCTGTCAGGGACAGTTCCCTGTTTTCACTGCGTACGTGCCAACTTACACTTTTCACTAATTTAATGTAAAGAACGAAAGAGTATAAAGTCTTGAAAGAATCCTAAATGGAAGGTCAGCTTTGATGCTATGCCTTTTAAATGGATAAGACAACTGTGAGGGGGTGAACCTTTAACCTGTGGTTGAACAACGAAATGGAAGGAGGAAACGGTCGGTGGCTTTCCCTAAACAGGCAGCAAACGTTTCCTAACAGCTGATTTAGCAGAGGGACAGAGGGACGCTGCCTTCCTTCCCTGCGGAGGGAGGGCACGCTCACTCCTGACCTCCCAGCATTTCTGGCAAGGCTGCAGGACCACACCATATTTAAATGAAACCTATCTCACAGATGATTTTTGTAAAAAACAGCACATTTTGAAAGAAATTGTGGGTGCTTTCCTAAACTGAATGCTGACTTTTCAGAAATGACAAGTGTCATTTCTGGACGTTGTGACTGGCAGGAGCTTTCTGTCTCCAACTTGAAACACAGTCGTACCAGGCCACACATTCTCCATGACAAACCAAACCTTTTAAAACAATGCATCTTTTTTCTTATACTGTCACCCCACTACAAACCTAGGGTGGTAATTCCCCAGGCTGTGTAAAGAGAGAACAATGAAGCCCACTGATTAGATTAACACCATGAACAAAAAGCCCCATGAAGCTACTTCCAGCTGCTGCTCGTGCCTTTGTCAGCCAGCAACCCTTTGCTTTGCCTGCTGAGAAACAGAATTATCTCTGCCGAAGGCACCACAGCTCAGAGGCGAAGCCGGGGGTCTCTCTCACCCACCACCCCCAGGAGCTGAGCGCCCGCTGCCCGGCCACGATGGGCCCCAGCAGCAGGCACGCAGCGTCCAGTGTGTGGGACCCCAGGCAACGTGCGCTGTGACGAGTGCTTTAATAGGGCTAATTGCAACAGGAACAATGGGGTAGCTGATGGCAGCACAACCAGTGCCAGCGGCACCTGGGCTGTCCAGGCACGGCTGGCCCCACGGCGTGAGCAGTACCAGGAGGGAGGCAGCCCAGTTTCCTTTGCTCAGGTAACATTTATGCTCACGTAACCTGAAGCAGAAGTTGTCCAGGAGTGTCTGGATGTAAAAAACCCCCCCCTTCTTGCCAGCAGAAAGTCAAGGTGCAAAGCAAGGCCAAATGAAGTCATGCTGGGTCTCAGGCGCACAGGCCAGTAAATAGGCATTGCTGCCCAAAACCTCCAGCTGCACAAGCCTACTGCGTGGCCTTCCTCATGCCAGCTATAGCATTTTATTGTGAGTGTTTAATTTAAAGAGGCCACCTACAGAAATGTGACGTCCATTCAATCGAATTATTGCAGCAGGTGTTAAATGCTGCCTAGAAGATTTAGCCAGTGTTTCAGCATAGAAAAAAAATGAAAAAATATCAAAGGCTATAAGTCTCTGTTCTGTGTCTACCATGGGCAAAATGTATCTTTAAGTAATTCAAAGACATGCAAGGATAATTAATGACATAACTTTTTGCAATTTTGGTTTAGAGGGTTGTGCTTTTCCTCACCATAAACAAAAATGTGAAAGTTGGAGGCTGAGCTTTCCTGCCGCAGACAGCCCTTCTGTAGGAAGCGGAGAAGAATCAGAAGTGAGGGTACGCATTCAAATGGCAGCTGATGGTCTCCTCGGCAGCAGAGGGGACAACCACTGCACATGAAGGCACAGCTGGTCCCCCAGTGCCCCACTGGGCTCTGCAGGGGCACCGCGCTGGGCTGGCAGCCCCACTGCTCTGCGGGGCGTGCCAGAGTCTGGATGCTGCTGGCTTTGGGTTCAGCTGATGCTGGATGCTGATGCTTTGGGTTCAGCATCTAAAGATTCAAGAAGCTCCCCAGGACAAGAGTTATTCCATATGTGACCTGGCTAGTTCAGAAAAACTGCATTTCTGTATCTCATTTAATGTCTTGCTCCATTTATGCCTGCCCTCCAGAGGAGGAACCTCTAATGCATTTGCCCCCTCCACTCTCTTTTTTTTTTTTTTTTTTTCCCCCTTTTTTAGTGTATAACCTGGAAATTTATTTAAAGATACACTTTGCACTTTGGAAGTTTTGAAACCCTGACCTCTTCCAGCTGTAACTCATCAGTCCTCTTAGTCATTCCTCAAGAAACTGAGGCTTTTTTGTTGTTATTGTTGATTTTGCCTTTTTTTTTTTTCTCCAGTGGATTTCCTGCTATTTGGCAAAATTGCTTTAAAGTACTAAGAACGTGGGCATTTGAACATGCCCAAAGTATATTGTATTGAATGATTCATTGAACAATTTCTCTTCCAAAACACAAAGAACCATGAATTCATCTCTAATAACCCCACTTATTGTCCACTGCTGGACAACGGAGGTTTTGTTGGTAGGAGGTGCCCCACAGAGGCATCAGTCCACAGCTTTGATTGCTGAGGGTCTGGGTCTCCCTGCTTGAATATCTCCAGCAGCCCCCTGGCCGTGGGGCTGGGCACCCTGCTCGGGGGGCCCTGCTGGGGCTGGGGGGCACAGGGGCATCCAGAGGTGCTCCAGCCCCAGCCATGTGTGATGCTGTCAGCATGGGCGCCACTTCAATGCTTGGATCCTTCAGTACAGACCTCCATCCCTAGTAGCCCAGATGAGTAATTTTCCTGGTAAAGTATCATAAGTTTAGGATTAAATTAAATTCCCAGAAAATAGCATGAAACCATATAGAATAATATAATATGTACATAGAGTATATGATAGACCTTTCTTATAAGTGGGCCATGGTCCAGTATAATCTTAAAAATAGTTTTAACAACATACCAAACATGATAAATTTGCATCCACACAGGATATCTTACCCTGAAGCCCACTGTAATATGCGATTTTTCCTTCTATTTCTGCTTTTGTTCTTAATATGTTTTCTTTTGTATTGTTACAATTCCTTCTTCTAGAGTTTTCTGTGGTTTGGTTTTGTTTTTCCTGGTTTATTTATTCATTTTTTCTTTTTTTTTTTTTTAAATGCTAGCAGTTCCAGTTGTACAGCAGTGCTGTCATAACCATGCTGGATCCTTGTGCTTTTGCTGAAATGGTGTACTCTTGCATGTCCCTTCTACATGTTAATTAAGATTTTGCAGCCTTCATTCAGGCAGTTACCTGTTCTCACTTTTGGTCTCTTCTTTCACAGAGAAAAGAACTTTTTTTTTTAATTCTAACTACACAGGTGGCAGTTATATTAAGGTTTAAGTTCGCAGTTGAGGGAAAAAATTGCCAAATGTTGTAAAGGTAGGAAGAGTAAGGCAGAAAAGTCAGAAGGATCAGTGGGATAATGGAAGAATTCATGATGTGCAGCCAGGATTTGAAGCGGTTCATCGAGAGGACAAGGAAGCAGAGGAAAAAAGCCTTCAGTTATCCTTGGTAGTGTGGCTTCACCTGAAGGTCATGGGAAAGACTTGGGGGCTCTACTGTTATTTCTGGAGTGGAATTTGGTTCTAGTTTAAACAAGGAACATAGAAGTAACATGGCTGATAAAAAGCAAAACCAGAACAGATTTAATGACCGAAGGGCCCTGTCCAGTCATTATGCAATGAGTGCCAGAGAATTTCTCCTAGTAAATGCTACGCACTACCTATAAGAACACTCATTTCAGAGGGTGAACCCTGAAGAAAAAAAAAAAGCTGAAGGCTTAAACTCCTCCCCGTGAAAGCCCTTCCTGTCATTGCTAGCCATGTTGTGCATCCCCTTATAATTTCTACATCATGTTCAAGTCTCAAGAAAACTCTTCTCCTCATTTAAAAGCAGGCTTTTGAGACATAAAGACATGGTGGCAGCCCTTTTCTGAACTCTTTCTTGCTTGTTGGCCTTTTTTACAGTTTAATATCAATGCAGAATTGACCTTATTAGTACTGCTTCTGATAGTAAGATTCCCCTCTACTCTTTTCTGTTTATTATTCTAACAAGAGGGGAGGCCATATGTCATGCTGGGATCACTAAATGATGTCCAATCAAGCCGTGATTACCAGGCTCCCTACCTAGTTTTATATGGCTGACTTGCCCTTGTCATTTTGCCAGAAATAATTTTGCTTTCTTCTATGTCATTGGAAAAACATTCAAGACAATTGGTCCAACATCAAGCTTCTGCAATAAAGATAGAGCTTATGTTGCACAATGATTTTGCATTTAAAATGACTACTGGCTAGATAGGTTTTTGTGCTGCTTTTAGTATATGATTTGACTATAATATTTATCATTTAATATAATTTAATACATTTAAAGATATAATAAAGTCTAAGATAAACATATTTTATGAAATTATAAAATTTCATGAAATTGATGTTTAGTGAAAATACTTTATCAGCTAAAGTTATTAAGCAAGTCTGTTACAAATACTAATGAAATTAAACAACAATAATAATTAGCAGGAGCACCTGCATCGCACCCGGCAGGTGCCCTCACTTGCCCAGGTCCCGTGCATCTTCCTGCCACCCACCAGGACCCCGCTGCCAGGCACCCAGCCTGGGTGCTGCCCGGGCAGGCCGTTCTCTTCCTGTCACTGCCAGGCAATAGCACGGGGTTTGAGAAGTCATTTCTGCATTGAGGGCACAAGAGGCCCAGTCAGAAATCTGAGCGGTAAGGTGGGGAACTGCAGATGGAAGGGCCTCTCATTTCTAAACCTGTTTTAGGAATACCATTGTAATTTCCAAATTCCAGGTTTCCTAATGAGCTTCCATTTATTTATTTCTACAGACACACATATACAGCTGCTGACTCAAGAAAACAAAGGCACCCATACTAGCCAAAGCCGTGTAGGAGCGTTCACACACAGGACAGGAGGAGAAGGAAAGCAGCAGACGTACAAAGAATGACCTGCAGCAAGCAAGCTGTCACAGCGTTTATGGGAACAGCGTGATATTTTGTACAACACGTCCCAAAGGAAGGATGAGTCTCTGAAGGCTCTATACAGGGAAAGCCCAAAGACATTCATGCACGTTAAGCTAACTAAATTAATCACAGGAACACCACTCCAAAGGGGGAAACCAAAGCATGTTGCCCTCTCTTCCACTAAGCAGAAGCAGTTCCCTGTACTTGCAATGCTGAAGATGTGCAAACATGTGCTATATATTGCTGCGGTACAGAGAGAGCAACTCAAACTCCCTGCGCAGAGGCTGGGGAGATGCTGAAAGCTGACGCAGATCCCGGCCTCATCTTTCAGATCTATGCAGCAGACCCGCGCTGTAGTGAATGTAAAACAGCGATCCCCCTTCCACAGCGCTGCCTCTGCCCAGCTCCCTTCCAGCAGGGATGCCCGTGTTGAAGCTCCGCCGCACTCACCCCGGGGTGCCTGCCTGCTCCTGGGAGCAGCTCCAGCAGCGGCAGTGCCGCGGGTGCCACAGCGCCCAGCCCCGGGGGGCTGCAGGAGGGCCCATGCCTGGTACCGCTCATCCCCGTGGGCTGAAGGCGCTGCTCAGCTGAAGGACGGCGAGCTCGCAGGCCTCGCGCTGCTGTGGGGCTCTTGGGGCTGCTTGAGGGGTGGCAGAGGGAAAACCTCAGCCCCACAACTGAGACAGCTTCTGGGGGGACCCATCGTGGTGGGGTTGGACCCCCCCCCCAGGTACCTGAGTGGGATAGCGTCTGTGACACAGGGCACGGGCGCTGCCTTCACAGGGAGCCGGGGGGATACTGAAAAGGTAAAACCAGAGTGAACCATACGTACCAGAATGGGGTATGTTCCTGGGTCCATTCTTCAAGTCCGTCCCTTGCAGCAGTTAATTAGGTGCCTTGGCACAGATCTTACACCAGGATACGTGCAGGGAAGTCATTTCTGGCTCCTGCTTTCCCTGTCCAGGCAGACGGGCTTCACACACAGCTAACAGCAGAAAGGCTCTGCTGATAATGAGCTCCTAATGAGCTTCTGGTCACCTGTGGGAGCATTTTATATTCTGCTGCTGAATGCCTGCAGCAGACACCAATCCTCAGCCCAAATTTCACTGCCTTAACCCGAGTCTTGAGCAGGATTAAAGGTAAGCATCCTGTGCAGGCTTGGAAACCTAAGCTGGAATGTGTGCTTTGCAGCCTCTCAGCACCCTGGCAGCTGGGTGTGTCCCGGGCAGAAGCAAGGGGTGATGTGATGTTAGGTAGCAGTTGGTGGAGTTTGTTTTTCAGATATTTTTTTTTAAGCTACTGCTGTTAAAAATAAATAAATAGTGAAGGGCAATGTTAGCAGCATGATTCTAATTTGTTTAATCAGATTATGTTGTTTTCATCTCTGCTGATTTCTAATTTGGATATATGAAAATGAAATTAATATTAAATTCTTGTATTTATTCAGACTTAATGAGATGACTGGAATGGCTTGCCAGACTCAGTTGTCTTTATCTGTGGCTAACCATCAGCTCCTGAAAATTGTCTTTCACTGGACTTTATAACTACCTGAAGTTCAGGAAAAAGAGCCAAAAGAACACTTTTGTTCCAGTCGTTTCAGAGTCGTGACGTCAACAATTAACAGAAACAAGCATTAAAAAAGATTTAACAGGAATAAAGAGCTGTGTTTAAAAATAAAAGCTACTACTTATTGCAACAATGAAAGAAACAATCTTGCTTTACTAAAAGCCTGGCTACAGATGACAGAAGCAGTTCAGCCTCTGGATGGATCAACTCCCCTTTTCCTTTCGGCCTCTCCTCCCAGCATCGTTCCTGTCCGTTCCCGTCTTTTGCTTCAGCAGCCCTGTGGGTGAGGAGCAGGTGGCAAGGCTCCGTCCTCCCAGAGATGTGTCCTCCCCATCGAGCTGCAGAGCCTGGCACTGCCTTGCTCCCCGTGCTGGTGCTGAGCCTTCTTCCACACCATGTATTACCATAGAATGGCCTGAATGGTTGAAAAGGACCTTAAAGATCATCCAGTTCCACCCCCCTGCTCTGGGCAGGGTTGCCAACCACTAGAGCAGGCTGCCCAGAGCCGCATCCAGCCTGGCCTTGAACGCCTCCAGGGATGGGGCATCCACAGCCTCCCTGGGCAACCTGAGTGCCTCACCACCCTCTGAGTGAAAAACTTCCTCCTAATTTCCAACCTAAATCTCCCCTGTCTTAGTTTAAAACCATTCCCCCTTATCTTATCATTATCAACACATGTAAAGAGGCGTTCCCCCTATTATTAATTCCAGGGGGCAACAGGACCTTGTTCTGCTCTGGTGTATAGCTGTTGTCTTCTTCAGCACCTTTGGCAAACTGGCACAGATCTTGAGAATGCAGAGAGAATATTAGAACTCTTTCTAATTCTTTGAAGATATAATTATCTTGAAAATGTCTTTGTGTTGTACACAAGAGTTCAGTATTTTATTTTTCTAGACCAAAACCTGAGTGTCTGGCAATGCAAAGCTATCCAGGCAGTGGAAATTCTCGATCCTGGAAGTTGGACAAAACTGAGAGAAGGGGAAAGTCATTAAAGCAGTTTGCACATTGCAAAATTAAAGTGTACCTGCTGGTAACAACTGTGTTTGTATTTGGCCAACTGCTTTAAACTAAGTGATAACCAAATTATACCTGCTTCAGGCTGTTGCAAATCCTGTTAGTAGGGGGTAGGCTGTAATGGATTAACTTACATCCCATTCTGTGTATATCATTAGAAGGTCTAGGTTCTCTGGTACTGATTTCATCTCTGCAATGCAGCCTTGAAATCAGGAGAGAAAGATGCTGGATTTTCTTTAGATGATTCACTCTGCTGCCACATTTTCTTATCTCTTGTTCTTGCATGTTTAACACTGGCAATGTACAGTCATAAACAGCAGGTTATAGCTGCAATCAAACAGATTCTTCCCACCAGAAAAAAATAAAATAAAAAATCCAAAACTTCAGGGGTTGAATTCTGTCCTCCCAGGCATGTCCTTGGCTCAATGATTTCATTGCAAATGGGCATATGGAGCCAGAGTCTGGGCTGGTACATCCAGATTTATGAGAAACACTACACATCATTCTCCAATTTCAGTCTGAGAGCTGTAGATCTTGGCACAAACCATCCTGAAGCAGAAGGTGGTGGTGAGTGACAGCTTGACAAATTTCTGTCATTGGCTGCTACAGCACATATACTTGATTTGGAGGCAGATATGTTGGTTAACTCTGGATATATTGTACCACTCTGCAGACACACTGTGGTAATTATTTTGGGTATTCAACAGACCTTTTCTTTTAAAATCACTGAGTAGTACTTTACCTGATTATCTTCATTGTGAATCCAACCTTGTCTATATGATAAGATTTCCTACTCAATCAACACATGCCTCTAACTTGTAATTATCTTTGGAAATGTTTTCATAATATGCAACCCTTAACCCTTTTTTTATATGTTGATTTATTGCCTCTGAGTTAAACCTTGATATTCAATTTCCTTGTGTTGTTATTAACATCTCCTGCTAGAGAAAATAATTTAACTAAAATTTCATGGAAAAAAATGAATCAAAACATGATATTTATATTCAGCCTTTTAATCATTTCAAACATAGAGAAGTTTTTGATTTAAAATTACAGTAATTTTATTTCAATTGTTCTTGGTATTATCCTCAGACATAATGAGGAATATCCACGTAATTAACTAACTGTCAGCTCCTTCCATGAAGTATAAATGCCTATGATATATAAAATACCAAATGCCATTTCAGATACCAGTTTTTAAAGCATTTTCATGACAGAAGAGTTAGATCAATGTCCTTTGCTTCTTGTTCAGAGTCACGAGCAGCTGCAGAGGAGTGAGGCACCAACTTCTGCCTGGCCTCCAGCAGCATGGAGTGGCCAACGCACATCGTAACCCCCGAGCTGGGGACTTTTTAATGCAGAGGAACAACCTCAGAGAAGCAGATTTATAATGCAGTGAACTCTTAAGAAGGAAACATGGCTCTGTAGGCGAACACTTACGGACCTAAAATATGCAACAGGAAGGAGCTGTCAGGAGTCTGAAGACACCAAAGGGCCTTGTTAGTCCTGACCTTCCACCCCTGTTCCTGCAACTGGGAGAAGAACATTTCCTTTATCTTATCCAAAAGATTCTACTTGGAAGTAGGCAACTGTGCTATCAGTAATATTGAGATCTGTTTGTTGTTTCTTTTTTCTTTTTTTTTTTTTCCCCTCCCATTAAATTGCCTTCTTAAAGTGGCATCCTTTGCCCATCAGCACTGCTCTGATGAGGTCTATCAGGTCAGTATCTGTCTATCCATTTATCCGTCTCCTGGGTCTGCTGTGCATTTAGGGTTTGAGTGCTGCTCTGCGTGCAGCTATTGTGAACTCAGCTGGTAGGTCTTCATAAAAAGCAAAACATGTTCAGCTCATCCAAATCTCAATCAGCTATCATCAGTGCTGCACCAGAGTGCTAAAATGGAGCCGGCTTAGGGCCCAGTACCCATCAAAGCAGATTTGGATGGATCACCCTCATTTTACCACCTACGAATCTAATAAACAAACTGTTGTTACACTTTAATGCATTATCTGTCATGATAATGAAGTTTTATTTACCATTTCCAAGAACATTTTCACTTTTAGAGATGTTATCGGAACAAGCAGATCAGCTGAATCACTAATGCTCAGTGAACGCTGCCAAGCTGCGAAGAAAAGTCTCCGCGGTGGATGCCCATGTGTTGGCATACACTGCCTCTCAAGATCCATTTTTGCTGTGCGTTTGTTGCTTTATTTATTTTCCAGTCTGCTGAAGGTTTAAAGAGGTGGCTGAAAGCTGTCCTCTTGCACGGTGTGCACGTCCTCTTCTTGTAGGACGCGCCTGGGGCCGCCCCAGGCTGGGCCCTTCCCCAGGCTGCCTGAAGCTCCCCGGCTCGTACAGCAGCTCCGCCTGTCACCTGCTGGGATGTGCTTTCCCTGTCCATCTCTCTTCCTCCACCAGTATTTCTGTACTCTTTTCCCAGTCCCAGCCTCCTCCTACATTTGCTCCACCTCCTTTTGAAACAAGCCCTCCAGGTTTGTGTTTATACAGCACCTGGCATGACGAAGCTTCCCCTGGACAACCTCCAGATGGTACTGCAATGCAAGTGTATGGTCATAACTGGTTATACCCAAAACAGCCACAGTAACGTTCAACAATTTATCCTAAGACACAGTTTACTCATCTTCTTCTTCTTCCTAATAATCTGCTGATGCACTGATCCATAAAACTTATGAGAAATATTTATAAAGGTGATAGCCTTGACATGGAGAATTAAATCATAATGCAAGAATGTGCCAATTTAGTGGCATATGAAGTTCAAGTAATAAAAATAAATAAATAAATAAAAAACTCCACAGAAACAGATGAAGAACTGTCACAGCTGAGAAAAACAAGCCTCTGAGAAAGAATTAGAGCTACAGATTTCCCATATATGACAAAGACAGAAAGAGGATCAATTTTTGTCAGGTGACAGGTAAGCATGAAGTGAGTGGTAAGCACCATGTTATAACATCTTATACATGAGCAACTCTTACTGAAACAGCTGTTGCTTAGGAAGAGAGAAGTGCCTCTGTTGTAGCTGAGAAAATAAATGGTGAAGCAGCAAAAACAATGCACAAGAGAAAAATCAATTGGGGGGGGGGGGCATAAGATATTTTAAGGATGTGTTTGCTGGGAAGAGATAGGCATAGCAAAGCACCAGTCTCTTATTCACGATGGGGCTGTGCTCTCCTACCATCTTTAATCACACAGACCTTCTGCTGTGGTAAACATGACTCATTCTGGTAGTGCTGTAGCAGAACAGCTTTTGCACAGAGATTTTTACCAAAACAGAGGCAGGAGGCTGACAGACTTAAAAGAGAGCAATGCAGTAGCCACTGATGGCAGTGATTCACAGTGGCCTTCAGCATATCTTTTGTACTGACTCCTCTAAGTTCTTCTGTAGCTGCCATATTCTCTCAGGCTTCCTCAGTTTTAAAGTTTTTTTTTGTTTGTTTGTTTGTTTTAATAAGATTTGTACATGCAACAGACCAGAGAGTCCAAAACATGCTGTAACTCCCGTGAAAATAAAGAATTTGGACTGATTACGTATTTGAGAAAAGTACACGTTTCCACCAAGAGGCCGCCCATCAGTTACCCCCACCGTGAGGTATCAGGGAACAACGATCTCCTCGGCACAGCCAGGGATATGCTGTGTGTTTCTGATACGATGTGTGTCTGTGATGATGCAGATAAAATATGATAAAAATGATGCAGTGAATACTTCAAAGGTGGAAGCACGATTACGACAATGTTGAGGTGGGGGGGTACTGCTACAATACCTTATGTTTTCCTTGTTGAGGGGAAAAAAAAAAAAAGTAATTAAGTGATTGCATCACATCAGGGTCCACAGCTCTTCCTGCGGTGTTTGGCACCCGGTCCCCCAGCTTTGGCGCTGGTCCCATTCCCCCTTTACTGGATTGCTTCTGGCGGCTCCCGACCTAGTTCTGTAGCCCAGGGATGAAGCTGCTGCCAGCGGTGAGACCCTGCCCGACCCCCGGAGCCAAGGGGCCGCAGGCGCTGCCGCCGCGTGTCCTGCTCGGGGCAGGGGTCAGCGCTCAGCGCCGTGCTGACAGCCTCTAGGGGGTTGTTTTCTCTGACTCTTTTTTTTTTTTTTTTTTTTCCTCTTCCTTAAGTGAAAGCGTTTATACTTCATAACTGTTTTTTAACCCCAGGAATGATTTTAAAATGGGTGTGCCAGTCCCGTTCCTCTGTACAAGGGCTGGTGTAGGTGGTCCTTTAATACAAACCGCGTTACGTGTGTGACCGCTTTGGTTAAAACTGAGACATTTGACAATTCCAGGAGGCAATTTCTTATCCAGTGCCTGGCAGTCTAAAAGATGGGGACAAGCATTTTAGCTAGTTTAGAAGTGTATCATTACTAGTTAGGGATGTGAAATTTCTTGTCCTTACGTGTTCATGGAACAACAACGTGATGAAATAATTGAAAACAAGAAACTAAACCTACAGTGGTCTGCTATTTTTCACAGAATTACAGCCTGCAGAAAGCATTGTCTCTCACTTAAAAACCCATCATCATCTGTGGAAGGAAGCTGTGGAGAGCACAAGGGACCGCTTGTATAAACAGCTCTCTACATGACAATGGGGAGGTGATGAGGAGTGAAGCACACCTACAGCAGCAAACCAGGGGTGGCAACGATGCTGTGCAAACAGAAATTAGCAAATGTCAGATTTACGGTTCTCTGCTAATCCCCTCCCCTTTATATAACAGAAATTTATATTGTTTTTGTTGGCCTAATCCAACATTTGTTTTAATCACTGTCAGACTTTTAAACAATTTCAATGAGCTTTTACTAATTGCTTAGTCATCCCCTATTTTCTCCATATAACTCCATCTCAGCTGCAGATATATGCTTCTGACTCCAGGACTCTCTCCAAAATGTTAATTCATACTCTGAAATTCTGAAGCATTAAAATGTACAGAGCAGGGAGTCAACTGGGGGCAAACAGAAGCAATGGAAATTGCAGGGCAGAAGAACAGATTTTGTCCTTTTCTAATCAGCTGAAGATGTATTGTTAACAGCAAACATGAGGCAGTCTTAACGACAGAGCCTGCTATTTCAGTGTCTAGAATAAATCTTACCAACAAGTAGTGTCATCTTCAAGTTTTTGCCACCCTTTTTGCCCCAGTTTGCTATGCTCCTAGTAATGATGATTGCAGCAGGGTACCCAGGGTCTTTACAGATATTTGTTCTGGCCTATAAAGCAAGCAAAATCCAATCCTTATGTTCTCTTCACTAATTTTCCACTAGTCACTCTTGTTTTATCTCACGCATCCAGGAGTGTATTGACCCTGTTCCCTGTTTTGCCCAAGTATGTTCAGGGAATGGCACTTACATCTGTCGGAGGGCTCACAATGACGAAAGTCAGGCTTGGAGTCCTCTGGTTTTGGTACAGAATTTGGTGTCTTCCCAAAATTACAGGGAGTTTTTATCTGGCCACCTAGAAGTGCCTACAGGTTGTCTGCTAGGATGCAATTCCTGCGACTCCTGGGGGTGCCCACTTCACACCCTAAATCCCCCAGACCGGCAGGGGACAAGCGAGCTCCGCTGCAGGCGCCGACTGCCCTTCTGAGCAGCCCCGTCCCGTTCTAAATGTGCAGCCCCAAAAGCGGAGCGCTGGCAGCAGGCGTTAACCACTTACGTTACACGAAGTGAGGTGATCGGCAGGGCAAATCCGTCAGGCTGTGCGGTGGTCATCCCGCACGAAAGCCATGCCCAGAAGAGACACGTTGGATGGGTGGAAAGGATAAACCGCCTGCTGGTGGGAGGCTGCGGGACGAGCCAGCCCTGCGGCAGGCCCTGGGAGCAGCGGGAGGCAGACACGAGCAGTTTCCTCTCTAACTCTTGCCTGCGCCAATAGCGATAAATCACTGACAGAGCAAAGGTGCTGGCTGACCAGCACTTGCTTTTCTTTAGACACAGGTTAGGCGCCAGTCACGGTCTGCAGGACGTTTGTCATGGTGCTGAGCACTGTGGACTGTACTCACATGGACAGTAGTGTTAGTTTAGGAAGCCCAGGAAAGCCCAATAAATGTATTCAGGGGGTTCCTAGAAAATGCATATGCATCTGCTGGAATTATAATGATTTTTTTTTTAGAGTACTAAAAGTCACTTGACAATTTTTAGGTTTTTACCTAAGGTTTCTGAGAAAGTTTCCTACAGGAGACTTATTTGTGAATGAAATTCTTTTTCATTCAAAAGAAATCACTTCTTGGAAGATACTCTGACAGTGAACTAAGTTACTTCAAAACTTCCTAAAAATGTGCTTCAAATAGTTTTTGCATTAATGTTGCAAGTGATGAAGTAGCATATACATTCCTTTCTTTACTAGTCCCCAAGCGAAAAAAAGAAACAGGAAAAGGATAGAAAATTTGGAAGCACTCCTACCGGGGCAGCAGTGCTTCGCTTGGTTCCCTTTCATAAATGGGTCCAAATAATTATGCACCCTGTGCCTGTGTTTGACAACACTGTTCTTCCCCAGAGCTGCAAATAAATAACTATGCAAGTGTTAAAACTGGTCCCCAAGGGGTAATTTTCTGTCTCTGCCTCACATTCCTGCAGAGTATTTGCAGGCATAAGGCTGCAGCTCCCCAACTGCATCCTCTGGTCCCCAGCATCCCCATGGCCACCCCCACGGGCAGCAGACCTTGGCCTGTGTCACTGACGACCCCGCTTGGTGCCCTGGCAGGGGAAGCCGCAGACAGCCCCCCGTGCAGAGTGCCAGGCAGCAGTGTCCTCCTGGCACGGGGACGGGGCTGCAGCTGTCCCCAGAAACACACCTGTACCTCGCCCGTTTGTTCGTGTCCTGCGAGGCTGCTCCCGGATGTGCTGCTGCTGTAGAGCCCCGTGGTGGAAGCAGATTGCACATCTGCACGTCACTGCTGAACCACGGTCCGTTCCCTTCCCCACGTAACAGGGTTTGTCCACGCTGTGCTGCAGCTCGCAGGTTGTTCGTCAGACTCTCAGCGAGCCGCAGAGCGCTGCAGGAGCGTGCACATACGTGGTGATGGGCTGTAGCCTCAGGGCAGGTGGATTATCTGCAAGAATTAATACATTAAAATAACAGCTGTGATGGCAAACAAGAATGGGAGAAAGGGAAGACTTGCAATAATTTTATTTTCAGCTTGTGACTGGGGTACACTCTTACTGCCCCCATGGGACAGCCTCTGCTCTCGCTGCTCATGCTGCCCCTGCTAGAGGTGAAGGAATGCTCTCCTTGCCCAGCAGCATCAAGCAGTGTCTCTGTGCTGTCCGTGTCACCCCAAACCTTACACACCCTGCCCAGGTGCTAAAGCAACCCCTCCGTGCGCCAGCCACTGCCCCTGCACCCCCCAGGAGCCATGTCATCTGGCCTCCAAGTATGGAGCAAGAAAAGGAGTTTGGATGTTTTAATTTAGAGTAGGTGGGAGAGCTCCAGTGCTAGCAAAATAGCATTGACTTAATATTTGGGGAAAAAAAAAAAAAGAGCATACAATACTTCATGTAGAAGCTGAAAGAATCAATAATGATAATGGCAGATGGAACTTTTCTACAAATCATTCAAAGAAGAGATTATGCTGGAGAAAAGTGATAAGAACAAAAAAGAGATCCCTGAAAAGGAGAAGTTCAGTGTTTTGAGCTTTAGAGAACCCAAACGGATGTTACAGGGAAAGAAAGCTTGAAGGACATAGGGAAGTACAGTGTCAACAAGGTGCAATAGAATCCTAAGGCAAAGGATGCATTTCAAAGAACAGCAGATGCTTACCTCCAGGGATAATGATGAAAAGGTAACTATCTAAAAAACAACAACAACAAAAAACCAGGTTTCTGAACCAGAGAAAAATCCGTGAGAACAAGAGAGAAAATTACAAAGACATTGGAAGTAGTAATGTCATCGATAAGTAGAGTAATACTTGGAAACTGCAGAGAGGCAGCTGGAGACCCTATAGGTGTTAAAAACACCTGTTTGCTAAGGTGTATGTAGAAAGATGCAGTACCACCAGCACTGCCTGTAGCTTGTATAGAGGCAGGAACGGTGTGGAACAGAAAGCACGTTTGAAAGCACAGGCTTCTGCATAAGAGAAGAAACAGCCAAGGATGAGCCCAACTTCAGATCACTTTATACAATACTCGGTGATTTGCTATCAGTAACATGGTAGTGGATGATGGTGGGCTATTATTACGAACACATGCATTTACCAAAGTAAAACCATTTAATAGGAATCCCCATTTAAATCTCCAGGGAATTATGTCCAGCCCTGCTTGATGCTTTAACTGTAGCTGACCCAAACAAAAGAAGGGAAGAAGACGTGTTAGGAGTATTACGGTTTAGTGACATAATATTCCTAAAGTGTTAAATAAGCAAAAATGGACATAAATGTTTCTCAGGCTCCAATGAAGGCCTAAGTGGTTTGCTGTGTTAGTGCTTTTATGTACAGTCTCTGCAAGATGCTGCAATTCAGGCAGGCACATTACTGAGCCACGTTTGTTGCTGGCCTCTCCTGTTCACCCCCACTGGGGCTCTCCAGGCCCTGCCACACTCCATCCTTGGCTTTGCTGCATTTGGAACCTCCAAAGGAACTGTCAAATAAGGCCAAAATGAAGACTTGCATACAAAACCCCTAACCCTAGCCTAGAGACACAGCTTACTACTTTAATGCCAAATGGTCGGGTGAGACTCACGAAATGCCGTTTTCTGAGCATGCTGGCAAGCAGAGTAGCTTGCTGTCTGTTTTGCTTATCCTCCACGGACATGAAATACGTCACAGGTTCCCTGGGACTTTCTGTAGTGGTTGCTGATCATGTTTTTTTTAATACATGAATCCAATTTCTAGACAATTAGAGTTGAAAATTTTGCAATCACTACTAAATTATATTATAGACTAGTCATTCTGTCATGTGTTTCTTTTTAAAGAAAGAGAAAGAGGAGAGAAAAAGCCCTTGTTGACTGCTTTTCTATCTATCCAACTTGTCTATCAAGAGACTAATAATCTTAATATCTAGACACTTAGCAGATGTAAAAATCTTATGATTCACAAAGTAATGCAGGCATGTTAACAAAGAGCATCATGTTTTACCCAGGCACGTATTGTTTTAGATGCCACAGGTTACCCGATTTTTATGATAAAAGTCTTGCTAGTCAAAACAGGTGGGTAAAAGTAAATGAAGTTTAAAGCATTATTACATTTTCTATTCTTCTTGCATGATGAGTGTTCCAGGAGGAAAATTGAACTATCACTTCCTTACAATTTCAGGGAAAGTGGTATTGTGTAAGAATATGGTAAACTTGAATGGAAGTTAAATTGACTGTTTACCCCAGCTTTGTGTTCCCTCTGAATTTTGAACACTCTGCTCCATTCCAGTGTGAATGTAACGTCTCCCAGCCATGTTTAAAATTACATATGCATTATATTTTACAAGTAATCCATATGGAAATTGTATTTCAGAAGAAAAATGAGAACATGAGATACAATTTAACATTGATGCATAGTGAAATAAGACTATACCACATCTTTAATGGCTCCTGGCTCACTGAGTGCAGAATTAGGAATTACATTGCATTTTGCTCTCAAAGCTGCTTGAAAATTGCTTAAATCCAGAAAAGATTTTCCAAATAACGAGGAAGAAATATGGACTTTCACATTAAGATTATTCCTATTTCACTGTTATATGTCTGTGATTTACATGTCAAGCTCTGAGCAACTATTCAGTGAGCATATGTCTAAAAAATCATTTAATCTGAGTTTCTATTTTAAAGGTTTCTAGCAAACGGACTCTGGGGAACAGCCATGCATTGGCAAGGAGATTACTCGTGACCTCATACAACTTTCTACTTCTAATTGGCCTGATTCTTTTATATGAAGTAACTGGTTGAAGTGATGCAGTCATTAAAAACAGAATTGGGATCTGATGTGGCTTATAAACTAACAGATATCTTGAGGATGTATATAGAGAAAATGCTGATCCATGGGCAAAAGAGAGGAACCATCATTGGCATACATTTGCTAAGAGGACTGGTTGATGATGATTAATTGACAAGTAGCTGGCAATAAACAAAATGCAACAGCTCAAAGTGTTTAGAGGATAAAAGCATTACAATAAAATCATGAGTACTTTGAGACTTTTGGCAAACAAACTTTCATTACATGAGCAGAGAAGTCCCACGTAACTGCTAGACCAGAGAGTTAAGGTGGTTCTCTTTACTTTTTGGTTAAAGCCACACATTTAAATATGCTATTTACATAGAGCACTTTATCTTTGCATAGAGAAAATGAATGGGACACTCAAAAATCTGCATAGTGGAAGCAAGGCTCCTAGCAGCACCTTCTGCTCACAAGAGGCTGCTGCCTTCTCTGTCACTGCTTTGCTCATGGACACATGCATGCAACCCAGAGGAAAGACGAGTCAGTCTGCTTCTGGAAAAAAAATCTCTGGGGATCAATCTCAGCAAACACGTGGCTTGCTACTGCCGAAGAACATCTGTTGTGATTGCCGAGCTATATATGTGTCTGAAGATAAACTGTGTGCAGATGTAAACATATTCCCCCCATAGTGCAGTTTCAGGTAGGAATTTCAGTTCCAGGCTGAGCCCTTACAGAACTGAGCCAATGGCAAGTGAAGGCCAGACTGACAGCTCCCTCAGCTGATGCGTACCTGGTACATACATGCTTGGTTGTCCTGGTTCCAGTTAGGACAGAGTTAATGTTCCCTCATAGTAGCTGGTAGGGTGCTATGTTTTGGATTAGGATGAGAAGAGCGCTGATAACATGCTGATGTTTTAATTGTTGCAGAGCAGTGTTTACACCAGGCCAAGGACTTTTCGGCTTCTCGCTCTGTCCTGCCAGCGAGCAGGCTGGGGGTGCAGCAGGAGCTGGGAGGGGACAGACCCAGGACAGCTGACCCAAACTGGCCAAAGGGGTATTCCATACCATCTGACGTCATGCTAAACAATATATAGGGGTGGCTGGCCGGGGTGGGGGGGGCCGGCTGCTCGGGAATAGGCTGGGCATCGGTCAGCGGGTGGTGAGCAATTGCATTGTGCATCACTTGTTTTCTTACACATTATTATTGTTAATACTATTACCATTATCACTATTATTATTATTATTGTTATTATTATTTTCCTGTCTTAATAAACTGTCTTTATCTCAACTCACAGGCTTCACTTTCCCGTTTCTCTCCCCCCATCCCAGAGAGGGAGGGGGGAGGGTGAGCGAACGGCTGTGTGGTGTTTAGCTGCCAGCCGGGTTAAACCACAACATTGGTTCACAAAGAAACTGTAAGAGCTTGTTCAGCATACAACCTAAATGTTATTATAGGTGGAAGCTCTTATGTTTGTGTGTCCTTCAGTTCAGATACTCATTAAAACAGAGTAAAGATGTAGCAAAAGAAAAAAAAAAAAAAAAGCAAGGCACAAACTTTACTTCTATCTTATAATTGATGACAGGAATGAAAATCCACTGGTTTACCACAGGACAGCTACTGCCCTCACTGCAGACCTGCTGTTGTTGTCCTGTTTCTCCTCATTCTTTCCAAGATAACATCCATATCCCTGTACCTCCTGCATCCCTGAGCCGAAGAAGGGAGAAGGGGACCTTCAAGGATTTGGAAGCTCTGGGAGAAACACCTAGCCAACGGAGACATTGGTCACAGCCAGTGAGCTGCAAGTGAAAGTTCACAGTAAGTATGGACTCCTGGGAATAACATCTTGGCCAGACGGACCTTCTGTCTGACCAGCGTAACAGCTCTAATGTTTTGCATCCCCCGTGCATTTTCGCAATAACATTTTTCTCTGACCTCCAGAATGGAAGTATCAGAGTGTCTTGTGATCTTCAGTTCCTTTACCTCACAGCTCTCGGTGCCCAGCTGCACATGTAACCCAGGTGCCATCGCTGAGGCCGCAGAAACTGTCTGGGACAGGGGAGGCTCGACTCAGTGAATGCATCTGGATTCCTTGGGAGGTGGAGGAAATCTAGCAGCAAGACTCAAGACAGGTCCATGAAGCAATATCTCCTGACCTCCAGATCAGGGCATTTGTCTGGAGGTGGATTTTTTTTTAATTTTGTTAATTTTTTTTTCAGAGTCGGACAGTGAAGAAGCCATGATGCGTGGATGTGGTGGTTTTACTCAGATGGGCATTTGAGCTCCACCACGACCGCTCTCTCACTCTCCGTCCTCAGAGGGAAAGGGGGAGAAAATATGATGCAAAGGGCTCAAGGGTTGAGATAAGGACAGGGAGATCGCTCAACAATTATCATCAAGGGCAAAACAGACTCAGCATAGGGAGATTAAAGAAATTTATTACATACTACTAACTAGCTAGAGAAGTGAGAAAGAAAACAAATTAAAACCATCCACCCTCTTCCACCTCCTCCCCCCAAGCGGGGCAGGGGAATGGGGAATGGGGGCTGCGGTCAGTCCCTGACGCTTCATCTCCGCCGCTCCTGCACAGTCCCTCTGTGCCCCTGCTCCCCGTGGGGTCCCTCCCACGGGATGCCGTCCTTCCCGAAACTGAGCCTGCGGGGGCTGCCCACAGGCTGCAGCTCCTCAAGAACTGCTCCCACACGGCTCCGTCCCACGGGGTCCATCCCCCAGGAGCAAACTGCTCCAGCACGGGTCCCCCACGGGTGGCAGCTCCCCCCAGGCCCCCTGCTCCTGCGTGGGCTCCTCTCCATGGCTGCAGCTCTGGCCTGGGGCCTGCTCCTGCGGGGGCTCTCCACAGGCCGCGGCCTCCTCCAGGCCACATCCACCTGCTCCACCGGGGGCTCCTCCACGGGCTGCAGCGTGGAGATCTGCTCCATGTGGGACCCGTGGGCTGCAGGGGGACAGCCTGCTCCACCAGGGGCCTCTCCCCAGGCCGCAGGGGAACTGCTGCTGTGTGCCTGGAGCACCTCCTGCCTCCTGCTGCACTCACCTTGGGGGCTGCAGGGCTGCCACTCACCCCCCTCTCCCAGCTGCTGTTCCCCAGCAGGTTTTGTTTTGTTTTATTTTGTTTTGTTTTTTTCCCCTTTCTTAAATATGCTCTCACAGAGGCACAAACAAGATCACTTATTTGCTCAGCTCTGGCCAGCAGTGGGTCCCTTTTGGAGCCGGATGGAGCCGGCCTTTATCTAACATGGGGCAGCTGCCGGGCTCTGCTCACAGAAGTCACCCCTGCAGCTCCCCCATTACCAAAACCTTGCCATGTAAACCCACTACAGTGTATATGAAGATTCTGGAGCTATACTAATTTTTCAGAGCTGTCTTTGCCCTTCTAAATCTGATGCTATGCTTTTATCAACTGTGAAATTAAATTAATTTCTTACAGGTAAAACAAAACTTTTAGTATGAATGCTAACAATATTGCCAAATATTCTGAGTCCTCAAACGTAGAGTCAAAACAAAACTCGAATATAATTTATTAAAGTCACTTGTGGGTTGGTGACCAAAGTGGCAGATCATTGACAGTCTCTTTTTGCTAATGTCCAGATGCTTTATGCTGCTGTCCTGACACTGAGAGGACACGAATGCCATTTAACTCTCCAACCTGCTGCAGTGGAGCACATCAGCAGCACCATCCTGCTTAATCAGACCCTGCAACTGTACTGGCACAGAGCAGACCCCAAATCCTTTATTTATGAGAAGCTGTGATTGAATTTTGCCTGAGGGATGAGTGGGGACAGCAGCTGGTGGGTAGATAATGACATGTACACTCATGACTTATGAGCGCAGTTCTGGTAAAATAAGCAGAAGAACAGTTTTTCTAGCATGACCACAAATAATAATGCCTTTTACAGCACGCGGCAAAGTATGGTTTCGGTCCCAGCTACTGGACATTCTCCCACCATCTGATAAATGAGAGGAGATAGCATTAATCTTAACGCTGTCAAAATTAATGTAAAGCAATACCGGAGCTTACTGCTGCTTTCCTTCCCCTCTTCTGTGCTTGTTTGTCTGGAGGAGGAGTGGAAGTTCCAGCAGCAGGTGAGAGGTACCGGTTGCATCTCCTGGTGCATGTCTGGAAAGCCCGATGGCCCTGCAGTGATAAATGTGCTATGAGAAACTACACAGTGCAGACTAGGAAGAGCTATTATTGCTTTATTTTGTATGACACCCCTACTGTGGTTGCACTCATAACCTTTGCAACTGAAAATTGAACAACTCTGTAGAAAGACAAATGAAAAAAAGAGAAGAGAATTAGAATGGAGTTGTACAACTGTGACTGAGCTTTTAACCCAGAAACTAAGCCAATACTTTAAATAATGCATCAGGAGGTGAGCCACAGCATTATAATCATACGTGCAAGCCTAAAAAGCCTTCGTGATCCCATTGTGACGAGGCCGAGGTTTCAGACCGAAGCGCAGGAAACCTGCTGCAGGAACGGGGCGGCAGAAGGCCGCTGGGCACGTGGCCGGCCAGGCCCGGCACGGGAACCCCGCCGGCAGTGCGAGGGGCAGCACGGCCTGGGCTCGCCGCCTGCCCAAAGCGTTGCTGTTTGCCCAGCATCGGTGCTGGGGCGGCCACGTAGGCCGGCTGTTCTGGGCAGGGGCCGCCTCGCAGATTTATCAGTTTTCTCTTTTGATTTTTGCTTAGAGGATCACGCTGCAACTTTTTAAAATGCCATTTCTGGCATTACATTTTGGATCGAAAATGTTATTTAAATTTAAATGCGTTTCACGTGTACGTGGACATTTATTATCAGGCATTTGGAAGCTTGTGCAAGCTATGAACTTCATATTTGTATTTAATAGCTCTCTGGCATTGCATTGTGAGAAAATATTATAAAAAATAAATATTTCTAAAGGCATTGTATATCCTTCTGGATTTATCTTCTTCTCTTTATTCCTTTGCTTTGAGGGTGTATTAAGGTGGCAGCAATCTTGTCCTTATGACGGTGTATCATTCGTTACATCTGTATTCTGCTGCCTGCTTTCAGATGGGCTCAGAAGGCCCACAGATGGAAACAAACCACAGCAGCAACCCAGAAGCAGTGGCTAATCTCAAAGCGACTTTTCTCCTACCCCCCACCCCCAGACACAAGCTGTTCTCCTGACAAAGTCCGGGTGCGGGGACGAATTCAGCACTGGGTGCCCGCAGCCACGCTGGATGTGCTCCTTTGTGCCTTCCCACTGCTTTTCCAGCTCCCTCCGCTCGTTGACTTGGCGTCTGGTTCCTGGGTGGCTTGCTGACTCCTTCTGCTCCTGTAACCAGTACCAGAATGATGCAAATGTAGATTTTGGCACCCACAACTCTACTCCACCTCACTGGTACCACGTGAGGAGCTCAGAATGATCTTTAGACCGCTGATGAGCTTCAATCATAATGATTTGTAACTGATTAATGAGATTTTAGATTTCATGTAACATAATATATGAACGCTTTATGCAGATAAATTAAACATCCTGCAGTCTACCTTGTCATGGGATAGGAACCTGTCCAAATCCAGTTTATGTCTCGCAGCTGAACGCAGATGTGGACCAGGAAAGCAGGAGCTCATCAGGCTGCTGGCAGTAGCTGTGACACTGCCTAATTGGGTACAAAGCCTGGGGAGGCACAGGCACAGCACAGGACGTACACCGGCCAGGGAAAAATGCTCTGTCAGCATGGCCATTGCTGCAAGCAGAATGGATGTCTTCCATCAGTCTGAACTTCATATTAAGGATCATTTTCTGTGAAAACATTTTAAGGCACTGCTTTCAACAGCCAGATGAAGTTAAAAAGTAAACCGATGAGATCTCTGTCAAGCCAGGAAAGGAGAAGGTCTGTGCAAACTGGGTGATACCTCAGCATCACACTACATTTTTTTTCTGCAGTCCTAATTTTTTTTGTTCTTATGCAATAATTCAGTGTAAATTCTAGTACACATTTACGATTTATGACCCCTTCTTTGCCCACTAAAACTGAGAGGCACTGCCTAGCCCCTATGTACAACAGCAGAGGGACATGCTCCACTGGGTAGAGGGCCAAGTTGCCCCACATCTGCAAGGCTGTGCAGATGCAGCACTGGGAGAGGATTTGCCGGCAGTGCTGTGCACCACGGTGCTGGGCAATATGAGCTGCGGTGGGGGTCCAGCTGCACGGGGTGGCTGTGTCTCCCCCAGGAGCAGGGCAAAGGTGCAGGCGCGCGGGGGCCAGCCGAGGCACGGGGACGCCACCCCGGCCTCCCACCCCCTGCCAGCTGCAGGGGCTCCCCTGCACCAGAAGAACCCTCCCAGTGCTCAGGCTGCCAGCGAGAGCAAAGACAGGAAGCCAGGAACACACGGTAATGAGGAGGGGAAGAAAAATGGAAGTAAATTGCAGATCTCCGTGCACCTTCTTCATGAGAACAGACCGCTGTCCCTGTAATCCAGCATCCCATCAGGTGGGGCATTGCCTGGAGGAAAGAAACCACCCACAGCATGCCAGAGGCAGCCAGCTGTGGCGTGGTGTTGATGGGGATCCGGTGCTTGCTGTCGTTCAGCCATTCCAGCACTAAGTGGCGGCTACCAGTAATTTCACTTTCCATAAATTGTGAGTAATTTAGTAGCGGACGATACAGAACTTCCTCTTCTTCCCATGAGCTACTGCTCCCAGGTACTTGCACTCTGATCCCAATCAGCTGCGTCTTTTGAATCAATAACACAGGTCACGGCATGTAAGCACAGGAAACTTCCCTCACCATGCCAACACAGAGCTAGTCATCACCGTTATTACTGACACATCGCAGCCCAGCAAGCCGGTGGAGTGTTGGTCCCATGGAGGCTCGGTTCCTGCCAGATTGTCTGTTTTTCCCATTACCTGCCCCGTCATTTTT
The DNA here is from genome assembly GCF_040182565.1 of Anser cygnoides. Classification (NCBI taxonomy): domain Eukaryota; kingdom Metazoa; phylum Chordata; class Aves; order Anseriformes; family Anatidae; genus Anser; species Anser cygnoides. The sequence goes on from NC_089877.1 coordinate 66,316,064, forward strand.
GTAGTGTTTCTTAGAGTTACACTCAGTGCTTGATTTATCCTCTGTTCGTTTAATAACAAATGATTATGTGCCTTCTAACTGTGATTTATAACGATGAATCACCTTCTCCCTGAAAATGCTTGCCTGGCATGTGCAGCCCTCCACATTTATAAATCTGAAATGTTCTGCGCTTGGCAGGGCAGCTCCGAATTGTCTCGCCATTGCTGTGAGCGTCAGAAAAGTCAGCAAGAGAATGCGTGAATGGTGCAGACTTTGCTAATCAGGGAGTCTGTCAGAGGACTTGACGTAACCAGTGTGAGTCAGCACCAGTCAGTCAATAATAATCAGTTATTAATTTACTAATTGATCCATACTCTTACTGGAAGACACAGGTTGTGCTTCAGAGACCTCTGAGTGCTGCTTCTCTCCTGGTACCAGCTCGTGGGCAGCCCTTCGCCCTCCCGTGGGCCAGGCAACGCGGAGATCCTCGGTGCAAACCCAGCCCCAGGAGCTCTGTTCCTGGCTCACTCGGAGCAGGGGCCCCAGGAAAGCTCACGCGGACGCTTTGCTTGCTAGGGGCACTTGCAGGGGTCTCAGGGGAACCTCGGTGCACCCAAACCTGCAAAGCTCTCTGAGAGTGTTTCCCGCAGCCTGACCAGAACCACAAGGGGGGTGTTGCTAGCTTCTCCTGCAGTTTTAAATGGTCTCCTTGAAGTGCAGAGGGACAGATCCAGGTGTCTGTGCACGCACCCCGCTCCGTTTTGGAGATCCCAGGGCATGGGGCTGGCAGATCGCAGACGTGGTGCGGCGGGGGCCGGCGGCCCTGCAGGTGCCACAGGGTTTCACCATGCTGCTGACACCTATGGTTGGGCACCTCGGTCCCATCTCCTGGGGGCTTTTTAACAGTAAAAAAATTACTTTTAGCAGATTGTTTGTCCCTCTGTAGGATCTTACCATAGAAATGTTTTTAATGAGCTAACTAGCTAAATGAAAACGCTTTATTTTTAGCCTTTATGATTGTTTCATATAATAAATATTGGAATAACTGCATCACTTTTCTATTTTATTTTCCTTCAGACATTGATAATTGTAATTTCCATTTTAAAGAGCATATTTAAGGATATTTGTTGCATCTCCTTTTGAACCGTACTGTTAAGACCATTCAACCACTTACAGTTCACAGCCAACATTTTTAGAGTGCATGTAAATAAAATAAAAGCCAACACAACTGAAGGAGCCAAGATTAGAATCACGCATTTAAAAGCTGATTATTTGCCTTCATCAGTAGCGAGGAGTTTCCGTGTAGTTTTAAAGTTTAGCACCCTACACAAAGTACATTAAGGCACTTTTCACAAGGGCCAAAGTTGTGGGGAAATGTTTTTAGCCTGGGTTTGTAAGAAAAAGCACAGGGGCTGGGGAGTGGGCACTGAGAGAAACCTCTTCCCTGTGTCTCACATGTGTTTTTCTGGAAATAAAGGCGAATCCAGAAAGAATGTTGATTTCAACTGTTCTTTTGTTTAAGAAATATTAAAATTTGACAGATTGTTCCAGGAATTGGAATAATTGTTGCTAGAAACCATGTTTTAAAAGGGCAAACGACTCTAGCTTCAAAGCAAGAGCAGGTTGCGTACCTGCACAGGGTGTTTCAGCCGAGTGCCAGCTGGGCCGCGCTGGGCCATGCCAGGACTCCTGCTCCTCGGCGCGGGGAGCAGCGTGCTGCTTCTGTTCCCAGGCCAGCCGGGGTGGGACGGCTCCATGCCAGGGGCACGATACCTCCCACTGTAAGCCGTAAAGATGCATCTGAAGCCAGACACCTCCTCAGCTCAGCAGGAACAATCTTATCCATCTTTATTCAGCATCTCCAGCGCCTCCCGCCCCCGCGGCAGGCAGCAGCAGAGATGTGGGGACGGCAGCGGGCAGAGGGCGGTGAGCCGTGCCCCTGGGAGCTGCTGCCTGCAGCCGGCTCTGCTCAGCCCCAGCAGGCCGTAGAGAAAGCACAGCCTTCCTTCACAAACACAAGGGCTGGTACCACAAGCTTCTCCCCCTGACCAGCGGCCGTCACCCCCCGCCTGTGTGCAGCGGTCTTATCGCTGCAGGCGGACCTGTGGGTAGGGGTAGTGACGGTTACAGTCCGCAGGGGCACCGGGCTGTGATGGCCAGCACCGGAGTGGCATCAGCTCTGAGGTCGCAGAAATGAGCCTCCTCATGCTCAGATTTGGGAGCTGCTGGGGGACAAATTACAGCAGAGATGATCATTTCCTCATACAGAAGTGCCACTATGAACATGGAAAGGGTCTGCACCTTGGTAGTGGTGACAGAAGGCAGGGAGGGGACCTGTGACAGCTCTTAATGCTGGATGATTCTGGAGGCAGCATTTCTGGCCGCCTGGTGCCAGCACTACAGCAGCAGCAGCACACCCAGCTCCAGCCCACGTAATTGTGCTGCCCCAGCTGTGTCATGGCACTGCCCGATCCCCCGCGCTGCCCTTCATCGAGACTTGCATGCGGCTGCGCTGCAGGAGCTTTTTGAGCCCCATCTTTTCTTTTCCTCCATCACTTGGCCTCTCAGCGGTGGTGCCCTGCCTCCAGGCTGGCCTCTAGGTGCACCAGGCAGAGCTGTAAATTCAGCCCTCCCTTCTCTCAAGTAACATGAACATTAATGCATCCCTGAAATGCATAATGCATCAGTTTTATTTCAACTGATAAATAAAGGCATAGTTCTTAGAGATTCAAGTTGTTATTTTTTTCTCCTGGCTTGAAGCTTTAGAAGAGTGTTTGGGAAGTGTATTTAATCCATCCAGTGCAGTCTCAAGAGAATTAAGGCTTCAGCTGTAATTCTATGCTGATGCTCGCCTGAGCCTATAAAGCACCAGCACTTCTGACGCAGCCCAGGGACAGCAGCCTTGATACTGGAAAAGCATTTGCAGAATGAGCGAGAGAAAAAATGGTTAATGAGTGCCACGCACCCAGGGCAGAAGAAGCCGTGCCATCTGCTGGGATGACCCTTCGCTGCAAACCCAAGGCCCTGCACGCGTTGGCGTGGCGCTTGGCTCTTGGCTGACGGTGGCAGGGGCCCCAGCGAGGTTTGTCCGTCCATCCGTCTGGCCAGGAGGCCCGTCGTGCAGCCCCGAAGCGGGTCTGGGGCAGGCCGTGGCTGGTCAGTGGGGTGCGGATGGCCACCCCTCGGCCCCAGCAGGGCTCCGCGGGTCCCTCCCCGTGTCCCCGTGTCCAGGCGCAGGGCACGCGGCTGCTGCCTGGGGGCGCGGGGCGGCTGCAGCAGCTCGGTGCGGGGACGGCCGCCCTCCTGCCTGGTGCGGGGTGCTGTGAGTCGTGTGCTGGATGCCATCCATCCTGTCATCCTGGGAAAACATGAGCACCTGGGGAGCAGTTAATTACTGGCACTGCTAATTAATTAGCTCTACGTATTGCTTTTCATCTTGGGTGGAACTCAGATGATAAATCGTGCGTTTGAACCTACAAATCCATTACAACTAATAGAATTGTAAAAGCTTTTTCTCTCTAGCTATTATTCTATACCGAATGGCCTGCTCACAAACAGTACATAAACGTAATTAATTTTCATCACAGTGGCAACTTTTACTATTGCAATGGTCACGAGTATCCAGGCTTCTTATTACAGCAGTCTTTTTTATTTACATTTATTTGTAAGCTAATTATAATGTTCGCTATGTTCTTTGGGGAGCAGGGAACCATTCACAATCACACTTTATTTGAGGACTTTTAACAGCTATTTTTAATCAGAAGTTCTCAGTGAACACGTTTGCAGGCCAGTGGTCCCTGCATCACCCTTACGCCACGTACTGTCACCAGCAAAAAAGGACGAGATCAAATATGCTTCAACTAGGCTCAAAAATAGCAAGGACACCGTTGGATGACAGAGAGGGTAACTCAAAGGGAGAGAAATGCCAACTGGAAAGGAGAATAGAGTGAAGCTGTAGGGAGAAAGCAGGATTATAACACAGAAGAAGAAGAAAAGTGACAAGCTCGGGCTGTGGGTCTTCAGGAGAGGAGAGCAGGGACCCTCTGAGGCCTGGGAGGAACTGGCAGGCTGCGGCTCGGACCCACGCACTGCGGGCATTAAACACTGCTTCACCAGGGCCCCAGCCCACTGAAAAATACCACGCGATCATCAGCACATCTGCCCTGCACCTTATTATTAACAGGTTTTCCTACAGCTTCCTGGACAAGACTGCAGTAGAGTTACACTCCCTCTTCCACATAAATTGGAGCTGCTGTGTTTATTACCCGAATCATGCTGGATCAGTTTCTCATCATATCTCATTAGAAATTCATCTTTAAACAAGGTCTGTTATTTCCCTTGACTCATTTTCAGCGTTCTAGATTTACACAATGCTGTTCCTGCTTTATTTTTGTTTTCAGGCTAAAAAGACTCATCTACTTAAGCATGATTTGCTAATTTTGCAGAATCATAAATATCTACGAAAAATGCTGAATATCCTTGCTGGGTTGATTTTTGAATGCATTAGCATTGGCCAATGTATGTTTGTCTACTGTGGCTCTCAGAGAGGCTAAAATGGCTCTCTTCGGTCGTTATTTATGGCTGACATCACGGTCGGTCAGCCACTGCCTTTATGCCAATAAATACACAAATAAGTCAGGTAGAACAGTTCCTGAAAACTTCACAATTCACAGTTCACAATTAATAAAAATAGAAAAAAATAAACTGTTTTGCAATGTTAGAGATCGCACTTTGGAAGGCAATGCGAGGCTGGGAGTACAGATGTACGTTCGTGGCACAGAGGAGAGCTGCTGCCGCGCGGTGACTGCAGCGATTGACATTCAAGGCAGCTCCTCGCAGCTCGGAGCGGAGGTCGCGCACCCGACCCTCGCGGCAGCACAGCGCTCGCCCTGCTCACCTTCCCTCTCTTCTCAGGAAATGCCACTTGCGATTGAAATTCAGAGGGAAGATGACATATCACCTGATATTCCTTTGCGTCCTGGAAATGCATTTGTGTCAAAGATCAAGTGTTCCAAGATAAAATTACTTTATATATAGATAGATATGTAATTTCCCCAAGGAATATTTAGATGAGATGCTTTTAACAGAAACATATTTATAGTAAGGAAAACATGCCTGCCTATTTTTAGTATTGTAGCTAAGGGGTAAGAAAGACAAAAAAATATTAAAACACTAAAATAATGAAGAACATGCTGAGTTATTGGTTTGGAAGATAACCACATTCACACAAATTAGAAGGAATATTAGCTTGCTTTATTTCTGGGAAGCCCAAACTGACAAACTCATCCAGAGAATACATTTGGGGAGAACTGCATCATCATTTTACTTGTATAGAGAGAAATGATCAGAAGGTGATGGCTAATAAAGGTTCTGAACTAAACCTGAAGCTAATGTCTCTGGATGAAAGTGATGAGCATTGAAACCAAACACCAGCTCCCAACACATTGCTCGCCGCACCAGTCCCAGCTGGGGGTCGTTGGCTGAGCCTGGCACAGCAAACCCGGGGCTTGCCCACAGCAGTGGAGGGTCCCGTGTCTGTGCTCAGCCCTCCAGGATGGGATTGGGAAAGAAAATATAACCCATCGTTCATTTGCGGTCCCATTTAACCTAGCACCGCTAAGTCCACCATTAAACATGTCACGAAGCACTACATCTACATGCTTTTTGAAGATCTCTCGGGATGGTGACTTGGCTGCCTTCCCTGAACCACATGAAGCACCCATAAAGCCACCGAGGCAGGAGAAGGGTGTGCGAGGCAGAGTCCCACCCGCAGGGCGCAGGGGATGCTTGGGGCAGCCAGGTGCATGCATCGCTGCTCGCACAGTGCTCCCACGAGTCGAGCACCTTCTGGGGGGAAAAACGTGCTAAAGAGTGTCCAAAACCCACCCGCCTCCCTCCAACTGCATTGCTACTAGCACTGGACATAACCCCATGTAGAGGGCATTCATTAATGTCATTAATTACCAGGGGTAATTACCACAGCAGTGTGCACCATGCTGCTGGGCGGGGTGAGCATTCAGGAGCCAGGAGCCTGACTTCCAGCAGCAGTTGTAGTGCTGCTGCGGAGTACAGCTGACCGAAAGCAGAGCTGGCCAAATATTTAAAGAGTGAAAACACATTTAGATTAATCACAGCATTTGTGGAATTGTAATGAACGTGTTAGAGCCTTTAGACTGAGAAAAAAAATGAAAAGCAAATAAATAATAATTGAAATGCTTTATTTTTATGGTGATATCTGTTTCAATGTTCATTCTAAATGTTTGTTGTCCTCTTCTTCTTAATACTATTTAAGCTTTTTAAGCTTGACACATTTAAGTGGGGAAGGAATTGTTGCCCAGGCTCACTGCCACCCCAGTCCATCCGACTTCTGAGTTAGCTGTTGAGAAATGTGACTGCTGAGCCTACAGGTGAAGCAGAGGAAGCAAGATTAAACGGTTTTGATTATATACGCTTCAAAATAAGTTAATAACAGCAAAAGATGACTCTGAAGCATGCAGAAATATATAGAATTAATTAAGTTTGATGTAGCATTTTGAAGTAGTTACCATGACTGGAGCCATAAATGGCTATCCTTTTTTGTGTTCGTTTAGGATGAGCTATAAGGATTAATTAGACATTAGAGGTAAAATCCATAACATGAAATAACACGCAAAACCAAAAATAATACACACACACAAAAACCTCATATTTTTTCTCCTTATATCTTCTTTCCAGTTCTTTCCTTTGTAGCATGCTTTTGCTTTCCAACTCACCCGTTCCGCCTGCAATTAGTTTAATTTATGTAGCAATAATCAGTTCTCTCAGATGCCATTCTACAATGCAAATTTCCCCGTCCAATCCAAAAACTGAAATCGAGGTCTTAGAGGAGAGGCCTGTGAAGAACAAGACACGTGGATACCAGAATTAAGTAATGATTTCGTCCATTACAGTCTCAAACCACGAGCCGGGACACGCTGGTCAGTGGGGCTGAGGTGCCAGCACTGAGGATGTTGAGAAACAAGACCCTGCAGCACCCCAGGGCTGGATGCAGTGGCCCTGCCCCTGGGGTAGGGCTGTGTGGGGGCCGGCTGGTGCCAGGCCGCCTGCCCGGGCCCCAGGGTTTGCGGGGAGCTCCGTGCGCCTCCTGGCCTGCCCAGGCCATCAGCACGCCCACTGAGAACGAAAGAGACAGTCAAACGCAGAGAGCCCGGTGCGGAATTCAACACGTGTCGACGTAGTGTCACTGCGGTTTACTGTAGGCAAAGTGAATAAAAGGGCTGGGAAAAAGCAAGGCGGACAAGCTCCCCGGCAGAGAAGGGCTGGGTTCGGTCAGTGCAGGACGCGCACCCTGTGGAAAGGAGCAGTCTGCACCGGCTGCGCTCAGGGAACGGGACCAGGCCTTTTCCGGAGTTTTCCCTGGCATATTGACAGAGGGAAAGGGATGAATTGTTAGGTGTTTAACCTCAGCTGAGTCCTGTGAAACTTCATCTATTTTTGTAAACTGGTTCTGCACAGAATTAATACTAACACATCTGTGATACACGTCGTGTTTTTTTTTTTATTAAACAGCTGGTTCCGAAAATCACGAGCTCAGTAGTAAAATCAGTCTCTCTGAAAAGTTTCTTCTTTATTCAGGTATTCCTAGACTCAGAAATGAATGCTATCCCTCCAGCTTTTGAAGTGTGATTTCTCCTTTCCTTTCTTTTTCGAAGTTCAGTGAAAGAAATAACTCAAGGGATTTTTGTCATAGTTTTTTTTTTTTTTCCTATTTCTTTCTTATTTTTTTTTCTAACTTTAAAGAAAGTACAATTGAGCCAATACCAGGAAAAAAATACGTGAGTAGATGAAAGAAAAAAATAAGAAAGAATCTCATTATTTGGCAGAAATGTAAATACCAACGGGAATACAGTAGGATGGAAAGAAATCGAAAAGAATATGAGCTCACCATTTCTCTTTGTTTCCTTTTCACGTCTGAAAGAAGTTTCCCTCTGCACGCTTTTATCAGAGCCGCAGCCTTGGCTGGAGGCTTCAGCGCAGGGAAAGCCCCCGCCCTGGGGCCGGCGGCGAGCCCAGCAGCTGCACGCTGGGTGCTGCAAGGCACGGGTGATGCCCATCGCGCTGCAGCTGCTGGCTGTTTGCCCTCGCCCCTTATGTCCATGCAATTCCTCTGTTCGCAGCACATCCACAGTCTCTTCGGCCAGCAGCAGGGCCATTTCACTGGTATATAGCATCTTTTAGAAACACCATTTATTTCCCTGACCTTTGCCATGTGATGTAAATGCATCAGAACAGCCGTGTGGGTCCCCACGTGTCCTTGTTTCTGGGGCGCAGCAGTGGGCACCTGGGCAAACTGCCTGTATTGGGGCGGCTGCTGGGACAAAGCCCGCGGGCACTCCTGGGAGCATCCCCCTGGGAGCACAGCCCTGTCTGGGTGAATGTCACCTGGGCAGCCTGCCCCGGCCAGCGACTGAGCTCAGGTTCCTAACGGCAGTCTGTCCCTGCTCTGTGGCATGTTTTATGACTTTGTTGTCATTTTCCCAGAAAGGTATTATTTTAATCAAATTATTTTAAATGAGGCCAACATTGCTAAACCCAGTTTAAACAGAACGTGCATATTGACTCAATGCTATAAATGCTTGTATATTTTATTGTTGTGATATTATTATTATTTGTTGATTATATTATTATTATCACATTAGCAAATTATTATAATATAATGAATATATTATGATATTGATGGATATTAATGGATATTAATGAATATTATATAATGAACATTATATTATGACTATATTATTATATCAATGAATTTATTTTACTGGACTCTAGGGCTCTCTGGCCTCCTCACTCCACATGTACCGGCTTGCTATAGTGTTTAGAGTTCTACACATGTAAGGCTGCTGCCTGCTCCTGAGCCTAAATAGCTCCTTACTACAGATCTCCTTATCCAGAAATGCACGACCTGCACCAGCCTGAGTAATCACAGTGTTTTCAAGGAAGTGCACAGCCGATTCTGGACACAACGCCTGTGCTTGCCCTCTCAAATCCAATGTCCCTGGACTGTCCTCTGGCATGAGCTGGCATGCCATGGCCGATGTCCATACCTTTAAAACCTCTCACCCTTCAAAACCAAACAGCTGCATTCATGCTGTCTGCTGGTCTTTTCCTTTGGTTTGATTTGAATCCCAAAACATGCCTGAGGTGTTTGCAGCAGTGCTAGAGCGAGACACCAAGCCCAGACCAGGGAGCTGTATCAGGGAACCAGCCTTTATCCCAGTATTACATAGAGCAGGACTGGGCTTCTACCCTGTTATTTAATTTCCAAGAAGAAAATGGATTTTTGAGAAAACACCCTTATCATTAATTGGTGCATTAATTCAGCAGGCAAGGAGATGAGGATGAGCAGTGCACCACCACCCCATGTATGTCAGTGCCCATGAAAGCCCACATCCCAAACCCTCCAGCTGCAGCCACCTCATTGTCCCAGTGCCATGAAAGAGAACTTGCTCAGCCAAAATTGGCTCAGAGATGCTCTTCTGTCTTCAAGAGGGGAGTGCTTGAACACTGGCTGAGGCAGGGATGTTCAGTGCCCCCACTAGTGCAAAACGCAGGTGCAGCCGAGATGCCTCCCCTTGCTGCAGGAGCCGCCCTTCCACGGGCAGTGTTTTGCAGCTCAGCATGGTTCCAGGGGTGCGGTGCTGCTCTCCAGGTGTGGGCTATTCCAATGACTTTTTGTAAGTCTGAAACAGTGAACTGTTTTAACAGGAAACAGTTTTTTGACTTAGGAATTTCTCAAGCGTTTCCTTTGTTGGGGCAAATGTGGTGCTTATCAATATAAGGCTCATAACATTTGTGCCAAAGTGTCACATCCATAAACACAGCAGCACTGGATACATTATATGCAAGGGTCCGATGTACAATTTATGTCTATTTTGCTTGTATTGAACAAGTGGTGACCATTTAGAGAAAGCATATAAAATATTTGAAATTACTGCTGTCAGGAAATTAATGAGACATTTTCTTACTCCATTTCAGCAGCTATAAGACTTCTGTTCTACATTTCACTGACAAAGGTTGTTACATTTAATAGTCAAAAAGAAGGCAGATCAGGTAATGTATAGATGAAGGTAACTATATTCATATGATTTAGGATAATAATTTAAGGAAAGGGGAATAAACTGTGAGACATAGAGCCTGTAATTCTGCAGCATAATTTTATTATTGCCTACTGAAATTGGCTTCATCTCAGTTACTTTAGCCCTTAGAAAGTTTGAACAGATGGTATCCCTTGCTCTAACTGTATATCTAATTTAGTTTGCATGACTTTTTGATTAGGTATATTTGAATTAATGGGCTTCTCTAAGTTTGTTACATCATCATGTTAATGGTGTTTAAAAGATGGTCATATGTATCAGCTCTCCATTGGCTAGGAGTCAATAGAAAATGAAGCTTACCACACAAAAAAAAGTGGCGCTGAACAGTGAAATGACTCCACTAGGGCTAAATAGATTCATCCTTTCTAAATTTGTTGCAGCTATTTGCTACCCAGCTTACATATCAAGGGAAGTGAATGGTAGCTAGAAGACTGATTAATCATTGTATCATGTATGTCATTATTGCGTCAGTATGAAAAGAAATCAACATTCTCTGAATCTTTAGCAAAAACAAAAACAAAAAAAAATCAGAGTGCTTTTTAGGTATTAAAAAACAATAAGGAGTCAACCTTCCTGTTTTCTTTTGGAAAAGAAAATTCTTAAATAAGAAGTGCTTTATCAGTCATGCACAAGGACTTAGGTTTAGGCTGCAAGCATATTTTCTGACTGATACAGCTTTGAAAGGAGGCAGACATCAAATACTGAGATGCAGCATGGAATACTTTAAGTTGTCTGCATCTTCCCAAGGTCCAAATGCTCTGTTTAATTGCTAGAGTTGGTCACACTGCAGAGCGGTTTTCCTGAACATCTGTTCAGCCCAGACAGCTGCTGCATTTCAGCCTGACCATGTCTCTTCCTATGCAGTAGTCACAAACACCAATAAAACTAGGTCTCTCTTCCCAGAAAAGTCTGAGGAATGGATTATTTATATGCAAATGCTTATCCATATCTGCATGCAAACAAGGGTTTTTGTGGCTAATGAGTATTCTCTTATGTTATTTTTGCTGCATCTTAGAAATAGGGTTGAAGAAACACAATCATGTGCTGAAGCATACATCATCAGTAGTGAGCAGTTAGTGTAGCACTGAGCAGCTGTCATGAGCAAATTCCATTCAACTACTTTGCTTTTGTTGTTTTTTCCCCCACGTTTTTAAGGCTGTTTTATCTCTAGATATCTCTATATATGTTACAGAGAATTTCAATCACTCATCTCACAGTGGTTATTCGGCAACCCATTAAACTGATGCAAGATGTCTCTGTTCACAAGGCCCACAGGCTCAAAGCTTTCATAGTCTGAGGGGGCTAGGTTATTTTATTTTATATTTTATTTCATTTGGCAAACAAGGGAAAGATTTTCTCTTTCCATTTTGGCCAGTCTGGCACCACTCCCGGCTGCAGCTTCTCTGCCTGCTGCTCCCTAGAGAAGTACACAGTGCAGCAGCAGCACACCCCAGAAGCACTCGAAGGTTAAATCATTTAAGGGAGCTTTTGCTTTCGGAAGCTTTCTCCCTCCTGAGCAGAGCAGCGAGCGCTGCCCTCGCAGCAGCAGGAGCCGCACCTCGCAGGCCTCCAGGCGCTCCCCAGGCCCGGCAGAGCACACGACGCCAGCAGCCTCAGGGCAGGAGGAGCCTGCCCCGTGTCCCTCCTCCCTGACAACACGCTTCCTGTGCCATGCTCCAAACACTCTCTGTGGCGTCCTCCCATCACCCTCGTCATGTTTTGGCCCCGCTAGTTGTGCCGCTGCCAGCCCCGTCACCTGCGGCCTGGCAGCTCGGCGCAGGGAGCCGGGCACTGAGGGCCCGTCCATGCCCGCGGCCTGGGGCCCGCTCAGGGCAGGGCTGCAGGGGGAGGACAGCTTGGGGCCCACGGGCCGTGTACAACAAGTCATCAACTGCCACCACAGCTGGACACACCGCCCGCCCGTCTCACAGCTTGGCCCTGGAAAGTTCAAAAAAAGCCACGAGTGCTATTCCCTGCCCTCCCTCCCTGTCCGTCCGTCCCCCCCCCCTCCCCCCACTGCCCCCCCCAAAAAAAGCTCAAAATTGTATTTCAAAAAGTTAAACTCTAAATGAAGAGAGAAGAAGATCTGAAATGTTTCCATGTGCTGTGGCTCAGAAATGTCCTCTCCACTCGTTTTAAATCAAAGCAGAACTGCAGAGCTCTCCAGTGCAGCTCCCCTCTGCCTGATTGTACCTGCAACATGCTACAGGCTTTCTGAGACAGCACTTCCACATATGCTGTAGAAATTTAGGATTTGTGCCTCATTGCTATCAAAGCTTTACGGATATTGCCTAACAAATTAGAGTAACAAGACAACATGATAAAAATAAGCTATAACAGTAAGCAATTAATGTTTCCATAAGACTTGCCTTTCAATGTGAATTATCTGAAGGTTTAATTTAACAACAGCATCTCCTATAAATAAAACTAAAATTGGGACATAGTAGGCAGTGGCTCTGTATTATGTTTCTTCTTTATTTTGAGTTTAATTATTATTTTTTTTAATCTGTGTTGTATTTTGTTTTTGTTTTAAATGGCAGTATGTCCTAAGGACAGAGTCACTGTAGGAAGTGAAGTAGGTAGTAAATCTACATCCAAGTACTGTGTCACTGTTTTATCAGTCCTCACAGCCGAGAAAGACAGTGCTGGAGTGGGCAGAGGAGGAGTTAATGCCCACAGTCAGGGGCTCAGTGGGTGTAGAGGCTTCAGGACCATAAGCAGCTTTCATTGGACACTTCAGAATCCCTCTCAGCTAAGCATATCTACATACTTGTCTAACAATACCACATAAAGCAGGACAGAAAGGACTGTCCCCGTGCACATCACATTTGACACTTGCCACAGGCGTGATAGGTTTCATGCAACATTTTCTCTCCCAAATACAACATCTCCCAATTGGTAGGATGTCTCTTAGCCAGACAAATCTCTCCATGAAGTTCCAAGTTTATCTTCACATTATGCAAGAGATTTTCATCAGCTGAATGAAAGCACTATAGAATTCAAAAGTTTGCTCTTGTCATTTGTCCTGACTCATCTGTGTGGAGCGGTTTGGCGATGTCACAGTTGGCCAAGCGGCAGTTGAAGGAGCATCCTTCCAGGTGGGGTTGACAGGAGGTTACCCCAGTCTGCTACAGATGGATGATTTTCTGTGTCTCCTGCAGACCTTCACAGTGGTTTTACCCATAAAGTTCTGTGGGATGATCCTGCAGCCCACAGCCAGCAATAACTTGGGGCAGTAACCTTGCCTGCTGTGAGCCCATTCTGGAATTTCCACTCATGGTGCTGCTCAGCACGAGCCCCGGCTGCTCCGGCTGTGCTGCCCTGTGTGCTCTGCAGGGCTGCAGCTACACCGACAGGGAATTTCTCTACTGCTTCAACGCTCCCTTGAATCTTCCATGCTGATATGTCTGTTTGTAGGTCTCCTGCACATAAGTAAAATAAAGTAAAATAAAATAATAAAATAAAATAGCAATTAAAAGCAAACAAACAAACCCAATAACACATCCAAACTACCCTGAGGCTTTCCTACATGGCCCAAAAGTGATGGAATAAAGTTAGCAGCGTATTTCTGCTCTCTTTTCTCAGTATTGAGCAGATTTGACAGCACTGAGTATCTACAGCTCACCATCCACAAGACGAGTTGTGAGGCAGGCTGTGGTGCTGCTGTGCAGTGATTTTATCGGCTTGACCTTGCACCCTGTTGAGAAGATGTCCAAATGATAAAGCAGTCCCATCAATAATTCAGGGTGGATGCTGTGTGCACTGCCTGCATGAAAGAAGCTGCAGCAATGGATGGGCACTAGCAGGAGGGAGCACATCTGCAGGCAGGATGGGCTGCTCCCCCCAGCCAGAGCACGCTGCTCGCAGGGCACCGGGGGCAGCCTCCAGCATCACCGGTGCAGTGATGCCAGCAGTTGTGCCTTCAGAAATACTGTTTATAGGACAGAAAAAGCACAAATCTGCTATTGCCTTTGCATCTGCCATTGATCGGCAGGCTAGCTGGGACAAGCAACTGCAGGGCTACACTGACCAATTTATCTTGCCTTAAAGCATTTTTGCATTTTGATGCTAATGAGTTATGAAACCTGTAATTAGTCTATATCATTCATCATTAAGCTTGTCACTTAGCCTTTAAATGGAAAGGTTCTATTTGTTGTATATGCTATTTAGGTAATGAGTATTTATTTTTATTTGATTATAATTATTTTATCTAGAAGGCGCCCCTCTGTTAAGACACTTGGAAGACTGCATACACAATTAAGAAGAGCACGAACCTGTAAATGCAAATCCTAATATCATAACATGTAAGAAGCAGGTAACAACAGAAGTGGGAGATTTGCTTCAGAAAAAAAAAAAAAAAAAAAAAAAATCTTACAATGCCAAAATATCAACGTAGTTACGCAGCTGCTGCATGGGGCAGTGGGCTGGGATGGATCCTGCATGCTGCAGAAACCCAGCTGCGGGTCCCAGCCACAAGCAGCACCTGGGACCCAAGAACCTGTCTCGTTTGCCCCCCCCACCCCCCGCCCCGTACAGCTGGAGCCTGTCTGCTTTGCTTCCCTTTTCCTCCACTGCACTGCTGCACCCAAGAAGATGTCTTCCAAAGAGCTAACTGGCTAACTGCAGTCTGCTACTTCGTCGGGCTGGGAGGAGGTACAGCCGGGACAGGATTTTACCCCGCCCTTGCTTAAGCCGACAGTTCCCTCTCTGTAGCAGAAGCCGTGAGACTGCTGCTCCCTGGGGTGCTGTGGTTTCTCTTGGCAGGCTTTGCACCACGCAGGCAGTGGAGCCCAGGGGCTCTTCTGGGTTCTGGCCGGAGCCCGGGACACTTCGTGTGACACCTGAGCATCACAAGAGTTTGCCAGCAAGTCTTGCAGCAGCCATTGTGTCGGCTTTATACTGCCGCTGTCTCCTGATTTTACAGCGTGATTTCTGCATCCTTTTGCTAGCAGCTGGTCAGTGGAGCCATTTCTCCTGCCAACCCCTCCAAAATGTTAGTGGAAAATAAAACACCCCCCCCCCCCCAAAAAAAAAAAAAACAGACCCCAAGTCTTGAGATGGGGTGGAAGCGACGTGACTCATAATACAGGGAACTCTGTCATGCAGGAGCAGCTGCGCTGTCTTCTGCCTTCATGTCCTGTAGGAAGGAGCTGTTATCTCAGCTTATACGACCTTCGCTGTGTGACAGGGTATTTGATTTCAGCACTTGCCCTGTATCACACTTGACAGGTTGTGTTTAGATCAAGCATATCATCTTAAAAACAATCTGTCCTGATTTAGTGATGCCAATGGGCAGATTCTCCACCACTTCCAAAGCAGTTTGTTCTGTGTTTGATCAACCACGCTGTTAAAAATGTGTTTCTAATTTTGAATACGAATTTTGAATTTGTTCTTGTGCAGTCTCCTGCTGGAATGAAGTCCCCTAAATCTCTGTAAAGGTTTCTCTCTGAAAGCACTGGGGCATTGCATTCAAGTGATAGTCAAAGCAGGTGTAAAGCACAGTTTTTGAGAGACAGTAACAGTGGACTGTTCTTGATCTTCTGATGGCTGTAATCAAAATTTAGTGCTCTTTTTGAGAGACATACTTTTACAGTGACTCAGTCTGTTGTCCCCCCTGTATAACAGGCACATACTGCTTGTTTGAACAGAGAGGTAACTAAATTTTTTTAAGTTATTTTTAATGGCAGCAGGTCACACAGCAGGAGGAGATGTGAAATGCGCTCCTGTAATTGCCATTTTCCAGGAGTCCCCTCACACTGCTGCTCATGGGGTGGGCTGCGTGCCCACAGCCCAGTACTGCAGCCCCACCTCCGGCAGCAGGGGTGCAGGGTCCTGGGGAGGGAGCCCCCAGAGCCCCCCAGAGCCCTTCAGAGCAGAGCCCCCCAGAGCCCCCCAGAGCCCTTCAGAGCCCCACAGAGCCCCCCAGAGCAGAGCCCCGCAGAGCCCTTCAGAGCCCCCCAGAGCCCCGCAGAGCCCCACAGAACCCTTCAGAGCCCCCCAGAGCCCCACAGAGCCCCGCAGAGCCCCCCAGAGCAGAGCCCTTCAGAGCCCCCCAGAGCCCCGCAGAGCCCCGCAGAGCCCCCCAGAGCCCCCCAGAGCCCTTCAGAGCCCCCCAGAGCCCCCCAGAGCCCTGCAGAGCAGAGCTGATGGGGCCAAGGCAGAGGCAGTGGGGCCGGACGCGTGGCGGTTCCTGCAGGGCGCAGCAGGACCGCTGTCAGGGGGGATGAGAAGAGCCCTTGTCGGGGGTGTGAAACCATGGTGCTGAAGTCAGGAAAAGAAGAGACAGCCCAGGAGACACCGGGAGCAATGGGCTATCCCATTCCCACCAAGCGCAGCCTTGATTTTCCGTAAGGGGGACAAAACACAAATGAAAATTAATTAAAAAAGAGAAAGAAAGAAAAAAAAAAAAAGGAAATTTGACCTATCTACCTATCTTATTATATTCCTTGACATATCTCAGATGCACTGCACTGGTAGTTTTGTCTCTCTTATCAGCTTCCAGCTTCTGGAAAAGGGGGGTCAGTAGCCCCAGTGCTCGTGGTGACAGCGGGACAAAAAAAAAAAGACAGAAATTGCATTCATTTGACCTATCCCTGGGAACTGGTGATGTTATCCAGGAACATTTTCTGTATTCTATGGTGCTAATTATGGGATCCCATAAACTGGAATAAATCTCTTCTGGTATTTAAGGTGATTTAAAATATTCTCCTGGTAGAAAAAATAAATTTGTTTTTTGCCATTTAGGAACTTTAAATCATGAATGTGGTGATATAAACTGAATTAAATTCACCTACTGTCCTTCAAAAGTAGTTTGCATTGTTATAACAGTCCCCAAGTAGAACAGTTTTAAACATCATTTCCATCCAATCACAGTGATTTACTGTGCATCGCAGAATAAGGCAGCCCTATAAATTATTCTTGTATATAAGTTCTTCAAAATTTTCTTATCTTATTAGAGCCGTTAAGTCTGTGCAAAAAATAATTTAAATACCATTAAACATATTCAAAATATTTAAATCAATCCAATGTTGACCAAAAAAAAAAAAAAACTTTAATATTCTCCAGTCTCTAGTGTTAAATTATTCTGGATGCGCATTACAGCAAATCTCAGATCTCAGATTTTAGCTGTTTAATTTTATGTGTATCGTTTGAAATGCCACCTTGCAGGAGAGCAACATTAAACTTGTGCGGCACAGTAAGGTGAAAGCACTTTGAAGCAGGGATTAATTTCTGCAAACACTGCAGTCTGTGCTCTTTCAGAAGCAGCTGCATGTGATCCAGGCTTTTAAACGTCCCATCACTTGCTACTGCACAGCTTTTGCAGCGCCATAAGATTTCAGTAATAGTGCGGCCAAGGCACGAGTTAACAAGAGCACTGCTGCACGCAGCTGGCTGCCACACAGACCCTGTGGTGCCCGGGATCCTGGCAAACCTTACTGACCTGGAGAGACACGGCCTTGCTTGCTGGAAATAAAGGCCTGGTCTCTCACACCTGCACGTAGCACCGCGGGTAATTATTTACCTTGCAAAGGTGGTCACTTTAACTTGCTGTTGGTACAAATGAACCAGACATCCCCGTGTTTGTCACAAGATGGTATGAAAGGCCCAAATCACTTTGTAATTCTGCTTTGCACTTTTTCTGTTTCCCCTTTCCAAAATTCGGATGTTTCAGATACAGTTTTCCTTACCTGACACACACAATTTCTTTAAAACTTCTTTAGACAAAGAAGTTGTCTTCTTCTTTCTTCAGGCAAAACTTAACAGACCCTAATTGCTGAAGTACTTGAAAAATAAATAATAATAATAAACATGGGAAAAAAAAAGTGAGATGTTTATACAGAAGGATACAGATGAACATGTTTGCTAGGTTAAAAGGGTGATTCTGGGAACGCAGATGGATTTACAGTGCTGTCAGTTGCCACACGGACAACTGGCAAATTGCTTCACATCCACTTTAGGAGGTAGTTCTGTGGGTTTATGCTCGCTCAGGAATCAACTGGTATGTTCTGGCATGAATATACATGGCTCGAATCTTGAACGTTTCAAGCAACGTGGAAAAAATAAGCTGCCCTTGCTCAGAATCCCCCATCCCCCTGAGTGGTGCAGAGCTGGTGGCAGCCCCTGTGGCGCGCCCCCCTCCCCACCAGCGGACGGGAGCCCCGCTGCCTCTCCTCGGGCACAGCAAGGTGAGCTGGGCCCTGCCACGGCGTCGGGCGGCCTGTCCCACCACAGGCAGACGGGCCCACAGCCACGGGGACCCCCTGCCCATGGGGACCCCCTGCCCACGGGGACCCCCTGCCCACACATGGGGACCCCCTGCCCACGGGGACCCCCTGCCCATGGGGACCCCCCCATGCCCACTGGGGACCCCCTGCCCACGGGGACCCCCCTGCCCACGGAGAGCCCCCTCCCCACAGGGACCCGCCAGGGCTGGTTGCTGGCTTTTGTGTTTGAGTTTTGCCATAATGCTTGTGCAATTCGGCACAGCGGCATGGACAACAGCTATTCTTTTTAACGGAGGACAGTAAAATGCCAAAAATGCTTATTTTTTTTCCTTCTGTGAATCAAGCCCCCAAATTTAAAAGAAAAATCTGTGAGTAAAAATTCTGTGTAAAAAAAGGAAAGGTGTGTTTTGATTTCAGTTTTAAGTTCTGTATTCAAATTTATGGCATTATAAAAAATAAAATTGCAAACCAGATATTAAAGTGAAGGCAAGAACGGGAAGAATCTGTTCCCAAAGTACCATCACTGGTTGTTCTGCCATTGCCGGGCTGTTGTAATTCTCTCTCTGCACAATAAACTCCCCATGGAATTTACAATATTTTGATGGCTGAGTTTCAACAAAACTGCATTTTATGAAGATCTGAAGCTTGCTTTTGTCAGACGCTGCCTTTCAAAGGCCGAGCTGCTGGGGCCACCTGCATGCCCACAGAAGGGGCGGTGGCAGAGGGAAGCTGGGGGCGTGGGGCGCAAGGAAATACAGGCAAGTCAGGGGAAAAAAAAAAAAAAAGACTCCTGCAACAGTAATTGCTCATTACTTTCTGATCATTATCAAACTGAAGAGATAATATTGTCCCTGGCTTGGTTGGGTATAATTCTTTAAGTGTCTTTCTAGTGATATCTTCCATGACACAATGCAGCAGAAAGCAACCAGTCCAGGAAAGACAATCATTTAAATAAATGCTGATGAACACATGAGAAGAATTATGAGCCATGAGAGCCAAGAACAAGAGGGTGCTTCCATGGCTATGGACACAGCTGTACACGTGGAAGGATCAATAAATAATCAGGGTCAATAAAAACGAGATAAATTTATAGAGAAAATAACTTCTTATTTTTACTTTCTTGTTAATCAAAATTTTGGGAACACAAAAAGCCTTTGTAATCAATACATCTGAAGTGATCATTGAGATTAGCTCTGCTGGGATTCCTGGGAAGTGGTATGCATAGAGCGTAAAGGTTAGCGATGAGAACAGAGGAAAGGGCAGCACGTGGAGTCCTGTGGCCAGCATTAACACACGGCTCGCCTCGGAGGGGGCAGAGGGAAGCTCTGCAGCAGTCACTCCCTTGAAGAGCTGCCGAGGAGCCTGGACCCCAGCCACTCACGGCTTACATGGGGAATTCAGTGTCTGACACAGATCCTGACCTGTTTTGAGGAAATTGGAAGGAAATAATGTTATAAGCAAGAAAATCAGCACGCTGTCAAAAGTCAGCTGGCTTGAGTCACCGGGCATCACGTGAGATGGGTTTTAGTTTCAAGGGAAAAAAAGAGAAATCAAATAGAAGTGCATATATATGTATTTGTATATTTGTGCATGTATGTGTCCGCATGCATACGTGAACAAGAAGGTTTTTAATAAATAAATAAATAATAATTAAATGGTCAATTTTCTGCTAATACATGCGTTTAATATTTCACTACCAAAAGAGGTCTGGTTACATAACATAATTCACTCTTACATTCCTGTTAGAAACTTTAAGACATATATTTAAAACTAACAGTGATAAAAAAATGTAACCCCGGGGTCATACTGCATTGCATTACAAAAGAAAATATGTCTAGAGAGTATTTCAATAAAAGTAGGAATAAAATAAAAAAGAATTTATCTACAGAATTAAAAGTTTTTTTTTTTTCTATCAGAATATATTTTCGGGATATATTCCCTAATTGGATATTAAAAATAATCATAACAGAATATGACTGGAGAGAATGCAGGATATCTCAAAACACACGCTAGGTTGGCTTTACAATTTAGCATTATATTTTCTCCTGGTTTATAGCTTGTTTTTTTTTCCCCAAATGCAAAAGAAAAAACAGTCGTGGAAGTAAAAATCTCAGGGAGCTGAGTCCAAAATATAAGAGACCAAGCCTGCTGAACTGGGGGGTTGGACTACATCATCTCCAGAGGCGCCTTCCAGCCTCAACCCGTCTGTGACTCTGCCTAAATGCCTTCTTACTGGGAAGCCCGTGATGACTGAGAAGTGATAAGTTCAGGTGCCTAAAGACAGAGATATGATCAAACCGAGCGATATATGTGGTAGAGGTTGTGTCTGACTAATCACTTTAAAACCAGTACGTTTATATGAAGCATATGTACTATTTCTTCTTAAGTTCTTACCTATGTAGAAGCCTTTTAAAAATATTTTGAGTGGAGTTAGAGATACCAGTCCTTTTTCACACTGTGATCCTCTGGGAGTGACAGTGCTCTTTTTGTATTTGCAAAATGTGTAACACTGGAGGTTTGGTACTAATCCAGATAACAAATTGTATCTCAATTATTTTGCAGAAATTCAAATACAATGGGTGGGATTTAACTGAATATACGCTTAGGAAGATGCTTAACCACAGGAACATACTTCTCTTTTTCTGCAGCTGAGTACATCTGAAAACTCCATAGATTAATTTGCATAACTGATCATTTTAAATATCAGTTTAACCAAAAAATTGTGAGATTTATTTGCCAGTCCTCATCTGAGTTATTCGACATGAAAGAAGCCTGCTCCTCCATCATCTGGATACTGGCAGTAGATATTCAGCAGGTATAATTCAAACAAAACAATTTTATATAGCTTTTTATAGAACTATATATAAGGAACTGAGTGCTCAGTGGTCTCTTCTCTGGAGACGAATCCTAGACGCTTTGGGAAATCTTTACCAATCACTGGAGGAAACTACAAAGCTGTATTTTCAGAAGTGGAAATGGCCAAACAACCTAGAAATTTATTTCCTCTCGAGTCTGAGTAAGACTGAAGAGAAAGAAAAAGAAATGTATGGAGAAAGTAAAAGGCGCTTTGAAAAGTCAGCAGTGCAGCATTTGCGCAGAGGGAGGCTGCCGGCAGCCGGGGCCGGGCCTGTGCAGCCGCAGTACCCCCGCGCAGCCGTGGGCTGCAGCGACTTAGCTGGAAATGCCTCGCAGAGCAAAGCGGGTTTTATTCACTCCAGTGTTCCTGGACTACTGAGGTTTTTGTTGTTTATCATGGATTTTACTTCCCCAGCCCTGATCTTGGCTGGGAGGAAGCTGAGCCTGTACGGCCTGCACGCCTCAGGCACCGCACGCCCAGCGCAGCGCCGGGCAGTGCTGGTCGAACCCGGAGCCCGGAGCATTTATTTTAAATAATTGCTGCAGTCCAGAGAGTTCTCTGTGCCCGTCTCGGTGCCCTGCCGAGTGAGAAACCACAATCAATAGATAGTCACTTGCCTCTGCAGTGGTGTGGGACTCCTTTCATTCTTGTATACTAACTTGGTAGGACTGACCCAGTTTTTCCTCTGGTGTTTTTGCCTGCCCTGCTCCAGATATAAGGTAGGTAACCCTGCGTGCCGGACAGGGCCACGGTGCGGCTGCTGCCCACTCCAGGTACCCTGCTGCGGGTGAGTCCCCAGGCAAACAACTGGCACCACAGAGCAAAGTCCCAGCAGACATTTTTTAATTCACATTCACCAGGCACATTGTTAAAAAAAATAAAGGTAAACCAAAAAGAAGTTCTCCTACCTCCAAGGAGAACACGTGTAAAGGCAGAGGAGCTGAGAGCTCTAGCAGCCTGGTCAGAGCCGACAGGAGCAAGGTTTGCCCTGCACTGGCCATAGCACAGAAGCAAAGCGACCCGCAGGTAGAATGCAAACTCAGAGTGTGCTGGGCAACGGCAAGATTGTGAGCAACGAAAGCAAACAGGAGTTTTCCACCAGTCTTTTGTAGATACTTTTTTATAGAATGGTTTGGGTTGCAACTATAGATCCCCCTAGTTCCAGCCCCCTGCCATGGGCAGGGCCCCCTGCCCCCAGCCCCATCCAGCCTGGCCTTGGGCACCCCCAGGGATGGGGCAGCCACAGCTCCTCGGGGCAGCCTGCGCCAGGGCCTCACCGCCCACAGAGGGAAGGATTTCTTCCTAATGTCTGATCTAAACCTACCTGTTATGCCGTCCTGTTATACTTGCATAACGTGTCTGTACACATATATGTTATACATAGACTGTTTAAATATCTGCATTTCTAAATGCCATGCTATAGCCCAGAGTTGGCCTTCTGTTGAAAAACGTCAGGCAGTGAGCCACATAATACCACACAGATCCCCTTTCAGAAAATATTGTAAGTATTGTGATTTTAGTATGCTAGTTTTTCAGACTATCCCATTGTATAGCTAACCTTAAACTTCCAGCATTCATATTTATCGCATTTGCATATGCACTAATTCTCAGCCCCATATCTTCCACCTGCCTATTACAAAGTTAGCTATTTTTACTGTAATTTTCATCGCATTCCCTTTCCCTTCTTTTCATCAGAAGAGCAAACTCTTAAGATGTTTTTTTTCTTTACTTTTGCTGTAGAACTTCATCATAGTAATGGAAAAAATGTCAGAAATATTGAAGAAAAAAACATAGTGAAATGTCACACAAAAGGAAGAAGTCTTTCATCCAGCGAGTTTGTCAAAAGATGCTATTTGACACATAACTGCTTCGTTTATGGACTGTCAGATTAAAAAGCAGCATTTTTCTCCAACAGAATGGCAGCAGATTGTCAGGAGCGGTGGGACACATACAAGTCACACAGACGAGGCTTTTCGGGAGCTGGAAATTAATACCTTGGCTAAAGAAACATTGTCATTTAAGAAAAGGTTAGAAGTAAGAGAGATGGAAAGTGATTACGGACCGGGAGGAAGCCGGTTAGCTGTTAGCAGAGCCTGGCCCGGCTGCGTCACCGTGCTGCTTGGGGACCCAACTGCCCCACAGCCGGGTCTGAGACCTGGGCCTGCAGTGAGAAATGGGGTCTCTGCCTGGGAAGCAAAGCCTTTCCTTGGGAAAAGAAAGGCCAAAACCACATCTCTGAAAAAAAATATATATATATCTAAAAATAGCTGTATTAGAGCAATGCAATGCTGCTTCTTGCAGTGGTGCGGGACCATCAGCCCAGCTGCCTCTACAGATCACCACATGGTTGTCCAGTATCAGACTGAGCTCAATCACACCCGCAGCAAAAGAAGAGAACGAGCTTCCCGCAGAGCAGCCTGCCCCCTGAAAGCACACAAGCAAAGGGAACGCGTGGCAGCTCCCTGCAGCCACACCAACAGCAGCAGCCGCCGGGGCTCGCAGGAGCCAGGCAGGACCCTGAAGTGGGGGGGTGGGCAGCGAGCGCACCACAGGTGGTAACTCCTACACTTGCTTTCTGAAGGTTTTGAAGAAAACAGCTGAGTGGCTGAGGTTTTGGGTCAATATCAGGAGAAAAACAATGTTTTTTTTTTTCCCCTAAACGAACAAAAAAAGTTTATGAAAAATGTATTTGAATTATTTATGCTGGTTTAGATAACAAACCTAACGATGAGTAGTTGGGGGTGGTGGTGTTACATTTTTCTTAGCATTAGAAAAGTGGGCTACAAAGGAAAATAACATGATATATAGAGAGCTGGAATTATTTAGAAAAAATCAGATAAAGCTCACAACACTCTGGAGATGGTCCTTTTATTCTTTTCAAATCTGTAATATTCATTTTATTTCTTTCATCTTTTTTAGCTTGAAGTTAATTGATAAGAGACAAAAATGCTCTAGATACCTGTGACAGATTAAAAAAAGAAAAGGACAATTTTGCATAGAGAAATCAGTTATTTTGTCCAGATCCTGGGCCATGCGAGAATTCTGTTGTCTATATTTGAAATGTAACCTCTGTAGCTAATAGACTTTCTTTACAGAAAATATTTGCTGTTCTGTTTGGCTATGAAGCAGACATCACCTCATGTTTGGTTTGGTGAAGCAAGGAGTCAAATACTATAACTAAATGCCCGGCCAGGTAGCTCCATCACACACACACAAATCACACAAATGGCTGCAGGTTTCACAGAGATTATTGAGGTCGTTGTCTGGATTTCTGCCTGAGAGCAGGGTGAGCCACAGCAGATCGAACATGCTGATGGGCACTGCTTCACCTTGCTGGGAAGGTGCACTTGCCCCCCACACCCCCAGCCCCGCCGAGGTGCCCATGTCTCGGGGGCTGCTGCCTCACTGCCGCTGAGCAGCGCGGCTGTGTTCGGCCTTAGCACCTTGTGGCTGAGGGAGAACAAGCCACGGTGGTGGACTTTAGTCTACCACTAACCCCTGCAACTAAGTGTCCATTTACGTGTTTCTTGAAGACTTCCAGGGATGGTGACTCAACCTCTTCCCCAAACAGCCTGTCCCAGTGCCACGCAACCTTGTCAGTAAAGAAATTTCTCCTAATACCCAACCTAAACCTCCCCTGGTGCACCTTGAGGCCATTTCCCCTTGTCTTATCACTTGGTGCTTGGGAGAAGAGTCTGATCTCCGTCTCATTACAACCTCCTTTAGGTAATTGTACAATAAGGTCTCCCCTGAACCTCCTTTTCTCCAAGCTAAACAACCCCAGCTCCCTCAACCACTCCTCCTAGGACTTGTGAGACTTAGACTATTGCCTGCGTAGATGATCTTCCACATCTCCTGAGTGGTAATTGCAAGAACATGATTGACTTACATGCATTATTTAACCATGTCTATTGGATATCTTGCCTTCTCAGCAAGAAAGCAGCATCTTCCACGTTCCCATACTGACAGGTCCCTCTGCCCGCTCCGGTTGCCCCAGGGGAAAGCATTCCGGCAGTCACAGAGCAGCCTCAGCATATTGCTGGCTCTTCTGCCTTGTAAATTAATTCCTGCTTCAGGAAGTAGAAAGAGTAGTAGGCAGATATAAAGTCAACTAAAGCAACTCATTGAAGGATAATAGACACTGAGCAAGAAATTGCCCACATGTAAAATTTGCGATGTATCTCAGCAGACTTCCTTTCTATTCTTCCAAAGGATTGGATTTGATAGCAAGCTTCACATTTAAGCTATTAAGCTGCTGGCTTTCATTTCCTTGCTAAAATAAAATGGAAATCTGTGGCTAGTCAGAGCTCAAAAGAGGGAAAACATTTTCTTCTTTCCCATCAGAGTAATAACAGTCGAGCATGTAAGCCTGTCTCCAGGCTCCTCTTCCTCCTCTTTCCAGAGCAGAAGGCTGTCCTGCAGCCCACCCACCCCACTCCTGCAGCACAGGCAGGCTGCTGGTGCTGCCCTGAGAAGGGCTCCGAGCACCCAGCTGCAGGCAGGGGAGAGCGGCAGCGATGCACAGGCAGACACCTCAGCGATGTTCTGGCACGTTGTGTTGGCTTGGCAAGATTTTATTATGTTTACCACTGATGATCTGGAGGAAGCAGCAAGAAATTCTCCCTCATCCATACCTAGGCTCTCCCAATCCCCAGCGCTGGAACAAAAGAGCATGCTGCACATTTCAGCCCCTGTGAATCCTGGTGCAGCCAAACGCTAACAAAATGCTGCATTTTTAATCCTGCTCTGCGTTCAGCAGCAGTGTTGTTCACGGAATGGATGCTACCAGGGCAGGATGCAAAGCAAATGGACGGTTACAGATGTGACACTGGGCACCTGTCATTTCCACCACCAGCTGAGCATCAGCACACACCAGGTGCTTGATTACAAGCGTCTCATTAAGGAG
This sequence comes from Anser cygnoides, assembly GCF_040182565.1. Lineage (NCBI taxonomy): Eukaryota > Metazoa > Chordata > Aves > Anseriformes > Anatidae > Anser > Anser cygnoides. The sequence continues at coordinate 66,342,164 of NC_089877.1, forward strand.
ATATGCTATGAATAGGTTGTTCTAAAATTTAGCTTTCATTTTTAAAGGAATAAGCTCCAGACCTGTCTTTGCATTTTGAAGGATTAACTTGATTACAAGGTGAAAAAGAAAAAAAACCTCACAGAATGGCTGAGATTGGAAGGGACCTCTGAAATCACCCAGTCCAACCCCCCTGCCGAGCAGGATCACCTAGAGCACCTTGCACAGGATGGCATTCAGGCGGGGTTTGGATATCTCCAGAGAAGGAGACTGCACAGCCTCTCGGGGCAGCCTGTCCCAGTGCTCCATCACCTCCCAGTACAGAAGTGCCCCCTCATACTGAGCAGGAACCTCCTGTACTTCAGTCTGTGCCCATTGCCTCTCGTCCTGTTGCTGGGCACAACTGAAAAGAGACCAGCTCCATCCTCTCCACACCCTCCCCTCAGGTATTTATACACATTAATGAGGTCTCCCCTCAGTCTCCTCTTTTCCAGGCTGAACAGGCCCAGTTCTTTCAGCCTGACCTCACGACATGTAAACAGAAAAATAATCTCCTGAACAGTTACTTTTGTCCATGAAAATGTGGACTGGAGATTCACATTCCAGCTGTAGTTCTCCCAGCTACAACACAACTACAAATGACCCAGCTTTGTCATAAGAGAAGTAAATTTTTCTCCTACTCTTCACTTGCAGAGCTCTCATAAACCCTCATTGCTCTGACGCTAACACCTTTTAATTCTCGCTTACTAAATATATTCACAGGCACATTACACAGATCTGCTTTTAGGACAACATCATCCCTTAGTTTAATTAATTCTTCTCCCTTTTTAATGTTTTTTCCAATGCTGTGTTTATAGAGAGGAAATACATCTTCCCTTTGCTTTGGCTTTCCTTTGCTCGGCACCCTCAACATCCCCATTTACCTCGACGTGATCCACGAGGAAATGAGCTGCACCAGCCCAAGGAGCCACCGTCAGCAGCCGAGCAAACAGCGGCACCTCATGCAGATACCGTCCATCGCCTCCACCTCTGGGGAGCCTGATGACGGTGGTGGCCACAGGCTGGGTGCCGGGGGATCAGCAGCAGCAGGGGGGGGGGGGTGGGGGGCAGGCACAAGCACCCCAGAGCAGCACCCCGGGGTCTTGGGTTGTCCCCAGGGCCAGCTCACACCACACGTGGGCAGAGGAGCTCCACGTGGCCTTGCCACAGACCGCACAGTTTAAAATTATGCCTTGTATTCTATTCCTAATGTACGAAGATGTTTGTTGATTTTAACGGGTGGGTACAGAAATGAAGTGACGCAGATTGTGCAGGGCGGTACTGTGATAAATGCTCAACACCCGGCCTGTCACTGCACTTAAGGAAATGTAGTGCCATCAGATTAGGTCTGCAAAGAGCTGACGGCTTCTGTGTCTCCACTGAAATTACTGACCATCTCTAAGGCTGCTAAATAATCACAAGATGCCCTTGACCAAATGATATTTTCATCCAGCTTTCATATGACCAGAAAATCCAAACTATCTGTCCAGCCATGCTTACAGGAACTCATTGACTTCAATAACACTTGAGCTGAAAATAAAATCTATGCACAAAAAGGATGAAAACAAGGCAGTTAGGCCTGAGCAGGTAGGCAATCCTACACTGTAACGATACACAAAAATCAATACGGTCTTCAACAAAGAATTTGCCACCTCCCATGTCATTGCCTAAATATGAGCCCTCACCAACAAAGAGTATATATTTTTTTTTCCCTATTGGCTCCACGTTCAATTATTAGGTAAATATCTCTCTCATTTTGAGTTACCATTTTTGCATTTTTTCCTGACCTAAGCGCTCCCTTTATTTATTTTAAATTTGCAGGTGGAAATTTGGAAAACACATTTAAGCAAACACAAGTCATCAGTCATTTACAAGGCTTATACATTAATCAGATACATATCTCAGACTCAAAACACTGTTGTCAACTTAACTTAGCTTTTTAACAAGCTTAGGGCTTGCCTGTCCTCCCCCCCCCCCCCTTTCAGATCTTAGGAAGAAAATGCGCATCTAAAATTTGCCCGACTTTTTCCTATTTCTACAACGTGATCTAATTACAGATTGGATCTCTTTTTCTTTACTGGGAGGGTAAACCCCGCCTGGACGCCTACCTGGGCCGCCCGCTCTACGGAACCTGCTTTGGCAGGGGGTTGGACTGGGTGACCTTCAGAGGTCCTTTCCAACCTCAACCCTTCTGCGATTCTGTATGGTGCTGCGCTTCGGATTTAGGGTGAGAATAGTACTGATAACACACTGACGGCTCAGTTGTTGCTGAGCACTGCTTGCCCTAAGTCGAGGACTTTTCAGTTTCTTATTCTGCCCTGCCAGCAAGTGGGCTGGGGGTGTGCAAGGAATTGGGAGGGGACAGAGCCAGGACAGCTGACCCAAACTGGCCGAAGGGATATTCCTCTCCATCCCATATGGTGTCACACTGAGCAATTCCTAGGGGGTAGCTGGCTGGGGTGGCGGGGAGACTGCTGCTCAGGGACAGGCTGGGAGTGGGTCAGCAGGTAGTGACAAATTGCTCTGTGCATCACCTGCTTTGTAATTCCTATTATTGTTATCTTTATTGTTTCTCTTCCTTTTCTGTCCTGCCACATTAAACCACAACATTCTCCTAAAAGAGGACTTCTGCACACCAGCTGTTTCCTTGTAGGAAGAATTAGCAGGCATTGAGAAGTGCTGGAACACTTAAGTAAATTGGCACCTGCTACAGTGAACAACGATTCTGTCAGTAGAGATAATACAGCTTGTTACAATATTATAATGGTCTGATGACTCCCTTGACTTCATTGTAATCACAGTATCTGAACAGGAAAGGGCCCTGACATACGTGAACACATGAAAAAATCACTGGAGAGGTGCCTCCATTAACTCCGAACTCAGCACCTCCCCTCCCACACCCCCCGTCTAGCACAGCACTCCTGCAAGGACGGTTTCATGTCAAGAGGTATGGTAGGAAACCTAGCGAGAGGGAAAGCCCCGTTAAGATGATCTTACCCAGCCATCTTACTATTATTACAAATATATTCCAATTTCAAAAAAGAGAGAAGATCTATATCTGAAAAATATTATATAAAAAACTATCAGCTACCAGTGATCTGATAAATTCTGATTGCAAATATGGATAACACCACAATATGATATCAAAACTGTATTAGAAACACTTAAAATGAATAAAACTTTCATCTAAATTGCTAGACTTTGTGTTCCCCAGCTGATTTACTTCAGGTGTGGCCTCACCAGGGCTCATATTCAGAATAAATAGATAATTTTGGAACTAATTCACATATATATATATATATCTGCAGAGTTTTGATCACTACTCTAAGAAGTCTGCAGAATGACACAATGAACATCGCCCGTACTGTCTCCTACATTCCCATTCAGTCATCTTACTCACATCAAGTAGCGAACACATTGTTATATACCAAAAAGAAAAAACAAAGCAAACAAAAAAAAGGACTATTTCTGTTCTTACCGTAAAGCAGCAGCGATAGTTACAAATATGATTTAAACATACATCACAAAGTACTCCTGGCAGTGTCATGTCCGCAGACACCAAGGGCTCTCGCACACGTACACACAAACACGAAGTCAGCTTTGCATTCTGTCACAGGGTTAGTTGGCATTTTATGAGTGCAAGTTCTTACATTAAGATGATCAAAGTAATAAAAAGCATTTTGAATTGTTAACGATGGAAAAGTAGCTTAAACATTCATAAAAGCTTTATTTTTTGTCATTTGCTTGGAGTCTTCCAGTGGTTTATAAAAAAAGCATTAACACTAAAGAACTGAGCTATCGATCATTTTGGTAGTTGTTGCAGTTAAAATTACAAAGTAAAAGACATTATAATAAAACTCTGCTTACACTCCCTTGTCATTACTGCTGCCGGCCGTTTGGCAGCCTGGCCCCACCAGGCTTTGGCCAAAGCAGAGGAAGGAAGCAGGGGCTCTGCTCTCCGCTGGGACAGATGCTGCCTGCTTCCCTTGGGCTGCCTACATTTCCATTACACTTCCAGCCACTTCCCAACAGGAAAGCTGGGCAAGGCAGCACAACTTACTAGCATGATTCATAACATTTTCACGAAGTAACTAAACACCCTGGAAAACGTTTAGATAGTGCTGTCACTAGGAACAAACAGAAAATAAACAAATCGACCAAAACCAACCAGCACACACACACACACAAAAAAAAGCTTGAGAGCACTGCAGTGCCTGACAAGGGAACAAGGAATATTCCTTCCTCATAACAACAGAGGAGGGAGACCTGCATGACAAAACACGAAGCTCATGCAAGACATTACATGCAAGTTAAAAGACCTCTGGTAACTGAGAGTGGGATTTGTGGTGGGGGAGCCAGTGGTGCCCCTCTCACTGAGGAACCCTTCACTGCCATTCACGGTTCCAAATGGTCACATGCAAGCAAGATAATGAGGAACACACCATGTTTTGTATTTCATTCTCATCCTGCTTACACGGTATGGATGCACAATGCTCTTGTTCTGTAAGATAAGACATGGAAGGCTCTCCATGTGGTGCTTCAGTCACCAGGCTCATCTCTGCTTTATAAAGCACATGATCCGTAAATACCATTTTGTGCCCTTTTCACCCCCCTGACGACTGAGCTCTTGTAGCGTACCTCAGGTGCAGCGCAGGAGCTGCTGCGCTCTTCACACAGCCAAGTCAGGGCAGCTGGCTGTTGGATGAGCTTCAAGGGAACTCCAAGTTCTCTGAACTTGCCCAAGTTCTCATCAACTCTGCTGTCTCTTGCAGCAACCTAGGTGTGAAAAATGCAATTTCAGAGGAGCTGAATGCAACCACCAGGCTTGCACAAGGGCTCCTAGTGCTATTAGCTCCTCAGCACAAAAAGGCCCTGTGACATGGGGCTGAAGCTCCAAGCCCGTCCCAGCTGCAGCCCGGGGCATCGAGCAGCAGCTCAGCAGGCACCAGGCATCGGTCTGCGCTGAGCTGGGGAGGGCAGGATTGCTGCTCGGCGCCGAGAGCACCTCCAATGCTCGCCACAGGGTCCAGGCACGTGCTTGAAGACCCACAGAAACACCAAAGCACCCACTGGAAAGGATGTGGTTTAGCTCCTCTTCAGTGCCAAGGGTCTCCACCTCTGGAAGAAAGGGTTAATGGCTGCTGGCTTAATTAGTGCAACATGAATGAACAACATTTTTGTGAGCTTGAGGGTAAATTAAGACAACGTTTAGTTCTGCTTCTTATTAGCTCTGCATAAGTTCTCCCAGGAGCCTAATTAGCTCTGTCACAGTAAACATCTCCTCTATTTACACAGGGGAATGTATTCCTTTTCTATAGGTTTTGCCCTTGCAATAAGCATCATTAGGAAATACCGCCCCCTCCCACCCCTCCCGCAGGGCACTGGGTGCCGCAGCGCAGGGTCTGCTGCCCTGTGCCCCCCAGCCCTGGCTGCGAGCAGTTCCCCGCAGCCAGCCCACAGCCGCCTGCGTGACCCCGAGCCCCCCTCCAGCACAGGGGCAGGGGGCTCAGCCGGACACCCCAGGGTACACTGCCTCAGTGCTGGGACCCGGGGCCCCAGGAGGCAGCAGGCTTCCAGCCACGCATCTCACCGTGAGTTAAGAGACTGCATTGCCAGAGTCGCCCAAGCAAACAAGCTGGGCTTGCCAAGGCAAACTTGTTTCCCCCCAGGCAGTCTTCAAAATAAAGTGGCTATAAGGAAAAATAAATAAATAAGAAAGAAAAAGCCAACACCTGGGAACACTATCAAAAGGCAGTGGACTCTCTTTCACTGGGAAAAAAGAATCGACTGATTTCAAGTCTTCTTTTCAGATCTGGGCACTTCCATCATGTGAAATCATTGCGGTATATGGCTTATCTCCTGGGCTTCTCTCCGGCCTGAGGTAGGTTAGATTACTTCTCGTGTCAGTGCTGGCACTGGAGTCCCGCTGCCTGGCACGGAGCACTAGCCGCAGTTGCTGCTGGCGATGGCGGCGTGCTGTGCCAGCCCTGCCCGGCCAGCAGCCCCCGGGTCCGAGGGGACCGGCCGCGTCTGGCCTCTGCTCACAAGAAATAACGTCCCAGCCGTGCGACCTCTGCTTATCCATGGGATTTTCAGAGTAAGCGTCAGCATCTCTCCACTGCCACCAGCACATCTTCAAGCTCTACCACCACTCAGGGATTTTATAATGCAGAACTTCTCTTCCTGAGAGTAACAGCCATACACCTTGAAGGAATAATCACAAGTAAAATTGGCTCTGTACATTAATTATCTTTAGGCATTTGCTCCAAAGTGCAGGTAGTCATTTTTCTGTTTTAACATTTATAGTTCTGTGCAAAGTACTTCATTATGCAGAAAGATCCCAATTCAGTCAGGTTCTTCCTCCCCTCTCAGTTTTTACGTAGACCTTCCAGACTTTTTACTCTGAAGGAAAGTCTAAAATATGTGCTGAGTCAGAAGGGAAGGTGCTGCAGCTCACAGAACAATGCGGCGAGGGGCGACCCCCGTTCTCTGTGCCGGGCGCTGTTGGTCCCCATCCGACTGTCAGCCTTCCCCTAGTCTTGGGTGAAGACATTAAGAACTGCCCCCAAGGGATGCTACCCGTAACTCTCTGGGTTTCCTAATGCTGAGCACAGCCTTCCAAGCCCCAAGACCCTCCCAGCCCTCACCCTCCACCAGCCCCCCACCCGCCTGCAGCTCCCTGCGGGGATGCTGCTGGAGACCGCAGTGGGTGTCTGCGGCCTGGCTGGGCGACATTTGCTGCTCTGCCCTTAGCTGGTAAGCTAAAGTTTAGAAGAAAAATGGTGCAGGTTACATAGTACGAAGAATTATTGGCTACAAAATTGTGAACACACCTTTTGAAGCATTTTCCTCACTCATTACAGCAAGTTGCAAGACAGACACCTGCCACCCTGGTGTTCGGTATTACAGGGGTATATTTAACATCAGGCCTGGAGGGTGGATCACCTGAGAAATACATGGGAACAGTCTCTGCAATATGACTTGTTGACAATTGCATTTTTAGTACCTTTCACTACTAGAAATAGTGTCTGAAGTGTTTTGCAACTCTCAGGCAAAGCTCTCCAGGTGAAGAAATGGAAAAAAAATAAAGATCAAGTTACAGGGCTGCCAACAGACCCCCTCCAGCTCAGCAAGAAGCAGGGGATTAGGGGCTGCTGGGCCCCGTGGGTGCCGCCAGGGACACCATGCACCGCCAGGACACCATGCACCGCCGGGACACCGGTGGTCCTGCTGCCCCCGGACAGCGGCACTGCGGGCTCGCAAGGCCGAGCAGGTCCCAGCCCCGGTGCTTTGGTTCACTGGGAGCTGTCACTGCACAGCGGTGCCACCTCGCTTAGCTTGCCCGAGCTTGGGCTAGACAAAGCAAAGGAGATGATTTCTCCAGACTCTGCCACAGCAGCAGGCATGGTCTGCGATGGCAGCTGAAGCAGAGATGGGCGCATGCTGTGACTGTGGGAGAGGGATACTCACGCAGCAGGAGTGCACATCTCCTCTTTTCCAGGGCGTAAGTAGAAAGAGCATTTGTCATTAGCTCAGAAGAGTATGAAAGCTCCCAGGAACCTCACACTTAGGTTCTCTGAAGAGCCTCTGCCCTGGAGTGCTCTCCTAGCTCCAACAGATTTCTCTGGAGTCTGATTAAACTCATCATTTGTCACTGAAAGTGTCATAAAATATTTATGACACAGCTGATATTTAAAGATCACAGTAGAAATTTCTAATAACCACTGTAACACAGTGGAAGCACAATCTGATTGACACAGTCAGAAAATTGAAATACTAGAGCAAAGAAACACTCTGATGCACCCACTAATTAGTTATCCACAATTCCTGGGGTAAAAGTTGCACACTCAGACCCTATCCAAAGACTTTCGTGCAGCCACTACCGCTGCGCAGGACATCTAAGATGTACAGACAGACGGATGTTCCAACTTCCATTTGGAAGTTCTGCCTAGACTTCACATATATCAGGTTTTATACTTCACAATGTTGCCTAATCTAATTTGATTTCTTTAAGTGTTTTGCCCTCCAAATAATAAAGGATTAGAGGGTAATAAAGGACTATGAGATAGTCCTTAGATGCACTGCCAGATCACAACATGCCTTCTATTAGGAGAAGCAAAGAATAGCCTTCTCCATCGTCTGGCAGAACTCAAAGTCACCTTTCAGAGCTCTGTCCTCCCACCACAAGCTCAAGTACCTTTGTTTATGCACTGTTGCTCAATTTAAAGGAAGTGAAGCTCCAAGAATGTTATTTTAAAACTGTTGTCTCTGCTATTACTTGTCACAAATAAAGTTACCTAACTAATATTTAATGACTGATCATCGAGCTGGGATTGAAGAATTCTGACTGCCCACCTGCATGTCATTGACATCTGTCTCATGCTTGTTTTATGCATCCTGGACGTGTCGCAGGAGAGTTACTTCAGCCCAGAGGCCTGACTTCCCTGGCACTGAAATCTTGCAGAACCTCAGGGACAAACTGTCTAAAGCTCTTTCAGTCTCAGCACTGATTCAAGCCATCTCCCACATTTGCTATACAAATGCAAAAGAATAATTGACTCTGCACTGAAGGCAGTAAATTTTTCAGCCTCTCTACACCAGCTTTACTCTTAGGGAACTTTCATTGACTCAGTATAGGTGAAGAGAAATTCTGCTGACAGTTTTGCAATTGGAAGTGTTTTCTGAAAAAACATTAAAAAACAAACAAACAATGAGTTTGCTTTCATTGCTTTCAGTATGGTAAGACCTGCAGGAAAGATTTCTACAATGCCACTCCTTTCTAACAGAAGTGCTTTTTACAGAGGAAAAAAGTGCACTCCTTTCATATTTTGGGTTTAATGCGTTCTTCAGTTCTAGTTTCTAACATGGTACATAAAACTCTTTCCTTAACTTAGAGTTGCAGAGTTATAGTTGCATCACTACTAAAAAAAAAATTTAAAAAAATCAGATGTTCACAGTTAGTTGCGATAAAATGGCTTTTTAATAGCCTGCACCATTAACTACAGATATTTTAAAACTATAAAAGAGCTGTAATAACAACAAATTGTTCAAGAAAAAAAGGCAACTGATGTAACTGCTTCCAAAGTAGGGAGCCAAAAAAAATATATTTTTCTCAGAGAAATGAATGAGTCACAGTAGAACATCTATGATCATAGAAAAACACTAGATTTAGTCACTGGTAAATAACACAGTTATAAAGGAGCAAATACAAAAGGATTCCTCACCACTCACCTGGAGACTTTTACAGTCAGAAGGTATCTTTATGACTACACAATCTGTCCTGCACAGCCCTGGCACTGGGCCTCCTGGTGGCATTTCCTTCCTGAATGGGACGAGCTCCTTCACGAAAAGCACAGTTGAGCCCACCCAAGCAGGCGCAGTGACTTGGAGGAGGATGTTCCAACAGCTGAGTATCCTCACTGCCGGAAGGGATTCATTTCTTTCCTGAATTTGTTCATCTTCAGATGAAGTCATTGCACACTCATACCTTTATCTTTTTCTCTGAAGATCCATCTATTCCATATCACCATGTAGATACCTATAGACAAGAAGCTTTAAGGTGCTTTGATTAAAAAAAAAAAAGTAGCTGAACTCCTTAAGCCTTTCTTTATCGAATGTTACAAACTCTCCCCTTATTGTTTGACCTTCACATGGAAGCGCCTGCAGGTATCAAGCATGGGCATGGCTCTAGTGACAGACTTCCAGTCTCTGTACAGGTAGCTTTTGTGAGGCATCTCTGTCTGCACGGTCCTAGATCACACATGCACTTTTAGTCACAACGTCACACTCATTCACCTTTAGCTTGTGGACAAATTCAGTTTTCAAGAGATTCAAAACGTCTCCAGTTGAGCACCTAACTTACAGAGGAATAACATCAAAGCTACACAAGGCTGACAGGGGTCTTGCCTGGTTGAGCTCTGAACACCTCCAAGAATGCAGCCCCCAGCCTCTCTGAGCCTCTCTTCCTGTTTTTGACCACCTCAGGATGAAAGGCTTTTCCCTACATCTACCTGGCACGTTCCTTGCTGCTGTTCCTGCCGCTGCCTCTCATCCTTCCAGCGTTCCTCAGGAAGCACCCGGCTCTGTCTTCTCCATGGGGAGCTGGAGGAGGTAGAGGGATCCTCCAGCCCTCCTCCGGGCTGCACAAACCCACTTCACAGCCTCTCCTCGCACATTCCCATGCTCCAGCTTCATTTTTTCTAATCTTTTGTTGTTTTGTTTTGAGTGGAGGGGGCACAATTCAATTTTCCCAGCTTCTCTTTGAGAGATACTTAATTATAGCTTTTTTTCCTTTCTTTCCCCCTTACACATACTACAAAAAAGGCAAAGATTAAGATGGTCTACTATCAAAACATCTGAGACAGCTGTACAAATAGCTCCATAGGAATATCCCAGATGAGCAGACAGGCTATTAAACTCTATGTCTGTGGATTGGTCTAGCGTAGATCAAGAAGATACTGATCAGCTGGTATTGTTCAGCAGCAGGGAAGTCATTTGTCTTCAATATGAACACAATGCTCCTATTGTTGCACATCAGCTGGGGACCAGCCCTGTTATTGTGGCATTGATTGGTTGGTTTAGAGAGGGCAGGGGAGAGGTCTGAGTTTTAAGTACAGCTGAAAATCATGTGAGGGAACGGCGAGCAGGGAATACGTCACAGGAACAGCCTGTTAAAAGGAGTGTTCTAGTACCTTTATACCTAGAATAACAACTCCATCACCGTCCAGAGATAACAAGCCCCACATCCTCTCCACATACGTGACCAAATGAAGAGAAGGCCGCTCTGCAGGCTGATCCCTGCTCCTTCACATGTGCCAGTACCTGGGTCAGCATCAAAGCACTTTCTTGTGTGTTTACGTGACCGAGCTGCTTGGCCTGATGCGTCCCACATCTGTCCTAAGAGCAATGCTGTGGACGCAGATCCTACCCAGTGACCCAGCTGCACTGGGGGAGGCAGCCCTCCCCAGCAGCAGGGCAGTGCGTAGCCCAGCCCGGAGCACGGTGCTTTGTCACGCTCCCCAGCGAGGCTCAGGCAGATGGAGTCACCATGGACCATGGCAGTGTGGGGTCAGAACCGTGCACTGCAGCAGTTGGCAGTCCCTGTCTTCCATCCATGCTGGCCATCACTGTTTGAGAGCAGTTATGATCTTTGCTGCTTTATCAGCAGTTGCCTTTTGTATTTTTCCTGAATTGCTGCAAATACCCACGAGATCTGGGGTGGGACCCTGGCACTTCCACCACACCATGCAGCACTGGACCTGCTACTGCGCTCATCAGCGGGACCTTCCCAAGGCAGTGCTTTCCAGATCCAGCGACCAGGTGCTGTACTGGCATCGAGAAACTATGAATAATATCTGAACAGCTTCTGCCAGTGATCTTACCCATAAAACTCCCAGCCTAAGAAATGCAAATAGGAACACCACTTTCTTTTAATCTTTCCTGAGTTTCTCACACACACACACACGATTTGGCCCATACTTTCATTGCCCCTGGTGCCACCAGGGTTATGCTGCCACTCACGCCATTCGCACACTCAGCTGTCCAGCTGTGGTGGAAGAATAAAAAGAAGTAAAGCTGTTACCAGCCCCATGGGGCAGGGCAGATAGCTCAGCTGGGCAGCAGCAACAGCTCAGTGCTGTGCAGGCACACGGCTGCACCGAGTGGGCTCTGGCACCGACTGCAGAAGGGGGCTCCCAGGAGCAGCACCACACCACGGCGCTGCATGCAGCTGAGCAGTAAAGGCAAAACACGGCGAGCAGCAGGGTGACAGGATGGGAGGTGGGAGACAGGGCCAGCTGCATCCCCATCACACCGAGACTCAGCACTCAGGAGATGCTTGACTCTGCATTGATTCTGCATGCTAAAACAGGTTGAAACGAAAACAGTGACAAAATATCACAGAAGAAGCAGTGACAGAGTCCTGATTCATGGGTCCCCCTCTACCGCCTAATTTGTTGTTTTGAAAAAGATCAATGCTGTTGATCTCTGCCAAAATTATGGATATGCTACTATTTGTAGATCAGTTCAGTGCATTTACAATCCCAGGAGAAATCTCACTGCCGAGTTTACTCATTTTCTCATTGACACTGACAACAGTAAGCACTCCTCTCCAACACCTGGTTCTGAGGCTAAAGATCCCAAGGAAATTCTGCATCTGAAAAAGCAACCTCAGCAGAAACAGCTTTATGACATTAAGAAAGCAAACCAAACCTCAGCCTTACCCTGCTCTTTGTCCCTACTCTGCAAAGTAAGCAGCAAACACCACCTTTTCTTTGCTGGTTACTTCCAGACCAGTGCCCTAGATAGGGCTGCAAACGGCTGCTCATGTAACACACTTGGCTGTTCTGGTAGTGATACCTCATTAGATCTAGGAAGGAAACCTCACTAATCACTGCTCTGAAAATGAATTGTTTCTGCTGGTGATTATATTTAACTATTATGATCATCATGCCAGAACTCCCCCGTTTTTGCACTGAACACACACACACACACTCTGACCCACTGTCTCCACCACGTGGAAACTAACACAGGCTGCCCCTAAACCAGAAGAACATGGAAACTAGGTATGTGGCCAAGCTCATTTCTTTCACTGCAAAACCTGTTTGGAGTATGCTTTGCTGCCCACCTTGTCTCCATCATCTGTAAAATGCCATCATTTACTGCATATGTGGACATGACCACTCGTGGGTAGCTGACTTGCAGGATGTCTGTCTCTGCAGCTCTTCTGCCACAATGCAGTCTGTGCTTAATGCTAGGAAATCTGGTTTTCTGACTGCTGCAGGCTGTAGGAACATTTTTCATAAAGAAATTATGCTCTCTTCCTCTCACACACTCTTCCTTTTGTTTGCAGGCATGACCTACAAATAGCAGCTAGGTATTAAGCTAGAGAAGAATAAAACAGATGACGTTCACCAGAAATCCTTCTTCTGCAGTTTGACTTTGTGGCTTTGACCTAGTTTTCTTCACCCTGTCTGAACTACTCGGTTGCAGAGAAAATTGAAAAAGGACAGAGTTTCTTTGCAAATGTGGAAGTCAAGGACTTGTCTTAGAGAAGAAATCAGCTCATTCCATGTTCCTTCAGGGACTCTGAACCCATGGACTTTCCAGTTTGGACCTCTTCCTCTTTGTAAGAACTCAGGCATTTGACACTCTTCTCACTCGCAAGCACCCCACCTGAGAGTGCTGAGCCTGTCCAGAGCACCCTGAGGCACAGGACAGCTGCAGCAGCTGCACCCTCTCAGCGCCTCAGCTGTGTAAGCAGGTACAGAAGAAACTCAGGGCATGACCTGCACCTGGAGCACCCACAGAACACCCTGTGGAATGTGGTGAAGAGCATATTTACGATGGAGAGGTAGCAACCTTACAGGCACAAGAAGTACAGCAGAAAAAGAAAATAAAAACCCAGAAGAGCAGTGTTGATGCATTGTCTCCCAAATAATGCATGCTTTGGTACAGTGGGACCATTTTATATAGCAGCTAAAAGCATCTAAATCCACTCTGATATGTTCCAAAAGCACAGTGACTCAGTTGCATATGTTAGCTCATCTGTCTCCTCTTCAGATACATTTTCATCATTCACATTCCAAGGTTATATAATTTGGGGTCACACCAGGGATCCAGTGCACGGTGCAGCCCAAGGATTGCCCATCTGTACAGAGGAGATTTTCACTCACGAGGAGGCAGAGCTGGGTGATGAGAATAAGCCTTCAGATGGTGACGTATGTGACAAGTTGCTGAGAGAGCTAAAGCCAGTCAAAGCATTTCATTTGCTATGAATTGAGTAATTACATGACTCTAGGTCCAAACAGGCTTTTTATTAAGAAAATAGTTTATTTAGATCCTACAGCTGCAATTAATGCTGAACTGGCCCAGCTTTTCTGAAGCTCCTCCAAAGCTTCTCTCAAGCTATACTTACTTCTCCTTTATATCCCATACTGATGCCTGCCTACACAGAGCTATTTTAAAGTCAACAGAATAATATGAATTAAATATTTATATCAACAAATACTCAGTTGAGTGTTGCCTTCCATACTGCTAGTTGATGTACAAATCTGCACTAGAAACCTCTCCTCCACAAGAGAGATTATTTCCTTTCAGTGTGAAGAAAACTGGTCAACTGAACATAAAGCATAAGCTTTATCCACCTGTTACCTAATGCAGTTGCACTAAAAACAGCCTTGAATATTGTTAGATAAATGATGCCTTTTGATTAGAGGTACATTTGACTTTTGACACATGCATAATGCTTACGATGGAAGCAATGGACAAAGTACCAGCTCCGTCACCCTGTTGCAGTGACCCCTCTCAGCCGGGAACAGCAGCAGCCCAACACACAGAGCAGGGAGAGCTGCTGCCAGCCGTGTTCCTCCCCGTGCACCTTTTCACCTACAGCAACCTCAGCTCCGGGCTGAGAAGCGAGCGCACTCCAGACCTAGCTAAGGGTTTTGCCACCACCCGCCACGTCAAGGACGAGCCCGCCCCGTCTGTGCCACCAGCGCTGCCCAGGACGTGCCCGCAGCTCCCAGGCGAGGCCCAGGACAAGGCGTGCGTGCCGCTCCTCACCCCTTACACAGCGTTGTCACCTCGCATACAGCACAAGTTTGGGACACAGTGAACCCCTATTCAGGGCAGGGAATCTAATCGCTCTGCTACCCTGACACGTAAAACCTTTTACATGCTAACAGGCAAAAGTTAAGTGCACATAAGCAAAAAGCTCATACTTCCAGAGCGAGCATCTGCCCTATCAGGGAGGTGTGCTAACCTGGATTTTTCCACTGACACACAGGCAAAGCTTTTTAAGCTGTAGCACCCAGACAAGGCTACAGGCTAAATATCACCATTGTGCTATAGAGAAAGCTGAACACAATATCACAGGTCTGCGCAAATCCTGCGGGTCACGATCTGCAGGGTCCCTTGCAGTTACCGCTTTCCAAAGAACAGCTCTCCCATCGACCCCCTTGGGAGCTCTGTTTTTATTCCCACAAAGCCACTGGGCTGGAGGAAATGCGATTATTTTACCACAGAGCTCAGTTCACCCACTATATGTAACCTGCCCTCATCCATTATTTCACAGCCTGCAATTTGTATTCGCCAACTCAACACACGCCACCAGGACGTGTAACAAAGCGCACCTGCAGCAGAGTAAGAAAATATCCCTGCGGGACCCCGCTAAGAACCACTTATATGAAATCACACCTCCTTTACCCACCACTTATTTTCCAGACCTGTTAACTAAATCAGTTTTCTGATACATTCAGCATAAGCTGCCCAGGCGCTGCCAAGGGCTAATCCTCCCGCACCCAGCGATGTCACCTCCAGCACCCGGCGACAGAGAACACCCCGGGGCCACCCCTCCCCGCACCCCATCCATCTCCTCCCACAGCACCCCACACGCCCTTCCCACCCCTCCTGTCCGGGGCTGAGCAGCCTCACTCAGCAGCTTGTTCCTCCTACCCTCACTGCCAGAGACCTCTCCTCCAAGCTCAGCATGAACACTTCTTACTGGATCACGACAAAGCCCAGCCCAGCCTTTACCCACAGCTCGTTTTAAAGCCCTCCTCGGCACGGCCCTTTTCGGCCTCTCTGGCTGCAGGTGGAAGCAGCTCTCCCCCAGGGCCACCTGATGATCGCCACGGCTCTTGGGGCTGCCTCCTGCTGGCACCACTCGCTCAGACAAGGCGTCCCGGGCCAGCTGCGGGCTCTAGCAGCACAAAAGTACAATGTCGTGTTTCTTGCAGGGCTCATTCATGTTTGTGCCCCCTCATCCACAAGTCACTACTTTTCCCATCACAGCAGGACATGACTAAGATGTATTTATCTTGGGATGCCCAGTAACCCCAGAATCCTCTGACGAAGGGCTGGCAGCTGTTCCTCGTCCTGCATTAGCAAGCTCAGCCTCGCTGAGTGCATTAGCTTCTACTTCCCCTCTATTCCCAGAGCAGGCTTCCAGCCTGCCAGCACAGCATGGGCTGGAACCAGACACAGGCCCTGACACACAGCCAGGCCGTATCCTGCCAACCCAGCCATCATCCATTTGTGGCTATACATTTCTGCCGCTGTTTAATAGAAGTACGCTAGCACAACTTTTGCCTAATGTTTTTAAACAACAACATCACGTGAGGCAGTGATTGAACTGCCATGAAGCAATGCCTGAGCTACGCTGCATCGCCCCTTCGCAGGCCTTTAGCCCCCAACACGTGCAAGGCAGAGGGCAGGAGCCCGCAGCTTCCCATGTCCCTGCGCGTGGTTTCAGCGGTGCTGAGCGGGGAGGAGCCCGCTGCCGTGGGGAGATGAAGCCTGTGCCAGGACACCCGCCTCGCCCCTTTGCCCATGGGCAGAGCCGAGCCGAGCCACCCACACCAGGCGAAGCTCTGCCGGCAGCTTCAATTTGCAGGGGCTGAAGGAGAGCGGCCTCCTTGAGAGCCGGGAGGCAGCGGTGCTGACCTCCAGAAAACGCTCCTCGGTTGTGTTTGAACTTCTCTGGAAGGTGCTGCTATCGGTCTGCTTTGCCTGAATTTCTTGGTTCACCTGGATACGCTCAGAGCATGGTGTGTCAGGCAAGGTGTGCACTGCCCCAGCAAATGCTGTGCTGCTCTGTTGGTCTTCTGCCTGCACCTCCGGCTGCCTGGTGGCCTGCAGAGTGTGCCGAAGGGCCTGGGGGGCTTCCCCCCCCACAGCAAAACCGCTTTGCACCATCACGTGCCCCTCTGGCAGAGCTGCCCAGCCTCGTGCAGCTACTGCCACCTCTTCCATCCACTTTTGGGACTGTTTATTACCTCTTCTCCTGTCCCGATCTAAGCTCTTCTCTTTTTCTTTGTGTCTCCACTGCTCCCGGAGGCAGGGCAGGAGATGGCCTCATCCTGGCGGGGCGCAGCCGCGGTGCGGAGCTGGGAGCTGGCGCAGCCAGCCCTGCTTGGAGCGGCAGCCACGTCCTCTGCCTCGCAGCCTGCTGCCGTGCCGGGAGCGCTGCCCACAGGGTGACTCCTGCTGTGGGTTAATTACCCTTGCTGGGCTTTATTCATTCTTTTATTGCACTCATTTCTTGTATTTATTTCCCTTCAGGACTCACAACTGGAATATCCAAATGAAAATGTGAAAGTTAGAAACCACAAGCATACATTTTAGGCGGTTTGGGTTTTCTCACACAAGCAGTGCAGTTTGTCTTGGAAATGCTCAGTAAACAGCTGAGCTCACATTTAAAGTAACATTTGCACTAAATGAATGTTTTGCTGCACCGTAACACTGATTCTGTTATTTTTAAAGCTAAAGTTGCCACAAAAAACTCTCTTGAAAATGAAAACATTTTCAATACATCAGTTATGTTTTGCTTTCATGCTTTTATTTATTTATTTATTTATTTTTATAAGGTTGTATCTGGTACACGAAAACAGCAAGCCGATAAGGAAAGGATTATTTACTCACAAGGAAGCTGTAAATGTTCTTTTTTCACTTTCTGAATGTAAATATTTGCTTTCTGGTGTTTGCTGAGAGGCATGTACTAGCTTCCAGACTGAAGAGCATCACCACAAATAAACAGCAGGCACGCTGGCACTGCGGCCAGCAGCAGTACCCCTCAACGCGTGCCACGCGGCTTGCCTTGGGCAGCGCGGAGGCCACGCACTGGCCGTGGGGATGCTTTTTGCCCAAAACCCCACTGAGGAGCAGAGCGCAGTGCCACGCACAGCACCGCCAGCAGGCTGCCCTGGATCCCCGAGTCGTGCACGTTCAGCCTAAAAAATACCTTACTTTGGTGATTAAAATATAATTGATCAGTGTCCAGTTGTAAAAGGCGGTTTAAAAATCAAACAGCAAAGGTAACTTTGATACCAGGGACCATTTGTGCTACTGCTCCACACTGGCAGTCAAATGACAATAACCATCCCAGCAAATGCCACTGGAGGAGCCTCAGGAAGCTCTAATAAGGTGATGAAAATGTGAGTGCAACTCAGAAAGTTAACAGGAATAGCAGGCAAAGTCCTGCAGTTCAGCCTGCCTGTCATCGCTATTAAGTAGGAGGTGTTTGAAGGGACCTTGAAATGGATGGGAGCGTGTAAAGATAATCTGTTAGCTCAGTCATCACCTCTGTCAGCTGCCAGGAGGTCTGCGCACACCTTCGCCAGAAGTAATGAAAGCGGGGTTATTTTTGTCACTTATCCCGAGGCCACAGGTGAGGAGCTGCACTCGGCGGGGGGGGGGGGTCAGAACCCGTGCCCCCACGGCTGCCTCCAGGGGCTGGCCTTGTGCCGCCGTGTGCCGTGGCTGCCCAGGTACGGGGCAACTTGATCAATTTACAAGGATTCTAAACATTCACATTTAAGTTTGCTCAAAAGAAGAAAAAAAAAAAAAAAAAAAAGATGCTTATTGCCTGGTGGTATGTACTTTAGTTTTTACTTCAACTGGTACAACTGAAAACATTCAGTTTTTTTCTATCAAATGGTGGATAACTTCATCTGAGAATATGCATTTTGGATGAGTTAATACTCTTTCACAGCACAGGGTATACAAAATGTTACCTGTCAGAACTGCTGCATGCCCATGAGAAAACGAGCTGGCAAACCTGCATATAAACACTCAGAAAACTTACATATGTAGCCAGAAAAATCAGGCTGAAACAATGAGTAATGATATGACAGTGTGAAAGAAAGAAGCTTCTTCCAAATATGACAAACTTACTTGGAGAAGTTAATTCATTTTATTACAGTAAAACATGATTGACATCATGCACATTTTCTCCTAATTTGTGCTTTTGTTTTGTTTGTTATTTATACAGTGTTCTATAAAATGTGAAGACTTCGATCTACGGATGTCAATGAACTTCCATTTTTTCCTTCAACAGATTAAATCTTTTTATTTCTGCACTTAAAATAAACATGACAAACAAGCAAAAGAAGAACGGGGTGGAAAGGCCACACTTTGGGATCTGAAGGACCACGTTTAGGGAGGTGAGAGCAGAAGGGCAGGCTTGCGAGGAGCTCCCATGCGGTGCAGGAGCCGTGCAGAGTGCCCAGGCTGTCCTTCGTCCCCGTGCCCTGGCCAGGAGCCAGCCACCACCTCCTGCGAGGGACGTGCTCCTCTGCACGAGCACACTCCGGCCGCGTGCTGCGTCTCTGCTTGCTCCTCTTACTTTGTTTTGAAGTATTTCCCTTCAATGTTGCCACAGAAGCTATATAATTAGATATTTTATTTACATGGATAAATGAGGTAATTATCCTTACTTATACATTACTATACAATCCATCCATTTTAATTGGATTATGTAAGTAATTGGACAGCAATGTGCTAAGCAGAGAGAACAGCAGATGAAAACGCTGGCTCTTTTACACAGAGTTCAACCACTATACAGAAGCATATGATAATGTATAATAAGAGCAACTCATTACAAATCATTACTGCCAAGGAATTGTTTCCAATCATATAAGTGATTCTCTTTCTATGCTTTCATTACCAGGTCTCCATAGCTTTAATATTCCTGCTTTTGCAAGCATTGTATTTTGGGATACATTGACAGCTCCATTTTTGCCCATTATCATGCAATAGTCTCTCAGTTTTCTTAAATTTCCTCATTAGGTTTGTTTCCCCTACTGTGAGTTCTTCTCTTTCTAATTTGATATGAAACAATTTCTTGGGGTTTCATCACATGAGCAAGTGTGTGCTCGCATGCACGCTGCCTCTTTGGACTTCATTGTCACCTGTAGACTTCTACCCAAAGCTTCCTGCACTGGCAAGAGCCTCTGCCAATTCTGGGGCTCACCCACAGCACCATGACGTCTGCCAGGAGTCTGCTTGCCTCCCGCTGAAAACACCAAGACACCAATTGCTGACACCACAGACCTTGCAAAAAATCCTGTTCTTTTACAGTGCGTTTTTTCTTCTTCCTAAATGATTTCTCCAAAGCAGGAGCCGCTTCCTTGTTTGCTTTCTGCGCATCTGCAAAATACATGTTTTACAGAGCAAATAACTGTGTTGTGAAAAGCCAGCTGCACTTTTAGGTTGGGGACAGGAGAAAGAAACGACATGTTTTGCTTCAGTTTGCATGGGCCAGTCTCTCAGTTGATCTGTGTTCTCTGCCTGTTAGTATGTCCATCGCTACATGCTTTAAAATACATTCTTGGCTTGAAGTTGTGTCCTGATGTTATCCCTGGGACAGTTTTAAAATCTTCTTCTGGTTTCTGCAGAGGTCTGGCAGGTACAGTGCTGCCTTCCCAGGGTGCTAAGTGTGCTGGTCAGTAACTGCAGTATTTTGGTGATATATTAAAATGTCTTGTAAACCAATTTGCAGCAGTGAGTGATTGCTCTGCTTGAAAGACTTCAATTTTCGTTTCTTATTTTTCAAAGCAGATACTTATTATAATACAGGTTATTAAACATCAGAGGTTTATCTTGTATTGAGACAATTTACCTTCTTTTAAAGGCTCATAAATGCTTTATTGTGCATGGTTCTGAATAAATATTTGATTCCACATGAGATCTGTATTCTTGCTCTGGAAGCCATAGAGTTGTGAAGGAGCTGTCACCTACTTCTCACTGCTCCTCACACAAGGGCCATCTTCCAAAGCGTCCTGTTACCTCGGTTAGGTGTCAAGCAGCCCGGGCAGCCGGTGCCGCTCGCCTCTGCCTTGTGCCGGGTGCCACACGCGTGTGCCTGGGGATGGCTGCAGGAGGTCCAGAGCCCCTTGGGGCCAGCAGGTGCTCGGGCCTTGTTTCTAGGGGAGCGCCGAGGGCGAGGGTCACAAGAGGAGTGCCTCGTTTACACGGGGAAATCTGCCTTCCGTTGAGATGACCACATCCACTTTCCCAAGGAGATTCTGTTTCTTTGGTGTTAAAGAAATTGTCTTGAGAGCATATGTGACGCAAAAAGGCAGCAGGGGAACACAGCCGTGATTCCTCAGTCTTCGAGACTATCACGTACCATAAAGCCCTTGGCAGACAATGAGCAGGCGGAGGGGCAGGGACAGCCCCCCAGGGTGACACACAGCCGCACGGTTTGGGGATGCAGGCAGGAAGCGGAGCGAGAACAGGCACCTGGCAGCCCAATATGCTTTGGTCCCTCCGTGCAGTGATTCCCTATTTAAAGGAGAGTGCTCCAGAGGTGTTGGGGCAGACATGGAAAACATTCTGGCCACAATATTACTTCCACGTGCAGCTCCCAACAGTAATTTTAGGCACAGCAACTCCAGCAGCTGTTGCCCTCGAGTGCTGAGCCGGCTGTCCCATGTCACAGCGAGGCCTCAGTCCTCTCTGAAAGGCCGTGGAGACCTGGGGAGATCCTGGTGTGGGGGAAAAGGCAAAGCCCGTGCCCTTCTTCGGGTAAGATCAGAGGGAGAACCCAGGTTGCTGCAGACAGGTCAGCCCCAGGCTCCTGCAGCTTGTGGGAGGCACCCGGCAGCAGCAGCAGGTTGCCTGCCTGCACGCCCAAACACAGCCCCAGCCAAAGAAATGGAAGCCCAGTAAGAAAAACAAGATGTCACACATGATATAAAAATGTTTTCCCGTGAGGTCTTCATTTGTCACACGATATGCTGACACGCAAATATGAAGCAGGGACATGAACTTCATCCCTGGTGAAAGGAAACTGTCCCTGGTTGTCCTGACCGATGGTAAAATCAGGCTCAGGCTGGGATGGCAGGATAGGACCAGTTTGCTTTGCTCTCTTATCGATGGGAGGAAGTCTAAGTGCAGTAAAAAGTGGAGAAAGTGAAGAGAGAAACTTGGCTAGTGCTGGTCAGGGCCATCATATTTTATTCTTCTCCAAAGATCTGTAACCATAAAAGCAGTAATGTCTTTCCTGCATGCCTAGGTTCTTCTTCCATTTTCACTGCTGCCTCCAGCATTAGCCAAATGTTTGGGGAGTGATTTTGTTCCAAATCCAGCCTCATTGTTATTCAGACAATTTATGCCCTCCCGTTCACAAGGACTATAATAATAAGAACGGATGATAAGAAACCATTCTTCTGATAATGATTTAAATGGGAGTGTGTGGGATACCAGTCCTCTCTGCATCGTAATCCACCAATTGTTCTGATATACGCAGTGCCTGCAACCGTCTGGCAAAGGCTTCTCAAACCATATTGAAAAATATGAAGGAAATACACCCATTGTTTTTCTCGGGAGTGATCAACACTCAGTAATTTCCTTCATCTACAGAACAGTGCAGCACAGCCATGTCCAGCATCCCTCTATGCAAATAGGATGGTTCTTACATACTGATTTGGTAGTTTTGGTTTATTGTTGTCGAAGAGATTACATATGGGAAAGGGACTTAGCTCAAGAGAGGAAGGCTTCCTTTAATTGTCAGCCATCTGGAGCTGAGAAAGCTGGGGAGGTCCCGGCAGCGTCCTGGCATCGCCTCCAGGAGAGCTGGCCAGCAGCTGCGCATCCCCAGGCGGGCACCGTGCCCATGCAGGGCGGCTGCGGGATGGACGTGGGGTGGCTGCGGGATGGACGTGGGGTGGCTGCGGGACAGGTGGGCTCCAGGCAGACAGGATGAGGTCTGTCCCCAGCCCACACCTCCAGGGATGGGATGGAGGAGCCTTCAGCCTTGAATCTGCAGGGGCTTCCCCCCAGCTTGCCCGTCCCTGCTCGCTCCCTGCAGGTCCCCTCACCCCTCTCCAGCAGCAGCAGGGGAGCCGAGGCGTCCCCAGGCAGGACTCTGCCCCCGCCACGCATCGCTCTGTGCCCTCACCCAGCTGCTGCCTCCTGCCCTGCAGGGGGAGATGGAAACCATCCCAGCAGGGCCAGCATCCGAGCATCCCCCTGCTCTGGCGGCACAGCGCCGGGCCCCAGGGAGTCCCAGGCTAAGCAGTTTCACACCGTGGAGGCTGCAGGAGTTAAGGAAGTCAAAACAACCTAAAGAGCAATTATTAAAGTTCAGTGTGATCTCTGTGCATATTTATTTTCTGTGTCTATCTACCAGTTGATTGATTGTCAGAATTAAAGTCACCTGTGGTGCTAAGCAGGTAGAAATTGCTGTGCATTTTTCCTCTCTAGAGAACGTAGAGCAGCTCAATCAGGAAATGCTGATGTCCCCCCTTCATTTTCTGGGTTTTAAGATGCAAAAGCAAAATGCATATCGTTAACCAAGACCTCATCTTTCTCTGTAGCTGAAGTTGAGAAGAGCAACTCCATTGGCCCTGAAGGGAACCCCACAAACCTGTCACAGCAGTCTTCAGACGAGTTTGTACAAGCGCTGTTCTTCCAGCCCCACGCTCCCAGCAGCCTGCAAGAGAGCAATGCGCCCCGTGCTTGCTGCTGCCCTCTGGTAAGCCTCGGCCTGCCAGCTGCTGCCTGTGGCTCCCTCTGCGTATGGGCCATGAGCATAAAACAGTCTTTTTACTATGGCGTTTGCAGAAAATACCTCAGAGCCATTTCTATAATGCTTACTTTATGAACACTTGTGTCTCTAGCTGCAGAAATGGAAACGGGTAAGGGCTGTTATCTCCTGGGATGCATCTCTTCTGCTACCTTCTTTGCCTAAGCTGAGCGTGCTTCCAGATGCAAACACGCGCCAGAGAAGCTATCGATATTAAAGCACCGTGCCTGGCTGTGCCTACCTCGCACTCTCAGCAGTGGCAGATCTTGAATTTCAGATAATGCCGTGTATATATACCAAATCTGCAAAATCCCCAAACAGTCCCTACAAACAGCACAGCTGGCGTCTGCTGCGCAGTTCCCTGAGGTGAAATAAAACTTGGGCGAAGTCCACTGAGGTGCAAAGAATTGTTGAAAAAAAGACAGTTCAGAAGGTTTGGGTGGTGGGGAATGCTTCATCAGTGGCGTGTAAGGGCAGGCAGGGAAAACACGCTCTTCTTTCCAACACAAACTGCTGAAAGCTCCTGTGCTTGGCAGAGAACTGCTTTCATCTGGTGGCCGTCTCCTGCTCGCCCTCCTGCCCTGGCCGGCAGCCAGTGCTGCGAATGGCTGCAGGCAGGGAGCGGGGAACGGAGCAGCACGGCGTCCCGCAGCAGCGTCCCGCGGCACCAAGAGCCCCGGCCCCGGCTCGGGATGAGGGCTTCTCATCACAAGAAGGTGATTTTTCCCATTTGGACCTGAAACTCTGGGAAAATCCCCGGGTTGGGGCCGCCCCTCCTGTGCTGTGTCGGCGCAGGGCCGTGGGCTTCGGGGGGCATGTGGAAATCTTGCTCCCTCCTGGCTCCAAGGACCGATTTAGCTCCAGTAATCTGCAGCTGCCCTCAGATGTTTAGCTCGCACCCAGCTGCTGAACCGAATCCATGCAATGCCTTTTCAGGGCTTTGCTGGTTTGTTGTCGATGTTCTGCTCCTTTCTCAAGATGTCAAAGCGCTCTGTAGCTGCCATTTAGCAGCACCTGGCTGGAAAGACGCCAGGAAGGTTTTAGAGCACTTCAGGAGTTTGGGGATGGCATCCTGACGAGCCCAAGCCTGCCTGGTGCAGCGTGGAGCAAGTGAGCATTTCCACCCCGTGTCGGCGGCAGTGCCCAGGCACCCTGTGGCTGAACGGGCAGGCAGCAGGGGTGTGCTGGCTGCACCGGGTGGAGCAGGACGGGGGATATCTCTAATGAGCTCAGCCAAACGAGCACAAGCAGTGGGGACTGTGCTGGGTTCAGCGCCACAGCGATGTGAACTCACTCAAGGCCAGACCACCACAGTCCTGCACCCCCCTACAGCCCTGTCCCTCCCCGTGCTCGGGCTCTGCAGGCTTGGTGATGAGGCTGAACTCAGCCCAGAGGCCCAGTGAGAAGCCCAGAAGCTCACCACATTTTTGGGTAGGACCGTCTGCTCCAGTCACCTTCGGCACTCGCCGACCCCTCCAACCACTGCAGCAACCCAGCTCAGGGCAGCTCTAGCTGCCATGCCACCGTGCTTTCAAGCATAACAGTCCACGGTTGCAGTCTCTTGCATCCTGATTTTCTGAAGTGTCTGAAATGGGCAGTCAGTAGATAATCAGGAAAATGGGCCACTCAGCTGCTTTAGGTACCTCATTTGAACACTTAGCCAAATAAAAAAATAAAAATTAAAAATTAAAATTAAAATTAAAAGAAAGAACGGAAAAGGGAAATGAGACAAGTATGGTGAGGCATTACAAGCACATTATCAACTAATAATTTTCTCTATTATTTTATCTTTGCATAAATTTTATCACAATGGAGTGGAGAGGAACTCACTGATCTCTTCAGTGATAGGACCTGAGGGAACAGCCAGAAGCTGCACTGGAGGGGGGGCAGGAGGGGAGGGGATGGGAGGGGGGGGTCAGGCTGGGTGTTAGGGAAAGGTTCTGCACCCAGAGGTGGTCGGGCACTGGGACAGGCCTCCCAGGGCAGTGGTCACCGCACTGAGCCTGCTGGAGTTCAGCAAGTGTTTGGACAACACTTTCAGACATAGGGTGTGGGTTTTGGGTGGTCTTGTGTGGAGCCAGGCATTGGACTTGATGACCCTCATGGGTCCCTTCCAACTACACAATATTCCAAGGTATATTTGCAGCATACGTGCACCCCTGTCCATGTGAACTTTCACACACAGAACCGTGAACAGTACCTAACATAAGATGAACATAAATAAATGCCAAAGCTTCTTCATACGCTTCAGGTATTTCAGGAAACAGGCTACAGGGCTGATGAAGCTCATCTTTGGCCCCTGTCTGCAGGGTGCTAGTGGCCCTTGGCCCCTGGGCTCTGGCTAACCTATTCTCTTTCGGTATACATTGTGAAAAAGAAAAAAGAAGTGATCAAAATATTGGCAGACTGCCTCCGCACCCGCTCTGGACCCTGCACTCCCATGCTTGCAGAGCATGGGGAGGCTCTGGGTCCTTGCAGAGATGAAACAGCTAGAGCCAAACAAGAAACAGAATGTTTCATAGGTTCTGTCTGATCTGCCATTGACACGTTTCTGCCTCAAATTCCCCCCCCAAAAACAGACCATCAATCTCCTTTTCTAAGGAGACAATTGAGATTTCACCTTTTGGGAATTATAAAGCGTAAATACTCAATACACATAAAAACAACAATAAAAATACTTCATCATCACTGTGTTTCAGTCAATGGATCATATCATAAGAAGGAAGCAAGAGGAATGAGGGTCTCATGACACGTGCCATACAACACAGGAGGACGTTTTGTCAGCTCCAGGAACCCGCCTGCAGCGCCGCCGCCAGAGGCAGTCAGCACAGGTCGCTGCGGGACTCGTCCCGCTGTGTCTAGCACTGACTCCCAGTGCCCGCAGTGAAGCTTGGCATCATAAACATCAGAACAGACTAGGTGTAAAAGAAAGAAAGAAACTGGCAGATGAGTGAGACGGCTTAGTGCATCGGTGTCACGTCCCCTCCCGTGTGGGGTAAGCAAGTCCACTTTCACAACTATAAATTCATATGATCTCATTTTTAAAAATCCCAATGTCCAGATTACGAAATGAGCAAGCCCATCCTCACACCCCCATCTGACAAGCCTCCCTTGCAGGTCAGAGGTGCTTTAAGGCACAGGTTCAAAACACCATAAGCATTTCTGAAAATTGCCTGACCAGCAATGGACAGAGCATCTACAACCACGTCAGTAATCCTTCACTCTTCAGACAGATATTTGAATCTCGGCAACTTAGAAGTTAATTGTAGTTCCACTGGGAAGTGTCATGTTTCAAAGACCCCAGTCCCAATTAGAGTGTCACTTTGCCAGGTTACTGTATTGTAGAATTATTCTTATTTTTTATGAGGAAAGCATTGTATTTTCAAGTATCAAAGTGCTGGGCTGAATTTTCTCTTCTTAACAATCATTAATGTTTCTTACTGCACTGTGTGCAGTATTTCCATAGTCATCGGTCTGTGGTACTGTTGCTGCAACTGCCAAATTAAGGACTGTTTAATAATTCAGATTTATTACCTGTGATTTCTTTTGACTGAACTGGAAAGATTCTCTAAATGAGTAATTGGGTATGAATTTTAAGTGATCTGTAATAAGTTTTTGTTGTCTGTTTTTTTTTTTCTTTATTTTCACCTAAAAGTTTAAACATTTTATTTTGTTCTTTTCTGTTCTGTTCCGTTTAAAAGGTCCACTTTTATAATGGTGGGTCATTATTTTATAAGAACTCACACCCTTCTCAGGATAACAAGACATATTCTTATCTTTCAAACTCTCATTGCTATACACTGATTTTTGAATCAATAATTATTTTTTTTTGTATTCACTTGCATATTTTCAAGTCATATGAATGTTCTATGTTATTTTTACTTTAAATGTCTGCTTTTTAATGGTCATAATGAGAAGGATGTGCAGCTTTATACAAACACACATAGCTAAAATGTCCTGTAATGCACACTATAATGAAAATGTGTTCTTCTATGAATGGTCTGCTAACAGCAGTGATCTATCTCCTTCAACTTCCGCAAGATAGAAATAATTTTCTCTTTGAGAGATAATTGACTCATAAATAGACTTTCCATGGACTTCCCAGAGATTGCTTAATTGAATCTTTTCCACGGCATTCTTAAGTGCAGAAAATCTGCTTTCATATGAACCTGCCCTTGTAATTTTCCCTAAATCCATATCCCAAATGCCCTGCTGGAGTTGTGCAATCACTTCTCTGTGGTGGAACCTGTTAAAGTGCTTTGCAAAGCCAGGTTTACCATGGAAAGGTAAACAATGGTACCGGAGAAATGGCCATCCTCACAAAGGTCGTGGCACCACCATGGGCTGCGATGCACCGTGAGCAGGCGCAGCGGCCACACGCGTTGGGACCCCATCGTGGAGCTAAGCAGCAGGCGGTTGTGTGGATGCCCTGTGATCCTGGCAGCAGGAGTGCAGGCTATTGACACAGATGACATCCCTCCAGATGAAGATAGCTCTCCCCTTCTTTGGATTTTAAGTTTCTCCCAGCTCTCTGTAGGAAGGAATATGCCAGGGGATGCAGACTGATCCTGCAAAGCAGAACTGCTTCATTCGGCAGCTATTCCTGAAGAATGTGCACACCACTCCCCACCTTTTTCTTATAAGTTCTTTTCTTTCAGGCTTTTTCGTTTAAAGGTTATGTGAAAGACTCACCTGTCATTTGTTAATAGCCTCTCTACAGCCTTCCCATTACCCACCATCTGAGAACACGACAGGTGAAAGAGAAATAATGAGCAGCCAGAGAAGCAGCAGCTCCAAGGAGGTATGGGCATCAGCATTATCCTCCTCACTCTCCTCAGGCTTTTACCTCTGGGATTTTTCCAAAAGATCTGGAAAATAGCAATGGGCTGCTCTTCAACTGTGTTAGAACATTTAGTTCTTGTTTAGAGTCACATGTGGGGCAAGTCAGTAGTTCAGGAGCTGAGGTGTCATTAATAAAGATCTGCCTTTGTCTAGACACCCTTTTTTAGTGTATCAGCTCTTCTGTGTACTTCTGTGCACAGCGCTGCTATCCCATCCCATCCCATCCCATCCCATCCCATCCCATCCCATCCCATCCCATACTATCCTACCCAGTCCCACCCTATCCCTATGGATATCCTATGCTATGCTATCCTATCCTATTGTTGCCAATTTGTTAGTGAAGCATTTATCACAAGCAGAAACAAAGCCCTCACATCCCACCTGAACCCCCCCCCGAGTGTCACCCCGGCACTGAGGGTCGCCGAGCGCCGGGGGCTCGGTGCCTGGTGCCACTCCGCTCTCCTGGGTGGCCCCTGGCTGTGCCGCCTGCTGCTCTGCTTCCTGAAGCTGTCTGGAGGACCAACTGCTGCTGGAAGTAAAAACATGAAAATGTGAAAAGTGACAAAACTAATGGAGCCCATTAAACCCAGGAAGTTAACAACTGTGTTTTGGTCTCAGCTGAGGGTTCACCTGCGGATGGAGCTGGTCCCCCGAGAGCGGTGTGAGCTGCGTGTGGCTGGCAGGGAGCTGTTGGCTGCTGAGGAGCAGCATGGAAAAGGGGCAGGGACGCACCGCTGGCAGCTGGCTCTGCCTCCTGCAGCTATGCACTCCTCCCTGCTTGGGTATTTCATAGAGCAGCCTGCAGAGCAGCCTGCCTGCTTGTCCAGCCCGTCCTGGTTTGTGAGGCTGCACAGCGCTTTGCTTGCATGTGCCCAGGAAAGTGGTTAGAGGAGAAGTTGCTCCTTTTCCTCCTGCACCCTGAGGGCCAACCGGGACTGACAGCAAACTGGACCAGGGCATGGAGCCAGGCAAAAGAGAAAGTGTGGAGCTGCTCAAGCTAGCTGTTTATTGAATGCACGATTCTCTTTGAATTCTCAATAGAGGTGGTGTAAAACTGTGCATAACCAGCTCTTTCTATTGTATTATTTATTATTCATCAGCTCTCCAGGGGACTGAAGATGCTAAATATGTCAGGTTAGCACTTTGTAGGACATGAAACGTTTTATTGTTGAAGATATCTCATTCACCATAAGATGATCATATTTAGAGGAAAAATTCGAATAAAGGAGGATCTGTAACCAGGATTATCCAGGTAACACAGGACACATCTCTACAAACATGTTCGCTGCACAAATGAGCCCCATTCCTGGTTTATTATCCTTGAAAGAACAAACCTGGCGAGACCTCACACCTTCAAACTTGCATTAAAAGGCCCTTGTTACCTTTTCTTGCAGTATTCCCTTCCCCTATTCCTCGCAATTCCTTTGAGCTCTACATCACAGGGCACTGCGCAATGTGCCTGGAATATCTGATGACGGCAGGCAGATCACAGGTAGGCAGCACAGTGCTGTCTCCTGTAACTGACGGAAGCATTATTAAACACACAGGTAAATACTACAGCTTGGTAGGAGTCACAATGCCTTCTGGAGAGAGAAGCCTTGCTTCCCAAAGAGAAAACCAACAAATAAATATGATCCGCTCAATGCGGCGAGCCTGGATTTTCAACTTTCAGTTAATGAGGATCCTCCACCAGAAAACTCTTGTGGCTCCCAGGCAAGACCCCAGCTAAATGGGCGATGCCTGTTGGATAAGCAAGCAGCAAGTGGTGTCTCAGCAGTGACATGTGGCACTAGCGAGAGCAGGGCCATGACCAATCTTACATCTCCCTCTGTAAGTGAAACTGAAAAATTGGAAAGTTACAGAAAAGACCCACAAAAATCATTTGGAGCTGAATGAAACGCCTGACAGTATAAATCTAAAGAGCTCAATATACTAAAAGTATCACAAAAAGACCATGGTGTGACCTGATCACAGTGGCATGCCATCAAAGAAGAAAAATCCTATTTACTGACCCAATCCTTAACCTCGCTGGGAAGGCATAATGAGAAGAAACATCCGGCAGTTAAGACTTGAAGCAAGCTTTGTCACCGTGCAGGTGATTCATCAGAGGAAGCCTTCCCTTCTCCTGACAGCCCCAGTCTGTAATGTCACGGCAGAAGTCCCTGCGTGCAGAGCAGTGGCTGGAGGCCACTCCTGGCCTTGCATCGGAGGAGAGGACAAGCCGGACGACCTGCCAGCCCTTCAGACACCGTTACGTGCTGACCCTTAACACCGCCCCTTTATCTTTTGCTAGTTTCTTCCCTCAGAAAAATACTCTTTTACCTCGCTTGGTATCTTGACCTCCTTTACATCTCTGCCTTTCACCACTTCCTTAATTATTTTTATACAGCAGGATCAAAATGTTGCTTTGGCTGTGATGTGTGCTAGGGACGTGTGCTGGCTGGTTCCTGCCACCCTGCGTGGCACGCAGAGGGGTCCCCTCCGCCGCGCATTTGTACGCAGAGGGCAGGAGCCCGACACTCAGCTGAGCATCCCTCCCAAACAACCATCCTTCCCATCCTGCCCTGCCACCAACCTTCAGCACTCAGCCAAGCCAGTAAACCGAACAAAACCCAAACTTCTGAACCTAACTCTCAACAAAAAGTACGTAAGTATCACAAGCTGTTTGGAAAACACTTTAGAAGAGATTAAGTGGAGCTAATATTTTCTAATCAAGTCAATAAGCTGTTGTGGGGGATCGCTTTCCTGCCGATGCTTTCTCCAGAGAGACGCCAAGAGCTGAGCAGGGTGGGATGCCAATTCTTGCTGTCCATCCGAACAGAAGTGTTCGCACATACAGCACAGAAATGACGAGCATGACCACAAGAGGACCACGGGAGATTTACCAACCCGTTGGTGTAACACCGTACCATCACTCATACCGAGTTAACATCACCAGCCTGAGGTCATCACCGAATCTTGGCTGCTGGTTGCTTCCTTTCCTCCACCTGCTGCAGGGAATGCTAATGTAAGTGTCAATTAGTAGTCCCAGACCAAGCCCAAACACACAGCCAGTGCCTGAGAGCAAGCCTCTCAGCGGGGACGAGACCTTACCAAGCCCCGGGTGGTTTTGACCATAATCCAGGACTAAACCTCCTGCCTCCCGCCTTTAAAAAAAGAGTAGTTGGCTCGGTTCTTATTTGAGTTGATTGTTTACTTTAATCCCTGCATTCTTCATTCATTTTCCAAAATTTAGTGGTTTCTGTTCTTTCAAGAAAATGTAACTGTCTTTCAGAAAATCTTTTTTAAAAGAGAATTAATGACTATTTTCTACATGAAGGAAAGACAGAAAGTGATGTGAGTGACAAATGAAGTTTTAGTATTTTTTCCCTTGGTGGCATAGCGAAACTCACAGTTGGTATAGACAGTACCAAAATCAGACTGCTGTGAAATAATGTTTTGTTTGTGAATAGAAAGAGATGGGTAAATCACAGAATCTCTGAATTAATTCCAGGGAAAGCATCTCAGCTGTTGCATTTCTGCACCATCCTTTTGTAACTCCAGAAAATTCAGGACACTTCAGGCTCTCGAATCAAATGTTACTTTCTCTCCATTTCAGAATTACACAGGGGGAACCACAAACAGGATTATCTGCCCATATGCCACTTTAAAATAGCAATATTTCCATGAGAATTGAATTTTAGAAGAATAAAACTAAAGGAAGCTTGCACCTGCTCCACTTTATGCTCTCTGTTATTGCTGACACCTCCCAGAACACCCCCTGGAGCATTTCCCCTGGCTCCTGCCATGCCGCAGCTCCAGCCACGGACGTGATCCTCTCCATGGGCAGCTCCACTCCCTCCGCACCATCGAGTCCCAGCAGTATTTATACATCTTTTCTGGTGCTTGGGCTGGCAGGGTTTTACAACAGCAGTTCAGAAACTAACCCTGGCCTGGCCAAGTTGGTGATGGGTCGCTGGGGGGGCTGGGGCTGGTGGCAGAGCACAGACCCTGCTTGCACCGCCCGCTCCACCGCTGCCACGTCTGGGACCAGGCTGCCTTTCTAAGCTTCACAGCCATGAAGCTGTCCTCACCCGGAGTGCTGCAGGTGGGCTTCAAGACATGGTGGAAATGCACGGAGGCAGTGCCAGGGCAGATGGGCATGGGGACACCGGTGCCATGGCCATGGCAGGCTCACGCCTCCCCTTCCCAGCTGCTGCAGCAGCGCTTGCTGAGGTCCCTATCAGAAATCCCGAGGTTGGTTTGACTGCAGCCTGAAATGCAGGTGAGCCTTGGAGGACCAGCAGACAATGCTGCTGACTTCCTAAGGGGATAAACGTTCGTCCAAAACCAAGCTTGCTGCTGCTCACGAGGAACCCCAAAGAAGCTGTGAAAACAGGCAGTGTCCCCAGAGTCACACTGCAGATCCTGGCCCAGACACTGGGACATGCACATCTGGTGCCTGTGGGGCACTGTGTGTTGGAGGGAATGTATAAAATCACCTTGCTTGAAGATTTTGTAAGTAAAAGTCACTTCCCCTTCGGTGAGATCTCACGCTGAGCTTTATGTCACTTGGCTGCTGCACTCTAGGGGAGGTGGATTTTCAAGAGCCCATGCTTCTGAGGGGAAGCGCAAGGCAGCAACAAAAGCAATCTGCTGGCACTGTGTACTGCTCTGATACGCGATGCAGAGATGAATTCAGAGATTTAACAGAAAGAAGAAAAGAGAAGAAAATAAAATTAAATGATAAAACCATGCTCGCCTGCTGATGCTTTGAAGCTCTCAGAAGTGCTTTGTGAAAGTGGTCTCATTGGTCGTGTTCCCTCAGAAGCTGAACTTCACTCATAGCTCCGAATGTGAGCGAACTGCAGAGCTTCCAGGGGGAAAAGGAACGTGACCGTGGTCTGATTTGTTTTATACTGTGGGTGGTAAAAACCCTGGAGGCAAGGGACACCAGAGGGGTCTACAGCTCTTCCAGTGACCTTGGTCCATTCCTTGAACAGAACAGACCTTGCCTCTTTCCACAGGGGTATTTCCTTTCAACAGAAGAATAGTGGATGTCAAGACACATTAAACCACAACATTGCCACGAGATAAATATAGATGTGGTGGGAGGACACCCATTTTTCTCATTGCTGCTCAACATTTCTGCCTGTGAGGAGCAGCAGCTTGGGGAACAGAAGGCTCCTGCAGGAGCAGGTACGCTGCGTGCGCCCGCGCCTGGCAAGGCTCGTGTCTCCGGTTCAGCCACGTTCTGCCGCTCCCACAGATATATTTTTGTAAGTGCCAGTTGGTGTGGTGGGGCTGACACATCAAAAAGAAGGGGAAGAGATATCACCTACAGCCACAGTGGCTGAAAGTTATGCATAAACATCCATGCCAGTGAGAAATAATGCACAGATTAAAATAGTGACAAAACACAGCAAAGTGCTGGGTGTGCTAAAACCCTCGTTAGCCAAGCATACATCTAGAGATTGCAAGCAATGTGCACATTTTGATACAGGCACCATCAGTTTAATATTTGTTAAGTTTAGCATCTATTTGACTATCCTTGCATCAATTCAATTCTGTCTGGAGACTGAATTTTACACCTTTCCTCACTTTGAGCACCGATCATTTTTAAGGAACCTTAGTGTCTACAGACAGAGAGTAACTGGGGCACGTTGGTGACTCTGAGTGAGGCTGAAACTACCAAGTGAAGGTGCAAGATCAGCAAAACCACTGGGAGAGGAACTCTATGGGGCTGGAGGGGTTCCTGGGGCTGGAAATTGTGCCCTGCTGTGAGCCAGAGCCGCGCGTTGGACTGGAGCCCGCGCTGCCTCTGTGCTGCAGTTCAGTCTGAGCCCAGCCAGGTCACACTGAGAAGCTGCTGCTGCTGGAAGCTGCCTCCAGCAAGCATTGTGCCACATAGACTGATATTACCGGTGAGCATCAATCCATTTTCTTAGCAAACCAGAGAGCTTTAAGGTAGCCATGTATCATTAGAGGGATCTACCTCAGGAAAATTAGTACTGATGAATTTAAGGGGAAACAGCAAGCAATCTCAGATCTCTGTAAATACTTCACATATTCCCTACTTCTTAATCAACAGGTAAACCCAGCAGTTTTTAGCAATGACATACGGAGTCAGCTTTTTCTTTAGCAGACTACCTATGCCCCAGTTAGTAGTATTCTTCCTCTTCAACTAAAATGTTATCCTACAACACTCTGTGCAGAAAGCTCAGAAAGGCAGGTTTGAATGTGATTGTTAAAAAAGAAAACCAAAAAAGAAAGAAAGAAAGAAAGAAAAAAAAAGAAGGAAAGAAAAAAAACTTTGATGAGTGCTAAGCCAAGGCAAAAGGCTTATCAAGAGCACCAGAGTGAAAGAGCTGGATTCGGTGGTGATAAAGTAATTTAGACCTGAGGTTTCTTTCCACCAGCCAGAGTAACAGAAGTGACAGTGCCTCACACTGGAATAATGACCAGCGCCCAGCGGGGTGCTCCTCGTGGCATGTCACCCAGTGGGATGCTCCTCGTGGCTCATTGCCCAGGGGGATGCTGCTGGCAGCCCTCAGGAGCACGTGCCCGCCTCCAGGTGTGTACAGAAGTCTCAACGCACACACGGGCTGCTGGAGCCACCCGGGAGGCACGGCACTCTCACACGATGGAGCTCGCATGCTGATCCAGGCCAGGAGCTGTTCTGATCCTAAAGAGCAGCCAAGTGACACAGAAGTACAGGTGTATGAAACTGCCCCAGCAGCCTCCGACCGATGCCGCAGGCACCTGAGGATGCAGTGGCCTGCAGCAGGCACCTCAGGAAAGAGCAAGTAACCATGGCAATGGGCTAATATGGGATAATCCTAGCTGAGCAAGCCCTTAGCTCTTGCTTGAGTGGACGTATTATTTACAGAGCTTTGCCTGTATGTAAGAAAGGCTTAAGAGCTTCTGGTCACTGTGTGCTGTACTGCACCTCTCGCTAATGAATTCAGCAACTGGCTTCCTTGTTAGCTCTTTTGTTTAGGTCTCTTTGCAATCCCTTCTGTCCATATCTATTCTTTTTTTTTCTTTTTTATTTTTTTCCCCTCAGTAAGTACCTTTGTTACATTTGCAAAATATGCTGCCTCCTCCTTCCTTCCCCACCTTCTCACAGATGCCACGCTGCATGCATTGCTGTCACTTCGCCAGCAGCTGCTCAGGGTCCCCAGGGTCTGCTCCCAGAGCAAATTTCTTCAGCAGTTTTGTGCAGCACCTGGCTAATGACTTGACATGAATTATATTGACAGTGACGTGTTCCCTTTCCTATGACTTCATGAGTATCACAGCTTGATTGCAAGCCATTGACTTCTGCAGGAGTATTTTGTGGTCTCACAGCTGTTTCTATAATTACTCTGTAACTAACACAGATGGTTTATTATCTATATTGGTAGCTCTCAGGCCAGTTTGTAGTGTACCAAGGTAAAACTTTGCCACGCTATAATTCCCTGCATTACCAAGGAGCTTTCTAACTATTAATAACACACTGATTGATTCTCAATTCTGTGGAAAATGAAAGTTTTTAGAGACCATTTCTGTATTTTTGTAAAAAGCTTAAGTAGTTTTTACTACAACTCTTAAGCCTCTTGCTCTGAAATGAATAAAAATTTCTATGTGAGGTAGCTGGACCATTCAAGACATACGTACCATTTGTAAAGAGTTTTTGTAATCATAGAATCACAGAATGGCTTGGGTTGGAAGGGACCTTAAATTTCATCTAACTTTAACCCCCTGCCAGGGGCAGGGACACCTCCCACCAGCCCAGGCTGCCCAAAGCCCCGTCCATCCTGGCCTTGAACACCTCCAGGGATGGGGCATCCACAGCTTCTCCGGGCAGCCTGTGCCAGTGCCTCACCACCCTTACAGTGAAGAATTTCTTCCTAATGTCTAACCTAAATCTATCCTCTTTTGCTTTAAGACCATCCCCCCTGTCCTGTCATTATCTACCCAAATAAAGAGTCCCTCTCCATCCTTTTTTATAAGATCCCTCTAAGTACTGAAAGGTGAGGTCTTCCCAGAGCCTTCTCTTCTCCAGGCTGAACATCCCCAGCTCTCTCAGCCCTTCTTCATAGCAGAGGTAATAATTCCTAGCGGTTTGCTCTGAAGTAACAACGGTTCTGGAGAGACAAAAGTGTTGACATATAATCTGAAATTACTGAGCAGGAATCTGTGAGCCTGAGGGAAAGAGTCTCTTTAGCTTGATGGCAATTAGTTGCCATAACACATCAGCCAAAACTGTTATGAAATATTCAGGAAGAGGATGTGACAGCAAACAAACAAAGGTGATAGGTGCTTGACAAGCAAAGCACTAAGTGGAGCTCAGCTTTGGTGGCATCTTTCCCCAGGTCTGTGTTTGGTGCCCGCGCTGCGGCGGGGCGCTGGCAGGACGGAGGGATGCGTGCGGGTGAGACCCCGGCCGGCAGCTGCAGCGCCGGCTGCAGGGCTGCTCGCACCGCTCCCTCACCTCCTCCTGCCTGCACCGCTTTGGGGCCACACTTGTGGCCACCCATGCAGAAGGCAAAACTAAGCGGCTTGACACTCCTGTAGGACTTCTGGCTGTCCTTTGAGGGAAAACGCTGCACGTCAGGGGCTCAGGCACGCACGGTTGCTGTGGTTACTGAAGTGTGAACTTTAGTAGTTTCCGAGGAACGTTCAGTAAACTCCTTTTGAAAACTGTATCCACTAGGTGAGTTAAATGCCCCCTGCTTCTGGTTTTGGAAAAGACTGGTCTGCTCCAGGCCGCTCCGTAGTGATTCCGCGCTGCCTGCACGCGTACACCAGGGCTGTGCTGTTCCAAAATGATCCTGCAGCTCGGGTGGTTTCAAATTCCTTCACTGACATCAGAACTACTGCTTTTAAATCCCATGACCGTGTTCCTAAATCCTGCGCCATGTAGGTAAATGTAGATCATCTTTCCCTGCAAGTGCATTTTCACTGCACATCCACATTTTCCTCATTGACTTGAATAAAATTTGCAGTTTCTGTACCTTTTGACTCCTTATTTGAAAGTCCTTCTGCATCTGTTCACCGTTCATCTCTGTTTCTGCATCATCTGCCTATAATAATCAGATTCTGATATTGCACTGTTCACTCTTTTACATTTTTTTTTTTTTTTTTAATGTAGATCTTGAATTCCTCATGCCTTATCACAGATCTCAGTGGGATCTCAGGGAAGATTGTCTCTATACCCAAAAAACTTGTCGCTTTTTGCTCTGTCCTGTCTTTAGGAAGATTTTTTTGTTTTGTTTTGTTTTGTTTTGTTTTTATCTATGCAGAGGCCTTTCTTCTCATGCTGCAGCTGCTGAATTCTTTTGGGACCTGCTGACGAATGCCTCGTTAAACGCCCTGTGGCAATTCAGGCACCTTCAATCAGCATTTACACGCACTCTTGTTGACTCTTGGAAAGTTGTCGTGACCAGAGCATACCTTTATAAAAGTCAGTTTGTTTCCCTCCTTGCATGTCACAAATGCCCACGAGCCCTTTCATCCTCTTCTTTATCACCATTTTTATTAATTTGACTGGGCAAACACTTGGCTGACAGGTCTGAAGTTTAGCTGACCTCTAATAGAGAGCGTTCTAAAAACTGGTATTGCAGCAGCCAGTTGCCAAAACTCTGCTGCTCATACAGACTTCAAACATTTTAACCCTGTTGTCAGAGTTGATTTGGACACAATCTGAGCTGCCAGCACAACTGCTGAGGAGTGATTACAGCATTGGGTTTATTTATAGCAGCTCCTGGGTGAACACAGAACATTTTTCCTCTCTTCTATCAAACTTCTAGTTAAGTTTAATCTCCAGTCTTAATGTTTTGCTGTAGCACTGATTTGCAATTTTGTTGAACTGGTTGCCTTTAACAGCTAGCATTTACATGAGTTCCCTGCATCGATATTCATAGTTTTTTATATATAATAAAGTGTACTGAAAGATCATCTTAACTTTATTTACTGTTGCCATTCTGCAGCATTTAGATCTGTTAAAATCATTACGGTATTTTAATTCTTATCATTATTCAGCCAAAGCACCAGCTACCCTATCCAAAGACCATGTGCCTGGACTAAATTGCAGAATATAACTTGAGTATTTACTGGGCATTGAATCTGCTACAGGACTATTTTAACTGCAAGTAATTTGATGCTTTTTTATTATTTTCAAAGTAAAAACTGATATTCTCTATAAATCAAACTCTGTGACTATTTATGCTTTTACTTTGGTCTTTTTATACCCCTTTTCAGCAGGACACTACATATTCCTTACTTGATTTTCCATGAAATTTTGCCATGAAATATTGCCATTGTGGCTCTGTTATTAACCAAAATGCTGCCAAAACCAGCAGGGAAGGGACCCAGCCCTTGGGCACAAAGCACAACTTTTACTTTCCCCCTTGAGATCTGCTAATACAGCTGGTGCTGTCTCAACACACGTGTCAACATGAAAGAGGTTATTAAATCACGCGCACAGATCACAGCACAAGCAAGCCCTGGGCACTCACAGCAGGGGGAGATGCGAGCTGAGCACACGGGGCTGTGGCTGGGCACGAGGGGGATGCCAGGGCACACCACAGGTGGGATGGGGCAGAGCCAGGGAAGAGATGGAGAGTTGCTGCCACCCCTCCGGTCCGTGGTGGGGAGGTTCAGGGTGCTGCCCTTCAGAGGGGCTTCCTTCACTGTCCCCCTGAGAGAATATGAATAATTCCAAGTACAATCATGAATAGTGGCTAAAACTCGTGTAACGCTTCAAATGTCAGACCTTCTTTACAGCACAAACAAGTGATAGATCAACGAAGAAGTGAGATAAGGAATTTTCAGGGATGCTGAGTGTAAGGAATGGTCCAGCAATTCGTGCCACTAAGGGGTTTGAAGGGTTAACATTGAGGCCTGGGTTTAGGCGAGAAGAGAACAAAGGGATTTCTTCAGAGAAAAACTGCTGACTTTGCACGGACATGCAGCAACTTCTGACAGCCGGCCAAGAGACCACTAGATAAGGAGGAAGAATATGAGCCTCCCTGTCCGAGCGGCCCCCGAGAGACTAACAGAGACTGATAAGCAGGCGCACCTGGGAGGACTTCGGATTCGGGAAACCAATTATAATAACCCTGCCTCTTCTAGAAGTAGTAATGAATATGTATTAGCCTAGGAGCATAAAAACCAGCCGCCTTACGTAACAGGTGTGCGTCCTGGTGGAGCAGAGACTCCCGGCGCACCCAGCGCTGTTTGCTTGCCTCTATTCATTCAATAAATTGTAAACTTTGATTGTAATCCTATTTGGGACTCAGTCATTTATAACATGAGTACCAGCTGCTCTTTATTTTTTCACAAAGCTAAACAAATAATAATATATCATTTTACATTGCAGTGTTATAAGGTGTCAGGGGTGAGCATGTTTAAGATTTGCAGTAGCCTTGTATAATCATTTCCGCCCTGTATCCAGCCCCTGTATCTCTGCAGGCCCGGGGTAGGCCGCTCCCTCCCAGGCCTGAGCCAGGCCCCGCTTTCAGGCCCACCGCAGGCTGCGCCTCGCACCCCTCGCAGCCTGTGCTGGGCCCCGTGCGAACGCCTGGCCCTGCGGCGCCGGGGGTCTGCCCTCCCTTGTCCCTGACAGTGTCATACCGAGCACAGACAGCTGGTGGAAATGGTACGGAGCATTAAGTTGATGTTGATCCCCGCTGGGCATGGAACCCAACAACCACGATTGCCTACTGACAATTATCTTCTAAGGTCTTTTGATTAGCTGGCCCCCAAATCCAAAAAGTATATATTTTAATGAGGAATATCACTCCTGTTTAACCGTATATATATTCTATACGTTGCTATATTAAAAATAAAATAAAACAAAAAAAAATCAAATTTTAGAAACGTTTAAAATAAATTGTTACTAATGCATGTCTGTGGTTCTTTAGGATTACTCTGAAGCAAGTTTTTTTAATTTAAATATAAACTTAAACAGGTAATGGTAACTGACTAGCATTACCCTAAATAATGCTAGTAAGCTTGCAACTTTACTAAATAAAGTTATTTCATCCTTAGTAACGAGCCCAGGAATTTGCAGCTTATCAATTAAGGAAGTAATAGGCATCCACAGTGGTAAGGAAAATAAAACATTTTAAATAGAAAGAGACATTAAAGTCATTTCTGCTTCATTTGCTGCTTTACAAAGGCTGCATGCAAAAGAAAAGAAAGCAAGATGAAAAACAGCGAAACACTCTCAGAAGCTACATAAAGCTGTAGGAAACAGAACCAACATGGAAAAATAAATCATAATTGAAGCGCCTCTGTAAACTTTTTTTAAAGACAAACTTTCTTCCAAGGCCATCCTACACTCTTCAGTTCTGTAAGGAATGACTTGGCGGTGCCCCTGCCGTGGCGGCAGCGCTGCGGGAGGGGAGGGGGCCGCAGCACGGGGATGGCCGTGCATGGCTCTGCGGCACGCGTCCTCCACGGGCTGACACCAGTGCACGAGCCCATTGCAGTCCAACTGGGAATGTTCACGCAGCGTTGAGAGCAATTCTCACATGCCACTTTGCAAACTAAATATAAATCACTGAATCACACTGCAAAGCCAGAGAAAATGCTTCACGCCGTGGGACCAAGCATTTGTCTTTCTTTGGAGACCACCACACCTAGTCCAGCGCTTCTCCCAAACCTCTCGGGTGGCCTAGAACAGACCTGAGCGCAGGTGGTGTCCCAGGAAGGCTGCAGCCTGCCAGCCACCAGCCGTGCCCCTGTCGCCCCCCCGCAGCCACTGCCCCCACCACAGGCAGGCATCCGGCCAGTCAGGGGCAAATCCAGGACCAGAAACCTGACGTGAAGCCCTGGGCTCCTGCAGCACTTCATGTCGCCACTTTGCTGCTCCCCTGGTGCCTCCTGGCCCAGACCCCCTTTCATTCGGACCAGCCAGGGAGGGCAGCAGGGCAGAAAGCTTCAAAAGCTGACAGCTGGCGGGCGGCCGTGGCCCTCCGCAGCCGGCACAGTGCAGGGGCAGCAGCACCGGCACGCTGCTCTGCGGCAGCTGCCTCTGCCTAGAGCTTCTTATGAGAAAACATTCAGGCAAGTTTTCTCTCGCATCTTCGTCCCACTCTGTGAGCCTGGGATTTGTGAAATAGCCTTAATGTCATTATCAACAGCTTTGTAATATTTCTGAAGAAAGCAGAGGGGAAAAGAGTCTGGAATTATACACAAACATCAATGGTATTTTTCTCAGTAGTCCGATCTGCAAGACAGAAATACAGAAAAGTGTAAAATCATTAGGCAAGAGTTTGTTGTGCAAGAAGTCTTCCCCAGCGTAGGTGGAGATGATGAATTTGAATGCTGAAGCTAAGCCTGGATTACAGTACAAATGACCGCAGAGCTAGCAATCATCATCTGGATGAGGAAGGATTGTTCTGTTCATCTCGCTCGTGCATGGTCAGCTGGGAATGGTTACGCTATCCTATTTATGTGAAGGCAAAAATCCAAGTGAAGCTAAATCGGTGGAACTGATTTCATTATAAAATTATTTCCTAACTAGCACAGCTGTTGCAAGCATTTGCTTGTTATAATGTGTACCCAAATAATAAGGAGTGCAGGTGTCATCTGGTATGCGCAATGTCCTGCAGGATAGCTGCTCACATTTTACAAAATGCCATTCAGTTCTGTAAATTTTAAAAGAGACTCTGCGAGTTGTAAACATACCAAATTGGCTTTATGGAATAGATGTGGGCACTGGAGTAACACAGCACTGTGACAATTTACCTGCCTGCTCTGCAGCCATCCCATCAAAACGTGAACTGCTGCCTGTGGAGCCCAGGGTCGTTGTCTCCCCATGGTGTTGTTCCAACCAGGCCAGGGCAAGGCAGGAGTGCGAGGCAGGAGCCTCCCAGACCCTGCTGGCTCTGTGTGGTCCCAGATCCCCAGGGTGACTCCCGAGGCCAGTGGGGAGCACTGGGGCCAGCACTGGGGCCTGGCGAGGCCTCTGCCGGGCCCCTGGCCCACACGCAGGGCCGACCGCATCACCACCCACCAGAGCTGGCTCCTGGTGCTGTCTAGACTTAAACAACTTAAAATGCATTCAATGTCCTTTTGTTTTAAATCCTTCAATAATACTCAAGGCCATTTTTTGTTTGTTTTGTTTTGTTTTGAAAGCATTATTACTGGTATTTCAGTAGTAGAGTCCCAGTTATAACAATAAATGTTATTACTAACCAATGGTTTAGGATTAAAGTAATTTGACATTGAAACTAGCCGTGAAGTAGGTTTCCTGTCCTAGCTATTTTTTTGATAGAACACTTTAATGATCTAAACCAATCTAAGTGCTCTTCTAAGTGCTTTCTTGGCACTGGTCAATGTCTGAAAATACCGACTCAGCCCCTGGAGCGATACAATCCAGTCTCTGATCATTCCCTTCCAGGCATCACTTCCATTTCAGATCCAGATCCTTATCACCTTTATTTTTCTTCTCTGAATATCTTTAGCAAACACTTGACTAAACACTGGCACACACAGCCAGAGGCAGCCAGTCCCACACAAAAGCAGTGACAGATCCAGAGTTTGTCCAGGAATTTAGGAGTTTGATTTCTGATTTCACTAAATTTGTCTAGGACTCATAAATATTTCTGTTGTATACACACAAATATATATATGGTTATCTATCAGGCATTAGTTACCTGGTCAAACATGATGTGTGGAACCAGCCCTGAGACCACAACAAACTCGTGTCTGAGGCCTGGAGTTTGGGAGAGCTGGAGGGAAACATTCCCAGACAACAAGAGCTCCAGAATTTCATGAACCTCTATTTCCTCTGTAATCACACTTAGAGAAGCTCTTCCACCGCCTGCCATGTTAACAATTTTCGTTTTTTTTCTGTTTGTTTTCATTTTGTTCACTGTGTCTTTAGCATTTAGGATGGCATACATTATGGAGGCAACTTTCCATAGCTATTTCAAAAGAGGCAAAGGAAAAGAGCTGGAGGGTAATTGTCTCTAGAAGCTAGTCTCCTGCTCATTGTTTCAGTCATGAACAACCAAGTAATATTTGCCTTTTCTTGTTCTGAAGCATCTCAAGTCCTACAGCCAACGGGAGGAAACTCAGTGGACAAAGAGTGTAAAGCGGCAGTTACTAAAAGCTGGCACTAAAGTAGATTGCACTGGCAGTGTTCGTGCATGCCGTGGTGCTGCCTCGAGGCAGCATACCCCAGGCAACACCTCCTTCTTCCCTTTCATGACACAGCGCTGCTGGAGCAAGCTGGGGCACAGTAGGGGCTGCATCCTTAAAGACTTTCAGGACTTGGCTGGTCAGAGCCTTGGATAACCTCACACACCTCTCTTTTCCAGAGGAGGTTGAGCTGGAGAGCTCCAGACATCCTTTCCTCCAGCATTTCCCTATGACCATGCACAGATGTGGTATTGGGGTTATCTGCTTCTATGAAGCTGCGTAAGCGAAGGAGCTTCTTCCACGGTCTTCTTTCAGCTCCTCAAGAGGGGGCAGCAGGACAAGTGCTGACTTCACAGGCACCTGCCTCTTCCTGATTGCCAGCCTTCTGCACTGAATCTGTGGTTAGAAGGAGGCAGACACACCTCCGTAGGTCTGCAACAGACCAGAGAACACCTCTTTGTGTCCTGAAAGTTTTAAAAGGTAAGACACTCCCCAGCAGCTGCAGGTCCTTCTGATCCTTGGACCATCCTCTACCATATTTTTTTTCAGCTGAATAGAGAAAGCCTCTTTTAGAGTTAGTTTGTTCATTTTCACCAAATAGACATTTCCTCCACCAAGTTATCTGTTCTTAGTTTTTATTATTTATTTGTATTACGCGGAGCCACACAAACCCAATGAACACAACTGCAGCAAAGTTCTACA
Organism: Anser cygnoides; assembly: GCF_040182565.1. Lineage (NCBI taxonomy): Eukaryota > Metazoa > Chordata > Aves > Anseriformes > Anatidae > Anser > Anser cygnoides. Next base: position 66,386,151 of record NC_089877.1, read on the forward strand.
AGGATGACCTACAGCATACACAAAGCAAGAGAAACACTGCGTCTGGAGAAATCACAAAGTAGGTGCAAAGCCGTGACAAGTGATGACAAGCAGAGGAGACATTTAGACAGTAACAAGGAAACTCATCTGGAGCTCACATTTAAAATCCATTTGCCTGGCTCTGTCTCTTGTCCACAAGTCCATGAGAATAAAAAATGACCAAAGTTGGGTAGAGTTATCAGCAATCAGCCACCCATCAGACTGCAATCTGACAGGAAGATAAAAAGCAGAGAAGAAAGATAAATCCCTCATTCTTCTGGAACTTGGCACACATGGTCAGAAGGAGTCACTTTAAATATCCAGCAAAATGCACAGGCTGTGCCAGGACAGACCCGCCACATCACCGCACAGACAGCAGGGAATTTTGCACGGCAGCAGAACCTCACAGAATCTAGAAATAAGATCTATTAATTAATTAAATTAGAAGCAAATGATAACAAGATTAACAAGGAGGGATCCAAGTCACTGAAGAACCGTTTAAGTGCCCTCAATATCTGTGTGCTTTGATCTTGCAAAGTCTCTTTCCACCTGCAGCCAAAGCCTGGACACACGGTGCCCTCATGGTGCCCGTGGTGCCTGAGCCCCGCAGGGCAGAGGAAGCGAGCTCCAGGGCTGGTGGCCCCGCCAGGCACAAGGGCATGGGGTCTCCTCTGGGGGGCTGCTGTAGTGTGGGCTGGAGCCCCCAGAGGGGCTCGGGGAGGAGATTTATGCCCCAAACTGTGCCCCAGCTCCTCCTCCATCCCTCCCATCCCAGCCAGAAGTGAGCAGCGGCAGCTCCCTGTGAGGGACGGAACAGCCTTGCGGGGTGAGGATGTGTAGGACAAACCTCTCTGCCCACCAGCTCCACCCACAGCATTCAGTGGCTCATGAGAAACCCACGGTACCAAGCCAGAAATCCTCCCTTTTAACAGCACGGGTGAAACACGGGTGCAGTCTGGAGGTGAGGTGCTCGAACTCAAACGAAAGCTTGGAGCTCGCTCTGGTTAATTTCCCTGCAGGATGTCCTCCATCGGCTACCCCTCCTCTGGAAGTTCACACAGTGAACGTTGAGAAAACATGTAAAGATAATATTAATCTTTTGCACAAAATGCATTTCCAAAATTGTTTATATGCTTACATATTTTTGTCCGTTTCATTTCTAAAGCTGTCCAGAAGAAAAGACTCTGGATTTTATAAGTGACTTCTAAGCAAATTCCTCTCTTTGAGTATTTCAGCATTCATGTATCTCTGCCCTCCTTTGGGCTTTTATTTGAGGATTTATTGCTGCATCCCCATCAGACATTAATACCGTTTGCTTCTTGGAGTGCTTTAAGCTAGCTGTCTAAAGAGCGTCCAAGTGAAATGCACTGGCACCAGACCAACAGATGGACCATCAAGGCACTTAAATGGCCATCAGGTATCAAGTGCATTTGAAAAAAATAAATCTTTTATTTTGATTGCATTTCAGTAGCATGGAAATTAAAAGGGCATTTGTGCAGCATGCTATCTTCAGCACAGTGCCTAGAGGCAGACTCTGAACACAATTTAAGACAGCGAAAGCATAAAAATAAGGAAAGAGAGAAAAGAAAGAGGGAAGGAAAGGCAGGGCAAGGCAAGGAAGGTATAAGCTGTATAAGAGTAAGGTTTTGGCAGTGGATTTTACAACTCATATCAGGCCCAGGACTACTCCAATAGTCTTCTACATGTAATAACGAGTACATTTATCATATATGTTTCCTAGTCTCGTTATAGATGTATTTTTCAGAATAATTTTTGATAAGAATCACAAACTGGGCATTAAAACAAATTGTAGAGCACAGTAAGTAAATGAAATTTTCTGCTTTCTGCAATCCTTGCCTTTTTGTTTGAGCCTCTTTTGCTTTGTGGGTGGTAAATTACAGAAACCTTGAATATGCACCAGAGGATAGCATCATGCCCTCCAGAGCCTTCCTCTCCAGCCCAGACACTTGCTGTCTGACTCTAGGAAGCTGTGGTTCCAACCCAACCACTATACAAAACTAGTACAGGAGAAGGAAAGGTGAGGTGCTACGAGATGCAGCAGGGAGGAGGGATTGTAGCGATTAATGTAATAATGGGAGAGGCTGGAGCACTCTGGCAGTTTAGGTTCTTACTTATTGCAAGTCATATTTTTAGCAAATTCAAACCACTTGTCACTGGAAGTAGATATGGTTTCGGGTTGTCACAAAAAAAAAAAAACAACTATTTTCTGACCCCTGAATGAACCGTGCAGTGATGTGGATGAGAAATGAAACAGAGAAGAGTGTCTAGTGCAGGCTGAGCTATGCCTTGGCACTGGGTTATTTGTGTTAGATCCTAGAAGGACTTTGAGCAGGTATATGTTAGTAGAAAAAGTACAGAGTATGAGTAATTGTTCGTATACAGCCAGAGGAACAGTAAAATAAAGCTACTTAGTTCTGTTTCATATGGAGGGTTGCAACAGCCTAGTTTGAAAAAGCATTGGTAGACATCCCCCAAAATCTCAAAAGCCCTTGACAGTCTGCAAATCTGAAGAAAGATGCTTTTTCTTTTTTCATGATCTCTATCAAACACACATTCTGACAGACACAAACTAATCAATAAAAATATAAAAAATAACCTGGAGAAGTGTAAATCTTCAAGATACGTGCTTTGTGAAGTGCAGTTTCCGGGCATGATTAAGGCTATGCTTAAACTCTAAGACCATTAAGGAATTTAAAATATCTGCTTTTCAGCTTGATCCTGTATACTGAAACAAAACACAATTCTTCTGCTTTTCTGTGCTCCGGGAGGAAGGATTTAGGATTTAGGACAACAAGAAAAGCTTCCTAATTGTAGAGGCAGCAAAACACTGGAATACATTTCTGGCTGTATGGGGCACTGCTGCTTCCCAGTGTTTGTAGGGACACATGTGGCACTTATCAGATGCTGCCTGCAGTCAGATGAAATTCTGAATCTTCTTCCTAAACTTTACTTAAGTCAGACTGATCCCCAAATTGGAATTGGATTTTTTAACAAAGACAGTACATGCACTGTAAAGGTAATTGCAAGTTGATAAAACATCTGTGAACTTGTGCAGAATTCAGTTCTAGCAAAAATCAAAACTAAGATCTTGGGAACACGATGGCAGTAGAAAAAGGGAGAAAGCAAACAGAAAGGAGAAAGATATTCTATGACAACAAAAGCTCTGTGTTGTTGTTTGTTTTATTTTTTTATTCTTCAGCATTTTCTTTGATAGGAATATGGTGCAGCCTCTCAAGGGATTTGAAGTATTAAAATGGGTTCATGCACATGTTTTACTTGAGTAGCGTGGCACGTTTCAGACTGAGCAATGTAGAGTCAGTGGACTGATGAATACTGATTTATAAATTATGGGCTGTTAATTAGCAGAAAAAACAATTAACATTATACTGACAAAAACCTCTGTCTCGTTTCTTTGCCTGCAGAACCCACGCACAGTGACACCAAGGCGCAGCCACGTGCAGGACGCTGCACCCAGGAGGAGGCACTGGGAAGTGGCAAGTGGGGCCGGAGCCCCCAGGATGGCTGCCAGCCCTGAGGCCGCCTGCTCGGGTGGCAGCCCCACGGCCCTGCAGCCCCTCGCCCGCTGCCCAGCCGCCTGAGCGCTTGCTGGGGGCCGGAGCCCCCCGTTGCCCCCCAGCACAGCACCGCGCTGAGGCCACTCACCGCGCCGTGCCTCCCCGCCTGCCCCCCAGCCACTTGCCTTCTGCCAGAGAGAGCAACGACACTGTCCAGCGGGATGATGAAGGGCCGCGCTGCCTGCAAGGATTAATGAAACACCGGCATCTGGGGGGTAGAGATCAGCCTTCACTCCCACGGACTGCCCTCAAAGGCAGCTCATCCTGCCCCAGGGACCGGTCCTGATGGAGACCCTCAGGTACGCTGCCCAGGGCTACCACCCTCATCTGCTGCGGGAGATAAAATGCCATGCACAAAACATTAAGAAAGGCAGAAACAAGGATCTTCATAACTGTAATTAAAATGATAACCAGATTTTATCGTAAGAAAAGTAACAATTAGATTTTAGTCATTTCCCTAAGTAAACCACGTTGCATTACTAAGCAATCAAAAGGCAATAAATCATGCTGATAAATCAAAACAGGTAGCATTCCTTTATGAGGTGCTCCTAATTTATTTATTTATTTATTTATTTCCAATATTTTCCATTAATATTTTTCATGAAATAGCATCCTTATGACCACAAGAACTGGAAAACCCACATCTCTTCTGAGCTAAATGCAGCAGAGAGCACAGAGGGGTCACTCTGCAGCCCCTCATCGCCAGAGCTCTGCAAGCCCGAGGTGCCACCAGGGGCTTCTCGCCCCCCTTCGAGGAGCCCGCTGGGGGACTCAGGGCTGTGCCAACTGCTCACCGCTCCTCTTCGTGACCCAGGGGCTGCCGGTGCCGTGAGGTTACCCTGCACAGGCAGTGGCTCTGGGGAACAGCCGTGAGACTGGGCAGGGCACAACGCAGCTTGTGGAACCGGAGCCCTGGGGCACACCGACAGAGCCGGGGAAGGGCTGAGCTGGAGTTCCGAGAACCCAGAAACGCAAAAGAGCTGAAATAAGATAAAACAAACAACATGCCCAGCAGAGAGTCTGGTTTCATATTACATAATTCTATACTTAGAAACAGTTATATGTATTATATATTACTTCTAATTATATAATTAAAGTATTTTTTGCTACACTTGCTTGCCTAGCACAATGGAACTGGATGTTTTATCCTAATAACAGCCTGAATGGTAAAAAAAGCTTTGCAGTTAACGGCCCCAAAAGCTAAAGAGTAGTGAAGAACGATATTTTGTCATAAAATATTTTCCTGCTGTTTTAATTGTTGTAAAATCAGAATAATTTCTGGCAGGTTTGAAATCCTTTGCACATGGGAGTGCAGGCAGTGGGGCAGTGACAGGGGAGCTGAGAGTGTGGCTGGTTTGTGGCTGTCAGCCCACGAGATGTTTAGAGGAGTGCAGTGGCTGGGGCAAATGGGCTGCTCAGGTCTTCAGCTATCTAGTTCTATCATCTAGAGAAACAAAAGTAATGCTGCCATGGTTCAACAGGCATGGGAATGGCACCTGAGGCAGACAAGAAGGAAAATAATAAAACTGCAGCCGAGGATTGGGTCGGCAATCCCACTGTAACCCACCTGGATTACCAGAAGCTTATCCTGAGCAGGTGCACAGTTATCCTTGCATTTGCACAGTTCTGCAGTCCCTTCTGCTTTATCTGCCAGCTCATTTCCATGACTGCCCTTGGAGCTCAATCATGCTGCACGTCTGTGTCAGATGTCACCCACATGAGAGTGTGAAGAGCCTTGTTGAGAGCAGCATCCACAGACAGTGCGGACATGACTACACCTGTGAATAACTGTGGAAAATGGGGCCATTTTTCCTGAGTCCAAGAGTGTTTTGATGCATTTTAAACCCTCAAGAATCCCTTTAAACACCACTGGATCTAAATGAGGTCATTCTTCAAGGCACATCAGGTGAATGGCCTGAGCAGCACTCTGTAAGGACTTTCTCAGAAATTTTGACAAGGCTGTGATTTAGCCCAGCTTTGGAGTAAGGCAGCATAAGCAAAAATGCTTTTCTGAATAGCTGCAGGCAAAATACTTCAGAGTGAACTAGGGATAATACTTTTATAAGACCCAAATTACTAGAAGCATCCTCCTATTCACATAACTCTACTGATTTAGGTCTTGCCACAGGTCCAATGGAAATGTATAGCAAGGACCATCCTTCACCCATGTGGTCCTCCAAAATGGCTTGATTTCCTCAAAAGCTATTTTTCTTTTTGTACCTTACAAAATATCATTCATGAGAAGACATGTTGTGGCTGTGCAACCCCATACTGTCTTGGACAGGATCCTCAAGTGTAGGGTACCCAAGTGACTCCCAGGCCTACAAGATTTATTCTTGCAGTCTTATCAGTGACAAAGGAAAATATCAGGACCTGCATTGACTATATGGGAAAAAAAAAGACTCAAAAATGTTAAGTGAGTAACTGCAACTTAACCTAGGACCTGCTTCTTATTATTCTCCTGTGTTATAGCTAGAGCATTTTGATGTGGTTACAGAACTCATCGTCTCCGGTTATACAGAGTAGGGAAGACAAGCAGCTTTTCTCAATGCCACATCAAATCTCTATGCACTTTAGCAGCAAGCTTGGACACCATACACTCCCATCGTATGAGCACAAGTGTCTATTCACATTAAGGTACACACAGCGTGACGCAACTCCCTGGTGGCACTTACAAGCAAGGACAGCGAGTTCCTTTCTCTTTCTACTCTGGAAATAATCTACTCAATACCTTGTCCTCAGTTACGTAATCCAGAAGTATGGATAATATTAGACATAGCAAGCAAGAGAAGACTCACTTGGGAGCTCCCTAGGAGAGAGCACCCGCTCAGCTTCAGCAGGCTGCATCTGCTGGGGGGTGTCTCGTGCACCCCTGTCCCCGAAGCTTAAACCACGGCTTTGGTGAACTCAGCTGAGCTGGCACTTGACATCACATCTCCTGGAGAGTGGCAGAGGTGGCCATTAAATGTCTTAGGAGAAGCTTAAGTTAGTGTATGCCAAACAGATCTGGGAGTGTCTGTATAGCATACCAGGACAACAGCATCCACCCATCCTGCGTGTGTCCACACGACACAATTCTGCACAATGCTGCCATGGACTCTGCGTTCTCACATGTGCTGTCATTTCAGAAATGAACCACAGACAAAAATGATAGAAAACCTTGAGGAAGCCTTTCTATATTCAATGTCCCTCATGAAGATTTCTATTCTGGGGATAAATGTAATCTAAGCATGGCAGGTAATTCAAAAGAGGGTTTTAGAACATTTAAAATAAATAAATAAGTAATAATGCAGGCAAATGTTCCTTGCAAAGGTTAAGGATGTGAGGAATGATAGGTGGAGCTGGGAAAATTTAGGACTAACAGGAGAGCGAGCAACAAAGTAATTCAGTAAGGTGAGCAGCTGAAAGCCTGAAACAGTTGTAGTGGAAGGGCTGCAACCATAAGAAATGGCTAAGGAGGTGGGACTGGGAAGGAAGAGGAAAGTCTGTGGATCATGTGTTGGGTTTCAGCAATCTTTAGGTGATATCTAAGTCCTTTCACTGTGCCTTTTGTGAGCACTGGGCTCTCTAGGGAGCAGCACTCGTCTAAGCTCGGTGTCTGTGAAGTTACTTGGTATTTAGGTACCTGCAGACCAGGACATACCAAGCCCTCACTGCTGCTTTCTGACCTTTAGTACCTGGAGGATACCCACGGACCCATAGCGCAGCTTCTCTGTTACATGTCCTACCACAGCCCCAGCAGTGTCCACGTGTGAGGAGGTGCCCGTGCAGGTGCTACGGCCAAGAGGTCTTCTCCAGCCTAAATGCTTCCATGGTTCCCTGGTGCGCTGCCGGTGCGGCAGGGTGCTGAGCGCAGGAAGGTGTCTGCGTGTTCAGGGGAGTCAGAGAGGGCGCCTGCACGTGCCCCTTGTCGGAGTCAGAGAGCAAGGAGCACAGGCTGCCTTCAGCACAAACACGTCTATTTTGGCCAGAAGACAAGGCTCTGTGTGTGGTGTATCAAGCACAACCACTCTGGTTTTCTTTGGAAAGGGCCCGAGGAAGATGATGCTGTGCCCTTGGACTTGTCTTGCCCTGAAGAGGGAGCACCCATCATTTTCAAAGTGGTCTTTTTTTTCCCTTTTTTTTTTTTTTTTTTTTCCCAGTGTTGCTCCCTCATGTTGCTTCTTTCTTAGGTTACGGGAAAATGAATTACGTATCAGCTTTGGGATAGTGCCTAAATTAAAAATGAAGTCCCTGTTTCATCTTGCTTATATTTACTCAAAAGATTCATGTGTTTCAGCTGTACAAGAACAACATGAAGAGTGCATTGGCTGATCTAGTTCAGGCATACTGCAGTGCTACACAGCTATTTAATTTTGCAGTGAATTCATTAAAGATAATGGAGTTAAGCATGTGCTAGTGAAAGAAGAAGCAGACCCTCATATTCCTAATTTATGCACATCATATATCTTGTAGGGAAACAACAATACTGTGACAACAAATTTTTGAGGCATGCTTATGACAGCAACATAAATAAGAGACTGCCAGTGCCATTTACCTGCTCAGAGATAACACATGCATTACAATGCCTGCCTCATTGCTGCTATTCAAATGCAAAAGATGGCATTTGTAACCTGATCATTATTTTTAATTTCCCTAGCAGACAGAGCTGATGTTCAGTTACATTTTGACATCTCGGTAATAGTATTGTTTTAGTGCTCATGGACTGCTCTCCCATAGCAGCACAGTTCAAGTGTGAGGCGGTAGATATTTATTAAGTTTGTGATAACATCTAGGGACCCAGAGCAAATACAATTTGCACTTCTATGTGGAACCAGTAAGAAAGAAAGAAAGAAAGAAAGAAAGAAAGAAAGAAAGAAAGAAAGAAAGAAAGAAAGAAAGAAAGAAAGAAAGAAAGAAAGAAAGAAAGAAAGAAAGAAAGAAAGAAAGAAAGAAAGAAAGAAAGAAAGAAAGAAAGAAAGAAAGAAAGAAAGAAAGAAAGAAAGAAAGAAAGAAAGAAAGAAAGAAAGAAAGAAAGAAAGGAAGGAAGGAAGGAAGAAGGAAGGAAGGAAGGAAGGAAGGAAGGAAGGAAGGAAGGAAGGAAGGAAGGAAGGAAGGAAGGAAGGAAGGAAGGAAGGAAGGAAGGAAAGAAGGAAGGAAGGAAGGAAGGAAGGAAAAGAAAAAACAGTTGTATAGTTGTATTAACATTGTTGACATTCACTGAAAAGCTCATTTTGGCCTGAATGTCATAGTTAGCTCTGCCATTCAGTGCCACAGAGAAAAGGGCTCGAACCCAAACTCTTTATATTTGGTATCTCAGTGGGTTATATTTTTTGTTGGTGGTGGTGGTTTGTGTGTTTTTTTTTTCCATCCATGGAGAGAGGCAATCTGTAGGAAGCAGACCACTGTCCAAATCCCTCAGAAAAAAATGTGAAGTGTTTTGGACACTCTTACTGTTTGGGACTGGTCTTACCTTAAAAAAAATATTAATAATAATATTAAAAAAAAAAAAAGCCTCAAGAGTAAGCAAGCACTGGCATGAACCCTTTTCACCAAGGAGAGGTGTGAGTAGTGCCTGTGGAGGCAGTTCAGAGCAGCACGAGGAGCTGTGCAGAACAAACCACTGCAGCTCAGGTTCCGTCTGGCTAGCAGCAAGTCACGGGCACCTACGGCACGTGTTAGGAGCTCTCCTTAGTCAGAGTTTTGGCGTTTGAGGTTACCGGTGTCTCAGGACTGACCCTCTTGTCAGATGTCCTCCCGTCTGCACTCCCACAGCTTTTGCTGCCCTCGCCTCCCTGAAGAACCTCGGTCCTACAAAACCAGGGCAGCTGCTCCCAGCTCCTGAGGAGCACAGCCAGGCCTCGCAGCTCAAGGACGCAGTGGTCAGAAGTCTCTACTATGCAAGTTAAGTTATTAATCATAAGAAATGCTGAATTTCCTGGCATTGTGCATGGTTGCTTGACTCTTACATTGCTTTAGTGACCATAGGCCTGCTCAGAAAAAAGACCTGAGCAGTGTCCCTGCACTCGTGCGTGTCCCCAGCCATGTGTCAGAGGGAAAGGAGCATCCCGCTTCGGTGCGGCGATCGCTGTGACATCCCGGCCAGACGTCTCGCTCCATAATTCATTCAGCTAAGCCATGACTTCTCTCTGAACTGCTGTGTAATTATTACAAGTGTATCCAGATAGAGACTGTAAAATTGAACATCTCCAGGAAAGATGTAATACTTGTAATTTGGTCTCACATTAAAACAGGCTCCTTGGTTGTTCCATCCCCTCGCTGTGGCTCCCAGCCCCAGCGGCTGGCAGCTGCGGGTGATGCTCCCCTGCCTGCTCCCCTCCATGCCCCTGCCGCCCACTGAGGGCTGGCTCTGCCCGTCAGGTAACACACACCAATGGAGACATCATTTCTTGGTTTTGCTAGCATCTCTTCCCAGGCGAGGGCAATTAATTTTTAAGTGCATTTGATGTGGAAAACTCTTTGTGAACAGGCTTTGAATATCTGCAGAATAAACAAGCAGTGTTTTTTGGCTCTGCTTTAGGGTGCTGTGGTAATGTGTTTTTAATTGATGGCTGTTCTGGCAACGCAGAGAGCTGGTGATTTGCCGGGGTCGGGGAGCACAGTTTGTAAAGGTCAGCAGTCACTGGGCAATGTACTCAGTCCCCTTGTCACAGCTGGGGCCACGTTTTGCAGCAAGAACATTCGCTTTCCCTCCTTGTCCTTACTAACGCACGATAGATTTTGGCCCAGCTGCAGAGCTCGTGCTCTCCTGCTGTTGCAGGAGAGATGCTCGGAGCACCTGCCCCGCTGCTGCCAGTGCCTGCAGCTGCCTCCCTTCGGCATCGGCGCCGCCCGCCCCCTGCAGCCCTGCTCGCCAGGGCGCTGACCAGCACCCTTCGCTCCTCAGAGGCCCCGCAGCCAGAGGGGCTGAAGCCCAGGAGCAGGAGTGCACCAAATGCATTTCATGTAGACGGGCAGGGATCTCTGACACGATGAAATAAGTGGCTGCACCTCCGGGTTTGGGATGCTTCTTTTGGTGATGAGCTCTGCTCTGCTAGAAATGTGGCAAAATATAGAAGGGTTTTGGATTGCGTGATACCGCTAGTTGCTGCACCTGTGGATTGGTTTGTCTGCCTGGGTAGATGCCACAGATAGTGTCCACGTGTGCGCGGGAGGTGCTGAGCCCAGCCGGAGGGCACCGCGGGCACTGCTGCACCGTGCTCTCTGCACGAGCTCCACCGGGACCTGGGCAGGGGGCAGTGGCTGCGAGGGGCAGGGGCACCCCGGGGCCACCCCCTGCACCCCGTGCCTGGTGGCTGCAGCACCCCAGCAGGAGGATGCACGGCACCGGGGTGCGTCAGTCCCTGCTGCTCCTCTGCTTCTTTTCAGACAGCAAAGGCACATTTATCTGCAGCAGCTCTAGTCTGAGAAGGTATTTGGTTTTGGTTTCTGGCCAAGCTAAGCCACTGAAACTGTGATGAATTTATTATGTAAAGTAACTTTGACTTTTTTCGTCTTTTGTATTCAGATGCTTCTATCAGGAATACATAGGAGAAACCAGACTTGAAAATCCAACAGGAGCTGCGAGGGACAGAGCTCAGATCTCAGGAGATATTTTGGTGCTCCACGTACAGAGCCAGAAGTGAAGGCAGTCCCTAGGAGAACACGCTCACTAACCTGCTTAGAAATTCATGTCTGACAGAAAACTCATTAGAAAACAAAGCTGCCACCTGTGTGTCCTTTTTCAGAAATGTTACACTTCTTACAATGATATTTCATCTTGGTAGCTCATATACTGGCAGCCAAGGAGTACCCAGTCCAGAGCTTAGCGTGTTGCACAGCTATTTTATAATGTATATCCCCATTTTTCCACAGATTAAGACACTAGACTATTTCTAAAGATGAAGAAAGGATTTGTGAGGAGAGAAAGGAAAAGAAATGGCAATGTGCTGCTTTAATGCAGCCCAACATCACCAACAGTTATTTGTTGGCTTCCATGCCCGGAATAGCAATGAGGGTGGCAGGGAAGGCTTCGGCAGCTCCGGGGCTGCAGAGCGCGGCGTGCAGGGCTGGGCCAGCCACACGAGCCCCCGCACCGCATACGGGAGTTTAGTGTGTTCATTGGATTTCAGTCGTGTGCATTTAACAGGCAAGTACCTAAAGAGCCTTGAGGCTCAGCAGGGTTTCTGTTTTGATGTAAAGTCTGCACATATATACTGGGGAAGATCCTTTTCAGTGCACAACACCCTGCCTTGCTGCAGAGTTGCCCTGCAGGTACCAGCACCAGCCTCCTTCACAGCCAGAAGACATTCCGTATGGGTATCTGCATTACAATGGATCCTCTAAGATGCAGATTTAAATGAGAAACTGAGAATTGAATCCACAGTCATTTCAGCAGTGCCATGCACCCAGGTTTCCATCTGTTGCAGCCCCACTCGCAGCACATTCCCAGCACCCCAGCCGCACACCCCGAGCGTGCCCAGCACCCGTGTGGGGCCGGGGACACCCGCAGCACGCTCACGCCCTCCCGTGCTGACTGTGGATGAGACAAGGCCGAGAGCAGCGATTCCCCTGGCTCCTGGCACAGGGGTGTGCAGGGCAGGGCCGGGTGAGGATCTCGGCTGCGGGACCCTCACCAGGGAGGGGGCAGCCTCCCCGGGACCTCAGTGGGGCCAATGAGACAGGAGCTGCTTTATGAGGCACAAGGACCTGCAGCTTCCCCAGTGGGCTTTTCACCATGCCGGGTCGCGGTAGCTCCCGACAACCACCCAGAGCCCCTCGCCTGCCCATCAGGGACACCCTCAGCAGGCCGTCAGCCCCCCTTGGTTGCCCGTAGTGCCAATGTAGCAAGAGAACCCCTTTCTGTTCAGCTCTTTGCAGTGCTGTGGAACGGTGACAGACCGGTGCTGTGGCCCTGCTTGGCAGCGTGAGGCTGAGGAAGTGCCAGCACCGTGAGCTGACGTCCCTGCCACACCAGCGCAAGGGCACCGTGCCATGCCACAGGCACCTGGGTGGCCTCGGCAGCCTGCCGGCGTCGCTCCCCCATGTCTGTCCTGGTGGCGTCCCTGATGCTCTGCTGGGAGTGTCACAGGCACGGGGCACGCTCCTGGCCTCTTGCAAATAGTTGGGCAAATGCACTTTTCCCCTTTGAACAGAGCACAACTGCAGTAAGATGGAAAACAATTTGGAAAGTGATGACTGTGTACAGGCAAAGGTAGCTGCCAGCCAGCTGGAGAGGAACGGAGGAGGAGTACAGGCTTTGGGGAAGAAGAAGGGAGAGACCAGGTGTGCTCTGCTTACCTCCGCACGTACAGAGAAAAGGAGAATGTGTTCAGCTGCTGCTTTTAAGATGCTGTGGTCAAAACAGGTGGCTTTGTTCCTAAAGTGGGTTTCTTGCCTTGGGCTGAGGGGAACATAATGTGTGTATACATGTGCTGCTAGGAGGGCTTGAGCAGACGCACCAGAGAAGCGCATTCACTCAGAAATAACTGCCTGGAGGTGAAGGTATAGGCTGTGCGCCTGTTACCAGTGGTTCCTGCCCCCCACCCAGGGCTGCGGAGAGGAGAATTCCTTCTGTCGAGGCGGTTTTATCTTCAGAAAAGTGCAGCCAGAAAAAGCAACATTTTCTTTAAATGGGTCCCTGCGCTTTTTCCTTTTCCATCACATGTTGCTGGCCCTGGTTTTAGATCTGAAATGAGCCAGCCTAATTGGTCATTTATCCCTTTAGCTTTTTATTTTCCTCCTGAGAAGACTGCATAAACTGTTTGCTGTTCTATAAGAAATTGCTTAAGTGGGTGACGGCGGCTGGAGCCGTTCCTGCAGCTCGGCTGCCAGTTGCTCCGTGCTCACTTCGGCACTGCTGAGATGAGGCACGAGAAGGCCGTGCGGATGCTGTCACACCGTGTCCGCACGTGGTGCCCAGCCTCCTGCACGCCGCACGTCTGGCAAATCACCGAGGCAGGCCGCACACCCGGGCACCCAGAGCCAGGCCACCGCACGTGTCCTTGTGGGCAGCGCGCAGGGGACCAGGCTGCAGGGGGGGCCTGGCGGCCTCCTCTGGCCTCCCAGACCGTTTCGGGGTTGCTCACCAACACAGAATAAATGCATACCCCATTTCCAAGTCTAAGTCATAAAAATAATAACAACGTGCACCAGAAAGTCAAAGAAGGCCATGCACAGAGATCTGCTAGTCAGGGAGAAGCACATACGTGTCTTTTGGAGTTCCAACCTCATCATTGCCATGAAAACGGGTTTTAGACAACTTGAAGTATGGCAGTTCTATCTGTGCTTATGTCTTATAATCTTTCAGGTTAGAGAATCATGTTTTTTATAACTTGTTCCAAACTTTTCTGCTCACCAGAAAGTGGCATTAACCACAGTCAGGATTAAATAGTCTATTTACTTTAATGACTGAGCTTTAGAATCCCACAAATAAATTTTGTCATCTGATTTTGCTCCACCACAGGCATTTTATTCTACAGAAGAAACGGCAAATTGTTCTACGTGGAAATTCAGCAGTCCCATAATCTGTAACTCTCCATTCACCTTCAATTAAGAATGAAGAGAAAGGCAATAAGAAATAACTTGAATATTCCAACTTTAAAAAGAAAAATCTTGAGGGGAAAACAAACAAACAAACAAACAAAAGAAAACAAACAAACAAACAACCAGGAAAGTGGTCCTTAATGATACCCTCCAGACACACAAACACTTGCAGTAGCTGCGACTGCTGTGAAGCCGTAGCCCTGCTCAACCCCAAACCTACACAAGGCTGGAAAATGTTCCCACAACAAGGCTTCCCAAGGAACTACCAAGGAATTATCCTTGCCTTGCCTTGCCGTGTGTGTATGATGATTTTCCCTAGGCTTTCTGGGGTTTATACCATTCCTATATCTTTGGGAACATTGCTGATGCAATTGTGCCTTAAAATGTTTACTACCGAAATGAATAGGTCTTTTATATTGACTGTTACTTTTATCTTTCTTTGCAGACAACCTCTCTAGGAAATCCTGGCATCTTCAGGAACATGATTTTACATCCTTTTACCCAGCATAAAAATAGCAGAAGTAACATTTAGATGCAAACAAATTTGGAAAAGTCTTTCTCTTTTTTCCTTTCTCCAGACCAAACTCCACGTAGTAACATTCTGTGCTGTATTTCCCTCCCACTGAGGTACCTCAAGGACATGAGTGCAAGAGCAGGAAGCAGCACCAGCGGCTCCGCACCGCAGGGGAGCCGCCTGGCCCAGCTCCCCTGCCTCGGGGCAGGACCCACCACCCCCAGCCATGCGGGAGGCCTTCCCCCGAGCTCAGGGCCATGCCCCGGCAGTGGGCTCCCTCCCCTCCTGCGGCACGGGGCTGTGCCGGGCAGACCCCGCTGGGTGCACCGGGTGCGGGCTGGGGCACGTTCCCATATCTTCTTTGTGAACTTGTGCCTGAGTTCCGACCTCCCGCTTCTACAAACCACACTTCCAGAGCAACCATTGAGGAGAACCTCGTGAATAGCTGCGTTGTCCTGCAGGGCTGGGGCTGGGCACCTCAGGGGACCCGCGGTGCTGCGTGCGGAGACCCTCCAGCAGGAGCTCGGGGAGAGGTGTGCTGAAAGCCAAGCGGGCAGCAGTGCCGGGGGGACTGGTTCTCCTTCGGTCCTAATCTTCCCTTGGTTTCAATGAAAGTTCAATTGCTTAAATAGGATTTCCCTTGCCTAAGCGGTCTTATGGGTGATCTAGGAAAGGCTGCTGTGGCAAGACGAGGGGTTGGACCTTTATTCTGCTCCTCTGCACAAGGAACAAAGGAGCTCATGCCATTGCTCCAAGATGATTTAGTTCTTTGCACTTCAACATTTCCTGCTGTAAATCTGCAGTATGGCCCACAGCTGTCTGTTGTTTTGGCACAGAAAATATACCTCTTCCTAACTTCCCACGAGGTAAACACTGATTTGTTTTCTTTATAATTAGAAATATTTTTCCTTATTGCAGCATTCTTCTTTATAATGCAGCTGAATGTTTTAGCTAGAGGAAAAGGTCACTTTTTGGTAAAATCAAGACTATCATTAATATAGAAAAGCAAAAATAAAAAGAAAACGACCTATAGACTTATTCCATATAGATACATTAACATAAGTGCACTGGAAGAGGCATGAAGAAACTTAAATGTTGTTCTGAAACGACAATTAATATACGTAATAGTATTTACTGCATTTGGATGATTCTTTTGGGAATCTGTTTTCTTAGTTAAGAGCAGAAGAGCCATGGCACATACGATTATTCCAAAAAAAGACCTACATTTTAAAGTAGGCAAGATGAGGAATTTAAAAAAAAAAAAACAAAACAAAACATGCAGTTAGAAAGTTTCTGAACTTCAAATGTCTTTTTGAAGAAGAGTTGCTCTGAATCACAAAAAAAAAAAAAAAAGTTGCAAACTATCTTTTTGTCTAAAACTGCAGGATTATTTTTCTTCATGATTTTGGTAATCTCCATATTTTGGAAGGAACATTAAAGAAAATTTAGTTTTGTTAAAAAATCAACGTTGTCAGAAGCAGTTGGCAGAAAATATGTGAACAGCTCTGTAAATAACTGCCCCTAACCCCCCGTGTCCCCCCGACACAGCGCAGGTGGGCGGTTTGGGTTAATGGTCTCTGTGCAGAGCTGGTCCCCTCCAGCCAGGACACGCGGCAGGGCAGGGTGGTGTATCGCGGAGATGTCTGGCAAAGGCTTCACAGGCGTCGTACAGTCATGACTGATGAGCAATGAAATGATTTCACGCTGTAGTTCTGACTGTGACTACATCCGACTGTTAATTATTTGTTACCTGCCACTGCATGTTCATCACATTGTCATTATACAATGGCTTGTAGTAAAAAAAGATCAGGAAACTCCATGTATTCAGAGAAACCTCCATGGAGAATCTTTTTAGAGAGACCTTTATTAGTATTGATTGTACGCGTCAGCACTCTGTGAAGCTCCTCAAAGGAAGTATCCAGACAGAAGCCATTCATCAGAGGCAGGGGCAGCTGAAAAGCAGAGCTTCTCATAGGTAGGACACTCGATGAACAAAACTGAGATTATTGCCTCAAGATGATGAAAGATGCTGGCCACATGATGAATCTGCTGGCTACAGTAAGTAGGTATCCTCGTGTTAATCTTATTTTTTTTTTCATCCCTTTTCATGAAAATGTGCAACAGGGAATCATAATGTGAAGGCTGGTGTAGTTTCCCTAATTTCAGCTACTGACGGCTCTGTACATCCTCCACACAACAGGTCTAATGCATTTTTGCATTGAACTGAATTTGAGAAATTGGATCTCATAGGTGCATTTCTTATTAATGATGATGTAGTCCCCGGACACTGAGAATCCATATATCTCCCATCTCTGCATGTTCATCTTATTTTAAAAGCAGAGGATCGTTAGGTCCACAGTTAAACATTGTGGGTAAATACTAAGATGCATATAGCACACAAATATTTATATATAAACATATGTTCAAATCTATACAATAAATCTCTCTCTCTCTCTCTCTTTCTTTCTTTCTCTCTCTTTCCTTCCTTCCTTCCTTCCTTCCTTCCTTCCTTCCTTCCTTCCTTCCTTCCTTCCTTCCTTCCTTCCTTCCTTCCTTCCTTCCTTCCTTCCTTCCTTCCTTCCTTCCTTCCTTCCTTCCTTCCTTCCCTCCTTCCTTCCTTCCTTCCTTCCTTCCTTCCTCTCCTACAGTACCCTCCAGAAATCCTGAATACAGTTTGCTTGTGTGTGACTTGATTGATTATAAATGTGAGTTGCTCAGCCTTGCTGATGTGTACAACTGCAGACTGAAAGCCATAAGTATCAATACTCTGCCTGGGCGTCACAGATGCCTGGACTTAATTTGCCAGCCATGTGCTGAACCCCGCAGCTTGCATTTTACTAATAACCACCTTGTAGAAGCACCAGCGTTAACTTGCTTGTACTTGTTAGAAACACGGTCCTGGAATGTTCTGCAGTGTCAGGGACTCGTTAAGTCCTTAATTGTATTCTGTTCTGGTTTGCTTTGCAGATCATGGTTTATCCCGACATGTGAGTATGAGCATTGCACCATCAAAACCCTGAGCACAGAGTATTTACATTTGCAAATGCTCTCTAGATATCCACCCAGGATGAATGACTTGGGCATGGTGGTTTGAGTCCCACTTCTGAATGATCTACAGCAGCATCAACAGACCAGCGTGAGCATCCCTGCTGGCACCAGACAAGCCAGTGTCATCCCGCCAAAAGCGCAGTATTTCTGCCCCACTGGATCTTTGGGTGTGCAGCCACCACCATCACCCTACCCGTTGTGTAGCTGGAACATGTGATACTGCTCCATGCATTGGTGGCCTTATAAATTACTTTCAAGTTTTTGGCACAATCTGAAAAGTGCTGGGCTTATTGTGGAAAACTAAGCAACTCAGAAGAAATGGAAATGAATAGAAATATTTAGCACAAACACAGAAATTTTGTGAAGTTCTCATGAAGAAGATTTTTGACATTTAGGATGCGGTAATTCAGCCCTGAAAAGGAAATATTTTATTCGATCACAACAAAAATTGAAGTCAACTCCTCCAAATATCTTGCGAGATGCAGTCTTCCTTCTCCATTTGCTTTTCAGGTGTGTTTGATCTATCCCTGACTGAGTGCACCCTGGGCACCCGCCCCACGCAGAGCCCCGGGAGGATGCCCTGGCAGATTTGGCAAGGTTTGGGCAATGGTGGTGGGAGATGAACAGGACAGGGCACGAGCTGGCAGCGGTGAAGGGCAGGAGCAGCAATGCCATGTTTGTGAACCATGGGGGTGTCTGGGACAGAGCCTTTGCAAACCGATGTCTGTAGCCCCATATGCTTTGCTCCTTCTGCCTGGATTTACAGTTTCAAATGCATGAATAGCATTTGAACAACCAGCTATTGCCTGCAGTACCACTCCCTGTTTTCATGTTGACAAAGACATGCCCATATAGCTCTGCTTCCCAAGTGTCTGAGAAATCTTTGTCCCTTTAATTTTTCCCCCTGTTGGTTTGAAAGATAGCCTTTTGTTCATGTTGTATTAATGTGGCAATAAAATGCAAAATATTGTTAAAATCTCTATCCTTTTGCTTGCATGCCAAACAAATGTCTGATAAATATTTATGGTAGGTGTTTGCTACATTATCCTTTTTAAGTAACAGGGACAGATAAGGTCACATTTCCAGGGGCAACAGAATTATATGGTCTGATTGAAGCCCCAGAAAGATAAGCAGTCAGCATTAGCAGAGGGAAATAAAACTGAAGACCATGAATTTGGATTAATGAAAAGAGTAATGAATGATAAAAGTTCTGTTGGGCAGAAATATCAGTGACTGCAACTGCCATTATTTGCAGCATTTAATTTTACATTTCAGTAAATAGAGTGATAGTTCTCAGTGCTAGGCATCGTTAGAAAACTGAATAATTGCAATGCTACTACATTCTGTATCTGCTGGAGATCACTTTATAAATGAAAATTAACTATATCCAGCATTGTTTTTCTGCTTGAAAATATTTACCATCCACAAAGACAGTTGTCCATTAAAACCTACGGACCCAGTTGTCCCACTAAAACCTATGAAAAATATTAATGGATTTCCATTTTTTCTTTCAAACTGCCATACACCTCTTTTGTTATAGCCAGATAAAAATTATTTGCAGGTTTTTATTCTTTTACTTTTAATCAGATTTATTTTAATACTCTTCCATATATTTTATTCTCAGGATTTAGTAGGAGGTTTCTTGCAGAACTAGTTTTCTAATGATACATGTTTCTATACATGTATCATGTTTCTTTTTTCTTTTTGATACATATTTCTACATGTTTTTTTACTTTTACCCACCAACATTTTCTTGAGTTTGAGCAGGTAAGGCATAGAGAGCAGTTCCCTTTGTGGTATGAAAAGTAGCACAGATAATAACAATGTTGTGCACCAATTCAGTACTAATGAATTTTTCCTTTCTGCAAACTCTTGGAGAGATCAAGGTCACTCCCTGCACAGCATTCGCTGCAATTGCAGTCTGCAAGTTTAGTCACATTGCTGTTGTGGAACCTCAGCACCACTGAATGCTGCATGACACATGGCAGCTTACTCGCCTGGTGAGTGCTGTCTGCTCTCTCAGCCTCTCCAAATGGGAGAGCCATTTGCCATAAAGTATCTGGTTAGTACAGGGAATCTTGTTTTCATTGAATGCTCTGACTCCAATAAACACTTAGCACTTGGTCATCACAGAGGGGACAGTTGATCCAGAGAAATGCAATAAGTACAAAAGAGTACAAAAGAAAGAGAGAAGCTACTCCCTTACAACAGAAAACTCAGTCAGGAAAAAAAAAAATAAACCAACAAAAAAGATCATTTGTTTCTAAGGAGCAACTCCTGCTCAGCTGTGAAGCAAAGCTGTGCAGAGCTTTAGCAAAAGAGACATCGAGGCCGCCCATCCTTCAGCTCCTCCAACACAAGAAAAACAAATGGCTCTGCGTGGCACAATGAGGCATCGCGTGTCCGCCTGCCTGCTCGTGGCAGCCCATAAATATCCTCTGCTGCAGCTCTGCAGCCTGTCACGGGCAGGAGGAGAGCTCCTCCCCGAGCACTCTGCCTGCGAGGGAAAAGCCGCTTCTGTGTCCTCCTCCTGTGCCCACAGCAGCACCCACGACCACTCACGTTGGCAGAGGAGCAGCAAGGTGTCCGTAGGGGTGGAGCGCAGAAGAAGCAGAACCAACTGATTTTTCCATCTGCACCCCGCGGGTTTTTCTTCAGGTGGGAACGGGACACTTTCTTCAGAGAAAAAGAGCTGTGCTGAGAAGGGTGAGATTTATTGCTGAAATATCAAGTATTACCTTGTGGCAAAGTCACAGTTGTTGTGAGGCAGGTTGAATTTCCACCAGCATTTATATCAAACAAACAAACAAACAAACAAACAAGCCTCTGTTGCTCCTTCAGTGGTATTTCAACTTTTGTGGAAGTTGGCTTTCTTTCCATGGAGATATCTGTGAAATGGTTACTGTTAGTTCATCCTCAGCCTCCCATCTCAGAGATGGGCTTTCTGCAAGGACCAGCAATTTCAAATTAAAAAAAAAAAAAAAAAAAAAAAAAAAAGTGCTCCACTTCAAAATGCTCAGGGTGAAAAAAAGTATTCCAAACAGTACACACAAAGCTATTTGACAAAAACACTCAACGGTGACATTTTAGTGATCAAAAGACAGAAGAGTCACAATTTTTGCTAAGACGTCCTCACCCGCCCCCAGGTGAGAGCCTGTCCACGCGGGCAGCCAACGCTGGCTGCTGCGGAGGGAGCGTTTGCAGCGGAGCTTTCCATCTCCCCGCTGCGGCTGCACCCAGCGCTTCGGCAGCTCCTGCAGGGAGCCCTGCGGTGAGCAGTGCGCCTGCCTGGGTCTTCTCCAGGACTGCAGCCCTGGCCCCAGGCCTTGCTGCCTGTGGTTACGCTCTGCAGGTGAAGGGCAGAGCAGCAACATCCCCCAAGGGAAGCTTCTCTGGCACTTTGTGATAACA
Organism: Anser cygnoides; assembly: GCF_040182565.1. NCBI lineage: Eukaryota > Metazoa > Chordata > Aves > Anseriformes > Anatidae > Anser > Anser cygnoides. The sequence continues at coordinate 66,407,262 of NC_089877.1, forward strand.
CCAGGAGGGGAGACCCGCCGAATTTATCAGCACATCAGCAGAAGATTATGGCGCTTCAGGCCTCACTGGGCTTACCTAGTGACACGAGACACTTAAATATCGATCACCTCTGCGCCTGCTGGCAGTGCGTTTTGGGGACTGCAACGCTGCAGCAGCGCTCAGCCCAGGGGCCAAGCTGGGGCTGTGATCGGCCCCCGGCTGCAGCTCCGGGGCTTCCCTCTGCACCCCGGGAACCCTGAGCAGGGACGGGTACAGGGACAGGGACCTGCTCCATCCCCTCTGGCCAGCTGAGCTAATGTGCCAGGCCCGCTGCCCGTCTAGGGACTGCAGCACCCCTCCTCATGTCTTAGTGACCATAATTACCAACATTAAGATGGAAAACAAAGGCTGACTATAAGCAGTCCCCAAAACAGCAAGAGTTTTCACTAGACACAGCACTCGTGTCTACGTTCTCCTCAGATGCAGAATTCTCCCCTGAAGTTCAAGCCGGGGCTCAGTCCACCTGCCAGCAACTGCAGCAGGAAACACGCGGCTCCACAGATGTGCAGCTATTGTTTGGAGCAGCAACTCTCAAAGAAGCACCATAAGCACACCACAGAACAATGATGCTTAGGAAATACCTACCTTTTTATGCTTAGCATTTTATTTTTCAAATGCCTCCATTAGTAATCTGAAATGCATTATTTCTGTTAAATTTCACACTAAGAAGTTCATCTCCTAAAATGCACATGGAAATGAGAGACACGAACACTGCAGTGGTAGGAAAGTGCTATTTGAACTTCTAAACTATTATCCAAGGAAATTGTTTGCAGGAGCACTGCCCCCTGTATCTTCTGTAAATTATTTCAAATTCAGCAGCTCTAGGGCACATCCAAAATAAACACTGGAAAGGAAAAAAGAAGAAACAACTCAGTAATCTGCCTTCCAAAAGGAGAAAAACTGTTGCAAAGTTCTTTCCAGCCTGCATGAAAATATTTCACATCGCTCCTCTGACTCATCAGAAACACTGGCAGAAATTTTTCCAATAGAATCCAATTTAACCTCTCAGAAAATACTGTTTCATCAATAAAGCGTCTGCTGCAAATATGCCAATATAGACAAAGCTGTTCAGGTAAAAATATGTGAAATGGTATTTTTATAAAAAAGGGATGATGCAACATTTAATTTTTAAACAAATTTATAAATACTATACAGAATCACAATAGCTACAATCTAAAAAAATACCAAAAATAGGTTTGATAGGTATGATTCTTTTGAGCAATGAAATACCATGGGCATCTCCAGCCCAGGTAATGATCTGTTTGGCTTTGAAAAAAAAATAAAATAAAATAAAATAAAAATCCTGTAACTTGAACTGGACTCTTGCAGTCAGAAATGCCAATTCATCCTCTGGTTTAGGGTGAAGGTTTCTCCACGTTCCAGTGCCCCAGGATCCAGGGATGGCAGCTGTGGGATCAGCTTCCTCCAGTTCCCTCTGGGCAGCAGGAGCACTGCAGGATTCGTGTTTGCCATAACACAGCCACCAACAACTTGTCACACTGTGAAGTAGATCAGATGAAGCCTACAAAAGGGTTCAGCAACATCTGTGAGAGACAAAATTAAAAACAAAGAAATAAAGGCAATTCATAGCTGAAATGGTGGTGTGACGTGGGTCTGTGCTTCTCACAAGGGCCTCTTGATTTACTAACGTCGTTTCATCTTTCTTTGAAGTGGTTTCCCCGCGCAGCTAACATCAAAGACATAAATCTCCTTTTCCTTTATTTCTTAAGGGGTCAAAGAAGTAGATGACTAACAGTTGTCAATAGCACCAATTTATTCCCTAAATCCCCTATGATATCAAAGGGGATAGCTCTGGTTTCAGCACAGATGAGACCACTTTGGCTCTCCTGGGGTCAAGGTGCTTGGGGTGGCAACACAGCCGCAGCAGCACTGTGCAGTCCTGCAGCCAGGTGTGGATCTTAACTATGTGAAGGCTTTATAACAAATCTGAAATGAAGGAAATCAACAGTTTTCCCTTTTTTTCTCTCTTTTGGCAGACGTTCAGACTGAAGTTCTCACATCCAGCAAAAGGTTGTGATTTGCTTGTGGGTCCAAACAGAGCAACCCGCCTGTGTGCCCTGGCAGTGCCAAGCACAGCAGCGGCCGCCCCGGGCTGCCCTGCAGCACCGCGCTCCTGCCCCGGGCAGGCGTCCCCGTGCCGTGCCCGTCTTCAGTGCTGCCCTGCGCGGGGACGTGCCGGCACGGGCGTCGCAGCCAGAGTGCGAGCTGACATCCGAGCTTCACAAAGCAGTTGTGGGATCTCACGCCTGGGAACGGACTTGCTGGAGGCATCGCCCCAGTGGATGCCTGCCGGGTGCTGAGATTTTTATATGCAAGGGGTCCAAGGATGTCAGAACAGAAGCTCTTGGGTGCCAGACATGTTTGTAATTTCAGCCTTTCTTTATGACATAAGGGGAACACAGATAAATATATATATAATATAGGGAAAAAAAAAAAAAAAAAACAACAGGGAAATGCAGACTTTTGCGCAAAAGCACTGAGTTGCTGGAACTCTTTCAAAATCCCTGCATGACTTATCCAGTACCTCACAGGGAGCCCTCACACGAATGCGAACTGCATGTGAGCAGGGAGCTGCCATCCCAGGTGCTGCTCTTCCGCCTCCATGCTCAGCAGAAGACAGACCCCTTGTTTACTGTTCTCAAGGTCCCCATTTCTTCTTGAAAACTTCCTTTTCTTCTATGTATATAGTTTGTTCTTCTGGGATTTAACCCTAATTTGATATAATATGGCTCGTTTACATCACCGGGTGTTATTATAATGTAAGCAAACAGGATTTCCATTTAGTGCACAGAAAATTATATTTCAGATACATGCAGAAATGATACTTGCTCCTCTGATCTGTACCTTGATCGATTCAGTGCTACTACCTTACAGTGTATCTCTAATTTAGGCAGCATGAAGATACGGCCATACGCTTCTTACATGCAACCTTCCTTGTAAAAAGTGATAGTGCTACTTGTATAAGCCTCTGTAGCGGTTACGGATCACCGGATAGCACAACCTTTGGAAGAAAAGTTCTCACAGAGCAGCTTTTCTGAGGCACATCAGAAGCAGCGTAGCCCAGATAACTCGTGGTTTGAGTATTTAGGCTGAAAGATAGATTTCCTTGCTACAAATTGTAAGATTATTTCTATCACATTTCTTGGACTTCTTCTTATTTTCTAGCTGCTCCTGTGAGTGAGAAGAGCACTGGATGCAGGCTTACTCACCGCACAAGTCTTGCAGTTAAAGGGTTGCAGCAGCCCACCCGCTGTCAGTATGCGGTGTAACCTGCAGTGCTGTGCCCGAGGTGCCCATGCAGCCACCACCCCCCAGCCAACAGGGAGGAGCGGGCGCTCTGGAGCTCAGTTCATCTGGCCTAACTTAAGCACTTCCAGCTGCATAGGACTCATGCACCGCTCTCATTGCCCGCTGACTTTCAAGGGAGTCGAAGAGTGCTGAACACAGGGCGAGCTGGTGTGTTATTCCCCAAGTCCGACTCTGCCCCTCCAGGCTGGAGGCTGGAGAGGTAACAGTGCGCTGGTTATACAGCTTAGAGGTTAAGCAGCACACCTTTAAAAACTAGTAATACCTTAATCGGTTAATAAACACAACACAGCAAGTAATGTTACTGTACAACTGTATTGCTGCCAGTGACACTATTACAGGTCTATTGCTTACCGTTAGTGCTGCTGTTGGTACAGGACTATACTACTGTTTTTCTTGCAGTTCCTTTTCCTTTTCCTTTCCTCCCACACTTAGTAGCAAGGTACAAGGCTGCCCTTCCTGGCAGCTCTGCCCTTCTCACTCCACATGGGCACAGCAGGGCTGTGGGCACGGCGGACACTCCGTCGGGGTGTCCGGGCTCCCTCCCACATCCCACGGGCCATCTCACCACCTGCAGGCACCCCCACTCCTTCCATAAGAACTCATGTTTGTTCTCCATGCAATTTCATCCCTACTGCCTATTTTATCCTTCCTTGAACTCACCTTTTTGCCAGCCCTGCCACTCCTTTTCTTCACCCAGATTCCACCCAAGTAAACAACCTGCTGCTGGTTACTTCTTCCTCATCATCCATGCTCCGTTACGCCTGTACTCAAGCCCCGTGACCACGGGGCAGTTTCAGCCCCATCGTGCCAGCATGGTTCTCTAGGAAAGGTGCTCATCAGGCTGACCCTATGCCATGTGCTGCTTATATTTCATTTTAGCTGTGTGATTTTTGGACAGAATTATCTTACTTTAGCCTGCATACTTGTACGGCCTCCTAGTTAAGCAGAAGCAGTGGCATGCCGGAGCAACGGCACAACCTTGCCCCTGCTCACACCACCCTGCCCTGGTTTCAGCCCGGCTGCCCGCGAGGCTCCCCAGAACCCACCCCGTGCCTCTCCATTAGCAACAGGGCTGGGTCCTAACGGAGCAGCAGGGAAAGAAGTACTGCTGGCATTCTGGGGAGTCCTGCTCTATGGGATGTGTGCTTGCCGGTACCTCACACACTGCCGCATGCTTTCACAGACAGAAAGTCTTATCAAGAAAGACACAAGCGAACGGTACTCAGAAGGAAATAAAAACTTGTTAGGCAGTTTAATATACTGACTGCTGTTCCTACCTGCCACTGCCAGCACTACTCTGCTATGTGGGCACAGTAAAAAAAAAACACTTCAGCATAGAAAATCAATGGAAAAAAATGCAAAACATTTCTTAACACAGGTGGCTGCTTTAGATTATTTATCACAACAAGATTTCAGAGGGTCTCCTGGGGACCCACCATCCTCAGATACTCACAAACCAGTATTAATTCCAAACATTATTAAGACACATTTAAAGCCCTTATTAAATGCAATCAAGTCTGATTTAGAAAGACTGGGAAGGTAAACAAAATTAAAATTAACACACTGCCTGGAATATAAATTCTTTTTCATCCAGCGTTTGAGAGTCATATTGGGAGAAAATTAATAACCTTAAGCAGTATTTTTTGTGGCCCACTGAGAAAAGAAAAGGTTTGGTTACCCTTGTTAAAAACTCTACCGATTCTTTGGAAGAGGGATCCTGAATCCTAAGTATGAGTTTAATAACACGATGTTTCTTCCCTGGGATGCTAGAGCACACAGAGCACTTACACAGAAAGTTTTAGTGTGAGTTTAAGCAAACATCAGCCACCGGATAAGGAGAAGAAAGGAGAGATGGGAAACGCTGAAACTTACCTCATTGTCTTCCCTCAGCCATATTCACCCCACACACTCCCAGCCTGCACTCCCCAGGCAGTGCTGGGCGCAGGATGGGCACGTGCATGTGGAAGGAACGTCTGAGGAGGCTTTCGGGGGAGGTTGGGTGCGGAGCCAGGACACGAGCAGAGGCCTTCGCCTCAGCCTGCCCTGCCCGTAGCCCAAAGGGCAGGCTGAGAGGCAGTGCGGCACGAGGACTGCCGCCCGGGGCTGCTCACGGGGTGAGTTCAGGTAGTCCTGAAGCGGGTGAGGACGCAGCCCGGGCTGCTGGGACGAGCGCCATGTGCATGCAGCCCTGCTTGCCCTGCCCAGCACCGAGCAGGGGCCTGGCAGCACGGCGGCGCGGGGCCTGCCTACAGCGCGGCTCCTGCCCACAGTGCGGCTCCTGCCCACCATGCCCATACCCGTGGCACCCTGTGCGGGCTGCCCGGCCCTGCGGGAGCTGGATCACCCCCGCCCAGCGAGCGGGAGCGAGGCCGGCGGCTCTCCGGGCATCCACAGCCCGTGGACGGGCCCGAGTAACGAGGTTACCAGCAAGCATTCCTGAGCCACGCGGTCTGCATTATTGTTGTTTTAATTTTCTTGTTTATAAAATAGGCACGAGTTGGCAGATGGCAGTGAAAGCAAACAAATCTATTTCCACTGGAAAACAAGTTAATTTCTTAGCTTTTTAATTTTTTGTGAAGTTATTTTCTTGAGAGCTGTTAGATACAAAGCAGTAATCCCTCCTTAATCCATCATAATGCCATTTGTTGAAAGTCCTGTTTTCACTGCTAATTGGGTTGCTGGAGCTAGACCTCGACGCTTTCCATCAGTCTGACTTCCGAGGGAGCACAAGTGCGGGGTTAATCTGCCCAAGCCGCTTTTACGCCCGCTGCGGCAGCCCCCTCCCCGGGCAGGTTCTGGGGCAGCCCCACGGCCTCGGGGCCCAGCTGCCCCAGAGGCCGCAGCCCTTGGCCATGCGGGGACAGAGTCAGAGCACACACCCGATGCGGAGGTTGCGTTTACTGAAAATATAATGCCTTCCGAGCTCTCGTGTTTACTGTATTGAGCACAAAGTTTCCCAGTGATGTGATTAATTTTTATAAGAGAACAAACAAACAAAAAAAAAAATCAGCGGTTGTAATGTCTGTGGGAAGGGAAGGGAAGGGAAGGGAAGGGAAGGGAAGGGAAGGGAAGGGAAGGGGGAAGGGAAGGGAAGGGAAGGGAAGGGAAGGGAAGGGAAGGGAAGGGAAGGGAAGGGAAGGGAAGGGAAGGGAAGGGAAGGGAAGGGAAGGGAAGGGAAGGGAAGGGAAGGGAAGGGAAGGGAAGGGAAGGGAAGGGAAGGGAAGGGAAGGGAAGGGAAGGGAAGGGAAGGGAAGGGAAGGGAAGGGAAGGGAAGGGAAGGGAAGGGAAGGGAAGGGAAGGGAAGGATTTATTCAAGGTCGGAAGCACGGATTTGATTTTTGGCTTCCCAAAGTCATCTCACAGTTTGAGAATTTGGTCATATTCTGGAAGACTGAAAAAGGGATAACATAAATCAGTATTTTCACAACAGAAGATCAATCCCCTTTCTCATTCTATGGGAAAATAGCATTTTATTACTCTTAGTTTTATAGTAACACTATTGGATAGCCACAGTGCGCATCAGTCCCAAAATGAGAGAAAGCTAGTTCAATATCTGTGCAAGCTGAGGCACACTCTGCAGTCTGTGTTCTTTTTGGTATTTTAAAGTAGAATGACTAGGAGCAAAAGGAATTTATCACATGGAATTTGCAGATGCTCCTGGCTCAATGCATTATTCACCAGGGTAGCACGTGCTGCTTCGGAGTGTAGGTGTCAGAGGACTTTTCAGCCTGCATTATCTCAGGCACAAAATCATATCAGTGCATTCATACCTATTCAGACTGAGGCTGCTCATGTGGAGGCAGTGCAGAAAGGGCGATGAAGCTTGCACTGACCTCCACCTGCTCACACGCATTCAGTGTGGAACCAGTCTAAGCAGTCATGTTACTGACTTCATTGCCAATTGTTCCTCAGTGATGTATTTCTTCATCAGCATTGTTCAAAGTCATATTGATTCTTTTTTGATATTTTTTCACAACGACTGAATGCTGAGCAGAGGATACAGAGGATGAGTGAAGGTGCCTTGCCTGGAGGAAATGTCAGTCAGTTGCTGCTGGCCAGGGCCTTGAGAACAGCTCTGCAGTGAGGAGCCCTGATGTTATCCTGGGCTCTTCAAAGAAAAGCACTGCCCCACCCATGCTGCAGATACTGGGCAATGGCTATGAATGTATTCATTAGTCTTCTACATGTAGATAGCTGCCTGCCAGGTAGTTGAGAAGAAATTTTGCTCCAGATTGGTCAGGCCTTGCAACATCAACATTTCACTGTCTTTTGGAGTGGTCTTTCTATAATACTGTCTCAGCATCGCACTTCACAGTGGTAGATTATAGGCATGATGAAATAACAGTATTTGCAGAGGTCTAGGCACAGGCAATGCCTTTTAGACACACTAGCATGGTTTCAGAAATCAGACAAGTTTTCTTAGAAATGGTCTTGCATGTCCTGATGTAGCTGTTGCAAGCTAGATAGCATTTGATAATGACCCTGGCAGGCTGTACACCACTGGTAGCGCGAACACCAATTGCAGTGATGGGTGTGTTCCCCTTGAAGAAGGATGTCTGGCCCCACAGGTCCCCTCCAGACCAGTGCTGAAGAAAGCAGAACATCAGAATATGTAAAATAAATAAAAGTCTCACCTAAAGAGATTCATCTGTGTCTGTCCTGCAGAGATCTCTGTCCAAGGAGAAAGACGTGTAAGAAATGACTTAATAAGGAAGGGCATTCAGGATGTGTTTGCAGCTCTTCAACTAGGGATGAATTAATCATAGAATCGTAGAATCACAGAATCATAGAATGGCTCGGGTTGGAAAGGACCATGAAGATCATCTAGTTCCAACCCCAGAATGAGATTTGCATTTCACAGTGAAACACTACTTTAAACTGGAAAACTGAATTTTAGAGTTTTCTTATCATACATTGCTAACTTCTTGGAAGTAAAAGTAACCAAAATTGACTGAGCCTGGAAGCTCCACTCGTGAAGAAGCACTCAGTCTGTAGGAGCAGACTGCTGCAGATCGGAAAGAAAAGGCGTGGACATGGGTGTCTGCTCCTCAAGACCAGGGAGCACCTGTATTGAGCACCAGGGAACACCCTGCTGCTGTGCCTTAGGCAGAGCCCGGAGGAAACCTGCAAACCTCCTCTGAGGTGGAGAGCTGCTTTCAGATCCCCCGGACCTGAGCCAGCGGTTCTGCTTACAGCCCAGGGTTTTTGTCTCCCCATTTCAGAACAAACCGTGCCCTCCGGCCGTGGGAGGGCTGTCGCGCTGTGTCTCTTGGCTGGCCCCGCAGCAGCTGGGCACGTCGGAGGCTCCAGGTGCCAGCCTCCATCAGGACGCGCCGGGAGGCGGTGACGGGGCTGCAGCCGGGGGTGCAAGCAGCAGCCAGCGGTGGGCACGCTTTCCAATCGGTGCATCGCTGTCGCTGCCAGCTCTTTCTTACAGCTTTGGTTCATGCGTTTGACCAAAATGTGGGCTGGGAGCAGTGCTATTTTCTACTACGTGTTTTTCTGTAATGCCACTTTTTAAAAGTTATCATATGCCCTTGATCATGATTGAAAGATTGTATTGTATTTCCCCTTTTGCAAGTGTAAAACTCAAGCAAAACAGAAATAACACACTAACTGTACATTCAGAAAGTGTTCAGATTCTCACCCATTGCAAACATGTTCATTTTCTTTAGCTTTATACTAATTTATAGTGCATGGTTACAGTATGAAGACTCTGTGGTGTACTTTAGTATCTTCTGAACATTGTCACATGCTTGTTTTGGATATAGAATGTAGTGACTTCTCAAAAAATAAAAATAAAATAAATAAAAATAAAAATAAAAAAATAAATAAATGATTGAAATTGTTCTAATGTGTTCTCTATTTTTGCACAACACGTCTTCACGTTCTCTAACTACAGCTCTCAAACCATCTTATTTCCTATTTTACATATGCTGGTTCTCCTTTGTTCTCTGTTACTTTTGTTGTTCTTCCTACACACCCAGTGCCTGCGGGCACTCCTGCAGCATGAGCAGAGCCTCCCCAGCCGGGACACGCACCGCGACCGGGCTGCTGCTGGTGGGCACCTGAGCTCCTGGCGAGGCCAGAAGGATGGGCAGAAGGAGGGCAGGGGGCAGGGGATTCTTGGTCTTCCTGGATGGAGAATGCAAGGCCAGGAGCAGCATCTTGCCTACAGCTCCTTGGGATGCTGTTTCAGCCCCTCCCTGGGCTCTATTTTTATCGGTATTCCTGTGCTCCCCTCTGCTTCTGGAGAAAGTCTTTGCATCAACAGGAAAAAGAAAGAAGTAACTGAGACCATTTGTGTCTTTGCCATCTCTCACAATTTAAGATACAGTACTGAAGAACTGAAGCCAAAGCTTAACTTTTGTTGTGGAAACAATCCCCCGTGACCAAATGTGTTTATAGAGAGAATAATCAACTTTTCTTACTGTAAAGACAGCAAAAGAGTCACTTCTGAGCCATTCAACAATGCCATTTTTCCCAGCATCCACATGCATCCTTTGAAAAATAAGATGGAAATAAATTGAAATAAAAAGCCTTAGTGTAATAATGTCCATTACACCAGATTTTGCTTTCTGAAAATACAAAAGCAAAATGGCAAGCACAGTTCTGAGGCTGCTGAGGCCTTCTGAGATTTTAGAAAGAAGTGTTTCAATCTTTTTTTTTCAAATGATTTTTTTATTTCATTTTAAAATTTTGTATAATATTTTTAAGCAAAAAGTTATTTTTAATGACAAATCACATATTTGTGATATTTGCCCCAGTAAAATTCTACAGGTTCTATTACCAGTTGAAATGAAGGTGAACTGGAAATGTATGGATTAGATGGGTAGTAGAATTCTCATTTTTAGTGTTCATATTTCTAACAAACCGCATAGCTAGTCAAAGCTATATCCTTTACAGTGATTATTTATTCTATCAAGTTATAACCTTTCTTCTTTTTTATTCACTTGAACCAATACATATATGTGACAAAAATAATGCAAAATAGAGGTTTTATTATCCAAAGAAGGAAAAACTTTTCTCTTTCCACTGACTGGGGACACACACACACACACACACACACATGCGCTCCCTTTTTTTCACAACATATGTCAAGAAAAAAGTGAATACAATTTCTTTCAATTTTTCACACCCGTTTCTAAGCAAAGATGACTTAGCTCTTTATTGCTTCTTTTAATTCAAGGACCACTTTCTGCAGACCAGCTCCTGGGTTTCATTGATTTTCAATTATTAGGTTTGAAATATTTCTTGTTATCTGAAGAAGTCAGTGGTGAGTTGTTGAGTTTTGCTTAAAAATTTATATCACTATATAGCTTGTGTTTCTTTCTGATATACGTCCAGTTCCATCTGCTTTGCTGGAAGTGTTTCTTGCTTGCTCTTTCTTTTCTCTCTGTCTCTCTCTTTTTTTTTTTTTTCCTCCCTTTCTCTCCTTGTTTTCTGTCTCTCTGGCATTCTTTCTCTATCTTTTATTTCATTTTCTTCCCTTTTCCTCTCTGTCCATCCTTTGTCTCCTCAAGCTGTAAAACGAAGACCTGGCTCCCCAGCAGCCAGCGCCTTCCTGCCCGTCCAGCCCAGCCCCAGCTCCCTGCTCCCAGTGGGGGCAAAGTCCCAGCCTTGCTCACCTTACAAAAACAACACAAAGCCTTGAATTCCTTCTGTTTTAACTAAGGCTGTATTTGTTTTAAAGTTTCTCTTTCTCTTTTTTTTTTGGTATCTATTTCACATATTTAGGTTCACAATCACTTGGAAAGCTTAATAGCATGTATGAATCACCTTGTTTTCATGAGGCCCCAGAATAGCATTTGTAGCAATTAAACTTAGATTGAACCTGACTCCTTTCTTTTGCCTATGGCAAACTAAACCACAGATGCCAAACAGATTTGCATTAATGAGTTATCTGCTTGAGAGGAAGAAGATATAACCTTTTTTGGTTGTTGCTATGCACATGTATGTTTTGAGAAAGCAACAGCTTACATTGTCTAATGATGCCAAAATAATACAGCAAGGAGGGGCGCTCACCAATTAACTTTATTTAAAGCCAGATACCAGTCAGCGGCGGCAGGACTGGTGCTGCAGATAGGCTCGGCGCCGCGGGCTGGCTCTGCAGGATGCTTGCCGTTGTGCCCTGCTACAGCTGCCATGCCGAGAGGCTCTCGGCCACCGAGCAGGGGCTGGGCTGCCTCTGCAAAATTAAAAATGCATTTGTAGGTGCTCACAGAGTGTAACATATTGCGGCACTGATTCTGAACCCAGAGAGCCCATTAGCAGGCTAATTAGCTGCTGTGTATAATCCACGAGAAAAAAAAATTATACTATTACAATCGTGTTCATTCAATTTCGCAATGAGAAAGCATTTTTGAAATACAATTACATTTTAATGAGTTAAGGATATAAACGCATAAAGTGAAAATTCTCAAGTAATAGGGCTTCGCCTATTCTTACAAGTGAGAGCAGCTTGCACAACAAGCCTGAGTGCTGAAAGTAAGAACTCGTGAGCAATTTCCATTGCCATGGCCATAATGCTGCAGGTGTAATTAAATGCAAGCAAAACAGACTCGGCTGAGAGTGATGAAAGGCTTTCAGTATGCCTTGGGATAAACCTGCATTTCCTCCATATTTCTCTTTGCATTTTCTTCTCAGACAGACAGGTCTTATGGCCCACTGTTCCCAATCACAAGTCATCTGCATTAGGTGAATATTGACGCCCTGCCACTAGTTCTTACAGCGTATTTTCCTGTAAATATCAAACCATTTTAGTACTGGATGTTTTTATGAATGAAAGTAATGATTTATTTTTGTTGTCATTTCTGTGTAAAAAATAAAATAAAAAAATGTTTAAATCTCTCACTGTAGGGTAGTTCATCAACTGAGATTGTTGTCAACATTTGTTATCCTCTCATTAGATTTTCAAAAGCCTTCAAAAACAGACACAACCTTGCCCCTCACTGATTTCCTCCCTGTGCACACAGAGATACAATTGCCTTTTTTGTGTCAGCATTTCCCAGCCTCAGTGCTGCTGTGTTCAGGACTCAAACCTGCTTTCTGCGTGCACTGTTTGCATTCACAATTCCTGACCCTATGAGTTTCTGTGTGGCTATATTAGAAATAAACAGGGTGACAGAATGTCCTTTAATGAGGATATATTACCCCATCCTGCATCCAAGAATATAACCCATAATCAGGTTATAAGTGATTTTGAAGTAACCACAAATTTCTGATGAGCAATGAATCTTCATCTGTCATAACTGTACCTCTGAGGTAGGGTCTCTCATAAGACTGTTTGAAGATATCCACTGACTTCATCTCTTGGGTCTCATAATTAACAATTCTACTGAAAACAGTGAAGGTGTCTTTCATATAAAGTACCATTGCCTCCTCCCTCTTTTGTCCATGTTATCCTCTTCAATCCCTATCCCCATAATTCATAACTAGAGGCTTTTATATTCTACAACATGCCTCATACATCAAGATTTTACTTAAGGCAGTTTTCAAATGGTTCTTCAAAAAAAGTTTCCAATCTTGCTTCCTACTCAGATATCTGACTTACTACACTGACAGCCCAAAAAATATATAGTCTTACTTTTTTTTGCTATACATTTTTTTTCTTCTCAACAAATCACAGGTGAATGTGTAACAGCTCTCTGCTCTTTGAACAGCTAATCATCTGTATTTACCACTAATGATTTCCTGTGGTGTACTTTAGTATCTTCTGAACATTGTCACACGGTTGCTTTGGATATAGAATGTAATGACTTTTCAAAAAATAAAAGTAAAATAAATAAATAAATAAATAAATGAAATTGTTGTAATGCTCTTTGCTCTGCTCTTTGAACAGCTAATCATCTTTATTTACCACTAATGATTTCCTGACTTGCCTTGTTTCTATGCACATGGCTATCCCAATCTTCTGTGATTACCTGAAAATTCAGCCTTCCGCTAGAATATGATGCAATGGTACACAAGTTTAGCTTTCAGGTGAGCTGCAGGCAGCCTAACAATGATGCTTCTAGTATTACTGTCCTTTCATAATCTCACCCAAGATGTGCAGCTGCATCTTGCGTTTCTGTTCTGCTTTCATGTATGCTCCTGCTGAATACTTTATCCACTTTGCTGAGCAAGGAGCAGGTTTTGGCAGTTGAAGAATTTCCCTGGGTGTCTGCTTCCTTCATGACACCAGGCAACTTGTTGAATGCGTCCCCTTATCCTGTTTTGCGAAGCCCTTTTGGAGCACTGACTCACTGATGGAACATCGGTAGCATCAGCTTAGATGAGAATCTCCCACTGACAGACCCCACTGCAGGTTGCATTCAGCTCTGCCACCGATCCCCGCATGTCCCACCAGCACATGCTGGTTGTATTTCAGACACAGGGAACGTGTCACATGGAAACAAGTGTAAGGGTTACTAATACAGTATCTGTAGAAATGCCTGGAATGCTGATACCTTGTAGGAGATGGAAAATCCATGTCATAGGCATTTCATTTATCAAGGCCCTTTTGACTCGCTTGGGAAATATTACTTTTTAATTCTAAAATGTACAGCCTGAATTTAAATCTACAAATTATTAAAAATAAAAAATAAAAAAATCTGTAAATATAATGCTTACTGTTGACACATTTATTACTCAGCCTTCAGACTTTTATTATTTGTTACTGATGTTATAAAACAAAAATGAATGTTTTTTTTGGTTGTGTTTGGTTTGTTTTTTTTAGGCCTTTTAATTTATTGTCTGGAAATCTGCTGACAAGGACAATAATCTGCCACTAATCTGCCAAGAAGAGTAAAACTACAACCTGCTTGGACTTCATGCAGCAGTGCAGCTGCTAGTGTGACAACTGTGTTATTTCTCTTTCTTTTTGGCCAAAGGCAACCATATTTGTCCCAACTTCTCTTTAGGATAGGACGGAAGCATGCTGCAAGTTCAGAGAAGTAATTCTGCACAACTATATTATTTGTCTATTTTGCTTATTATTTTGAGACTAAATGAGAAGGGTGATACCAGAACAATACAAATGGAGAGAGCCCGAAGAAGTACCAATTATCAGACCACATATATTTTTACTTCTTTTATTTTTTTTCCTTCTGTTGTCATGCTAAATGACTGAGAGCCACATGGTGCAGCCAGGACAGAGGAGGCCCATGTCACTGATGGCTGTACCAAACCAGGAACTGCTCGTCACACTTGTGGTTGTTGACTGTCTGCCCCGCTCTGCACTTAGCCCCACACAGACTTCTGTCTCCTTACCTTTGCTTAGCCTGCTGACTGCAGTACATCGTAAATGGTGTATGAGGTTGAATACTGCTACCCATCTGGTAGACATTCCCATCAGTGCTTTTTGCTAGGATATTGACCTGTGCTGGAGAACACAGAGAGGGAGATTGTTCTGCTGTTACTTCTATGGAAAAGACATGGCAACATATCTGTTGGGTGCTCATAAAATTCTTCTAAACAGTGATGTATATACACCATTACCCACCCCAACACCCAGAGTTAATGGAGATGGCCTTGTCTGTTATCTGTACTGAGCTCCGAGTGCCTTTATATGATTTCTTGGGTTGTCAACCTTCCCAGATGTCATTTTACCTTCGACTTGATTGAAGTTCCAAGGAGTTGATAACAAAACACTGCAGTAGTTCACCTAAGGGTAATATGATGTGTAAGTTTATGTATACACACATAATATACAATATTATGTATATATATAATATATGTACATGTATATATGTATATGTGTATATGTATGTATATATATGTATATGTAATATATGTAACATATGCATATATATATACATAATGTGTAAGTTTATATATATATATACATATATGCAAGATAAAGAATCCTAGTGGACACAATTGGGACCCAATTCTGAAGAAAACTCTAGAGCAGTTTTGCTGTTGAACAGGAAATTGAAGTGGGAAATAGCATATAGGCTTTCTTATTGACCTTACCAAGCTGTGCGTTTTCACCTGGACTATCTAAGGTCAAAAACAATTATTTCAGAAGCAGTGACATGTCTACCAGTTTCTGCCAGCACCTTTAAATGAGAACACCTTGCCACTGCAACTCTGAGCAAGGACAGGGCAATGGCCAAGACTGAGGCCTCCAGGCCTCTCCAGGCCTGAGGCCTGAGGCCTCCTCCTCTGGGGAAGAAAGGGCACCAGAAGGGCTGGCTCGACTTGAAATTTAAATACATAGTCCATGTGTGGATTCAGCTGAGAAAAGCTTTAGCTTAAGAAATCCAGGTTCCCATAAGGACTCAAACACAGAGAGTAGTGAGGAGCAGACTAGAGCCAAAAGACAACTCCATGATGCATCTATCTACAGACCTTCAACAGTTCCATCAATTAAAAATGTACAGGCCTGCTCTTATGGTAGCATTCCTTATGTTTTGATTAGGATAAGACTGAGTTATGATGATGTTAAGCAGCACTGACAGTTTTGCTCATTCTGAGATACTTTTTCAGTGCTTGGTGGGCTCTTTTGAAAGTAATTTAAGTCCTTAAGCACTATTCTGCCTAAGTAAATGAAACAGAGCCTTGACCCAAGCGGTTCCTGTGCCATAGGTGTGTGTTAGGAACAGCTAATGAGGTATGATCAGCTAAAACAACGTAAGCTGTATGTTCAGTCACAGTTACTCGAGTCTGAAGAGAAAAATCAATGCTGGGCTGAAATATCAGCTGTCAGGCTCTGTACGTACAGAGGCTGCACAGAGCTGGGCACAGAAGAGATGGATGGGGTGTTGTCAGTGTGCTTCCAGAGGCAACTCAAGAATCTCCTGCAGCAGAGGCAGCATGCCGCACAGAGTAGAAAAATGGGGAAATCCATTTTTTTTTCTTACATGCCTTCTTAAAAAAACACAGTGCAGAAGTACACCTGCAACATTCATCAAATATCTTCTTGTCAAATGAATTAATGGAAGTCCTAGGCTATTCCTCCTCGACATGTCAAGTGTTTCAGTCCTCTAAATAGTAATGGAAGAAAACCTTTGTTTAATGTTAAACTAATCACATATTTATTTTTTCTCAGATAACAATAGAAAAATAAAACAATAAAGAAGAGACAGGCATTACTAGGGTTGCAAGTCTCCAGGACACCCTGACACATGAAAAAACTGTTCATTCCCACTGCAAAGCTGCATGAGATGTTCATTTACCTCATTTTTAATTTGTCCTTTGTCTCATTTAGGACTATAGAGTAAGAGGAGCCAGAGGTAAGTGGCATTTACAGGTGCATTTATTATACATGTAAAATTAAATACAACATTTATACAAAATATAATGCAACAGGATGTAAACCATATATACGTGATGTGTGTGAGGGTGAAGTTCAAATTTACAAAGGGATAGTCAAGAGCAGGTATCCTATCCATACATATCTTGCTTGGGGAACCCCAACTGGGGAAGCCCAAGCCCTCTCCAGACGCTGACTTCACCAGAGGAACTCATGGTAGGGGAGGGTCTGGCCCGTGCCAGGCACGGCGTCAGGTCTGCTGCCGCAGCACACTGTCACCGTTTGCTGGGCTGTAACCACACCTCTGTGGAGGTGAGAGGACAGAAGTCTCTTGTCCCTCTTTGGCCCTCCCACTGCCATGATTCTTCCCTCTGCATTCTCCCTGTTGGTTGCTAAGACTTCTTTTATCTCTGCCCAGTGCGCTGTGCAGCCATAGCCCAAAACTACTATATCCACTCCTTAGTGCTGCTGTTGATTTATATGTCAGCCCCTCACTGTTGACAAGAATCAAATGCTGCAAACATCCTACCCACCAGAGTCCTTGCAGCCTGCAGAGTGGCCTGCTTTTGATTAATCTCCAGTGACATTAAGAAGAATTGGACACACTGAGTTACCTGAAGCTTCATCACATACACAGAGCAACCAGACTGAAACATGCTGATTCCATCATTTTCCCTTCATCTTGTGTCCCTTTTTATCCCCAGATGCTCCACTGCCTACTCTGCAGACACGGAAAATATACTGAGAAGAGGCTATAGATAGAGAAGAGGGAATGTGTGCTTAGAGCTGAAGCAAGGCAAGAAAAAAGCAAGGAAGAGGAACAGGCACCCCCAGGCAGCAGTCATGGCACCGAGCCTGCCAGCATTCAAGAAGCATTCGGACAACGTTCTCAGACACATTGTCTGATTTTTGGGTGGTCTTGTGTGGAGCTAGGAGTTGGACTTGATGATTTTTGAGGTCTTTTCCAACCTTAGTGACTCTATGATTATATGATTTTTGTAGGTCCTTTCCAACTCTGGTTATTCTACAATCCTATGATTCTACAAGCTGCTTCAGAGAAAAGTACAATGAGCTCATAAGTAAGGTTAGTTGTGATCTTTTCACAATGCTTTTGTTTTCACACAAGATGTTTTTTTGGTGTTCTTTGGAAATCTCTATCAGTAAATATAGAAACTCTGGTGTGCCCTGATATTGTATTGGTTTCTTGGCTTGCACAATTTAATGTAGCAGCAAGTTCCTTCAGCAAGGGACTGTACAAAATGCGAGTTGAATTATATGGATGGTGTTTTGGTCTCTGACACATCTCTTCGAACCCTCCATGTTTTTATCAGCTTCTATCGTTTCCCTTTCTTTGTGTCCTCTTTTAAAACCACATGGCTTCTCAGTTTTTTCTCACAGGAAATCCATTTTGCTGTTGCCTTTTGTTTTCATTTTTGCTGTTGTTTTTTGGGATGTACCTCACTGACGTGAGTCATCTCTAGGATGTGCCAAGCTCTCATACGTCCTTCAGGACCTGCAGTTGTGAAACGCAAAAGCAGTCGTGAGCAGCACACAGGGCTTGCATTTACATTTAGCTGGAAGTAGGATGAAAGGCATGTTTTGCCTGGAAGAAAAAAAAAAGTCTAGATGTTTTGGTGGGTCATGAAAGTCCAGTCACCAGTCATCAGGCTGGGGGGAGGCACTGACATGTTGTCAAGAACATCCTGGGAGAGGAAAAAAGAAAATTTGGTATTTTACCTATTTGTTAGCATCAAACATAATCTGTGTGTTTGTGCTTTCAAAACACAGGAAGAGAAGACAGCATAATTAATTTCAGTAGATGGGAATCACATGGCCAGATCATCGCCTCTCTGAGAATTTACTTTCTTACTCTTGTAATGCATAAAACAGAAGTACTTCTGACTACCTTGCACTGCCAGTAAACAGCACAGTGAACCGTCTACCCCATCTTGCATGCAAAGCACTAACTTAAAGCAACTGACGTTATGCATATTCCTGACAAGTCTCTATTAATTCCCACATGAAGCCTCTATTTTAATTAAATTTGTAAGCCATGTTAGACTGGTAGTCACTGGGTTCAAACAGTAATCACTGAGTTTGTTATTTATTATGCAGTAAAGGCCATACTGAGGGGGAAACAAATTGCACGAACTCTTTGAATTTCAAACAAAGAGAAGAAGCTAGAGGAGATGGTCTGCTGTGTAAATCTGACAGATTTACACAAACACAGGCAACACAACAGAGGAGGACTGGAGGTCAGCATTATTACTCATTTTGTAACCTCCTTGTCCATACTTAAAAATATTCAAAATTTAGTTTTAAAAAACAACAGGTTCAGTCTTTACTTGCATTATGTGCACTAGAAGACAGCTTCAGAACATCATCGTGGATGTGACTGAGACTTTTCCCTCCTTGTTTCCAGTCTAAAGTTATTCCTGTTTATGTATTGCATTGGTTTGTTTGCTTGCTTTTCTCCATGCACTACATGGACATTGGATCTCTTTGAGCAGCTGGTCTTCGTCCCCACTGACATCCTGAAATGTTCCTGGCAGCCCCTGGGCTGGGCGGCTGTGCTGACAGGGGCTGTTTGACGGCTGCCCTCCTGCTCCAGGCTGAGCTCCCATTGCCCAGGACAGCGCCCGGACTAGCATCCTGCAGGTGTGCTGCTTTCCGGGGAATACCTGCGTTTGGTGGCCCTGTCCACAGCCGTGTCCGACAGGGGGGTTACGTCCTCCTCCCAGGGAGCAACGACCCCCAGGTCTCTGGTCCCTCCCAAGCACCTCCAGGTTGTAGCAGATCCTACAGCTCCGTCTGCAAGTGCTCTGCGTTTTGTTCGGGTGGATGTGTCTGTCTCTGCTGTTCTCTGTGCCTCAGTAATATTCTAATATGTTCTCACCCTTTAGCAACAATAGCATCACAGCCTTACATCATCAGCAACTTTAACTTAATTACCATCTTTTCATGCCATAACCACTCAGGAAAATATTGCAATGTTTTCAAAGACCTGCTATGGAGAAACTCCCTATGCCCATAACTCTACTCAATGCAATCTACTGTTATCTCCTTAGTTTGTCCCAAACTCACTGAGGCTCAGTTTTCTCTGTCATAACTAGAAATATGTTTTACTGAAGTCTGTGGTCTTCTGTTTAGAAAATTAAGAAAATTACTTGTTCTGTCAAGGAAATCTATAGGGCTGCACTGACAAGGTCTATATTATTCCAGCCACCCTTGTTTTTTAATTATTCCTTCAAAAATATTTTATTGGTTGCAGACTATTGAAACTAGGTTAACAAAGTGACCGTTGTACATTTTTCTTGCAGACAATGCAAGAGCTTTATATTTGTACAATCTCTGTTGATTCCAGGCCAAATCTCAGAAACATGCCACAGAATGTGGGCGCTGCCAGCACCCAGGAGGGACAGGCTGAAATCACCATCCCACCAGGCCCCCGTGCCCACGGTGCCTCTTTCATCCACCTCCACATGCCTTATGACTTCAGCAGCTCCCAATCCACACCAGCGGACTCAGGCTGCCTGTCTTCACCTGTTCGTTGTTGCACTTTCCATGTTCCCTTTGCTGTTGTCCTGCAGCTCTGTCGGCGTGGTTCAAGAGCCTCGTGGCTGCCGGGGTGGGCCCGGGAGCTGGGAATGTCCCAGTGCTGGAAGTGGCCGCAGGGCCCTGCTCTGAGGGGGGGGCAAGGACCACTCCGACCACGATGCCATGAGGCAGGGCCGGGCCAGGCCGATGGTTGTGTGCTGCCAGCACCAGCCACAGGATGAGGCCACAGAGGGGGGCAGCAGGACGGGGCCTCCGGAGGGCTCCAGCCCAACCTCTGGGCAAGGAGCTGGTGGGGCGCCATGAGGTGCCTGCGTGCTGCACCCCATCCCTGCCCTTCTCAGCAGCCATGCACAAGATCCCACCAGGAAAGGAGGATGAAAGATGTCGCTGAAGGGAAAAAAACCTCTTATTTTAGGTGCTTTTACAGTTCTTTTGTTTTTCTGAATTAGGCAAAAAAAGCATCAATAGAGCAGTTCTATGATTCTATAATGAGGACACCTGCTTTGCCTGGCAGGGCTTGCTGGGCAGCACTCAGCCCGCAGGAGCCGGCTGTCAGTGCCGAGTGGTGACGGGCAGCAACGGCACCCTTGGGCTCCGCTCTCCATGTCGAAATCAACGGTGCCCTGGTGGGCTCCTCCCTGGACAGCCAGGCCTCGTGCCCCATGAAATCTCTGCCTCCCTGGCACAGGACCTGGCCCAAGTCAACGCATTCTTCACCATACTGCATGGCAATTTTCCTGATCCTGCCTATATTTAACTTTTCCCCTTGGACTGAAATGTTGTTACAAAAAATTTCTATCAGCTGGAAAAAAAGGAACAATACCTGGCTCGGAGCCTGTGCTCTGCAGTGAAAAGTCTGCAATTATAGTACCAAAAAAAAAGAAAAGAAAAAAAAAAAAAAAAGAGCCCCAAAACACCAGAAACAAAAATAAAACTCTTGTTCCTATTTCTCTGATATTCTTCCTCGCAGTTATTTTTCTCACATGGATAAACAATATAACAAGGAAAGAGACCTCAGAATAGACAGCAATAAAAGACAAAAATAAAAATAAAACAATCCTGAAGTATATTTTGCCTGCCAGAATATCTACTGTTCCAGCACGACTGCAGAGAGGCAGCAGTGCGTGGAAGTGCCCTGAAGAAGATTGCCTCTACTTTGGAGCGGGGCCTTCAGCTCGCCATCGCCCTGCAGCCCCCACTGCCATGTGTTCCGGGTGGGGAGGACCCTTGGGAAATGCCAGGCATCGAGGCTGCCCTGGGCCCAGCAAGCTCCAGGGTTCCCAGCGGCTGCGCGGGGGCTGCCCGGGAAGCTGTCCGGCTGTCTCACCGCGCCAACAAACCACCTTGTGCAAGCCGTGCCCCGGTGAACAGGGCACGCTCTGCCACCATGGGCCATTGAGTTCAGCCATCGTCATCCGTGCTTCCAAGGAGCATCACTTGTGAAAGTGAAGCAAGGGGAACCGCTGCTGGAGGAGGTAGCGGCACCCCAGAACCAGCACAGGGTGCTGAGCGCTCAACCACCGGCAGCGCTGGTACCCCGCTCGCTCGTTCAGGTACATACGTCATTTCTTCCACTTCTGCTCTGTCCTATCTGCACCTCTGGCATTTTTGGACAGACGCTGCTGGTCTTCATGGGGAAGGCAGCATGCTGCTTTCTCAACTTGTTTTGCCACTGAGAAATAATCACTCTCACTAGACCAGCCATGGGCTAATATTGCAGCTGGGGGAAAAGCAGAAAATGTGTTTTCATCAGATATAAATGCACAAGTAGAAAACAGGATGCGATTTTTGCGTGACTCAGGGTGATAGCAGTATGTTTATGGAATCACGGGGAAAAGCGTAGGAGGGACCTTGAATGTAATCTCGTCTGTGTCCTGATTTCAGGGCACAACCAGCTGTACCCAAGGTATTCCCACGTAATAGCTTCTGCTGCCACAAGACAATCTCTAAAGAAAGTCATACACTTAGAGACAAGGTATGCCCAGTTCTGGGGCAGACAATGGATGCCAGAAGAATGAGAGCTGCCATGTTCTGAACATGGTCCATTTTGCCCCTTTTCGCCAGCACACGAGGCAGGTGTCGCTCCCGGCCTCGCTCCCCTCCCAGCAGCCTCCCGTGGGGTCCCCAGCCCTCGCAGGCACTTCTCCAGAGGCTGCGGCTAGCGGGGCCCTGTGGTGCCTCAGGCAGCGCCGTGGCGGGGCCTCCCCCAGCCCATGGCCCAGGGTCCGTGCCCTCGGTGCTCCTTAAAAGCACGTCAAACACCTACATCTGCACTGGACACCCGTGCCCACCTATGTGTGTGAGACCAATTCCCCTTCTTTGGGTTTTCACAGGAAAAAGGAAGCCCGCGTGCTGACCTGGAAGCCCGGGTTGCACAACTGTTCGGGGCAGCAGGGCCTGAGTGATTTCTCCGCTGAGGACACTGACTGACCCCTCTGACTCACCAGTGGCCGTAGGTCTGTCTTAAGCTCAGAATATCCTGATTTATTCCTTCTGTTGTGAATTTCTCAACCACCTCTCTCATTCTGGTGTTTTGGGCAAAATCCTTACACAGAGTCCATGAAACTGTGCAGTCAGTACTGCACAGGTTTTAGTTTCTGTTTCTTCTCTTTTAAAATCTGTATGAATTGATTATTTATGTTTCGTAAACTGAGATATAGATCCCATGAAATGTTAATGTGTGTGGGAGGAAGGAGAGGATGTTTAATGAGAGCAGAGCTGGGACCCCAGGAGCCGGACCCTTCCCTCTGGAGGGCTAACGTGGGGCCGTGCTCTGCAGAGCGCTTCCGCTTGATCTGTTTTAGCTGCAAAACCTTCAAGTCTGATTTTGAAAAAAATGAAAAGGGTAACTAAATAAAATCAAATAAGCTGGTTCCCAGCTGGCCTTAACATGCAAGCACAGCATCTCCTCAGAAACATATTAATCTCAGCTGAAGGACTGGAGACTTGAAGCACCATCCAGTATGCTAGAGGGTCATGACCAGATGAACTCCTGACATTTTTATGTCCTGAAAAACTGAGTCAATGACAATGAGGCCAGAATGCACAGAAGAGAAAGGAAAGCATTTACTGATGTGCTTTTATTTAGCAAGGCACAGTGCTAGTGAAAGTAGAAATTTTGCAACACAGTGAACATGCATTTTAATTACAAACAATATATAAAAATAATTAAGACACAAATGCTTTTAGGTACTATTACACTGAGGATCCAAAGCGAACCAGCAGCAGGAGAGATGTACAAAATACTCCGATTACACCATGCCCGGCTCTGCTCACTGATGACAGCACAACCAGGCAGGTCTGAGCCCAGCGGTCCCTGGTGAGAGCACATGCCAGGTTCCCACGCTCAGCGATGGCACGATGTTTTCTTTTGCACTGTCCCTGTCCCCGCCACGCTGCTTGACACCAGAAGTCACAATGCAGTGGGGATCTTCGGCATGGTCCTGCCTGGCTGCCCGCTCGTCACCCAGCAGGCCCCAACGCCGGGCTGTGGCGCTCAGTCTGGGTGTCAGTGCCACCCGCACACCGCGCAGAAGGTGGGAGCAGCTGGCCCCCTGCTGTCTGTGGCTCAAAGCCTTTGACCTAGGAAGCAGCTGATCTGTGTCCACCAGATCAGCCAGCATGGAGCTCACTGCTCCATCCCTGTTTCTCAGCAGGAAAAAATCATTTCCCCTCACTCCTTCAACAAATAAAATGAAAAGCCTTCAGCTGCTGAATCATTCCATGTTCCTCCTCCAAGCCTCACTGCCTCTTGTGGCCGTTAGCAGGAGCAATGTCCATGCCTCCAGCACCTCCATCCAACACTGCCCCGTGGCACGTCCACGGTCAGCCCACCAAGCAGTGTCCAGCACTCAGCCCAGACATGGGGGAAGCTTGCCTGGTTTCTTCTGGGGGGCTGGTTTCTTTTTGTTTTTTTCTGCACAAAACGAAATTATCATCACCACTGCAACTGGTATTTTAGTTCTGTTATTAATTATAAGTACTAGCCTGAATCATGCTCATTAGCTGAATGAGCAATAATACACGTTAAGCCTCTATCTGTTGATAATATTCTCCAATGGATCGAGTATGTGTCATTTGACACTGATAAACTAGGCAATATTATGAGCTGAATGTCTTCAATGCTACACAGATGGGGAATATATTAATTTAAGAAAACGTTATTAAGTGTTTAAGGAGTGTAATTATGAGCAGTCTTCTCATTTGACACCTGTGTGCAGTCTTTACTTATGAGATAAAGACAGAGGAATGAGAACTGGAAACCAGCCTTCAAACCTCTCAGTTTTATTCTCTTTTTAACTTCCAGCCAAATTAATTATTTTTGAGACACAACCAGTATTGTAAAGAAATTTTGACTGAAAACAATACCTGTGCACAGCCCAGAGAAATCTTCCTTTTAATACGCCATTTCTTTGGCAGAACAAGACACAGCACGTTGCGTGGACAAGTGGCCCGAGCCAGCAGAGGTGGCCAGGGGTCTCTGGGCTGCTGCAGCGGCAGGGGGTTATGCTCCCACCACTGTTTGATGCTGCCGCCTCACCGAACTCCCAAGATTTTTCTGAGGGTGTGGGAAGAGGTAAAAATAATTATATTTCGTTTCAAAGTTAGTTGTCCAGATCTACATTACCGAGCTGGACTCGCGCTGTACTCCATGGAGTGAGACAGGCACTCCC
Source organism: Anser cygnoides (assembly GCF_040182565.1). Lineage (NCBI taxonomy): Eukaryota > Metazoa > Chordata > Aves > Anseriformes > Anatidae > Anser > Anser cygnoides. Next base: position 66,432,099 of record NC_089877.1, read on the forward strand.
TGAGAGTGAGAGCAAAATGGAAAATAAGTGTTGAAGACAAGTGGGATGAACCTGTCGTGGTGACCAGGCATGGGGCCCAGGCGAGTAGTTGCAGTGCCTGAAGGCAGACGAGCAGAGCCCTGCGCAGGGCATCTCCCCTCCCTGCCACCTCTCCCCTGGAGGCAGCGGCTGACAGCTCCATCGCGGCGACCCCTGCACCTCCTGCGGCGTGTCCCAAGGAGCTAGACGACCTCGCTGCAGACACCCGGTGGAACTCTGCAAAAATCAACCAAATAGGATGCCTGCAGCACTGCCCCATCCCCTGAGCCCCAAAACAATCTTCTGACATTGTTAAACACTTCGCTGCTCCTGGCATGACAGGTACCGAACACAAGCAGCACGCAAAAGCAGATCCTGAGGAGCCATCGGGCTGCACGCGGAAACTGCCCGGAGCTGCTGTGATTCAGCACAGTGGGCGTGCAGCAGAGCATCGTAAAGCCAGGCAAGAGATGGGGGAACTGAACTGCAACATACATTTCATGGAGGGCTGCTTCTGCAGATGTGCTGAGCTTACGCTATGAGTATTTCAAAATCTGTTGATTTAAAATATATTTGTATCAACTACTACTCACCAGGTAGCCCTGCAGGGCTCCTAACTGGCTTGAGAAAAGATTAATGTTAGCAGGAAAGTCTTCTGTAAAGAGAAAGAGCATTTTCTGGAAAGCTATGACTGGCAGCCAGGACATATTCCATTGTAATTCTGCTGCACAAAACACTAGAGAAAACTCATCTGGAATAATGTATAAACCTGTGCTGGGGAAAATATCAGACAGAAAGTGATGTCAAGCAGGTACAAGCTGACAAGGAGAACGGACAGGGTATTCTACAAGGGGTAAAAAAGAGTCTTTGACTTGTTTAGCACAGCAAAAATGGTTGAACTAAGGATATGACTGACATCTGTGGACACACCAGGAATAAACATGAGAGGAAGAGGAACAAAACCATTCAAGGGAAATGGACAATTGGGAGGGGAAAAAAAAAAAAAAAAAAGTGGTGCAGGTAAAGGTTAATGATGAATTTCCCTATTGGAATTTATTTAACCATTAAGCATCGAGTTCTTCTTTTATCAGGAGCAAGTCTCCTGCCTCCTTCTCTGACATGGTTTGGCTCACACCATTGTCTGCTCTCAGACCACTCAGGCAACACTCTTTTTAGAAGAAGAAAAGCCAAAACACGCAGTCCATAAGCGAAGTAATGAGCCCTGCCTGCTGAGGAGCACCCAGACCGTGGCTCCTGGCTGGACCCAGTCCCAGGGAAGCCCCCTCGCACCTGGCAGCCCGGCGCAGCGTGCCGCAGGACGCCAGGCGCCGCAGGATGCCCGTGCTGGCACGCAGCGAGCGCAGCCCGCGCCTCCGGCTGGGTGCCTGGGCTGGGCGAGGTGGCACTGCCGGCCCCGCAGCAGGGGGCTGCCAGCACCCGCGCCGGCCTCCCGCTGCGAGCGACGCAGACCTGCAGCATTTTGCTTAAATTCAGTCGATCTGCACACAGAAATCCCCTGTGTTTGTATAAACACCAAGCCCTCGGTTTCTCCTCCAGCCCGAAATTTACTTATAAGGCATCAAGAAAAGTCAATGAAATTTAGAAGGAGTTCGGGATCTCATTCTATAGAACAGCTAAAATGTAGGAAATGTTTAGGTATTGTTTAGACTTGAATTTGCAGACACAGGCACTGAGCTCTGTCGTCCTTTTCTCTTCCTTTGTGAGTAATGACGGACAGGCAGAGGGATCACAATGAAGACATTTTAACCAGGGACTTCTTTAGCACCTGCTATTCAAAAGCAGAGTTTTGTTCATTTTTTCACCATCTGTGCTTCAAAACCATCGCCTATGAAATAAAACACTAAAGTCCAGTTTTCACTCCTTAATGTTGACACTTGGGATGTACATTTCAATTGGAGTTAGCTACACATATTTTATCAAGATACTTTAAGTCAAGAAAATAAATATGTGCATAGAGAAGGGTTTCAATATTTCAACACTTGTTTCATTTTGCAATTTTATAAAAGCAAGTCTGAAGCATTTCCATCAAGAAATTTGGGTGAGAGAATATTGGAAGAGTAAAAAATGTGCACTTTCTAAAAATGTATAATAGATAAAATTGCAGTATTTCAAGAAACCCATCGTGTGAATTACCATTTTTTAGTTCCTTTGATACTTTTTGTAAAAAAAATAAAAAATAAAAATCTGGATTAAAATCATTCCTAAAATCCTGCTTGCCAAGACTGACTGGGCACAACAGCCCCTTCCCCACCAACTCATCCTTTATGAATAGTGACAAAAGAGCAGGTTCCCAGTGGCATTGCTCTCACTTGCTCTTTGGTGTTGATCTTCAGAAATTAGTGCAGTGCCATTAACATTAGATGAGAGCAAAGTACCCATAAACCAGACTCCAAGCTAGCAGCAGCACAGACCCCCAGGGTTTTTCAGCAACTCTTCTGCTAACATTGCTGTGCTCTGTCTCTGCAGAGCAATTCTTTATAAAGACAGTTCTGAGGATGAACCGGCCAGTGTTAGTCTGGATCGATTTATATTTCCTCCCAAGGAACTAGTAGCTGTAATATAAATTCTAGCTGAATAAAACATGAAAAAATAATCTTTAAAAACTGGGCCACTGAAGCGTAGAAACCTCTTTTCTTTCTGAATTATGCTGACAAAGGAATTGAGAACCATGTGCTGTCTTCCCACTTCCCGCACGTGGTCTTTTTGCGCAGCAAAGCCTGCGCGGCCCCATGGGGGTGCACGGACTCCCTGCCTGGCACCGCAGTCCCCATCACTCGCCAGTGCATGGCCGGCAGGGCTGTAGAGGAGATGGGTCAGCAGCTCTCTGGCCACTTGGATCTATTTGTGACACTGCTTTTGCACACGATTGACCACTGCTCCCAGTGCTCGTCAGATAAAGAAGGCCTTCAAAAGGTCACTTAGTGGTGCCACCAACAGTATGCATGTGCGGTGGATGTTAGTTGGTACAAGTAACCCATCTGCAATTTTATAACTGTTTCACTTCATACAAGGTTCACAGAGATAAAATAGTATGGACTGATAATGGTGAGAGCACTGCACGTTCAGTATTTCTCTTCTGCTGCCGTATGGAGCCAGGAGCATGCTGTATGGAGCCGGCAACAGGGCTGTGCACAGAACCTTGAAGCAGGACGTTTTTCAGTGAGCAACCACTGGAGTGTGCATCCATTAAAAACAAAAATCCAAATGGAAAACAGACAAACCAACAAGAATAGAAGTGCTCTACGATGCTGGTGCAGGCTGTGATAATTTAGGACCTTTCCAGAGAGAGGTTTTCCTGTCTTGGATGTTATTAAATCAATGTCCTGCTGCTGAGCAATACAGGGAATGCCGCAAGCAGAACAAACTCTTAGACTGAAATGCAAGCAAAAAGACTCACAGGAATGAGTTTAAGCTTGGTTCAGACCAGGTGTCTACGTAGCACGTAATGACTACCAGCAACAGGCACTTAGGGAATAAGACTAACAAATAGCCAGCTACGGCACAGTCTGTCCATGCCTGCTCTTGGAGGTCAGCGTGGGCCAGCTGAGGAAGGCAGACTAGCAGTTTCTGTCCTGCATCCCCAGCTCTGCTGAGGGGTTTTGGTGCTCAGTGAGACCAAGCCTGATGTGTGGGAGGCCTGGAGCAGCTTGCTGGCAGCTGGGGGCCCTCCAAATACTTCTAAATGCTGGCTGTTTGGGCATATGGTCCAAAGCAAACCCGCATGCTCTCAGATCCACCAAGGGGAGCATATTGCTTAGTAAAACCTGAAGGCAGCCACCACGCAGTGTACACAAGGATACTGAAGTAAAGGCAACAGCACTGAAATAAATGGCAGACTCAATTGCTCTACTTTATTAGTTGCTGACAAGTGAACATAAATCCCTATCTGCAAAAATCGGTTATGTGCATTTGGACAACTGAATAAGGAGGACTGAAATATTGTTCTATTTACTTTCAAGGCACAGAACCAAGACACTCTTTGTTACCTCATAAAATGCAGCATAGTGAAGTTAATACCTTTTTGCCAGCAGCTTTTTGCTCTCCCTTGCCAAAGACAGCCTCCGTTTTTGAGACTGCATCATCAATCCAGAAGCTATAAGGACCTAAGTTTTTATGTATGCGCTTACTTGATCCAGGGCTGAAATAAATGCATATTATCTATTTCATGTAGTGGGCAGCCTTGCAGCTGGAGCTAATACCATAAGATGATACGATAATAAGATGAGGATGCAAAGGTCACGTTGAACCACCCTGACCGTCCCTTCTGCCTGTGCTTTGGCCCCCGTGAGCACAAGGCAGGGCTGGGAGGCAGAGTGTCTGGAGGTCGCTGGCATTCGAGGAGCCCAGGAGCCTCCTCCTGGGCATGGGTCCCTCTGCAGGGGCAGAGGAGGCTCCGACCCTCACGTGGGAAGAGCCTCACCCACTTTTTGCCCTCACTGCATCCTTGATCACAAAGAGGTGATTGACACAGATTGCAGTGTTGCATACTGTGGATTTGGTCCCTGGCCATCTTCATTTTTCAACCCAGTAACTTGTTTTTGGGAAGCCCTTGGGACAGATTCAGACTGCAAATGGAACAGTTGAGTCACATAAAGTTGTCCTATTTGTCTCACCTGAGAGCCAATACTGAAGAGCACTTACGTGTAACTCATAATCAATGATTTATTCAGCATAAGTGATTTATTATATTTCTCTTCTTTAATAGCCATAAGCAAAACTTCTTGTTTTCAGAGGTACGCAATTCAGGATTGCTGTTTTTTCAAATAAATAATTTGAAAGCATTGCTTGCTCACAATAGACAGGACAAATCAGATAACGCTGGCTTATTCCACGGTGCAGCAAGTAATCAAAGATGCCAAAATTTGTTTTGAGAATATTTCATACAAGGTGATGTTCATACAAATTTTCTTGGAGTGCAAACATTGAAGAGTGAGAACTTGGCAAATTAAAATATTTATAAGTTTCATCTCAGAAATGGAAAACGGGTATGCCTTTTGCTGTACCTTTAGGGGAAGAGAGAGAAGCTGTCTCATTGCCTTTGTACTAAAAGCATACTCGTTCTTTCCTTCCACAAGGAAGATACACAAGGATTGTGTACAATATTTTCTTCTTGTATCCTCACATAATTTTCTGTTTCTACTTTTTTCCCCATCAATCACAATTTGTCACTCTTTCTTAGTACTGCACACATCACATTGTGTAAATACAAAATGCATGGGTTGCCTCAGAAGGCCATTTTAAAGCACTCTTTTTTTTTCAGTAGACACTGTACACACATTTCACAGTTTTGAGCTACACAAGGAATTGAGCCTCTGCTGCAAGATCTAGCCATTTTGTCTGGGTACAGCAGTTTCTACAATTCTAATTCTTACACTGATAGTTTGTAAAACTTCACTCATCAGTTTTCATTGATTCTTGTAGGCACGGAGCATAGCCAGTACTTCCCAAGCCTCCAAATTGCTATCTCATTAGCAGCTCAGCATGCTGTATCTTGTGCATACTAGATGAAGCAGTATGCCTGTGTATCACACTTCCTTTCTGTAGACATGTTAAAAGCACTGTTATTTTTCAGGTTTCTTTTCTCCATTATTGTCTGTTTCCCATTGCTACAGTTGCTGGGTGATTAAAGGATGCTCATATACTACCTTTTTCCCTGTTCCAACAGTTTCAGCAGTGTCAGATCTTCAAGCACAACTGACAAAATGAAAGAGACTATGGAAGGTGGCAAAGACGGTCTACTAGGAAAAAAAAAATCTTCATTGAAATAATACCCTTGAGATGAAATCCAGGACCACCACAGTAATTAGAGATTTCAGCCAGGTTTTCAAAACTCCTTGAAGCAGCTTTAGGTGGGTGAAACCATGTGGAGTGACTCAGGCTCAGGGACACGAGCCTCTTCCTGCTGCCTGAGGTGCCTGATGTCCATAGGCTCATCTTTGGTCCAAGACAACCTGGCTCACTGCTGCCAGATGTTTTCTCTGATGATGAGAGTCCTTCAACAGGAAGTTCAACTTTTGTCTTTCATGGGTTATCTTGTTTTAACTCTGAGTTTTCCTGAATAAATGTACAAAGTTGGTTTTTGCCCTGCTACTAGAAACTGTGTGTGTGTAGGGGGGGTTATTGGAGGGGTGACCCCGGCACAGCTGAACAATTTGCACATCGTGGACCCAGTTATGGATTCTGTGGATTGTGTCCGCTTGACCTTATGCTGTATTTCATGTAGTTCATTTTAGTTTATATTGCACAGTATACAAAGGGGCCAAAGTAGAGGCTGTCTAAAAAAAAATCTAATTTTTGGTGTTTCATAATCCATAACTCATTCGTACTTTCTCATAGCCTTATTTTTTCAGCAAGTCAGACTGACAGGAAAGTTATTAAGAGAAAGAGTAATATATCTCTCAGTGTCGGTAAGGTGATTCAAGGTTCTGTAGGTACCACACACAACAGGGGAGGAGCACGAAGCTGAAGACCTACATACGATGCTTGTGTTGTATCAGTGATCCCAACAGGCAGACAGTGGCAGCTGCAACCTTACTCCACACACAGGGGAAGAAGTCATGGTTGTCAAAGCATACGATGATAAAATCCTGAACACGGTGGACAGATAAGAAAGACTAGTGGCTAGCTCCAGCTACCTGAATGCAAAGCATCCAGTGCTATTTGGGATGCCCTACAAAACATCTCCTGCCTCCCTGCTCGAGCTTCAGAGCACACAGATGGGTGTCCCATAGGATGTGCTAGCCCCAGGTGTGTCTTATTCCACAGGGCAATTAACATGGCAGCGGACACCTAATTTTAAGCAACCTAGCTGAAGCTCCAGAGAGGCCACTGTGCAGAGCAAAAGAGGGAGAGGAGGGGTAGGGGAGGGGTAGGAGGAAGCTCTGGATGAGCAAGAGATTTTTCTGGAGGGGGAAGGCCAGTGCCCTGCAGGCATCGACTCATAACCAGCAAACCGCTAAGGGTTCCAATTCTCCAAGCAGAGACCACTTGCTACAGCTCCCAGATTCCACCCTGGGTACCTCAGGGAGACACAAAACCCTTTATTAAATTAGAAAAATCATAGGTGCTACTGAGAAAGAACATTTAATACATTAATATACAGCTGATCAGAAGGAACATGCTGCAAGTGGGATCAACTGCACTCTGTAGAGAGAGTCCCTTAGAGCACATCTCCCTGCATATCTAACACACTGTGCAACAAGAGCGCAATCTTAGAAAAAGCAGTGCCAAGGCACAGTGCTAAAGATACACATCCTCACTGTGAATGTGGAGAAAAAATCCTAAATATATGGAAAATAAAAATATCACATCCTTAACAGAATATGAACCTGAGACATTGGTAATGAATTGAGAGCCATCTCTCAAGCTCCAGTAGAATGCTAATTTTCTTTATATAATTAGAGGTGTCATATTCAATAGCACTTTCTGATCCTTTTTTAAAAAGAGAGTTAACAATAATTTGTTGTAATATAGTCTCATTGATTCTTATTTGGAATTATAGATCAGGTAATTAGATATAATGAAAAGCAGAGAAGAAAGAAGGATGTAAAATTTCTAAAGCTAGTGAGAGGTCATCGTCTGTTGCAATGCTTATATTGATTAACTTTATTGTACTGAAACCTTGAATTCTTAAGAGCAACAATGACGGCACTCCGAGGCTCTGATAGCACTAGATGGAAAGGTCGTGCGGGGCCAGCTCGGCTGTGAAACAGCAGAAAGGACCAGCAGGCGTAAGCAGTGACGGAGGGGGAGGCGGCACGGGGGCATCCAGCCCCTCCAGATGTGCTCTGCTGAAAGGGCGTGAAGGGAGCAGCCCGCGGGTCCTTCACACTTCTCTGTTTCTCTGTCTTCCTGCTGGCACCTGTTGTTGGCTCGTTTCAGTTCTTTTTCAGCTCCATTTCTCAGCCGCTGCCCTGCACAGCATCAGAGCTAGGGCAGCAGAGAGGGGACCAGGAAGAGCAGCGCCAGCCCTCTGTGTCTCTCCCAGCATTTAGTGGTGCCCGTAGTGGCACCCAGACGCTGCCCGGGACCTCCTGCGTGCACCCCACAGGGCGCCAGGACGGGTTCTGGGTCCTACCCATGGGACAAGCTGCGAGGTCTTTGCTGCCTGCCGCTGCGCTGGGAGCGATGCCCCGCAGGGCATCCCTGCTGCCACCAGATGTAAAGCAAACCCGCTGACGCAGTAAAAGGAAAATTCTCCTTGGCATCTCAAAGGGCGCTAGGGGGATGCACAGCAGGGTGAGTCCGGCCCCCGAGCCCGTATTCTGATGGCAGGCAGCATGAGTGACCCAGGGAAAACAGCCGAGTGTGGAAACGTACCTGAAAGAGTTTCACCCAAGCTCAGACCTGACACAGCACTGCTGAAACCCAGCTCCCTGTGTCATGGTCTCTTACTGCCCTTCAGGGATTTGCACAGGACAAAAGGGAACATGTTCCCACAGCAAGACACTTCCTAGAGCATTCCTAGCAAAACTGCCAACATTACAAAAGAGTAGATCCTACCACACAAACTCATATTAAGAAATTAGTTGTGTCAGACTGTGCTTTCCTTTGTATTTTTCTCTCTCTGAGAAATACACATGGTTCTCTGCACAAATCCTATTATTTTTTAACAGGATTTGTGAATATAGCTTGCATATGTGGCTTTGAAAATTTGTCATGTTTCTCTCTATTTCTGATACTGGAATCACGGAGCCTGATAGCCCCTCAATTCCTTTTTTTTTTTCTTTTCATTTTATAACTTACTTCTTCCAAGTGACCTATAAAGGAAAAATGTTTTAATTCAAGAGTTTTTCATATCCTGGCTCTTATGCACAAGTACTAAAAAACCTCACTCCAATTGGCTGATGCACCATAAATGTGCCCTGCAGCAGATGGAACAAAAATGACTGAGTAAAAGAAAAGAGTACACATCTCTTCTCTGCTGAGATAAGTTTTGAGAGGAAAACAAAGGATCTGTGGAGCACAGAGGTGGGCTGAGGCAACGTTACCTGCAGATGCCAGGCATATCCTATTAAGACAGTGATCTCTGAGAGCCACAAGCTGGTTCTTTGGGTACTTCTTCACGCTTCGGGGCTTAAGTGCAGAAAATCTAGCCTCAGGGAAATTATTTCCTATTTGCTTCTAGCAGGAGAGTATTTTAAGGCCGAAAGCATTTCAGGCATCTTAATCTGCTGCATACATCCAGTCCACTGGCTCAGAAAAGATTCAGAGAAAGACATGTACCTGCAGAAACACATCTGGCTATTACTGTCTTAAACAGCCTTTACACATGCAGTTTGGCTGTGGTGAAACTTCTCTTCCAGTTTGAAACACATTGCCTAGCTGCTCCCTGTTACCCCATGAGGAAGGACTTGGGAGGGCAATCCCTGGAAACAAGCCCTGGTTCAGAGCAGCCTCCCTGAAGAGGACACCGCTACGGCACACCGTGTCAGGGACCCTTTGGTGCCAGCAGTCCAGCCGCGTGTTGGAGGTGAGGCACAAAACTTTGGGTTTGGCAGGTTACAGTCTCAGAGCTGATGATGTATATTTTCCCATGTAATTGGAAGTGGAAAGGACAAGAAAGCCAAATGTGAACAGAAAAGTACATCATTACTTGATTTGCTTGTGTAAATTTATAGGGAATTCCTCTTGAAATATTCCCTTTTCTTGCATGAGAACTTACTCTGTGTTCATTGAGTACAAAACATCATGAAGTCTTTTAAGCAGTTTAAACATTCGGCGCTAGACTTCACATTGGGAACCCAGGATGTGTGAAACTGGCTTGAAATTGGACCAAAAAAAAGAAAAAAATCTCTCTTCCCCTGGGGTCTGCCATCATGTTTTCAGAGCCTGGAAGATTTCTGCATTTATAATATGGAGTGTTATAAATATTCATACAAAGACTCATACGCTAAAATTAAATGAGGTCGTCATAGTTATATTTAGTATAATGGATGTAGGCAATAAGAAAATCCCAAGAAAACGAATAGATGCAATTGGGGTAATAGTGGTACCTTTTTTTCTTTTTATCCCCCCATTTCAGGAACTGATGGGAAATGGGAGTGGAAAATCCTCACGTATATAAAGGAGATGTCAGAGTTTGAGCAACACAGCCCCTCACGGAGCGGAGCTGGGCCCTGCACTGACGGGTGCGTTCCCCAGAGATGGGGATGGGGACAGGGACAGGGATGAGGCAGCACCATGCCCGCTGGCACAGCGCTGGGCAGGCCAGGGGGAGCCAGAAGCTCTGCAGGCTGGGTAATGGGAAACCAAGCAAAATCCTACCTGCAGAAAACCCACTGGTGTGCATCGGCACAAGGGAGAAGGAAATGCTCACTGTCAGTGCTGAATGAAAGCCTGCAGACTTCTTCACCTGGCTGGGAAAGCGTCTTTGAGGTACACCTGGCTGAGCCCTGTAGAAGGCAGCTGAGGGCTCAGCAGCAGCCTCAGAAATGCAACTTGCCAGAAGTGAAAACTGAGACGAGGGAGGTTAAAAACAAGCACCGGGGTTTCCTCATGTGCACGTGGATGCTAAATGGCTGTGTGAGCTCACGGAGGGACGGGCTGTGGCAGGCAGCCCCCGGCCCAGGCGCTGCCCCACGGCGGGCAGCAGCGGAGCCGCTCGCGGTCCTCGCCTCAGGGCCTCCTGCCACACAGCGCCACGGGGCCAGGGCCTTGGGTTTCGTTAGAGGGTTTTGTTAGAGGGTTGGGTTTTTGCTTTACTGAATTCAGTTTTACTCTTTCACAGTCTGCCAAGGCCTCCTTAAAGAGATGAACTCCAGGTATTTTCTTTAAAAAGTTTGCACACAGCTCGCAGCAGGCTGCCGCCTTCTGCAGGTGGTCTGAGGACACGTCTCTGCTGAGCTGAGGAACCGCTCTCAAAACGAGAAGCGAGCTTTCGTAAGGGCGCACAGAGAGCCTCTCAGAGAAGGGGAAATAACCGCCGTGTCGTCATTTTGAAATATGGCTTTACAAACCACCCGTGTTGGTGACGGGGACCCCCAGGCCACAGGGCCAGGGCACGGCTGGGGCGCCCCAAGGGGCAGCGTCCCCAGGCACTGCAGTGTCCCCAGGCGCAGGCAGGTGGGAGGCCAGGCCCCCGCCACGGCTCGCCCCATGCAGCGGGAGCAGAGCCCGGCTACCGATGGGGGTGCTGGGGTGGCCGGGCGTTGCTGGTGGCACCGGAATCGAGTCGCTTTTCCTGTACCCAATTATTTCCGATCGGCTGATTTAGCACGCGCAATTTCTTCCTCCGGCAAAAGCACAGAAGTGACTTTGCCTTTTAGTTTATGATTCAGATTTCTTTTTTGACATAATGTGACATAATACAATGTACTAGATGAAATTATGCACAGTCTGATTGTGTGCCGAATTGTCACTTTGGGCAATTATTTCTTTTTAATAGTAGTAATTGTTACTCAGCGTTGCCAAAGATAACCAAATCCCTGCAGTTAGCAAAGCCATTTGTCATCCACGTAGCCTTGATAAATATTAATTGAGTTGGCTGATGGTATTGACAAACAGAAAGACTTCCAATCTAAGGGAAATGTTAAAAATCAAAAAAGAAGCAGTGTTGCTGAAGGAAAGTAATTTATCCATGAATAAATATACCGCATATCTGTAAATCAATCTTTTTTTTTTTTTTACTTCTTCTTTTTTTTTTTTTTTTTCTGGAGAGTATTTGTTTTTACATGAAAAACCAGTGACTTTTGATGACAAGTTCTTCAAAGTTTTACCCCTTAACACTTTATATTTATTTATAAATATATATTCTTCCTTCTTATCTTTCATAGATAGTATCACAAATCATAAAAGAAAAAGGCATTAAAGCAAAAAATAATATAGTAATCTAATGTGAAAAGCACCAATCTTTGGGTAAAAATAAAAGGAAGAATGATGCAATTGTGTTTGGTGTGGAAAGCCAATCTTCCATTCATTTCCTGCAGAACCAACTGGACGTGTCACAGGTGCACGGTCAGTGTGACAGAGCTGTGTTCCCCAGCCAAACAGCGTCACAGCTTCCAGGCAGAGCCACGTCCAAAAGACCACGGTGACTCTGGGCAAGCAACGGGTGGTGCCAGGAGCATCCCGCATCACCAGGAGCTGCCGGGGACCCTGTGCGGGACCATTTCTTCTGGCAAGGCCAGATCTGGAGCTCATCCACGCTGAATGCAGCCAGTGTGTACCTCAGCTGTCAGAGATAAATGCAATATAGTCAGCTCCCCTCTTCAGAAAGGTAGGGTATCGAAGGGTAGTTTGGGAGGAAGGAAGCTAAGGGGGAAGAGGAGACGTCCTGCAGAACTTGGAGGAGCCAGGTTTGGAGGAAAGCCCCAGCACGGCTCGGAGGGGCAGGGTGTGCAGAGGAGAGGGGTGCCACTCGCAGCCCCGGGGACCCCCAAGTGCAACTGCAGCCTCCATGCGAGCCACAGCTGGCCAGTCATCAGAAGGGTTTCAGGTTGATCCTACCGTCAGGAGGGGAGAGGTCCTGCCTTTGTTGACTGCACGTCAGGACTGAGCTGATTATAGAAAAACCCTTCTGTTTTACTTTAGCTTTTTGGTTTTGTTTTTAAAGTTATGTAATATAATTTTAAATAGACAATGAATTTAAATACCTGAAAGAAAAAAGCTGCTGTTTGCCCAGGTATACGTAGCTAATTTTATGCTCAGATTTTTAATTCTGAGTGCTTTTACAATATGACTTTTCCATATTAGAGAATAGCCTTGAGAAAGAAAGTTTGAAAACAATAGTTGCCCCTTTTTGCCTGGATTATAGTTGGGCTGTAGTCTATAATAGTTAAAGTAAATGCTGTAGCTGAATAGGTTAGGTCTGCCGAAGTAAATTAATACACATTTAAAACTGTCCATGCTAGGTCAGGGTCCAACCTCTGTACTGAAGAAATTAAGTGGCCAGTCTCAGTAACTACCACATCTGTTTGCAGTCACCTTCACTAAAAATTGGAAGGAGTTACATCATTTAATCAAGTGAAAAGTGAAGGTGATATTTAGGAAAAGTCTCCACGCTCAAATGCAAATGCAATTTTGGACTAGCTTCAGAGTGCTACTACTTCAGTGAATGCCAATGGACATGCAAATTTCCCACTTATTACAGTTTAATATGCAAACTAAAGATGCACCTGTGTGCACAGTGCCATACACAGGCACAGGTCACGTACGCAGATCCTGAGTACATGAAGAACATCCCAAGCATTAAAGAGGCACCAGGCTGACCGGACTTAGAGGGGGGTTCACAACACGCTGTTTCATTCTCCTGGCAGGTGTCTGAGCATCTTCCAGGAGTCTGTTCAATACCACAGGTGACATGGCATAACATACTTGTCCTTTCTGCCTTTCCCTAGCAGGAGAACTACTTTGGCAGTAAAATGTTTTGGTTTACATTTACAGTTATTTTAAATAGGCTCTATCCTGTTTCTAGAAGAAGACTGTGAAGGATGTTAATCCTATCCATGGCAAACTACTTGTTGGATCCTGGCCCTACTTGCTGGATGTGTTTATTCAGCACACTTGGTCCTACCTCCAAGATGGATATGCTTGTCTGAAAGGAAGGAACATTTGATAGTATTTTTAGAAACAGAATTATCAGATCAAAAGCCTTCCTCCGTGCATTTATTTATTTACTCTTCCTTTCTTTTTCACATATAACAGGCTCTCTCCACTGATGAGGAGCTTTGGAGATGAACCATGCTTGATGTTCTCTGCTGCGCCGCCAGAGGAAGGGGCCAGACCGAGGCACTCGGAGGCAGACCTGGCGGACCGGCTTTCTGCAGGGGCTGAGGCTCTTGACCTGGTGCCTTTGGAGCAACCCAAAGGGGATATGGCAGCAGCACTCAGTGCTGAGGCTGCCAGGTCAGGAGAAGCTCTCCTGGTTCAGAGTGGGTCCGGGGCCATGCTGCTGATGCCAGGGAGGGCACTTGTGGCATCTTGGTGGGCCAGGCTGGCTGCTGGGTCACCAACCGGAGGCAGAAACTGCTTCAGTGCCTCTGAATCCCTCATGAGAGAAGAAGCACAGGGAAGGAATTTTCCTGATAAACTGGTGATGAATTATCTGAAAGCTGTTACTTTTTTAGATGATTCAGTACAAAAATAAACACCAAAAAGAATGACCATCTCACATGAGGGTAATTCGAAGGCAGCAGGTACATACGGCTCCTGCACATCCTGCACTCTATTCAATGTTTGAAAAGGACTGCATCTGAATGCCTGATCAGAATGATTTTAGGGCAGCTGAATTATTCCAATGTAGATACTTCTGCTCTTCAGTGTTTGTAGAGTTAATCAGGATTCCTCACCAATTTTTCCATGTAAGACTGCTCTGGAAAGAAACAAGAGCTCTACTTGGCTAGGCAGATGCAAGGCTGTGTCTTCACTCTGCAGCCTTGGAGACATTTTTCATTCCCACTAGTGATAACAAGTGAAGATGGAGCACCTACCATAGGGAAACATGATAAATATTTCATGAGCTGTTAAACATTTATTAATCATTCATATCCAGATGATTAAAAAATTAATACAAAATCTGAAAATGATTTAGGAATGAGTGAGCTTATGCAGACAGATGCAAGGAGCTCCTGCAAGGGGCGGGTGGTGTGAAGGAGGTGGCACTGAATTCTTTTGGGTATGATCCCGTGTTTCTCTGCAAGCAAGCCATCAAGCGAGCCAAACCCTACAAAGCCCCAGGCCCTGGAGCAGGGCAGGGGCAGGGCAGGCAGGGGCAGCGTCCCCCTGCCCCAGTCCCACATGGCCATCCTGAGCCCCACAGCCCCAGCGACGTGGGGCAGGAGGGGGACACAGGGCAGGTCCACTTGCCCACGGTCAGGTAAAAGCGTCCTGCCCACGTCCTGATGGTGCGACGTGCGTCATGGAGGGGAAGGTGGAGCTGGAAAGCTTCACCCTGGTCTGACAAGTACACAGCATTGACCCTGCTGTAATTAAAACTGAAGAAATATATTTGAACTGAACTCTCTTTTATTTATTTTTGCCCCAGCAATTTTCAGCAACCTAGTTTCTGAAGGTGCTGTACTAACAGTGGCAGGCAAGGGCAGTACTACGTCTCTTCTTCACTGCACTTCTGATTTTCCAGTCTTTTGTATGAACAAGGAGAAGATTTGTGGTTTTCTTCTACTTTTGACATAGCAGCTACACAGGGAAGACTTTGGCATAATATCACCTTACAAGATAACCAAGTCAAAATGCAGAGCCTGCAGTCTTTGTGCTCATTGCATAACATCGCTTGTCATGAAAATATTATTTCCTGATAATCTTATTCTTTGTATTATGAACAAAAAGCTGTATAGGATTGTCATTGCCTCCTCAGCAGGCTTACAAAGTCGGTTGTTTATAACAAATACTGGACAAATATAACTAAAGTTTGTAAACATCAAAGGGTGAAAGTTAGCTTATTATGGCACTATCAGCTGCCTGTGCTTTAGCAGCAAAGCCAAGTACAAGTTGCCTGTTTGCAGTATTGACCTTTCTGCGATAAACGCTGCTTCTTTAGAGCTTCCCAGGCAGTGTCACATCCACCAACTGATAGCAGGGTAATACAGCAATGTGCACTTTACAAATAAACACAAGTGACTGCCTTGCTTTCTCCAAGGAACATTTTCTTTTTCCTCCAGAAAAAAGAAGCAGCTGGATGAAGAGATGAATGGCACAATTCTCCAGCCATTAGTTCCATCAGATAAGCCAGCACTGGGGCTGCACCAGAAGCCTGTGGCGAGGTCCCCAGCCAGCTTTGAGACCGGGGGCTGCGGCGGTTTCCTTTGTGCCTTCAGAACGTGCATCAGCCTGAGGAGCTCCCAGCTCCTGGGATGGGTCTCGTGGGCGAGCATCTTCCTTTGTGCAAAGATGGAGTGAAAGGGAACAAGATACACTGCCAGCTGACGAGTGTGCGGGGTCTCTCTGCAGCAGCAAGGTCAGGTCTGTATGGGGTGAGCACCCTGACAAAGCCCTGCTGGCTTCTGGGAGACCAGATCTGCACCATAGCTTCAGCAAGACTGTTAAAGTAACAATAAATAAATAAATAAATAAAATGCAAGGAAAAAAAGAAAGCACAGAACACAAACTCAGCAACATCTGTTGGTTTCCTTTGTCCTTGCCCCTCCCGGCCACGAGTGAGCAAGCAGGACAAGAAGCACTGTTCTCCGCCAGCCCGAGGAGCCGCAGGCTGCGTGTCGAGCGCCCCGTCCCGCCGGCACCCGCGGGCTGGGAGAAAGGCGAGGGCCTCTGTCCTCCTCGCTGCGGGGCTTCCTCCACTGCCTGTGGTCAGTACCAGCATTACAAGAGCTTCTGTGTAACAAAGAATAACATTCATCAGCAAAATCTCAGGCCACCACTTGGAGGGAAATGAATTTCAATGGTTCTCATAGAAGTAGTTGTTAAAATGAAAACCGGTGGACCCATGGAAAGGCTTGTAGGGGTAGAAATATTTTGCCTAAAACAAGGAGACAACTTCTGAGAGCTTGAATAAAAATTCCAGTTGGAACTTATAACATTTAAAGATAAATTAGTAAGAAATCCCAATGAAAATTCTTAGGAAACAAATTTTATTTTTCTCAGGAAACAGATTTTACAAAAACATTTTCAACAAATTCTATTTTTCTTGACTTAGAATACTTTAGCTGTTTTCATTTCTCATTGTTGCATTGGGAGGGGAAGGGAATTATGCCCATTTCCCCTTGTAATACTTCTAGTCTTATGTGCAAAAAAGGAGAGAAAGGGAGGGAATGCCATAAATAAGGCTAGAATATTTCCTTTTCCTCCCCTTAAGTAATTGTTGTCCGTTTTTCTTCACAAAATTGAATAGAAGTAAATCCTGTGCAACAAACTGGATAGTTGCTCATAGTTGCATGAGAAGTGGAACCAAACTGCAAATCCTCATGGTTTTGATTAGAATTAAGAAAAAAAGAATTCTCTCTCATTTTATGTGGGTAGCAATGACAATTTATTCTTCTCTAATCGCTATCTCCTATCAAAATTTCTCCAGTGTGATATATGAGCATCTATTATAACATCTTTCTATAGTGATTCTAGAAACTCAACAATAAATGGTTTTAATTGTATTTAAAATGATGGTAATAATTCAGGTATATACAATAGCACACAATATTATTGATTGTGAGAAAGGTATTTCTAATATTGTATCCGCTTAATTAATTTTTTTTCAATGGCAGTGTTAGCTCCCTTGGTCATGTCTGTTTGATTCAGTGTAGGAGCAATACAGAAAAGAAAAGTTGTGTCTGTAATAAAATGACACCGACCTTTTCCCTAGCTTAGTGATGGTTTTTTTGTTTGTTTGTTTGTTTTTTCCTGACATGACAAATAGATTTAATTTCAAAGCTTTCCAGGAAATTGCATCAATATTTAAACTAATTTCCAAAAGTTGCTTTGAAAATGTAAATTCTCTTCCTTATCCCCACATCAGTGACGCATACTCCACTGAACAAGAGTAAGTGATGGTGCAAACCTCAGGAAACATTTATATTATTAAAACCATAACAAATTGGAATCACTGAAAAGAATGCTCCCGAACTTTGCATCGTTTTTGGAAGTTTGAAACCAGCAGGAAGTCTACTGCTCAAATACGTGCACCATATGGTTTCTGAGATTACAAAGAATGAAATTTTATTTTTCAGTGAAGCCTAAAGCCCTACGTCATTCTCATCCCAGAATACAACCGTAATTAAGTCAAATCATCAGCTGATGTAACCCGTGTTTTTCTCCTCTGGTTTCCTGCATCTGGCTCCTCCTGCTCATGGGCACCATCACAAACAAGGCACGCTCGAGCCTCAGTCTGAGCGCGGCGCCATGCTCGAGGTCCCTGCAATTGCTTCTGTTCACAGGTGACCAGCATTGCATCCTGTCTGCACTAGCATTTGTCTGTGAAGCTTTGAGGAAAATACACATTTTTGAGTTGGTACAACCTAAGGAAGGTGAGTAGACATGCAGAAAATACAGCATCTCATTATCAGTTATTTTCCTCTCAGTGTAGTCAAGAGCTTGGGTTCATTGGGTTCATCAAATCTCCAGCAAACCACAATGTATTTTGGTACAAGCTGAGATAAGGCCACCTTCATCAGCATAATTGGTCCTTCCAAACATACTGAAGAAAATAAGATTTTAATCCTCCCTATTACTATGGCTTTAACGAATAAGACAAATCATTTGATAAGAGGGGCTTCTTTCTTTTATTCTTCAGATCTTGGGACTTTTTTTTTTTCTTTTGCTTTGCATTCACATATTAGCGAGATCTAATTTCATTTGATAGTGCTTTTTACCTACCATAGGTAGCAATTTTAAATTTGTGGTATTGGGGTATAAAAATGTTCTACAGGGAGGTAATGAAAAGACAGAGCACTTTGATGCCCTTGGGCTGCCATGCAATCTGACTCAATGCCGTTCTAACAGAATTGTGCTTTTATTTATTAGGAAGTAATATTCAGGGATGGCTGAGTCACTTGGGATAAATCAAGGGTAACCTAGTTTGAATTTTGGATGGCACAGCAGCTCCCGGGGCTGCAGGCAGGGTGCGTCAGCACCACGGCAAGCGAGCGGCTGCCCAGGTGCGCGGCGCCAAGGGGCAGCGCGGGGCTGGCACGGGGGCACCCCGGGGCCACGATGGGCGGGAGAGGCTGCGGCTGGGAGAGGAGCAGAGCGCGAAATGGGGACAGACGGCCAGGCACCCTCTGTCCCCAGCCTACAGGTGCTCTTCCTAGGGGGTGAGCCACTGTGGGTATTTCTCCATTGCATATGAAGTGCTTGTTGGAAAGCTAGATTTAAACCCCAAACTGCCCCTGTTCATAGTAACAAAAGTCTTAAATATACACAAAATTGCTCCCTTGTCCAGGCCCTGGGATCCCTTCCTCTGGGAAGGTTTCTGTTTCTTCTTTTTTTAATTTTTAAGGTTTGAGCTGCCCTTGGCCGCTTCAGACTGTGCATCCCGAAAGCACACACCTAGCTGGAAGTATCCTGTCGCCCCTTCAGGTGAGAAGAGGGACATGCTCCTCAGAGCTCACCCACTGCAGCGACAAACGCAACCAACTGGAAATGAGATGCTGCTTCCCACAGCCCTTGTCTTCCTCAAGCAACAGCAAACCTCTGTGAGATGTTAGTGGGGGTGTGAGCAGGTAAGCAAAGAGCTGTGCTCTGACTCCTGGGGCGCGGGGCAGTCCGACGTGAAGGTGTGCCTCCATCAGAGGGTGGCGAAGAGGTCTCGCTGCTCCTGCCCTCCAGCCCTGCCGCCCTCCAGCACACTGACAGCCAGGAGCAGGTATTCACGGGTTCACTTGTCGCCCACACACCTTCCTCTTCCTCTCTCTGAACGCAGACAGCCTAAACCGTGCCATGTACTTGGCACACAAAGCTCCTGGGTGGGCTTACACGCGCAGGGTGAACTGGCCCTTGTTTTACAGTGGGAAGAGAAGAAAGGCCAGCATTCCCGAGGGAACAAAAGCTTCTTTCTACAGTAAATGGTAGTAAATGTAGTAAATGGTAATAAATGGTCCTGGTATCCGATGGATATCAGCATCGCATGTTTTTATTATTTTGTCAGTGAATGTGCAGAGGGGTATAACAGGGCAGGAAAGGCAATTTAAGTTTGGGATTTTGAAATAAAGCTTAATTATATCCCAGAATTTACTCTGCCCTTCACAAGGGGCTCTAGATGGATAAAGATTAATTACGCTGTAGAGATCTTTCTCCCTCTGGCCTAAACTTTTCTATCAAACTCGTTGCCTATGTATTTTGACTGGGCAATAAACCATTTTTTAAAGACAGGAAAACTAGAATTTCTTTTTGCTGTTCGCAATAAGGGTTTTTCTGTACTGGAAAGGTTCATCAATTATAGCAACATAATTACCATATAACTACACTACAGTAATTATTTAGCTATATCTCTTCCTGTAGTGACTGCTATTGAATAAAGCCACTTTTTCAATATACCTTAAATCTATTCCCTAGCAACATAAACTAAATCAAAACATGTTCTGTTACTGAAGAACAAATATTTTGTGTTGGGAATTACTCTGCAAGAAGCAGGGCTGTTCAGCTACAGCACGTAGCAGGTTTGTGATGGCTGTGCAGCACCAGCACAAGTCACACAACGCCTGCTGCCTCGCGTCCCACGCAGGCTGCCCTGGGAGGCACAACCCAGCCCCGGAGATGCTCCAGCAGAAGAGCAGCCTCACCTGGCTGCAGCACGAGGTTGTGCCCAGATCTGCCTTTCCTTCCAGGGGAGTTGTTTCTGAGGCTTCATTGCTGCTGTCAGCACAGCTCCAGGAAGGGAAGGGAAGGGAAGGGAAGGGAAGGGAAGGGAAGGGAAGGGAAGGGAAGGGAAGGGAAGGGAAGGGAAGGGAAGGGAAGGGAAGGGAAGGGAAGGGAAGGGAAGGGAAGGGAAGGGAAGGGAAGGGAAGGGAAGGGAAGGGAAGGGAAGGGAAGGGAAGGGAAGGGAAGGGAAGGGAAGGGGGAAGGGGGAAGGGGGAAGGGAAGGGAAGGGAAGGGAAGGGAAGGGAAGGGAAGGGGAAGGGAAGGGAAGGAAACAAGAGCGGGTCACCTGGTTGCAGGTCTGGCCCATGAGTGACTGTCTTGAAAGGGATAACTCATCCACTGGAGTGGGACTGAGAAATCATAAATCACTGTGGCTGATAACTGTGGCAGGAGAGTCATGAATCTTGGGCATTTATCTTGGCACCAGAGATGATCTGCATTTTATCACCTTTATCTTTCTTTAAAGGAAACAAAACAAACAGGCCTAATGAAGAAGAACTGGTAGATGTTCAGTAATGGCTGGAATATTTTATGTATTCGGTCACAGTTAGCTGTCTGTCTGCACCAGCACCCCACTCATATGCTCAGGGTGGCAGGAGGGTTCAGGGGTAAGCTGTGGGAAATCTCACTCGCAAAAGCAGGTGAACCAGCACATTGCAGGAGGAATGCTCGTGTATATGCTTAGCTTGAAATGATCAAATCATGCAGAGGGATTTCCCAGTTCCAGAAAAAGCCACGTGGTTCTCCTGGCGACAGGTGTGCAATAACCTGGGTTGGTACCGGAGCCATTAGTGACATGTCTGTGCCACCATCTGTCTCCGCCAAGGTGCAGTTCAGGAGTTTCAGACTGTAAGTCTCCTTCACAGCTCCGACTATTTCTCCTGACATTTACAGTTACCATTATTACAATTCCAACTTGCAATAAAATAAATGGTTTAAATCTCATTTCCTTTTACAATACATGATACATAAACAAAAGGCAAGCAAAATAAATTTGTCTGAAGAATAAATTAACTGCTTATGTCAGGAACAGCACGCCCAGGTATGCTGAGAGCAGCGCTGTGTCGGTGGCTGTGTGCCACAGACGGCGCCTCCACCCGCTGCCCGCCGGGGAAGCCGGGCACGCCGCTCGCCGGGGGTCCCGCAGCGCCGGGCACTGCGACGGGAGGGCTGCACGGTGACGGGGCAGCCACCTGCGCGCCCCGGGCCCGCCACGGCAGCACCCTGAGGACACACATTTCATTTCACGTTTGTAGCGTGGCGGGACCAGTGAAGGGGTTCTCCTTGCAGAGAGGTGACAGAAAGTCGTTCTGGAAGGTGCTGTGGGATAGGAAGGGTAAAAGCTGTAATCCCCCTGTTACACATCATTGGTGTACATCTCAGATACTTTGGTTTTCCTTTGCACCGCTCATGCACTCAAAATGGGGCATACTTTATGTACATGTGTATATTACACAAACGGTGCGCCAAGGATTCATTTCATGGTGAATTTTAAAGTTAGCCACGGATCATGGCGCACACACTCAAACAGCTCTATCTATCGGTGCATATTTGCCAGATCATGTTTGGCCTAGCAGTGTGTGTTGTCAGTCATCCTGCTGTTGTTGGAGTAACAACATAAACTATATACATTTCCTTAAATCTGACATAGGCGCCTGGTGCAACAACACCAAGGGGAACAGCATGAAGAAACAATAGCTGGGGAACAACGGTTCACTGCTTCTCCAGTCATAAGGACTAGGGGTCACCTAAGAAATACTCTAACAGTAGGCTTAAAATAAAAACAGAGTTTAATTAGTAGAACTTTTCTTCCACATAATGCATAATTAAACATGGAAGTGAGAGCCATGGGAGAGCTTGGAAATTAAAAATATAAATATCCTTAAAAATAATTACATGTATTCAGGACAAAAAGATCCACAAACTAATTGCCTTCTATACAGCAGGTGAAGCTTTGTCTCAACTGAAGCCAGTGTTAACATCCAATTTATTTTAATAAGGCTAAAATTTAACACCTAGTAGGCAGGGCTGAAAACATAGATAAAAGTTAATAAAATAAGACAAGCTGATTTTTGATATCTATTTGTATATGTTTAGTATTAATTAAAGAAACTGTATTTATGTTTTTATCTTACTTAACGAGAGAAACTTTATGAATACAGAAAATCCTTCTTTAAGTATCACTCTTACTCAGTCTTTTTTCATCACATTCCACTTAGGGAGCCTTGTGTCCTTCTACTCAGAACTGGTTTGCTGCCTTTCTAAATCTAACAAAATAAAATGCTTACGCATATCCATGCATATGAATGGATAACAAATGCACAGTCTAAAAAGGACATTGAACAGTTTCTTTCTCTTTTCTCCCCCGTATTCTCGCAGTCCCATACTCTCTCTTTGTTACACTTCTCAGGCAACAAGGACTAGAACCGCTACCTTGGGACCCAGCTCTCACACACACACGCATGTACAGAAATAAATAAATAAATAAAAACATTAGGAGAAAAGAGACCTCAACGGAATAAGAGATGCATCACTGCACACGTTTTATTCCCCTCTGAAAGCCATCTATGGTTTATCACTGAAAGCACATCAGAAAATAATGAGCTCATTTTTTTGTTTGTTTGTTTTTCCCTCATGGCAAAGCAGCCAGCAACCAGAAAATAAGCTGTTATTCTTCATGGAGGATCAAATGGCTGGTTTAGTCATGAAAGATTTGCTATTTCAAAGCGGTTAGCTTGCCTGGACCGCTCTTTTCCCTTCCACTCGATAAGCGACATGCGTGTGCCATACTTGCACAGATTACTGGGTGCAGCCATCACAGAGGCACTCTGAACAGCTGGAAAGAGAAGGACTGGCCAAGAGCCACTTAAAGCCATGCAATAACTAAAGAAATCCCCAGATATTCCCATGATCAACAACAAGGTTTCCTTTTCCTCTGTTTAAGAAAAAACTCTACAGCTAGTCTTTAAACTTCTCCCATATTTTAACCCTCCCATTCAGGCAAAGCTGGACTGGCACTTTGATTTTATTGTGAGCGTGCTGAGTACCACCTGGGGACCTGCAATAGCACAGGTATATCATCAGCATCTCTCAGAAAGGGCTCAGCGATGCTGATGGGTGACAGCTGGGACTTCCCAGCCAGCTACAGCCAAGCATCCAGTGTGGTGTGGAGGGGGCTGGTAATGATAGCAGCTGATGGAGGAGTGGCGTGTAATGAGAGGCACAGCTCCGCAGGGAGAAACCCGTGTTAAAGAGCAAATTACCCCGAGTACAGGATACCAGTCACGAAAGGCAGGTAAATGAAAGGCACCATGCATGATGAGGTTAGACATAACTGCTTCTGTCAAAATGATGCTGATTCTTTAAATCCACCCCATCGCAACTGATATCCTGCACTTTTTGGTGTTTGACTTAAAAAACTTACCAACTGCTCTCCATTTGGAGAGAATTCAGTAAGGCACACGGGAATATATGCATGCCTTATTCACTCCCTGCTTTCAGGGCAGGCGTTTTTAAATGTACGTGCATTTATATTGCAGCTTATATCGTATCTTAAAAGGGAAAATTACAGAGATGTATACGCCTGAGAATAACATTTTCTCTAGTTCACTGAATACTGCACTTACTTTTGGAGCATCAGGACCGTGGAATCTCTGAAGTACAAAAAATACCCTCTGTTCCTGGCATGACTGGGTAACCTCCAGGGGGTGAGCCCCATGGCAGGGCCGGTGCAGCTCGGGCAGACACCGTCAGAGGGCCTGGGACGTGCCCATGCCCGGGGGCTCTGCCCATGCCCACCCCCCCGAAGGCACGGCACAGCCCGGAGCTGGCAGCACCCCTTGGCCAGGGGTGCTCTCTTCGTTACCAGCACTGCTAAGGCTAAAAATAGGGCAATTATCTTCACAGCAGCTAAATCATGGAAGTGTTAGCAGAGCTTCTTACTTAATTTGCAGTGGTGTCGAGCTTGGCCGCGGGTGGTTGGGGCCCGGGATGCCGCGGGTGCTCATGCCTGGGCAGGGCCGCGCGGTGGGCGCCGCGGGGTGCCCGCTTAGCGGTGAAACGCCTCCTGCTCCGCTGTGGTTTGAAAACCCTGCTGTTAGCCAGTGCAAACAGATCCATACGTGGGGAAGAGCAAACTAACAAGCAAACACATTGTTTGTAATATTGACCAGGAGTGGGGAAGGGGCTGTCTGCAGCTTGGTGTCCACGGTCTTCGGAGCCATCCTCTGCTGCGCCCCGGGCCCGGGCTGGGCTTCGTGCCCCCGCCACGGGCAGCGGGTCAGCGCCCGCCCCACCACAGCCCCTCGCTCCCTCCTCATGAGCTAATTCTTTGCACTGAGCAGAACATTCAGACAATTTGATTCAATTCTCCCCAGAGAAAATTTTAATTTCTCATTCTAGGCTCTTATAAAAAATTCTGCTTTGGATGAAAATGATGAATTTTAAATGTGTGTTTTGCAATTTATCTTCTAGTTGTTGAAGTTCTCACAACGTTCATTCATAAGAAAGTGCAGTGACACCTATGAAATTCAGCAAAAATAGAAAGAAACCTGAAAATAAATCATTTAAAAATAATTGTGTTCTGCTTACTAAGAAGAACAACAAAAAAAACAAGGAGCTTGTGAGCACAGACCCAGGGTTCCTTCGCACGAGGCGTGCAGCACTGACAGCAAAAGTGAGTCAGTGACACGGGGAGGGGAGGGAGCGGCCGGCCAAGCGCGGGCTCCTCACGCGCCAGTGTGTGAGCAGCACCAAGGGGCTGCTGAGAGGGAGCTTTTGTGTGGTTTGGGAACACAGGAAACAGGAGCCACCCAGGGGATAAAAGTATTGATGATGGAACACAGTAAGGAAACTTCTTGCATGTTTGGGAAACAAAGGGACCGTGAACTTTTATTACAAAGGAAAGGAAGAATCTTTCTAATCCGTGGTAACAGAGCGTGATGTTAAAACAGCATCTGCCTAGGACAATCATTCGTAAATCACACCTAAATATTTAGATATTTTTTGCTTAGGCAACATTAGTCTTTGCCTGCAGAGATTTTTGTTCTGCTGAGGTAGAGATATGGCTTAATTCAATATCCTGCCTTAAATTCATGATCCTTATTTCATTTCAGGTAACAAATGAAACAAAGTCTCCCCAGTATGCACTAGATATATAACCAGGACTCTAAATAATGAAACAGCCTGAAAAAAATCCGCTGTGCTCACTTCCTCCTCCCCCCGAGATGCTCTCTCGCTACGCACCCACGTCAAAAAATGGCGCGAGAAGCAGCGGAGGCGCAGGCGGCGCCCTGCGGGGTGGTGGCTGTCACAGCGGGGGGCCTTGGGGGTGCCCCGGGGACACCCCCGGCGCTGCGGCCGCTGGGTGCCACTTCCCCCAGCAGCACGGGGTGGCGATGACACAGGGAGAGGTTTCGCTGGAAATACCAAGCGCCGCAGCTCCTTCACATTGCAGCTGAACAGCGTGAAGGGCTGCGGGCAGACCGGAGAGCTGGGACCTGGCCTACCAAGAGCAGTAAGGAATCACGCTGTCGGCTGGAAGGAGCAAAACGCAGTGCCAAGCACCAAGATCGCTTGGGAAGCCATCTCCAAGTGAAATCAGAGATCATAACTTTACATAAACCGTTGGAGAGCTTCAGGACGTTTGACAGAATTTCCTGTCAAACATTTCTGTGCTCGCTTTTTCAGTTCTCGTTTCAAAATGTTCTGAGGTGATTGACAAACATGTTAATTCTTCCCTATTTAGGAAACAAACAAACAAACCATTCAGGAATAAAACCAAACTCTCTGGAGGCCTGGCCACGTCTCCTGCTTTCTGTCAGCACCTCCTACCACTTTGGCTGTCTCAGTCCTTTACAGACTTTAGGGCCTGTAATGGACCCAATGAAGAATGCCTACCTCTTGGTCACTCTCATTCCTACACTTTAAAAACTCTTCAGCTCTTCTGGTTTTGCCTTTGGTGATGTGAAACAGGTATGTTCCAGCAAGCACCAAGAAAACAGGTATGTTCCAGCAAGCACACATCTCCACTGTCAGCACGTCCCCATGCGTCGTTCTGGCCTTATGTTAAGAGAATATTGCTGAATGATGAGACAGATTTTACCTGAGGCAGATTTTTGAGTAATTTGAGGCTTTGGGGTAATAAAATATTTTACATTAAAACAAATAAATGCAAAAAATCTAACTCTCTTCTGTTAAGTATCCCTCATGGAGCTGGGCATGCAGAGCAGCACAGACCTCACCGCTGCACGTCACTGGTGGCACTTGGATCCCATCCTCTGGGTTCCGCCAAGCCAGCAAGGAAACCTCTGCAAGGCTGGAGACAGTCCTGGCTTGGGGCTGAGCTGGGCATCTGTGGAAACTTCACGTCAGTATTGACTGTGCTGTGGGGTGCAGGTCCCAGCAGGTCCTACCACAGAAGTAACTCCAGAAGTGATACTTCTGACATTGCAGCTTGTATTCCCTTTGCAGACTCAAGAAGCTTCAGAAACATATGTGAAGAAAAGACTGAAGGGAAAATTTTTCCTGTAATATGGGGGAAAATATATATATTCATATAAAGTGAATCTTAAATATATTTTCTAACCCACGTATTTGATTTGTCATAAGATGCTTCTGTGTATGTGTAGTGCTTTCACTATAGTGACGTTCTGATGTGATATCCATCTGGAATGGCCCAGAGCAACGCAGGGAACAACCACAGAAGAGGCTTCATTCAAACCCAACTGTCCTTGTGCAAAACAAAAACAAATATGCAAAAACCCAAATGCATATTGGTTTTTGATTAGCCTTTTGATTAGGTTTTGATTAGCCTGGAATCCTTACATTTCTTTGTTATCCAAGGGGGGAAAAAAAAAAAAAAAAAGTAAAAAAAAAAAGTCACAAGCATTTGTGAGACAGAGAAAGAAAAAGGGCAAAAGAAGAAGAACATCAGTGTGTTTGTTTCTTTGCTTTCTGTATGGTACTGAAAATGAATCAAAAGATCTGATTACTTCAATGGAAAATTAGCCAATAATTGTATTGGAGAAGGTGTCCAGCAAGGAAGTAAAAATCATAGCTATAAACCTGGTGTGCTTTTTTTTTTTTCTTTTGATTTTGCACATATTGTATCTCAGCTTTGGATATGGAGGTTTCAGTAACAAGGTGAGGAATTTAAAAGACTAGTATAGGGATGTAGCTAGGTTTATAATCATGGTGTGCGCAAAATATTGCAGGAAAAAACCCTCCATCAAAAAAAAAAAAAAAAAAAGACTGAAGACTCAGGTGTTCAAAAGAATTGAAGGCATGTGATGAAGCTGGTGTCATTAATGTATAAAGACAGGGGATTTCTACTCCATAATACACATGCAGGACTACTCAGCAGGTTTCTCTGTTTTATCCTCTCAGAGGTAAACCCATGTCTGGAGCTGCTTTGAAGTTAATTGACTTTTTTTTTTTTTTCCCCCAAGAATATCAGAGCCTATTATAAAGAAACAGAAATTTCTCCATCAAGTGACTGAAGAAATGAGCAATCTATGGGCTGGACTCAACGTTATCAGCGGGAAGCCACTTCTCAGAAATGCTTCCTGCCATCCACAAAAGCATTGTCTTATATGGACGGAGGAGACTACGGTCCCAGAATTGCATTTTAATTGCACTATCACTGCGCAGGAATCTCATCACACAGTAAGTACTCCGTTACCATTTATTGCAACAAAGTACCTTGAAATGAATAAAGAAGAAAGAAAAAAAAAAAAGACGTTCTGGAGAAGCAGAATTCAGGTGTTCGGGTACAGTATTAATAGAAGAGAACGCAGATGTACCAGGCACATCTCCCCAGCAGCACCAGAGGATCTGTGCACCATGGGGTGAAGGAGGTGGGATGTCCGTGCGGGAAGCCCCCTGCCAGCATGGGGTCTGTGCCCAGCCAGAGCATCCCTCAGCGGAGAGGGGCTCGGCAGGCAGAGGCTCCTAGCTGTGCCCGAAGGGAGAGCAGCGCAGCAGCCCACGGCTCCAGTGCCTGCCGATGCCATGATGCAACAAGAATTCCATTTTTCTCCTCTTCTGCAAGTCCCAAAGTAGCATAAATTTTTTTACTATTCAAAGTATGATTTTAATCATGAAAGTTGTGATTTGTAATTCTAATATTTACACAGGCAGCTCTTTTTCTTATGTCTTTCCTCATAAAGTAATATTCAAATCAAAGTGCGGGTTTCATTTTATACAGCTTTGAAGTTGATCCTTTTGACATTTCACATTTTCATGTCATACTTTTAATTATGTAAAAAAAAAATGAAAAGTCTCACTCATCAACATTTCATATTTTCCATAGGTCCTTAACTGCCTTCTCTTCCCTTCTTTTGGCAAACCCAGAAAAGAGGCAGAGCCAGGAAGAGGCGTCTGACCAGGGGTGCACACTTGCAGTGCTCGTGCAGGCTTTGGAGACCCCCCGCATCCTGCAGCGCCCGGCTCTGCCCTGCCCCGGGGTTGTGTTACGTGGCAGAGCTGGACCCACTGCAGCAGCCAGAGGGTTGCGTTGCTCGGTGATAGCCCGGGGAGGGACAGCAAGTCCAGCGCATTGGAGTTGCTGCACCATTTTCTACTGCTTCATCCATACTTTCCTATCCCACCAAAGTGTAAAGATTTTTGCCTTTTAATTAAGGAAAGGATTTTCTTTCTTCGTTTTTTCTGCAGGACGGCATCATTCCTGCAGTGCCTCTGCAGCCGCAGCTGGTGGGAAGCGCACTTGGGCAGGGGCCGGGCGCAGGGTGAGGCGCGGAGCATCCTGGAGAGGAACGCCCAGCTCGTGGCTGCAAGGCCGTGTTTCCCCCAGCAAACCACTGCCAGCTCAGCAACCCTGCCCCATGGCCATAATGCCATCGGCACCAAAAGTGAGCTGGACATTTCTCAGTAAGAGGCAAATGTTAACGTAATAGGAGAAGAGATTAATTTACGTACAACTGCTCGTACTCTTCCTTCTGTACATCAGAAATGTGGAATAACAGGTCAGGGAACTGCCATGAATATAAGAGAATTTCCATCATAATATATTCATAAGGATTCATAACAAACATCACTTGTTTGTTTATGCGGAACTGTAATATTGACCTGATTACAAAAATAACAGGAAGCCTTAAAGGAAGCCATAGGGCAGAGTGATCCTGGGCAGAAGCAAAGGGGAAGATTAATACTATCGTTCACAAGATGTGACAACAGCTACCCCTGGAACTTGAAGATATCTGAAAGTTAATGCAGAGATAGGAGTGTGATAATAAAGACAAACGTGTCTTTTCAGGTTAGGCTGCCCCACTACAAGCCTTATAGTGTTTGATAATGCAGTTCTTCAAAAACATGCTGATGACAGCCCTGCAAAGGCAAGATAATTTATCTTAAAATTGAAGAGAGAAACCAGGAGGCACAAAATGTGGCACCAAAATATGGATGACAGTGTCCTTGCCAAGGAGGCAAACAACCTTATTAAGTGAGAAAGGTGGAAGAGATGGCTGTATTAGCAATGAAAAGGAAGTTCGGGAGAATATAATTACAGCGAGGGATTCATATCCGTGTCTGCACCGACAGGCTTGAAGAGCTGACAATCATTTTATGTGGAGAACATCGGAAAACGAATGGCACCATTTCTGGTGTGTGGGCTTTATGCATCAAATTCATTAGTCCTGGAGGTCTATTGTAAGTGTTAATGTAAAGGTAAGAGGAGCATAGCAGTAAATACTGGCTAAGTACCGCAGCAAGCAGCCTGTCGCTGCTGAAGGAGCAGCCTGGGGGGCCAGCTCCTCGCAGCCAGCCTCGGGTCCCCGCAGGCAGGACAGTGCCACCCCGCTGTGGTCACCGCCGCCTCCCACACCTCCACATGCCATCCCCAGCAGCAGCGGCCAGGTTCCCAGTGCCACCTCCGTCCCGTCCCAGTGAGGACTGGTGCGCGGCAGAGCCCCGGAGCAGGGCAGAGCCTCTCCTGGCCCGCGGCGGTTCCCAGCAGCGGCTGTGCCACCCCCCGGGGTGGGCTGAGGGGTGGGCATCCTCCCCCCCGTGCGGTACAGAGATGCAGAGGAGTGAAACATATTCAAGGCGTGCTCAAAAGGAGCTGAACCTTTATGAGACAAAACAATTAACAGGGTATTGAAGAGAGAGCATAATTCCTGATTCACAAGAAATTTGAAGATTTCTGCTCTGCAGACCATGTCCTTTGTATTTGAAACAAAATAATTAACTATTCATCCAGGTTTCAGATAAACTTGGGAGGTTTACTTGACAATGAAGGATTAGAAAGCTCCTTACGAGGCCAAAATACAGATATTTATGTTTCCTAAGGGTGGCGGGGGATCACAGTAACTCTGCTGCCCAAAAGCACTGCCCCAACACATGCACACATCTGTACAGGAGTGCTCAGGCACACACTTATGACAAGTTACTATCTGCAAGTCAAAAAGAAATTTCCCCTCTGACAAGTATATGTGTTAAAAACTGCTACAACAACCAGGAGGTAGCAACTGCCCAAACTTCTGAACTGCACTTCCTTACCCAGCAGCAGAGGTCTGAATTATTTACACTTGGTCATGAATAAATAATTTCCAGCATCCTTTTGCACCCTCGAATGAGACTCTGAACTCTTTTTCTTCTCTGGAAGACAGGTCTGGAAAGCTGGGGACTTCTAACGACACATGAAGTACGGACCCAGAACCAGGCCCGGCCTCGCGGCAGCCGCAGGGGGCCCGTGCGGAGCCCCCGGGCTGGGTGCCCGCCTGGGGCCGCGGCGGGGCCCGGCGGCGGTGGGAGCTGGGCCGGGCTGGGACCGGGCGGCCGCGCACCCGCTCCCCGATTTCACACCTGGCGGCATCACAAGCACGGCTCAGAGGCAGCTGCAGAATGGGAGGCTGCACGTGTGTGTGTGTGCATATACACCTCATACATTACCTGTGGGCGTGTGTGTGCTCCTGTATCTCCCGTGGACATTAACGTGTCATTTTTATAACTGCACTCCCAGATTGTTGAACACGTATGGCCATACCTAGAAATAAAAATTGTAAACATAAACACATACAGACATTCATTGATTTAGGCAAATTATGTGCACCATTTTATAGCCTGTTTTAAATAAAGCTAAATTTTTTGACCATGTTGCTGATGGGGATATAAATCTGCTCACTCCAGAATCACTCCGACAGTGGCCATTGCCCTCCTCTGCAGGCAGAGGTGCAACAAACCTCAGAGCAGCGCCCTGCTCCGCCGACCAGGCCACACAAAAGCGGGTTCGCCTCCCTCCTGCCACAGCACCCTGCGGGGCCTCTGGATGCTGGCCCCTGGGACAGGCAGGGCACGCGCAGCAGGGGCATCGCTGGCCGTGTGTTGGCTGCCCCCGGTCCTGGGGCTGCCCTTCCATGCCAGCCAGTAGGCACCTACAGGCAGTGAAGCCACAGGTTAATCTTAGTTGGAAAGGAGACTGCTTTTCTCAGCTCTAATAAATCTATTGCCTCTCGTGTCAGTGCACATTATCTTATGGGCACATTGTCTTTTAGTCCACGGGTTAGTTTATAGTTTTATCATATCTTCTCTTAATTACCTCTTCAGATGCTACCACTCCAGTCCCTCCAGACACCCTCCCAGCATCACGCACAATTCAGTCTGCTCCCTCTCTGTGCCCTTCTGGACAGCCAACATCTCTTTAACATAAAGATTTGGTTCAGCATTCTAGATAAGGATGCCCCACTGACTTATGACATGTGCTATTTTCAATCCTGTTATGTTTTTTATAGAAATTTTACTTATTTATCTTTCTTGAATACCTACTGCACAAGAACCTGAAGTCTCTCGTGCACTCTTGGCAATGACTCAGGAACTTAAAAACAGGATAGCACAGAAAAAGGATTTACAGTTACTCAACTCATTCCTATGTTCATGTTGTAGCTCAAACATCCGATTACCCAACTTTGCCCGTGTTGGCCTCTCACCTTCACTGCAGGCCAGGGAGTTTCCTGCAAGTGCTCCGAACACGCTCCCCCCTGCAGGGCTGCGGTGGGGGGCAGCGGGGCGCCTGCTGCTCCGCTGCTGCTCATTAGTGAGCAGGTGACAGCCCCGCTTCCCCCAACGGCTCGGGTTGGGAAATGCAGCTTTCCTGGAGTGTCACACAAATGCACAAATAATTGTAAGTTCGGGTAGGCCTTGTTTCATTTCTGTAGGCATAAATGTATTAATGAAACACTGTGATTTTTATACACAGTTCTCAGCAGGAGACAATTCTCAGCTATAAGAGAGTTCCGTCAGCCTGCAATTTTTTTTCCATGAAATCTGCTTTTCTCATTATATTTTTAGCATGACATATTCAGCTTCTAATAAAACTCTGTTTTCCTCAAAATTTCCTTTTTGATAGATCCTAACAATGTGAAGGGAAGGTAAGCAGAGAGAATATTTTGATGCAGCACCCTGCTTTCCTCCAGCAAGACATAACAAACTGCAGTGCAAATGCATCCAAAATATTTCTTGGTTATTGGTATCTCTTGATATCTTGCGACCAGAAAAGAAAGAATATTTTGC
Organism: Anser cygnoides; assembly: GCF_040182565.1. Lineage (NCBI taxonomy): Eukaryota > Metazoa > Chordata > Aves > Anseriformes > Anatidae > Anser > Anser cygnoides. The sequence goes on from NC_089877.1 coordinate 66,464,925, forward strand.
TCCAGATTTTTCATTTCTGCTGATTTTGGGGTTATTACTTTATCTGAAAACTTAAACTGCAAACTATTTAGAAACCTAACCCATTAATCAAATCAGTGCAAAATGTGACCCTTGCAGATTAACAGCTTGGGTGGTTGAAGTGAGTGCACTCTCCTGGAGAGAACCCCCCAGGACACCAAGCCATGTAAGATGCAGAGGCACAGCACCACCTCCCCGTGCACCCAGCCAAGACACAGGAACTCCTGCTGATCTCTTCCGCAGCATCTGCTGCGCTGGGGCTGGCACCGCAGACATCAGAAACACTTCCAGCTTCCTCACTTGGATTTACCAAGCTCCTCCAAGATGGCGTGGATTAAAGAGTTTCACAGCTGGTCGAGGTGAATAGATTTTAGCTGTTGAAATGATGAAGAATATGCTTTTAGAAATCACACAGCCTTTCACAAATGTTAATGCATCAAGGAGTCTTTCAGACTCTGGAATTATGGACCTTAGAGGTGAACTCCAAGCAGAAGAGCGATGGAAATCTCCTCTTCCCTTTTCTGGCTCCCACAGACATGCAAGGTTTGTGGAAGTGCAACTACAGAAAGAAACACTACGAGAGAAGAAGTGAATAGAAAACAATGAATAACCAGAAGTCAAACTTTGTATGTTATTTGCATGGTTTAGATGGTTTTACCTTGAAAAGTATCAAAGCAATGTTTTTCTATCACTGTGAAATTTTGCAGATGTGCAATCCTGAAGAAAAACACCATCTTAAAAATTTCTGCTTTAGGAAACTTCTGGAATCTGTTGCAAGATAGCCACATTAATTTTTAATCTTTCTGATGAAAGAATATTGAGGAGGAGAAACATTTAGGGTCTCTTTAGTCTGCTGCTTGTCTAAAATCTGTGATTGCATTACTTGCAAACTGAAGGCTCACGGCTACTTCTGGCTCTTTCACCCGGATAAGGACACAGCAGCTACTGGGATTTGGGAAATCATGACCAGTGTCCCAGTGCCACCCACCCATGGTGAGCATCCCCATCCTGCCTGGGGCTGGAAGGGGAAGGAGCAGAACTGCACGTGAGACCTGCAGCCCCAGCGAGATGCTTCGGTGTGGATCTGAGGGCCATCACCCCGTCGTGCTATTAAATGTCCAGCCGCTGCTAGACTTCCTTCATTTTGCTTTTTTCTGGGCCGGTGGAATCAGATGCCCTGTGCTGCCGCAGGGCCAGGGCTGGAGCCATTTCTGCCAACAGCGCCCAGCACCCGTGGGAGCGCAGCCAGGCTCAACGCAGCCACCACTTGTGGCACTCGGTCACGGCTTTCGGTAGATAACAGCCCCAGATTTAAACAACACATTTCTTAGAATCACAGAATCACAAAATGGCTTGGGTTGAAGGGACCCTAAAAATCACCCAGTTCCACCCCCCATGCCATGGGCAGGGATGCCCCCCACTAGATCAGGGCCCCATCCAGCCTGGCCTTGAACACCTCCAGGGATGGGGCATCCACAGCCTCTCTGGGCAGCCTGTGCCGGTGCCTCACCGCCCTCTGAGGGAAGAATTTCCTCCTTTCATCTAATCCAAATCTCCCCTCTTTTAGTTTAAAACCCCTTGTCCTATTGCAACAAACCCTGATAAAGGGTCTCTTATTTCTCATAAGACATAAAAATGTGTTACCTCGGTCACATTTTCCAGGAAACGTACCTGATACTCATACCTAAAGTTTTGCAAGAAACCTCTTGCTGTCACATTAAATAATTGGAAATTGAATTTGACCTTAGAAAAGTTTTATACATGCATCTAAATATATAATAATTGTATAATTAATATAAAATACTAAACACAAGCGTATGCAGTGAGAGTATATGTATTAGTATACAATGTTACTGTAATTTATATGATACATACAATACAGACAATATGCAACTAAACTATTCATACATAAATGTTATGTGTATTCAATAAGTAGATTATATATATGTCTATTAACATAATATTTTGGATGGTTTTGAAATTATTTATTTCTTAAAATGAGTGGGATTTGCTTTATTTTTATGGAGAAAAATTTAAAATCAATCTAAATTTAGAATTTAACATGCCTTTGATTGTGCTAAAAGAATTAGGAAATTTGAGAGTTTTAAGTTGGATGATTGAAAGTGTCGACCTCATAATTTTCAGTGATATTGAGTTTCAACATATGTATTTTGTTAAGATGAAATAATTTTGCATTTCTGTGTCATTAGTCATTAGCATTTTACTGTCTTATTCTCATAAATTCTCCTTTTATACAACTTTAAAAAAAAAAAAAAAAGCTGTGGACCAAAGGTATTAATCATTCTATTCAGTCTGTTTTTCTGTTGTGTTTGAAAATGAAGTGCAGCCGTATTTTCAGAAGTTTTTATTTAACATCGGGGTAGTTAGATCTTGCGTTTCCAGGATTATAAAATATGACAGAATAAGAGAAATAGAATTAAAATTTTTCAGCCAATTAAATTAGACGGAATGGCTGAGATAGATAAGACAGCTGAGCTATTGAAAAGAAAGTAAATTAATGAGCATGCTTTATATGCCTGTTCAGGTGTAAGATCCCTTTCTTGTAACAGATTTCACTTCACTTTTTTTGACATGTTTTCCATGACTTAGAGAGAAAGCAGCGGACTGAATAAGGGCCAAGGAGATTCTTCTTTCACCTGTTTTGCTGCGCTTAAAGGATAATTCCAAGTATCTTGATTTATGTTCGAATAGTTTCTCTCAGCCAAAATAAAAAATGAGTAGCACACTGAATTTTTAAAAATGTATATTTAGCACAGTTTAATGAATCTGAATAAAAGGGTTCATTCTGAGACAGTGAAAGAAATTTTTTTGGCTTTTTCCAGATTTCCCTTCCTTACTTGCACTTCTTTGACTGAACCAATCAAAACTCACCCGAATTTCCCAAAGCCCTGGATGCCCAAGCCCAGGGGCTGGGGTGGTGCGGGGAGCACACGGCGCTGCCCAGGGCCCCGGTGCCTGTGGCAGCACCGCAGGGCAGCGCCCCCGGCCCCGCCGCAGCAAACTGATTTGTGGCTGGAGGCCTGGCCTCTGATTTAGGGAATGTTCGTCTCCCAGGTTTTCCACAAAAAGAAGCCATCAGGAAGTGGTGTGTTGGATGAAATACAGCAGCCCGCGCTCTCCGTGGCCGTGAATCCAGCCTCCCCCACATAAATCAGCGCGCGGCTGGAGTTCCGGGCGGAGGAGAGCGGGAGGCTCACCGCTCTGAACCGCCGTGATTTATCCGCATCGGGGGCCATCTGCAAAGCGGGCTTTCTTTCCAAGTACTTTCTACCTCAATCACAAATAGTATTTCCTGTAAGTGTAATTTGTCTTGGTTGAGGTGCGTGCTTCAAGGGAGGTGCCGCATGGCACAGAAATTCACGGTCCTTCGATATTCCCGTCTCCCCTTGCGTTCTTTTCCTTGTTCCATTGTGAACTGTGCACATACAGACCTGCACACGGGTGTGCACACAGGTGTGCACACAGACATGGAGACACTCCTGGAGTTTTACTTGTAAGGGACTAAGCCTGTGCTCAGACTGAGGGACGGGGCTGCTGCGGGGCCGGGTGCTGAGGTGCTCCCAGCCCTCCAGGATGGATCCTGCTGCTGTGGATCCCATCGCGGCTGTCCTCGTCCCCTTGTGCTGAGAGGGGACACACAGGGCTCGTGCCCAGCGGTGGCTGATGCCACGCAGGCTTGTGCACCCCCTGCTTGTCCAGGACCTCTGTTGGCGCCTGGTTCTCCAGAGGAGGCTCCGGGCAGGCAGAGGCCACCTGAGGAGGCCAGCCCCTGGCTCAGGCTGGTGGGAGCCTGTGGAGTGCCGGTCTGCTGAGACCAGCCCAGGGAACAGCGTCAGAGGTCTCCCAGGGCTGTTTTTAATGCTGCAAGTGCAGTCACAAACATCTCACGTCAGGAGCTGCTCGGGGAAGCAGCTTGCAGCAGAACGCAGACACCAGCTTGGAGTGCCATTTGTATGCAACTTGCAGGGGTACATTTTAAAGAGAGCACATCTATGGATCATTGTGCAAACTGAATCGAACTTGCATTTTTCTCCTTTTTTATCTTCATATAGATTGTTTTCTCTGTCATTGCAAGGGGTGTTCATCTGCTGCGTGTCTGACATGGCAGAACAGAGAAGCACAGAGGAGGCTCTGTTCGGCTAGCACTGCCCTCGTTTTACAAAATCCTTGCAGAGGAAGATAGCTGTAGGCTCAAGCCTTGGGAAAGCTTTTCACCTCTCCCCTTTGCTTCTGTGGCCTCCATTTCTTCTGTGGGCTGCAGCAGAGTTTCACATGGCTGCTGCAAGAGCTTGCTCACGTGTCTCCGGTCACAGCAGGCACCGCCAGCCCCTGCTGACCCGCGGTGCCAGCTGCAGGACTGGCACTGCTGGTGGCCGGGCTCCACACACCATGGCTGACCGTTCCAAAATGCTTCTCAGCAGGATCTGGAGGTGCCTGGCACACCTCAAATGGAGCCGTTCTGTAGGATGCCGGCCCACACATTTAGCTGCCTGACTTGGTGCCTTACATCCACCACCAAGGCAGATGCGCTCTGAAAGGAGATCCCAGGTAGTTTTGTCCTGCCCTCAGAGAACCTCAAAGCAAGGTTCCTTGGACCACAGTAATTCCAAATAACAGGTAACTTTATTGGATTGCATCCCTCTGAGGATTTCCTCACCTGTCCATGCATTAGGTGACTGCTTCCCCCTCACTCTGGGTACAAGGCTGTAGAAGTTTTTAACCAAATGGGGCATGGTTCAGAACAAAACACACACCTCTGGTGACTTTCCAGTGAAGACAGTTCTGGGTTAAACAGGATGTGAATTCATTTCCAGAGGATAACACTGAGATCTTCTGTATGACCTGAATCTCCTTTGCCTATGCCTTATTCGAGCGTCACCGGCCTGCCACCAGTGCTGCTTTCTCCTGTGCTCTCTGCAGCTGGAAGAGCCCTGAGCACAGAGCAAAATCCTTCATGAATAGTGAACGGTTTGTGGTCCTACAGCAAGCTGAGTTGCGCGTTTGAAGAATGCAAAAAAAAAATTGTTATCCTGCCTTGCGGGGATGTTTCCAGACCGTTCACCAGTGTCTGCACAGCCACGTGCAGGCTGCGCAGCTGGAGTCGGGGCTGGCGAGAACGGCCGCCTGCAGTTGTCCTCCTTAAGGTGATAGGGGTGGGGAACACTCATCACAAGCCGTGGTGGCGTTCTGGGTCACCTCCCAGCTCGGCAGAGCCCTGGGCACTGCTGCGTGAGGCACTGACAGACACAGACAGGGCGACAAATCCTGCGTGCCTTGAGGCATTTGCACCGTAAACAAGATTAAGAAATAGGGGAAGTGGAAGCAGCGATGCAGAGCTGTGAAGTGATTTTCCCAGGGGCGATACTGAAGGTCAGTGGTGGAGGGACAGATCTCGGGAGCCTCCTCCCGCGGGCGCACCCCATCGCCCTCCTGCCAAGGGGGGAGGCAGCGCCGGCACCACCCGGGGCACCCGCCCTGCGGCGCAGTGAGCGACAGCGAAGTACAGTACAGCACACAAATCCAGTTCTCATCGGCACATGAGCAACAATACTGAAGAAAAAATGCCCAGTGCAAAATCCTGCCCTCCCTGTCAGCCCGGCCAGGAGCAGCCAGCAGAAAGGAGGAGAGCACAGAAGAAGGAGCAGGCGGGGTGCCCCACGGGTTCAGGTGTCACAGGCGGTGCGGGGCAGTCTGTGGGCACACCACCACGGCACCCACGGGTGCCAGCCCCACGGGGACTCACCCCGAGCACCTCCGCATGGCGCTGGCTTGAGCCAGGGCAGGGCCACGTGGCTGTCGGGGAGAAGGGCTGCCGCCAGTAAGGGAAGGACCCAGCGAACTAGCACTGGAGCTGCTGGGAGGGAGGAAAGCTCCTTAAAATTTGGGCACAGGAACAGAAGCTTACAGAAATCACTTGAAAACTTGCATTGACAGTGTACTAATGAAAATGTCTCTAAGGGGAAGAATGTGCAGGCTTTGGAGAGGGCTGGGCTGGCTGTTGAGCCTACAGATATCCACTGACATGGAGACCGCTTTGCTCATCAGTGTTTTCCCTCAGATGTCCGTTCATTAAGACAGTATTAAAAATTATTCACCAAGCTGATTAAAATCACTCTCAGACTGTGCAGAGTGGAATTTTAAAATGATTCTGACACACGAGAAAAGAGAGTGGTGACAATTAATTATGGAGGCTACAAGTACGTATGTTAGTCTCTTCGTGCCCTTTCAGGCAGTGCCTGCTATGTTATTTTTAAGACTTACTCCAGCGGTTCCCAATGGTTCATTTCCCGAGCAGGGCAAGCTCCTGGGCACTGCTGAAGCCGGGCTGGGGGCGCGGGGCTCGGGGCTCCGTGGGCACGGGGCACGCAGCAGCCTGGACATCCTCATCAGGAGTCATGGACACGGGAAGGAAAGCAAAATGACAGAGCCCAGTGAGGAAATCAAGGAGAGATGTTTATTCCTGAAAGACTTTATTATGCAGAGTATTAGAAAACACCAATCAGTAGTGGGAATTATTTTTGGAGAATCTGAAGATACAGTGAGATACGTGCATGTTATCTGCATAACAATGAAACCAAAGGTTGCACTGATTAAAAATAGAATGAGAAAAACATACACAGATATGGGAAAGAGCACCAGCCGGTGGTGGGCAAGGCACGAAAAATGCCTTTTTTTCACAGCACAGCAGACATGTTAATTCGGTAAAAATGGCGATTAAGCAAGAGAAGGAGCAGGACTCAGGAGATTATACAGAAGGAGCAGAAAATTTCCATTCCCTCGGCTATCGGTGTCGGAGCAGCTGTCAGACCCCGACCCGGCGGGGCGCTGCTCCTGCCCTCGTCTCCCCGCCGAGCAGGAATTGCTGACGCTGGCGGCTGGGCCTGAGGCTGCCAGGCAGCTCTGTGCTTCAAACTTGTTCAAGGAGCATTTGAACCAGAAGTTCCCTTTTTGATAGCACCTCAGCAAGCAGAATAAAAAGATGAAGCCTGTGCAAGGGAAGCTCCGTGGAAGGCAGTGTGCCCACGCAGCGAGGGGCCGTGCCACGGGGCGCAGCTGCACCGCACCCGGACACCCGCGGGCACCCACCCCAGCCAGCACGGGGCCACCAGGCAAGGGACCTGGGGGGCAATGGCACGGCTGGCACACACCTTACAGCACTGCACCACTTAAATCAGCACCTAATTCCTTTCCTCGGGCTGCTGGGGGCCAGTAGGCTGGCGGGGGTGCAGCACCGCACCCGCAGCGGGTGCAGGGGACCCGGCTGAGCGGGGCTGAAGACCCGAGCCACTGGCACACGGCTCCGAGCGCAGCCCCTGCCGCCACGCAGCCTCCTCCACCCTCGGGGCACGGGCACCGCCTCGCTGCTCCGCGCCATGCGGGATGCCGGGAAGGAGCCAACCAAACTGGTCACACCTGGAAACCAAAAACATCTGTTTTGCTTTTTATCTCTGCCCTACCTCTATAGGAAAAAACAAAAACAAAAAAAAAAAAAAAAAAACAAACAAAAAAAAAAGCATTTAAAATGAAAGAGGAACATCCTCATTTAAAAAATGTTGCAAACAGTTTTTGTAACTTGGATGTTTAGGATTACTAATCTTTTTGCATGGAAGGTAGCAAGTTAGATGACTATGCACTTTCATAAAATAAAAGAAAAAAAGAAGAACCACCCCTGACACAATGCAAGGTAACGGCTGCACTGTGGCAGGCGCCTCTGTGGCATCCCCAGGTCCCGGTGCCATCTCCTTCTCCTGGGCCCTCGGGGGCTGGCGTGTCAGCCTGGGGCAGGGCGTGGGGAAAGGAGGACTGAGAGAGGGGAAGGGGCGATGGGGATGGGGAAGGCTGCCTGCACACTGCGGTGCTGTCAAAATGCCGAACCGACCTCCGTCGCAACGCGCCGCTCAGCGCCTGATGAGGGGCAGCGGAGCAGCTGCCGCAGCCCTGCGGGAAGGGCAGCCTGGCAGAGCTGTGAATTACAGGGCTTTGTTCCGGCCTAAGATTGTTCTCTTCAGGTGAAATTCATTTCATTTGAAAAGTTCTGGGTTTGTTCTTGTTTTTTTTTTGTTTTGTTTCTCTTTTAATGTTGTTTCTATCATTTCTGTCTTTGTTTTCTTGCTAAAAGCAAAAGCAGAATCTTCAAGACATGTTTTTCTTTCCATTTGAAAGTTCTGGGGAAGAAGAAAAGGAAAGAGGAAATATCATTTCCCTTAGTCACTTGCTCTTTCAATGAGGCCAGCCATGGTAACCAGCAGGACTTGTTAATTCCCATAGTAATAATTAAGAAAAAGATGTATAGATGCATAATAACTAAAACAAGCTACACGCTATCCCAGTGCTCAGCTTACCATCCACCAACCCGACCCCTCTGGCACTGCTGTATCTCAGGCCGCGCTCTCAGGACGGACGGGGCAGGTCAGGCCCCTCGGCCTCATCCTGCCCGTGCTGAGCCGCTGCCAGCCTGCGTTAGCCAGCCCGGGCTGCGGCTCTTCGCGAGCCTACAACACAGCTCTGACTCACTTAATTCACGCAGTGGTGCATGTTAAAAAGTCTCTGCAATTATCCAGTAAAGTCTGTTATTCTAGATTAGAGCTTTTCAAATACAGTAATAGAATATATGACTATTTGTTTGAATCCTAAACTAATTTCAGCATGAACATGCATGAGACATCTCGATATTCGTGTTCAATTTCCATTTACATTGAAACTCTGCTAGTAAGAGTGTCTACGGTAAGCTCATTCTCAGCCACAGTCCACCCACATTTGTCATGAGAAACCAGACCAGAATTTGCGATTGCAGCTTTCCAGGCTGGCTCGCAGCCCTGTGCCGGTTCAGCGAATGACGGCATAAGGCACGGAGCAGCACTTGCCGTGAGAGCACGGGACGGCGCTCTCCAGAACCCGCAGCCAGCAGGGAGCCAGCGGGGTTTCCCTTGGTGCTGGGCTGGCAGGCGCTGGGAGCAGGGCCGGTGGGGGGCAGCGCGAGGGGGGGCTGCGAAGGTGCCCCGGGGGGCAGTGGCGGAGCTGGGAGCCGCGTGGAGCCACCGCGGGCTGGGGACAGCCTGTTTTTAGCAACAGGTATCAGGAGTCCCATTGGGGCTCTCCATTTAGCTAAGAGAGAATGAGGACGTGGTGTTGCCTGTAAATGGCTGTGCAGGAGATGAAGCTTGAGAAAAGGCTCCTAAGTTCGCCCTGCAAGCAGAGCACGCGGGTGGGTGCTGCAGGGTCAGCCCAACAACGAGGAGCGCACTCTTCAGCAATGAGTGTAAGGGTCTCCTAGCATGGTGTTACAGAAACTGTAGCGCAGTCTCTGTCGCTGGAGACATTTTCAAACTCTGAAAGAAAGTGCATCTGAGAGGCATGTGGTGGCTGACGTGGAGAGGGGTTCTAACAGGCAGAGGTGACCTGGAGGTACGGGCTCGGTATGGCACAGGGGGAATCCCTCCCTGGAGCCTCAGCCCAGTGCCCTGGGCACACTCCAGCCTCCCCAGATCATCTACAGCCAATGTTGTGCCTCAGAGGCTGATCAAAGGCGAGTTTGGGACCAGTTTTGGAGCTGACAGCACCAAACTGGCCAGGAACAACCTCACAGATCTTCAGGCACCACCATGCACCAAGGGCCACCAGTACGAAACCACCACACATGTCATAGGGTGACCTGGGCACAGTGCTGGTGCTTCAAACCTTCCCACCTCACATTCCCCCAGATATGATTTTTTTTTTAAATCAAAAACCATCTTTGGTAGTGAGATGAAATATTCTACCTAATTAACAGCGAGAAAAACTCTCATTCCTTTTCCGCGTTTTCTGATCCAGTCCTGTGGCTGTTCTTACTGAAGATCCCAGGGCACCACAGTCTTTTGAAACCTCTCTTTCATCACCTCTCACAAAGAAGGACCATTGATATCTAGACGACGGATTAAGGTGGACAGTTCAGACTAAACGCCTGAGGAACAAAGAAAAGTTTTATTTTTAACTAAAAGTTAACCACTCTGATAATTCCCAGGTTACCAGTTGGGTAAAACAGCACCCGCTAACCACGGGCAGTGAACGCATGTCCTTGGCACGTCCTCTGCAGAGCCACCTCAGCCCCGGCCAGCCTGCGGCACGAATTCACCATATAGTTTTGAGCCACCACAGATGCGAACCAGTTCATTTCTACACCAAAAGTGAATTCATGCTGCAGTCACTGCCATTCTGCAGCAGTCTGCGGGGCACCTGGCAGCCCGTGCCCTGCTGCGCTGTGCCGGCCCCGCGCACCGCCCCGCGGGCTTGGTGCTGCCCGCGCTCCTTGCTGGGGGGATGCAGGCAGGAAAACCCTCGCTTTCCTGCATGGACTCCTAAAACCAGTCACAGGCAGGTTTAGGAAAGTAGCGGGTGCTCTGAGGAAAGAAATAAATGCCTGCAAAGGCTATTGGGCAGAGAAGTTTCAAACAGCACCTGCAACAGGTGAGGCCTCCAAAGGCAGCAAAAGGGCCGTGAGGAGAGCAGGGCGCCCACGCTGCCCAGCTCACCGGTGAGGACCAAGGACGCCAGAGGGCTCCACGCAGGGAGCTGGCCACTGCTCCTACCCTTGCCGAGCCAGGACTGCCTCCCCGGCCGGGCTGGTGTGCGTGCTCCTGCAGAGCAGCTGATTTCAGCTCAATGACACATCCAATTTTGTTTGGCAACTCATGTGCGCGTGCTTCACTTTCTTTTGTCACAGAGCATCCGGCATGTTCTCCTCCTTGGCATTCTGGATTTAAACTCTCGCTCTGACCTTTTCAAACATAATTATTCTCACTTCCCTAGGAAAGTCTGAGACTTTTGGACAGATGAATACATTTGCCCTTATTCCTTCTATACAGAGTAAATGCAATCAATAAGAATATCCTTCCCCGTTTTCTCACCCCTTTCTCTCCCCCACGTATTTTCATGGTTATGAACAACCTCCTGAGTATGTGGAACTCCGGGGTCTCATTTTTCAAATACCAAAACAGAAGATTAAGACTTTATGCATGAACTGTCTTTAGATTTGTCAGAGACCTCATCTAGGCCAGCTGGAACTGCAAAGACCCAAAGTGGGTATCAGAGGCTGGTAAGGTTCCTTTGGGTGGTGCCACCCGGAGTCACCCCCTGTTCACGGGAAAGCAGGCAGAGAGGTCCAGGTGTTTTATCAAAGCAGGAGCAAACCGGGCTGAGCGGCAACGGGGCGCTGCTGGGAAGCTTTGCCTCAGACTGGTCGGGAGTTTGTGGGTCGGGTTCTTCCCCACCGCACTGCCAATGCACGCCATTTTACCAAAAACTTTGCAACTTTGTTGTGTTCCCAAAATACCATTGTACAGAGATTTTTTGCTTAGGACGCAATTCCAGCTGAAAGTAAATTCCAGCATGATTATGCAAATAACTAATTTTTTGTCTCAGTGCTTGATTGAAAATAGTAATACTACTAATAATAACAGAAATAAGTCTACTTGAGGTTACTTTTTTCACTGAAAAATAGCAATTTCAGGTAACCCTATATTTTTATTGTTAATGCTCCCCATTATTTCATTTTGACAAATATACAATGTAAATGTTTTTGAAATTTGATATATTTTAAAAATGAAATAAATTTCTGCATCTTCTGCAAAGTGTTTCAGCTCATTTTGTTTAGTAAAATTTGAGCAAATTCTCTATTGCGTTGCCAAGCTCTTATTTTTAGCCCATGTAATTTTAAAGATAAAACTACTTGAGGCCTGATACCTCAGTCAAAAACAAAACAAAATGACTAAAAAAAAAATATTATCTTACGGAACTATGCATTTATGCCAAACTCACGACCTTTTCATGGTCAGGAGTGGCACTATTTTTTCCCTTGAGTTTTACTTGCTGCTGTCACAATTTGGCATGACAGTGCAAGACTCCCTCTGCATAGCATTGGCTCCCATTGCTTTGTATAGAAACTGGAGGCAAATTTGAGAGTACAGGAACCTGCACAGGTCTTTGTCTTGGAGAGCATCTGGACGAGGTGGTGAGGAAACTCTCCCCAAGCTCCCTCTGCCTGGAAGGAAGTCAGAGGTGACAGAAGTCTCAGGACAGCTCTGTGCCCATGAAAAATGTTGGAATTTTGGTGCTATGCTGAAGCATAATGTTTACCTTTTTATTCAATATTTCCATTGTAAATGGCTATGTTTTATTACCTGAAAAGCTGAGCAATCATTTCTTCACACTATCAATAAATAACATAAAAATAAAAATAAACACACGTTGAAGGGCAGAAGGGCAGCTGCCTTCTTCCTTCTGTGTATGGTGTGAGTCTCACGTGGCTTTGAACAGCTTCTGAGAAATCACTGATGCAGCACTCATAAAGCGTGCACTTTCCCCAGCAGTCAGCATGCCTCCGTGGTGCTGAGCCCATTGCTGCTGGGATGATTGCTTGGCAATGCCCCTTTGGCCGAATTCAGCCACATGTGAAACACCTGCTAAGCCATGTCCTCCAGGCTTACCCTGTTGGGTTAGTTGTTTTCTGATGGTTTGTTTGCTTTTAATAGAAATGAAGTATTCAATAGAAATTTAAATGAAATATTTAATAGCAAATGAAGTATTTATGCTCTCAAATTAAGTAAGGAGAAGCTCTGTCAGCAGTCAGAGCCCCAGTCACAAAGCCAGAAAGCTCAGGGCTTGCACTCCTCAGCAGCTGCAGGGCCAGCAGCTTCTTGTTGATTTGCGAAACGTGACCGAGGTGTTTGCTTCATGGCTAGGATTCATTGATAATATCATAAAATATATAACAAGCAATGATTTCCTTATCAGTACACACCCATCCTACTATCTGCAGCGTACAATGGAGCTACCTACGAGCAGGGGAAGCACCTCCCTGCCCCTCACTGAGCAAGGGACCCCCTGTGTGCACATAGCTGCCGGGGTGGGGGGGATGACATTCATATTGAGCCCGGAGGGAAATAACAATTTCCATTCGTATGAATGTAGATGAAGCAATATCTGCTTTCTGTAGAGCATGTTAGATTGCTGAAGTCAAAAAGGAAAAAAAAAAAAAAAAAGGCTAATTTTTTCCTGAAATGAGCCGATCACATTCTCTCTCTCTTGCTGCCCTCTCCCCCTGCCCATCATCAGGAGCTGTAAATCCAGCCCGTCCCTGGTGGCGTGGATAGGAAGCTCACATCAGGCCCAAAACGCTGTAACTGCATTCCTCCGTGACAATGGCATTAGGACTGAGTCAAGGAGACCACAATTTGTGAGGGGAATGGCGGTGGCTGCAGGGTGCGCCCCTCAGGCATTTAGGGCAGACTTTGGGGTTTGAGAAGCTCCAGCTCCCCTCTGCCCCCCGCCTGGCGTCCCGTGTCTGTGCCCGTGCACCCGCGCAGCGCCGCGAGGCAGAGGCGAAGCACGGCCCTGCCTTCCCCGTCCCCACAGGGAGAGCTGGAGGAGGACATGGTCGGGTGGTTTGGCACAGCCCGAGACCATCGGCAGCCAAAAACGTGGCAGCCACGCGTAGGAACCTCACAGGGAGAACCCCAAACAGCTCCAGCCGGACACGGGGCTGGCGCTCCCTCCTCATGCCGCCTCAAAGTCACTAATGAAGTAAAGCAAATGCTGAAATTAGTGTCATTTAGGAATGCGGTTTGTCAATAAAAGGGAAACAAAAGGAGCGTGCACAGACATCAGGGCTCCCCAAAAGCTAGAGGTAGGTAAGCTTTCCTGTTTCTTATTAATAGCCTTCGATTAGAGCTTAATGTAGCAACACACTGTGCTAGTCTAATAAGGTTGTCTGCCTTAGTCTCTTAAATAACAGTTGGGGTTTTTTTTTTCAGGCCATCCTGAATCTTTTCTCTGCAGGATGTGATGGGTTTGTAACACCAGCGAGAAGACAAACTACTATGAAAATGAAGAGACAGCAGAAAAGATCAAGAGAAGGCAATGCAAAAATTGTCTTCCCTTTGAAAAACTGTCTGAATCTAGTCCCAATAATGCAAAAATTGAGGTGCAATTGGCCAATTCTCAGAGCATGAGACAACATAAAACTTGCAAAAGATTTACAAGTTAACTTATATATAAACACAAAACTAACATCCTCCTAATCTCAAACAGCTATATAGGAATCTATATAGGTCACCTGTGGACATAGGTCAAAAAAAAACAGAGAAAAAATTAAGCCCATGCAATTTTTTTCTTACGTTTCCAGTCACACGCATGTATCTAGAACAACAGTATGAAGCACATAAAATGAAATTCGGGAGACAAAATTGATTTATTCAGATCATAGTGGCTACCTAACATCATTCTTCAAATGAATTTTAAATTACTGCACTACTGTTACTGAAAAAAATGGGCTCAGAATCCGACAAGGGGAAACACCATTGTTTCTGGAGGGGAACAAGTGTAACGCAAACCCTTGGTTCACTGCAGCGGGTACCTGCGAGTAAACAGCTTCCAGGTCTGGAATAGATTGTGTCCATTTGTAGCCTGAGCGCTGCAAACACCCAGGTTCTTCCTTTTCTCGTCTTTTGCATATTTCACTGTTGGATTACTCTAGCACATCAATTATTCTTGTTACTTTACATTTGTATCGTGTAATTAATTCTTTGCTCAGCATCAGGGGACAGGGCTGCTCTTGTTGTGAGCGCTTTCTTGTCCGTCTCTTCCACGAACATCAGGGAGCACCACGCGTGGGTGCCTTGTACAAGTGAAGCCCTGGAAATACCCTTGGCCTGGAGATGCTGGTGTCTCCCTCAGCAGGAGGCGGGCAGGGTTAGATCACGCGTTGTCTCACCCCCTCCCGCGGATGCAAGGTTTCCACACCTGCTCCCAGGCAGAGCCAAGGCCCCCCTGCCACCCATCCCAGGGCACGCCGAGGGCCGCCGCCACTTGTGCAGGAAGCACGGCCGCCGCCACCGCTGCGAGGGCAGGCCCGGCACGGCCCAAGGAGAGCAGCCCTGCGCCTGGGGCCTGCAGGCACGGCCGGGAGCTGGGGGCCGGACCCGCAGCCCCCCCGCCACCGGAGCTGCAGGCGGTGAGCCCCCACCCTGCTGCGGGAGATTCGGCTTTCTGTGTAAATACAGCAACGGGATATCACTGAAAATGTGCTTTGAACAACACTTCGGTATCTACATGAGAGGGAATACATGTAAGCATCCAGCTTCTTTCTCAGGGTGATCCTTGGCTCATCTCGATAACAGAAATGCTCCGGGTTGTGAAGTTAATGGGGAGAGGTGAGCAGAGCACGGAGCCGCTGCCTCTCCGGAGCCTCCTGAAGCCGAGCGTGTGGTGCGGGCTGC
The DNA here is from genome assembly GCF_040182565.1 of Anser cygnoides. NCBI lineage: Eukaryota > Metazoa > Chordata > Aves > Anseriformes > Anatidae > Anser > Anser cygnoides. The sequence goes on from NC_089877.1 coordinate 66,480,215, forward strand.
AGCTGGTCACTGCCCGGGGACCGAGGATGGGAGGCAGAATTAAAAAAAAGAGATTAGCTGTATTCCCATTTGGAGGCTTATATCATAAAGAGGCACTAGAAAGCCTAAGGAATTATATAATTAACAGGGAACTTAATATTAAACCTTTTACATCTCAGTGAACCATGTGCACAAAAATAGCTGTTTCCTTCACAGCAAGCACATCTGAAGTACAGATTAAAGGATCCTGCATTTTGCATTTCCAAAATTCTGTGACTTTTACCCCTCTCATTTATTAACTTGAGATGTGTATCTCTAATCCCAGAAGAGCTTAACTTGAGATGCAAGGCTGAGCCCTTGCAGGATCAGTGGCAAACTAGCAAGGTCAGTCCCATCTTCCCGTTTCCATGGTGATCGCTGTGATAATATATAACATGGCAACACCATCTTTCCACCAGTTCCTACAGCTCAGCTCTTGGCTTTGTCTGAGCTCCCTTGAAATGGAGGTGAGATAAAAAGAGAGCTAACAGTGAAGAGGAGACAACTGAAGAAGCTGCCTACGAAGACGCCGGCCGCTTTGTGCCCGCTTCCTGAATAAGGCAAGTTTTCAACAAAGATTTTCTTTCAAGGGCCTGCTGTGTGTCTAGAAAGTGCCAGCCTTCTGGTGATGTTGCACTTAATGATCTGGATCCTGCCAGAGATAAGTTTTTTTTTTTTTGCCTTATTCTGTTGATCAGGACTTATTTTCCCCATAAGCAAAACTACAAGAAGATTTCTGCTGCTGTTATTAAGACACACTCTCACTGAAAGCAAAAACCGCAGTGGGTGACAAAGCTTATTTTGATGCTGTAAAGATGCAGCCCAACACAGCCCCTCTTTCCACCCTGACACCCAGCAAGGGGACAGGTGGTGGGGCTGGGACAACATCTTCCCCATGTGGGGGAGGCTGCTTTCCATGGAAGGGTGAAAGTTTTTCAGCAAAAGTACTATTTGTGTCTGAAAACAAAAGTTCATTACACCTTAGCTCTTTGCAGTGAGAGCCAGTTTCGCTCACTTGAGTGAATATCTCAAGTTTCTGGATTTAGAAGTTTAAAGTGCTCTTGCAGTTTCTAGTTTTTGAGTAAATAACCAAAGCTCTGCATTGAAATAAAAAGTTTTCACTAAACAAAACTAATTCATAGTTCATTGGGAATTCCAAATCTATTTAAAAATTGCATACATATATCTGTATGTATGTATACGTGTGTACATATTTATACACAGGCATACATACATTCAGATGTGAATTTCTCACTCACTCTATAAACTTGTCCCTGGAGAGCAGCCATGTCAGCAGCATTGCCTGTAGACCTGGTTTGCTTTCCAATGCCTCATTTTTAATTTGTCTTTTGAGTTTTTGTGTATCTGTCAAGGCTATGAGAGAGGATGGGCCACCAGTCACAAGCACCCCCAGGAGATTACAGCTGATGTTCACCCACCACGCACTCACGCAGCAGCAGAGAACAGCCTGGCGTCAGCCAACCCCGAGGGTGCGACGCCTGGCGCGGTGAGGAGCCCCCTGGGAGCGCTGGGGGATGCCCCCTGCCACCAGCCCCTGCTCTTCACAGCCCCGGCCTCCAGCCCTGGGCAGGCAGCGCCTTGTTTTTGTGGGGGGCAGCTTGTGTTGGGGCTGCCAAAGAGAGATGCTGCAGGAGAATTCCTAGCATCCATCTCTTGTTAATGACTGTCATAAAACCCACCCTTCCTTTTGTCAGTAGAATATATTGGTGTAGCAACAAATGGTCAATATTTGAAAATTAGAAACCCAGAAAGAGAAAGACTACTCATTAAATAATGAGTGCCATCTGAAACTTTCTTCTGAAGGGAGTTGTCTAAGGAACAGTCAAATGTAACTGCAAGCAAGCCACAATTCCTTGACACCTAAATACATCTGTTATGAGCATCCCTGCTCTGCGATCTAAACGGAGAGATGTAGAAATGGATGTCACTGTGGTTCATTATATTATCATCTTTTAAAGACATCTTCAGCTGTAACAAGCTCTAAAGTGTTTTCTAGAATGATGGAGTACTTAATAAAAATTAGACAAAGAGTCTTTGGAGACCTTAGTGGCTTGCATGCCATTTGAAATACAGTGCTGGTCCAAAAGATATTAGCTTAATACTCTCATCTAGTTAAAACTGAAATTCATCTTCTAAAAGGAGAAAGACATCAATGGATCTGCAAAACTCTTTTAGCTTCATTCAACAGATCTGGCTAACATTTCCATACAGCTCTTGTTTCTTCTGTGTAGAAAAGAAGACGGATTAGAAAGGATATCGTTGTCTGTCGAGAATACCTTATCTCATGAAAGGGCGTATTGAGCAACTTCCAGGCTTCCTAGTGTGAACCCACCCCACAGGACCCAGTGTTCCCTTCCTGCAGTTTCCAAGAGTTGAGTGGTTGCTGCTGGAGCTGAACGTCTCCCTGTGCCAGCCTCTGGCACCCCCTCTCGCATCACCCCAGTGCCCGTGAGAGCCTCCAAAGAGCTGGAAGTGGCAGCGAGCCTGTACGCTTGGTTCTGTCTGTCATACTGATCTGCAGTGCTTTGCCCCCTTCTAATTGCTCCCGACTCACCCTCTCCTCTCTGCTCCTGCCACGGCCAAATGTAGCTTCTGCAGTTCTTGTGCCAAGTGCGCTGACTTGACCCAGGCATGCGCCCGGCGCCGCGACCCTCCGCCTGCAGCTCCTGGTCACACACAAAGTCCGGACGAGAGCTGGAAACCAAACACATTTCACTCGGTTGTTCCTTCTTCTCCTTCCCTCTCAGCCCGTGTCAGGATCAGTACCACAGCACCAGCCCCTGCAGGAGGGCTTTTCCTGGCTCTCTCTTCCAACTGACCTGAAAGCACCGAACCACAGCCCTCCCCGCACCTGCGAGCTGAAGAAATAACTCCAGAACCTCTCTGCATGAAATTACAGCCTGAGCCACGCTCGATGTACCCGCCAGCTTTGGGGTGAGGGCACTGTGCCCCCTGACTGGCACTGCCTCCTCACGGGTACAGGTGACTCCTTTCTTGTCCTCTGTTCCAGCAGAAGAAATGCTCTGTTCCCTTTCTCCTCTCACATCTTTTGCTCTACAGCCACTAATGACCCTTTCCTCTCAGCAATACAATATAATCATATGAAGCTAGCAGTGATTCAGCCTAACCTGTATTTAACTTGAATTTGCTGCTTCTTGTCAGACCCGATGAAACTTCTCTGAGCCTCCCACCTCCCTCACTACAAGTCTAAAGCTTGTAGCAATTAACTTTTTTTTTCCTTAATGCCTGAATTTCAACTTATTTTCTAAAGAAATGATCATCTCTGAGCATGCAACAATCCTATAATTAAAATAATTTGCTCTTGTAGCACAGAGGTTACATAATTGGCAACTAAGGATACTTGATATTTTAATAACAGTGAGATATATAAAAAATTCTTCTCACTTTCAGTCGTCCGTGAACAGGAGCTGCCGTGCTTTATGCCTTTACAATCTTCATCATTCCTTCTGACCTGTCATTTTCCCAGAACTTTATTTTCCAAACGACCCAGCAGCTCACTAAAACAAGCTGAACTTCTTTGCAAAGAAAATCAATCATTTCCTACAATATCTTACTAAGAAAAGTTCTGTGCTGGCTGAACTCCTATACCAGATTTCATATACAATGGCAGAACATTAAAAAAGGCTAACATTTTAGCACAGGAGCTGAGCCTGAAAATGGAATGGGTCTTTGATCTCTGAATCTGGCTGGAAATGTCATAGGAGTGGGCTTTCATAAATGATTCCTTCTAATATCAACTTTGGCAGGGGCAAAAATTAAAATCTAGCAGTGGTCTTTCCTGTAACATTTCAATGATTCTGCCTCTGACCCTGGAAAGCCAGATGTGTGACTATCTGTGCTTTTAATCACGGGACAAAAGATAATGCAGAAATTCCAGAAAATGAAAAATAAACAAAATTCCCAAAACTTGCTAAGTGCAATGGGTGGTTGAGACAGCGCTATAGGGCAGCACAGCTGGGTGGCACGTGCGCTCGGCCTGCTGGGGAGTACCCACCGAGCCTCTGCTTCTCCTTCTCTGTGGGAACTGAACTGCTCACAGCCTGCTGGCATGTTTACAGGATCGGGGGAAAATACTTTTCCTACCTTTCTTCAGCAACATTTCCAGGAAAAAAATAAAAAGAATAATAATAATGATAATAATAATAATGTGGTTTTTCTGCAGACATGAAGAAATAAAATAAAAATAGACACAATATTGTAGGAATAGTTCTCATTTTATCCACTGTCTTTTCCATTCCAGCAAACTCTTTTTTTTACCAGCACTTTCACCCAGTCCCAAGCACAAACTGGAATTCCTGAGCAGATTGCACAGACCTGACACTAACTGGCAGCAGCTTTGGTGTGTTCTCCAAGAGTACGGTAAATAAGCACCGTGCATGGCCAAGGGCTCTTTGTGGGCGATGTCAGCACCCACAGCTCCCCTCCTCGCTGCCCAGGACCCCGCCTGCCACCTCCGCAGGCTGCCCGCAGCAGCGCTCCTCGTGCTGTGTGCGTGTATGCTTATGGGTTAAAATGATTGTCTCTTAAGTCTTACTTTCTTTTTGCTTTGGACCATTCACAACTGAACTCGCTGAGTGATAACAGGGTGAAAGTTGATTGTACATTTCCTTTTATGTGTATCTTGTAAAACAAAATAAATCATTATTATCCTACACTGATAAATTAAAGTCTAGGAAGTGAGAGAAAAATATTGGGATGTGAGATGCCATTCTCTGTGATGTCTCAATGTAAAGATGAGGGTTATTTTTCACTGCAGTAAAGAAACACATTGGTTTCTCTGTATCTTCATTTTCATTGAAAAGATTACATAGCATAAACAGAATTCTGTGGTAAACAAAGAAATCAATGCAATACTCATTTTCTTTTGGAATGTAGAGTATCATGTTTTTAATAACATTACTTCAGAAAATGATATAATAAAATTCATACAGCATCTATCCAAGCTGCTGTCGCTGCTAGTCACAACTGAAATCACAGATCCTAATCTAGACTTCTTCAGCCCTGTTTTCTGCAGACCACAGCTGAGTTCCTGAGGGTTGTTGCACGTTCCCACAGAGCCACGCAGACACAGCGCCTCTGTACTTCTTCTACCAGACTGCCACGATTTATCGTTATTGCTAATGTTTTTATTACTGAAGTTTCCCTTTAGCTATACATCAGTTAAAAACGTGTTTATATACCACATCAATTACTTGATTGCACACATGTAGTGAACAATGCAGACTTTGTTCACTTACATTCAACATTTTGGGAGAAATGGTAAAACCTGACAGATCAGGACCTATTTGGTGATAAAATCACACAATAGGTTTTAAGCTTCTTGATAACAGTGATCACTGGAAAGAATCACATCCATTTAGATGGGCTGAGGATTTGGAAGCATGGCTAGTAAGGAAAGATAATGCCCTTTATATAAAATAATTGCTCTGATCAGAAGAACTTCACACATCTCTGGACACACAAGTCCCCGTATCAGATAATATCCATTACACTGTTATATTTGCTAAACTTAATTTCAATTTTGTTTATAATCTATTTCAAAACAAAACAAAAGCAAGCAAACAAACAAACAAAAGGTTAAATAAAAACCTTGTAGTCTGCAATGGCTGATGCACCATCTAATGCTTGTAAAAATGCAAAGCCAATTCAAATCCTTCAGAAATGCCGACATTTTTTTTCCTTGTGTGGCTGTAGTTCCTGAACCTGATGTTAATTCAAGTTTCCTGTGAAGTCAATGCCACTCCAGCAATCAATGAAAGCTTGTTTTATACCAGTCTTACTTCTCCTTTCTGCTACAATCAATTGAATTTGTCAAGAAGGCTCCAGACACTGCCTACATTTTTTCCCCAAATAATATTAGGAAAAGAAAAATGTCCAGCAAAAGGTATATAGATATACTGACTTTAAGTATAATTAGAATTAGAGAAACTCAGTCCTCTGATATTGCAAGTACTGACATATTTTTTACTTTCTTATTTACAAACCAATGTTTAAATGCTACAGTCTGTACAGTCTCTTTCAAAAAAAATGGGGGGGGGGGGGGGAATAAAAATTAAAATTCAAATAGGACAATACACTGCAGTTTTCACAGTGTCCTTATTCTGGCAAAACATCTATTGGCTGTAATTGGAACTTCTCTAGGGCAAATACTAAAGCCTTCAAAGTTTGCAGCAGCATTTCTCTCATGATTTATTTCCTTTGCTTTGCAGATGTGTATTAATAGAATATGGAAAAAAATAATATGTAAATGATGAATAGTTCTGAATCTTCAAGGTAAGAAAATAATGCAAGAATAGGTTACAGAAAAACTAATCGGGCCAAAATTTGATTATATATATATATATATATATATATACACACTATATATATTACTGTGGCAGGATTATTACATAATTCAGTTCTCCTTATGTTTATGTAAGAAGAAAATCAATAGCTTTGAAATATATAACTAGTACGTTAAAATCCTGCTCCAGGACTTTATTTCAGAAGGAGCAGTAAAAACAGAGGAATGCAGATGTAAAACATCCACAGAAGCAAATGTTGGCCTTGGGAAAAAGAGTGCTCCTACCTGAATATATCTGCTCTGGGGAGCTGAGCCCATCATCTAGGGACCAGAAATAATGTGTTTGTCTAAAGAGAAAACCCAAATTACTTTGAATTTCAAGCAGTGTGCATCAGTTGTAACAAACTTGCTGCAAACCTCTGCGAGGAAGACACAGCACAGGGTCTGGTTAAAGCACTGCTACGTAGGAAACAATATGAATGTTTCATTTAATATAAAATAAGTAAGGGCGGTGTTGGGTTCAAATAAAAAAATATATATATATAAAAATGAAAATACAAAGCATGAGTCTTATCAGCTTCATCTTGAGCTACAAAGTGCATGCTCTGGGTGCACCTGGCCCAAGGTCGCAGCCCTGGTGTCCCACGCCAGCCACACCACGCGTGGCAGAGCTGGGCAGCAGCACCGCGGAGCGCGCCTGGAAAACGTGCAAGCCGCTTCGCGCAAGCCCTGCGGCAGGGCGCGGGGCACCGTGCTCACCTATCCATCCCGCATCCTCCAGGGGAAAGCCCAGCTCTGCTCTGGGAAGGGCACGCAACCAAAACAGCTGCAGCACCATGAGAACTTGCATCGAAAACCTGAAAGCTGCCAGCAAGCAGCATCAGCTGCCAGGAAAGGGGCGATCGGTCTGCAGACAAAGCAGTTGGCTTCATTACGACTTTACCAGCAGAGGCTGGATCTGAGGTTTGATCCAGACTCACTACCCCTTCAGGAAGGTGCACACCGGATGAATTAAACCAGATGATTAACCACAGTAGAACTACATTTTTCTGTGTGTAGTGTTGTATCGATTCAACCCTGCTCTGAATTTAGGCAGTAGGTTTACATGCGTAGTCACCATTCCAGACAACATGGAAGGAAATCCATCCCCCACCTCCTCCCTTTGGGTTCTGATATCTGCCTTAATAAATCTTGCAAATCAGAGTCATCTGTCTGCAAAAATAACATTAAAAATAGATTTAATATTTATTTATTTAGATTTATATTTAGATTTAATATTTATAATTATATTATATTAATAATATTAATATTTAGATTTAATAAAAAGAAAAATTAAAATTAAAAAACATTAAAAATAAAAAAAATGATTAATGCTATATTATGCTATCTTAAAGACAAAACACGCACGCGCTGCCCTTTGTATGTGGATGCATAAAAACAACAGCCAGGGGAAGGTAAGGCGGTCGCTGGAAGCAGCAGCGATCCCAGTGCCGAGCTGTGGCTCCCGTGGGTGCCCAGCAGCCTCTCTGAGCAGAGGCACCCAGGCGGCTCCTGCCCAGCCCCGGGGCCAAAGCAGCACCCGTGCGCCGGTGCTTCTGCACTCGCTTCCTTGGCCTGTCTCCATCCCTCATGTCCCCTGCATGCTTGCCAGGTCCCTCCTGCAGTGCTGGGCACGGGGCCCGAGGGCACCCCTCGGGGGGCGGCCGTGCCCCCCAGCAGGCCCTGCTGCTGCCCTGCGCCCAGGTTTCTGCTCCCCAGCCGGACCCAGTGCCACAGTCCCGGCACCCCAGGCGTGCACCCAGCCAGCAGATGAGTAAATGGCAGGCTTTGTCCTGGGCACTGCAAAGTCTGGCTGGGCACACGGTGTTCAGAGAAATTTAAAAGGTGGAGGAACAGGGCAAGTCTTTGGTGATGTTCACTTTGCACTCCTATATACCAAAACCAAAATATTCTGCTAAGTTCGCAGCTTGTGTATTCATAAGACATTTTTCTTTTTTTGCTCTCCAGTTAAAAGAAAAAAAAAATGTTACCCACAGTAGGCGAGCTGAGTCCTGAGCTCAAAACTACGAGAGTTTATAACACAGACTAGATTGTGATGAATTATTCAGAAACCCAAATGTGCTGTGCCGTGCAATGACAGAAGCTAAATGAAAATGTGCCATTTTGGGATATGCATGCAACAGATGTAAATAGCAAGGCTGTAAGACTATATATGCAAAATATTTGCAAATAGGTAAACACTTCTGTTCAAAACAACAGTAGAATTGCAGGAAACAAGTAGAAAACACAAAGGACATGGAATATCAGTGGCAGATGCTGGCGTTTAGGGTTATGCAACACACATTGCTCCACACCATCCAGGAGAGCAAAATATGGTTCTCTAGGACAGAGGCACCAGCAGTTAAGGATGCTGCATTGCATAATTAACCGATGCCATAACTGGAAACCTTATCCTGAATCATCAAGCCGTGATTAAAGAGCAAGGACCAAGCATGAACCCACACAATTTTCAAATAGCTGGGGGTTGTGCATTTCCCCTTAAGCCTTCTTGATCTGCTAAGAAACAGAGACAGTGACTTACCTTTACTTGCTGAAAAACAGGGTGAGTAATGAAAAGTGAATGTCTGTCTTCATTTTTAATTTCAAATCAATTTATTGTAAGCCTTGCTTGGCTGCCTGATGTGACATTGCAATTTTGTAGGACAACAGGAATAAAGACCATTATTCAAGGCTATCAGGGATCAGGTTGGTGTGATACAATAAGCATTAAAATGATGTGTGAATACTGCTATCATTGCCAATTTCAGCCTTTCTCTAATTACAGAAAACTTTTCAGTATCAAGGCATTTTTCAGCAGATGCTGAAAAGCACCATACAGACTGCGAAATACCTTTGGAGTCGGGGCTGCCTAGCGTAAGCGATGAGGGGCATTTTGCTGATCCTCAGGGAATTCACACCACTGCTCACAATGGCTTCTTAGTTTGTGAACAAATTTCTGGAAACCCCAGCTAATCTGGTATTGCAATCGCTAAAGGTTGCACTGCACCAGAGCACTGCGTGCAGCCTCCACGAGGCGGGGGACGTGTAGCTGGTGCTGTGGCAGGCTGTGCACGTGCTGCTCACCGGTGCTGCCGGCACGGGGTGCAGGCTGCGCCTCCCGGGGGGCTGTCTGCAGCCACGGCTGGGGGGGGGCTCGCACCGGGCACGGGCCTGGGTGACAGCCCTGGGCACATTGCCTGGGCACGGGCAGTCTGCGAGCAGGGAATGAGAAAGGTGCACTGCTGGTGGGACTTCTCCACCACATACAGTGGGTCAACCAGGAAGACTTTTGAAGTATTTAAGAAAGGAAGAAGAGTTCTAATCATGGGATAGGACTACTGGGGTAGCATTACTGCCAGAGCAACGTGGTAAAATGCTTAATAGGAGTTGCTCTTCTCTGTTTGGAAGAAGCATTACAGTATAACATTTCATGCGAGGATGAAAAAATATTTTCTCATCCATAAAGAGCTGCTAACCAACATGACAAGGCTAAACATGTAAATCACCTTGCCCAAGGTGCAATCTTTATGACTAAGGGGGTACCAGCAAACAAATTGAACAGAAAAGGGCAGGCGAACTGATGGGAGAGCTGCGAGCGGTCAGGCTGCTGCCACTTTGCAGAGAGCCGCACGCGAGCTGCAAGGGAATTAAATCACCCGGGAGCAGCTGGCGGGGCCCCACAGACACTGCCCGGGGGTCCCCGCAGCCCAGTGAGGGGGCGCAGGGCCCTGCGGAGGGGCCGGCAGCTCCCAGCCACCTGCGGGCCGGCGGCTCGGCGGTGCCTCTGGGCAGGCCGGCAGCCTCAGCCCGGCAGTGCCACGGCCACGGGCAGCAGGCGCTCGGTACCCGTAACGGGGCGGGTGAGGTGGAAGGGCAGCGGGCACGGCTCCACCTGCACGCTGTGGTCCCCTGCAGTGGCACAGGGACTGCCCCGTCCCGCCTGTGTCCCACGGCGCCTGTCGCCACCGCAGGCTCACGGGGCGCCTCAGCCGGCAGCTCCCGCAGGACCATGATGCACGTGCCTTCGCCAGCATCTCAGAGCGCCAGGACGGGGCTTGCGTGGGAGAGCTTTACCATCACGTTCATAATAAATGCATGCAATTCTTGTTACTTCGCTTTATTGTGAAAGATCTGGGCCTTCTCCCTTTTTTTTTATTTTTTTTTTATCTTTAATATGATGTTAAAGTGATGTATGAATATTAGAGCTGAGTGAATAATAAAAAGGAAGCAATTCAGAACATATTAAGAGTCTTTCATTGCCCTTGCAATTTGAAAATCAGGTAGAAAGCCTCACGATTATGTTTACACATAAGTAGGCTTTATAGTTCAGAAGTGATAGCAGTATTTACTCAACTAAGCATTAAGCCCCATTTCCCCCTTTTTATCCTGACTGCTGTATAGAAATGTTTTTTTTACAGGAAAAATATTGTAATGATCAAAATCTGATCAAAATTGTACATCAATTTCATCATAATAAAGCATTAATTGGTTATATTAAAACATTGCAAAATATTCTGATAATTATTAATAATATGTGATTTACAGCAGTAAAATCTCTGATAAGTCTATGCTGAATATAATAATACCACAGAAATTTGCAGTAAACATTGAGATATCTTCATTATGAAATCTAAGTTTTTGTGTTATATGTTCTCTTTTCTTTTTATATATTGATGACCACTGATGCACGGAGATAAATAGGTGGAAGTATCACAAGCTACACCTATTGAGCTGTAATTCACCTGAAAATCACAATTTTCACCCTAGTAGTTCAAAAGGCAGAAGTGCGACAGGAGGTAAGCAATGCAGCCAAGTTGGTTTTCCCATTTTTCAGATCAGGATATCAGGTTTGGAATTAGAAACGAAGATGAGTAAGGGTGAGTTAAAAGCATGAATTTGATAAATCCTTGCACTTCCTAATGTAACCCATCACCTCGGGGAAGACAGGAGCCTAAATCAAATGGCAGTTTGCAAATATTCACAGCATCAGCATCCCCTGTCTGTGGTTCAGATGACCGGTAAGAATTGCCGAGTGGTCCAGGTGGTCACCTGAGCTGCAAACGTGGCTTACAGATCACTGGCTCAATTCTTGCCTCTGGGAGTCCCTGCGGGACGGAGGGGCTGTGGACGAGCCTCCACCTCTGCCGGGCTCTTGTCTCCCTGAGGCTCAGCTCAGGTCAGGACCTCCAGGTCTGCAGTGACACCGGGGACGTCCCGAGACCCGCTGAGCTGCCAGGACACATCGGCACAGTGCGTAGGGGGCTCCTTGGCTGGGCAAACCCCGCCGGTACCCCCAGCACGTCAATTCTGCTCCAGAAGCCCCAGCTGCTGGCAGGCACCCCGAGGACGGCCCCGCTGCCCCTGGGCCAGCCGCAGCAGAACGCAGCTGGACACACCTCAGCTCGCAACAGGGCACTTTGCACTCCTACCGATGCTCCTTACTGTGAGTTTTTCTTCTGCATGCATCCTTCGAAGAGACGATCACTTGGGTGGCAAAGGAATTATCCACCCTCGGCCTTGAAAGGCAAGTGGGCTTCTGGCACAGGGAATAGAAATTCAGTGCTGGAAATTGGGACGGAATGCCACAAAATACATCATGATCTTCGTTGGCCACTTCTATTTTATTGGTAAATATATTTGTATTTGAAACACTTCATATTTTAACATATGCAAATATATTTTTTAATATTTAAAACTTAGCCATGCAGATAGGCAGTCCATATATCAGTTTTGCACAAATAAGCTTATGAGAGAAGCCTCGCATCCCTGAAGTGCTTGCGGTGTGCATAGCAATTAATACACGAGGTAAAGAGCAGGCAATTTGTTTATTTAAGCCTACGATGGATTTTTCTCCCTGATAACCAGAATCTAAGTGTAATAAAGATTCAGAAAATTGCCTAGAGAGCAGTCAAGTGTTCAGAGAAAGCACGCGTGCCGGATGGTGAGGGAGATGGTCCCGCTCCTGGCAGACCTCACGCCCCCTGCCCTGAAATGCGTCCCCAGGCCAAGGAAAGCCCCGGGTGTGCACAACACGGGCAGTGCCTGTGGCCTCCATGAGGGGGATTCCAGAGAAGCTGTTTTAAAGCTGGTCCCTGCCCTGCAGTACCTCGAACCTGCTTCAAATAAGTCTTCACTGCAATGTGTTCTCTCTCCCACTTCCCCCTGGGGAAGCGAACACACCGCGGGGATGCACCCCGAGAAAGGCGATGTTCTCAGGACACGGCCGGCTGCCGTCGTCCCCTGCCTGGTGCTGCCTGGACTCTGGTGCCCGTCCCCCAGAGGCAGGGGACAGCCGGCGGTGGCACGGCCTCGTCCCCGTCCTGCTGGCAGTCCCCCGGGGGAGCCACCGGGCTGCTCGGCAGGGCTGGCGGGGCAGGTCGGCGGTCCCCCTGCTTGGCCGCCCGCAGCAGGGCAGCACGCGAGGGGTTAACAGGTACCTGTGTATTCCCAGCGGGGGCAGAAAATCCTCCGCCTTGCCCTGCCTGGGCACCTGGAGGAGTCTCCGCTGTTTCTATAGAGTGTAAGCTGCTGAATGGCAAATATTTTACGAAGTCTTCAGGCGGTCACAGCAATTATTGACAGCCACCTGTGAACCGGGGGGCCTGGACTGAACCTGGCACCCAGTCCCTGCTGGGCTCCAGCCCCGGGGGGAACAGCCCCAGGCAGGCTCTTGGGTGCGCACCCTTGGGAAGGCAGTGCCTGGGGGAAAAAATGCAGCTTGTGAACACTTCTCAGCTACACTGTATTTGCTTGCAGGGATTCAGTTTAGGTTTTGGCATAGGGGAAGGTTACCATTCTACCTGGATAAAAGTAGAAGACAGAAACATTTCATCTGGACTTGGTACTTCAAAATCAGCTAATTGGGAGGCAAAACACCACCTATTCTTCCCTCCACCCCGAAGGACAGGGGTGAACGGGAACTCCTCAGGTCCCTCAGAACGTCACCGCTTCCTCCTAGGCAGAGAGCAGCTCCCTGGGAGCTATGCCCGGAGTCAGCGCAGGGTTTGGTCGGCTAATAATTAAATTCAGGATCGGGAGGAGAGGTCACCTATGCAAAAGCACAAGCTGCTTAGCTTGCCCACAGACCTCCTGGAGCACGGGGCCAGTAAGCTGCTTATATAGCAACTCACTAATAGCCACTAATCTTTAACTGTTTGCCTTCCTGTTAATTACAGAGTCGTGTCAAAGCCTGATGCCTTCTGTAATTGCTTCCACAGGAAAAGGTGATCTGGCTTGCCTTTTTTTTTTTTTTTTTTTTATTACTATTCTCCCCAGCACGCTCCCCTCCAGCCACGACATTTTCCTTTCACCTGCAATGCAGCATTATCTGTGAATGATGTGTCTCCTGCTAGTCCGGGATATTGTAGTTAGATGTAGCCCGATGGCATAGTAATCACATTGATTTTTCCCCGCTGCAGCAGATACTCTCGTGTCCAGCCACTAAGTACTTGAGGAGAAAACACACAAAGCCCGGCCCCAGCAGCTAAGTCCCCCAGCAGCACCCAGCACTGCCCACTCACCTGCACCACGGGATGGAGACGGGGACCCAGCCCAGGCTCCAGCACCGCCACACACCCCAGTTTGCCCCAGCACCAGCACGGCCAGGACAGGACAGGCAGGCTCTGGCGTCCCCGCCACCCCTCCTGTTCCCACCCCAGTGTGGCCACCAGCCTGGGGGGCCTGAGGCAGGACCCTGCCCTCGGGGCGGGATGTGCCTGGCTGCGGGTGCTGTGTGTGCTTGGTGAAGTGTCGCCTCCACAGCCCCTCATGCCTTCCAAAGCCACGGTCCTTCGTGCTCTGTTAATCTTCTGACGGATGCCAGAGGAGCCTGAGCTGAAAAAAACTGAAAACCCCCGAGGTCAGACACAATTCATCCCCGGAGGTACAGCTGTTTAGAAGAACCAGTGCTGTGTGAGGCTGCTCGGGAGAAAACTCCCAGCAGGAGGGAGTTTAAGGCTGGCGGGGAGCGACCAAAGGGCTGGGACTGGTCGGGCAGCGACAGAGGTGCCAAGGCCGGTGCTGGAGCCGGGGAGCCAGCCGGTGACACGGGCAGCCAGCCCTGCGGGGTGAAGCTCCAGGAGATCACAGGATCACACAGAATCACAGAGATGCTCCTCTCCGCTCCGCTCCTCTCCTCCCGTCCGGCATGTCGGTGCCACCACGGCTTCTGCCCCCGCGGGACCTGCTCTGGGCCCCGCTGTGCATGCCCTGGTGGGCCCAGCTCCTGCGTGCCGGCACGCCAAGGCTTCAGCCAGCCCCGCGTCAGCCGCACCGAGCAGCATGGCTCAGGGGGACGTTCTGCAGCCCACGGCAGCCCCTGGTCCCCGGCCCATGGCCGCGCTCTGGGGACAGCCATGTCCCACGGGCAGCGAGGCTCTGCCCGCTGCCTGCAGCCCCGCAGCCTCGCACCGCACTGCCCTGGGGGGCACGCTGCCAGCACACCGCTCCTGTGGGCTCAGCAGACAAGAGGTCCTGGCGTTGGTCTTTCAGCTGAACTCAAACATGTGAGTTACTCAGAGATGTACAAAATGCAGCTGATAGCAGAGTTTTCTGCACAAGAAAGGTCACCTGAGACTCTTTTCCCTTTCTGAGCTAATAAGCATAGTCTCTCAAGTTGCCATTTAACTCTTGTAAGTTTGTTTTTTATTTTTTTTTGTTTTGTTTTGTTTTGTTTTTTCTCAATTCCCCCCAAAACAATTACTGGAATAACAAAAACATTTGCTAAGCAGAGCACAAAAATCTTTTATTTGGGCAAAAGCTCAACAACAAAGCCGCTGAACAAATTGCTTGTGTAATTTCCCTGAGGATCAATCACCTCCCCTTTTTGTCCGTGGCCTCGGCTTTGCAGAGCGCCCTGGCCAGGGGGCACGTGATGCTCACCCGGGGCCATGGCCCCGTCCGCCCGTGGGCACCGCCACCCTCGGCACGGCTGCGCTGCCCGTCCCCAGTGGGAAAACAGGCGCTCGGAGTGCATCCTCTTATTAATTTTCTCAGTGTATGTAGTTACTGTCAAATAATAGCAGCTCCTTTTTTCCAAAAGGAACATGGCATGCATGCAAAATGATTTCAAGAATATGTACCCTTAGGGCATATTATTATCTTAACTAAAATTCAAATGCATACTTATTACCAAAATCTTTGTTTCAGAAATAGCTTTGCATTCACATGCTGGAATTACAAACCACTACACAATTTGTTAGAAGTTGTATGCAAAACTGCTTTTTAGCATGGCTTTTATAGTTGTCTTATTTATCTAATCTCCATGAGTCGTAATTCCTTTAGGATCACTTTCTTCTGTATACACTGCATCTCACCAAAAATAAATAAATAAATAATGCAGCAGAATAAACAAAAGGGGTTTTCTTCTTGAGCCTGAAGATTTTTATGAAATGTTGCATGTAATTTCTATTTGTTGCAACATTTCTAATAGGAACAGACACCCTCAGTGCACTGGAAGAGAGTCCCCAGGCAAAAGACTCAGGCATAACATCTCCCTTGGAAATAAGCAGACTGGATAGATAAAATAAAAATATCATAGTCTTTTCTTGCAATTTCCAGAAAGTGTCCAGAGAATTTTCAGGAAAAAAAAAAATCCTGAAAATTTTCCAGAGGTCCAGCCCTGCGGTGGGCACAGCCCCCTGGCAATCACATCCCCAGCCAGGGCCCAGCCTCCTCTGCAGGACCTCCCGATTCTGCACACAACACCTAGACAAAAGGGGAAATTCTTTAGTATGGAATATCGGCTCTGATGAGCGCACGGAGGGATCAGAGATTTTTCCTCTGTCTCCTGTCTCTCCCCTCTGTCAGCACTGGAGGAGGAAAGGCTGCAGCCCAGCGCAGAGCAGAGCAGGAGCCTATTTCCCTTGTGCAGCTCCATTTTACCAGGCGTAATTACTGGCTTTTAAAATAGCCTTGCTTCTGTCCTCGTCTGACAACTGTAGGGATTGCCTGCAAAGGTACCATTTGTCTCCACATAACAACAAGGGAGAAGAAATTTCTCATCCTTCACGAGGAATGCAGAGACACAGCTGCCCCAATGACCGCAGGCTTATCTGGCGGGTGCCAGACCTGGCCACGAGGTCCCCGCGGGGTTTAGCCAAGCTGGAACAAGCTGTCGGACGCGGTAACGCTGCAGGCAGCATGAGGGTGGCGGGCAGGCGGGGGGCACTGGGCGCCGTGGGGCCGGGCGGCTCCAAGGATACCTCCTGTGAGAGGGCACAGGGGGCACAGGGGCTGCTCGTGCTGCCCTAGGGATACACGGACCCATCACACCCCTCTTCCTTCTGCAGCTGCAAATTCAGGGCAGCAGGTAACGGCTCCCCCAGCCTGGGCAACGTGGTGACACTCGAGGTAAAATGACAGATTTGTAACAGCGATCCCACAGAGAGAAGCTTTCTGCTAAAAACAAAAATAAAATAATTATTTTATTTCCAAAGGTAATTAGCACGTGTGTAGAAAAGTTTACAAAAGAAAGCTGTTTCCTTGAATTTGACCAATTGCGCTTACAGCCCAGAACCCACGCGGTTGCTACTGATGCAGGCCCAGGGCTCGTGCCGTGCAGTGGCACCCCCAGACGGTGCCCGGGCATCACGGCCTGGTGCGAGGCGTGGGAGCTGGGCTGCCCATCGGGCTGCCCAGCCCAGGGACAGCCGTGCTGCTCTCCAGGGCAGCCTCAGCTGCAGGACCTTGTCGGTGAGACTCACTTCTACCTTTGCATCAGCAGGGGAAACAGCTGAGCTCCAGTCGCGCTGCAAATAACACAAAGCTTTTCCTCCACGACCCTGCAGCATGAGCAGCACCGTGCCCAGCCTGGGACTGTGCCGGGGGAACGCTGCAGATTTGGGCCATTCCCATCCACTGCAGGACCATGGGGCACCTGCTTGGCTCAGCTTTCCCTGCAAGGAGCCAGAGCCAGGAGTAGCACCTGCAGCTCTTATTTTTATAATAAAATACTTCAGTAAAAATCTCAGTACAAAAATGTTGAACCTTCTACAACTCTGTTTGACCTAAGCAGCTAGAAAATGATATTAATGATGATCTTGCAAGCTGTTCCAGTCGAGATGGGAAAATGACAATTGAGTCATAAATCTCCAGGAGGAAAAGTTCCCGGAACTTGTTATCTTTTACATCTGTCCATCATTTTGCTCTTGCAGACTGACCTAGGACAGAGCTAATAAACTCTTCCTAAGAGCTTGCTCTGTGAATGTGTATCTTTTTTTATTTTAGTAAAACAAGACAGTACTGGTTGTGTTTCTTCAGTTCTCTCAAGTCAGTCTGTAATTCTCTGCAATGCTGCTAATGGGGCTAGAGGGAGCTGAACGGGCCACATTAACAAGTGTTAATTAACTTGTACCCGGTTTTATTCTGTGTGGCCAATGACATCAACAAAGAACATCAGACCTATCCTAAAGGCTCAAAATTTAAATGTCCAACATAAAGAGGAATAGGCTTGGGCATCAAAAGTAATGGAAAAGAGAATGCTCTAGTGGGCTGCTTGGCCAGAGCGTATCACAGCATCACACGTGGCTGGGGCTGGAGCACCTCTGGGTGCCCCTGTGCCCCCCCAGCCCCAGCAGGGCCCCCAAGCAGGGTGCCCAGCCCCACGGCCAGGCGGCTGCTGGAGCTGTCCCCGAGGAGCCCCCAGCCCCTCTGGGCAGCCTGTGCCAGGGCTCCGGCACCCACCCGGCCCAGCAGTGCTGCCTGAGGGGCAGGGGGAGCCGCCGGGGCTCCGTGCTGGGCCCGCGGCCTCTGGGCCTGGAGGGGCTCCAGTCCCTGCAGACCTCGGTGCCCTCCGCCGGACCCCCTGCAGTAGCTCCGCATCTCTCCTGTACTGGGGACCCGTAGCAGGGCACGGCACTGCAGGGTACCAAACTGGGGCCTCGTGCTGGACCTGCTGTGTGGCGTTCACTTCAGTTCATACTTACAGGTTATGGTTTGCCCTTTTCCTTTTGTTAGTTGCACTCTCTGAAGGCATAACAATAATCAATAAATTTGAGTGAGAAATCAAGTGTTTTCTCAGTTCACAGAAATGTGGGAATTACTGTGCTAGAGAAAAGAGCAGGGCAGAAAACAGTAACCTATTTCTACTGCATCCCATAGCAAAGATTATGATTCTTATCAAATTAATTCATTCATTTTTAATAAGCAGTCTTATGCAGCTGAACTGCACTGTTTCAGGTTAAATATCTTCATAGTCCTTTAATATTTGTAGGCTCTTGAAACCGGTTATTGAACTTTAAGCAAGGCGGCGGTGCTCCGTGCTCGGTGTGTTCCGGGAAGCAGCAGCCGTGCTGGTGCGCAGCTCTGGGGAGCCCCGCGAGCCCCAGCACCCCGACACAGCCCAGCGCCCCCAGCACCCCGCCCCGGCCCTGCTCTGGGAGGGGGCTCCCCGGCTTTGGGCCGCTCGCCCCGCAGAAAGCGGGGACGGCAGGGGAGGGCAGAGCCCAGGGCATCTGCACCCATGGGCCCACCTGCACCCACGGGCACCTGCTTCAGGGGATGAGTTACAGGGTACGGCCCTTGGGAAACTAAAGCTGTCTGCGAAACAAAACAGAAGTTGCCATGAGGGAAGGTATCTGCTCCTATCTTCCGTGCGGCCATTATTTCAGAATGTAAGTCACCCTACACCTGCTTTGACATATCTGTTTACAATAAACATATTTTGCAGCTGTGCCAGGGCTTGCTCAAGCCCCGAAGAAGCCAGCAGATTAGTTACTGTAGAATAGCATATCACTGTGACATCAAAGGATTAAAAAAACACCGCTGACCCAACAAGCAAGGACAATGCCAGGCTTAGCGGCAGTTCCACATCATAATGCCATTTATCAGCCTCTGACAAATTACTGATAATTCATATTGAATCTCTGGACTGGATGCAGTGAGCTGGAAAGTGAAATCCAGAGATCCACTGAACCGAAATTATAAACACGGCTGAACTCATTAACCACGGGCTTAGCCGAGCCGACTATTTACCTTCGTGCTGCCGTGTGCGCTCCCTCCTGCTCCGTGCTGCACGGCTCACATCAGGTTTGAGTTTGACACTGTGTCTTTTGAATTCAACATCATCAACATCCTCCCAAGAACATGAGAACCCGCTACCAGAATTATTTCAGTGAAACTTCGCTGCCCACGGAGAGGGGGACGAGTACTGCACCTCTAGCACTCGCAGATATTCAGGTAGCACAGCAGCAGGGTGCAGTACGGAAATGCCTAACAGCAAATGCCGCAGTAAAACCAGCCCCACAGCCATGTTTCCCTAAGAGCCTGCGATACCAGTGGTTTGCAGTAAGCTCCCCTGTCGGGCAGCGAGGGCATGCGGTCGTGAACCTGGGCTGTCGGCACGCCCCGGCACACCGTGCCATAAGGTGAGCAGCACGGGGGGCGAGCAGGCACAAGGAGGTTCTGCTAACCGCAGTGTTTGCTGGGGAAGACGGGGAAAGGTAAGGCCAGCAAAAGGAAAGACAAAAAGACTCTAAAAGCTAATCAGAATCTAAGCAAGAGATGTTCGTTTTCTGGGAGTGTAAATGCTTGGCTCTTTTCCCTTGGGTAATCTAATTGTAGGGGAGTGGGGGGGGGGGGGGGGGGTCCTTTACTTGCTGTTAAAGGAATGGGTGGCAAACCAGAGAGATAATGCTGATAATAATGTGCACAGGGCATACTGTAAGGAAATGCTACAGAGCCGTGGAGTTCTGTCTGTGGGAAGGACCTCGGGAGTCTCCATCCAGCCCCCTCACGCTGCCTGCAGCTGGACGTGGCACTCCAGGTGTGTTAGCACAGGCCAGGTAAACAGGGATCTCTCTTCAAGAGATACTGTGCAGTGACGAGCATGCAGCTCCTGGTCAGCATTCAAAGGGTGCAGAAACCTCTGCTCTTTCCTGAGGCCTGTGAGCAGACAATCAAACCACAGGGCTTCAAGAACGTTCAGTTATTTCATAATGATCTCCATCTGACCGTGACCTTTGAGCAGTTCAACATTTCATTCTGTATCTCTTTCAAAACCTTCTGTTTCCTACACATGTTTTTTTTCCTGTGATGATTTTTTTCTGAGCCATTCTCATAGGCTCCATTGTACTCTTGCTAGCATCGGGACCTAGAATTTGTCAGACTCTGCCCCACCATTTAAAGCCATCATGCTGTCAATAAGCAGCACAAGTGACCGACCACCTCACTCTCCTCCTCTGCGGCACAGAACAAAATTGCCGTGAGTGCTTTTTTTAAACAATAGAAGCACTCAAAGAACAATGAGAGCAGACGAGTGAAGTGCAGACACCAGCACTGCACCCCCAGCCCTTGGCAGCGCAGGCGATGATTACTGTGTACAAAATGCTGCAGAGCATCTTGCTGTGGCTGCCAGGTGGCTCACACTTGAGAAACCTGAGGAATTAATTCCCAGATTTCTTTAATTTAATATCTGCTGGAAAGTTCTCACTGTCAAAGGTTACCTGCCAGGAGGTGAAGAACAAACTCTCACGCAGGGTCCCAATGACTGGGAACCTGTCACCCTCACGTTCTTGGTTGTCTCCCAGACCTGGCAGCTCCCCACAGGAGCTAACTCTGTTACCAGGCTGAGCATGCTTTAACAGCAGCCGAGGAACCACAGGTGCTGTGGGTTTTTGCATTTCAGGTGGCAGTGCGTGCCTTACCACATGCCTGGTCCTGGTGTCTGTCCAGGCCACTCTGGCTTTCTGCTGTGCTGATGTTTCCGTGTAGGTAAAAGAGCGGTGGCTCATGATGGAGGTGGTCCAGGGTGCAGGGTGGGCAGGCAAAGCCAGACGGTGATGGGAGGAAACTGGGGCAGTCAAGCGGTATTCAGGGAGAGGAGTGTGACCAGGTTATGTTTATGTAGTAAGAGCTGCTGGGGCCTCACAGAGAAAAGTACTGGGAGCAGAGGCACCCGGCCAGCGGGCGCCTGAAAGGAGAGACCTGGCCAGGACCTGAGTGAAGGGACCCGGATGGTGCCATGGGCAGACCCAGGGCTAATTCTGCCCTGCTGCTGCAGGAGCTGGGCTGAGCAGATGGGCTCGTGCTCTGGCAGCATCAGGAAGACCTGGGCTTCCCAGGAGGAGCCGACGGGGACATGGATATGGGGTCTCCTGATCCATCTTCATGATCGCCAGTGAGAGCAAGCCCATTGGAAAGTGTTTGCACAGAGCCTTCGATGTGGCTGTGGAGCAGCTGTTCTGGTACAGGTGCTGGACTCAGAAGGGTCCAGCCGGGCCACTCTGCCCCTGCGGTGAGGTTGTGGAATGCAGCTGCAGACAGCCCACAGCGCCTTGAAGCAGCACGGCGTGACTGCCCGGACCCGGAGCAGGAGGAGGAGCAGGCGAGGGTGACACGGAGGTGACAGCACGCAGGGGCTGCGGGGAGAGCAGCTCCTGGAGCCAGTGTGGCCGGGGGAGGCTGGGATGGCCGCGCTGGGGCTTCTGTGGAGACACCACGGGACACGTCACCCCCAGGAGCTGAGCTAGCAGGGCGTGCTGCAGGCACGGGGCCACTCCTGTCACAGCATCTCTGAAACCAAGTTAGGAGTTTCCTGAGCCAGGCAGGTTTTCTGTCTTTTTTTTTTTTTTTTCCTATTACAGAAAATGAAACAATCACTTAATTGAAAATCCGAGTAAATAAATAAATAAATAAATAAATAAATAAATAAATGAGTGCAGCTGGCTCTTGTTATGAACGCTGCTTCTTCGTTACCCGAGCCAGCCCGGGCACACGGCCCTGCCGCCCCGGAAGGGCCCTGCCGAGGCCGCGTGGCGGGGCCTCCCCTCGGAGCGGGGCCTCCCCTCGGAGCGGGGCCTCCCCTCGGAGCGGGGCCTCCCCTCGGAGCGGGGCCGCCCGTCGGTGCGGGGCCTCCCCTCGGAGCGGGGCCTCCCCTCGGAGTCGGTGCGGGGCCTCCCCTCGGAGCGGGGCCTCCCCTCGGAGCGGGGCCTCCCCTCGGAGCGGGGCCTCCCCTCGGAGCGGGGCCGCCCGTCGGTGCGGGGCCTCCCCTCGGAGCGGGGCCTCCCCTCGGTGCGGAGCGGGGCCGCCCCTCGGAGCCCTCGGAGCGGGGCCTCCCCTCGGAGCGGGGCCTCCCCTCGGAGCGGGGCCTCCCCTCGGCCTCCCCTCGGAGCGGGGCCTCCCCTCGGTGCGGGGCCTCCCCTCGGAGCGGGGCCTCCCCTCGGTGCGGGGCCTCCCCTCGGAGCGGGGCCTCCCCTCGGAGCGGGGCCTCCCCTCGGTGCGGGGCCTCCCCTCGGAGCGGGGCCTCCCCTCGGTGCGGGGCCGCCCCTCGGAGCGGGGCCGCCCGTCGGTGCGGGGCCTCCCCTCGGAGCGGGGCCGCCCGGCCGGGCCCGCTGGGCCCTACGCCCCACGCAGCCGAGGGCCGGCCCGGGCCGGGTGCGGGCAGCGCGGGCAGACGTTGCCCCAAAGCCCGCCTGCTGTAGTCCTGATAACAAATCGCCGGTCTTCTTCAGGCCGCTTCGCCTTTGCACCAGCACATCCACCCGTTGAATCAGCAGGGCAAGCCTGGGGTGGCCTGTGTAGGACCGTGGAAACACAGAACAGCGCCCGCAGGAAGGGTCCGTGACCCCACAAGGACAGCACTGCGCTGTCACTGCAGGCCTGAACCTGGGTTTGCATATGGGAAGCCTCTTAGAAGTATAAGTTATTAAAATATGAGTGACGACTGAGGGCCCCCAAAAGGGAATATTTCAACTGAAAAATTTGGTTGTGTCCAGGACTGGAATTCCATTAAAGTCCGATCTCTACAAAATGTTGCATGTGTCTGTGATTTATCTACACGGGCTTTGAATTCTTGAGGCTACAGTTTTTAATCAGTGCTATTTGCATTATATAACATCTTTTATTTTCAGTCTGAATTTTGTTTTAATGACTTTTTGTTAAATACATCAATGGTGACTTCTCTGCCAAGTCATTCCGGATTAATTGCATTTAATTGCATTTGTTAAATGTTTTTTCCTTTTTTTTTTTTTCTTGTGTTCCAAGAAGGCAGTATATTTTAAAATTAATGTTATTTTCAAGTCATTGCATTATACAAACTCTTGTGCATGTTTCAAGTAAGGGATGTAAATATATCCAGCTGAGGTCCTTCTCACTAACACAGGGTGACTGGAAATGTCACCGTGCTGCACAAAGTGTTCTAACTGGCTGGCAGTCCTCTTCTTGCCGTGACACTGCTTGTGAGCACCCATATATTTTCTATGGATGTTATAAACAAACTCAAGGTCAGTAACTACAAGGTGCATTACTTGGGGTCTTCTCGGCGAGGACCTGACAGGTTGTTGTGTCGGCTGCTGCTCTGCGGTGGGGTGGTGAACGTGTTCATGTTCTACTTTCAACACTCCAGGCTGGAGGATGGCGAAAGTGGGTGCGTTTTGCCTCAGCAGTCGCAGCGAAACGGGCTGACCCCACTCCAAGGGTGACATTTGCCTGTTATGTTACGTTAAATGTTAGCCTGGGACGGGCCAGGCTAACACCAGCGAAATGCTGCGGACAGTCGGCAGCCTAGCCCCCACTGCTCTACTCCCATTACACCCCACGGGACCTGCCATTAAACTCCGCCTGTGTCTGTGGGATCTGTGGCTAAAATGCCATAAGGGATCTGAGGGGAAAAGGCAAACCAAACCAAACCAAAACCAAGCAAAACAGCAAACAAATGTAGCCAAAACGTCTTGAAGTTCAACTGCTTTTCAGAGGCAGAGGGTTCGGCACTGCTCTGCCAGTGCCCGGGGAGCAGAGCTCTCCGGTAGCAGCAGCCACCGCTGCCCCGCTGTGCGCATCGGCCGCGCGAGGCAGCCTGTCCGGCCCCGCAGAACCCCACTGCTCACGGCGTCGTTGCTTGGGTTGGACCCCCCCTCGTCAGCAGGACGCCAGGAGAGCTTGTGGCCCCAGCGGGCACGCTGGGCAGACCGGCTCTCCGGCATCTTCCATCTCACAGAGCTCCTGCAGACAGCAGTACAAGGAGTAAGTTGTAATGCCACAGTACTTCGCTTTTATTGGACCTGGTCTGGCAGCTTACCAGCTGTTAACTTGCAGTGATTACAAACCAAGCACACTGGGAGCATACCTGCACTAAGCCTTCCTTGGTTTTCACCAACCTGTGTTTGCACGCACCCAACCTTTCCGCTTTTGCCCCTTTGCTGCAGGTGGTCCGGGAGCTGCCTCCACGCAGACAGCCTCGCAGAGGTAGCCCGGCATGCGTGGACACCCAGCGCCCCTGGGCGGCTCCTGGCACACCTCGGGGTGCCGGGTATTTTCTGGGGCCAGCAGGGGAAGCGGGCTGCAGCGAGCCCCTGGGGGAGGACAGCAGCGGGCCGCCGGGCCGGGACCACCTCCAGGGCCTGCACGGGGCATTTCTAACAGGACGCTGGAGCTTCCCACCACCACTTGCCGCCATGCTCTTTCTGTGTTTTTCTTGTATGCAGAGATGAGGTTTACAGAGTCCTTAGCGATTTTTAAAATTAAAGGCTCATTCAATCATTACCTTTTCTCTTTCACACTTTCTGGATACACTCTTGCACGTAAATATATTTTCTTTCATTCTAAATCTACCTTTTAATTTATTGTTATACTTAGGAATAGATACTCCATCTCCACCATATCTCCTCTAAAAATACCAGTTTAGCTTGCTAATGAGACAATCAATTAAACTCTGCATGCTATGGCAGCAGCACAGAAGGAGTTAAGCATAATGCATCGTTTGGTACATATAATTATCAAGGAGGAAATCAATGGGAAACCGTTTTTCTTCTCAAGACGCATTGCTGTCAGCAGCAGCTGTACTCCATTTCCAGATCAGGCGCAGGAGATTCATTATTAATCTTGCTGCTGGAAGGATCCACAGTTCTGACCCTTCTGTGTTCCTTGCCTAATTTTTTGCAGTTTGTCCTTATGTCTTTTTCAGTGCATCCCCAAATGATTTCACGTCCAGGCAGTGCTCCATGTTAGGTCAGATATACAAAAATGTTAAACGACTTTCACTGACGTTAAGATCTCTCCTCACATGTGCAGCAATTGCACGTACTTGGAGTTACGGACACGCATCTTACATCGTGCTGCATATTTCAAGAAGGCACAGCTCTTTAATGGGACACACTCAGCCTGGGGGTTGAGAACGCGGAGACCTTTGCCACAGACACAGCTCTTCTCACAAACCTGCTCAGTCTTGACCAACACAGATTGAGGAGCCCTGGGCAGGCACGGGAGGGCTCACAGCGCCGTGCGGCCCCGGCAAGCTGGGGCTGGTGCACGCGTTCCTGCGGGGCTGCAGACCTGGGGCTCTTGGTCTGTCACCACCAGTTCGGCCTCATGAATTGGTTGCTCTAGCAAGGCTGCAAAAGGACACCACCCAAAGGCTGCTTTGGAACTGGACCTTTCATTGAAACAGCTTAATTGATGCAGCGGGCACCACCTCGAGGGGTGCTTGGTGAAAGCACTGTGACAGGGAAAGAGCTTTCTTCTACCTAAGAGCAGAATGAAAGGTTGTAATCTCTGGAAAATAATAATATAAAACTTTCACTGATGAAATTCAAAGCTCTGCGGTACTATAACTTGTTGTCAAAGTGTTTTCCAAATGTTACACATTAGTATAACATTATTTCTTTAAAGAAGCGGACTCTATGACAAACTCACTGGCACAGGTTCTGAAGTGAGAAGGCAGGATTTTGCACCTCCATTATGCACATATTATGCAAATGTGCAAGGATAAAGGGCAGAGATTGTTAAACTGAAGAGATATATGGGAAAGCTGACCTTTGCTACACTTCCACCACATGGAATAATGTTATACTGCTAGAAAAAAAGAGCAGAGCAGCAGCTGAGTTAGATATACAGAAATGGCATGCAAGAACTGCACTGCCCTGCTGCAGGATCTCCTCCCCATCCATCTTCTAGGTTAATGATTCATGACAGACCCACGAAGGTCAAGGATTCTCTTAAGTTCTCCTCTCTGTTTGATAACCAAAGAAGCAGAGGGAAAGGTAATTCAGATGATTACATTGTGGTAGGCTCATCTGATGTGCTGAGAATCCAGTGCTAGGGGATCTGCAGGTGTCTGGGGCTCAGAAATATCCTCACAGACCAGAGCAGGAGGGGATGCAAAAACACAGAAATCCTCCTTGTGCAGAGCAGAGCCTCCATGCTGTGCTAGAGTGGCTGGAAACAGCAGCAGTGGAGGAAGAGTAGGAGGAGGAGAAGGAGGAGAAGAAGAAGGAGGGGGATGAAACCACTTCTTTGCGTTTGCCTCTGCTGACTGCGCGCATGAAGCCTGAGCTATGCTCAGGAGGGCTGGGAGGCCCACCGTTCCTTGGCCTCCACAGCTCCAGGGAGAGTCACAGGTCAGAAGAGCACAGGGAGGGCTCCTTGGGACCCCTTCCTCACTCACGGCCCTGCGGCAAGAGCAGGGAGGACACCAGAGCAAAACCTGGAGCGTGGCTCCTTGTTGATGGAGGACCCTGCGGGGTGGGAAGAGCAGCTCGAAGTCACAAATACACAGCACTTCCACGTCCCCAGCCCAAAGAGCTGCACAGAGACATGTCCTGATCTGCACCAGGGGAAAGCAAAGCACACAGGCAGGGGCACAGCCTGTCCACAACAGCCCCATGTCCTGCCTGACCACAAACCCAAACTGCCGTCCTCACCACACGTGTGAAAACAATGGTAATTCTAAACGTGAAAACGCAGCGATGTGTGCAATGTCTCGCTTCTGAAGGCACGGGCTCCAAGCAGAATGAGTGCCCCAAAGAACTGAAGGTGTTTGAAACTGTGATGGTTCATGGCTTTAGAAACAGTTTTATCAAGGTCAAGTGTTTTGGATTACCACTTCTGTGATTTCCCAGTCCAAACAGTACCCATCTTCCAACAAGGTGAAACTTTGTCTGCATTTATTAAAGCAATTGTTCAAAAGTAAATCCTGTTTCCTGGTTTTCTAAGCAGGCAGAAATAGAAACAATTAGAAATAATTGCATGGTAATCTTTTGCCTACACGGTTATTTTCTCACTCTCTAGAGTCTGAAATTGGCTGTGGAAGAAACTTGGAGTCTTTGAGGTTTCATTTGGGATTGGACTGTGTTTACAAGGTACTGAATAGGCTAATTCCTAAGTGCATCGCCAAAACTGTCCCTGCACCAGGAACAGAGTGACACTTCCTCCACATCACCCATGAGGACAGAACGACCCAAGCATTTCTACGTAATAGCATCAAATGTTCAGGAGCTTCCCGACTTGCAAATTATTGTAGCAGACACATCCAGAACTGATTTCAGCATTTTGTTTCCTGATTTCCTGAAAAGACACTTCATGGTAAGTTTTCAGTTGTCTAGGAAAAAGAAAGAAAAAGAAAGAAAGAAAAAAAAAAAACACAGGAGAGCAATTCAGTGAAGGAGGAATAAGGAAATGCAGAAATTAGGAACTTAGGCCAGAACCACAAAAATTAGTTTTTCTGTTGGGGTGTTGTTTGCAGTGGCTGTTTTGAGAATTTTTCTGGACAAAACATTTGTAATTACTTGAAGTTATCAGGGATGGTGACTTGGTATCGAAACGTTCGCTTGTTTTCCTGATTAGGAAATACAATAGCATTAAGGGAATTAAATTATTTGCTGTCATGTAAGCTTCAAAAGTAATTGCCATCTGACCAGCAGAATGTCACTGCCCAAAGTATCTATCAATACAGATCCACACAGAGCTCTCCATCCCACAAAAAGATCATTACGCTTAGTGACCCCCCTGCCCTGTGCGACAGGGCCGTGCATGACAGCTACAGTGAGGTGCACGTCCTTCTGCCCAGCGATTCCCACTGTAACTGACCTAGTACTGAGCCACGCTGTGCAGGCAAGAAGTACCTGTGACACATAACACAGCTAATTTATTTTAAGGTTCCTGATAACTGGTTGTGACACTTTGCCACAAGAGTCTGTTAAACACTCAGAAGAATCTTAAATGGTGTGTTTGGATAGGTAGGATATATTAAAAAAAAAAAAAAAAGAGAGAGAGAGAAAAAAGAGGAAAAGAATTTAAAATGCATTTACTGAACACAGACCTATACCATTTATTTCACATCTGTTCAACCAACCTCGTCCTATTAAGAAGAACGATTAATGTTCAAGGGACATGAAAAATAAAATGGCTATAATAAATGGGCCCTGCTAATAATTACCACTTAGGTTTGTGTTCTGGTAAATTAATGGCACAGCAAATGCTGAGTATTAATATGTAGTCCCAGTTTATGAATGTTGAGCAGCGGATTTACGACACTCTGCCCACTGGCACTGCATTTAATGAAGCAGCCAGCTCAGTGTCATGAGCAAGTCAAGGGCAGGGCATTCTCTCCTAAGCCCCTCTCGAGGAAAGTAGAAAATTTAGTGTCTCATAATGAATTATTTAAATTGTTCTAATCACTCCATCAGGTTTCTTCAGCAAGAGGGTTCACGGAGAAGCAGATCACAGATAATATTCCTGTAAGTTGAGAGAGATGGGGTTCCCTTCCGGAGCACTAAATGGGGTTGCCAATGGGGGAAGGGGGAGGGGGGATAGAGGAAGTACTTCTTAAAATAGGACAATATCAAATGCAAATAATAACCAAAATAAGTGTAGGAAACACAAATCTGACAATGAGCTTTGGTAACACATCTAGTATTAAAAAAAAAAAAAAAAACCTAAGAGGTGTATTTACCTCATTTTTCTCATTTGCCAAAACCAATAAAAATCACTGCCCATTCTCAGTAGGTGGTGAATCTAAAGACTTAAAATTAACGTCTCCTTTTCTGAATGTCTTCTTAACAAGGTGAGGATTGTGGATATTTGTTTTTCTTTAGTTAAGTTTTTAACATGAGCTTCCATAGCATCCTTGAGGTCAAAGCGAGGCGATACGGCCGGGATGGGCAGACCTCCGGGTGGCAGAATAACTTTGTCAGGACCACCGGGCTCAAAGGGTGGTGGCCAAGGGCTCTGGGTCTGACTGGGTCTGGCTGGGGCGTGGTGGTGGTGGGCTGCTGACCCTCCTCAAGGAGGCGGACGGCGGAGCAATGCAGAGCCATGCATCTGGCAAACGGCGCCAAGCAGACCGAGAGAGGAGGCAGCAGGCTCACGGCACTCCGTGAAGAGGTGCAACGCGTGGGGTGCCCTGGCCCCAGGCATTGGTACCGACTGAGCGCCCCGTGGCGAGGCAGCAGATCTGCACCGGAGGCCCTGGGTCTCGCTGGGCCGTGGGCCGGGCAGGGGTCGGCCCTGCCCTTGCCAACAGCCTCGGCCGCCGGGGCTCCAGCCAGGACAGCACCAGGCGCTCCTCGGAGGCAAAAGGGCACGAGGCAAAGCTAGGGAGAAACAGGTCAAATATTTTTATTTCTTGTGCATATAGAAAAATATGCACATTGGCACAAAACTACTTGTATGCCTGAAGCCAGGGAAAAGTACATTAAGAAAAGTGTAGATATTTTGAAACAAGTAAGTTTTAGTTACACGACGGACAAAAAATGATCTGACTTCAGCATTTTTCAGATGAATAAACAGTATTTATTTGCTTGACACCTGGCACTGAGAGGAGCACCCAATGATAGCTGGGACCCATTGTGTGCACCTGCAGTTCTTTCCAACCACCTGTCCCTGGAGCTGGATACCAGCGTTGTGCGGCAGTGGTGGGTCTCCCACCTGTCTGCTTCCAAAATCTACATTTCCATGTTCCTGTCACTGACCTGGAACTTAACTGGCAAGATCCTGTCAAAAACGGAAAGGTTAATAGCGAAAATTTGCAGTGTGCTTAGCAAGCCACTGTTCTTCATTGCCACTGACAGACTCGCACACTCTTCTCCTTCCCCGGGGCGCGAGCTGTCTGTCGGGGGGACGGGCTCGGTGCCGGGGGGCAGCCCCGTCCCAGCCCCAGCACCCCCGGCCGGGGCACAGCCGGTGCCTGCCGCACATCCCCCTCCCGCAGCCCTGCCGCTCCCCGTGTCCGCAGCAGGATGCTAAGGCTTCAAGGCAAACACTTGGTGCAACGCAGCCACCTTTTTCATGGGTTGGGAAGCGCAATCCCAGGCAGCAGCACACTGAGAAGTCATCCTCGCCCTGCACAAAGCTGAGTGAAGCTATCGGTGCTGACAAGGCAGGCTCTGGATTTACAGGCAGGTTGTAAGAGTTTTGAATTCAAAACCCTGTGAAATACCCTTCTGAAGATGAACACGTTTTGCCGAGATGGAAAGTGGTGCCTGACAGAGTGATGGGTTCCTGGATAACTCGGAAGCCTATTTCACATGAGAATGAGATCTAAGACAACTTAAGACCCTTGAAATGAGTTTCAGAGAAAACAGTGCAGCGGCTCTGCAGGTGTCAGTGTACAGAGCTCTTCCGTGCAGCACTGCCAGCCCCCAGCTGGGGCAGGGATCCTGGAGCAGGGGCGAGCAAGGACCAGCCCTCTCGTTTGGACGTGGCAGATGGGGATCAGCTGGGCACGGTTATGGAGGAAAGGATCAAGACCTTATGTTTGACCCAAAAAAAAGAAAAAGAGAGAGAGAGAGCCAAGGATGATGCAAAGGGAGACTGATGTAGTCAAAACAGTGCAGCAGAAAGCTGGCCTCTGTATTTGGAACAGAAATTAGGAGTTATCAGAGGAAACTGGTGCCAAGCTAGCTGTAGCAAAACCAGATTCAAGGAAAGCTTGGGTCATGGATCATCAGGTAATCAGTGCTGGATTATCATAGCAATAACAACGGTGGGAATGAACGCATTTCTTATAGATTTGAAAGACCACAGTCCTCCTGTGCCAACTCCTATCTCATATCTGCAGTTACAACATTGACTTAATGGAAAATAAATCATGAGTCTTTCGTTCTAGACAGCCTGGTGGATCAAGAGAGGAAAAAAAAAAAAAGGCAGTTATTCATTACTATTTGTGAGAAATGTTAAATAGTCATATTAATGGCTGTGACATCTTCTCTAACTTTGGAAAGCTTCATTTACCATGATTAGCAAAGATGTTATCAAGAGACACTTAATCCTGCCTCTGGTTTCCAGTGCAAGCAGCCACAGTGCATTGGGTCAAATGAGCCAAAGCAAAAACAGCCGCCCTCCTTTCTTCCTTCCTCCTTGCTCAGGTGGGATTTTGTCCGCCGTGTCCCCAGCTCACACACCGGCGGGGTGCCCCTGGCACCTGGTTGGGTGCAGAGCCTCTCTTGGTTCCCCAGGTGCCCTGGGAGCCTCCCAGCCCTGGCACCCATCCTGGCTGCTCCCTGTGCCCCGCGCGTCCCCGCTCATGGTGATATCATTTCAGTCCCCTGGAGAGGCCTCTCCAGGAGACTGAGATCTTGTACTTCATGTAAAAATCTTTCTTCCCCATCAGAAAATTTACTTAGAGTTTAAAACAAGTGAATAAACAAACCTAAGACTGTAAAATGGAAGGAAAAGTGAAAGCTGAAAATGCAAGGAGTATATAATAAGGTGTGTTTCAGTCCCACTTTTGTGTTTCATTTTTTTGTGTTAGAAAAACCTGAATGGGGCAGAGTAGTGGAAGTTCTTTATGTAAAATATAAAAACAGTCATACAAGAGGGAAGTGATGGTGTTGACCCTCAAAAGAAAAATGGGCTTAAAACTCTTCAATAGCTGTTATTGAATATATGCGTGGAACCTTTCAACAAGATAAGAAGAATAAAAGCAAAATTGAAAACCAAAACTGTTTACTAATGGCTACATTTTTATGACAGTTCAACACCTCTCTTCCACAACAGTTTTTAACAGATCTGTACATAGCTATACACACCTACTTAACCCTATTTATCTCTACCATTTAATCTGGGGAAAAAAAAATGTACTTATTTGAAGAGTGTGAAACAAAACAAACAGAAAAAAAACGGGAGGGAGGGGGGAGAATAAATAGGGAAAAACATTAGGAGATAGTGGATACAAAAAAGGGATGAAAATTTGCTGCTATTCTAAACAATGGTGGTCTGACACTGGGCAGAAATCCCAGTCTCTCTGACAAAATAGGACATAAAAATGAAGGAGAAAATTGCAATAACAGCCCACAGGTTCTGAAATTGCACTTATCTCTGTAGTATTTGCTAATATTTCTTGCAGACAAAGCAAAAGGGTAAAAACTAAGATTGCATAATTTACTGAGTAACCTTCTTCCTGAAAGTAGGAAGAAACATAAAATCCAGCACAATCAATGCAATTCAGAAAACAGCAGTCGGAACAAAACTGTAACCATGGCCAAACCCCAGTTTTGTTCAAAAATTTACAGAAAGGCATCAATAGCAGGGAAGAAAACAAAAAGGTTGGCACTATGCCTTTCCACATGTCAACCCTATTGAAACCGAGTTAGAGACCCTTTCAGACAATATCAACATGCCCGCAAGCTTGTGTTACCACGAGTCATTTATTACAGGGCCAGTAATGTCTTCTGTAATAATAGGCCTACAGTGAATATTTGAGAACAAAAATAGCAAGTGCACCCCAGCAGCGCGTCTGCTCACCTCTGATTGCAGGTCTTTTTACCAGTACCATGCCTGCAGGAGGATGGATGACCACTGGCCCTAAGTAGGATAAAAAATACTTATTATTTCCTTTCAGACTGTGACAGTCAGTGAAACTGAGTACAGAGACATATTTGAAAGATCTTTGCATATAAAAGGCATTGTTTTCATTGGAATATGTATGGCACACAGCTGAAGCTTATGTCCCATAACCTCTTCAAGAGAACTTGCTAGTGAGGGTTACATTTGCAGTTTGGATTATAAAATCGTCGTTTCCAGTTGCGAGGTAATAAAGAATACTAAATAAACTGATTTTTGGCAGGTTTTACCCAGGTATAAACCAAAAGTCCAAGAGAGCTCGCACTTAGGTTTGATTGCCATGGTTTGCCTTTTAGAGCAGCTTTTAGATTCTGCTAGCTCCCCGTGCAAACCCGCTCCAGGCCAAAGACCAGCGGCAGCTGCTCCAGGCCTGCCTTGGCCCAGCGTGGCCACCAAGGTGCGGGCCCCCGCGGCCACCACCCCGCGTAGCACCGCCAGCCCCCGGGCTTGTTCCCTCCTGCGTGCTCCGGCGCTGGCTGCAAGGGCTGGGAGTCCCCTCATGAGTGTTTCCTGTCTTTCCCCTTTTCCCTCCGTCTTGCTTCCTTTTCAAACGGTACCAGGAAATTAAAACACCCCCCATACCTCCAGCCTTATTTCTTCCTCCAGACCTACGCAAGGTTTTGCCTTTCCACTCAATAGTACTTTTTGCAAATCTCAGGCCAGCTATAACATTGATACCGGGGTGATAATGGCCTTGGTAAAGCATGGATAAAAGCGTCACCAAATGAGCTGAACATGATCTTGTGTGAGAGGGACCAGACTCCAACAAGGTCTGCTCACAGAATCCAATGCCAGTATTTGTCTGTTTTCTTTAAAACAGTTTCAGGGGAGACGCTCTAAACTGTCACCTCATACAAGACCAAAGGAAGGAAAATTCATTGCTAATAATTAAAGAAAGAAAACTATTAAATGCAGTTACTGTTCAGTGGAGGAAACATCCACCCTGACACTTAAAAGGAAAGGATGGAAGCGCTTCCTGCATGAGGAAATCCTCCTCATTAAATGATCTGCAGAGAGCAGCTCCTTAAATAAAGCTGGAAATAATCAAAGAAGGAAGAGAAATGGCAGTCATCCAGCAAGGACTCACGGAAGTGGAACAAAGGACCAGTGACCTGGAACAGCACACAAAAGAAATGAAACTCATATTTTAAAGGCAGCATCCCCAGCAGCCGCTTAAGAACAGTTGTTCACAGTGTTTCGGTGTACTTCATTGAGCACTTTAAAGATCACCACTTGAATTGTGCACTTCAAGTGCATTATCAGATAAATGTAGCCTTTCGCCTGCCTACGTGAATGACTCTGAAGGCACACTTGCGTTCCGTGACTGTTGGCTATCCGTGATTGTTTGCAAGCTGCCGGGCTGGCGGGTGCCTCTGCCTTTCTGCGCTGCTCTTCACCTCGGCCGCACGACGTTGGCTTCCTCAGACGAGGCACTCGTCACCTGCGGGTGCAAGCGGGCTGCAACACTGCGTGCTGCCCCGGGCCGGCCCCGAGGGAGGGGGACACACACGGCCCCACAGGCGTCCGGCCCCACGCCGCTGCTGAGCCCCGAGCCCCGAGCCCCGTGGGAGCACGGCGCGTCCAGGTGCTGCCCAGCGGCAGGGCCGGCTCTCCTGCCATGGATCCCCGCCAGGCTGTGCCGTCCCGCTGAGCTCCTGCTGCCGCAGCAGTGGTGGCTCCCCGGCATCAAACAAGTGCTTCTCACCCTTCGTAACTGGCTTCCAAGTGGAGGTGGCCTGGACAGCATCTGAAAAAAAAAAAGGTCAGCCCAAATACCTTCTGCACCCGAGAAGGAAACCTAATGTAGTTATATAAGTACAGGCAGGATGACCTGCTAAGCGATGGATCACTTATTCCATCTACAGTGAACTTTACAGAAGATTTTATGTTGTTCCGCGTTTCAGCTATAATTTTTGCTTTAAGAGAGAAGAAAAAAAAAAAAAAAGAAAGAAAAAATCTGCCTTTCCTACCACCACTGTATCTTCATGCCTGTTTAAATTCTGAGGGGAATATAAGTATGTTATTTCATACATAGTACTAATATAAAATAATCCCATCATTCATAGCCAATAGTCCTTGCCTAAAACCAAAAAATATTCATCCCTGGTATTGCATTTAAATTGCAAGCATTACTTCAGAAAATGGTCATCTGCACAGGAAAGTAAAATAATATATCTTACTTTCTGAATAAGCTTCTCCTTGGATGCTGGGCTTTCACCTCTACACTCTTCAGATCACTCGAGTGAATGTGATGGCCTCAGCACTTTTAACATTACACCAGGTTTCTACTATCCAAACTATCCCCAAGCTCAGCAAAATTTGTAATGATTGTCATTCTCCATTTCATATAGGTTCAAGACAAAATGAGATTGAGTCTGAGTTATTGTCTCAAGAGCCTGTTCAGAACATGTTAAAAGAGAGCAGCAGGACATTTGAAGCCCACTGCTGTTTCTCTCGACATTTCCTCATATTCATAAACTATAGCCTTCACTTTCCAGTCCTATCAATCTTTCATCTCTCTCAAGGACTAAATTAATCCTATTAAAAAATGTCAATTAAACTGGTCAAATTTTTTGATGGTATTAGAAAGTACTTGATACCTTTTCTGCCCTTTAATTTTATGAAGTAGGAGAGAATAATCCTGCAAAAAATAAAGCCCCTCCAACTATAAGCTTATCTGGAAAATATTCATTTTTAATTACATTATGTTGAAACAAAATCTTTTTCTCTGTTTGTAAACAGAAGGGAGATTATGTTTGGACTACTTATAAAAAGAGGCGCTAATGCAAAAATGAACCTGCAAAGACACAGACGATAGGGAAATTACTAATTGGAATTTCCTGCTGAGGTGACTTGAAATTCTGACCTAGGGAATCATTGTCTGTGACTGCATAGCCATCCATGTTTAGTCTATGTCTACACGTCTGTGACCCATGTAGTCATTGTCCTGTGTAGTCATAAGCGCCGTGCCCCCACATCTCTGAAATACCTCCTGGCATGGGGACCCCACCACTTCCCTGGGCAGCTTGTTCGGATGCTTGGCCACCCGCTCCATGAAGAAATTCTTACTAATATCTAGTGTAAGCCTCCTCCGATGCAGCTTGCAACCATTTCACCAAGAAAAGAAGACCATTTTCAGAGAGGTGTTCATTCCAACACCTGTTTGTTTTCCAGGCTTGCAACCCATTTTCCAGAAGACTGGCTGCAAGCAGTCACGGGGGAAGGATGGCACCAAGGGGCGCACCCTCTCCCTCCAGCCGGAGGGATGCGTGCTTGCCCGTGGGTGCTCCCCAGCTGCCTCCAGCGAGGTGCCAGGGATGGCCACGGGACACTGCTGCACGTGGGCACACCTGGTAGCCCGGGCTGGCAGCAGCATCTCGGGGACACCGTCATGCCCCTGAGAGCACAGGGCTGCCCCGATGGGGGACGGTGCCGTGGCACTGGTGTCCCCGTGGTGCTGCCCCAGACTCAGGCAGCTGAAGGCAGTGTTTGTGCTGCAGCAGTTACGGCTGTACAGAGGCTTAAAGGAAGCAATATTAGCAGCTGGCAATTAAGTGACAGAGAGGATTAGGACATCAAATGGAGGTTGAACTGCAAAAGCAGCAGGACAGGAAATGAAAACGGGCCTTAATTTAAGTGTATTATAAAGCAAGGTGTTCATGTCTGTATTTATGTGACTGCAACCCAGTCCCAGGGGAGTTAGTCTTCCCATTGACTTTTCTCAATAATTCCTCTTTAAATATATTTTTAATAAAACCTTGTTTAAAAAGTACCACAGTGTTGACTGACCTTATAGGTTTCTGCCTACTCTCCAGAAATTTTTTTCTAGATACTGAGGTTTTGTACTAAATAAAGCAGTGGGTACCTCCATCTCTTTGCTGTATATCAACCAACAACATTATGCAAGCCATTTCTGGGTGCATCGAATGTGAATCTGGACAAGCTCAACAAGAAAGAACTTCTGTGCATCCAGGTCTTGGAGCACTACTTGCTGGAGTCTCTCTGGAAGCAAGACGGCACTGTAATTAACCATCCTTTCATGTGCAAGTTGCTGGTATTTAGGTAATACTTCTTGCTGTGGCTGTAATTCTTTTTCTCTTTTCTTCTGAAATGCTTCCATACTGAGCATCTGTAATATCATGGGACACATCTTCCATGATCTCGTGTGGGTAAGAGGTTTAAAAAAAATACATCAGATTTAACAGCATTAGCAGAGAGGTAGTCATATTAATAAAACCAGGGAAACTAAATCAAGGATTATTTTATGTGGCCAAGATGTTTATTTTAAAATGCTCTTCAACAGGAAAAGCACAGAATTACATCATCACTAAATAGTAGTCCTACAATTACAGAAAGCAGAAAAATCAAAGAAGGTGCCATATGAGAACAAATACAGCAAAACAACCCAAATGCCGAACAACTCATTCTGAGGAGCTGCTACAGGAAACTAAACTTCAGGCTCTAGCCAATGTTTCTGTGTGGACTTCCCCTGCCTTCCAAAAATCCACACGCTCCGCAGCGAGTGGTCCGGAGCCCTGCTCTGCCCAGGGCCGTCCGCGTGCTGCTCGGGGAGCGAAGGCCCCGCCGCAGGGGCCCGGTTTCACCCCAGGGTCAGCCTGGC
This sequence comes from Anser cygnoides, assembly GCF_040182565.1. Taxonomy (NCBI): domain Eukaryota; kingdom Metazoa; phylum Chordata; class Aves; order Anseriformes; family Anatidae; genus Anser; species Anser cygnoides. The sequence goes on from NC_089877.1 coordinate 66,517,771, forward strand.
CTGCAGCACAGGGCTGGGCACAGGCCGCCGCGGGTCCCTCTGGCCTTCGTTGCTCCCTCAGGGCATTCTGTTAGTGAGCTGAGGATGCTCAGGATGCAGAAAGCATCCCAGAGAATAAATGTACGATTTAGTGGCTTGTTACAGATATTTTCTTCTCAATATGATTTATGTGCCGGCTCGGTTTGCCAGCCTGGTACTGCTTCACCAGAACATAAAGCTGTGTAGCACATGCAGAGCACTGCCTAAGCCCGAAATGATGAATGCAGGACTCGGGTCCTGAACACAGGATCACTGTACCGTTGTGCACCAAGAAAGTGATGGTTTGTTTGTTGTACGCCAAGAAATAGTGATGGTTTGTTTATTGTGCATAGACTGAATAGCGGCACAGCGAGTGTTCGAGGGACCTCTTTGAAGTTACTCAAAGTGTTTTGGTTTTGTTTTATTTTAAGTTACTGGAGTTCAGTTTTGTCCCTGAACTCGCATTTATTTTTGTGCAGACAGATCTTACTTCAGCTGAATGCGTTTATGTGATCCTTCTGTAAAGACATAAACGTAACCCGCATTTCCGTGGAGCTGCCCTGCACTGAGTTAAGCAGCTACCATGGGTCAGCACCTGACTGTTTCAAAAGGATGGAAATAAAGTGGGGATGAACAAGCTGGCTCTTTTCAGCTCTGAATTCATCAAACTACCTAACAGCTGAGAGAGAGGAGATTTCAAACAAACAAAAAGAACACAGTAAATCAACCTTGAGTAAGAAGCTCACACCGCACAAGGGATTTGGCCATTTGCCACAGGCATAACACCTGAAATGGTGCGGTGTGGCACCCAGGGGGCCTGGGGAGCTGCCCTTGAACGCCCATTGCAGGTGTTTCCCGGTGGTACCTGGGCTAATGGCGGAGGTGACACAGGCCGGCGCTGGCTCTCGGGAGGTGCCAATGTCCCCGCGATGAGGCCACCGTGTGCCCCGGCAGGGTGCTGTGCTCCGTGCCCTGCAGCGGCGACTGCGACCACAGCCTGCTGCTCTGCGGGTTGTGCCAGGCGCTGAATGCACACCTCTGCAGGCAAAGGGGTTTCTTTGTTTTTGTAAAGCTCTGCTTTACAGCGAACCAGACTCTGCCACGCAGCGCACGATGCAGCGCTGCCTTGGCGCGGGGCAGACCGAGCCCTCGTGCGGTGCCCACCACGGCTGAGACCCGCAGCCGTGCCAGGAGGTGGGGTGGCCCAAGGGCCTGCAGAAAAAAATCAAATCTCTTTTCAGGCACTGGCCTTGCCAAGATGGAAAAAAAAAATGTCAAAACAGCTTCTGAAATGAAAATGCACCTGTATTCACCAGTGTCCCTTTCCAACAGAAAATACCTCCTGGCTCTAAGATCCCTTTTCTGATTAAAGTTTTTGAAACTGGCACATTCGTGTAATACATTTTGATGAAATCTCATTCTCCAGTGAAATTGTTATACTGGATCACTTCCAGGCAACACTTGCACAAAGACTGTTAATCAGGTTCAGGAGAATATATAGTGACTACAAAACCAGCATTGAGCCACCTATGGTAGGCAGTCCAAATTTCACAGTTCACAAAAAACAAACTCCTGAGAGCAGAACTACAAATATATAAAAATACAAGATATTGAAAGTTAGACCTTCAGTGATTACCTTCAGATTTCTCTACTGTCAGGCCAACACCAGGTGACTGAGGCTTTTATTCACAGAAATATAGGCTGAAATCTACCCTGTCCTGTGTTAATAGGCAAAATGAATTAAAACCTGCACTGCTAGACTGAAGCCCTGTCTGGCTCCCCCACACTCCCTCTGCTGTGCAGAGGTGGAGGAAAATGCCCCGTTTCCTCCCCAGAGCCTTGCTTTGCCTCCCGGTAAGAAGCCTCCTGGCAGGAGAGGAGCCACGGCTGAACCTGCAAAGCCCAGCACCGCCGGCTGCTCTGCCAGGAGGTGGCACGGGAAGGGACACCAGCGCTGGAGCCACCCAGCGGCTCTGGGGGGTCCTTGGCAGGACACCAGCACCCGCACCCACGTTCTGCTGCTGGGCATTGCCACCCTGCGCCCAGCGCCTGCCCTGGCGCCTGCAAACAAGCCCAGGAGCAGCTGAGAAGCGCAGGCAATCATCTCGAGCATTTAAGTCTTAACGTGGCATTTCAATCACATTTCTGGCCGCTGCTGAAGAAGGAAAGCTCCCAGATTTGTCATCAGTGGGCTCACAGATACAGCAGCTTGCAACTGGCCATCAGGCTGAAGGTGCACGACCGGCTGTGCAATTACAGCCGAGCTGTAGTGGAATGTGATAACTCGTTTTGAGCTGCCTCAAAATTATAATTATTGTGGGCAGAGATTGATTTCAGTCAGTGGCATGTTATTAGGCTGTCTCAGCTGGATGCCTGTCCCTTCTCCTGTTGGAGCATTGGTATCTACATCTCTCCTAAATTTAGATTAAGTTTTAAACAGGGAATAGAAAACTTGGAATTGCATACAAGAAAACGGGCTTTAAGGAAAAGAAACACTAGATCATGAGCTGTAAAGATCTGCAGGGAGTTAAAGTGCTGTATCAAGGTCCTAGAGAAAGTACGTTGGGGTTGAGTTACACCACCTTCCTCCCTGTGGCGGAAGGCTGGAGCAGGGTTTGTCCCTGCCAGCGCACTGCTGTCGGCTCTCCCAGGCTTCTCCCTCGTGGGCTTCCCTGCAGCAGCGCTCAGGGGCTTGGCGGGCTGGCTGCGAGCAGCACCGGGCACTGCCGAGGCGCTGGGCTGCGGGAGCCTGTGCTGGGCACTGCCCTGCGGCGCTGGGAGCCCGGCACTGCCCCGCCAGCCCTTCACGCTGCTGCTGGCGGCTCCGCGCCCCCGGCCCCAGCACCGCCGCTGCCCTCGGGCCGGCCGTGGGGGCTGCGAAACGTGGGGCAAGGAAACAGAGCGGGTGAAAGACCCCGCTCCTGGGAGAGACGGCCAAACTGGCAGGTTATCTTCCCCACAAATGATCGGTTCCTTGCTGGTAAATGGATCGGAATGGCTTTGACACTGCTGACAAACGGCTTATGCCAGAAAACATGAAGATTGATGCGTGGCTCTGCCTTAAACTAAACATGTAACATTGATGTTAATTCACTGGTAGGCTCTCAAGCCTGGATCTCATCAGCATATATAATTAAACATGTTGCTTCATGAATTTTACAAATATGGCACAAAGTTGCTAATGGACTGTCTTAAATTCTATTAACATCCATTTAATCTCTTTGGTTTCTCCTTAAATATGTGCTTAAAATTCTAATCACTGCAAAAGATTTTAATAAAACACAATGTTAATGAAATATGTGAAAGAACTATTAAAATAAAGAATTCTTCAGAAAACTGGAAAAAAAAAAAAGGAAAGAAAGAAAGAAAGAAAAAGGAAACACGCTAAGCTAAAATGGCATATAAATATAGCCAGTGAGTTATTTAAAGACTAAGGAAAAGTGCATATGTGTTCTAGGATGGCATGATTTCAAAAGGCTCTTTTTCGTATTAAATATTAGTTATTGGAATTAATTATGGGATTAAGCTTTGAATTCTTTCCAGCTATAGTCGTTGGATATTTCCTTGCTCTGCAGCACTTCCCACCACAGTGTGGTCACGCTGCTCCAGTCCAGCCCCCGCAGTGCCCATACCTCGCTGCCTGGCCACAGGCAACCACATCACTGAAACCTGCTCAAGTGTCCCACAAGCTTTTGTTGTGGTCACAGCCTACGTTTTTCAGCTGCTTATTATGTTTAGCCTGTTGAAAAAATAAAAAAAAAAAAAAAGGAAAAAAAAAAAAGCTGTTTTACTCAGTTGTTTTCAGTGAGTTACCCAACAGAGAACAGATTCCTTCCCTTTCTCTTTACTATCCAACAAATAGCAATGAAAGCCACGGCCTGGGAGATCAAATGCAATTCAGCTCAGGCCAGTTTTGGGGATTAAGTAGAAGCTGGATCTTCTGCAAAGTCTTTCACAAAAGTACAATCACCAGAAATTGCCAGACGCGTTTAAGGAATGAACTTGTCACAGCACACACGTCCGGAGCGTGGCTCTGCTCGTGCCTCAAGCTTCCCTGGTCCCCAGGTGAAAAGGCCCCTTCCTGCCATATAGAGACACATTCATATCCCTCATTGCCAGTGACCTCCATAATTAACAGCACAAAACCTGTTTAGCAGGTAGAAACAACATTTATTTTCCCTTTTTCCTTTGTCCTGGAGTTACCCCTGGCTCCCCGCGTTCCCTCTGCCGTGGCCTGGAGGCAGGTGCTGTTACCTACACCAAGTGCCAGCAAGGACGGTCCAATTCTACCGTGCCAGACCAGATCCACCTCCAGGTCAGCCCACAGAGCACCAAGCGGCATCAGAGCGCCCAGCTCTCCTACCTGCCCGCTGACGGAGGCTCAGCGCCAGCTTCCCCACGCAGCCCGGCGGCCCTGCGACCGTCTCACACAGGCTGCTGGTGCCAGCAGCGCACACAGGGCCCGAGGGCACAGCCCCCTGCAGGCGCTCGCTTACAGCACCCTTTGGGCTGGAGGAGCCCTGCCTTCCTCCCTCTGGCAGAGCCCCGTCAGCAGAGGGCTGCCAGGGAGAAGGCGAGTTTTGTTGCAAGAGCACCGAGTAATGCAGTCCTCCCTCCTCCTCCCCAGCCCACCATATTCACCTGTCTATTCAAGTAAGCACTGCACATTGTGTCTGTCTATAAAAGACCTACAGAAACCTCTGCTCATTCAAGAAATAAATGATATCCCACTTAAACCGTGGCGCCCAGCTGAAATCCAGCTGTATTCTGTCCGTGAAACAACTCAAAGTACAGCTCTGCTCTGTGTGCACAGAGCGGATGCTCCTGAGCGAAATGTCAGATTGCCATGATTAAAAACAAGAGAATGTTTTCTGGTAAGGATGTGATTGCTTATTAACCAGCTGGGGAGCTGCTGACGTGCCGCTGCCCAGGACGCACGCAGAGCGATGGCGATGGCGAGCGCCTGTCCCTGGCGGAGGCGCCCTGGCCGCAGTCGGTGCTGCCGGGGGGGCAGCAGGAGCGGGCACCCGGGGGGTTGTGGCTCGTGGGGTGCGCCAGACCCTCTGGGGGTCCCCTCTGCCCACACCCCTTGCACAGCCCAGGGCACGATTGTTCCCTAGAACAAAGCTGCTGCAAAAGAGGAGGCCCAGCACCGTCCCGGAGCTCACGCCTCTTGCTGTGCGCACGCAGAGCGAACACGCAGCTGTTCCTGTACTGTGCATGGTGTCCCACGGGGAAAACTGAGGACTCAGCATTGTGTGGTGTGGTGGGGCACAATGGCTGAAAAGAGCTAAAGGCTCACTGCGGGGTGAGAAAGAGGAATGACCTCTTTCACTGGCACTGAGGGGGACTCAAAGAAACGGCCCTCCTAGGCGCCTCTGAGTGAGGCTACAGCCCCCTTTGGTTTTACCCTGTTAGGTTTCGGTTTGAAGCTGTTCAATGACCAGAGCCCAAAGGAGATTCAGACACAAAGAGGCAAAAGCCAGCGAGTAGTTTGGGTACTCATGTTGAAATTCACAAGGTGGCTTTGGGAAAGCACCCATTACTTCTCTACACCTTCTTACCTTTTTCTTTTATGTAAAAACATGGTTTCTTTTAGTTTTAAAGAGGAAGACTGGTTCTGCCCCTCACTGGATGTGGTTGGCACATGCCCGGGGTCTGGCAGTGGCCCAGCGGGGCTGCATCCCGGGGCTGGGACCAGGACCCTGGCACAGAGCGTGCCCCCTCCTCGCTGTCCTCTGTAATGACTGTTTGTGGGGTTTGCAAGAGACTGAACAGCCGCAGCAGGAGGGCCGTGAGTCACTGTCACAGCTAGCTGGCTTCAGGGCTCTCCTACCAGCGCGGGGAGACTGCTGCTACGTATTTCAGAGTGTGCATTCGATATAAACTTGTTTCTGAACTTATCATCACTACATTAGCATTTTAATGCCAAAATAAGCTTGTGCTTACAGTAATACTCTGCCATGTTATAATATAACTTGTCCATGTTACATAAGTAGTTAGCACTCATTCTTTGATTTATTGACTGGGGTTTGTTCTTCTTGAAAAAAATGTACACGTGTTGTGGAAATCTGTGCAATGCAGAGGGGCACAGGAGGAGGAAAGCCAGAGCCTGGTTCCTGGTGGGAGGAGAGCTAACCTTTTACTGGCATGACATTAGCATGGCAGAACAAATGATGTTCCATAAACACAAAACTGTCACACGTAATTCCAGAGCAATGAACAAAACAGAAAATGAAAAGGACCTGCCATTTGAATTTTTTTTTTTGTTTCCCGCAGATAAATTGCATTCATCAGCACTCGGGGTACCAAGAGGTGGTGAGAGTTATGGACCGCAATTTGCATAACATCCACCTCTCAGCCCATGTAAATCTGTACCTCTGGGGCCATAAACTGAACACAAAGGCACAGGACAGGCAAGAGAAATACAGCAAGTGTAGCATTCTTGTAAACGCCGCCATAGCTCAAGCCTAGACAGAACATCAGCATCATAAGTCTTGTGGCACGGCAGGGAATGCCGTCCTGCAGCATTTGCCCATCGCGAAGCTCTCCTGCGGGCGGCACGCGATTCAGTGCCCACCCCCTGCGGGGACCCTCGGGGCCCTCGGGAGAGCACAGCCCTGCCTGCCACCTGCTCACCAGGGAAGAAACTGCGTGCGCAGAGCCACAGAGAGCTGTACGGAACAGTTAAAGAGAACTGTGCAAGGAAAGCCTCCAAACCCTGCATTAAGCCCAAATCAAAGTGACTGAAATGAGAACATTTGGAGTGGGGGATGACTCAGAGCGGATAGTGTGCTGTGCAGAAATGTGAAGGTTGCATTTGCATCTCACAGGATTTTCCAGGAATATTCATCCTATGTCCTTTATTTTAATTATTATTAGTAGCGTTTGTACTGACCATTTTGCAGACTGAAGATGAAAAAAACTGTTGAAATATCAGAATACACTGGAGAATAAAATTTCACGGTTTTCCTCATTTTAATGCAGTTTTAGATAAATGTTAGCAACAACATTGGAAGACCAATAATGACAATAGCACAGTGACTGCTTTCTGATTTTTGCATGATTTGTCCTGCACTTTAACCAGTGATTTATCTCCTATCTCCAGTTATTTATTACTTTCAATGCAATAACATCCCTGTATTTGAGCACAAGCAGAAGTGCTGAAGTTCAAAGACAAATTCTTTGGTCTCTGCCCGAAGAACAGCCGTTTTTTGTTGTTGTTTTGTTTTGTAAACAGGCAGATTCACATCATTAAGTTAATCCTGGAATGTACTTCTCAATGAGGAACCACTACTTTGCTAGTGAGTGAAAAGGGAAGGTTTTTAAGACTCACTTTACAAAATGTGTAACAAAGTAATAATTGCATAGTAGCATTTCTAGTAGACAGAAATGGGTCATTTCATGCACAATTTACGATATGCAAAAGTCAATACATATCATTAGCATGAGCTGAGCATGAAAGACTCATCTGTATTATTAAAAGAGACTGCATGAGTAGCTAGTGCAAGTATCAGTGAAGTATTGAAGAAGAAGCTGTGAAAACTGCCCTCTTGCACATATTCAAATTCCACATTTTTTTACACACTCATTCCCAATACTGGATGTGCATTAACAGCAAAGCTGTCACAAGCACAGTTTGATCCTGCTTGTTTCAGGTCATATTTAAAGCTATGCTATGCCCTGCCCTCGTTATAATACATCCCGGTTCTCCGTAAGCGCAGTGCGGTACACGCAATCACTACAGCGGATCAGAAGAGTTACGCTTCAAGGCTGGGCACTGCCACACACATGAGCAAGCCTGGGTCACCAGCGTCTCCCCCTGCCACGTTCCCTCAGCCTCAGGGCTGAACTCGGAGCTCGCGGCAGGAGCACACGCGGCTCAGGGCACAGCAAAGCTGCTCGTCAGCCCTCATTAGCTTGCAAAAAGTAGCTAGTACTAACCTGGCTCTTCTGCTAAAACAATGTGTGTGTGTGCACGCTGAAGGAGAGAGAAAAAAAGTTAATGCAGAAAGTCTCGTCTTCCCCACTGCATTTATCAGTACTGGAAGTGGCTTGTATGCACAGACCGCAGCAGTGCCCAATGGTGCTGAGCAAACAGGAGCAGAGCAGGAAAAGCCCCTGTCGAGGCCCTGGGCTTTACTTTGCTCCTGCTCTTGTGCTGGTTCCTGACTGAAGGGAGGACCCGGGAGGTGCAGACACCTGCTGCGGGGCTGTGTGGGCTCACGCCACGCAGGGCAGGGGAAGCTAGGTGTGCCTGGATGGCACCCCCGCACCCCACCAGCCGTGCCCCCTGTGCCATCAGCTCCCCGCTCCTGCCCCATGACCATGCGCTGAGACCAGGAGGCTCCAGCCAGCATGGGCTGTGTGAGAGAGGGACTGTGCTTTGACTTGGAAAATTGAGCCAGCTGGGTCTGGAATTGACTGACCCAGAGCAGGTCCGGGAACCAGGCGGGATCGTCTCTGCTCTCCTGACAGCCGCTGGCAGCGTTTTCAAGGCCGACACTGGCTGAGCTGAGAAGAACAAAAACCTCTAAGGACGTGCGGCAGCCCCGGGCAGGTGAAGGTTTCCCTTGGGCACAGCCGGCAGCCCAGCCGCCCCGCCAGCCCACGGGCAGCCTCAGCGGTGCTGAGCTGGGCTGGGAGCCCGAGCAGCAGCAGGGCGGCCGTGCTGCGGATGGGCACCAGCGATGCCACGCTGTGGGGGCTGTGCTAAGTGCTGACTGCCAATAAACGACATGAGGCAATCATAAAAACTTGCAGAGTATGAATTACTGAAACAATACGGCTTTTCTTGCTCAGACACGCAATTTATTAAGCAAATGTTGCCGGCTGATATTTTGCTGTATCTACTATTGCAATCAGCCATATGGGAGGAAATCTGTAAATTATGTTATAGCAATTAAAACATACTTATACAGTTTGTACAAAATTGTTGAATGAATTATGCTACAGGAAGCAAACGTACTAAGCCAAACAATGGAACTTCATGAATATTTAATTCTTATAATTTATTTAAACTTGTAAAGATATAGCATACGATAACCTTCAGAACACAAATTAAGATGAAGCATTAGATCTCTTAACAATCTTGTTTAGTTTTAAGAGATTCGGTAAATTATCTTGCTGTAATTAATTTGTTATCCAAACAAATAGGAGGAGAAGGGGCCCAAGTACCGGACTACCTCCACCTTCTCAGCGAGGAGAGCGCGCGGAGCACTGCCAGCATGGGGCTGCGCGCCCGGGCTGATGCTAGCACAGCCATGCGGAGCTGCACGGGCCTTTCGCCGGGGACAAACTCCCCCACTTTGCAGTTTGCAGGCTGTTGACAGTAACATTTTTGCTTTTCAAAAATATCAAGCCCCTACTGAAATTGCCTTTTCCCTGAAAATTCCTTGTCTTCCTATCATCGTTCAGGACTCCCGATGCAGCATTTTGGTTACGTGGGCCGTCGTTAAAGGCACTGCCACTGGCTCGCTGCAGAGCGCTGGCTCGGGTGTGCGGGGACAAAAAGGACTTGTCTGTGGGAGGCAGGCGGAGCACTGGGCCCCGCTCCCTCCCGCGGTGAGAGCAGGGCGCCTGCAGCTGGCAGAGCAGAGCCTCAGGGCCCAGCAGGAGCCTGTGCAGCCTCTTCCCGACTGCACCCAGTGCCTGAGGCCGCACAGGGCACAGCCTCGTCCCCCAGCTCTCCTGGCGCAGAGCGGCCAAGCACAGACGGGGCAGGGGAGCGGCCCTCTGCGTGACTGTGGGTGCTGCACTGCACTTCTGTCTGGCAGCTTCTCCCCGCCACCGCCAGCTCTAGCAGAGTTCTGTGTGCGCAGCAAAACTGGCTGTTACACCCCAAACTCTCTGCAGACTCCTGCTCATTATGCTCATCTTTTACAGGTGTGACAGTGGCATGGTGCTGAGGACATCAGAAATGTACCTGCGTAGTGGAGGATGGAAACTGCCCAGTAAGTCAAATCTCTGGACAAAGACCTCAGAAAGGGACAGATTCCTCATAGACTCTGCCAAGAGCTTTGTACCCTGCGGCCTTGAAAAAAAGGCTTATTATGTTGATTCCAGAGGGAGCCTCACAAAACTGCTCTAAAACAGTCTCAGGCAGCTGGTCACTGGCAACATCAAGGTATCGAAACTCTCCTGGCTGCTGTGACTCCACAAAAAGACAGCAAAAGAGTGTGCTCCTTGCCTTCCTTCATCTCTGTGTGCTGAGCTTTGACAGGTGCTGAGCTAGGGAACAATGCTGTTGCTGCTTTAAATCAACCTGATGAAAACAACACTTGGATTTTTTTCAGTATTTTGATCAATAGTTGTTAAAGCTGTTAATAGAAGAACAAAAAGACCAAAACTGCAACTTGAGCATTTTCAGACAATGTTTCTGTGAGTTCAAGGTCAAGCTGCCTGGACTTGCCAAAGCCCAGCATCCATCAATCAGCCATTAACACACGTTAATAATGGTAAGAGTACAACACTGAACCCAGACCTGCCCTCAGCAAAGCAGGGGGACGTGCAGCTGCACCCATGAGTCAAAACTGAGGACTGCATCCAGCTTAGAGGAACCAAACTGCTGAATATTGTGTGTGGAATAAATTATCAGGAAAATAATGAAAAAGCGGTAAGTTGTTTTCCTCCATACAGCACACCTGATTACCTGAAGTACTTAATGTGAGTGTGGTGGGGAGGAATGCTTTGGGTTTGGCTTGTTTCGGGGCTGGGGTTGTTTTTGTATGGTTGCTTTTTGTTGTTGTTGTTCACCAGTGACAGAATTGAAACATTAAAAGAACTGAAGGAATTATAGGTCTGCAATACAGAGCATTTACAGTCACTTTTCAGGGCCAATGTAATGGATTTTGGAGCTTTCACATTCATCAAAAGCTGGGAAATCAAGTTTCTATTACAGACTTTACCCAAGAAAGGCATTAGCAACAGCTAATGCATCCTTTACTGTTTGCAGTATAATACCAGTTTGGTATATGAATGCTGAAAAATAGGACATCATATTTGCAAGTAACAAATAAAATCACACACTTTCCAGTGATACAGGCTCAGTTGCATGGCACAAGCTGCTGGCTAGTGGATCAGCCCAGTAAATGTTGTCTCTGAACCGATCAATATTTTTATTCCGTATCATAGCTGGAAAAGTTGTGGGTTTTTTTTGTTGTTTAAAAGTACTCATCTCTTGCTGTGTAAACACATAAATACATTTAATTGAAAGATGATTCTTTTTCCACAATGATAATTACCTAAACAAATAGTCATTTTCTGCCAAACTAAGCCACCTGATGCTTTGACTATAGGCATTCATTTAAATACCCATTTTTAAAATTTGCTGACCAAATAACTGAGACTCGTCAGGTCAGCAGTAGGCATTCTTATTGCAATCCTGTTGCCATTTGTCTTAGTTATCTCTCTTCAATAGGTAAAAACAGAAGAGGAAAAAAAGTTGTATCTGTTAAATATTTGCTACTGAATTCAAAAATATAAATCCATTTATGGCCTAAAATCCAAACTGCAATTAACTATAGTTTAAAAACAGGCAAGCATCACTATATAAACCTGTTTATAGCTTGCACAAACATATAATATCAAATGCAAATATATAAACCTCTTTATTTTGGCTAATGAACTAGTGAGTGCTCTCACTAGTGAGAGCAGACAGCCGTGTGACTCCAAGGACCTTTACTTGCTGGCTCTGGGACCCGTGCTTATTTCAACAGGCCTACATCACTGTCTACCTAGAGACTACAACCCTACGTTGAGGCAAGTTAGAAAATTACTTTGTTATTTTAAGATCTCACATCCATCCTTACAATGGATAGAAACACCATTGTACCCTAACTGGCTGCGATTTGAGGACTCCTGCCCCAGCCACAGGTGAGCTGCATGGTGCTGGGAGCAGCAGCAGCCGCCACAACTTAACTCCCTGCCAAGCAGCAGAAAAGATGATTGAAAACCCCGGCAGACTAACTTGAGCTTGTGGAAGGGAACAATAAAAGAGGTGTCGTCAGCAGGGTCTTGTTTATGTGCTTGGAGGAGAAGTCAGCCTGACAAAGTGCTGCGTGGCTCCCCCGAGCACCACCGCCCCTGAGAGAGGCTTGAGGAGGGGAGAGGGACCCAGCCGTGTCTGAGACAAACAGCTTCATGTCCCCCTCGGGCCCGGGGGTTACCTATCAGTGCTTTGAGGACAAGCCTTGTCGCTGCTCTACAGCAGGCTGAGGCTTCTGAGGAGTCTCTGAGGTTAGGAGCTGCAGGTCCGTGAGGGCTTTGTGGCTGAGGCCTGGGAAGCAGGTCAGCGCTCCCTCACCTCCCAGCTCTGGGTCTCTCCACGGGTGTGCCGGGCTGCTGCTTCCTCCGGGGGGCTCCAGGCCCGCGGCTCTCCCCTGATGTCTCTTTCAGGTGGCTACCACCAAGCTCTTGGCAACCGTTTGAGGTAACGGGAGGTGGATGTCCAGCCCTCTCTAGCCACAACAGCCGGAGCCCTTGCTGCCTGCCTGGGGGCCCACCTTGGTTGTTCCCCGAGCAGTCTTGGTAGAGCTCCTCCACTGCCAGCTGTGGCTGCATGCCTCGGCCTGGAGCTGGAGACTCGTTCTTTGGGAAATGGACTTGAAAATGTAGGAGCAGATTCCTGTCTGCTGAGGTGCCTGGTTCCTCAGGGGAAGCAGCAGAGACCTGCGTAAGCCTGAGAGAGTGCCGGGAAGTCCCGCGTGGAGCCTTTTAGCGTGCGCTCCGTGCTTCTGCTACACACATACGGCTTCTGTCAGGGTCTGCAAGGGCTCTAATCTCAACTCCCCCAGTGCCTTTCAGAGCAAGCCTTTAAAAACACAGATCTGGCAAAGCAGGGGACTCTGAGGAGGGCATCATTAAAACATGGAATTTAAGCACATTTCAGGATGAACTAGGCAAAAGAGCCTTGGCTTTTCTAGAACACAGATGGAGTTTTCACAGCTATAATATTTCTCTGTGGTTTGGGGGGGATAAACTTATGCATGCCTTATTGATGTGACTGAATGTCCAATTGTGCACTGAACTCTTATTGCTAGTGTGCTTATAGTTTTCCATTAGTCCAAGGGACAAATCAGATTCATAAATACATTGCTGTATTTTCCTGTGTTCTGGAGTATACCAGAAGACAGCTTTTTTCAGAGCTACAGCACAGAGCACAGCATTCCCAGCACATCGCACGAGACTTGGAGTCAGACAGACTTTGGTTAGCATGCAGGGAGGTGATGGATGAGGATGTTTTTTCCAAACCGATCCCTAAATTAAAAAGAAAAAAAAAAAAAAAAGGATTCTCTGTTTTTTATAGGGAAAGTGATTCACAGACCATTTCCTGCATCAGCTCAGATATAGGATGCCACCAACTATATTCTTCTTTTTCTTTCATTGTTGACCTTTTTCCTCTTGCCACCAATCTGAAATGAAATTTCAATTCTGATGACTTTTCTGTTCTCCTTTTGGGGTATAGGAGAAACAGCTTGTGTCATCCAAAGGAGAAATGCTCCCAGAGCATGCTTAATTCAATCCCATAGCAACATCTTTACTAAATGCTCTATGGTAATGACTTTGTTCTTAGTTGGATGCACTGATATGTAAAAAAGAAGAGAAGGAGGGGGGAGGAGGGGAGTGTGGAATACCTAATGCTGCGTTTCAGTATGATAGTTGATATAAGTATTATAAATCTTTTTGTATCTGCATTAAAAAAAAAAAAAAAACCTCTTTCAAGCAGTAAATCAAGCTTGTTAGCCTCAAGTTTAATAAAGTTTCCAGTAATGAGTTTTCCAAATGTTAAACTTGTTATTCTATTCTTTTTGATTAAACTAAAATTGCTTTTCAGGCACAAAGCTGTCAGCATAAGATCACGACTGACACAGTTAACAAGTATTCCCATCTCCATGTGTCAATTGACTTTCTTTGCATCAGGAGAAGACAAAATGGCTACAGACGTAAGCAGGCTGATAATGGTATGAGGAACCCCTCATTCAAAGCAGCAACTCCCATCTGAGAGCTGCCAGAAAGCCTCTGTGAAGGGGTCTGGCAGACCTGGAGAAGAGGTCTCCAAAGCACACATGGCTGAAAGCTGCTCACAGCCTTCCCTCTGTCCCAGCGCCGTCCTGAGGCTCTGGTTCAGTGCAAAAGGGCGGCAGCACATGATGCATTTGCAGCATTACTTCAAGGCATGACTCTGGACTTTGAATGTACCTCCTACCTGCTGCAGGTGGAGGCTGGATGTCTAGTGGCCACCCCCAGAGTCCATGGGACTCGCAGAGTAAGTCAGATTCAGCAAAGGTTGCCCAGAGCATCAGCCTCTGTCAGGGCTGAGGGTGCATCCTGCAAGTGTCTGGTGCAGGATGAAAGCCGTGCACTGCAAACCCCAGGAACCAAAAGCAACACCCACATTACAAAGGATGTGACGTAAACCTGGAGCAGGTCAGTAGGGTGTTGCTTGAAGGGACACTGGGGAAGTAGGGCCCGGCCAGGAGGAACAAGCCTGCCCTGCTGGTGCAGCCAGGTACCAAGGGCAGCGCTGCTCCTGGTGGCCAGGTGCCATTCGGGAGGGCACCAGGGTTCTGGTGGCCAACGGCTCGGGGAGATGAGAGTCCAATATGTTTGGATTGCTTCTTGTTCAAAGATGTTTCCAGCTTCTTTAATGAAATGCAGCCTTACCTTTTTGTGTCCACTCATGTTGAATTAGTTATTTTGTTGGGAAACGTGAATGTATTCAGCAGTTCTGTGGGCAAAGGTGGTTGCTGTGGCTGTGAGGATGGAGGACAGGGTAAGGGTGCAGTGGGTGGTGCTGGGCTGGACTTGCTGTGGGGTGGGGTGGGGAGGACAACACGGGCCATGACTGCTGCATTGCTGAGGGCGAGCAGGATAGGACCTCATCAGCCTCCATCCACTAGTGCGAAGCAGGAACCCGTAGCTGAATAGTGCAGTGACTGCAGAGGGTGTGAGGGAGAACACAAGAACTTGATCAGAGCAAGCTCATGCCCGAGAAACACAGGGAATGAGATCTGTATCCATATTTACCTTTGACAGTCAGATCAATCACCCTCTCTTTCGTAGGCTTTGCAAGCCCAGAGATTTGGGTGAAAGCCTGTTTCCCAGCACACCCACCTGTGCTGCGGCTGAGCTGACCCTTTGTCAGCTGATGGGAAGGCTTGGAGAGGCTGGTTGTTAGTCCCATCATAAGTATCCATCAACTAATGCCCTGACTTGGTTTACTGGTCCTGAATTTTAGAGAGGGGAAAAAAATAAAATAACTCTTCCATTTAAATCACCTCTCAAAAGGACACCAGAAAGCATACGTTCAACAGCTTCTTGGTAATGCTGCTACCAACACCCTTAGGTATTGGAAAATACCACGGGGACTTTGATTGTGGCTAATGCCTCTTGACACGTAGCTGCAGACTTCCAAGACCTTCAGCTGCAGCTGAAGGAAGCGCTGAGGTATTTTGCCACTTCCACATTAGGAAAAACATCTGATAAGTAGCTGGAACTGTCAGCTGGCAACAGACCCTGATACCAACCAAGTAATGTGGCAATCCAGCTTTACGTGCTCCCCAGAAGTTCACCAAACCTGTGATCAGTTAACTCAGCACAAGCTTTTGCAGAGCCATGCTCCTGAAGGTCCTTGATTTAAAAAAAAATTAAATAAATAAATCAGAGATGCTCAGTCACATGTTCACATGTTAAAAGCAAAAGTGTGTAAACCTGCCAGAAGGATGAGGAAGAAAAGAGACACTTAGCAGGGCTTTGCAGAAGAAACGTATGTGCAGTTGTCTGTACAAATAGCTGGAGAAATCATCAAACTAAGCAGAGAAAAAAACTTCAGGCAAAATTTTGAAATGCAACGAAATGCACTCAATGTCACAGGAGCTGTAGGCTTTTGGAAATGGTTTCTTGCATCCTTGGAGATGGGGTGCTTGAGAAAACAATTATCCAATGCACAACCAAAGGAGGACTGCTGTTGCATAATAGCTGCTGTGACCTGCAAAAGTACTGGGGAAGCAGGTAGGCAGCGCAGCTGGAAGCCCCCTGTCATCCTCACAGGGAGTGTGAATCTCCAGTTTGCTAAAGCCAACAATAGTTCTACTCAAATACGAGTTATTTTTTATCATGTTACTGTTGTGAAACTACATACCTTCCCCAGTCACTGACAACAGAAGGAATGTTTTTTCCTCTCTAACCTTTGATTACATACCCTCTGCATGTTCCTCAAAACAGCAGAAATACTTCTGCTTTTTCTACATTGTTGTGTAGAAATGTTGTTATGGTAGAATTGTGCTTCTACTGCAGTAAGACTTTTATGTGGAATACTGAATAATTCCTTCTTATGCTTGATAACTCATTTGGTCACAGGATTTTTTCAGTAACAGCTGTTGATTTCTTTATTCTGTGGTTCCCAAATGCAGTTTTGTATTCTGTTCTACCAGTGTCCCCAATTCCTCAGTTGCTGTGTATTGCTTTTTGTGTTTCTTCAGGCTTGGACTTCTTCCCCTGATCAACTCAAGTCTTCCTGATGGGATTTCAAATTTAAGGCCATCATAGCATCAGTCACAAAGGACTGTTGTACTTTTTAATTTCCACCAATGTAAACACTGGAGGTATAACAGATAATGAAGCCTATCCTGTCATAGAAGCCTAAGGAGGAAGGGGACAGCAAACAGTAAAGGCTATCAAAATGAACAAAGTTTGGACCTTTTTTCCTTAGTTTATTTAGAGAGTTGTACAGGATGGCAAAGATCCAAGACTTAACAAGGGATGTAGACAGGTATCAGCATATGAAGTGTCAATGGATTTCTTTGAAGCTTCATAAAAATCAGAAATGCTATCTCCTTCAGATTCCTCTTTTATAACAGAGATTATTCATTCCAGTGCCTTCTCTTCCACTTTCTCTCACAAACATATTTAAGCCTTCAGTGGGGCCACAACCAATCTCTACTTATGGGAAAAAAAGAAAACACAAATGGTCTTGTAACAGGCACTGTCAGTCTCTTGCACTGAACAGTTCAAATAACTCCCAAAATGTATGTATAGTAAATGGCAGATTAAGTGTCATCCTTTAAAACACCCAGAGTCAGTATTTGCCAATAGCACTGTTTAAAAAAAAAAAAAAAAAAAAGGTAACATTTTAATGTCCTGTAAACTGTATGACTCCTTGCCATTTCTGCATAGCTAAAAGCAGTATACACTGAGTATAAAACATTACAGTAAAAAGAATAAGTAAGAATCATTTGTTTTGGGTGATGTACATATCCTGGCACTGACAGCTGAGTGCATTTTGGCAGCTGAAGTGGTCAAAAATGATGGAGGAAGAGATTCTTCAAGGTCCTTGGTGCACAGACAAGGGTGCTCCTGCACACCACTGTATCCTGCTAGTGTTTTATTTCTCTGAGGAGGCATCAGAGTTATTTAATTCATAAAGGATCTAACTTATTGCTGAACTTGAGAGTTTTTTATCTGGGGAATTAAGAGAACATAAGAAGAATCTTGAAACCTGTGGAAAAATGGGAACAAGAAATAAATTCCGGCTAATTACTGGATTTGTTTCATGTGCGTATGCTTGTGCTGTTAACGCCAGAAAACATAAAATGTTCATTTTCCTCTAATACTTTAAGATGTACCCAGTCAGTTGCGCTATTGAAGCATCCGGCCTTGTTTTCTTTATGTGCTGCCTGCAGATTGCTTATCCCCTCAGCTTTCATAAGCCAATATGAAGATGGCTCGTATGCACTTGATGGGATAATTTGGACCCTGGCCTGTGTGTCCTCTTTTTCCTCTGCATCATTCTAGTTTGCAGCCCTGGTGACTGCTTTGGTTCTGAAATTCATGTAAATACATTAATGTAAAATTGCATGGGTAAGTATAAATCTTGTCTTTTTACAGAAGAGTCTTGAGGCCCCATATTAAAACAGTCACTTCTGGAGCAATGGGAAACATACCGTCAGCAAACGTACCCCAGAGCAGTCAGGACAAGAGCAATGGGACAAGGCTTTCCTTCAGGGAACACAACAGTGAATAGCAGCAGTAGCTGCAGAGAGCGCTCAGAGCTCTTCCACCTGAGTTGTGGAGGATCATTGTCTTCTGCTGTTGGAATAATTCTCAGCAGATGCTGCTGGTCTAATGTCCAAGGAAGTGTTTACTAATGAGAAAGGCCCATTCATCAGGCATGCTTTGTGTGCTCAGCTGTTCCTCGTGCATCTCCTTGTGAGAAGCATCACTGGGAAATGTCAGTGGAGCCTTGCTTTGTCTTCTCTGCATCAGGCTTTACCTCAACGCAAGAAATCAGCACAGATGGAACATGGGCAAGAATGATTGGTGTTTCCTGCTAGCATGGCCTTGCCGAGGCTTCACATGCCTAAACCTCACTCAGAAACATCCCCTGGATGAATCTGCTGGCTGCGGAAGAATCAGGTTCAAACACAGTGTGATGAATATGGTCAACACAAAGCTGTCTGTGCTCTGGGCAAAGCTGGCCCTTAGATCTGGCTTGGCCCTTTCTGTTCCCCACTAGCAGCAAGTGTGTTGGTTGACTGCTCGCTCACTCACATTTTGCTCCCTGGTTTCGGTCTGGGTCAGTAAATGCACTGAGACCCAGGTGCCTCTGCCTCTTCTCAGGACAGACATGTGGGTTTGCTTCCCAGCTGGTTTGTGGAGGAGTCAGCCCCCCGCATCAAGCACGAAAATAGCCAAACTAGGTTTCCTTCTCTGGGGCATTTCTTAGGTGTGTTCTGGATACACTGGGCCTATCTTGCAGCTGAATTATTAAAAAAGTCTGAGAGTCAATCATCAATACTCAGGTGTACCAAAACAACCTGTTCTTCTTATTAAATACTGCACTATTTTCCCAAAAGAATAAGAAATACAATATTGGAGAAGAGAGTTGATGAAAGAAAGGGCCCACGGTGAATACAGACGGAGGCTTAATAACGCGCGTTCCCCGGGAGGAAGAGCCTCCAGCTGCGTGTGAGTGCAGGCCCCTGCCCACGCCGCCGCCGTCAGAGCGGCCGAGCCCTCGGGTGCCGGCGGGACAGAGGTGGCACCGCTGGGGACACCAGGCCAGGGCAGCAGCAGGAGGGGAGGTGGCACCGCTGGGGACACCAGGCCAGGGCAGTGGCAGCGGCTGGGCCCATCCCCGGGCCCATCCCCGGGCCCATCCCCGGGCCCATCCCTTCCCTGCAGCTGGCAGCAGGCACCCGGCACCCAGGCCCTGGGGGTGGGACACAGTGCAGGCGTTCAGGTGGGCTTTGTCCACCTCTTTCTCCACCTTTCACAGGCACACGTGCACACTTTTCTTTTGATCCCATTAAGTATTACTACAGAAACGTTGTTTCTATTTGTCATGAAATATTTTCATTTGGAATGATTCTTTCTCTTCATTTAATACTTTTACCACCATTTAACATATCTTTTGAAGAGTTTCAGCATGTGGATAAACATTATACTAATGTAAGTCATTTGCCGTATTAACTCTACATCACACAAGGAGAATTATTGACAGCTACTACGTATTTATAATATAATGGAGTTGTCAGGTATTATACAACACAGTTATTACTGCTGTGGTGCATTTCATACAGAGTAGAAAACAGCTCAGGAATATACTAGATATTTTCCATGATGCTAAATTCTTGAATTGCCTTCACATATTTATTCAGTCACTGTTTTCTTGTTTCTTACCTCTTTATTTCTTCATGAATTTTTCAAAAATATATAAACAAATAAATAAAAACCCACACCCCAAAACAAGTCTATCTCTAAAACAAGCTTCCTGGGTTACTTTCACACTTTTCTCTCTTTCCAATTAGCTTGTTTTTGAACACCTTTCCCCACCAGATCTGCATCATGTCAGCCACGGGGACCAATTGCTTCATAAGCCCCTGTTCTCAGACACCACCATCACCTTCCTATCTCTGCTTGAGTTTAGTTCCAGCAAAGAGAGAACTGCCGTATGTAGAAGCCATTCCAAAGTCTCTCAAAACAAAAAATAAATAAAAAAGAGTGTCCCTGCAGAGGGTCCCAGGCAAGCCGCCGCGGGGCTGGGCCCTTCCTGCCCAGACATCCCCCCAGCAGCACAGCGGGGCTCGGGGGG
The DNA here is from genome assembly GCF_040182565.1 of Anser cygnoides. NCBI lineage: Eukaryota > Metazoa > Chordata > Aves > Anseriformes > Anatidae > Anser > Anser cygnoides. The sequence continues at coordinate 66,537,881 of NC_089877.1, forward strand.
AGCATCCCCGCGGCTCTCGCCGGAGGTGGAAGCACCAAGCCCCCTGCCCACTGCTCGTGGGCAGCATGGACACAGCCCTCCTGCCAGCAAAGCCGGCCTGCTCTGGTCTAGCCGTACACAGAGTGACTTCCAAAATGCACATTGCCCTGCCTGGAAATCCCTCCAAACGAGAAGAAAAGCTTTCAGTTTGTTTGTGGAAAAGTATTAACACTCCATTATCAAAAACTGTTTAGCTAGAGGGAATTTAGGATAAATAAATAAATAAAATGCTGTATTCCTAAAGACTGAAAGTGTCAAAAAAAAAAAAAAAGCATCAGTATTGCTGCCTTCAGCATGGAAGAGGGCACGCTGAGCAGAGGCACGTGCAAGGTGGAGGAACCCTTGGCTTTACGTACTTTGACAGTCCTTACTGAGCCGATTGCTCCCTTAGACGCCCAAGAAGCTGGGTTTGCTCCAGTCCTGTCTGTGACAGCACTTTTTATTTACCTGAGGATCACCATTTTGCAAAGGAGGGAAGCAGAAAGGAACTGGCAACAGCACTGATCGTTCTAGAAGACTGCAGTAACACAGGGTCACGCATTCCTCCTCCAAGCCTTTTCCCATGGGTTCTGGCCTCGCTGCTGCGCCCACGGGGGAGCACCGGGCAGCGGCTGCATCTTCAGGCCTGGAGACCAGAGCTGGCTGCTGAACAATGGCATCACCTGGCCCACTGGGGGATGTGCAGGTAGGGGTGTGCAGTGCCTCTGCCATCCCTGAAAGAAATCTAAGCACAAAAATAAGCAGAGAGGAGGAACAGGCAAATGTGATACTAGCAAGTGATGCTCAGGGATCCAGAACCTTTAGGGAATGCTGCCCATCATCACCATGTTAACTTGGCATCACCAATGTTAACTTGATTTTTAATCTGTAAAGAGTTTTTTAGTTTGTTTGTTTGTTTGTTGTGTTTTGTGTGTTTGGTTGGTTTTCCTATGGAGAAAACAGACTAAATTAGTCAGTCATCAGTTAATGCTCTCATGGATCTGTTCTTACATATATGAGGAAATGCAGGGCAAAAAATGGGTGCAGCGGGAGGTGGCTGCCACAAAAGGCAGACCCGTGTGCCCCCCGGGCAGGGGCATCACGTACGCAGCTGGAAGCTGCGGGTTGGGCCCCGAGTGCTGGTGGTGTGCTGTGGGGCAGGCAGACGGTGAGGAACAGCTCTCCGGCAGCCTGAACCTGCCGCTCCTTTCTTCTTGGAGTCAGTATATGAATGGAACGATTTCGGGATGAGAGCTTACGGGATGGCATCCTTCCTTGCTTCACAGGCAGGCAGAAACCTGGAGGGAGAGCCCCTCTCCTGCTCTGCTGCCTGCAGGAGGAGCCGAGCACAAAGAGCTGCAGACCCCAGCCCCTCGGCCCCTCAGGCCAACGGCCTCACACTGCTGCAGCCCGAAGCGCGGCAGGAAGGTGCTGGCACACGGGTGGCTCGCTGCCGGTCCCAGCGGGAAGGGCACCTCTGCGGGCATCTGATCAAAGGGCCTTTTACTGGAGGGAGATAACACGAGAAGGGAAAAGGGGATCTTCGGTAATCTTGCATCCCTTCCAGTGCAGGGAAGGCTGGATCCTGCACAGATCCTGGCCGTGATGGGGCTTGCCACCACAAGGATCTCCTTAGAGGCAAACAGCTCTCTTCACCATTGCTACCGTGGAGCAAAAGGGCGTTTGTATGAAAACACACCGCCTCACGTCTCAACAAAGGGGAGAACATCCTGGAGGCATCAGCTCTCTTTTCGTCATTTCTCTTGCAGCAAGGAGGTCAGCTCCCAAAGCTCAGCCTACGCTACATGCACACCATTACAAAGGTCCCAGCGACGTGCTTTTAAGTAGTGAAAGCACTGCTTCTCCTCTCTTGCTGGGTTTCTCTAGCACCAGGGGTTTATTCATTTTTTATGGTTAGGTGGCTAATGGGCTGTCTGAGTTTTTCTGTCCTCAGGAGAGTTCTCTTAAGTTTTGTCTGAGTGAAATTTCATATAATTACTATGTGTTTCAAACTAGAATCCTACACAGATTTATTCCTCAATTCATGTGTAAATTCCTATCACAGGAACAGTTACAGTTCTCCCCAGTGATCCTGTCCTTGATGATGCCCTGAACTCTTTTCTGAGGTGTTTGCTGACAACTAACACCCTCATAACAGTGCTCTTTGCCATATTGCTCGACTTCCCTTTGGGGCGGCAGGTGGGCTCTGGTGCTGCTGCACAAGCTCACAGCCCTCAGCACGGAACACGGGATTCTTGTCTACAAGAGCAGCCTAGAAAGAAATCATTCATTTTTGGTTTACAATTCTGCAAACAGCTTTGAAGCAAAGAAATAATGGGCTTTGGATAATTAGGGCTTAGTTCTGAAAGATTTTGGCAAATACTGATGTTTGACATTCCATGTCAGCCTTGCAGAGCTCTGGGATCTGAGGCCTGGCTCTGCTCTGTCCCCATACAGCCCCGGGCGCTGCCAAATCGCACAAAAGGGACCTCTCCTGTGATCACAAATGTCCATCTTCACACAGCTGGAGAGAAAAATATCTTTTCCTTTCTTTTTGTGTTATTTACACCATTTTGGGGTAGTTGTGCCAGTATTTTTTTTTCTTTTGAAAAGAAGTTTTAATAACACATCCGTTGTCTTTGAGTAATATTTTCCCAGGGTGGTGGGGACCTGGCAGAGCAGAGATGACTCTGCCACTTGGTGCCTGCAGCCCTTTCAGCTGGTTATTTAAGGAGGTTATGGTGAGTCCTGAGGTTTGTCACAAAACAAGTTGACCTTGGAGAGCACGCTGGGCAAGCATCCTCCACTGACTCTAATGCTGGCAGCGTAGAGCTGGACTTCAGTAAATACCTTCGTTTTTAGCAGCTGTTCCCCAGTACTAATCTTGCCATATGTTTCCTACCCCATATAACCAGAACGGTGTTAGAAATAGAAATTAACAAAACATCAGAAAAGAAATATTTTTTCAAAGAAAGAATTCCTTTTTATAAATCAGAGACACTTAATTCATTGTTTATTGATGTGGCTGTCATATATATGTCTGTAGGTGTTCATTTGTCATTTGCTTCACTTAATGGAGATTTAGCACTTTAGAATCAGTGATAACATTTTACTGCAAGTGTGCTGTTTTGATGAGCTAGTTAAGTATTCATTGTAATAACACTGATAATAATGAACTTATTTTGTATTCATTTTTCATATGCATATGTTCCATGTTTCTGTAAGAGTACTATTTTAATTCATCATTGGATATCAGAAGTAAGTATAAAAATAATGTCACCGAGGCATTTTCTTCTACTTAATAACAGCTTACCACAAGGTAGAACAGCACGAGTACCGTGTGGCAGGGAATCTCTCTAGTGCAGCACAATGCAGTGCAACGTAGTAAAACCCCTTCCTCGATGAAAGGGCGTTGAAAGTACTGAGATCAGCGCACTGACTTTGCTTCTTGGAGAGGCTTTGTCCTCCAGGTCTCCCACTCGCTGCACCAGGGTGCAGAGAGACGAGGCTGCCATGGAGCTCATGGGAGAGCCGCGGAGACAGCACGGGGAGAGAACAGGCCAAAAACGCCAACGGCAGCATGCAAAAGTGGCACAGTTCATAGTAGGAATGGGAGGTAAAGGTGTCAGAGAGGCTTTGTCAGGACAGCTGAGGACTGGAGGCGCGATGTATGCGCGCTCCTGGGAAGCAGCAGATGGAGAGGAGCGGCTGTGTACAAGCCGGTAGCTATTTAAGTAGTCTGCGCATCGCCAGGCTGTGTGCAAAAAGTCTGCTCCTCGGATTTTACAGATCTCTGCAGAAGTACCCTGTACACGGATGAACACACGTCCGGCCAGCCCGCGGGTTGCTTTAGGTGAACCCGGACAGCCTGCAGATCACGGCAGCGGGCTTGGGGCATTCCCGGGATTCTGCCCCCTCTGTGCGGGCGGGAGGAGGCCTGCTGCAGGGAGCCAGGCAGACAGGCCACGGGGCCAGGGGCTGCCGAGACCCTGCCGAGACAAACCCTTCCCGGGAGCACTCCTGTCAGATGCCCCTCTTCTCGGTAATTCTCCTCCTCCACAGCTCACGGAAGGCAGGGCCCCAGCTCAACACACCTGGTGAAGAAGCCATGGAGACTGGGTTGTGAAGCGCCTCTTAACTGAGGCAGGAAAAACTGGGGGGAAAAAAAAGGGGGGGGGGGGGGGAATGAGAGGAGAGAGAGAGAAGAAAAAAAAATGTAAAACACATAAGAAAAAACATAAAGTGAAGTATGTACATTTGGGGATAAAGTCTGACTAATCTTTTGTCCTGTTCTGGGGGACAGCATGGAGCGAGGGGGTGCAGGAGAAGGTAGATGTTTTCAGGTTCTTTCACAAAACAAGTCCTTCCAAATACTTTGAAATTGTGTCATAAAACAAGGAATCTGGATGAAAATCGTATTTTCTGAACTGTTCTTGTCAAACCTATTATTTGTATTTAAATACCTTCCACGTATACTGAGAGTTTAGGGCAGCCCTGCCTGTGTGCAGGCACCTGACCTTTGCTCCCAGGGCTGCCGTGGGGAACGTGGGGCTCGAGCAACTTGGGGGGGCTCAAGGAACTGGGGCTGGGGCCAGCAGCAGCGTGTGTCCTCTGCAGGGGCCTGCCAAGCAGCGCCACGGCCAGCACGAGCACCCACACCCCCTGCGGACGGAATGGCGGTGCCTGACGCGTGCTGCTGATTCCGCTCTCCTGGGTAAATGTTGGCATCGCTTGATGCGGAGGGGATGCTGCAGAGCCAGGCTTAGCCAGCTGCCTCTCACGGATCCCTGCACTCTACAAACTGCTGTGTGTCACAGGTTGCCTGTCCTCATCCCTGAAAATCGTTGGGAAGACCCGCCGTCCTGAGAAATAATTTCTCTGTTAAAAGCAGATAAGAAAAGAATATAATAGCAAAACATAATAGTAATTTGTATTTATTTCTGACAGTAAAAATCCAGATTTTTCACCCTGAAATATTATGTATGACATATTGTAACTACTCACAGGGTAAGTATTCATTTGCATTGAGGAACGCACACCAGTGCCCAAGGAAAGTTAGTTCATGTGGCCCTTAGATCCAACACATAACTGCGTGTTTGTGACTATAACTTAACTCCATGGTGTTTTGATGGAAACAATAACAAAATAGTAACAAAAGACATTTCACAGAGAGAAGACCTTCACAAGCAGTACAGTCCCTTTTACTGGAACTGGAAATAGTAAAACTCACTTCAAGAAATTATCAGCATTTAGGTTTGAAATGATTATGAGTGGCATTGAATATATTTTAAATGCTGCTTACTGTTAAAATATTTTAAATTATATTAATTTTTTAATTTTATTATCATTATATAAAATATTTAGCTAATAACATTTAAACATTAGTAATTGTAACTATCAAGTGTTGTAGACTACTGTGGCCATGACAAAATTAAGGGAAGGATATGTAATCTTGGAAGGTAATCACTTGTTAGGTGAGATGCCAGAAGATTGGATGAGCTGATTAATAAGCAAGATTGTCTTTTCTGACAAATTCTGTCTCACATACAGCATGATAATAATGATAATAATAACATAACATCATAGCAGCAGCTTGCATTCGGTGAGCGATGAGGGGAACGGTTATTCTTGATCTTTTCTCTCTGCGGGGCAAATAAAAACATGGCCATCGACTGAGTTTGGCCGAAAGGCACTGATGACCCCAGGGAGGGCCCCAGCGCCGGCGGGGCGTGCCGGTGCTCACCAAGCCCAGCCGGTCCTCCCCGTAAGTGCCCCTCTGCAAGCGGCAGCCCGGGGCCCAGCGGCACCGGGGTGCTGTCAGGAAGCCAAGTGTCCCTGGTGCACGCCTGCGGGACGCGCGTGGCTGCAGCAGAGCGGTCAGTGGTGCAGCCAGCCTCCCCAGGGCACCACCGGCACAGTACCAGCAGCTCACCGACGAACCCTGCTGCCTCGCTCCTCGCCCGTTCTCACACCTGGCGCGATTGCCAGCTGCAACGCCTTGAGAGCGCGATGCCCGTCGGTCCGTTAATATTGCCGCATCAGTTTAAGCATTTACTGTGCTAAGTATCAGTATGCAGAAAGAGTACCCATTAACAGATGTGAAAGGAAAAGGCATGCCGTCCTAGCCACTGACGAGCTCCCCAGTGAAAGCAGCATCAGCGAAGCAAAAAATAGGAGTATTGAGGTCAGGCCACCCATAAGACAAGGGCATGCAGGAGAGTGCAGTGCAGCCGCAGCCATCATTTCACTGGCTTGTGCCAAGAAATCTTCCCAAGCTGATGAAGAGGAGAGAGAAAAACACAGCAAGTAACCCTTTTTTAATAATGTATTGATTTCCAGCATGGAGTCAGACACAACTTAATAGGTACAATAGAAACAAAAGAAAAAGAGAGAGAGACAGTTTTTATAGTGATGTCAAAAGACACAAATAGAGCAGGTAATATATTCAAAGAAGTAAGATTCCAGAAGAACTGAATACTAATAATTACAAAATTAATTCCTTCAATTAAAAATGAATACACTGCTGGAACATTTAATACAACGAACACCAGATAAAATTATTGTTCAATCCAATTAAATCTCAACAAGATTTTCTGAGAATATGATGGCATTTATTGAATTATCTCTGAACTTCTTATGCAAATCAGAGTTAGACCTGAATGCAGTATGCTAATTTTGAGCCGTATCTACATGAAGCACTTGTAATACTCTTAGGAGGAAGAAAAAAGGGTTGAACTTCCTTGGAGGTGACTACTTGGAAAATGCCCTGTGGCCTTTGGAAGGGCAACCAAGGCCATTCCTTCTCCCGTCCTGCCACCACCCAGCAGAAGACAATCCCTCTTGCAAAGAGGAAATCCAGCTGAGGGCAGAAGCTCTCAGAAACTGCCTAGGGCAGCAGTCACAGAACCAAACCTGCTGGAGTTCAAGGAGTGTTTGGACAAGGGTCTGAGACATAGGGTCTGATTTTTGGGTGGTGCTGTGTAGAGCCATGAGTTGGACTCAGTGATCCTTGTGGGTCTCTTCCAACTCTGGATATTCTACGATCCTGTGAAACTGTGCATTTCTGACTTATCTTCAGCTCTGACACTTCTCTAAATTACAAGTTAGATCACTTTATGAAGTGTTTGATGCAAGTTCATGACATGGGCTTCATTAAATATCCCAGTTAATACATCACTTTTCAAATAACATTTTATCGTGTTTCTCATGACCTGAATGCCTTTAAAGATGAGGACCAGATGTGTTTCAGAACCATTCACTGATACCTACACCAAGGGTGTAGTTTGATAGGCAAAATAAAATAAAAATAATAAACAATTAAATGATTTAAAAATAATAAAAAATGCACCATCTGTTTCAGAAACCAGAGACCCCACAACAACTGTGTTTCTGTGGGAGTCTTCTAGCAGTATTGGTTACTCCTTGAGTTTTTAGGACTAACATATCAGAACGTTTGAAGCATAATTGTCAAATACATTTAATAGATTGACTACAGGGCCAGACAGACATAAGGAAAAGCTACAAACACAGCAGATTTCTGTTACAAGTCACAAAGAGCTGTAAATAAAAAATGATATCTTCAGAAAGGGTTATCCTGATGGTTGTGGTTTAAAAGGACAGCAGTAAACAGAGATATTCCCCGATTTCTAGACTTAAACAAGGTAATACTGCAAAAGCCCTGCAGCTTACCTGCTCAGACAATAATTCCTGAAACCTCCTGGAACACTCAGCAGTTTAGATATGAAATTCAGACACTAGAAGACGTTAGTTAGCCCATGTTAGATAAGGGCTCCGCCGCTGGCCAGAGCCGGGCCAATAAGCAACACTGGTTGTGCCTCTGTGAGAGCACATTTAAGAAAGGGAAAGAAAAGTGCTGGGGAACAGCAGCTGGGAGAGAGAGGGGAGTGAGAGGCACCACCGCCTTGCAGACACCAGGCTGAGTGCAGCAGGAGGGCAGGATAATTTTTGAGCAATCTCACCATCCTTATCTCAGCCCTTGAGCCCTTTGCATTGTATTTTCTCCCCCTTCCCCTTTGAGGAGGGGGAGTGAGAGAGCGGCTGAGGTGGAGCCCGGCTGCCCACCCGAGTAAAACCACCACAGTGATATTGCAGCAGAGAACTGCGGGGGCAAATTGCAGGGGCACGCTCCGCAGCTGCCACAGAGGATACCCATTCTGGTTTTTGTTTACTCATTTTTTTTTGTCTCCAGATGTCGGATATTTTCATTGCTATGTGCATAGCTGCAGAGTGAAGCTGAAGCAAAGCCTCTAGGAAGCCCATCCAAGGGAAGCAATGAACCAGAAACGCGTGGTGTGTGTCCACAGAGCCTCACAGGCAGCACCTGGAAATGGAGGATTTCTCCTGTGCAGCTTTGTAGAAGGACCAGATGCAAAATGGAAAGAAAACCTGGAGTGATATTACCAGATGCTACACTTCGCAGATTTTTACAAAAATATGGCAGAAATAGAGACCAAGAGCAATGACTTAGCTGATCTTAACAGGCGCCTACAAAAAAGAGATTTGAAAGTCTTTCAGAAAAACTGGAAGTTTTCCTTGTTAAGTAAAATGGGCAAGGGAATTGTGAAAGAGGGTGTGGGCAGCAGACCAGTGTAACACCGTGAAAAAAGAGAGACAAGACATCTGCAGATTCTGGCCCAGTGTGAGTATGCAATAGGAGCAGACATGAAATCAGAAAACCAACAGTCCATGGGAAGGCTTCCAGCAACGATCCATTAGTTAATTTGTGTACAGAGGAAAGTACAACCTACTGGTAACTGGTTATTAAAGACATCTTTTCCCAAAGAACTGTAGCTAAGCATCTAGCATGTGATAGAGCACAGTCATCCTTGTTCACAAGTTTGGTTGGTTACCATTGACAAAACACAATAGTGCTTGCTGGATGGGATAAAGAAGCTGACATTTTGTTGTATAATATGGCATAGACAGAAAACTGCTGTAATGGTCAGATGCCCAGGTGTAACCACTTGCTCTGCTTCAGATTGCTCACTCACAGGGGGTGCAGAACAGCCCCGGGAAGCTGCAGGCCCTAACTGGCTTATCCTGCTCGTTCTGCCTCGTCCGATGGAGAGAGCGCAGGGTGCTGGAGCAGCAGGGGCCAGCGGTGCCGCCGGCCCCACCAAGTAACCCAGTGCACGAGTGAGGAGAGGCATCCCATGGTGAATCAGATGTTGACCTGGTAGCCTCTCCCACCCAGAACTGAAAGCAGCAGTCAAAACCTGAGCTACTTTTAGCAAAATCTGAGTCCTACAGCCCCACTGGTCCATGTCCTTTCCATAGGCTAAAGTGCCAAGCTTACTGTTGAAAGCTGATACACCTCCTGATACTGTTATCTGTTTTCCTTTTTTTCTTTCAGAAAACATAAACTGACTTTTCATCTGTTTAAAAGACTAGAAAAACAGAGGGAGGGAGGGAGGGAGGGAGGGAGGGAGGAAGGAAGGAAGGAAGGAAGGAAGGAAGGAAGGAAGGAAGGAAGGAAGGAAGGAAGGAAAGGAAACTCCAGAAATCAAGAATTAACTTCTGCATTAAGAATTCAAAAGAATCTAAGAATTAACTTCATGTTTTTTGACATGCATTTTTCATTGTTGTTTGACATACACATATACATATATATATATATATTTAATTAGGCAAGGTTATTTCCTAAACATTCTTTATGAGATGTTTTTTTGAACACTTCTTCAATTTCATGCCTGAAGCACTGACACTCTCTTTGTTGCAAACTTGAATGTCAATGAATGAGCCAGCCTGCGAAATGATGGCAAAGCATACAGAAAGGGTTTGCTGACCCCTCTCTTTACAGTCCCTTTTTCTGTTTTTTTTCTGTGATTTTGTTTTGTTTTGTTGTTTTGCTTTTCACCCCCTAGTCATGTAGGTTTTGTTTGAGAAAAGACGGGAGTTAGCTTGTAGGGATGAACTGGTTTCAGTTTATTACAGAATGTCTGAGGTTGGAAGGGACCTCTGAAGATCACCCAGTCCAACCCCCCAGCAGAGCAGGGTCACCCTGAGCACCTTGCACAGGATGCCACCCAGGTGGGGTTTGAATATCTCCAGAGAAGGAGACTCCACAGCCTCTTTGTCTGGGGAAAATAAATAAATAAATGAATATATATATATATATATATGTATATATAGTAAAAATAAGGCAGAATAGGTTAGAAGAAGGTGACATTTATTCTGTATTTCTACATTACCAAAATAGCAAGCATCAGTTGGCTGAAGATTTTGTGATCACTTGCAAAGGAAGTGATCTTAAATCTCTTTAAATAGGACCTTGGTTTAATAAACATCTACTTCCACAACATACTCATTGAAACTGGTGAATCTGCAAGAGAAGCCATGTGTCATGTATTAGATAGAAAGCACTTTATTTCAACCAGAGCATAGTCTAAGATCAAACACTACAATTTCTGAAAAAAAAAAAAAAAAGATTAAAAAGATAATGAACCATTCATCTCTTTAATTTTATTTTACATGTTATTGTTTAATTTGTTGCATTTCTTTAATTACTTCATTTATAAATTTCTTTAAAGCAATTATGCATATCAAAGTTTGCACCTATATCTATAAAAAGACATGCAAAATTTGCATTTTCAATGCATGTATTCATCTAACCAATATTTTTACAAAAATCTTATTGTGATTGTTATTTTTAAAAGTATTTATCTTAAATCTAAATGAACTGTGCACTTAAGCATATTAAAAATACTGAGTTTAAAATGTTAAATGCAGATGAGACGGAATAAGATTTGTTTCCTAATATTTTTTTTCTAATGAGTTTTCTGTGATTTTCATCTCTTTGTAAAGTTTTCATGGAAATTTAATTTTCTTTAACTTTGTTATAGGAAGAAAAAACAAACACACTCATATTGTAAAATTTATTTTGAAAGACTTACATTCATGCTTCTTGTTTCATAGAAACATTTTTGTTTCTATGAACGGGGCTGGCAGGAGGGCACAGCTGCTCCCAGCTGGGTTTGGCCCTGGCCTGGGCCGCTCCAGCTCAGCCATCTCCTGTCCCTTCTTCCGTGTCCTGTTCATAGCAGAGATGCATTTACCCCTTCCTGCCATTGATGTACATTTAGCAGACGCACATTTTCTGGATGTATGTACATGCATGGAAGAGAACTGTGGAAAACAGCTCTCTCCACTGCCCCGTTACTTCCCGGGGGCCGGGTGCAGGTGACGCTGTTGCTGGCAATGGCAGCAGCCACGTGTGGGGGTTCGAAGGGTTGATGAACTGCACAAACCCCGGAAGAGGGAGAAGCCTCTTGGGAAAGTTTCTCATTGCCGATGTCCTCACCAGGACAGTTACTGCCACCATGATGGACTAGGGAGAGAAAGGGGCAGCTTTGCAGGGAAGGGTAATATACTTCATTAGACCAATTGAAATAGCCAGAAAAAATGGCTAAGCTTTCCAGCTCAATGTCTTTTTGTCAGGTCACACGAATTTAAATTAAATGTGTAGTGAAGCTTGTTAAAGGCACATCATTCTAAGCACAGAAGGCATTAAATCAAGCCCTATGGTGGAAGGACACTGACGGAAAACTTGTTCATTGTCTTGGAGACTGACACACGGTTTGATCAAGGACGTCCCCTCTCCGTGCCGGCCTGCTCTTCAGGCACAGGCAGGGCACGGTGGCACCGGTGGCACGGGTGCAGCGGGGATGTCCCAGCCCTCCCCTCCTCCCTCCTGCCTGGTGGCAGGGTCCTGTGCTCCCCCTTGCTCTCACTTCTCCCTGTGGAGTCAATTCAGCTCAAAAACCCAGCAGAAAGCCGTTCACCTTTTAGTGTCACATCGGTTCTCTGCTGCCAGTGACCGACTGTTCAGTGTCAACTGCCAACCCCCGAAGCCTGCTGGCGCCAGCACCACCAGCACTCGTGTGCCCTGCTGGGACATCCCCCCCCAGGGCAGCAAGGCCCCACAGCACTTGTGTCCTTCCCAGGCTTCAGGAGGCCAATCTACAGTGAGTTTGTGTATTCTCCTAGAAGGACATGTCCATCACATTTAAGGAAAAGCAGAGTTGGAAAGGGTCTTGTCTTGGATTTACTCAGGCACCCACAGTCAGAATCTATTTTTTTTTTAATTGAGAACCTGTTGAATATTCAATAACAGTCTGAAAACCTGGGCTGAAAATCCCTCATGGTGAGGTGGTAAGGTTTTGTCTTAGTTCCCTTAGAGTCACAGCTATAGGAGGGATGGAAGCAAAAGTGTACAGGTGAAAGTTACTGACTTTTAAATTCCTGTGAAGTTCATCACGAGTTTGGCTTTGGCAGGGTGATGGTGCTCTATTTATTTTATCCATCTTGCCAGCTAGTAATTAATATGTCCTGGAAAAGTCTAATGACATCCTCACATTAACAGCAAAAGAACTTGATTTTCACAGCTGAATAAAATGAAAATCTAAAGGAGAATTAGAGCATTAGCCATGGGAAATATGAAAAAATCTCAATGAGAGCAATAGCAAAATCCATACAAATGTTCAGAGGAAGATGTGAAATAGCGGAATTTTTAAGCCAGATAATAGTCATTATAAAAGTAAGTTTAATGACTTATTAAAAGTAGCCGGGCAGAACTTAAAGTACATCCATTTACACTGGGAGTAGGAAGTTTTGGAGGAACAGTGGTAGAGGTGCAATACAAACCTGGCAGTGGGGCTCACAGAGCCTTGCAGGAGCTGATGGGCTTTGGAACTGTAAAGGGCAAGAGCAGATCTTGCCTGATTCCTTCAAAGGAAATGCTACAGAAAACAGTTATGCCCTTTTATGCTCTGCAAAGACAGATAAGACCCCTTCCACTGCTACATATCTCCTACTTTCACCCAAAATATCTGTTTCAATAGCTGTTTGTCAGTTACAACATATCTTTTAGAAACATCAAAGATGAAAGCATTTCTAGGAGAGAAAATCAGAAAAAAAGAGAGAGTTGGACTGAGAGCTTCAGCAGTTTTGAAGCTTTCCAGATCCAGAAACAGATATTAAAGAGGAAAGAAAAAAATGGAGCATAAAAGAGCAATTTTCATTAATATTAATGATTACAATGGATTGAATTTGAGGTCCCGGTTCTCAAATGGGTCTGATCAGAGAACTGATGCAGGTCTCTGGTTCTCCGCGTCAGGTAGTATCAAAGGCTTCATAATGTTATATCTTCCAATACACGGTTGGGGACCACCTTCTGACATTGGGTTAGCTTCCAGCATAACATTGTGCTGGGTCCAAGGACTCTATCTTGAAAGAATTAGTGTTCAGGGCACAGGACACCAAAGCCCCAGGTCCATATTCAGTAGCTCCTGCCCCAGCACCAAGCAAGTCTCCATAAGAGCAAATCTGGAGTTTGCAAGCAAGGATTTTCCGGGATGCTTGGGGGACATCCTCCAGCAGTGCTGGGCACCTGCAAGGCACCATCATGTCCAGCGCCAGCCCTGTCCTCTTCTCGTGGTCCTTGTGCAGGAGGAGCCTGGCAGGACAGAGGTAAGCCAAGCTCCCTGCACCCCAGAACAGAGCAGGCACTTCCCTGAGAGCACGGAGGCATGGCCCTGCCCCACGTGCCATCAAAATCAACACAACCTCAGCAATGGTCACACACGGTCAAAGGAGAATTGGGGGTAGCCAGAAAGGTTGGCTGAGCTCGTCACCTCTGTTATCTTGGAAGAACAAGCAGAGAAGCCAGAGCTTCCCTTCCCAAGGCACCGGCCGCCAGCTTTGCACAGGGGTCACAGCGCAGCTGGGGCGCTCCCTGGAGCAGGTGCCTTCCTGGCGAAGAGGGGGTTCATTAGAGAGCAGAGGCTCACCCTAGGACGAAAAGTGGGTGGCTAGTTAGAAACAAGTAACATGGTTTCACAGAATCACAAAATCATCTAGGTTGGAAGAGACCTCCAAGATCATCTAGTCCAACCTCTGACCTAACACTACCAAATCCTCCACTAAACCATATCACTGAGCTAAGTTTGTTTGTTTGTTTTCTCCAGAAGTGTCACAACCAGAAATGCCCACACTTAAGTAGGTACAACTATAGGTAAAACTCAAAAAAGAAAAATTTTGCCCCCACCCCAGCATAATATGCCTTCCATCACTTCTTCCAATGAGAGCAGCTGTCATGAGGTAGTCAGTAGTTTGTACTTTGGGAGGCAAAAAGTAAATCTGAAGGGATTTTGTGCCTGCAGAGTTTAGAATTAGAAAATGTCAAATATTAAACTGTATATTTTAATTCTGTTTAATCCTACTACCAAGCTTCTCTGAAGCTGGTGTCAAGGATTCTCGTATGCTTGACAACAGAAATTAATGGAGGCATTAATTTCAACAGAAATTAATGGAGGCATATTTCAGAAGCTCAGTGCAGTAAATCTGTACCTCTGCATACACCATGGCATTTACCGAGAGTTTCCCTGCAGATCATGTGATAATTGCAAACACTATATATTTCCCTTAGGAGTCCATGCTGGCCCAATACATCAAAATGTGTGCGCACATTCACCTCCCAGCAGTTCCAGAGGCAAGCCGAAGTGCCATGTAGTGCTCTCCATTTCAGTTTGCCATGACACCAAGCGAGCTCCTTCTTTCAGGGAAGCATTGGTCCCTTCAGTTGTGGCGTGAGCAGCACTGCCGTTAACCTCTTGTGTTTCGATACCCATTGCAGTCTGCCCCACGGAGGGGGTTCCCACTCAGGAGCAGGACAGGGCCCCGCTGGGCGCGGGGGACCCCGCTCTGGGCAGCCTGGCAGCAGCGCGCAGGAGGCACGAAGCCAGCCTGCCCTCAGGGGACCTGCGGCTCCCGGCGGGCACCGTGCCTGCTCTGGCCTGGGACACGCACCGGGCTGCTGGAGAGCATCAGCTCCTGCGTGCGCAGGGACAATGGCCGGAGGGAAATGCCTCAACGGGTATTCTGCCTAATTCCCTGCTTCTGCTTCCTTTTTTCTCTTCCTGTCTCTGCACTGCATAGACACATGCTCTGTTCTCCTGGTGGGACCTTCTTCAGAGCCACCAGGATTAAAAGGCTCATCAGTGAAATCATCATCGCATGACACAGCCATTAGCAGCATACTAACCATAAACACATCTCTGAGAGTGCCTGCCTGGGACAAGACAATGGCCTTTTTGGTCACAAGGGACTTCAAACTCCGCAGTTTTCATTTTGAATGAGAATGAAATTATTGCTAGGGAAAAAAAAAGGGGGGGAGGGGGGTGTTGAACTGCATCAAGAATAAAACGAAGGTTTCTGCAAAGCCCTACATGCAGATAAAACTTCTTTTACTAGAGCTTTCAAATCAATGTACTTCAATGTCTCCTTCAAAATCAAGCCATCTGGCTTTTTCAAAACAATTATTATCATGCATAATGTTATAGGTTTTTCAAGCTTAACAAGTACAGTGAATCAAAAAGAAAAACAGCCATTTTTTTCTGAAATTAGATATATAAAGTATGTGTATAATAAATAGACAAAAGCAGATACTGGCACATGTACAAAAAAGATGCAAATGAACTTTTAGTTTATAACAATTGTATTCATCACTTGGCATAAAATTCTGAAGAAAACATTTTGAAATAATCATTAAAAAGGGGGAAAGATCAGACTTGTAAGAAGCAGCAGAGGCCAGCCCCAGTGCCCAGGCTTCCCTGGCTGCCACCAGCAGCTGCCTCGGCTCAGTGCCACCCGCTCGCCTGCAGCCACGTCCCCGCTCAGGTCTCATGCTTTCTCGGCTGCCCTCAGATCCTTCAGGAAAACGACCGCGCTCTCAGCTGGAGGCCGGGGTCAGGCAGAGGAGCCGCTGCCCGAGGGCTCAGCACCGCAGAGCGGGCTAGGACACAGGGTCTGTGCTCAGCCAGCCCCAAGAGCCTGACCTGAGAGGCCGGGAAGCCCCCGCTGAGGCCCCGCCATTGCCCCCTGCGTCCCTCCCAGGCCTGCAGCCGTGCGGAGCCAGCCCAGCAGGGCCTGCTGGAGGATGCGGGACCTCAGCAGGCACTGGTCCCTCTGCAGGGACAAGGCTTCTGTCCATTGCTTGAGGACAAAGGGGCTTCAGGGACAAAGGGCTGCACCGCGCAGAGCTCCCTGGTGCTCTCCGTCGCGGTCTGCAGTGACACGGCAGCAACAGACGCCCTCTGTCCCAAGGAGAAGGACCGCGTCCTTTCCGAGCAGAGAGTTTAGCTTGGACAAGCACCCAGGATGCTGATCTTCATAAAATATCTCCGTGAATTCACGGAGATGTGCAGAAGGGCTGTATGTTTGTTTACGTGCTTTTATTTGTTTATTGCTTATCACCGCTGCCGTGCTCCTCTGGCCCAGAGGCACTGCCTTCCCACGGCTGCTAGCTCGCAGGGAGGTGCCGGCTGGCAGCAGGGCGGAGGCTGCCCCGTGCCACATGCCAGGTGCTCGGGAGGAAGGATGCTCTTGTTGGCCTTTGGGTGCGCTCTGAGGCAGGGCGATGGCGTGATAATGGTCGGCACCAAGCAGGTGGGCCGTCTGCTCCAGAATCCTCCAGGACTCCAAGAATGGTCTTGTTCCTTTTAACTAAGAAAATCATTAAGGCTGTTTGCCTTAAGCTCTGGTTAATGGACTGCGCTGATTATTTATTTATTTTTAAATGAACATTCTTTATTTCCCCAAAGTGCTGCTGTTGACTTTCTTTTAGTGCTGCCATCTGGCTCCCCTGCCTAAAAGAGAGAGATAGGTGGTGTAATAATAAACAAACAAACAAACAAATAAATAAAAATTCCTGAGCTTTTGCAATTGGAGTGTCACCCAAACATTCGTACATGGTTGTGTTAAATTCAATAATTGTCTTGCTAATGCTTTTGCAAGAAACAAGTGCAATCGTGCTAACAGCCTGTGGCACTGATTGAGAATTACAAAATCAATCTCCTTGTCTGAGGGTCTCTCCCCACGGCTCCTTTATGCACTGCTGGAGACTTCCTTCTCTGCAGGAATGCCATTACGAGTCTGGGAATGCTGCAGCCTGGCTTTTATTTCCCTTTGCAGATTATGGCTCATTCAGGGCTCAGAACTGGTGCCTTAATTTTTTTTCCTATTTCTTTCTCCCCCACCCCCTTTCAGAAGACCCTTTCTTAGCATCTTTCACCAAATGATGTTTCACTTTCCAGAACAAAATGAGACAGTTTCTGCTGACATGAGGTAGTGCTCGGGGCAAGCCTCAGCAGCGTGTGCCTTCACCGCATGCCCGGTGCCCTTCAGAGCCACGGAGAGTCCCCAGTGCCAGGGATGCAGGACTGCCCCGCACACTGGCCCAGTGCTGCAGGTCTGCTCGCCACCTTCACCGAACCTCTTCAGCCACACTACTGAAATATGACAGAGGCTTTCAAGGCAGCAGCACCTCTCCCCTGACCACCTCACCAATGTGAAGGGCTGTGACATTCTCAGTGGCAAGACTGTAAACAGGCCCATGTGGTATTTGTCCAACACAAACAACACAAACAAGTCAGTCGTGTGCAGATTTTTCTGAGAAATTATTTCATTTCAGAATGATAGCTTACTGCATTTTCCACTTCAGGACAAGAGTTATAAAGCATGGAAAAAGTAGGTTATGTACAAGGATAATTGTTCTAAATTACTAGGAAAACCAGAGATTCTTCAGGTAATTGCATAGCAAAAGGAAGCTTGCCATCCATCATTTTCTTTCTAGCTGCAGAAGTTTTGCACAGTTTTACTCCCAGCATCAGTAAGACAGGTAATTTTATATAAGGTACCTATGAAACCAATTAGGACCTCACAGGGCACCAAAACGTACAGCAAGCTGTATCCAAGCTGCTGACAGGCGCTTTCTCGGAAAGCAATCCTCTATAACTAGCTCAGGCACAAGGACGAGGGGACAAAAGCGCGATCGTTTGGCTCATTGAACACTGTGGAAGCCTGCCCTGTCTCTGATCTGGTGTGCGCCGCCTGTTCAGGGAGCACAGAGCTACACTGCGTGCTCGCCAGCACAGAACCCTCTTCTCATTTGCGCTCAGGCTGCAAAACTCCAGAGGTTTTAAAGAGCACTGATAACCCAAACCACACTAATTCTCACTTCTTCTGCCTCTTTATCATCAAGAAGCCCAGAGAAGAAATATCCTTGCATGCAAAGGAAGACGCTGCCCGGAGCT
Source organism: Anser cygnoides (assembly GCF_040182565.1). NCBI lineage: Eukaryota > Metazoa > Chordata > Aves > Anseriformes > Anatidae > Anser > Anser cygnoides. Next base: position 66,556,009 of record NC_089877.1, read on the forward strand.
GCCGCTGTGCCGTGGCCGCTGCAGGTGGCGCGGGGCGAGGCGGCGGCCGGGCGCTGTGTGCGGCGGGGCGCTGGACGTGGCCGCCGGCTGCCGCCACGCCGGGAGCTGGCACCGGGCACAGCTCTCTACTAGGCTCCGGCCGAAGCTGCTGCCCGGACCTGCCTGTCTCCATGCTGGAGAAGGCATGCGTCAGCTGTCACCGCTAGAGAAGTCCTCCAGGTTAGTTCGCTGCCCACCGACATAGGGGTTTCTTTATCTGGGGGCAAATCTTTCTCTAGGAAAAGACATTTCACTGATGAAGATACCTGAGGGCACCACTGAAATAAAGAAAGCATTTAACTGATAATATAAGCTGCATATCTGGCAAAGAATTCCATCTCAGGAGATAACAAACACTTTTGATATATGAACTGGAGACCTAAAAAAGCTAGTGCCTGAGAGCCTGACTGATAGATGAGAAGAAAGTTGTGCCAAATCATGGTGGATACGACAGAGACTGCACAACGTTCAGAACAGCAGAGCAGCTTCAGAGGAAGCTCTTTGAGGAGTTCACAACTTTGTAAAGCTCTTCTCATAAAACCAATCCCTCAATACTGGCAGTACAAGTAAAATAATGACAGCAAAAGTCAAATAAAATTGCCCAGTTACTTTGCTTGTGCGTAGGGTAGGCACACAAATGTTGTCAGAGGCATCATAAAGTCCTCCTCAACATGACTGACATCTAGTCTGGGAATACAGCTTCCTAAATCATTGGGTTGAGATTGCTCTACCAACATTCCTTCAGCAGCTTTGGAGCTTCTGTGTTTTTTGGTGACAGTGAGCTTAATTTTGAACAAAGAAGCCAGGAATACAGGTCTCAAAGGTTTACAGCAAGATATTGGGGCAGATGCTTCATCTGATAGCTGAGTACATTGCTTCCTGCTTTAATCATTGTAAAAATAAGCAGAAACTCCTATTCTTCCTTTCTGTTATGTTTAAAAGAGGGGTTGTTTGCTTATCCTTTGCATTTGGAACTTAATGCTCCTGGTATTTTCCATTGACAAATGTAGAGAGCTAAACCAGATTTTGCTGTTCTAACAGCCCTAATGCTGATCTGCCAGTCTGCTGAACACCACACCAACTGCCTGAATGTATAAAATATCCTTAAAAGAGCTCCTAAGTATTCATGGAATCACAGAATGGTTGATGTTGGAAGGGACCTCTGGAGATCGTCTAGTCCAACCACGCTGCCAAACAGGGTCACCAAGCATATGTTGCTCAGGATCACATCCAGGCAGGTTGCACAGGATCACTTCCAGAGGAGGAGACTCCACAGCATCTCTGGCAACCTGTTCCAGTGCTGTCACCCTCACAGTGGAGGAGAATCCTATTGGGACTTTTTGAATCCTATTAGGACTTTTTTTTTTTTTTTTTAAACTGGCAACTATGAAACCTCTCCGCTCCCTGCTAGCAGAACGGGCTATTTTTAATCAGATCCTTAAACATATCCACTGAGACCAACAGGAAAAGCTCCCCGCATCTTCTGACTTCATTCCTGTTATGACTTTAACAACGTTGAATTTATATTCCTGAAACAATTTGAGTGTCTGCTGCCTGCAGGGGACATGAGACCCCACTGGTTAGCAGAGCAGAGGTGGCCCCTCTGATGTGGGTCGCACTCAGGTGGCATTAGGAAGCATCACCCGTGGCAGCAGCAGTGGGACTGGGCCAGCACCGAGCTGTGGCTTTGGAGGCTGCTTTCCATGGTTTGCTAATGAAATGCAGATTTGTTGGCAGGCAAAGAGGAACATAATTGCCTCAGGTTGTCTCTTAACTAATTTCACTTTTTCTTCTACTTCTGGTTTCAGACAATATTTGGAAGCTATTACAGCAAATTCAAGAGTGAAACCAACCTGCTCATCTTCCCTGCCTGGGGGTTTGGCCAGACCAGATGCAACTGAGCTCCTTCTCCAGATGTTTCCTGTGCTAGGCATCAGGAATCCATTCTCCACTGCTGCCAGTGACTCCCAGCTGACCATGCCATGGCCATGCCCCGCGATGCAGCGCTGCAGGGCCCTGCAGAGGCAGCTCCTCCAGCACAGCAGGGGCACGGCACCTGCCGAAGCAGTCAGACCAGCAGTAACCCTGCTGAAGCAGGGAAGCAGGAGTTATTTATTGAGACTTATAGGACAGGCTGCACTCTGGGTGCAGAACCTTTCCCTAACCCCCAGCCTGACCCTCCCCTGTCCCAGCCCCATGCCGTCCCCTCGGGCCCTGTCGCTGTCCCCAGAGAGCAGAGCTCAGCGCCTGCCCCTCCGCTCCCCTCGTGAGGAAGTCGTAGGCTGTGGTGAGGTCTCCCCTCCATCTCCTCTTCTCCAGACTAAGCAATCTAAAAGTGATTTCAGCTGCTCCTCATAGGTCTTCCCCTCTAGACCCTTCACCATCTTTGTTGCCCTCCTTTTGGACACTCTCTAGAAGCTTCATGTCTTTCTTATACTATGGCACCCAAAACTGCACACAGTGCTCAAGGTAAGGCTGCACCAGAGCAGAGCGGGACAATCCCTTCCCTTGACCAACTAGCAATGCTGTGCCTGATGCACCACAGGATATGGTTGGCCCTCCTGGCCACCAAGGCACACTGCTGGCTCATGTTCAGCTTGCTGTTGACAAAAATCTACAGATCCCTTTCTGCAGGGCTGCTCTCCAGCACCTCATCCCCTTGTCTGTATAACCAGGGTCGCCCCTTCCCAGGTGCAGAATTCAACGCTTGCTCTTGTTAAACGTCATACTGTTGGTGATCGCCCAGCTCTCTGATTTGTTCAGATCTCTCTGCAAGGCCTCACCACCCTCAACAGAGTCAACAACTCCACCCAATTTGGTAACATCCATGAACTTGCTCAAAAAAACTTCATGTCCTTCATCCAAATTGTTTATGAAAACATTGAAGAGGACTGGTCCTAAAATGGAGCCCTGGGAAACCCCACTAGTGACAGGTTGCCAGCCTGCTGTAACCCCATTTACAAGAACCCTCTGGGACCGGCCCTGTCAACCAGTTGCTGGCCCATCTTATTATGCTTTTATCTAACTCTATTCTGGTCATTTTGTCCAGAAGGATACTGTGAGAGACAGTATCAAAAGCTTTGCTGAAGTTCAGAAAGATGACATAACTGACTTCCTTTGGTCAACTATCTGGGTTATCTTGTAGAAGGAAATCAGGTTTTTCAGACATGACCTTCCCCTTGTGAACCCATGTTGGCTCTGACCAATGACTGCATTGCAATTTAGATGTTTTTCAATAACTCCCAGAATAACATTCTCCATAATTTTACGAGGTACTGAAATGAGACTGACAGGCCTGTAATTTCCAGGATCTTTCTTCTTGCCCTTCTTGAAAATTGGGACCACATTTTTCAGCTTCCAGTCAACTGGGACCTCTCCAGATTCCCAAGACTGTTGAAAAATAATTGAGGGAGGTTCTGCAATGACATCAGCCAGCTCTCTGAGTACTCTGAGATGAATCCCATCAGGACCGTGGATTTGTATGCATCCAAGTGGAGCAGAAAATCCTGCACAAGTTCAGGGTTAACTGGGAGTTAATCGTTCCCACAGTCACAGTCCTCAAACTCAGGGCACCTGGGGTTGCAGAGCCCATCGCTGGTGTTAAAGACAGAGGCAAAAAATGCATTAAATGTCTCCAGTATGTCTATGTCCCTGTTTGTGAGGTGACCATCCTTACCAAGTATTGGACCAGTGTTTGCTCTGGTCCTCCTTTTCCCGTTAACATACTTAAAAAACCCTTTCTTATTGTTCCCCACGCTTCTGGCCAGCCTCAACTCTAATTGAGCTTTGCCACCTGGATTCTCTCTCTACGAAGGTGAGCAGCATCCCTGCAGTCCTCCCATGCCGCCCAACCTTGCTTCCAGTGGCCATACGCTTTCTTTTTCCACCTAAGTTCCTGAAGGAGTTCCATGCTCAGCCAGTCTGGCCTTCTGCCCCTCCTGCTTGACTTCCGACACTTCAGAATCGCCTGTAATTTATGAAGGTGTAACATAATTAGCCATGTTAGAGTTCATGACAATCTGTGAAAGATGCCCATATTGCTAAAAAATGTCAGGAATCAATCACAGTCCCACACTACCCATCCTGCCCACAATTTACAGTGTGTAGCTGCAGCGTATTTCTCATGCTATGCTGACAACAGCCCATTTGAGAAGAAGAAGTAAAGAAGCCATCCCAGGAATCACTATTACATCTGCTTTAAAGGCTTCTTCTACCTGGTGGTCTCCTACCCAGTTACCAGCTGTCTGTGGTTGCGCTTAATTTGTGTGACACTTAACTTGTAGAAAGTCTGAGATAGTTGCCTGACACTGCATTAGCAGAAAAGCTGTCACGGGGTACAGATGTTCATGTTTCTGCCCTGAATTGGGTCTTCAGACTCCTTATATGGTAGCAGGGGCTTTCTCCCTCATCTTTTATTATTAGGATTCATGTTTAATACAATAGTTGCAATAATTCACCAATAGCCTATTATTCTTGTATACAGAAGTCTACAAATAAAATATAAATGTGCAATTTTGGTTATTATTTCCAGCTGAAAATATTTGTCATACCTTTTTAATGGATTATTCCACATTTTCTCCTGTTCTTCATAGTTATGTCATGTAATAACACACGCAGGTTTGCTTGCTTATATATTTTGCCACTATGTTTTAAATCATTGTTTCTCATGAATGTTTTTCATGCTTTATAACCTTATCGGTATAGTCTTACCTTTAAAGAAACTATGTCATAGGGAAAACATGCGGTGATCATCACCTTTGCAAGGAGATTAAAACCCTGCAGCTATTGTTTAACCTTTTCTTTTTATATAGTATTCTTTTTCCCTGTAAATACTTAAGTATCTTAGTAATGGACCTTGCAATTTCTCATCTCTGGAGAAGAATTACCGAGCTACTTGGAGTCCTTGCAAAAGAAGATGGGATTTTATGCCTCTGGGATTGCGGGTGTTTTTCCTTCATGTTACAAAGGGCAAGATTCAGTGCTGCGCCACAGCAGCTGACATTCAAAGTTATGTGGGGGACACAGCACAGCTACATGTAAATGCATTTTATCAGCCAGTTTTTGTACTCAATTACTCTAAACATCAAACCTAAGAAACCCGCAGCTAAATTTATATAAAAACAAACAAAAACTCTTCCCATGAAAGGCAAAATGAGAGGGAAAGCATAAGAGTCACATCAGGAGTCACTGTAACAGGCAGCGTGACGTGCTCCTCATGAAGCGCTGTGACTCGGATGTCCCTGCAACGTGCTCCTGTGGTGGGACCAGGGCTGTGGCAGGGTGGGCATTTAAAGCCACCAGTGGTGGCCCAGTCCCTTGCAGGGTCTGTGCGAGGACCGAGAGGTGAATGGCCTTCTGGCCAGCACCCAGCGCCGCCGCACCGCGGGACAGCTGCCTTCCTTGCTATTTTGCCCTGACATGGGAGGCTGGAAATATTTGCTATCTCCAGACCTGAATGAGGGATTCTTAACAGAAGGAAACTGACTGCATTTCCAAATAGGTTTTTGTACATTTGACCTGCTAATGAATCATTATCTCAAGCAGTAGCAGGCATAGTTCTTTTCTGGTCATCATAAGCTGTACGATGTGCTCTGTCAGTTAAGCTGACAGCTCTTTGCAGTGGTCTGCGTTCAGTCTGGACAACGCTTTCTGCCTTCCTGGATCACCAAGCAGATAAGCTCTGCCAGCCCTGAATCTTCTGTCTTCAGAGTGGAAGGGGAAAATGTGCTTTTGGTCTCCATCTCCACTTGCACAGCCCCTGGTCAGTAGCGCTCATGCTGCCAGCAAGCGTGGTCAGCGTGTTATCTGTGCCCTCCTAAGCAAGGTTTTGTGTACTGTAGTCTTGGAGCTGTGCCGATTTCCAAGTCAGAAGAAAGACAGCAGTTTAAAATTAAGCTGTCATTACTACTGAATGTTGGGTGATAACACCTACTATCAAATTCTAAGTATCTTGGACAAGAATCTTCAGGGATAGACAAAATTATAATTACTTTTTCGGTATTATCTGTGGCCTTGGAGTGTTGAATCATAGAATCGTAGAATCACAGAATATCCCAAGTTGGAAGGGACCCATAAGGATCATCGAGTCCAACTCCTGGCACAACACAGGTCTACCCAAAAGAGCTGCCCAACTAAACATAGAATTGTTCATACATGATTTTGAAAGAAATAATCTATTAGACTTTAGCCTAAAGCCTAAAAGGGATATGACACGCTTAGTAACAGTATGATTATAAACCTCTGTTCTCCTTCGTTTATTTAATTCTGCAAGAAGTTGTACTGTAGGCATCTTCTGTCGTGGAGCTGGTGGTGTTTTGGGGGACACTTGGAGTCCTCAGAGCACATCAGCACAAGGCTCACCCAGTGACACTTTAAAAGACAAGACTGAAGCCCACAGTGAGTGAGCACAGAAATGTTCGTTTGGATGTTATAATCAAATCTCCAGGAGGATTTATTTTACTTTGGCACTCTCAACAGGCGGAGGCACATGCACAATCAAACACCACAGCTGTGAAGGAGCAGTCATGGTACCTAGAAGGCATGTTAGAACAGTTGTCCCAGTGCTATGACACCTGCAAATTTTGCAGTCACTTTATACCACTGTGCATTTAAAATGACACATCTCAAGCTCACTATTTTTACTCTTGAGGGGGTGCCACTTTTGCACACTCTTTACAAATCTGTTCATAACTATGCAAAATACGAGGTAATAGGTGAAGATGACAACAGGCAGTAGAAATTACATGTGCTGGTATAACTGCCAGACATCTTCTCTAATCCTTGTTGAGGTCTTTATTCAAAACACTGCAGGACCTGCTGAAGTCTGTCAGTTTTTTACAGCATCTCACTGCCTGCTTAGCAGTGGTAGGGATGGGGTTTTACCCGTGTCCCACAGTAAATTTGCTCCACTCTGCAACTGCTGTGCAGGTCTCTGCATTATTGTCGGGTACTGAAAAAAGTCGAACACATCTTTCATTAGGACTACTACAGAGTGCTCAGCAGGCTTGTGCAACAGCCTGAGTCATCACAGGGGATGACTTCAGAAATGCTAGTAACGCAATAGTGGGTTTTGCTGATTTTCTAACAGCATGCATACCTCACGCAGACATGCTCTTGGTGTGCTTGACTTCTCCAATCTGACAAGTCTACTTTATAAAAATAAAAGCCATTTTAAAAAATCCCATCATAATGTTCAAATGATCACATACACTGGAAGATTCAAAATCCTGCACTGTGGGATCATACAATATTTTACCATTCATTCTGGGTTAAAACTGTTGTGAAAGCAGGTCTGATCCTACTACCAGTCAGCCAGCCTCCTCAGAGAATTAGAAAACCTCAAGAAGTCATGAAAGGCATCCAGAAGCCCAGGTAGGAGAAACCTTACTGTGGTTTTCTTGGGCACAAAACATACTATCGGCTTCCCAAGGAGCAACTTTCCCTTAGAAAGAGTGATTATTTCTGGGCTGGATGTAGAGAAGAAAAGGGTAGTCCTTACAGCATTGCCTCTTGCAGGCATGAGTAGAACAGCAGAGGAGTTTGTTCATTGTTCAGGAGGGTTTCTTTGTTTGCTTGTTTGCTTGTTTTTCTGCATCTTTGTGGGCAGTCAGGAAAATGTCAGTGGTTCTTGCCCACATTTCTCTTCTGTATGGAAAACTAGCAGAGGGAAGATACCAGTGACACCCTTTCTTTCCCATCTCTGACAATGGGAAGGACACCGTCTCCCTCTCCCAGATGAAAGGAGAGCAATAACTGCTATGCACTCTGCTTAGAAATGAGGTGGTCCAGGGAGATGTCTCATTAAATACTTCTCATGTTTCAGATCCCTTTTTCTGCTCCCTAGCCTGTCCTTGTTCGTTGCCAAAGGATAACCAATACAATGCAATGTACCTTCATTTCTGTTTGGAGTGGATACTTCCAAACCAACCATCCCTCAAGTGACTGCATAAAATGGAAGAATACAATAAATATTTGTTTAGGAGAGAAAAGGCATGAAACAGGGTGGGAAATCAAAGAAATGAAGGGATCCAGGAAGCCTTCACATCAAGGGGAAAGGGAATTGCTGTCCATGCATGGACTCATGCTGGAGGTGAAAAGAACCCACTGGAAGATGCCTAGTGCCTTGAAAATACCTCTGGCAAATTCTACACTGAGTGCAGTGCCAGAGCTACCCTGGAGGCTCGTTCTTGAGCTTGTAGCAGTGTAGCCCTGTGACATGGCGTTACCACGGCTGGTCACGGGCCACGATCTCTACACGGAATTTGCAAGGGCTCAGCTCCAATGCTTGTCCCAGAAGACTTCAGAGAATTTAATGCCACAGAAACTTCGCTTTTATGAACATACACACACAAACACACACACATGCAAAAAGAGGCTTAGTTAAGTAGTAAGTGAGTTTATGGAAAAGTATTATGCGTCAGTTGTTACAACGAGAGCAAAAGGAATATGTGTTGGCAGATGTAGGTGCTATGCAGAAGAAGCCAACGTGAGAGATCTGCAAATGTGATCAGACCTGTGAGGCAGGCAAGGCATTTCTCTCTTATTTACAGGTGAATAAAAATGGGAGGCTCCAGCTTCACAGACCAACATGATAATCTTCACATCTTACTGCAAACTTACTGAGCCAAAATGCATCTACAGCAGTGCAACAATAATAAAAGCAAACAAACAAACAAACAAAAATGCTCAAAGGTTGTGCAAGACACAAGATTGTACGAGAGAGCAGGTAGTCACAGGGAGAAAAAAAAAAAAAAAGAGCCTTCTGTAGATGCTAATAGATTTTTCCTGGAGGCTTTTGCTAGTACCAGGAAAAGCCACCTCCAGAGAGTGTGAGGTGCAGGAGAGCGCTGCGCGGTGGGACAGGCACAAGCACAGGAGAGTGGGGAGGGAGGATGAGGCACCCCCCCCAGCCAGGCAGTGCCCAGCCTGGTAGGGAAGGGTGACCCAGGAAGGGTAAGAGACAGCTTCTCTGCAATTTTCTGTTATGTGTTCTCCCAGAAATATATGTGCGGGAGAAAAGTAGAAAGCAGTTCTGAGCAGAATGCCCCAGAAAGGCAAAATTGTCCCCTACCTCATTTGAGGAGAGCTTTCACATACCAGGAAAGAGAAAGAGAGAATATGTGGACAATCACAGGCACAAAACTGATAAAAATCTACCCACAAAAGCAGTTTACACTCATGCCAAAAAAAAAAAAAAAAGATGCTGGATGATAGAAATATATTTATCTGTCCATAGTACTGAAAACTCCGTATGCATAAACTGTGATTTCATCAGTGGTACTTTGAGGTGTATAACCTTCCATTTCTGCATACCTCTTTGGTATTTGTTTTAGAAATCGCCATAATAATACTGTAAGCAAACTATCAATATAGTGATTATTTTAGTTTAAAAAATTAATGAGGGCATATCTGAATTTATTTTTACTATGTCATTAATTCATGTTAACCTGAACTAGCAGTGTGTAGGTCAGTCTTCAGTAAGAGGAATATAGTGGGGATTTTTTTCCCATGTGTTCTTACTGCTCTTCTATTTTTAAAGTTCATAATAAATACAAACAACCCACTAATGATAAATAAAAATATCACCTGAAATGTTTTATACTTTGTTTTTCATTATGAAGACCTAAAATATCCATTTAGTCTCCTGTCTTTAGGGTGTTTTTTTCTTTGTTACTTGCCTCTGAAACACAGAAGAAAAAGACATTTTAAGCATCAAATCGTCATGCTTATCTTTGCAGCAGGAAATGTGTGTGCTTGGAGACAGCTGAGGATTGCTATCGGATCTCTCTCTTTCAAACATGAGAATTCACTTCCAGCAAAATTACAATAGAGGCCTCGTCGCTGCATTCAGGCATCGCTGGTGGAGATGCGGGCAGCCAGCACACGCCAGGGGAGCGCTTTTCAGGGCTGCTGGCAAGCGGGATGGGGACGGGGACGGGGACAGAGGCAAGGCAGGGGCAGGGGCAGGAGGCTGTGCTGGGACTGCTTGGGGTGTTTTCTTCCGTGCAGCCTCCCCGGCGCCCCCCGCGCCCCCCTCGGGCAGGGACAGCACCCCCGGCGCCGTGCTCTGCACGGGCAGGGTGCGCAGCAGGACCGCGGGGCGCGGCGCAGGGACAACAGGCATCTCTGCAGCACACGGAAAGAGCTGGCTGACTGCAGGAGAGTGAAATACTGCAGGGTTACTCAAATAGGAAAATGTATTGCTCCCAAAAATGTGCCAGCACTTAGCAGGATACTCAAACCCGTTATTGTTCTTCTAGATTTTGCATTAATCTAGGATAACTGGTCCCTAGCTGTGGGTTTGCAGGGGGTGTCCTTAGTTTTCTTTCAGGCAGATGGAGAGGGGAGTAAGAACTTGCACACTTCTTTCAAGAAAATAGAAAGCTCTGGAAACTGCCTGTTTTTTTGCAGTAGCATTCACAGCATGGTGTACGTCTCAGATGCAATTAAAGCAAAAATTGGCACACATCTCCTGGGCTTTCTGTTGCACACCTTCCAAACAGGCATGTCTTGAGTACTCTCATTCCTGTTTTAAATATTCTCTTTCTCATAGTTAGATGGAAATCATTACTAGTTTCAATGACATCTTTCATTCCATGTAAAACTTACCCTTTTCTATCACACTCTGAAATTAGCAGTGAAAGGAAAATCCAGACTAGGGGTGATGAATGCTAAGGTAACAGCACCACAGGACCTTGCCCTCACACTGCAGCGTGTATTTCCTCCAGATCCTTCCAAAGCAGGTAAGAGTTGTAAATGATGTTGACTTTTTTTTTTTTTTTCCATTGAAAGGGGCAACCGATGTATTTGTACTATTTTACCTTATGAATAGTTCAGCACAAAGGCTATTTACAGATGCTTTTTTGGTATTTAAATCTCCATCAAAAAGCATTTCTTTAAAACATGTTAGAGAACTTCATTTGGGTTCCACTTTTATCTTTTCTGTTCTCCACAGTTTTTTTTTAACTCCTCTGGGTTTCAATTAGCAGCCATGGGAAACTCTGTGAGTCTCCTGCCTCCCTGTGTTGCATTAAAAAGTGACACAATGTTGTGCAACCTTCAATCTCCCTCTTGAATAATTCATGCAGCTCTGTAGGGTAGGCCAAGACTTCAAACGAATATTATGGCCTGGTTTTCCTTAACCTAATGCTTCAGGTGGAAATTGGGAACCGGCATCTACATGTATTTAGTCAGAAAGGCCTATAGGGACATGTCTGGAAGCAATATTTACCTGCAGATACGTACAGACACTGAAATAAATACCTATTTTTATCTTTATTTAGGTAAGAGTGCACAGAGACATTCTCGTTGAAACATTTCAGTTCTTAAAGATATTTTCTGCTAAATCGTAGTGAGATTTATATGAAGAGAATGAACGTACCCGAAGGGTTTCTGCTGTTTGATACGTGCGTAGCTAAAGCCAGAGACTCCCCTCTTCAGTCACTGGGCTCGCAAAGAGCACAACTTCTAAGCATGAACATGACTCTGAGCATGAAATCATCTTCAGTGCATTTCCAGAAGCAGAGTTGGATGCATATGTGCAGCTGGATTGCTAAACTTCACATCATCAGACATTAAAGGTCACTTATAAATCTATATTTTTTGTTTGGCAATCAGCAATGTTTGTTGCACTGCTAATATACAACAGCTGTGTAAAGCTGCGGATGCTGCTCTAAGGAAACACGGGCACCAGTCTGGTTTTCTGTTTGGTGAATACGTCCAAAAAGATAATCACATGCACACTTCATTAAATCATAGATCCTATAGGCGGAAAAGACCTTTTTAATCTCCCTGGAACAAGCCTAATTAAGTTCAGTTTTCTATTAGATCAAGGAGATAGCTACAAGCAAAAGTGTGAAAAACAATTAACTCCTTAAAAGTTCAAATACATTCGATCGACAAAGGTAATGTTAAACAAATGTTAAGGATGCACGGCTAGGAGCTCTGAAGTCAAAACCATCAAATATTCAGGCAGCACAAACAACCTTGTGCCTGCTCCCTGTGAATTCCCGTATAGATTTTAAATGTTCCATAGCCTCTCAATTAATGCTATAGATCGGGGGTGAGATGGCGCGAAGCACCTGCAGGCTCTCAGACTGCCTCGCGCCCCCGCACACGGCAGGAGGGCTCTGCCCGCGCCCTGTCCTGGAGGCCCCGCCGGGACCAGAGGTGTCTGGGGGCCTGGGGGCCTCAGTGGCACCGCTCCCCCGGGGCCGCCGCGGGGGCAGTGGGCGCAGGGGGGGCCCCGTGCACCAGTGCTGGACTCGCAGGCACTCCCGGGTGGCAGAGGTGCTGAGTCGGCCACAGGTGGAAACCAGCTTCAGAGAAACCAGAGGTCTCCTGGAGGAGGTGGTCCCCGTGGTCTTTTCCAGGTTGTCCCACTGGGGGATCCAGCAGTGACAACGGAGGCGCCGGCAGTGTCAGGAGCGGACGGCAGTGTGGCACCTGGGGCACGTTGCCGCTGCCGAGGCCACCCAGACACCCCTGCCACCTCCCAGGCTCGACGGCCTGGGGCAGGCAGGGGCACTGGGTTTAAAAAGGAGACCTTCAAACAGGATGCAGCTAGCACAGTTTCACGAGTGTGAAACAACTTCAGTGAAAAACATCGAACGCTGCACAGAACATGCGTGGGTAATTGCTGGCGCATCAGTGCTGTGAGCTTGGGTAATGTGCAATGGAAGTCAGCCTGCAAACTTCTGAGCAGAAATCCTGCTTTCGGTGGCACTGGTCTGTGGCATATGCTCCACAAAACTTGGAGGTTACGAATGCACTGGATGCAGTAAACACAGACCTGCTGAGCAAGGCAATAGGAGTCTGTGAGAAGTACCTGGAGACATGCCGTAACGAATGATCACAGGCAGAATGGTGGAAGGTGTGTGAACTGATTTCTGGTGCAGACCACCAAAGCATCCTTCTGTGTTAGGAGTTATAACAGGACAGAAGACATATTGTGAAGAGGAGTCCTGGTAAGAATGGTATATGCTGGAAGGGTTATTCTGCCACTATTGAATTATCATCAGGCTTTGTGATCACCATATATGAAAAATTTCAAAAATCAAGATATACTGCACCCAACATGGAAAAAGTTTTGTATAATGTAACATTTAGAGTTTTTCTTAGAGCTGGCTCAGAATCTCTCTACAAATATTTGGCACAAAGTGAGAAGAAAGGAAGTATACCAGTATTATAAAACAGAATAAGCAAGATGGCCTAGATAATTATAGACATGTCAGCCCAACATCAATGCTGGAAAAAATAACAGAACAGCTGTTATGGAAGTTAATCAAGAGAGAGCTAAAAGAATAAAATATAGTCAGTGATGGTTTGCAAAACTAATTATCCTCCTTTTGGACAAGATTCCTGTTTTGAAGTCTCACAGGGTGCTCCAGGAAACGTCATTGGCATCTCTCAGGGCCAGCGTCCCCATGCCCCACGGCCATCCCTGCAGACAGCCGAGTGACCAGGGCACGCTCACCGCTTATCACGACATTTTGAAACCTTTTAACCAGCTGCTTTTTAACCCACTGGGTATGTGATGTGTTGACTTTTTTTTAACCAAAAATACTGCGTGTGATGGTGCTGCCTGTCCTGCAGCACGGGGACACAGCGCCCATTTGTTGCCAGCAAGTGAATTGGGGTCGGTGCTTGTGGACCACTGGGCAGAGGCTGTGGGTGCTGCCTGGCCGTGAGCACGCTCCCTGCCCGGCGATTTGGGGCTGATACCACGATGACTGGGGAAGAAGTGTGTTACAGACAGGCTGAGCGGTGCAGGGAAATCAGGGTGCCTTGTTCAAATAATCACTCCAACATGCCCACGTGCAGCATCGTGTCTGAGGAGAAGAAACCTGTCTGCAGGATTGGGGGACCTGTGTTTGCAATTGGCAGGGTCAAAGGGGGTTGTGGGGCCTTGCAGGTAGCTGGTGGGATGGAGCTGTCAGGGCAGCCCTGGATGAAAGGCTCCCTGCCCCGAGCAGGGTCCCTGGCCCTGAGCAGGGAGCTTGCCCTGCCGGTGGGCTCAGCTGCAGGCGGGTTCTCTGCCGGCCGCTGCCAGTGCAGAGCCACCATCACCCGGCCCAGGTGGGGTGCGAGAAACTGGGGGGCCAGGGAAACCGGGATGCTGAAAGTGCTAAAGAACAGCATCCGAGGCAGCAGGCCTGATGGAGCTGCTGGCGGCAGAGGGGAGGGGAGATGTGCTGCTCTGGGCACGCCTGCTGCTGGGCACAAACCTGGCGAAGGGGATTTTCTGCTTAGCAGGGGTTCAGGGAGGTCAGAGAGGCCACAGCTTGGTGCTGATGTAAGAATTGGACAAATTTACCATGGATATGGGCATTTTTTAATTTTTAGTTTTATTTATTTTTTTTTTTTCCTCAGTACTCTAAATCAAGCAGGAGTTAACCAAAGGAAGTCTTGAGGCCTCTGTAAGGCAGAAAGTAACACTGGTTGGTCCCTTCTGGCTTTATAATCTGCAAATCCACTAATCTGTGGATAAAGCTCAGGCAATGAATCTGAACAGTTAACAGGTTAATTAGAGACCGGATTATTGTGCTTTAATTGAGAAAGAGGAAAAGGACAGTTATTAAGAGAATTAGACTTGACTTTGCGAGAAGCAGTGGAGATTTTCAAGACGAGACAACCGCTCTTCCCCGAAGGGACTGTCGGGAGGCAGCTACATGCAGGTGAGTGGGAGCGGGCACACAAAGAAATCCACTGGCACTTTTCCACGTGAAATCCAGCTCCTGTTCATGGGAAATGAGTTAGAGAGAATGTGTGGATTAATGAGAACAGTCTCTAATGAACTGAGGTAGACTACACAAGGCAGCCTTTACAAGACAGAAAGAAGCAGAGGAAAAAATACAGGTTAAACTGCCACTCTCTTAGGCTCAGCTGACCCTCAGCCTTCCCCCCAGAGCTGCTGGGAACACCAGTCACCGAGAAGAGCACAAAGTCCTGTGGCTGGTGAGCCCCGAGCGGCGTGCGAGGCCAGAGGGGCGGCTGGCAGGGCTGGCGCTGCCAACAGGCACCCCCTGGGGTCCAAGGGACAAAATGAAGCTTTAAAGGAGAGGAGGGACCACTTGTTTGTTTTTTGTGTTTTTTTTTTTCCTTTGGAATAAAACTGCAAGGTCTGCAGTTTGACCTACAAGAGGGGAAAGCAAACCTCTTCTATCCCCCCACCCCCAGAAAGTAAAATGAGCCCACTGCTGGAGTTTTCTTCCCAGCTGTGCCAAGCAGAAATGCACTCTAAGTTAGGAGGAATGCCAGTGCAGCATAGTAAGCTTCTAGAGCATAAAATCTCCTTTTCCTGGTCTCCCACCATCTCCACAGCAGAAAATATTTTCCTAAACCTTGCAGAGCGAAGTTATACCCTTCATCCTGACCATGGTCCCTGGTGCGTGCACAGGATGGCATGGTCTTTAATTGCACTGCATTGTGTTTTTCTGTAGGACGCTGTTCTTCTTCCAGCTCCCTCCAGCACAGCAATCCTCTGGAATTACATTGCAAGATCAGAGGTTTTCTGCTTGGATCTCTTTACTTAACAAAAAAACACCTTCTTGCACTGAATGACCTTACAGCCTCACATCCCAGAGTGGAGAAGGACAAGCACTGTTCTGCTGTAATCTCATTACCAGCGATTCTCCCGGTGACTTTCCTGGAAGAGTTTTATGCCACCATTAAACATCCAGCCCTCTGGGCAAGGAACTCATCAGGAAAATCAGGGTCACAGGCAAAACTGGGGGCACAGAGGCGCTGCTGTGTGTCTGCGCTGCCCATGTCCGTCCCTGTGGGCAGCAGCATCCCAGGGTGGCTGCACAGCCCTGAATCCTCAACGCTCTGCCTGTCTCCGCTCTCCGGGAGACAAAAGCTTCTTTGCCAAGCAGGATTTATTTCTGGCAGGGTAATCAAAACACCTGTTAATCATGTCTAAGTATCACAGTTAAGAGCTGGCCTGATAAATAAAAGGTATGCCTGATTTTGGGGTCTTGATTTTGGGTTGCCTGATTTTCAAATGTGTTTGCTTTGCTTTTGGTGTTGATAACTGTTTTGCTTTTTTGTTTATCTTAATCTATCGTGATAAAGTATATGCACCAATTCATGTTTGCGATACAAAGACGGAATAAAAAGAAAAGGTGGGAGGCCTGCCAGTGCTCCTCACAAACCTGAGATCTCTGACATGAGAACCATCATGCACATTCACCAGGCTGAAAGCTGGGTCAGCTGAACAAAACGGGGTGGGTGCCTGGCAGAGGGCAGGTGAGAAGCCCCTCTGGAGCGGGGCTGTCGGCAGCCTGCAGCAGGCGCCGCTCCATCACCAGCCCACCTTGGCCTCAGCCTGACTCTGGCACCACGGTTAGCGGCAGCGGCAGGTGTCTGACACTGCCGTAGCGAGGATCCCAGACTTTTATGTATTTTGCACTTTCTCAAATATATTTAAAACCTAGCTTTCATGTGTAGACTGCAGGTAGTACATTCTGCCAGACAGATTTTCATTGCTCTCACAATAGCCATGTACTCAATCAAACATGCTTGTAAGTAGTATTTTACCGTCGCCCCTCTGCAGCTACATCATCTGGGAGGAAGTACAGCATCGCTTAGAAGATGGACAGGACAGCTCGCTACAGCATGCTTCTGGCAGGAAGTTAATTAATCCTGTTTTACACGGCTGTGCCAGCTGAATCCTCAGTACAATAGTTGCAGCATTGTCATCGCCAGTTTCCTTTTATTATAGCCCCAGAGTAATGAAAACATAATTACTCCATGGACAGCAAATGTGGATCCCCTAGTAGCCTACCTGAAATGCTTTTCGTTTCCAGCTGTTCTCCTCAGGCTGTGCGAGCAGCTCATCAGACAAGCTTTTCTACAATATTGTAGGATATTATGGACAGGCTGAGGGTCGGTCAGGCTGGCTGTCTTTGCCTTGGCTCAGTTATTATCACTTTCTAAATTTCAAACTATCTTTCCTTTGCACTTGTGCTTCAGTAAGACTTTTGAACCTGCAGTGAGGCTTCAAATCAACATTAGAGAGAGCAGGTAGGATTACCGCCTGTCTTTTCACCCTTGCTGTTACAGAAGGTGTACCTTGCACCTTTGTCCTCTCCCTAGAAGTCACGGGACGGATCCATCTGTGCCTTCCATGAAAGACAAATGACATCAACAACAGCAGCACAACTGCTTCTGGCTCAGTGGCACACGTTTATGCATCAGTGGAGGAAATCACGTGGCTAATGCAGTCGGTGCAGGCAGCACATGTGCTTAAGTGAGCAATGACCAGGAACACACCATACACCACACTATTCAGAGCTGATACGTTTTGAAACTAAGCACCATGCTTTTATATTCATTTTCTTGTAAACAACATATTAGGATATTTATAGGGTAAGGAAGGGAAAAAAGCCCTTGCATCCAGTATTTATTTTCAAGTATCAAACCAGACAGAGTTTCAGTTGCAGCGCAGCAGCTCCTTTTAACACACTTCTGCCTAACACACGCTCACCTTGGCACCGTACCTTTGGGGACTTCAAAGCTACTTTCTATCTAGCTCTGCCAATCTCTGTGCTGTGTGTCGTGGTATTACATTGTCTTACCTCTTGTGTTGGTGAGTTATCTTAATCACAGAATCACGGAATGTCCCGAGTTGGAAGGGGCCGATAAGGATCATCGAGTCCACCTCCCGGCACCACACAGGTCCACCCCAAAATTCAGACCGTATGACGGCTCTTTAACACAAGAGACGAGCGCTGCCAGTCTCCAGGTGGATAACTGAAGGCCTCGGTAGCGCTATCGGCGGGTCGGTGCCTGTGGCGCACGCAGCCCCCAGGCAGAGAGCAGCCGGGCTGTGCCAGGCGAGCAGGCGGCGCGCTGCCACGGGCTGTGCCTGACCCGCTGCGCTGCCACCGCCTGCCGATGCACGTACCCTGAGACGTGGTTGCGCGGCCGGGCTTCGGGCAGGTACCGGTGATGCCCCTGACGTGCCCCTTAAAGGTCTGTGAGTCAGAAAAGACGGAGCACGTTAAAGGGCACAGACAAATCATTTATTGCCATTTTCAGATAGAGCTGAGCCTTGCAAAGAAATCCAGATGACATACACTATAATCCAAGTGATATATGTGATTTAAAGTGTTGAAGAGCCTCGGGGAAAAAGGAAAAAAAAATCAGAGTGAGCAAAAAAAAACAAACAGGAAAAGCTAAAGTAAACAAAGAGAAAAGAAACATTACATTTTCAATCTTGTAAAGCTCAAAATATTAGTAAATAGTTACTTAAGGCTATAAAGCAATAAAGATACACAAAAGGCACAGAAACATTCTTTATTTTATAACAAAATAATTAATATTATTATTCTGCCAGCCTCAGCTGAACTTTCAGAGATTCGGGCATCTGAACTCCTCAAGCTACAACACTGTTATAGAACAAACAGTGCTGCATCATTTGATAACGTTGTCGCTTCCTTTGTAAGCAATACATCAGCTTTCTTGAATTTTCTCCCCATGTAATGAGACAAACTGTTATGACAGTGAGACATATGTGTCTTGCGTGGAAAAACTTTGAAAACCACCTGTTTTGGTTCCTTCACCATTAAATGGATTACGAAAGAATATGTAATGCTTTCTCAAGACAAAATATCTCAGAAGGTGTCAGCAGTTTGGAAAGTTTAAATAAGCAAGATGTTATAATTTCAGTTCTACACAAGATAAAACGAACGACTCCAGTTACAACAGTGATGAACAGAGAGCTGTCGGTTTGGGGAAAGGTCGAGCGCTGCTGAAAGGGACCAATTAGTTAATGACTGCAAGACAGAGCCCGGGCTGTGCCTGCGGAGGGGCAGTGAGGAAGGACCTGGCTCCGTGCTCCTGCCCTGGCTGGAGGTTGGCCCCACAGGCAGCGAGGAGGCTGCAGGCTGTTCCCTCCTGCCCCTCCT
Source organism: Anser cygnoides (assembly GCF_040182565.1). Taxonomy (NCBI): domain Eukaryota; kingdom Metazoa; phylum Chordata; class Aves; order Anseriformes; family Anatidae; genus Anser; species Anser cygnoides. The sequence goes on from NC_089877.1 coordinate 66,574,959, forward strand.
CAGACGTGCCTACGTGCTGCCTTGCTCACACCAGCATGGTTTCAGTGAATTCTGTTCTTCTTGCACTTCATTCAAACTCCCAGATCCTTTTCTGAAGAACTGCTGCCAAGCCAGGCATTGGCCAACCTTACTTTTCAGATTATTATTTCCACCAAAATCAGGAACTTTCCACATGTCCCCACTGAGCTGGACACTGGCTTTTCACAGAATTTTTCTAACTCATCTGGTATAGGTCAGGTCAGAAAATATTCTCCAGAGCCTCGGGCACCAAATCCAGAGCACTTGGCTGAGACAGGACGCAGCATTTCTCCAAATGGCACGCAGCCGTATGTTATAAAAAACAAGTGTTAAGAATTCATATGTATCCCTGGGTAAAGAGCAGGCTAAAGGTGTCTGTAGTTTTTCCAGCTCCCTCCCAACCCTGTACTTCTCGTGTGCCACAGAGCGCTCTGCACGCCCCGCGGGGCTGCCCGTGCCGGCGGTCGCTCTCGGGTGGCTGCAGAGCTCTCGCTGCGTCAGGCAGGGAGCAAGCCTCTGCTCAGTGCGCGTTCCCACACCTCCCTTCGTTCTGCAGCTCTTCCCGTACCCTGTGTTCTTAATTCTTAATTCGTCACGCGAGACACGAGTAGTTACTTCTTCTTAATAAGAAATCACCTCTTTGCAGTTTCCTCAATAATTCAGTAGAGTGAATTAAGGGCAGATCTGCTGTCCTCAGCCCGCAGACAAACATCCTGTCATTTACGTCAAGTCAGCATCATTGAATAAGGTGCGTGTTGAATATCCACTGCCTGAAAAGACTTTCTCAAGTCCTTCTGGCCTGCAAAGGTATGGTAATCCTTGAAAAGTTATAGGAAGTTCTCTAAAACATGAGTTTTCTTCAATGGTCCTGAGCCAACTTGTACCTACTCTATTTCTCCAAGAGCCTAAGGCTCAGCAGGCAGAACACAGGACAATGCCACAGTTATGTTTTTCTAGAAAAAGAGAAGAAAAGATGAGTGAGGACTGCACTTAATCTCCCAGGATTCAGGCTTTCTGATTGTCAAAACAAAGATGGGGTAAAAAAGGAAACCGTTTAAGGGCAAATGCCAAGTGAGTTACAAATCCACCACAGAGAGGACCTTCAAAAGCAACGCTACTATATATCTGGCATTTCACATCAAGAAATCTAGGTCATTTTTCGTCAGCTAAGGGTGTAGCCATTCAAAGAACAACCTTTTCTTCTTGTAAGTGTTGCACAGTAATAGTTTTCTTTCAATTCAGTGCACGAAGATTAAGATTTTAGCTGGGAGAAAGTGAGAAATTAGTCCAATTTGCTCAGTGATTAGTAGTTACAGGTGCCACAGGTGTTGCTTCCTGTATTCACTATGCCCCATTACCTCTGAGCATTTTCTTCCGTGCAGCATTAATCTAACCTTGTTCATAATCTTGGGCAGTTTCAATATATCCCTGCTAGAGCTCACTCCCTTTAGTTTCCTGAATTCTACCAGCATCAGAGGCGCTCACACTGGTTGTGCATGGTGTATCGTGTCACTGATTAGCCTCTAACCCACTAAGCTTATTTCTGTTGTCCTTAAAAGTCACTTCAGTAATTCCACATTTGACAGAAGACATCCCTGACATTTGATCGGACCACTTAAGTGAGCCAATAGTAGAATTATTTCGGTGCTGAGTATTTGATACAGCTCCAAGACCCTGATGTCTGGACTCCTGCCCTTGCTGATTTACCCCACGAGAATATGAAGATAGCATGAGGGTAGCTGATGGAGACACTGGATTGCAACATGCCCTAAGCTTCACCGCTAAGAGACAAGCAGAGCTGGCAGCCCATGCAGTGCACATGAACTCCCTCTGAAGCCAAGGACCCCAGAGCATCTTTCCATAAATCCTGCTGAAACCTCCCCATAAAGGAGGCCTTGCTTTATGGTCTCTCGCTGCGCTTCCTTAGTAGTCCTGCTGGTATCAGGTGCCCTGCTGCCATGGCAGTGCAATTCTCTCATAGATTTTTAGTGCTCTATTTTCAAAGCACGGTTCTGGTTGACATGATTTCTGCCACAGCTAGGTTGGTGCGGTACCAATGGTCTCTTTGTGCTGATATTTGAGGCAAAGTTCTTTTCAGAATAATCAAAGCTATTAATAGTGGTCTGTAACGCTCTAATTTGTGCACAAGCAAAGAACAGTCCTTGCCAAACACCCCGTTGTGTAACAGCAACCTTTTAAGCTTTGGTTTAGCTGTGAATAGGAAGGCTGCAAAATCCACCCTTGATAGGGCAAGAAAACATAGTATCTTTAATTAGTCTCTAAGTTCATCGCCAGTTGCTGAATGGAAGATGATAAATGAAGAATATTGCAAGGAAAAGCCTGTCTCCATGATATTTTTAATTATGAAGCATTTCTGGTGTTACCAGGCTATTGTAAGAAGATGCATTTTCACAAATATATCTGGGTAGTCAAATCTGTGATGAGAAGTCTGAAGACTTGCTCAGCTGATGGTTCTGAAGTGTGTTGGGTTGCTTAGATTTTACTCTCATCGTGTCCCTTCAGCCTGGCCATAAAAATCAAAGTCACAGTAAGACTCTTCCAGAAGCTGAAGGAGGTAACAGCCTACAGAAACTGCATTGCCATATCTGGTTTTAAAGCAGGACAATGGCTACGGTATTAAGTTTCTAAGAAACCATCTCCTCACACCAACCATGATAAACAATTCTCTGCTTTGGTCACAAAGCAGGAAAATATGATGAAAAAAAATAATACTGTTGTCTGTCATCTTATCCTGTGAATCTTGTTCAACAATCCACTCCAAAATGTTCTTGTCATCTTCCAATTTTGTCTGTACAATAGGCTATACGCCCAACCCCCAAACCCTACGGAAACCAATTTTGCCAGCTGACAAGTTTCTGCAAGATGTGCCGGAGTGACATCCAGTGGGATCACAGGACAGAAGAGCCGTACAGCTTTCTGGTCCAGAGCTGGGGCCAGGAAGAATTTGGATATTACATGAGGCAAAGTTCAAACTGTTCTTCCCCTTAGTATTCTTCCAGGTATTCAGGACTGTCTGGACCTGAGCAAAGGGAACTACTTAAAAATATTTTAAAGTTACTCCAGTGAGAACAACAGGGCTTTCCTTGGGCCTGCAGTGGAGTGTCCAAACTCAGTTGCCTCCCCAGACCAGAGGCTTACAGGGATCACTCCTGCATCACTCGTCTGTGCGTGGGAACCTCAGCAGCAAGGTCTGCCCCTTTGCCAGAGCTTTTTCACTGCTGGAGCACTTGAGTTGTCAAAAGAGGACGTAGGGCACACAGGACCTCTGAAAAGCAGCGCATTAGCTGACAACATCAAGATACGTCTACATGATGCTGGATCTATTCTCCTGCCCGTGGCTGTCAATAATTGCTGGTACAATTGATTCCATCAGGGCGCTCATGACAGATATAGATTGTTCTGCAGCTGCAGCAGATGCATGTGATCTAGCAGTTTTGATACCAGACTGCCTTTCCCGAATCTGAACATAGATTGTTTTTAAAAAGAGCAATGCTGTTAAGAGCTGAACAGCCAGCTACAAGAGTAATCTGTGTGCCCTACTATTAGTGCTTACCCTTGAGAGCTGCAAGCAAACTCCAGGCAGGTAGCAAGATGTCCACATCAGGCTTAAAGGTAGGTTATTTCTTCTCTCTTTATTAAAGACAGACATAAGTATTTACATATTCAGAGGGACATTGTCCTAGTCTGGTTTTCTGGGTTTCATGTAACAGAAATTCTGTACAAAGACATCTCCAGTTAAAGATGGGACCCAGAATCCAGGTCCCACCTTCCTCTTTCAGACAAAGTGCATACAGCTCGCTGCAGGGGAAGCAGTGGTGGAACCCATCTGTGCACACAGAAGGATTTTCAGGAAAATGTCATCCCCTTCTTTTGCCAGATCTGTGATGCCCACGGCTCTACAACTTCTCCCCCCGTCCTGCCACGTTCCCACACGGGCACTGGTGACTGCATGCATCCGCAGACCTTGGTGCTCCTCCAGTCGGCCGTGTCTCAGGCTGCAGATGGGTTCTGCCCATGTTTTGCCATGTTCTCTCCCTAGGCAACCCTCTGCAGAGAGCAATGACAGACAGGGTGGGAGCGACCCTGTTTCCTGCTCTGTCAGCAGTCAGAGCAATAGATGCCCCACAGCCCCACGATTCACAGGCATGAAGCACTTTGGGGTAGAGTTGACATTTGGGTTGTCTTCAAATTCTACAGATGGGAGCCAAGAGAAATGTCTGATCTGCATTCTTGTGCAGCACTGGTGCGCGACGCCAGGTTACCAAGGAATGCCGTATGATTTATTTGATCTGCTTTGGCTTTCAGATCTTCCAGCTTTGTTTTGCATTTGTTTGTTTTCTTTCTTTTTTTTTTTTTTTTTTTTTTTAAACATTAAAGGGATCACCTGAAGACTGAAAGGAAATCTGAAACTCCATTTAAATGACCTTCAAGGAAATGTGATCTGCTACATCACGTCTACCTCAGGTTTTTACCATAAGCTTGTGAACGGGCAGATGAAGCATAGAATTGTCATGCACTGATATCTGCATGTTAAATTATTCATCCTAATTGGTATCTAAAGATTTGCAATATTTGTGAATTTTATAAGAATATATTCTTTTTATTTTTTGTTTTGTTTCATGGAAGCAAACAGCATTGAAGTATTAGAAAAGGAAATAAGAAAAGGGATACGTTTTGCTTCTTGTTGTAAGGATATTCACTGGAGACACACAAAGTTTTAATGTTAATGTCTGTGCATCACTTCTCCCTGCATGCTAAAATAGGTTTGGAAATGCTTGAAAGGTTAAAGCTTTTGCAAATTATGAAACCAAACCATTTTGGAGCTATAAATCCTGCTCATCTGGGATAGTTGTTCTTGTGTAAAACCTCATGTTTTCTTGAGAGACTGAGCTGAATATTTATACTTGGCACATCAAACACAAGGAAGGCACAGAGGTTCGCTTGTCTGCAGTGGATATTTAAGAGTATACTGTTGATAATTAAATGTAGGAATTATAATTATAATCCAAACTGGAGGATGCCGTTTTTTACCTCCCAGCAGGGGACTGGCCTAAGTCCCCTGGTTGCCCTGCAGCAGCGTCTCCCCGTGCCGCGGCGGCGTTGCCCTCCCCGCGTGGCTGCCGAGGCAGAGCTGGCTGCGGTCAGCCAGCAGGGACGGGTTTGCCAGGAGGGTGTCGGACGAGGCGGCCTTTCCCGTGTTCAGGCGCGCAGCAGCAGAAGCACTGGCGCTACCGGAGGGCTGGTGCATGGTGGCTGGCCCCCCTCTTGCTGTGCTCCAGCTTCAGCCCCCGCCCGTCCGCCTCACGATGCCTCAGCCCCTCAGCTGCCCCCAGCAGCCCCCCGGGAGGTGGCTGTGCTCGCACAGCCCCGTGGGGCAGCACCCGCGGGCTGGCGGCCTACGGCCCCACGCCTGCAGCCGTGGCACATCGCGAACAGGCCTCGAACTCTGCCGCTGCGACACGCAGCCCCGCCTGCCACCTGCCGCTCCTCTCCCGCTTTCCTTTCCCAGGTTGTGCCAACACCTTAATTCTCACAGAAGTAATTCTGTAGAAACCATCTGCTTTCTCCACATACAGTTTTGTGTGGTTTTCATTTCTTCTTAAATAAACATATTCCCCACACAGTGAAATCAAATCCAGAGAGGAAAAAAAAAAAAAGTAAACAGCCTCTCCACAAACACCTTGAAGAACCCACAACTATTTGTGGTTTCTGTGATTCTGGAAAGTCACTGGGAGATGTACAGATGTATCGATTTGGTTGCTGCAGGATGATTTGTAAACGTGTTCCTGGCTCAGGGCAGGCTTTCCATGGCTCTCTTGGTCTTACTTTTGCTTTCCAAAACAGAAACAAAATAATTCCAGCCTTTGTTTGGGAAGTTTAACCTCTCATGTTCCATTCCAGCCCTTCTGCCATTCCTGGACTTTCTGGCCCGCAGTTTTAATGACACAACAGCCCATTTCTCTCTGCTTTGTCTTTCATGTCCTGCCTCATTCACCTTAACTGAACATAAACAGAAGGCAGACATGTAAAAGCAGATGAACAGTGAAAAAGTCACACCTACAACTCACCTAAAATCTCCTCCTTTCAAAATTACATTCACCCACCTGCAGAATAAATTCTTCTATTGTCTTCTCGAAGCCCACGTTTCTCTTTCAACCACGAAGCACAATTCAGCAGCTGTTGGCAGCACATCTTCCTGGCATCCTGGTAGGCGACACTGAACAGCAAGGGGGATTCAGGAGACTGACACCACCAAACACAAAAGAACATTTAATTCACAAAGGAATATGTAATACCACCACTGGTGATCAGTTGATGTTGTACCACACAGCACCAGAAATGAGCACGTTTGTTGTTACTGCTGGGGATGGGAACTGTCTGTGGCATCTTGCAGGGACACTCCTTCATAGCACACAGGGACATACTGGTTCTCCTAAATGTACTATGGCACGGAGTCACTGCACAAATTTCAAAAATTCAGATGCAAAATTCTTGCATTGAGGTTGTCTTCCTATTTTTGAGCTAGGACACCAGGGATGGGGATGCAGAGCCACGAACCTAGGAACCTGTTTACAAGAGAAGCTCTCCAGCACTTCACCCCAGACTAAACTGGTAGAAAGTCATGCTGCCAAGAATAAAGAAATGAAGAAAAGGTAGCTTCTTTTTCATTTGTAGCAAAAATGTGTAATGGTCTTGAAACATTCTTTGTTCCTGCTCTGTAAACCTGGGCTGACTACTTTCAAGTCATGGAATTCCAGTCTTGCTAAACCAAGATGGAAAATGAAGTCTCACCCAAGTCTGAATAAGTTAAATTCCTCCTTCCCATATAAGATGAGCATAGAAAAATTTCATCCAGAGAGGTTCGGCTGTGTGGGAAACCCAAGCACCTGAGCTGCCAGGGGACCCTGCTCGGCAGGCACTGCCAGGCTGCCTCCACTGCCCCGCTCGGGTGAGCATCCCCGCGTCACTACAATACCTCTAGAAACCTGTGGTCAGGTTTTATACAAGTAACAGCTGGAATGAGACATGTGCTAAATACAGAATTTTAGATTTCTGAGAAGAGAAAATGGATTGAAAGGAATGGGTTTCCCCACAGCTTGGGTACCCTTGCAAAGCCCATCTTCTTCCCATCTTATTTCATTTCATACTGTTTATAGCAGGTGCCTTCTGCTACCACCTTGTCAAAGCATCGTTTCTGTTTACGTCTCATTGACACACAATAAACATGAAGGGTTGCAATTTTTAGCTTTTATGTGCATTTATATGAGCATGTGATTCACTGTTCACTTATGAAAATTTTAGACCAAACTCCTCTGAATGAAGATGCTGCTTTATGTAAATGATTTGTGCATTACAAAATGGGAGAAGCAGTCTCAAGCCATTCACAAATGGTATCTGCAAATCTGGGTCCCAAAGAAGCCAATTCTGCCATCACACACAGTTTTCACCGAGCAAATCACCCTGGCTCCGGTAGTGTTACTTACAGGTAGTGCATTGCAGGACAGTGGGGACATTGCATCCTTGTTCTCCAAGTGCAGTGTCCGAGAGCTTCACAGCCAGCCCATCCTGCACTTTTCTGCTTATCTTACGCGGTTTAGGAAGTCAGAGGTCTGTCACAGGGGACGTCAGGCAGGTTGGTATAATCACAGACCTGACACGACCGGAAATGGCAGGCACGTGGACATGAAACCATAAAGCAAACATTTACATCAGGCGAGGGCCAGACCAGGCCTAAGAGAGCACGGCATCGTATCCCACTGCCGCCACACGTGCAGCACACAAGCGAGAGCACCGACGCGCTGCTGGGGGTGGAGTACTGCGGCTGCAGGGGAGGCAGCCGCAGCAGGAGCAGGGATGAATCACTGCCAGCCACCAGGATATCTAAAATGACATTAAACATCTACACGCTGTCTGAAGAATTACAAGCTGAGTACCAGGCAGCTTCCTAACTGATGCTAGCAAGCTATAGGTATGAGCTGATTCGGTTTTATCTGTTCCAAGCTAAAAAAAAATGCGCTGATTGCTCTGCCTGGAGATGTCAGCACAAATGTCTCACCAGGCAGAGGTAAGGGCAGGACAAGGCAGGGGCAGCCCCAGCCCCAGCCCCAGCCCCAGCCCCAGCCCCCCGCGCAGCCTGGCACAAGCAAGGAGGCGCAGGCAGCAAGCCTGGAGGAGCACTCCAGGTGACGGGACACACCTGTGTGCTGTTGGGGAGTTTGGTTTCAAAGCTTTGATGTTTCAGGAGAGGACTTTGTGAAGCCTTCTAGTGAGAAGCATCCTATGCCATCAAAAGCAATGCTGGCTGCTGTCCTGTCCAGCCTCAGCCCTTCCACGCCGCACCCTAACGCGGCCAGGGCCAGGGCGGACAAACGGAGGCAGTCGGGAGCTCTCCTCGCCCTGCTGAAACACAAACGTGCTGCTTACATTCGGTAGCCAGGGTTGGCTTGTCCGTGTCACCCAGACCGCTTGGCTGCATACGCCCCAGCCCAGGATAACCCCCATGAGCTTGGACAAGGAACGGTGAATGGAGCACAGAGGGTGTGCAACAGACGGCGTGGTTCGGACCTGCTGTAGGAAAGATGCTTTGTATCTGTTCTCCATGATGCTTTTAAATGACATCCACAGTACTAGTTTCTAGTTGGATAAACACTGACAGAAAAGCTCTGAAATTTATCAAAAAAGAAGACTATATAATTTGGAATAGGTAAATTAGTAGAAAAATGTAAACTATGTTTCTCACTGCTTTATAATTAAACATATGTATTCGTGTCAGAGCCATCTTGGTTTCACCACTACATCTGCACAGGGGTAGTTATAAGGCAAACTTAAGAAATCAGTACCTTTGGTGGAGGAAATGAGGAGTATTCATGTATTAAAAAAAAAAAAAAAAAAAAAAGATTAGATTAGATTTTCCTGGCATCCATAAATGTTTCCACCCCTTTACTGGGAACATTTGAGGAATGAATTTACAAAAAACTATTTGTAGAAACCACACAGAAGTATGCAAAACAGCAAATGGAGCTTGAATATTCTTGAGGTTGAAGGCATCCTCAGGGCATCCCTGCCAGCATCCTCGGGGCATTCCAGTGGAAAAAGATCTATTCTAGTCCTTGCACTATAGATTAAAAATGGTAAAAGTCACTGAAAAGAGTATCTGAGGAAAAAAAAATAAAAATAAAGAGCCTGCTTAATAAAATTGCACCTCTCTGCCAAGGAATAGAAACACAATAATTTAACTTATAAAATCAATTATACCATGGAAATAGCAAAGCTCATGAACACAAACTTGTCAAAAAAAAAAAAAGTGTTTTCACATACCATGTGAAGTAGCTGTAAAAGCAGATTGTGAGTTTTTAGAAACAAGTGGTTAGCATATGAAATCTCAGCCAGTAGTAAGCAACAGCCAAGAAGCAGTAGCATCATCACTATCATTCCTAATTTAGGAAAACATTCTTGAAGAAATTGCTTCAGCCAAATGTGTGTAACATTTGTCTCCAATTTAAATCTCACCTAAGCCAATATGTTACAGGCACACTGGGATGGAATTTGAGATCTTTGCTCTTACAACTACTGAGTTATCTTTGTCTAATCTCAGGGACCACAGTTTACAGCTATTTAATAGGATGGTGAGAAGCAGAGGATTCCTGTACCTTTGGGGACTCAGGTTGCTTTCCAGACCTTCCAGGGGCAGGGTGAAGGCTTCTGCCCCTAGAGCATCCTGCCAGCCCAGCAGAGTGTTTCTCTCTCAAAAGCTTCTGTGCCATTTGTGTCCACAAGTCTAATTCTACACACGTTGCGCTGTAGGAAATGGCTGCCTTAGCTCAGGATCTCAGACTGCTCAGTCTGGCTTTCAACTCCAGCTCTGGTTTTAAGAACATTCAGCAGCTTTCATATCTTCAGGACAAATTTAGATTTTTCATGCTTTATTATGGAGATTATCACATTGCGGAGCAATTAAAAATTAAACATCAGCAACATGGCAAATATGAAAATTCACTTTCTGTCCTGGGGACAGACAGCATTTTTCCACCAGTCCAAAAGGTTTTGGCAACATCTGGCTCCCTCTCGGAAACACAGGCCCGTGCCTCAGTGTCTCAGACAGCAGGTCTGTGGACTCCTTTCTGTTTGGATAATCCCACCTGCACATTCAGGCTCATCTCACTGACAAGAATCACAAGTCGGAAGCAACAGGAGCCTGCTGAAAGATGCGTGGTTCTTCCCTCTGACTGTGCTGGCCGTGATGCAAGCTTTGCCCCGGGCCAGCCTGCTTGTCAGCAGCTCTGTTATTGCCCTGGCTCCGCTCCAGCCTTGCCCAGCAGAAGGGAAGCGCAGCGCAACGCTCCTTGGGCTGGCACTCAGCAGTGGGCAAGGAACGGGTGTCAAGCACCCACATGCTGGAGTTTCTGGAGAGAACCCTTGGCTTTTGGGATTGCTAGTGCTTCCCCTGTGCAATGTGCCCACAGCCCTGTGCAGAGGAGCAGGGGACAAGCAGGAGCTAGAGCGCAGAGCCAAGGCACCGCTTCCCCAGGCAGCTCCGTGCTGCTGGGGACGCTGACGGCAGGCGGCCCAGCCCTGCCCCGCTGTGCTGCTGGCGCACGGGTGCTGGAAGCACCTGGGCCTTTGCTCCGAGTGGCCCGGTGCAGAGGTGGTGAGCTGGTAACCCCTAAACGCCACGTCAGAGCTGAAGGCACGGCCTGCGCCTTCCCACACAGACGTCTCAGGTGTGACTGCCCGCACCCCACCTCTCCTCACCTCCCACCACCACTGGAGTTCCTTTGGTCTACCTTCAGATAGCGGCATTTCAGCGAGGATCGAGAGACAAGCATTAATGTGCTCATGTAGTTAAGGCAAACATTGTAAATGGCAGTAAAATCTTTATTTGGCACAAAACTATTAGTGACAATTCACATAATCAGACAACTGTGCATGAGAATCATGCACACATATGGAGACCAGGGAACTTAAAACCAGGAGATGCTTCACCTCCAAGGAAAACATGGTTTCGTTATGTCAGTCTTTCATGTTTAGTTTTGCCTACCACTTTCGAGAAAAGTTTATTTAAAAATACAGTGTATCCACATACCCCAAAAGAACTTAAGAATCAGGGCAGGAAACAGGTTCTCAAGTGTTAATACATATGAAGCTCTGTGCGACATAAAGTTATTAATTTGTGCAATGACTGCATAATTAATGTTCGGTCTCATCTCACTCTCTTTTAAATGTATTCCCACATTGCATAGAAGTTGTTGGCTAATGAATTAAACAGTTTGATGTTGATGAATCACAATTTTGCCTATCAATATTAAAATATTGCCAGAGGTATGCTTTTCAGTTTGGGTCATGAAAGTTTAAATCGTAATACTATCAAAAATGCAGACATTGTGTTTTGCCAAGCTTCAGTTCAAAAGCAGATGAGTCCAAGTTTTGTTTTCAGATCTGGGATTTGGGATTTATTTTTGTTTTCTTTCTTCCATTGAAGCAATGACATGAACACAAGGTATCACGCAAAACTTTAGATTTATCTATAATAGCATCTGAAACGGAGAAATCCAGTTACGTCGGAAATCTCAAGTCAAAACTAGTCTGTTCTGGTCCTTGGACTATGATTAATGTGGTAAGTGGTACCAGATGGTAAATGCTTTGAGAAGCCTCTGCACTCCAAAGAAGTGCTAATTACTTTCAAGGCTGCAGCAAGAGGATAAGAGAGGAAGAGCCGGCACCAGCCCAGCACTCACCCTGCTCAGGGCAGCAGCGGGGCTCCGCTGCCCGGACCTGCGGCGGCTCCCGGCCATCCTCACCGGCCGTCCCCATGCTCCTGCTGCAGCTCACACACCTCGGGAGCCAGCTCCTGCCTCCTGAGGAGGTAACTGCTGGTCTAGAAGAGTCAATAAACTCTCACTGCTCTTCTGCATAAAAGACAGAAAATGCTGACTGGTGTGGGGATAGCCACGCGTTAGTCCACATTTTGGCATCACGATGCCACCCTGGTAACGGGCCATCCTGCCGTGCCTGTAGCTGGGTTCAGTGGCAGACAGCTCGTCTCTCCACTAGATCCATGGTTAATTCCTGGGCCAGGCGGGTGCTGTGATATTCTCCATGCGGAGTCATAGGCTTTGTGCACATCAGTTTTCATCAAAGGGGCTGTAAGAGGTGAAAACTATGGCTGCATAAAATGATTTAATAAGCAAAATATCTTGTCAGGAGCCAAACGCTTCAGCAGGAGAGAGTAGAAGACGTTATATCCCTTTCCATAATTTGGGAGACCATTAGGTCATTTTCTTTGGCAGAAGCCACCTGAACCCCACCAGGGCAGCCACCTGCATGTGTAGTCACATTTTTTAAGCTTTGGAAGACCTAAACCAGGGACCAGAAATAAAGCAGATCCAACAGTGCAAGTGCATTTTCCTGCACTCTGCGAGTTTGGGAAGACCACAGCTTGCAGCTCCTTGTTTGAGCTACAGCTGCATCCCCTTGGCTGACTTTGCTGCAAAAGCCATTGTGGAGCTCTCGATGAAAGTGTGTGAACTTGTGCCGTGAGGAGGAAAATATAAGCAAGGACAGAAGTCAAGTCCCTCAGTCGTGACCTGCTCGAATGAGGAGCAGCAGCAGAAGAGGCACACAGCTCTGGTGTGGGGGCCGGAGCCCGAACTCGTCTGTGCAGCAGGGTGAGACCAGCTCCACACATCACCGCCCTCCTCCCTGTTAATGCTGACAGCCCAGCCACCTCAGCACCAGCTGTTTCTGTTCTTTATTAGCCAATAAATATAATCGATGCATACCTGCAAATTACACGTAAGCCTGCTTCCAAGTCTGAGCAGTAAAAGTGCCCAGATAAAAGCCGCGTGAGGAGCAGGACTGTGGGAGGGAGCCTTCAGGGGGAGAGCAGCCGGGGGCTCAGGCTGCAGGACCCAAACCAGAGCAGGTCTGAGCTGCAGCGCTCAGGGCTATGGAGCGGGCTGCGGGCTGCTGGGCTGCGGCACAGAGCCATGCCCGGGGACGGGGAAATGGCTGGAAGCCACTGGCTGCTGGGGGACAGGCGGCTGCTCGGGGAGCTCAGCCGGCTGCTGGCTGCCAGCAGGCCGAGGTGTGCAGTTAGCTGATGGCAGCGCTGCTAGGAGAGGTGTTGGCTTTGCTTCGATTCACTGCTGCTTCAGCAGCCGCTGATGGCACAGACCCTGCTGAGGTGGTCAAAATGCTGCAAGATCAGCTGTCCTAATGCCAGACACAGCCTCGTGTGGACTGATGCCTGCTTTCAAGGATTAAAGGTGGAAAATAAATTAATAAATAAATAATAAAAAAGCCAAGATTATGGACACTAAGAAGGTATCATCATTGCCTTTCTGAAGCAAGCTTAGTATGTTGGAAGTAGACAACAACAAGGTAAAGAGCAGATCTGTCTCCCAAAGCAATAAGGGACTGCTATTTCATTATGAATTTCCTCCAGGGGTGGAAAATTGTAACTGCATCATGTATCACAAATAAACCACCAGCAATAAACAGAAACTCTCTTTAAGGCTCAGCAGCCGTCAATGTCCATGATCTTTGGCTGTTAATATTGTCATGACACAGAGCAGCAATGGCTGCTTTGTGACGGGCAAGCCAAGGAGAACTTCAGGTCAGGAACATGACAGGGTCTGAGACTGAAGAGAAATTCAGATCTATCAGGCTGACAGCACGCAGTTCACAGAGAACGTGGAGGGCTCCTTGCAACTATTTAATTTAATAGGCAATAAGCAGAGGCTTATTTGGATTACTTTACAAGTAGAAAGAATAAGTTTTAAAAGTCAGTCTTATGAAAGGTCTGCTGCTTCTGTAATTTCAGTACTCAGAAGGTCACATTACAGGAAAGTCAGTGTTTCTACAGACACCGACAGAGGTGAGTGTGAAAGTGAAGTAGTTGTTAATGTACACCTAGTCTCTGTGCTACAGAGAGCAATGCACCAGCAGCACCCTTGAAAAATGTGAATCCCCCTCCATCAAACGTCAGATAAAATTCAGGCAGTCCCCATCGATACCTTGGGGATTGCAGGACCAGCCCCAAATCTCTAACAGCAAAAGCCACATATGACAAAAAGAGTAAGCCCTTAAATTTCAAAGACGTTTTTATCTCTTTCTGCAATGTATTGAAATACATTTTCTGTCTTGCTTGCACAGCACAGACAATGTCCAGCAGACATGAAGCCTTCCAGCACTGGCAGGGATGGGGGTATCTGACTTGCTTTGATTCCCAGCCACCAACCCAGTCTTGCCTGAAACCCAGCCATTTTTTTCAAACTTCTACCGAGAAAAGAGAAAGCAGTTACCTCTTCAGAGTGCAACAACAGCTTCTACGTACTGATTCATACAATGAAATGCTGAAAATCCTAAGAATCAAAGCCTGAAGGACACTTCAATACTGGGTGCTTGCATTTGCTTTACAGCCAGCTCCCACTGGTTGGTGAGATATTTTGCAGTAGGCACTACAGCAGTCCCGAGCACTACAGGAGAGAACAGCCTGGTGAGCTTCCCTAAGGGACTGTCAGACTGAAAAATGATGACAAAACATAGAGTAGTGTCACAACCAGTGACGGTTTGCCCAAACCTCCAGCAAGGCTTCTGCTCTGTGCTGCTATCAGCCAGAGACACACTCTGGCTTCTTCCAAGGGAAGGTCCATTTTGGAAAGTTACATCTCCTGGACAAGGTGCTGCACAGTAGGCAGAAACCATGGTGGCCTAATTATTGTAGAGATGGCTGGTGGTAGAGTACCTTTTCCAAAAAAGTCAGCATATGCTGTTTCCTCTAACAGGGCAGGAGCTTTACTGAACCTCCTGGTTTTGAGATTTCTGGCCTCAGCAGAGCAAAGACACTAGACAGTGGGAGAGGCAATGTGAGGAACGGACTCTCAGCAGCATCTCTCTGATAAATCTGATTTCTTTCACTCCAGTGTTGCCAGCCATACAGTTCACGGCTGTGGTGCAGGACCACAGCATGAGAGCTGGTTCCCCCGGTGCCACCTGCATCACGCTCCTGACACCACCTTCCTGATGGCCGTTGGAAATGGGCCGAGTCCTTCCCAAAGCGTGCCTGTGGTACCCCTGCCACCCCACAACCCCCACACCACCGCCAGCAGTGGGGAGCACAGGCCCGGCCGGTGCAGCACCGGGGCACGGGAGGCAGCGAACCGCCCCGGCTCTGCTCTGCACCCTGGAGCCGGCAGCGCTGTGCCTGCGGAGCAGCCGGGGGGCGAGTCCTGCCCTCCCAGCTCCTCCGGCAGGTTTCCTTTGCTTACCACTGGTGATCTTGCAATTTGGTATCAACAACCTGCTGCTTCACCAACATCACGGGGGGCTGTGCTGGCAGGGTGCTATTAGGAATACTGAGTACCTCATTCCCTCTGCAAATCCAGCTCTGCAGCAGAGACTTCTCAGCAATAGGAGTTAGTACATCTCCAAGTGTTTAACCAGGCTAACATCAGCAAACAGCTTTTAGGAGGATTAAGGATCTTTGAACTTACTCTATGGAGAATTTCAAGCCTCGAAATTCTACCCCTAAGATTGTGCTAATTCATACAAAACTTCATATAAATCTCACAGATAGATTTAGGAGTGACAATTCAATTTTTAGTTATTTCAGGGATTACCTTTTATAGAAAGCAATAAAAACATACATGGAGGTTGCTAGATTCTTCAGCTACATTAAGGAAACAGTTGTACTGAATACTGACTGTGCTTAGGAAAAGACCATTTCTACTCCAAACTACTCACCATCTAAGAACATCAGATAGAAAACAATATATCAAACCAGCTTATATTTAGCATATTGACTCAAAAGTGTGTGTATTAACTAATCCTTTAAAATATCTGACCTTGTTCAACAGCACTGTATGAAATAATTTTAATAAATGAAAAGTTAATGCAAACTGTGGCCATGCATAACCATAAATAGCAGCAGTTTTATAATGTGCTGTTACCAGTCATCTCAGTAGGCAGCCATGAAGACAGGGGAACAACTACATTGAGCTCAGATATTAAAGACAAGGCCAAAGAAGTGTGCAAAGAGGAAAACAGGATCTTCATTAGGGCAAGAGTTTTGAAATTACTGGTGTGTGAGACCTCCCAGGGAAGAAGGTTTAACTGCCGAGTACCCCCACTCACCAGCCAAGATGCCCATTCTCCAAATACTGGGGATTCAGCTCTGCAGTCTCTCACTTGCTATTAGATATATTGAAGCTACAATTAATCCACTAGCCTAATTTATCATACAATAAAGTCTGCCAGTCGTGAATGAGTAATGAATGAACAGATTGCCCTATTGTACATTTCAGCTATCTTTTAGAGATTATCAATAATAATGTTATTGATCGCTAAATCCAAGGACACAAAGAAAGAATAAAAAGTCAAGATACAGACTCCTCTACTGGCTTTTGTTTAGCTACATCTCTAGACCACACTAGAATAAAGGCATCTCCAGTCTATACACAGAGTGGTGCCAGCTCACCAGGATCCTAGGGAAAATAATCCCTGCTGGGGGGATGGAGCCAAGTCCCCCTAGCCCCAGAGCTGCCTCCTCCATGGACCAACTCACCAGCTCTCAGATGACTAGAGACACCCAGTTTTGGTGTAAAGACCGCAAGTGATAGAGAGCCTGCTATGCGCCAGTGTGAACTGCAGTCCTGGTTAATCACAGTCAGTCATGCAGACCTGTGTCTTATTTCTAGTCTGAGTTTGTCAGGTTTTAGCTTTCACTGATTGGCTTTTGCTAGACTTTATTTCTGCTAGATTAAAAGAGCTGTTAAAAGATGTTTTTATTTCTAGCTGCCAGCTCTGCAAACCTCTCCAAGGCTCTGACAGTTGAGCCAAGTTTCTCCTGGGGGTGGAGGGAAGCATGAGCTCCAAATAATAGACTTCATATGTTAAAGTTAATCTTCAGTGACACCTGTGCAAGCAAAATGCCTTCAAAGGAATTGCTAAAATATAATTGACTGGCCGAGCAATTGGAAACAACTGCACTGAAGATGCAGGCAGAGATGACTCCAGCTCACTATTCCCACTGCACCGCGTCTGCAGCAGCAGCGGAATCAAAACATTACAGACTGGTTTTATATCACTCGGACATCAGGAAACGGCCTCCTTGAAAAGAACAAATCTTGTGAAAAGCGTTCCTCTAACATGCTCATGTATCCAGCCCCCCAGCGGAGAGATGATCCACAGCCACTGAGGACGTGGCTGAGCCCTGCTCAGTTGCACCCCGCCGGTCCCCAGGGCGGTGGCGCGGCAGCACCCGCTGCTGCAGCCGGGGGTCGGCACAGGGCAGGCCCCAGAGCCCCCACAACCGGCTTGGCCCTTTGCTGCCAGAAGATGAACCACGCTGATCACAGAATCATTTAGGTTGGAAAAGACCCATCAGATCATCACGCCTGGCCATTACTAACACCACCGTTAAGCCCTGTCCCCAGCCCTTCCTGGCGTGCCCATCTCGGGGAAGCGGGCAGGCCCTGCGCCCGCTGCTCACCGTGCTCCCACCCCACCTGCAGCCATGCAAGCACCAAACAGAGCAAACCTCTTCCCTCTGACGCTGTGAATTCCAGGTACTCATGCAGAAAAGTGCAGTGTAGCCAATTATTTTCTGCTTGTGCCACTGTGAAATGCTCTGTTCAGTTGACAATTTGACCAGAAAAAACAAGCAAGGCGCGTCTTGCCCTCCCTGTGCCTTTGAGAGCAAGCTCACGCTATGCACAGAGCTCTCCCGCAGCAGGGAGAAGAGAGCCTTTGAACAGAGCAAAGTGCTACCCACACCTAGAAGAAATCTTAATTGGATATAAGAAAAGATTTTGTGTATTCCGTGTAGAGGAGACTAAGCCACTTAGAAAAGGATCAAACAAATCCTCTGAAGTGGGCCAGTATCATTTGATCAGCACTTGGTGTCTTCAGATCGAGAAGAGATTTTCTTTTTTTTTTTTTTTTTCAGTTTGAGGAGATGCTCTACTCAAACCACAGACGGTTGGAGCCTGTTGTGTCTGCCCACACAAGAGGAGCGTGTTACCCGCTCTGCAGCAGTCACCTGCCTGCTCCCCAGCCCGGGATGAGGGGTGCAGCCCTGGGCTTCAGCAGGAGAAGCACTGTGTGTCTGGCCAGGCCAAGTTTATCGGCAGCCCTCGCCGCCAGGCGATGTGCTGTGCAGGAGCCGTCCCTCACCACCCGTCTGCCAGCACTCGGCGCCCAGCCTTGCAGCAGCAGCACGAAGGCCCTGGGGCGCGCGACGCAGCCTCCCCAGCACGCCTCCCTCCGAGGGCCCTGCTCTCCGAACGCAAGGCACGGGGGGAGCTCCTGCAGAAATGGCCACGCTTCACGGCAAAGCCTCATCATTTCTGAGGGAGCTGGAGCTGTGTGTGAGCCCTCTTCTTCCCAGCTCAGCAGCTCAGTTTTGCTTCACAGGAAGCTTCCTGTGAGAAGCCCTCAGCTCCAATCACCATTGGTAGTTCCTGTCTCAAAAAGCCCGATGGAGATTGAAATCACCCACAGAGAGCAGGAAATCCCCATGCAAGTTTCATGGCTGCGAAGGTTGCTGCCCCCCTCACCCTTGCCAAGGGCTGGGCCCGACCAGCAGCCGCGGGGCCTTGGGGCGCTGCCACCAGCAGCACCAGCACGGGAGCAGTGCAGAGCCAGAGCAACCAGCCCAGGAGAACCAGAGCTGCACCTCATGGGGCAAGGGCAGCCGAGGGGTTGCCAAGGCGAGAATCGAGCCAACGAGCTGTAGTAATAGTGACACACCAGAGCAGGGGACGTGCAGGCTGGAACTCAGCACTGGCAGGGAAGAACAAAGCAGGGTGAGCCCCTGACGATTACCCTTCTTACGTCAATGAGAGCAAACGGACTGCACTGAGAGAATTACAAAAATTCTTCTCTGCGTATGTAAAAGTAAACGCATTGACTGATGGAGAGGCAGTTTTCAGTAGCTGCTCTCCCTTCTGGACACTGACAGCACACACCACCTTCCGCCCCCAGCCCCTACTGTCACCTGCACACACATAGCTCTCAGTTGCAGAGCTCATGTTATTTATGTATTTATTTCATACGTGCTGAGCTTGCAGCCTGGCAATCCACCCACGTATTTGTTTCACAAATGTCCTGATCCCTCCCAGGAGCTCCAATATCCTCCTGCTCTGTTCCGGCTGGGTGCTAGCAACACCACGCGTCTTCCATCAGACAATGGACTTTCTGGTGCATCTAATGCTTCTGGCTGAGAAGTGCATATTTATTTTCTAGGTGTTAGGCCCAATGGTATGTATGACTTTCTTTGGATTTAATAATGGCTAAAGCTAGATTTACATCAATCTCAAATTTGTTTTATAATTTAAGTCATGTTATTAAAACACTGTACAAAAATACATCTAAGAGACATCAACAGCCAGAATTCTGTAACAGAAGTTGAGCAGGTAAAGAGAAAGTTAGCAATGGAAACCTTGTCCAAGCTTTAGAGCAAAACACAGGAAGTGTTTGGACTGGGATTAAGGACTTTGTATTCCAGTGCTATTTGCCAAGACTTCTGGTATGAGATGGGCTCCCTTGTGCTGAATGCAGCAGGCATATGAATACCTGTGTAAAGCATGGTCTGCCTGCAAAGCATCTTCATTAAAAATTTAAAAAAGAATAAAATTAAAAAGTGAAAGTGGAGGTCCTTTACTGTTTCTGCTCATAAGTGCGAATAGGAAAGCCAAGGAGTTGAGTTTGTCCAATGAGTCAGGTGCTCTTCCTCTGCCTCAGATCACAACACTGATTTCCCCTGCATCCTGTGCTGCAGTCCCACAACCTCACAGCACCTGTGGCAGTGCAGGGAGGCCAGGGGCTCTGAGAAGGCTGTAGGCAGCACACATCCCTGCAGAGAGAGGGTGAACACCAAAATACAGACATAGAGCTCTGGGCAGTGCTCAGGAAGATCCTAAAGTTTTCCTGTGAGTTATCTGCACCAGTACTTCACCAAAAATGTACTTATTTTCTTGTTAAGAAGACTGATGAGAATAAAACAATAAAGCAATTGGAGAAAAATATTTCTCCTTTTCTCTCTCCCAGCTGCACTTCTGTATCCGTGCTTTTGGAACACTGATCTTGTCTTCCACTCACCAGTACAGAAATGGTTTGAGACAAAACACATCTGCGCAGCCCTGCGGTCGGCTCCACAGCACGTGCAGTGCTCTGTGGGAGAGTGGCTCTTAGTGAGTGATGGAGTGCGGTGCTGCTGGGAGCAAGGTGCCGGGTTTTCTGAGCGAGCATCCCTGTAGAAACGACCTGCCGCAGTCATTTCCTGTCAGCAGTACTTTCTCAGTCTTTGATGCTTTTATGGATTTGCAGTCCCTTTGGCTCTGCTCTATTTCATCTGGCAGAGATCGTCCCCGGGCCAAGCAGCACGGGACATTTTCCCCGTGCAGAGCAAAGGAGAGAGCTTGGCTCTGCTCCACAGACAGGGGTGAGCTCGGGCATCAGCAGGTGCTGTGGAGCTCGGGGATGGAGAGCTGCTGATGAGGGCGTGGGGAGGTGGTCTCTGAGGAGACCGGGTGTCACCGCCGCTGCCTGCAAGGAAGAGGGGTGTCCTGTTAAGCCTCCTGTGGTGGGGACATTGCTGATAGCTGCGAGGGGCTCAACATCCCCAGGACAAGCCTGCAGCCTGAAGAATGACTCTGAAAGGTTTGGGCCCCTCTTTGATTGGGTGAGCAGCCAGGTGGGTGCAGAGATGCCCTGCGGTGGGATGAGGCGCGTGGGCGCGTTGCTGCAGCACGTCTCATTCCTGCAGCGTGAGAAGAGGTGCAGTGCTCTGAAAAGAGATGCTTGTGCGGCCAGTGCAGTGAGACCAGTCCTGAGGCAAAGACAAAGTCAGGGGGAAGAGAGTTGGTGATATCACTGCGAATGTTTCATGGAGGGGATGCAGCCAATCTCCCCAGTACCTTTAGGGTAACAAGGACGAGCCCAGAGCTGGGATAAATGTACTTTTTCAATGGAAAAGGGAAGCCCAATCCATGTTAGCAAGGGTTAACAAGGGCCTCCAGAACAGAAGGGACAAGGCCAGGCAGAGGTTTCATTCCCTGCCTGTGCAATGTGCCATGCCAAGGCCCCAGTAAATCAGCTATTTGTAAGAAACGCTCCGGTACGGGTGTCTGTGCAGCACAGCTGTTGTGCTGTATCATTATGTTAATAGTTGCGTCTGGATGCTTTTCCAAGAAAGAAAGGAAGAGACGTTTCTGTATATACACTTGAAATGCAAGCCACAGCTTCAGAGCAGCACTCTGGGGTCTCCTCTTCTGAAACGTTTAGACGAAAAGCAATCCAACACTGGGCTTTCTCTGAAAGTGCATTCACTGAGGAGAGTGCCTCATTTGCCAGTCAGCTGGAGACCAAACTCCTGTATACAGATACACTGAGCTTGGAGGATGCTTCTTAACAATGGCACTGTACTAGGCACAGGTGATTTTCTTTTCTTTCCTTCTTTTTGTACCGGGCAACCTGTCTCTTCTTACTAATCTTAAAAACACAGAAATTGATCCTTCCCTTCACTCACAGGATTATTAAAGTCACGCTTTTCCAAACATTATTCTGGTATGAACCTGCCAAATGGCCTTAACAGCACTGAATCATAGTGCCAGTCTTGCCAAAAGTGGGCAGAAATCTTTTAAATTGCTGATTTATTATTGTTTCACCTGTGATTTAGCTAATACACATCTGAAAATTAAGAAAGTTTCTTTTACATTATATCTGAAAATAAATCATTTTTGCTAGCTCTATTCTCCATATGCCCGAAGACGCCTGCAGGGCAATGTCTGTTTCATGTATTTTAATTTTACTGTGAATGTTATAAATATTAAAAACTCCCCTTTAAAGAAATAAAATACTTCAGCACTGAATTTTCTTTCACCAGAAAGGTCACACAGCCCAGCACAGCCAGGGAATTGGCAGAAGGGTGCTCAGAGCTGCTGCGTGCCAGCAGCACCCCCCAGACACTGCTTCCCCCGTGCCTCAGTCATTTCTCTGCCTCAGCCTCCCTCAGTTTTGGCCAAGCTATGCTCAGAGGTACAAAGCCAAAGAAGCAGTGTCAATTCGCACCAGAGATATATGCAGAATGCAATCTCAGCACTTTCCCTTTAGAGGAACACTCAGCTTTTGCCCCCGGGCATTAGAAGATTCACAGCAATATCAAGCAACGAGCTGCCGCTGGATCCCCCAGCCAGACCATGGATCGAGCTGAGCAGGGGCTGACACGTGTATAAAGGACAACTGCCAGGATCTTTTTTTTTTTTTTAATCGTGTCAGCTTGTACAGCATCATTTCCAGATAATCATAACAAGTCCCAGCCATTGCCTATCAGTTCTCAATGCAATTAATGAGTCTCTCCTGTGGCATTAGCAAATTAAAAAGAATACATCAGCTGTCAGCTGAGCTACAGTCCCTGGCAGGACGCATGCTCGGGTACCTGCAGCTCACACTGCACAGCCCGCTCCTGGCCTGGCCCCGCCGCAGGTCTGCTCCTTCCAGCTGCCCAGCACAGGGACACCTCAAACAGCTTGCACCAAACACCCTCCTGAGCTGGGAAAAGACTCGTTTCTTCAATGAAGAAGATAAATAAAAATAAAACTAGTAAGGCTATAAAGTAACAGAAGTATATGGAGGTGCAACATTTCTCTCAAGGAATTAAGTAAATGTAAAATCCCTGTGAGATTTCCCATGATGAGCTAACTAAACTCGCTGAAGTATTTCTGGTCCTGACACCATCATACGGCTCGTGGAGACTCTCAGTCAGCAAGGAGCAAACCTCGGAGCCTCTGCTGTCAGCTGCTGCCACCACGTCAGCAGCATTAGCAGCACTAGGGTCACCCTGGACACTTGAGCTCTCCAAAGCCTTCTCCTGCCCTGCCCCCTGGGCCCCCACCACATGGCCCAGGCTTGGCAGCCCCGTGCCCTGCCACTCTCCGGCCCTGCAGGGCCCTTGCTCTCCTCCCCAGCTTGTCCCCCCCCCCGGGGGCTCTGCGTTTGCCCCCCCCCAGTCACAACACACCGCCTCCAGCGAGGAGCCCAGCAGCCGCACAGTGACAGCCCTGCCAACACGTCGCTGCAGCTCCTGCCAGCTTCCCTGTGCTAACAGCAACGAGACACGGGCACAAAATGTACAGAAGCAACGTCAGGCATCTGAATGGAAAGTGGTTACGTTCTTTTTCAGTCTTTAAACCACACAGAAAGATTTTGAATAAAATTATACAAATGCAACTTCAGGTTCAATTTCTGCAAAGCAGGTGTCCTGCTGTATGTCTGCGTAGCAACGTCTGAAGATGAACAAGGGTTTTCCATGGGCACAGAGGCCAGGGAGTCCCTCTACAGCTAAGTGCAGTTCTAGCAGCAGAGGATAAACCTGGTGCGGCACGTAAGATTTGGGATCTACCATCTGAGAGCAGCTATTTGTGAGAAATCAGTGCTTTGCCCGAGCTGGGATGCAGATTTGCCCTGGTGAGCGCACGTCTCCAGGAGCCGCAGCCGGAGCATGAGGGCACCGTGGGGTGCTGGGGGCCGGGTGCTGGCAAGCCGAGCAGGGTGCAATGGGGAGCCACCTCCTGGCACACCGCAGTGCCTGAGCAGCAGAGACAGGGGAGCGAGGGGACTGGCCCCGTGCAGGCTGGCATCTTGCCACTCATCTGCCCGCTCCCCTCGCTCGTGCTGGAGGCAGCACCAGCCTCCGGGTGCACAGCAGCGGACTGCGAGCAGGTGCGTGAGGAGAGCAGCGCGTTGCGCTGCAAGGCCATGGGCTGAGCCTTTGCGTGTGTGGGGCAGGAAGGAGCCAGGACAGACACAGGAGCTCTCATCACCTCTCCTGGCAGCCAGGAAACCCCCGCAGCCTGGCCCTGCGCTTGTTCGGCAGGGGAGTCAGTAAGCGAAGCGCTGGGTCAGAAGCAACTACTCCCAGACTGATCCCATCCCATCTTCTTTGAGGCTTTATGCCCACTGCTATGACTGCTGGGAAGCGTAATGTGGACATGAGTTTTGTCCCCATTTAAATGTATTAGCTCTCATTCTTCTTGGAACCAAAACTCTGTTGTTTCTCAGATCCCACCGTGTTTGACTCACCGTGCTGTCTCTTCTGCTCCTGACAGATACAAACTGCACAGATCCATATGTCAAGCAGTTTGACGCAGTCTGATCACAGGTTTTACATCAATATGAGTGGAAAGTTGTAAAGGATTTGCAAAACATCAGTTCTGTGACTGCGTCTGTTCCTTGTATGTACTTTACTTTGCATCTGTTTTACTATCAAAAAGTCTTCAAAAAAGAAAAAAACAGAACAAAAGAAATCCTCAAATGACAATTTTCCTAAACTTGTAGTTTTTACAGAAGTTAACATAAATCAGATTGTGAGAATGATTCTTCATATCCTTAACGTTTTCTGTATTTTAAATCCTTTCTTCACTGAAATGCCAACAAGGGGGTGGGGGGATAGTGAGGGAGGGAAAGAAATTTGGTGAACAAGTGTGCCCCCAGTAGAAAGTACAGCTGTCACACTGAACTCTATAAATCTCATTTTCTATGTTTAGGTATTCCATGTGTGTATAATCATGTAAACATGATTGTTTTCATATGATTGCAAAATAACCCTGGTGAATGGATTGCAAATATGAAGCAAAGCTACTATGGATTCAACATAATTGCCAATGGAAATGATACGTTCTTCTCCCTTATCAGAGTACTGTGGCAGCACGGCTCTGCAGCTGTCTCATTGTGCCTTGTCCCTGTGTGACTGTCTCATCCTGCCACTGTTTAACTTCCTGAGCTCAAAACATTAATCCAGCAATTAGGAAATAAGGAGTTACTTTTCTACCAAGAGAAGTGATGAAGACAAGCCCCACTCCAGGCAGATGACATAGTAATGATAACTATTGCCTTACATTAGAAGAAACAAAGGAGGAATGCCAAGATATTAAACACAGGACTTTGCAATAAGAAATTCTGGCAGATTATCTCCATTGAACAGTCATTTTCCATGTCTAAAAATCTCAGTCATTTCAAATGACAGCTGAGAGTTTTCTCTATAATGAATTCAAGGACAATTAGTTGGAATCATCCAATGAAACCTAAGATACCTCAGAGGAAGTGTTATGGCTTGCCATAAAAATATATACACTTCATTTATTATACTCAAAATCTTGTTACAGGCAAACAGGAGCGCACATCCAAGGTGCCAAGAATTTATTGCTAGTCTAATTAATGTTTTACCAGCCTAATCGAAATATGAGAACCAGTTATTATTAGTCCAGTTACAACAGCACTAACACCTACATTCCAAATTATCTAATTATTATTTTTTAAAATCATTAAAAATACAGCTAAATTCTTGCTCGGTGAGCTCCCCGGTGCTCGTGCAGCAGGGAGCTCCCCGGTGCCTGGCTGTGCCCCTGCCCTGGCCCACGGGACGCAGGGCCGCTGGCACCCCTGGGCAGCCGCTTCCCTCTGCCACTCATTGCAGGGTCACAGATGCTGACCCTGCCTGGCAGAGCTCCTTGATAGCGCTGGCAAGTAATTAACAAAAAGCAAGTTAGGCTAAAGCCAAAGCAAATTCAGGCAGCGGCCACCTAACCATCAGACAGTCACCGTCCCACCGAAAACAAGCTCGTCATCTTGCACCATGGAAAGCCCATGCAAGGCTGGAGACTGCACCGACTTGTCAGTACAGAGCCCACAGCTCTACTCTAGCAATAGCAAATCTAAAATTAATGAGACTGGTTAGTTATTTTTATGAAGAAAACTGTCAGAAAAAGCCATTAAAAAATACTGAGGAAATATACTCGCAGAAGAAAGAGGCGACCAGAGAGGCAGGAGGGTACCCAGGACCCAGAGCATGCACCTCCTCTCCAACACGGTTTTGCTGGGGCCAGACCCATGACCCACGCAGCACCAGCTGTGTGCAGCCAGTGGTGGAGGACAGATGCTTTTCATCCCTCCAGTCAGTCTGTACCTTAGGAATAACCATGCCAGATACAATTGCCCCTGCAGCTCCAGACATGGGCCCTGGTCCCAGGAGGGTGCACGCAGGAGCTGCCAGGCTGCTGCTCTCCCCAGCCACGGCGCAGCACTGAGCACTTCTCCCTTGTCCTCCATCACCGCCCAGAAAGGAGCAAACACCCAGTGCAAACAGGCACAGGGCTTGGGAAAGGCCGGGTGAAGACTGGCATGGTAGCTTGTGGGCATTAGCCAGCACACTGCCTGCTGGGATTTATTCACCATTAATGACATGCGGTGTTTAAAATAACCAGCCAGGTTATTTTAAGGCTCTCACATTGCCACTTCAGACTGCAATGTTTTATCTTATGCATACAGCTAATTGTTGGACCAGTTAAGAATTTTCTTTGATTTAATAATCTTCTAATCACAATATACTCAGAATCTTGGCCCAACTGTTTTGGCAGCAGCATTTCAAAGAACACGCCCTGTGCACACTGGCTTGTTATGCCCAAAGCAAAGCCTTGGAGCAGAGGCTCAGAGGAGCCCCTTCAAGCCTCTCTGCCAACTACAAGCCCAGCCTGGGAGCTGCCCACAAGCTCAGACTGAGCCTATAAATGTAAACTTTTGTCCTTTAAGAAATTTGTGTGGTAGAGTAGTGTTGGTAGCAAACCAACTGGATGTAAATTTTGTATTCAGTGTTTTTTCTTCTCCAAAATTACTCCAAAGGGATAACTAAGTTACTTCCCATTCCAGCTTGGATTTGTACCTTTCTCAGATGTCACACAGATACATTTGCCTGCCTCTGTTTTTTTCACCCCTCCAAAGGTCATGAAACATTTTTATTCAAAGGTTACTCACGGGCAGTTCAGGGACACAGCATCCTTAGCTTCTACAGCAAAGTGTCTGCTCACTTGGCTGTAAGCAGGCTTAACCCTGCCGCAGACGGGGCCGGACGGGGGACGTGGCGGTGCCTGCAGCAGGTCGGGGACGCGGTGGTCGCGGCGTGAGCCCTGGCCGAGCATGGTGCAGGCCAGGCGTCTCACACGAGCCGGCAGGCACAGCTGCCTCTCTTCCAGCCCCTGTTGTTCAGACCGGACAACCTGAGCCCCCCGCTGCCTCTTCCTGGCCCCTGCCCACCGTGGGTCCCTGCTCTCCTTGTCAGGCACTGCAAACGTCCATCGCGTGTTCGCCAGCACCACCGGCTCCCAGCCAGAGGCCTGCAGGGGCTGCACGGGGTGCTAGGAGTACAGAGGACAAATTCAACACCCACATTTTTTTGTCTCTCCCATCCATCACCATTTTTGCCAAGCTCAAGTCTCCTATCAGAGGCTGTGCTGGGGGAAATCTCGCTTTAGCTTAGTCAAGACACTGAAGTCAGAAGCCTGCACATGAAAAAGCACTGCAGTGGTGATTTATTTGCTTAACACATATTGATGGGAAACGTGTATTTGCAATGACTTTGGTATCAGCGAGAGCAACAGTGTGAAACCTCAGAGAACTGAACTCAAGGCTCCAGCCAACAAAGGGAGTGAAAAGAAGCAGATTCTTTTAAAACAAAATACAAGTGAGCTAGTTATGCTGCTTTTGAAATAACTTGTATCATTGTCAAGGGAAGGCTCCAAGGACCCTCGCTAAAATACACAAACTGCTTCTCATGTAAATCTCCATTTTTTCACTGCCTCATTAATTCTGAATAGGGTTCAAAGATGAATAATGCTAAGACCCATTTAAAGCAGAGGAAAATATACCAAATAAGAAAAACTAAATGATCTGGGGGGTAGGGAGGAGACGGGGAGGGGGATTGAAAGAGAGCGCTGCTAGAGATGACAATTTCTTTTTTTTCCACATCAAATAGTTATATTCACCATACAGATAATCTGGAAGAGCAGAAACACCAGTTCCTCCCGCTTACTCTATTATTTCTTAAATACAGTTATTGCTTCAAACAGGTTCACAGCTGGGGAGAAGGGAGAAAGGCTTGATATGAATAGCAGCAGGATGAGCAGTAGCCTATTTAATGGCAATTATCAGTAAAAAAGGACCAAGCGAGAAACCCTGGCTCAGCCTGCAGGTTGTCTCCAAAGGCTCCCTCTGAAGCCCGTAGGCAGCGGGCAGCGGGTTAGCCAGCGGGGTGGATAGCAGGGGCTCCTGCTGTGGTGGTGATCCTGCACATTAACCCTTCTCCATCTGGTGTGTGGGAGCACCGCATGTCTCAGCACCACCTTGCTGGGGCCAGGCTCAGCACGTGCTGCAAGGCAGTCACCTGGCACGGCCGGCCCTCACCACCACCCGTTAGGCCAGGCGATTCGGGTAGGACTTCAGCAGGATGACAGAAGCAGTGCTGAGGTTGCCCTCACACCACATCAGGTGGCTCGCTTGTCTTAACCAAAACGTCGAGCTACTCAGCAGTATGCAAAGTGATGTTCCCCAGCCGTCAGGGGAGGACAGAACCACACATTTCATGTAAAAGCTCTACTACCAGAGTGCTGCTGTTTCTCCACCACCACCACCTCCGGCCCCCCTGAAGCATCAGTCCATGTTTGAGAACTGACACGCATTTGCCTGGACCGAGGATGGAATGGACTTGGCTATTCTACCACGCAGTGATGGAAGCTACCAGAAAAACAGAAAACCTTGTTCCAACCCTAGGTCCACATTAAAAATCCCAACATACAATCTGCTCCACATCTCCCACCAGCTCTGCTCAGTTCTCCCAGTGACATTGCTTTTACTTCTCCGAAGGCACCGCAGAGTGCCGTGCCCTGCTCTGCCCCAGGTGGGGGCTTTCACAACGCCCCCAGCCCGGGCAGCCCGGCTCCTGCTGGGAGCGCGGCGCGGGCACAGCCCCACTGCAGGGCCAGGTCCCCAGGCAGACGGACAGCGCTGAGCCCGGGCGCTGCCGGAGCTGGAGGGTGCTTCCCACGGGCCGCAGAGACAGGGAGCCCCCGGGGATCGCTCCTCGCCAGCAGGCGAGGGCTCATTAAAACAGACGTCCCGGTACCGCCGTGGTGAGGCATGCAGAAGGAAACCACCCCGACGGAGCTCCCGCCCGGCGCCCACCGCTGCCTGCACGCACTGCGCAGTGGTCAGCGTCGCTGTGAACAGCAACAAGCACTTACTGTGACAGCCGCTGGCATTGTTTCAAGCTACAAATACACTTTATCTAAAGCAGAAGGAAAGTGAAGAATTGTAAATGGCTTTTGATAAGATCCCCACAAGAGCCTATTAAGGATGCTTAATTTTGCTCCTCAGTCATTATTGACATAAGAGCCAAATAGAAAGAATGATTAAGATGACAGCAAATATTTCCCAAGTGGAACAGACATCCTGAACAGCAGCTGAGGAACAGACAAAGCACAGTGAATGAACGCTGGTTCATAGGCTCCTGCACAAATGGGCAAGTGAGACACGAAGCTGCTGCGTGTGCACGGCTTGGTGCCACTCTGCCACACCAAAAACCAACTCCTCAGTGTGACTGAATGACCCCATAGACCCAACAACCTTTAAACTGGACAAGTCACACAGGTCAGAACCAGCCAAGGGGTTATGATTTCTCTGCCAGAAAATGTACCAATTTACCATCATCAGCACTCATATTATCATCAGCAATGGTTCAATTATGTTTAAAAAGGTGGCCCCAGATCTCACACCCTGTTTTTGTAAAACTGTTTCCTTGTCACTGTCAGCATCTTCTAAACAATCCCCAAGTGACATACTGTGGTTGGAACTCTGAAACATAACAGAAGGAAAGCCTTTCACCAAGTGTGATGCATGCTCTGTACACGTTCAGTAATGGGATTATTTGGCAGTGGGGTTTCTTGTTTTACCAGTCTGTAAGTGCCTACTTGTGTAAATTTACCTTCTAAAGAAAACCACCAATTGTCTCAGTGGCTGAACTCCTCTTTTCCATACTTACTTCAGAAGGGATTGCTAGTGTGACTCAAGACACCTCTAGGGAACTTTGTAGGTGGCACAGCGGGATGAGAGACTTCATCCACTGACTCACTTCTCGCTCTGCACGCCGTGCAGAAAAGCTGCTTAATAGCAGCAAAGACAAGAGCAACAGGTTCATGAAGAGAGAGCAGGAGAGTCCCTTGGTTCGTTCTGTTTCCTTCCAGAATTGGATTTCTGTTTAGAAGTACTTTTTTACCATGGAAGGACAGACTAGCAGGAGATGGTCCCAGAGGCAGCTGTTGAATCCCCAGTCCAGCTGGACCTGCAGCCCTCCAGATAAGCTGCCCATGCCCTACCACCCGAGGCAGTTCCCAGTTCTGCTCCAGACACTGGCTCTGCACACCCACCGTTTGTTTCCCTATCCATCATAGACACAAGGCAGACATTTCCTTTCCTTTCTGATTCTCAGTGGTTTTTTTATTTTGTTTTTAAGGACATTACCATATTTCAAAGCCCTGTGTCCCAAGATGTCATTTCTGGGTGGTATGTAACCCGAGCAGGGTTACTCTCTTTCCTGAGACACCCCACCCTCCGCAGCCTGCTAAGTGCCCCACGCCTCTCCCGGGGGAGGCACAGCAGCCAGAGCAGCAGCCCTGCAGGAGGGGAAGAAATCTGTGCATACGCTGTGAGCCTGAAGGGCCGGTGGGCCGTACCCTCACCCTGCTGCATGTAGGGACCCAGCAATAGACCTGCACCTCCTCATCATCCCCAGCAGCACGCAAACCCCACTCTGCTCAGGTGTCTTTAGCTCTGCAGCCTTGTTTGTCTGGATCAGAGACACTCCATCTAGGAATCAGGCAAAGCTTTCACAAACAACTCCTAGAAATCCATCATCCCTTCTTTTCCCTATCATAACCCTGGCACACACTCCTGGGCTTTTTGTAGTTTTGCTGATGCCAGTTTTCTGTCGGGGGGGTCACTCTCATTAAGATGGGACGCAGAACTGTCTGATTCCTGCCAGCCCCGTCCACGACCGCTCACCCCACCGCAGGGCATGAGACCTGGGTATTGACCTCTATGCAACACAAAGGCAGCAGCTGAGCATCCAGCAAGCAGCCGGATCCTGCCAGACAAGGGCAGGGCTTCCCTCCACAGAGCCTTGCCCCGGAGGCGAAGGGCTGTGTTGTGCCAGCCGCTGTCGGTACTCCAGGAAAGCAGCAGCAAAGCCCCCACGTTCCTCCAGCACAAAAATACCTCCGCGTGGGCTGAGCCGTGTGAACGTTCCCATCCTAACCAGCATCTGCGCCGTCACGAAAGGCAAATGAGACATAAAAATAACGCTCCGCTCTCGCTGCTGCTCCACGGCCGAGCGCCAGCCGGGCAGGAGGGCTGCGTGCGGGCGTCCGGCTGGCTCGGCACGGCCGGGGGAAGGCAGCCCTGCACCCAGCCCCATCCCGCTGCCGTGCCTGAGCTGCACCAAGCATTGGTGTTCTCAGACAGGACTGTACAGACAGAATACTGGGGGGGGACACGACACACTGTGTTCCAAAAAGCTTCAGATCTGGCATTTAATTTCTGCTCATAGGCTGAGTGCTAAGCCTGCACAGAACACCTTCGTGTTAGAGCAGCAAGACCTATGGTCAGAAAGAGCAAGGAAAAGATAAAGGCAAACCCTTTACCTAAGCACGCATGCAACCCCCTCTTCTGCAAGTCTGCCTCCTGTGCTACCCGATTCCATTTTGACCTGCCCGACACAAGGACATTGCCCAAATAACATTGAGAGCCATTCCTTTCGCCAGGCCACTGCTGGCACGGCCCAGGCCCCACAGGGCAGTACCAATGCTGGATGCGGCCCCGAGGGCCTCCTGCAGCTCCCAGCCCTGAAGCTGGGGCTGCTTCTCCCCGGGAGGTCAGGAGCCGGGTGGGCAGCCAGAGGCCTTGCTGCGCCTCCCAGGGTCTGCACCTCCGGGCTCCCCCACTCCTCACACAGCACTTGCTGTAGCACAGAGCGCGGTACTGGTAACACTGAACAGGCGAGGGCCCCCGTAAAGCCCTTCATGGCGCTTGTAGGTGAGGTGCTGCATGAGCCCCCCCCGGGGGAGGCACAGGAGCAAGTGTCTGCCCCAGCGCTGAGCTCACACTTCCACCCCCAAGCACCAAGAACTGCTGGCAATATTTGCCCTGCACCATGCAAACATTAAACAGAGAGAGCATTCATAAACTCCATCTGCCACCACGCAACATCAGCTTCTGCTGCTGTTTACTTAGAGAGGTGAAGGTAGAACATATTTAGCAGCTGGATGGGTTTTCATGACACAAAAACGCAGAAAGAGCAAAGCAGAACAAGGCGTGTGACTCACCCAACACAAGTGAACAAGATGTGCTGGCTGTGCCAGGACCAGCAGCAGTCAGAGGGGACAGTCCTGCCTGAGCCCTCCCCCACGCTCAGAAGGTCAAGATTTTGCTGCTGTGTGGGCAGAAGAAAGGAAATCTGAGTCAGTATGTCTGCATAGAGCCCAGTCAGCTGCTGCATCTCTGGAGAGGAGGTGTCCGTGTGTGTGCTCGCTCTTGCCATTTCTTTCAGCTTGATGCCTGGACCAAGGCATTCCGGCCAGGCAGTGGGGCTTGCTGTTTCCAGAGCACACAGCGCAGAGGCACATACACCATCGCATTTCCCAGACCTCAGAGAACTAGACTCAGTATAGCCCAGGTTGGAAGAGACCCCCAAGGACCACGGAGTCCAGCTCCGGGCTCCACACGGGACCACCCAGGAATCAAACAGAGCATTCATTGTCCAGGCTCTTCCCGAACTGCACCCACCAGGCTTGGTGCCACGACCCACTCCGACCTGAAGAAGCCCAGCAGCTCTCAGACTCCCCCCAGCCCAGCTCCTGTGCCCCCCGCACCCAGGCGGGACGCAGAACCCAGCGGCCCACGGGATGCACCCAGTCACGTTCGGCCGCTGGAGGAGAAATACCCAGCTTGACAGAGCACCCACCTGTGAGAGAGGGCCAAAGGCTAAGAGAGGAAAACTGACAAAAGAGTGGTTTTTGATCCTACCTGCCTCCCCCAGCTGCCAGCAGCCCAGGGGCTTGCCGCAGTGAGGAGCATGCCAGCAGCTGCCTTAAGTGGCCGTGCTCTGGCTGAGGGAGCCACCAGCCCTCATTGAGGGTTTAACACCATAGCTTGTACCAATGCTTTTTCCAGTAATTAGTTCATAAGCTGAAAAAGACGTGCTCGTCTGGGAGGCCAAGCTAAAGACCGTTAGTTTTTTTGTAATATACTTATTTGTATTCTAGACCCTAGCAAGATATAAACACATTTATTTTGATTTTAAAAGGTTTATGATTGATAGTCTAGATTAACCCGTATTTGCATTTCTGGTAATTTTAAATTGTAATGCCAGGCACCAGAGCCGTGACTTGTCTAGGGTGATTTGTATTGAACCTTCAGAGTACCAAAAAAGCAATAGGGAAACTATTCTCCTCTATGTGATTATTTCTGAATGTTTCCATTTACCAAGTTCTCCCTTCAGTATCAAAAATACAGATAACTTGTGTTCTAATGCATTTGGGGATGAAGTTTGCAAGGTGCAACTATGGAGCCAAACCGCACCAAAAAACAATAACCCATTACTGCAAAAGAAGACCTTCAGCTCCTCACCTGCACCACATTTTAAAAGATCTTACTTTAAGATCTACATTTCAAATCCTTGGCTGGTAAGCACTAGAACGGGACTGATGACCTGCCGTTACCTACGGCAGCAGGAGCACAGCCTCTGCCACCAGCAGCAAGCAGCAGAGAACCAGGAGCTCTCTTCAGAGACACTGCCTGCCCCACTGCACGCCTCCCCCCGCCCCCCCCCCCCCCGGCATGTTTCCAGCCAGCCTTTGCCACAGAGACAGCATTTGTGTTGCGCTCCGGTCACAGGCACATCCCTGGCCACATCCCCACACAGCACCGTGCTGATGCTGCATGTGCCCAGCAGATCCAGGCACTTTGTGCAGCACTAATGAACAGTGACAGCTTTCTCCTTGGAGCCTCCCCAGCACCCTATCACATAATCAATTCTTGGCACCACAAACAAAAGTCACAGCCTTTGTAGCAGGCAGCATTAGCCGAGAGGGGCCAGTGCTGTACCTGCACGCTTTGTTGGTGCAGCACTGTCCGCACCTCCTCTAACTGCTGCACTGAGCCTGTTGTTGATTTGATGAATTCCTCTTTCTTACATCTAAAGCAGTCAGTGTGGTGTTCTTCCAGTGCCACCCAACAATGTTTGTTCCTAACTGCTGACACACTGCGGGAGGGGACCAGGAGAACTCACCCAATGCCACAGGCAACTAGGACAGCCAGGCGCGCATCCACTCTCCTCTGCAGAGCCAGAGCATCACAGGCCCTTGTCCCTTGGGTGAAGCTCTGCACACTTAATAATGCTGCCTATATCTCCAACAAAGAAACAAGATCAGTTTTAGCTCTTCTATATTGCAGGGATTTTTTTAGGTTCAGTTTATTGCAGTGTGTCAGAAGTGTTGGGTGCAATTTGTACCCTGCTGTATCACTTTGAAGTATAACCTGCATCTTCACATACGAACTAGACTAGTTATTTGTTCATTTAATGTTATGGAGTAATAGGGAAAGAAAGGATACATGTGTGTTTCATCTTTCTATTGCATCAGCAAAATATACAAATATATTTCAACCCCATTTAAAATGCATCAAAATTCAACATAGTTACACACCATATTATCCAGCACAAATAACAGGAACTACAACACTGCGTGTTCTAAAATAGCAGTCCTCGCAGTTGTGCTTTATAGCACAGTTATTCACCAGAGGACTCTGTAATTGTGGTATGTCAAATATATTCACTATTTAATGACTGCAAAAGTTTCACAGCATGCAGCTGGCAAGATACTGTGGAGCATACTGTATTGAACTGCTGTGAGAGGGCTCTGTCAGGTCACTCTGAACCCCAGATTAGATCTTATAAAGTAAGAATCTTTCTGAGAAAGCTACCACTTTTTTTTTTCCTTTAAGAATGTTTCTTTTTTTTTTTTTTTACAGTAATTACAAAATCAACATTCTTCTGAGTGCTTGCATTCCACTAATACAGTTGGCTTCAACCTGGATAATGCTAGATGCTCACATTCTATTACAAAGTTTCTCTGGTTTCAGTGAGCGGCACAACAAATACTATACCTGCAGGAAAAGAAGCCTTCCTTTCCCCCTGACTGGGCTGCGAGTGGCGCGGGTCTCAGCAGGAAGCACATCGGCTGCGCGTGCAGAGCGCTGCACACCTGGGCACACCGCGTGGGCACCCCACCCCGGAGAGCAGCACTCTTCCTGGAAGGAACCGACAAGTGTGTGATTGCACTTCTGATTAGATGCAGCCAATATTCAGGCGACGTGAGAGGAATTGTGTCCCCCCCAGACTAGAGCTAAGAAATAAGTCTGCCAGCCTGGAACCCTTTTCCCTGCTGCACCATCCCAGCAAGCCCAAGCCCTAGCACTGCCATCCCCCACCCACACAGAGGTGGAAAAGCAGTATGAGATCAGAGGGTAAAAACCAACAAGGACACAGGAGAAAAATCCCTCACTCCCCCTCTGTTAGAGGCAAGAACACTGCAAACAGAGTTTGGCTGGCCAGGGAATGCAGAAGGCTTCGGGAGTCCTTTACTTCTAGGACTGAATGCTAACTGGAAGCAAAACTGAGCAGCCTTAGACGGACCCATCAAGCAGGGAAACTGAGCCCAACTAACCTGAGGACAGAATCCTGGAAGGCTGCGCTGCTCTTGTACAGCAGCTTTCAGTTCTGTGAAACATCTGAAACAGCCAAATATGTGCACTAAGAAGCCTTGACGCCAGCACACAAAGCCACATTGCAATGGATCTTTGGCTTCCCACAATCCATTAACCCCCCAAAAACCCAGCAGTGCTGCACAACCGGGATTCGAGGGAGTCCTACCACCAACAGCCATACTCACAGGGAGCACAGAAGAGCTGAAAAGAAGCTGCTGAGGGAACCGCCCAGAGCACTGACCTGTGCTTGCAGCGCAGCACCGGTGAGAGCCCCTCTCAGGCTTTGAGGCTTCTTCCCTGCCGCCAGTACCCTGCCTCCCCTCCCTCCCCCCCTGCTTCCCACATCTCTCCGAACCTCCGGGCAGGAGCTGGGGGAGCCAAGTCCCTCCCACTGTAAGTGAAGAGCAGGTTCGGGACCTCCTGATGCAACTGAGCAGGTACAAGTCTGTGTGGCCCGATGCCGTGCATCCCAGGGTCCTGAGGGAGGTGGCTGATGGAGTTGCCATGCCTCTCTCCATCCTATTTGAAAAGTCCTGGCAGTCAGGTGAAGTCCCCGGTGAATGAAAAAAAGAGAAACATCACTCCCATCTTTAAAAGAGGTGGAAAGGAGGACCCAGGAGCTACAGACCAGTGAGCCTCACCTCTGTGCCTGGGAGGATCATGGAACAGATCCTCCTGGAAGCAATGTCAAGGCACATGCAAGACAAAGAGGTGATCCGAGACAGCCAGCATGGCTTCACCAAGGGCAAATTGTGCCTGACCAACCTGGTGGCCTTCTGTGACTGCATCAGTTGATGAGGGAAGACCAGCAAACATCATCTACCTGGACTTCTGTAAGGCCTTTGCCACAGTCCCACATGACATCCTAATCTCCAAATTGGAGAGAGATGGATCTGAAGGGTGGACCATTCGGTGGATAAGGAATTGGCTTGAAGTTTGTACCCAGAATGTGGTGGTCAATGGCTCCGTGTCCAGGTGGAGGCCGGTGACAAGTGGTGTCCCTCAGGGGTCTGTCCTGGGACCAGTGCTTTTCAATATCTTCATCAATGATATAGATGATGGGATTGAGTGCACCCTCAGCAAATTGGCAGATGACACCAAGCTGAGTGGTGCAGTTGATCCACCAGAAGGAAGGGATGCATCCAAAGGGACCTGGATGAGCTTGAGAAGTGGGCCCACACGAACCCAATGAGGTTCAACAAGTCCAAGTGCAGGGTGCTGCACCTGGGACAGGGTGGACATGAGCACAGACTGGGGGAAGAACCTACAGAGAGCAGCCCTACAGAGAGGGATCGCAGGGTTCTGGTGGACTAAAAGTTCGACATGAGCCAGCAGTGTGTGGCTGCAGCCCAGAGACCAACTGCATCCTGGGCTGCACCAACAGAGGGGTGGGCAGCAGGGGAGGGAGGGCACTGTGCCCCTCTGCTCTGCCCTCCTGAGGCCCCACCTGGAGCCCTGCGTCCAGGTCTGGGGCCCCCAGCACAAGGAGGATGTGGGGCTGTTAGAGCGGGTGCAGAGGAGGGCCATAAGATGATCAAGGGGCTGGAGCACCTCCCATGTGAAGACAGGCTGAGAGAGCTGGGGGTGTTGAGCCTGGAGAAGAGAAGGTTCTGGGGAGACCTCATTGCAGCCTTTCAATACTTATAGGGTTCATATAAAAAGGATAGAGCGGAACTCTACTCGTGTAGAAAATGATAGGACAAGGGGGAATGGTTTTAAACTGAAAGAGGGGAAATTTAGATTAGATTTTAGGCAGAAGTTCTTTACTCAGAGGGCAATGAAGCACTGGCACAAGTTGCCCAGAGAAGCTGTGGATGTTCCATCCCTGGAGGTGCTCAAGGCCAGGCTAGATTGCCCTGGGCAACCTGATCTAGTGGGTGGCATCCCTGCCTGTGGCAGGGGGTTGGAACTAGATGATCCTTAAGGTTCCTTCCAACCCAAGCCATTCATGATTCAATGAATACATGTGCAATACCTTGACTATCTGCCCCAAGAGAGAAGCAGACAAGGACATGTTTTGGGGCCTCTCTAGAGCTTGCACTTTCCTCCCAGCAAAGGGGAGCAACCTCTCTCGGACAAGTCTGGTACCAGGGAGCCCCAACAGTCCCAGCTTCAAAAGCATACTCCAGCACAGCACCCTCACCCACCTTAGCACCCATGCATGCACCTACCTTTCCCACATCCCTGCCCAGCCCCAGCAGGGCTGGCTTTCTACCAGATGATGGGCTGGTCTGCAGGCTAGGAGATTAGACAGCTGGTTCCTTTTATCCTTATTCTTCCAGCTGCAATAGGCACCACTCATTGGCTGGTGCTGGGCTTCATCCCCCTAAGCACGTCACACCTGAGCCTACAGTGAAAGTGTGTCTGTAATGCCTGCTCACTGGGGCTGTAGGCCTGTTCCCTCTGTGGTGACAGGGCAGGGCTGTGCACTGCATGCACTGCATGCACTCTGTGCGCTGCGTGTGCTGTGTGCTGTGCTGCCATGCCAGGGCTCGGCTTCACCCGCTCGTGGTGCCCTTGCACCCACTGACCGAGGAACACGGGGGTTTGGCCATAGCCTGACTCCCTTGACCAGCGACCTCCAGACAGCTTGCAGAGATTTTTGTCTCACACCATTTGCTTGTTTTCTGTATCACAGAACGTGAAACCCTAGGGTAAGAGGCAGCAACGCCACCAGCACAGCACAGCCCCCCTGCCGAGGGGTGGCCTGGCCCTTTGCTCTGTGGGCACGGGGCTCCCCAGCTACTTGCGTCCTGCGGCAGGGCCGGGCCTGGGGCAGGTGTGCTTGGGAGGCTGGCAGCGAAGCTGGATGCAGTGCACCCGCCCGCCCGCATCTCATACGAGGACGGCCGCAGGCAGCGCAGACAGCACTGGGAGGGACAGAGCCCCCTGCTGCAGGCATGGCCGGGGGGCTTCCTTTTGTTGACGGCTTGGACCCAAAGCACCTGGGCAGGACCTTAGAAGAGGGCTTCCAAGGGACTCGTGCAGGTTGTGCCAGCCTGCCCACTGTGCCCTGCGGCCTGGGGACGGCTCCTGGCCTCGCATCGCCCCAGCCACCCGTGTCCACACGGCACCCGTGCTGCTGACAGTGACTTCTGTCCTTTGTCTTAAAAAGACGGAGACCTTCGCCACAGACCCTGCAAAAAAGGCCGGAGGTGCCTCAGTGCTGGTTTATGGCACAGAGAGATGCACTGGTGTTACCTGGCAGTCGCAGTCACCTTGAGTCACCCCCTCTCCCAGTGAGCTGTGGGCGCAGGCTGCAGAACGGTCACCACAGAAGCTGCAGAGCGGTGTCACGGCCAAGCACAATGACAAGCTAATGTGAGAAAACTCTTAGTGGTATGCTTGCCCGCTCAAGAAAACTACAAAACTGCCAGCTGAAAATTTGAAATACATTGTGCGGATAGAGGTGATTGAAACGAGACCAGGGATAAGAATGGGCTGATACGCTAACAAATACAACATTTTCCACGGGATAAAAGAGGTCACATTTTGAAAATGCTTTTTCCTCTGAAGAACACGATTCCCAGTGTTCATTCAGACACGAGGCAGTGCAGCAGACTGACACAACAGCACTGCATACCTCTACCTAGTGCCTCTACGAGCTCCCTGCTTTGTCCGTGTCCTCCCGGGGTTGCCCTCACATTGCACCTGCTGTGTCCCGACGCGCGTTTGGAAAAAACAGAAGGGGAACCTTTGCTGCTTCCCCTGAGGTGCAGGAACCGCTGTTCCCCACGGGCAGTTCAGTCCCTTTGTTTGCAGGTATTTGTGTAACTTCACATCCTGGGAAGTAAACACTGAAGTGAACAGAGAACAAAAGGAACAGCAGAACTGCTGCTTTTAGTCCAGGCCACCCCCGTGGCCCTGCGCTGACTCTCAGACACAGTCCCCAGGTGGGACAGGACCAGGGCCTCGGGGTCCTGCCCCAGCCCCTGCTCTGCATGAGGCCGGCTGTGGGCTCAGGCCAGGCTGCTCAGGGCGTTACTCCATCAGCTCCCCAAAACCTCCAGGATGGAGATCCCCCAGCCCCTCTGGGCCCCACACCACTGCCTGGGACAGAGGGGAAGGTTTCTCCCCGTGTCCAGCCCCCCACACTCCAGCTTCGTTGTGCCCCACCCCGTAAGCATCTGCCCAGACAGCGCGGGACCACGGAGGCCTGTCTCTCCCACAGCTTTCCCCCAGAGGCCAGGGAGAAAGGGCTAAAAGACAAGAAGCTGTTTATCTCACACACATTCAGGAAAGATGCGGTGCCAGCAGTGAATTACCCACTGCGATCACATTTGTCCTCTGAGACGGTGACAGGAGGAGATCAGTCCGGGCACGGATTAGATTCGATGTATTTTAAAATTCAGTTGGATTTTAGGACTTTAAAGGTCAGACTATTTTTTAGGGATGAATACTCCTAAATAATGAAGACGAATATTAGACTACTTAGAAAAGAATGGCTGTTTAAGAGCTGTATAATTACTGTCATTTAGAAGCATGAGCATAGATACAGTAATGGATATTATAATGTGAAATAATTCCAACGGACTACGTTATTTCTGATATAACTGGAAAAAGGGGTTGCGAGGTCATTAGTCTACAGTGAAATGTCTGCATCAAGGCGGGTGACAGCAGTGTGTTGACTTCCTCCTTATCTCACACATTTTTGACTGTCTTACAGCCTCTTTTGGGAGCCTATTTGACATTCATCATCCATTGGCTTGTGTTAAAGCCGAACCAGTCCACCTCAAACACCGTGTGTATCAGACGGTTTATAGAAGAAAATTGCCAGAAAGCATGTGGTAACTTAAAAGGTGGCCCATGGTTCAAGCATTAAGGGTTTCTCCGCTGGCCTCAGAACTGCTGGGGCGGGAGCTGGAGGGCACCACACCTCCTTCCTGCGCCTGCAGCCCCCCGGCACACGGGCAGCCGAGAGCCTGCACCCTGCGCCCCATAAACTTGTGCAGCTGCGTCCCTGGGGGCTCCTCCAAGGAACCACCTCCTGAGGTGCTTGCAGCTTCCTTGCGCTGGTGGAGGGCTTGGTGCCACCTCCCTCAAAGTGTGCTGTCACAGGCTGAGGTATGAGTCCTGGCTGGGAAGCTTTTTGATCCCAAGTCCTCACCTCGCTGCCTGTGCTGGAGGCAGTTCTCCCCAGACAGCATGCGTCCGTCCAAGGTAAGGAGGCAGAGGGACAGGGCGAAGGGGAGGGAAAGCCTCCGGCATGCTCTCCAAGGCTTGGCCTGGGCAGGGGCAGGCAGCGGGGCAGCCAGACTGACCTCGTACTGCCACCCAAACCCCTTGCTGGGCAGGGTTTTCTGGCATGCTGGCATGGTTGTGATTGGTATTTGTGTTGCCCTGAGGCAGCCTAAAGCCCTTGTTTTCCGTACATAACTGAGCTTGCTATCCTAGGGCATAGGCCTAAAGATTTTCTGGGACATAAATACATCTTGTAATAGATGTCATAGAAAAAAATGCCTGAAATGAGAGTGAGTCTGTGCAAAGTCAACCAGAAGCCACGCTAGGGTGTCGTGGCCAGCCTGGGGCCCAGCAGCAGCCACTTCCCTGGGGATGGTCATCTGCCAGCACCCAGGAGGCTGCGAGTGTTAAGGCAGATCTGGGCAGCCTGGGGTGCTGCAGCAGCAGACGCAGTGACAGTCACAGCCCTCGCAAACGCTCCCTCTTAGAGGTGGCAGTGGTGGTGGCAGCGTGACTATACACATTTTTGGCCAGTGTGCAA
The DNA here is from genome assembly GCF_040182565.1 of Anser cygnoides. Lineage (NCBI taxonomy): Eukaryota > Metazoa > Chordata > Aves > Anseriformes > Anatidae > Anser > Anser cygnoides. The sequence continues at coordinate 66,616,363 of NC_089877.1, forward strand.
AATCACTACTCTCATTGTGAAGAAACAAGAGTTCAGAGAAGAATAGGAAATAGAACAGGAATAATTTCAAGGGTGATCAAAGGAGTAATGGGGAACAGCCAAACGAACACAGGTATGACTCCTGATACAGATATGCTGGTAGGAAAATACCTAGGGTAGAAAAAAGTTATCTGTGTTATGAGGCAATATTAGCAAAAAAGAACTGGTGCAAGTTGTAAGCAAATAAAAATGTCTGGTAAATGTCTTGGAAAGATCCCTCAGGAGGATTTGCAGAGAGGAGAGCTCCAACTAGGCTTTGGGCAGGGCCTGATTCATTGGTTGGCAAGGTTATGTGAGGCTGTTCTCTGCAATTGGAAAGGACTGGACTGCACGTGTGCAGACAGCATTCCCAGTCCTCCTGATCCCAACAGTTGAACCATTTCTATGTTTACTTTCTACTGCTTTAATTTCCACTAGGCTCTTTTTTTCATGAAGATAAATTTCTGATCTGCCCCTGTGTCCATCTTGTGGAGCTGGAAATGGCGTCCCCCCACAGGAAGATGGCGTGTCCTGCACAGGACCGCCTGCAGCAGTCTGGCACACGTAGACCCCATCCAGCGAGGTGGGAGTGGGCCGGGGGCTGGCAGCAGCTGCCTGGTGTCTGTCTGCGGCCCATGGACAGCGTCTTCTCCTGGGGCCTTACGGTGAGACCCCGGGGTAAGGAGTGCCAGGAGCTCTGGCAACAGCAGCTGTCCTGGGGCCCTCCTGGAGCACATCACCACCACGTCTTCTCTCCTGTTGGCTTTTGTTCGTGGGTTTTCTGTACCACCACTGGAGAGCAGCCCTGGAGTGGCAGTAGTCAGCAGCGCATGGCAGGGTCAGGAACTCGGCCCAGGGCCCCTGGCAGGGGGCTGCGGGGCTGGGGGCAGCACGGGAAGGCAGCGGAGGAACGGAGCCAGGGCAGCCTGCTTGTCCTCACGCACCGTGAGGGACCGATGCCGCAGACAGCCTGTGAAGGTGCTTAAGGAGCAAACTGCAGAGCTCACAAAACAAACTCTCCAAATTGGTGAGGGAGGAAAATATTTACTAGCATCAAAGTAACTAGTACTTAGCTGGTTCTTTGGCTATCTGTTTTCCACACACAAGGCAAAAGGCATACATCCACCATCCACCGGCACTGGATGTGTGAACAAACTGGGCAGTATTTCAGATTTCCGTGTAAGTGACCCTGGAAACCCCAGAGCTGGAGTAGCAATCAGAAGGCTGGCTTGCAGCACACGTGTCCTGCATGGTGCATGTCCACCTGCCCGGATGGAAACATCCCAGAGGAGCGGAGTCCTTGCTGAGCTGGGGCCAGGCCATCCTGTACTGGATGGACAACCTGGAAGAGCTGCCTGAGGTGCCTCCATGGCCTAGTGAAGATTTCAGGAGACTTAAAAACAAAAAACAAACAAACAAACAAACAAAGACTAAGCATGTTGTTTGAAGTGTCTGTTGAACTCAGTCTTGTTTGATACTAAGAATGCATCCTCGACACCCACGGCTAGTGTCAGGGTGCATGCCTCCTCAGACCTGTATGCCTGGTACGGATTTGTGAAGATGACACTCTCATTAAGCAAAAGGACAAACAGAGGCTTATAGAGAATGGGCTTTTAGTGGTCACTGCTCTGCTGGGATAGCCTGGGACCTTGCTTACTAATGGCTGAAAGACGCTACAGGGACAGGTCTCCTTGCGGTCCTCCTCGCACAGTGAGGTCAGGGCGATGCTCGAAGAATACTTTGCAGCCAGGATACAGCCTCCCTCCTTCTCTAACGCATGGGGAAAGGGCACTTCAGCAATTCCCGCTCCTGGAACAGCAAGAGAAGGCATTCCCAGGTACAATGGCCACAGGTCCGGCTTCCCTGCTGGGCAGCAGTGCATTCATCAGTAACTCGTTAATGCTTCATCACAGCTGAGCAGGACAAGAGCCATTCTGGTGTCCCTTGGTTGCAGTAAGCACATGACAAGGCAATTCTCTCCTGCCAGCAGCAGAGAGGAGGAGGAGAAAGGCCTGTGCTAATTTGGGATTACAGCCTGGGGCATTAGTGAATGATGTTTGCATCAGATATGGAAAATGGAAATGTAAATCCCCACTGCAGATCTAGCCAAACCTGGGCTTCCTGCTTCCCAGGAACCAATCCTCTGTGGGCTGCTCGAGGGTTTCATTTTTCTCTGAAAACAAGTTTTTTCTTCATTTATTTTTCTCCCACTGGAAAAACAAAACAAAACAAAACAAAACAGACACAACCAAAACAGAACAAGATCATGGTAAGTCTGCATACTTCTGTGAAAATAAAGTTTAATCAGAAATTTCCCAAGTAGCTGCCCTGGTGCAGCACAGGACCGCAAGAGCAACAGCAGCCGGCAGGCTGCACGGTCCGGCTGCCTCTCGCTGGGACGCCCGGAGCACAGGGTGTGCACGGAGGTGCCGCTGGTCACGGTGTGCACGGAGCTGCCGCTGGTCAGGGTGTGCACGGAGCTGCTGCTGGTCACGGTGTGCACGGAGGTGCCGCTGGTCAGGGTGTGCACGGAGCTGCCGCTGGTCAGGGTGTGCACGGAGCTGCTGCTGGTCACGGTGTGCACGGAGGTGCCGCTGGTCAGGGTGTGCACGGAGCTGCTGCTGGTCACGGTGTGCACGGAGCTGCCGCTGGTCAGGGTGTGCACGGAGCTGCTGCTGGTCACGGTGTGCACGGAGGTGCCGCTGGTCACGCTGCCAGCACCTGGGCTGCCCGAGCCTCCGCCACCGGTGCGCCCTGGGGGGCTGGCAGCTGCATCCTTGTCTGTCTTTCTCTCCACCGGTTCCCACTGCCTCCTTGTCACCTACAGAAGTGTTGTCCTGAGCTTTCTCAACCTGTTAAGAAAAGCACTTCACCTGCTTTGGGGAGCAGCAGTGGCAGCCGCGAGCTGCTGCCCACCGGGTGCTGTTTGGCCCTGAGGTGGCGGATGGCTGAGGGCTGCTGCCCGCCGAGGCGGCGATGCTGGCACACGCATTGTCAGCTGGTGCAGCACCCGCCGGGGGCTAAGAAAATGCTGCTAGTGGGCCAGAATTATCTCTAGATTCATAAAAAGAGAAGATTGGCATGATTCTCCAGTAAGTATCCACATTCTGTTTTTCTTTAACAAGTCATTTTTGCTTGTTGATATCCTCTAATCTCTTAATGTATGGATGAAATGCTATTAAACTACCCAATCTAAAGCAGTCCCCCATTGCTAGCCCACCAACAGGACTATTAATGACAGCGTGCAGGTGGCAAGCTCTACTCTTCAGATATTGCAGGTTTTTTTTTGCAAAATCTGATTCACAACTTCAGCAAATCTGACCACAGTGAAATCTGGATTTCTAACTAACATTGAGCTGACAGGTGGAACTTACCTTGACGATTAATTAAAAGGACATAAAAAGTAATCAGCAAGGGAAAAACAGCTCTGCTATGTGCGTGAAAGCTTGAAATTGGAGCCATTGACTGAGGGTAATAACATGGTATTAATGCGAAATGAACTCCTGAGAGCTGATACGGTCTTTGCAGGAAGAATTTGGAGCTTGTTGGTTTAATAAGGTTTCAGCAGCTGCGCAGCCTAATGCAGAATGTCAAAGGAAGAAACAACCTCTCATTTCTTCTTATAACCCCATCTCTGAATCATGGTTTCACGCTGCTTGGCTGTTTCACAGACCTGGATGTCATCTGCTTCCTCCAAGAAAGGCCAGTCGTCCTCTGTCTTCACCAGGGAAGTCAGCGGGGTCTGCAGTCAGAGCTGTGGTGATGTCATGGACTCAGATTCCACCAAACGTTTTTTTGAAAGGTAGTTTATTTTGGACTCATCCTTTTCCAGAATTCAAACCCCAATTACACTATGCAGTAAGGAAAGGGAAGAGCAATATGTGCTGTTATTATAATCCAGGTAAAATCCAGTCTATGTGCAGTGCCAGAAAGATCCCAGGTCATGCTTAATGAAAATAAGAGCAACGAGTCCAATTCCTGAGCAGAATTGATGGGTTTTCCTCTTTAAATGTCCATCTGGCATTCTAGTGCACTGGACAAAGCCCTGACCATTCATCCCCAGGGTCTGCGGGGCCGGACCAGCCCCATGCCTCCTGCACACACTCAGCCTGGAGTGCCGGGCCCCCGCCAGCCCGGGTGAGCCCGTGCCCCCGCCGCTCGCCCCGTGCAGCTCCGCGGCCCGGCTGTGTGCTTTCTGTGCTTTGGCCACCTCTGGGCAGCCTCAGCGGGTGCCCGGTGGCTGCTGATGCTCCCGGCTCAGCTCACACTTGAGCCAGGGAGATGTGGTTGTCCCTGCGGGTGCCGCAGACCCCAGGTGAGCCCCTCGGATGGGCATCTGGGCTGGTGTCCACAGCTGCACAGGGCATCGGCAGCTGCCACTGGGAGCGGTCCCTGCCACAGAGCCCTGGGAGCTGCGGGGATGGGGCAGGGCCGCGGTGCTTGGGCAGCCCCAGCACCTGCCCTCCACACAGCCAGCCCCACCGGCAATACTTACACTGGCTGTTCTTTAAAAGGTGTGGTTGATTCACTGCGTTTTTTGCTAAAGATACAATTATATCTGGAAGCCATACGGAATTCTTGATGAGAAAGAAGAAAAATAAAACCCTTCATCTTGTTTGAAAAGCAAGCCATGACGGAAAGTCTCGGTGTCATGCTGGACCAGAGCGTGCCGAAGGCGCTGGCGCAGCCACAGGCAGCCGCAGCCCCCGCAGTCCCCAGCTGCAGCCCCCGCAGTCCCCAGTCCCCCCAGTCCCCAGCCCCCCCCGAGGGCTGCCCTGACACAGGACTGGCAGCACGCCCAGGGCTGGTGCTGCAGGAGCACGGGGCACCCAAACACGGCCGCACACCCGGGGCCCCGTCCGGAGGAGAGAGACGCGGGTGCAAAAGCGGGGTTTCGGTGGTGCCCAGGGGCAGGAGGGGCTCCCCTCCCCGCTCCCAGCCCTGGGGTGGGCGAGGCCCAGGCGGCTCTTCCCGAGGGGACCAGGGGCAGAGGCGCGGGCAGTGTCCCGCCCACGCCGCGGGCACCGGCAGCACCGCGGCACCAGCCCCGCACCGCGCTCGGGGCCGCGGGCACGGGGCAGCAGCACCCGCACACAGGAGGTGTCACGGCCCCGGGCGCTGCCCTCCGAATCAACCCACATGCCAGCTCCGTCGTAGTAAAACATTTATTCATTAAGGTGATATAAGCTACCATGTTTACAGTTTGTGAACTCACCACTGGCAACGTTTAACATGACCGGTACTGCAGCTGTTGCCACCAAATTTTTCATCATTAGTTTTATAAAAACCTCAGACACCAGAAAAAAATGTATTTAGACTTAATGTGGCAGATGGGAGATGGGGAATCTGTGAACTGGGGAAGAAAGTTTATCCGACACAGCCAACCTCCACGGCCTCTTGGCTTCAGCCGCGGCTTCAAGTAAGAGTTTTGACGGGCGTGAGCACGGTTCGACACATCAATCTTCACTGCGATGGAATCGTATTGTTTTCTGCCGAGTAAAAACATCGGTGGCAACGTTTTCAGGGAGCGGAGGAGGGCAGGCGTCCTTCGGGTCAGCTTCTGTGCAAAGAGACAGAACAGAGACAGTGAGGGGACGAAGCGCAGGATCGGGCCTTTCGCCCGGCCTCGGCTGCAGCAGGAGTGCTGGCTGGCCCCTTGCTGCAAAAGGGAAATGAACAAACAAAAAACGCCCACACAAAGCAAAGACCAGGTAAAGATCATTGTTCCAGAATCAGAGGGTTTTCCATTTTCTAGATTGGCTTTTGCCTTCTCTGAGGTGAAGCCCTTTTCTACGATAGGGATTTCAACTCTTGGTATAGTTTCAGAAGTTTGCACAGAAGTGAAAACACCAAAAGAAAGCAGTGGATGGGCACGTGTCCAGCACTGGCCCTTGCAAGGTTTACATGCAAGTGAAAAAGTCGCTATGTGGAAAACGTGCAGGTTTGTAAGTGCCCGTCAGTGAGCAACCGCACCGTGTGCGCCGGGGGGAGCAGGGAGAGCAGGCGGCACAGGGGGCCCCTGCTCCTCGGGGAGGCCACTGCCACGCGTGGCAGGGCTCCGGCCTCGCTGCCTGCCAGCCCCACAGCCTCACTTACCTTCGGGAACGCCAGCACCCACCTACCAGCCAGGCGCCCTGCTTTCAGTTCGCCCTTGCAGTCACAGCTCTCCCAGCTGCGTGAAGCCAAGCGCCGGGGCTTGGGGGGCTCCCTGCCCACCGACCCCGCAGGAACGTTGTGCTGCCCACCACCACCCCACCCAAGGGAGCACGGGGGTGGAGAGGGCAGGTGCCATAACCCTTAATCTTCCTTCTCACTGTCCTCTGCAAACAAAATTTCCTGTGCAGAAGAGACGGCGTGGCTTGCACACAAAATTCCTGGTGATGCTGGGAGACCAAAGTTGCTCCGAGGTGGCCCTGTGGCTCCTCCCGGCCGCAGCAATGCTGCGCCTTGCGGGCTCACCCAGTGTCTCACAGGGCTCCAGCACCAGCAGAAGTCACCCTTAAAGGGCAGCTTCAACGTGACAGAGGAAATGGGCCCCATGGTGCAGCCCCAGACAGCTAGGCAGCTGTGCTGAGCCAGCCCAGAAAGCGCCTTCAGGGCAAAGCCAGGAGTTTAATGAACGAGTGCCCGTGAGGCTCCGCGTCAGGCCAGGACATGCCGTGACTATTCCCGCACTAAAAGCCGCCCCCGGTAGCTCCCACGGGCTCGGGCAGCCCCACCGGCACGTGTGCGCTGCATGTGCAGGAGGGCAGCAGCTCCCAGTGCACTTGCGGTGCTGGGGACACGCTCCTGACCTGCGCTGCTCTAGCTACAGACTCGGGGAAAAAAGCAGGGAAATGCGTCCCCTCCTCTGCTCTCCTGTCTCCAGCATGTGGCCACCCTCCTGCAGGGCTCTGTGAGCTGGGGCGAGGGGTAGCCCCTCCTGAGGTGCCCCCCAGCACCGACCAGGCTTCCCCTGGGGGACGCACATTGTGGCATCAAGGCAGGCACATGGACTTCCAATTTCCCAATTGATAACAATTGTTATCAGTTATTACTAATTTCTATCAATTGGGAAGTTGATATTGGGAGATTGAATAACAACTTCAAATGGCCTGAGGGGGACACGGCTTGTTCCAGCACAACAAAAGCAGCAGAGCTCATTCTGCTTACTTCCACAGAGACAAAGTTTCAAACTCATGGTCTCTCTGCAGCCAGCAATTTGCCATGTTTGCTTTTTTCTTTTTTAGTTTCTTTCCTTGCAAGCTAAGCTTCCTTCTTGCTAAAGCAGCAGCCTTCACGCCTGGCTCTTGTGAATAAATCAATTGTATTAAAAGCTTACTATCAGCAAGATCAGTAGGATTTGCCTTCTCTTGGTCTTGTATTACTGATGCCAGGTTGTACATGCTTTAACCCATTCAATTTCGGCCCCACTAACCTGCACACTTTTGCTTCACGGACACCTGCGCTGCTGTGAAAGCAAGGCCCCAGCCACACTCAAAGAGCGACTCAGAATATGGCACATTTGTTCTTCACACTTCACAGCGTTGACTTCATCCGACATCAAAGCACACGTCCTAACGCTGCCACCTCCCCGCAGCCCCGGTGGGACAGTCAGTGCTGCTGCCTCTCTCCGCCCCGCTGCCCCGAGGGACACGCCAGCCCTGGGGCGGGCGCAGCGGTGAGCACCGCCGACTTGCAGGGGGCGCGGGCTCAGAGGGGTGCTGCAGCAAGGCTACTTACTGGGGGCACCGGGAGCACCGGCCCAACAGGGGGCCTGGGCACCCCACAGTGGGAGAGGTAACACAGCCACTGCCATGGGGACGGTGCTTTCCTTGCAGAACACTGTTAGGCTCTAGCTGTTAACATTAGCTGTATACAGGGAAAGTTTTTTGTTGTTTTTGTGTGTTTTTTTTTAAAATAAAACATTAGCTGTATACAGGAAAAGTTGTTTTTTTTTTTTAAATGATGGTACGCACCCAATGCACCACACCTGTGACAAAGGCGCACACTTGCACATCTGCACAGAGGAGAGGAGATGCTGCCACAGCCCACAGCTGCAGAGGCAATCCGCGTTTTGGTGTCACAGTCAGTGCTGAACTAGAAGGCGTGCAGAAAGACATTTGCAAAAGCAAAGTACTGGAGACGTTTTCAGTAAGCAGGACCCTATTGATTTTGCTGTGTTGTGTTTTGTTTTGTTTTGTTTTTTTTAAACCAGAACTTTGACCTACCTTAAAATTACTTACTAAGTTACCATGGGAAAGGCATTGTGTTGTTCTGTTACTGTTGTTATTGCTGCTTTAAGAGAGCAAGAGAACATCACTTGTTACAAGGAGCACCTTAAAAGAACAGGACAATAAATTGCCTGGAGATATTGCGAGGTTGACAAATGTTGCCACTCTGCAAGCAGGACCTCTGAGATTCCAGTTTCTCCCAATTAAAAAGAAGAGAAGCAATAGTAAGCGATAACAACCGTGACCATTACTTTTGCTTGTTGGATCAATCACCGGGGACTAAAACCCACTGCCTCTCCCTGCACAGTGCCTGCTGTGGCTCTGGGTGCTGGTTTTACAGGCGACGCAGGAAGAGCTACGCTGTGCTTTTTGAAGGACACGTGAGCAGTGGGCACAGGGACAGCAGGCTGCCGCGGGACCCAGGGACAGCCGGCCCTGCAGGACTGCCACCCACCAGAGCTCGGCATCGATCGGCTGGCTCCTGCTGCTTCGCGGGCGCGCAGCTGGCTCGCATTACTCAGCACCGCAACGTGCGCGCACGAGGCAGCGACCAGCAGACCTCTGGGAAAATGCGACCAGCTCTGCTCGGCAGCGAGCACAGCGCCAGCCTCCAGCAGCTCTGCTGGGCGCAGCACCAGCTGCGAGAGACCCGCCGGGACAGGCGCTGGCGCCGCGCCACACGCCAGGCACGGCCACGGGGACGCTGGCAGAGCGGGAGCGTGCGGGAACGGGCCCTGCCACCGCCTCCCGCCGCCCCGCCAGGATCTGCCCAGCCACCACGGGACCTGTCCCTGCAGCCACGTGGCGGCCGCCAGCGCCAGCACCACAGGGCAGAGCCCGCGGTGGGGACGGCTCGACCCCGCAGCCCTCCGCGGGCATCGCCCGCCGGGCCACACACGCCTCCGCACCCCCGGCCGCCTGCCGGACCTCGGCCAGGCACCCAGCAGGCGGCCGCATCCCCCCCATTCACCTCGTTATCTATCGCGGGGCTGCACGGGTACCTGGGGGGGGGCTTCAAGCAAACCGGGACACGTTGCCAGAAATAAAGCCACATTTGCACCCAGAGCTGAGCAGTACCATATATTCACTGTCAAGAACATGTCCAAAACATAAGCAGAAAGCGGCACAGAAAGAAAAGCTAACACAACAAACTTCTTACCCAACAAAACCCTGCTTCTCCATCCAAACATTATCGGTACCAGACCTCCTTAACAGCACAACCATGCTCTGGAAAAGGGATTACGAGTGTATTTAGAAAGACGTAAGAGGAAGCATGTGCCAGAAATTTTAGTAGGAGTAAAACCTATTTTCAAGAAGCATCATTAAAAGGCAGCAGACCTGCAGGCCAGGTGATACCCGGGGCAGCACGGTCCCGCCTGCTGGTTTCGGTGCCGCACACCCCTTGCACAGCCCCGGGCCGGCGGAGCTCAGCCGGGAGCAGGGCCCAGCACACCAGGCCCGTGTGAGCCTCAGCACGCCACCAGCGCCCCGAGCTCCCAGGGCCTGCCAGCGTGCTGGCACCAAGCACCCGCGGCGGGGTACTCCTGGCTTGGATTCATTAAATGCACACTTTTGTTTCCGAAGAACTAGAAAATTTTCCAGAACGTCACTGAACAAACATACATAAATGTTATTCTTTTGATCAAGCAGTATCTCAGCACTTTTTCTGCCTCTAACTGTTGGCAGCCTCTGGTTGTGCAGAACAGAAAGGACAGAATTTCCTCCTTCGCATGGCTTTTGGTGGAATCAAGCCCAAATAAAATGAAATGTCCTGCTGTACATTTACTACAGTGGTAGTGGCACAGTGCATACCCAATGGATACTCATCTCTGACGAAGACAGAAAGCTGCATGAGAAGAAACCTCAGCTTTCCAGGTCTAACTGTTCCTGCAATATTAGCACAGAATTAAATCAAACACGGTGACATATGGTCCTTCTAAGCTGCTTATACAAATGCACTGTGGACGGAATACTCAGCTTCAGTGTTTAGAAAATCGATTCCTTAGAGTAAAAAATTAAAAATATGAAAATAAAACCCCCTAAGCCCCCAGAAGCTATTAATGTTTTAGCACCTTCACAAAACATTAGACACACGTCCAATTTTAGACAACATATAAAGCATTTTCATTTGATGTTTTTAAAACGCACAATTAAAACAAGTACCTCAGCAGAAAACCTTTAGAGCTGTCTCCTTACCCAAGCATAAAGTGAAGGTACTACCTGCAGAGATCCAGCTCCTCAATGGAGCACTTAAGTACTCATTTTTCCCATACTTGACAATGCCTTCATTTTCAAACTACCATCACTTTGACAAATATATCACTGTCTCTGGTGGTGCGCTATTTTACTGGCTAATTTATGTGCATACATCCCCTCTAGAAGAACGTGATCTTCCAGAGAAATTTGGAGGGATGTTTTTAGCTTTTCCAGCAGGAAACGGGTATTCTAATTTTGAGGCTTCGTTTCCTTTCTGGTCTCCGCACTTCCAAAGAAGAGAAAGGGCTTTCTAAAAAAGAAACAGCCTCTTCTTTTCGTGTGCTTTACACCACCCCCACCCAGGATCCACGCCTCCCGGACAGACAGCCCAAGCAGGGAGCGGCACACCGCAGCCAAGACCCACAGAAGGTTTTGCACGCCCCAGGGCAGAGCCGTGGCACCTCGGCAGCAGAATCCCAGAGGACTGTGAGGAGGAGCCCCCTTCCACGACAGCCCTGGGGCTGACCCGCTGCACGGATGCGCTGGCTTAGAGCCAGGACATCTTCAAGCATCTGCTTGGGTTGTATTTCCTTCGAGCACAAGCACAGGGGGTATAAAATTTAACTATTGTATCGCTTTAATGGTCACAAAGCCTATATTAAAACCAGTATTTAGCATCTGAGAATGCACTGAAATTGCTCAGTTCAACTGTCTTTGATTTAAACACAATGACCTTACAAGTTTAATTAATAGTAATTGTTAAATTTTCTTTAGAATGAGCAGAGCAGCAGCAGCACATTTGTCATCCTCACAACGTGGGTGTTTCAACTGTTACCACTTACTGCCATATGCTTGTCTTTGCATGGTGGCCTGATGCAAACTGTAGCGCTTAGAGGAAACGGGCCCCCAAAGGCCCAGACCAGACCGGGTCGCCACCACCACCCCTGCCCTCGGCGCTCGCCGAGCGGCTCCAGAGCCCGCTGCTGCCCTCCCGCAGCGGCACGCGGCCCCGGCGCCCACACCTGCTGCTCCGCTCGGGCTCGCTGCCCGCCATCCCGAGCTGCCTGCGCCCTCCTTGGAGCTCGACAAAGTCAATTCCCATGCAGCAAACCAAGCTTCGCACGAGCTGGGAGCAACTGGTCAGGTATTGGCCCTGGGTGCTGCTGCTGAAAGGCGGCAGTTTTCCCAGCTTTGGCACTGACACCCCGGCTCTGGACAGAGGGGGACCCTTGCCCCAGTGCTCCCCTGTCCCACTCCTCCTCCTCCTCCTCCTCCTCCTCCTCCTTGTCCGCGCCCCGGGCAGGGCTGCGGGCGGGCAGATACCGTGAGGCCGGCTGGGTGTACCGAGTGAGTATTTTATTTTACACAAGATAACAACACAATGTTGTTGTTTCTGTACAGCATCTGCCTAAAAACAAAGGCAACACCATTGTCACGGAAAAGAAATATACAGTCTGACCATTTTAAAAAATATTTTACTGATTGATCCAGAAGTGGTTATTTGTTAGCTTGGAGGAAATTTCATTTCCTTTATAAAAGGCTTTTTCTGTGAAAACTCTCTCTTGTGTTTTCTGCTACTGCAGAACCAGGAAGCCAGTCCTAGAGTAGGGAAGGCACTGGTGCTGTATCATGCTTTTTTCACCCCTTAATTTTTTTCTTTTTTTTTTTTTAATCTCTCAATGTTGCCTTCAGTTTTGATAATAAATAAAACAAAATGGAAACTAAATAAAACCCTGTGTGCACTGGGTGGCTTATAGAGAACCCCGCGTGAACAAGCCATTAATCAGCGAGACAACAGTGGACTTCCAAATCCCATTCCCTAGGAGATGGAGTTTCACACGACATTTGGTGTTTTGTTTTTCACCGAAATAAAAAATTTAACTTAAAAAAAAAAATAAAACAAAAGGCAGGTCACACAGTGCTTTCCAATATCCACTCAGAACTCGAGAAAGTTGCTTTTCCACTCTCCCCGTCAGAGCGGTCTGCCTGGGTCAGCATCCCGTTCATAGAGAGGCTGCGCCTGGAGCACAGTCCGCCCGCGCCCGGGGCGTCCAGGTGGCAGCGGCACTGCAGCAGCTCCCCGCCCAGCGACAGCCTGCGCTTGGCTCTGGACGTGGCGGCCGGCAAAGTGAGAAACTTACTTGGCTTTGATTGTGCTCTTTTGTACGTGGGGGCCCCTTTGTCAGAGTCGGGGGGACGGCTAGCTAGCTGCAGAGCAGTGGAGTTATTTCTGTTAGTGTTTTGGGACTCGATATTCGTGACAGCTTCACTCTGCGGCTCGCTGCCTGGCTTTGGCCCCGGCTTCCGCTTCTGCTTCTGGGGCGCAGAAGCGCTGGAAGTCCACGCGTGAGGCAAAGCGGAGGTAGTGGTGGCGGCGTCCTGGCCGGAGCCGGTCTCCGGCGAGGGGGCGGCGCCGTCGCTGGCAGCCTTGCAGCACTGGACGCCCTCCTCGTGCCCGACAGCCTGCTTGGACACGGACTGGGACAGCACCCCGCCGCAGCCCTGCATCTGAGCCCCGTTCGTCTGCGAGTACACGTTGCTGACCTTGGTGGCCTTCTGCTGCCCGTTGTTGTTGCACACCTTGTAGCGGATCATGAGGATGATGATGAACACGAGCACCGAGGCCACGATGATCCCACCAATGATGATAATCATGGTCCCACCCAGGAACTGGGACTGCATGAAATGGCAGCGCACGTAATCCTGCTCGGTGGTGAACTGCGTGCACCCCACGACGCGGGTGGCAGTCAGCGAGGTGATCCCGTCATCGTAGATGGCCAAGACGCACAGGTCGTACACAGTCCCAGCAGCCAGGTTGTTGACCAGGAAGGTTTTGCTCGTGGGAGGTATCATTCTGGGGAATGAGGAGATTGGCGTCAACAGACATGGAAGACCCAGAGCCACCTCCCAGCCCACCTGCCGGAGCCCCCAGCCATGCTGACCCCACCGGGGCCTCGGTCCTCCCGTCCTGCCCTTCCAGTCGTCCCCACGCTGCCTTGGCTCTGGTGCGGCAGCAGGCAGCACCACGCTCCCCCTGCACGGCTTCTGCTCAGCAGAGCCCCTCTTGAGAAAGACCATTGCGAAAACATAGATGAAATTAAGAAAAACACAGTTTTGAAAGGTATGACTGTTACAGCTGAGACTCAGAACAAATCCACCCAGGGTGCACAGCACATCCCCGCACTGCTCCTGCACGGGCACTGCCACAGCAGCCAGGGCGCGCTCACAGGAATGCATTTACGGGCAGTGTTTTCCCTGTGTTTTCATAAAACTGAGAGTGTTAACATCCACTTAGCTCATCTAACTTTACAATCCTTTTGCTAATCAGATTACTTTAGAGGATTAGAGTCCATTTGGATTACCAAAAATAACAGCACTCAGAGCAATTGCCCTGTCTGCGAGCTGAACACCACATTACTCCTGCAGCAGGCTCGCGCCGCCAGCCGCTGGAGGAGCGGAGAGCACCCAGCTCGGAGGGGCCCTGGGCACGGGCTGGGCCGGGCCGGGCTGGCTCTGCCTTACCTGTAAACAAGGGAGTCATCGTAAGTACCGTTGTACTGGATCTGGAACATGCGTATTCCAGGTATGTTTCTTTGAAAATTGAATTTCAGCAAAGCAGTAGATGATGTTGCTTCAGCGACGACCACCTTCTTGTCTTGACTGACTTTAGTATCCCCATTGCTGCTGCTCGCATTAGAGCCTGACTTGGTGGACGTAGAGATATCCGAGGAGCCAGGGTCAGGCTCGTGGATGTGGTTAGTACTGTTCAGCAAGTGAGGGAGTTTAATTATGTGCAGGTCCACCGTCTGTGTGGCTTCCCCAGCTGGGTTGGAAGCAATGCAGGTGAAAGAGCCCGTGTCCTTCACCGTCGTTATGAGGATGTCGAGCGTCCCGTTGTCGTACACCACAGACCTCGTTGCATTAGAAATAAGTTTGCCCTCGGGTGAAATCCAATGAATTGCTGGTTCTGGATCCCCCCGGGCCTTGCACCTCAGTGCTGCCCTTTGGCCCTCCAGCACCCTCAGCTCGTGGGTGTGCCTGGTAATGAGGGGAGGCTCGCACAGGAACTCCTCCTCGGGGATTGACCAGAAGTACCGGCCAGACAAGAGCTGGGGAGAAGCACATGTCTCCAGGTCGTCTTCCCTGGAAAGACGCCTCAGCCACAAAAGCTCACAGTTGCAATGCAACGGGTTTCCACCAAAGCTTAACGCAAAAGTAGAGGGGCTGATAATTCCTGAGGTTGCCAGTACCTGAGCTCGCTGGAAGAGAGGATCAGGCGGTAGCTTCTGCAGTTTGTTAGACGTGACATCTAACCTGGTCATCTTGTGGAGGTGGGAGAAGGTCCCTTTAGGAATATGATCAATCATATTGTGGTCTAGACTGAGAGTGTGCAAACTAACCATCTTCTCCACGGCATCCCAGGGGATGGTTTCCAGATTGTTGTAAGACAAATCCAATTCCTCAAGAGCTAAAACATCATCAAAAGCTGTGGAAGAAATCAGTGTCAGCTGGTTGTTGTTAAGTATCAAGTGATGAAGATTGGAGAGTCCACTGAACATGTCATTGGTGATCTTAGTCAATCGGTTGCTGTTCAAATGCAAAGCCCGCAAATTGCGCAAGTCAGCAAATGCGTGAGGTGTGATAAAACTTATTGTATTCCTGGACAACGTCAGGTCCACAAGGCTGGTCATATTGGCAAAGTCTTTCCTTTTAATGTTTGTAACAAAGTTGTCTGCCAGCCTTAATTCCACGGTCCTCCTGTCAATGTTTGGTGGAACAAATAAGAGCCCTTTCTTGGCACAAAGGGTCGCAAGGTTCGGAGACAAAATCTGACAGACACAGCGCTTTGGGCAGATCTGAGCTCTCACTGCTACGCCAATGAACAGCAGAAACAAAAGCAGTTTTTCCATTGTAGATTAGGTTCACGAGCCTGTAAGGAAGAAAAAATGGTTGTTAATGCCCGCAAGATTAGCAAGTAAGATCATAAAAAAAAGAAAGACAAGCCATCTATGGTTACATCATGAAACTGAGGTTCATATAACAGTCTTTCTTTCCCATCTTACTACCAGATGTCTTTATAATTGTCCATATCCTGACATAAGAGCTTCTACAGTACCTTCCAGAAGAACAACTGAGATTTTTATACATCTGGATACAGACATATACATACAGACATGTACACATTTATATGCAAATGACAAAGCGGTTTGGAAGCAGTTGGTGGCACCACACGTTGCAGCAGTGGTGCCTTTTGAGCCCCTCCTGCTAGAGCTCATCCGCAGACTTGCGAAGCAGACACCGAACTTCCAAAGATGCTCTTGACCTCATGATCTAGAGCCACTTTGTGATAATGCCATTTGCATATTGGAAAGAAGGGATGTTTCATGTGTGCTTTACATGCTAACCTAAAATTCTCAGTGGCCTCTAAATCATTCAATAGGTTTATAACAATTTCTACTGAACATTTAAACTCTTAATGCTATTTTCAGAATAAACCCAGAAGGAAATAACTTTATGTCATTCAAAAAAATAAACAAACAAAAATGTGAATAAAGCAAGCAAACAAACAAAAAAAAAAGGAAGAGAAAAAAAAGGAAAAAAACCAACAGCGATCTTACTAAAAGTGGAACATGGGCTAATTTTAGAGTATCGCTGTTTTCCCTGATGCTACAGCAGTGCCGCACTCTTATCCCAGAAACCCTGACAGTTCAATTAGCCTTATCTTTTACATTGGTAGATCCAGGATCCTCACAGAGTATGAAAACAAGGAAGATAACAACCATGCCCACACCAATTAAATGAAATCGTCTATCAGTCACTCTGCTAAAAACTCCACAAGTGCAATGCTACCAGTTTCTGAACGCCCCTTTGTCACAGCACATTCACCGCAGTACCCATTGGTGGATGAAGACGGTGGTATATTCCCAGGTATGCCTCCATGCCGAAAGTGAGAAGCATGGGCAGAAACACAGTCCTGCTGAGCAATACATATGAGTTTCAGGAGAAAAACGGCTCAGTTTTAAGCAACTGTCTTCAGCAGGACTCCACAATGGAAATGAAGCAGTCAGCTTCCTTTGGGATTGCTAAAACAATTCATACACCGATCAGATTATTCAGACACATCATCATCCTAGAAGTGTACTAACAAAAATAATGTAAAAAAAGTTTCACAGCTAACCATATGCAGGGGTCTTGAATTTTCACAGATATTTAAAGGTATTTAATATTACAACAATAATTACATCTCCTGTTGTCTATTCTATCTATAATCAATCCACGCTGCCATGCAAACCTAAGGCACAGGAAGGGTAAGTGAAAATACCAGTCCCTAAAACCTGCCTTTCAGCACTATTTTTTTTCTCTTTTGCTAATATTTCTCTTGACTACTGACTATAACCAGTAAGCCCTCATTAAGGAAAATAACATAAAATTAAAAAAGAAGTCTTTAACTGTCAGATTTAAGTTCAAAAATGAATATGCCACTGAAGGTAGAGCCTATTGTTATTGCAGTGTTGGGAACCATCCCAACCCCCCCGGTGAAATCTCCAAACATATGGCCTCCTGATGAGTGAAGCTATTCGTGCTCAGCATGCTGCCGGCTTCAGGCAGACGGTGCTCGCTCCCAGCGCTCCCCGCCGCCCTGCCGGCACCCTGGGCTTCCCTCCCGTGGGACCCGGCGGAGGGTGCCTCCGAGCAGGGGAGCCCAGCTCCTGGCACCTGCCAGCACGTCCGCTGTGCTGCCACGCACCAGCAACGTTTGCTGAAGAGAACTGCTATTTATCTGACAACTGGAAAAGGATATAAAAACAAATTTACTTTTTACAGCCAGCTGAGAGTGCAATTTGCTCGCTATACAATCCAACGTGGCACCAATTTATACGGGACTCCTCCAGCGGAAACTGGCCATTCTTGGGCTATAAATGCACCTATTAAATTTGTTTCCCCTTTCCGTTAACCTCACGGGAGGCAGCCTGCTCTTGTCAGAAACTGTAAAACTTTAGAACGAAACCTTTTGCACTCTGTTGGGGATAATTTTTTGCATTAATTGTAGCAGAAAGCAAACCTCCTGGGCAGCATTTAAATATATTTTGTGGGTTAAATTTTGTACCTCTTGTGTCAGCATTGTACATCGGGGTTGTTCTGCAGGTGCAAACAGAACTAAAGGACAGTTCTGACAACGACCATGGGCTAAGGAAGCTCTGCACAAATAACCCACCTTGTGCAACACCCCGAGCCCGCTGGGGACCACCCCCCGGAGCCACCTCCCTGAGCAACCGCTGCAGTCGCCCACCCGTTCCAGGCAGGATTTTCTCTTTTAGCCTGGATCTGGCGCACACAGATTCAAGATGAACTTTGCAGCTTAGCAGCATCCATGGCCTGACTGCTGAGGTCCCCAAACAATCCTGGCTTGGGAACACCGTACTCATTTAGATTTGCTAATACAATACAGCTCATTTAGATTTGTAGCTGTGATTAAAGTAATGCGCTCAGCATTTCTCAGATTCAGCCAAGTTCATTTTCAGAGCTACGCAGGATTAAAACAAAGTCAGCAAGGTGCATTTAAGTAAAGCAGAGGGTAAAGCTTCAGATGACAAGTTTGGAAAGACTGTTACAAACAAAACGGCGACATAAGCAAACGCAAACTTAAAGCCTACCCACAGTGACCCTCTTCCCTATGCTGCGCAACCCCTCGCAGAGCTGCTGCCGCTGGCCAGCCCCGCAGGTACCCTCTTTGCCCTCCGTAACTCCTGGGTCACTCGCCTCCTGTGCCAGACAGGACCTAACCCTTCTCCGCCATCCTGCAACTGCTTTCACGGACAACTTATCTGAGAGCAAGCGCAGCTTCAAGCAGCCTCCCAGTTCCCAGCCTTCTTCTGACTAACTGAGCCAGTGAAACACACTGTGCCAGCAGCCCTCCATCACTCTGGGTGCACGTGGCAATGTAAATGAAGTGCTGCCTCAGTTTGACAGGGGTGGAAGCAAGCACAGATCCCTCCTACAGCTGGCTTCTCACCTGAGACCCGCACTGTGTCCAGGAGGCACCACCACGCCAGCGCTGCCCACGGCCAAGCCCCGGGGCTGCCGCTGCTGCCCCCCCTGCTGATGGAGCCATGAGGCCGGCGCTCTCCTGCCCCTTCAGGGGGGTTATTGCCAAACACACCAACACCAACCACGTCTTCACCAGGTGCCCTATGCCGTCCCGTCCTGCCAGGGCACTGACACACAGCCTGTCCCTGGGCTGGACCTCAGCTAAGCCTCACAAACTCTGCGCACTGCTCAGCTTCTGGCGATCTACGATGAGGGTCTGTGCCAAGTGCTGAGCACAGGACAGACGCAAAGGGAGAACGTGGAGCCGGCGCCCCACGGACGGGCAGTGGGTGATTTTGCTGCTGGAGAAAGGATGACAAGGAAGTGTCAGGAGTCGAGCAAGCTTCAAGAGCTTGAAGACTCCCCCTTCAGAGCCCACTGCCAGGGCTGCCTGCCCTCTCCAGCACCCTCAGCCACCTCCGGGTGCCCGGACCTGCACAGCCAGCACGGCGACACAGCCATGGCCGACCCCAGGAGAGGCAGCTCCTGGGGAGCAATGCCTCGGGGAGCAGAAGCTGGGCACGTGCTCGCAAGTGT
Source organism: Anser cygnoides (assembly GCF_040182565.1). Taxonomy (NCBI): domain Eukaryota; kingdom Metazoa; phylum Chordata; class Aves; order Anseriformes; family Anatidae; genus Anser; species Anser cygnoides. Next base: position 66,635,415 of record NC_089877.1, read on the forward strand.
CCCACCACACTGGGCTGGGTGAGGAAGCCCTTTCTGCAGGCCCTCTGGACACCCCCTGGCCAAGGGCAGGTCAGTGGCATAAGGATCTCAGCTCCTTTGGTCTAAACAACACTTTGGCTTTGAGTCTGCAGCTGCTCCCCTAAACAGCAATGGGGTGGGAGTGGGGCACATGGCAGCCCCAGCCTGTGGGACGTACATGGGGGAAGGGAGCCCCAGCCCATGGCAGGGCACCCCCGGGCCTGCCGCCCCTGCGCTGTGCCCAAAGACCCCCCGACCACAGGAAGCACCGCGTGGGCACAGTCGTGCTGTGAGGGCGACGCGTGGCACTGCCAGCCAAACGCTGCTCCCCTCACGTGGAGCACTTGTCCGGGCAGAGGTGCTGTGTGCGCCATGATCTGTCCCTCCTCTCCCAGCACACGGAGCCTAGAGCCTTCCTCAGCAGCATCCTCCACAGCAGCCCCCTTGGGGAGCTCCTCACCTCGAAGCTGCAGCTGAGACCAGTTTCCTAGCAGTTGAAGCTCAAGGGATGAGAGCACAATGTCCTCAAACAAGGCAGAAAAGTGCAACTGATCTGTGACAAACTTCTCTTTGCAGGGCCGCCCGGTCAGACGCGTGCCGCTGCTGCCGCGGAGCGAGGCATCCCCCTGTGGAAAGGGCTCCTCACCCTGAGGGCGGCTGCGTCTGGCAGCAGAACTGGCAGAGAGCAGGCCGGGATCAGGCATCCCACTCATCCCCATCCGCCAGCACAGGCGCAGCATGCTGAACAACCTGCAGCAGGGCAAAGCAGGCGTCAGCAGCTCCCATGTGCGAAACCTCCCTGTGGAGCGGGACACGGGGCGGCACAGGCGGCAGGCAGCCCAGTGCTGCCCACGGCTGCCACTCGGGGAGGGGGACACCTGACCACAGAAAAGCACTTGTGATTGCTTCTTCCTTCATGTGCCCCCAGGCAGGGGCATGGGGTGGGGGCAAGTCCAGAGCCCCCAGGTAGCACCTGTCCCATCTCACCCCATCCTGTCCCATCCTGTCCCATCCCATCCCATCCCATCCCATCCCATCCCATCCCGTCCCGTCCCGTCCCATCCCATCCCATCCCATCCCATCCCATCCCATCCCGTCCCGTGCTGCAGGCAGCTCAGCAGAGCACAGCAGCAGAGCAGCCCCCAGGCCCCAGCCCCAGCCGGGGCAGCCAGGCCTGGAGGGGAGCTCTCCATGCCCCACACTGCCCTCAAAGCTCAGGTCTGCTTTCCTCCCATGGTCCTGGTAGAAAAGCTCATGCCCCAGAAATGGGGCCGAGCCAGCACCAGCATGGTGGTTCTAAAATCCTATCGAGTCTATTGGATCTCTTGTGCTGCAGTGCGAGAAACTCCTGTCGGCAAGCGCTGGGGGAGAGAGGAGGAGAGCAGAGAAAAGTGGGTGTATGGCTCCCTCTGATCATGGCCAAGCCCCACGAGGGTGTCCCTCTCCACACTGAGATGTCCTAATGAAAACCATACGTGCTGTGGGGTCCCTGCTGCTGCCCAGTGCCCAACTAGTCTTGTCAAATTGTTCCTTATCATTCGCAAGGGTTTTTTTTAGAAGTGTCATGTAAGTTGTAATATAAATGCAAGCAAAGCTTAAAATAAAGCTATGTGTCTGTACAAGTGCTCACAAGTGCTCTAAAATCTGTGTGACACACAAAGATGTACTGACATTTGCAGCTGAAGAACAGCACAGGATATTACAATTAACAGAAACTGCACTTGGCTTTGAATTGCCGGGCCCGTGCTGCAGCCTGCCCGGCTCCTCAGCACAGGGAGGGCACCCGGCCCCGCTCAGGATGGACGTCAGTCCAGGCGTGTTTCACCACCTTGCCGAAAGCCAGCGGAGTGCTTCCTCATGAAGATGCTCTGCATCGCACGCTGTGTCGTGCCAGTGACCAAGGACGAGATATTTGGGGAGATGGCTGAATCCACAGGATGCGGTGGCTTAGAAGAGAGCCACCAGCAGAAGACACGTCTCTCCAGCAGGCCCAGCACGGCTCCCAGCCGGTCAGCTCCCCGCCTGGCCCAGCTGGGTGGCTGCCCGTGCCCCCTGCCTCCCCAGCACGCCTCGCCCCTCGCGCCCAGCAGCACGGCACAGCTCGTGGCTCCTCATCAGCTCTGCAAAGCATTGCCTGATTCTCATGCCTTGCTTAAAAACATAAAAAAGAAGAAAAAGAAAACAAATGGACAAATGCTAGTTTCCTTTGAAAGTATGCACTGCTTTAACTTACTGAAAAAAGATAGGGACACCCCAGCTCCTCATGGGATGCTTCCGGTTCAAGTAAAAAAGGCTCTCAAGGTTTAGATTAGTTTCATTTAGTAGATTCTTCAATTTGAGTTATTCAACGTCTACAACAAGTAACCATGAATTACAGTGGGCTCCATGGCTCACTGCCATGCAGGCGCTAGAAATGTGTCTCCCCAGAGCAACAACATCGGCACCCTCCTGGTGCGCACCTCCTCTCGGGACTCGCCCCAGCTCGGGCAGGTGCAGGCTGACACCACCAGCCCCCCGGCTCCCAGCGAGCCCAGCTCCGAAGCCAGGCCTTTAAAAGCAGCCCCCAGGGGTGAGCTGTGTGACAGACACCAGTTGTCCTTGCCACCTCCTGCAGACCTCTGCCCTGGCAAGCTCATCGGAGAAGCGCTGATGTGATGGGCAACAACGCAGCTTCTCTCCCCGTGCCAGGTCTATCCCACAGGGCTTCTGGCCTCTGCACCAGGCTCCCCCGAAGCCATGCTCTGAGCACGGACTTCAGCCCTGGGCGCTGCGTAACAGCACGGATGTGCCCTCACGCCACGCTCAGCTGGGCAAGGGAACACGGGCAGACCCCAGCACCACACCTGGGTACCAGGACGCGGCCCCGGGGGATGCTGTCACTGCGGTGTGCCCAGGGCACCCCAGCACCCGTGGGGTGGCAGGGCTGGAGCCGCCCGCACCCAGGGACTGTCACACCTGCCCTGCCCCGCACGGCCAGGGCTCAGGCGCCTGCGGGGTTCAGCAGCAGCAGCTCCGATGCCTGCGTCAAAGGCCCCGAGGTGCACGTGCTACGAATGTAAACGACCGCCCATTGCTTCTACTAACCAATCGAGGTCACGTAAACAGCTAATGAATTTGAAATTTCTGCCTGGAGTTGATCCAGGGGACACAGGAAGGAAATGGCAGGCACATCAGATTGAAATCGCTTCCTGTTCCCGATGTATGGCTTGCTGACTTTTTTCCCTGGTCTTCACTGGGAGCAATACACTTCAGCAGATTTAGTGTAGCATCTGCTGATGTGTCCAGTGCTACAAGTTTCATTTTCATATTGTGAACTAAGTAACAAAGGGAAGCAGCAGGATGCCGTAATTAATTAGCAAATGATTTCCACTGAATCTGAGTCTGTTGGATTGTAGGTGCCGCACACAGTGAGCACGTGGGAAAACTGAACACGGCACACCGCCGGCTAGTCTGAGCCAGCTGCTAACACGGTGCCTGACTCAGCCATAATCTGTCATCACTCAGGTCATGACAGAAGCTATTGACTGCATATCCTATCCCTCCAGGCCTCAGGAGAAGATTTTCAAGGTCTTTGCAAATGCAATTTTGTGGTGGAGAAAAAAAGTCCAGAAGCTGGTCATATTCACCTGCTCGAGATGAAGGATGAGGAAATAGCTGGCACAGGTCTTGAAAGGCATCTGGAAGCCATGCTAAAACGGGCGCATATAAATAGAGATGCTGTGAGAAGTGGCTTATGATCTGCTAAAACTACTTAAGTGGAGAACGCAGAGCTTCAATTTCACAAAGGTCAATGGTTTGTAAACATGCCTGAGTGTCTTCCTGAATCAGAAACAAAGCGCACCTAAGAAAACAGAAGCACTCGGATCAAAACGCAATTCCCGGGGGCCCCACGGCCGCACAGCGCAGACAGGACCCGTGCGCCCCCGCAGTGCCCAGCGCTCGCAGCCCCACGGCCCTGGTGCGGCAACGGGCACCGGGGGAGCAGCGGCCGGGCGTCCCCCGGCCCTCCTGACTGCTCCTGGGTCTTGCAAGGAGGAAGGAGGGGCTGCTTTGGGGTTTGGACACTTGCAGTACTTGCTGGAGGATTTAACAGGTTAATCACCATGGGGAGGCACATTGCCAGTGCTGTGTTAAATGGCTTCCAACACTGCAACAAACGCAGCTGCACCCCCCAACTTCCAGAACATTAAATTCTGCCAGCTCCACAGCCTCCCTTTTGTGTGCCTGACGCTACTGCATAGGTGGTCAGGGGCACCCCGGCGGACGGTCTCCCTGTAAATGATGCAGTATAGCCCATCGCTGGAGGCAGACTGACTAATGAGCTGCTTCGTAGCTATTCTCGTTTTCCTCCAGCCTTACGCCGCAAGCAATACACACTTGAAGTAATGCATTCTGGGAGGCAATTTTTCTCCCCATAATGAGGTCTAAACCAGCAAGATTAAAGTGAAAAATAACATTTATTTTAATTAAAATGATTTCTAAAGAAAGCAGAACCAGTACTAGTAAGACCTAGACTGCACTGCTTGCCAGGCTGACATCTGCAAGCAAAGCTGTCGCTGCTTCCATCACCAGTGCACCAGGCACTGTGCCGAGCACGAAAGGAGAGCCTGTCCCTGTGCTGAGCTGGCCGGGACCTGAGCGCGTCACCAGCAGCCCCGAGCACAGCAAACCCCCCAAGCACAGCGAACCCCGAGCACAGCAAACCCCTGAGCACAGCAAACCCCCAAGCACAGCAAATTCCCAGGCCGCAGGGCTGGGAGCACGGCAGAGCAGGGCTCTGCGCCTGTCTGGTCCCTGGATCTCCAGAAGGCAAAAAGTGACGTAGGAAAGGTTCAGAGAAAGGCTCATGTCTGGCATGAACGATCTCCACGCGAGAAAAGTTCATAGACATGGGAAGGTTTTGTGAAGAGGTGGCTGAAAAGGCAGCAGCACTGGAGAATAAATGCTGCTTGCTCCGCAGGACCGGGTGGCACTGGTGCACAGAGCAGCACCGCTGGAAGTCCTTCCTCTGCTGCTGCTGTGCCTGAGAAAGGATCCCAACCTGCACCCACTCACCTGGGCTTTCTGTGAGCATCTGCCCGCAGCCCGTGGCAGAGCTGGGAGTACGGGACAGATCTTTGAGCTGAGCCACAAAGCCCCTCTCCAGTTCTGTCTGAGGCAGAAAATCACCCGTTTTTCACCGGAAAGTATAAGACCACCATACTGCAGTGTGGGCAGAAGAACTGCATCCTAGAGCCTCCAGGAGTCAGAGGCCATTTCAGCCAGCCAGCAGTAACAGCAACGAGGGGAGGGCAGAAGAGGAAGCAGGGGTGAGGGGCAGCGCAGGGCAGGCAGGCTCAGGGCCCGGCGATGCTGCCAGGCTGGGGGCCTCGCACAGACGCTGCGGCAGCTCCAGGCACTCGGCCTGGCTCCCCACCGCCCAGGGCTGCGCACGCACACTTCAGGAGGGGCATTTCAATTCCTCTGGCCCATTTTCACATGGTCAGCAAGGCAGGAAGGAGAGGAGCACACATCCCCTGGGAGCTGGTACCACGCACCAGTAGCACAGGGCACTGATGACACGGAGCAGCGTGATACCACTACATGCAGCATAGCCAAAAACAAAACCGTGAAACACCAACCACTACCAAGCAGGTAAAGCTTTGATTCACAAATACAGCACTTTTTATCCTCAGTGCACAGCAAGCCTTTCCCCAGAACAAGTGACTACACAGACTATCACTGGGTCCTTTACTGAAGCGCTTACCAGTCTCCTAGATGCTTTGTTACTAAAACCCGGATCTTAAGAATATTTGCTCATGTATGATGGAAGACAGGTAGACCCAGCTCTACCAGCCAGCTGTGGTGGGATACAGCTGGTGACACAGCATTGCAATGCCGAGGTGATTTGTCTGACCCAGGGAAAACCACCGCCAGACCCGAGCTGCAACCCAGAGGCGTAGTGTTCACAGGGCGAAGGCCGGGGCCGAAATGGAAGTGCAGTGTAGCAAATGGAAGCAAGCTAGGAGGAGGACCTCTGGAAGGGGTGCCAGCTCTTCAGGCAGGAGCCAGCTGCTGGTTACTGGGCACCACAGAAGCGTCCCCTAAGGCCGGTGGTGCCACCCACGACAGGAGAGCGGCCCCGGAGGATGCAGAGCCCCCGGCTCCTGTCAGAGCAGCAGGGGCAGCCGGCACGGAGCCGCTGTCACAGCACTGCCGGTGGGGCTGGCGGACACCAGCCCTGCACAGCGCAGCCAGGCAGCCACTGTGCGGCTTCCCTTCGACTTGCCCCGACTTTGTGACGCACCCGGATCTCCCCTGCGGTGCTGCGACAGGCAGTGGCGCGGAGGGGTGCGAACCACTCTCGCTGCACTGCTTTAGGCACTTGGTCAGTGTTGATGTGTGCAGGTAAAGGGGACATCCTGCCGCGTCCTAACTCCTAGTGCCTGAATCTGGCGTATGGGCCAACACATTGTACTACTTTTTTTTTTTTTAAGTTTCCAATTAAATGTGGTTCAGGAAGTTCAGCACATTTCAAGCCACATGTGCAACACACATTTTCACAGAGCTGGTCAAGTGTTTTCATTTATAAATGTAACAGACACAACTCCTGTCACTTACCGGTTCTCGCAAACTAAGTCCTACAGCTTATTTGCCTGTGACTGTTAATGGACACCAATGTTTGTTCACCTAGCAGTTCACTCAGACTCCCGCAGCCTACCTGGTGTAGGCCTTTCACAGAAAGGCCTGACTCCTCTGCTTTGGGACGAGCAGGAAGAAGTGCCCTGTGACCCGCAGGGTGACGAGCAGGACGGGGGGGCAGGAGCGGCGGCGCTGGGCACGGCAGGCACTGCTCTCCCTGGCCCCAGCACCCCAGGGTCACGGCACGGTGCGGGGGGCACGTGTCCTGCTGCCACTGCCGTCCCCACAGCAGGGGAGCGCCAGACGTGCCCAGTGCCTGCCCGTTCCCTCCCAGAACACCGTCCCCAGTTGCTGCAGTCGAAGAGGGGCTGTCACCTGGACAGTACTAAAAGGTTGCTAAATCCATTATTAATGTTAATTCTACACGTTTCTCAGTTGTCACTCGGCTATGGAGACAGCCAAGCAGTAAGAAACAGTTACGTGCCAGCAGAGAACTGAGGTGTTGCAGCAGTTTGGCTTTTTATTCCCCACAGTTCATCTGTTTCATGAGCAACTCTATTTCCTTAAATTGTTTGCAATCTTCAAGACAATTTGCAAGTTGTTACTTGCACTTATTTTGTCTGTTTATTTTATTATAACCCGTAAGATTAGAGTGCTTTGATATAATACTTTGTTTCAAGATCTCATCAGTGTAAAATTGGCAGAGGATGCATCAAGGGCGCGAATGTAACTGCATATTCTCGCCGCCTTGGCGTAGGTGCCCTGGGCCGTGGCTCCCTGTGCTTGCAGCTCCCCAGGGGCACCTCCTGCTCCGGGCCTCTCTGCAGCCCGCCCGAGGCATGGCAGCCCCTTTCAGCAGAGCAGGGTAAGCTGGTTCTGTGTCGCCTTTTCTCCAGGACACAAGCTCCTGATGCCCTCTGCCCAGGCTGGAGCGAGGGCATGGACACACAGCCCCGGCACAGCTCCCGCAGAGCGCAGCCCCCGAGCGCTCCCCGGCCCGCAGCCCCCCCCAGCAGCACTGGGCGCCGTGCACAGCTGGAAACCTGTCCAGGGGGTGACCACCACTGGATGAGGCCAGGCTGCTCCTCTCCTGACCAGCCCGGGGAGGCTCGGCCAGCCGTGGCAGCAGTGCTGCTCTCGAGCCTCCCCACAGCATTTCCAGAGATGCCGCTCACAGCACGTGCCACGCAGGCAGGCAGGGAGGAGACAGCAGCTGAAATACTACTGCTGCAACGAGGCGTCCTTCGTGCCGACACATCGGCAGATTGCTTTGGCTCCTCCAGCTGCCTCAGCTGAAAAGCAGACCCGGCCTTGGAGCAGCAAAAGGGCTGGGCTGGGGGAGGGTGAGGGGCTCCCGGCCTTGGTCCGCACTGCCAGAGCTCAGCTGCTGCAGAGCCACCCGGACTGCTAGCAGGGGAGCGGGGTTTGCTGCTCCGAGTGAGATCAGCAGGACACCACATCTTGCACATCACTGCTGGACGGGGCTGACGCTCACTCACTTCCAGGAAGGCAGCCCCAAACAAATACTAGGATCGTGTACACACCCACCCCTCACCGGGACGGAACCACGCTTTCTGCATGCTCTTAAATTAGCCCTGCATCCCCTGCTGCGTGGGACGTGATTACCTCAGCCTGCAGTTCCACTAATCATTTTGAAATTACTCATCCCGCCTTAATTCCCAGCCTCTCGTTGGTCGCTGACCTCAAAGGATCTTTGTGTACATTGTATCACAGTTCTGGGCAAAAAATACCTCCCCTGCGTCATCACAGTTGCTCAAGCTTATCCAGGAAATAACGGGAAATGATGCAAAGGGAAATTGGTCATTTGACAGCAGACCCCTACAGAGAGTCAGAGAAGTGCCGGACTGGGCCGGCACCCCCGGGGAGCACCTCGTTCAGCCCCCAGCAGGGTCCAGCAGGGCCACCTGCAGCACGCTGCCGGGAGCCTGTCCTGCAGACCGCACGTCCCCCCCGTGTCACGCGCAGCCAGAGCTGAGGAATGCAACGCCGCTGCCTCCCCCCAGCCACCAAGCTCCAGCAGCTGCCCCCCGTTCACATCCCCAAGCAATGTGCAGCTACGTGATCCGTAGCGTGACTGTCCCTTATTTACTATTACAGCACCTTGTTTTAGGATTATTTCAAAGTGGAGCAGACAACACTCAAAAATGCCAAGCCCTCAAAAGGTAAAAATAATATTCCCTGTACCGAAGTAAACAAAGCGTGATTCTCTGCTTATGGATAAAGGATTTACAGCAGTAACCTAGGATAATGGACACTTCAGGCAGTCTCCTCACTTCTGCTGACACAGTTCCTTCCCGAAGAGCTTATGGGAGCTCTGCATTTCTACACAGACGCGCCAGCACCTGTGCCAGCGGATGGGTTGCGGTGGCAAGGTGGAGCCCCAGCTCTGCGGCGCTGTGGGACCGGCCCCAGCACGGCACAGCTGCGGTCACAGCGGCACCGGCACAGACCCTGTGCCATGCAGGTGAGGACAGGAGGAGCACAGCCGAAGCAAGTTGCAGAGACTTCCAGGAATCTGGCCTGTTTTCCCTTTCTGTTCTGCTCTCCACTACTTGGTCTCTCTCTCATGCACGTTTCCCAGCAAACCGATCTGAAAACGTCTAAGCACAGTGCTGTTGCCACCAGCTGCTGCCAAGCGCACTGATGGCAGCGTGTGACCGGCACTGTCGTGGCGGTTCCTCTGCACCAGGAGGCCACCTGAGACGGCACGCGCACCGCACGGCTGCTCAGCTGCTGCACCACTGCTGCCGGCGTGTCCCTGAGAGCACCGCCAAGCACACAGCTCTGCTCCGCCACCGCGATTATGGGCTAAAATTAATGCATCTGAAATTCAATAAATTAAATGCTGAGCAACTCATACAGGAAAGAAAACTCAGGCACGCAAAGCTGAAGCGAAGGCAGCTCATCAGGCATTTGTAGCACAGAGAAGGAGCAGAGAGTGATACACGGCGTGACTCAACACGGCGGTGTAGGAACAAGGCTGCAGCTATGTCACTTATTAATAGCTCTGCCGTAAGAAAACCCAGCGAGGCGACCGCCCTCAGCCTCCTGACCATGCGGGGCTCTGGGAGGCACTTCTCATGGGCTCTGGGACCAGCCTGAGGAGACGGGTATTTAAACCGGTACGGACAAATGAGGGCTGCTTCTGAAAGAGACGCTGGTGAACATCTCAGGGATGGCTGCGGGAGGAGCAGGCACCGGGCTGCTGGACGTGGCGGTGCCCCGCAGAGCCCACCAGCCCAGCTGGGCACATGGAGGCACGGCCAGCAGCTGCCTGCCCAGGGCAGCGCCCAGCCCCGCTCGCCCGTGCCCCCCAGCACCCCCAGCCCTGCTCTCCGGGTGCCCGCTGGAGGGGCAGCGCCTGGGGGCACGGCAGCCCAGCCAGCGCTGCGGGCTCCCCAAGGACGTGGCAGCACCCGGGTCCTGCCTGCAGCCTGCGGGTGATGTTCACCACCCTCAGCAAAGCCTCGGCAGGGCCTTCACACTGCAGCTCTTCAGGGCAGTGCAGGGCTGCCTGGGCGCGTGCTGTGCCAAGCCACTGCTGCTGGGTTCGAATACTTGCTTTGCATCTCAGCACTTCACTGCAAGACGCCATGGCCGCCAACATCTGCATCCCCTGATGTTCCGTCACAACACAAAATCTCCTGTTCGGCCCCAGTTTTGTACAGGTTAGTAAACACCACGATATTCTGCTGTACTGAAACACAGCCAGCTGTGAAAACATCCAGCCAAGCGTGCCTGTGCCCTTCCTATGCCTGCATCCCTCTGAACACTCAGCTTCTGGTTTTAGGTACTCAGCCTGCAGAGGAAATGGCCTCTTGCTTTCACTTTTACTGATAAAAAGTAAAGGGCGTATTCGCACTCCCATCTTGTCCATTGTACAAGCCAACGAGCTGTCTGTGGCAGTGTTATTACCTTGACTTCAAGGCACAGCTGAGAGCCTGCTTTGGCTTTTTTCTTTGTATATCCTCCTTGTCCTTGAAATATAAAGGCTCCATAATACATTTTGGTCCAGCAGCAGTTTCCAGTGAAGCACTGACTTTCTGAGGCAAATTAAACAAGTGTACATTAATAGTTATCTGTAGACAACAGACTTATTTTTTTTTTACCACCTGAATTGTCCATCACTACTGCACTAGTTTTTCTTTTTGCACGTGTTGAAAGAAGTGCACACTGACAGAAAGCAAGCAGCCAGAGCATCCTGCTCAGTGCTCTAAGTGGTACAGGTCTGCAAACACAGCGGGCACAGACTGCTCATCTTCTCCACATCTATAAACTATCTATTATAAATTCTTTTCTTTTCCCTTCCTCAGCCAGCAATAAGCATTCATGCAGCCATACACAATGAAGGAAGCAGAGCGCAATTTCCTTTATGACTGGTGTATTAATACGCCGTGCTCAGAGGGAGTTCCCACCCTTCCAGTGGAGAAGTGCAAGGATCTATTTTGCTCTTGATCAGCCCTCGTTTGCATGAAAATTCCATGGGCACCCAGATGAGACTGTAACCCCACTTCTCCCCCACTACTTCTGCCTTTGCAAAGCCGATGGTTTCGGGCAAGCGAGACCGCAGCAGAGCCAGAGGGTCGGGCTGGTGGGGGGCAGCTGTCCTGGCTGAGCAAGGGGCAGGGCCCGGCCCCGGGGAAACCAGGGAGCAAGTGCTTTGAGAACGCTGGTTTTTGAAGTCAGAAACACCAAGCTATTACATTTTTCAACTGCTGGGCTATTGCCATACTAAATACTACAAAAATATGCTAAATGCTGACTGTAATATCAGCATTAATTGTGCAGCTTAAAAATGTGAGCAAGCCTAAGTGAATAAAGTGAATAATTGTTTAAACAAAACAGCTTTTATCTTATCAAAACATTGTTATTGAATTGGAGTATCGCGGCATTTTCAAAACTAAGTGTTTTTGCAACATCAAAACACAACAGAAACGTGAAGGGATTTGCTTTGACACTTCTCTGTCACAAAGTTTGCCAAAATCGGTGCTTTCCCACACAGCGTTTCAAAAGCAATGCTGCCGCGCTCTCCCAGGGAAAACCCTTCCACGTATTTCGTTCAGCCAGCGCCGCCTGCTACCTGCGCGAACGCCCTGCCGCAGGCCCCGCCGGCACAGCCAGGGCTCTCGCCCCAGTGCACAGGGACAGAGCCAGGACCCCCCGCCCGGCATCCCCTGAGGCCACACCAGGAGCGGCTGTGCCGTGCTGTGCCGTGCCGTGCCGTGCCATGCCATGCCATGCCGTGCTGTGCCGTGCCGTGCCATGCCATGCCATGCCATGCCGTGCTGTGCTGTGCCGTGCCAGGGCGATGTGGGGCCAGGCAGCGCCCAGCGCCCACCACCCAGCGCCCGGCCTGCCTGCCCCCAGGACCCACCCCGGCCCTGGGTAGCAGCTGCCGGCGGGGTGTGGGAGGGAGCGGGAGGGAGCAGGGAGGGAGCAGGGAAGGAGCAGGGCATTGCTCAAGTTGCTGCAAAAGGACACAGGGAGCCAAGAAACCCATCCCAACACAGAGCGTTTCTGAATGGCAGGAGGCCAAGGAGAAGGAAAGCTGTCACAGCCTGGGGGTTTTGGCCGAGCGGCCGCCACTTCCCCAGTACAGCGTGCATCTTGCAGGGACACGGCTCCTCCGCAGGCTGCCTTGGCACTGTGAGCAGCTCGAGGTCGGCATTGCCACGGCTTGGCAGGGCACAGACTCTCCTGGTGCCAGCAAGCAGCAGAAATCCTGGGACTATCCCAGAACACGCACTTCAGCCTCCCTTTTTTTTTCATACTTCTACTTTAAAGGAGTTCCTAGTCTTGGAAAATGCAGGTTTGAAAACTCAGCACGAAGTGGCCATTTGGACATCGGAAATGTCCACCCAAATGCCGAAGCCTTGGCTCCGAGGCTAGGGTTAGGGACCGGAGGCACTGATGCCAGGACTTGCCATGGCCGGGTACGCAGGACAAGTGCCAGCGCTGCACACCAAGCTCCTCCGGCACCCTGCCCCTCTCTGGAGCCCGCCAACCCCGCCAGGCGTGGGACAGCAGCCACCGCCCGCTGGGCCGTCCCCAGCGCCCCAGGTGCCAGGACGCAGCCTCACCTCTCGCAAGCTGCTGCCTCCGCTCGTGGGCTGCTCCTGGGCCCACTTGCCCCTGCCCTGCCGCCCCTGGGCCCCGCTGGCTGCCCCCAGACCCCAGCCCGGCCCGTGGGGACCCGGCCCCTGCCCAGCCCGAGCCGCTCGGCTGCCGGCTGCCACTGAAGGAGCCCATTCTGCTGAGGGACCAGGATGGATGGCGCTCACCAGTAATCAGCCATTAAATATTTTGCTTTATCTAGATAGTGTACTTGTGGCCTCAGGATTTATTCACTGCTCACTGTTCAAACCTTGCTCTGGAGAGAGTTATTATCTCCTGCATTGGCTCTCCTGTTGTTGATTTCCAACAATACCGCCCGTCTTCTCAGCTCCCCCGAGGGAAGCCAACGCCGTCCCTGTTTCACATGCAGAGCCCTGACTGCCCAGACGCGGTCCTGAACCCCAGGGAAGATCCCCGCAGACGCTCGCTGCCCTCCCTGGCCCCGCTGCCCCGAGGGGCCGCGCACGCCGAGGTGGGGCAGGGCCCTCGCAGCTCCCAGCACCCCCGGCACCGCGCTGGCGGTGCTCCTCCGGGGGCACGGCGCAAGCTCTTCTCCTGGCAAAGTCCCACCGGGAATTTTTAATTTGTGTCAAGCAAGGAAAATGGCAAAGCTCTCACCCAAATAAGTCATCAGTTTGTTTCCTAGTTAAAAATAAATTAAAGTCATCTCAGAAACTGCTGAAATACCTTGTATCAAATAAAAAAGACATTAGCTGTAGGTAGGCAATCGATAGCAATTGCTTCAGCCCAAACACAGCCCAAACACCAAAGGTGTAACATTATTATAGACTAATGAAAATCAGCGTAAGATTTGGAAATGTCTGACAACCCTACTAATAAGCAGTCGTGAGGCTTTTCTGTAACACAGGGCATGCCTGAAACGAAAATGTTAGAACTGTTCTTGAGAGAGCAAAGTCATTTGTCAACACTGCAGATTTGTTTTGCTGGAATTTTAATTTCAGATTCCAAATTCCAAAGAAAATTTAACTGAAAAACCCTCAAAATAAATGATGTTGATTTTTTTTTTTTTTTTAAAGAAGCCTTTTGTCAAGTCCCCAGGTCAGCCCTGGGGTGAGCCCAGCGCATGACCCCGGGCATTTCAGGCCTGACGGCGCAGGCGGCTCCAGAGCCGCTCACCCACAGGCGCTCCCCAGGCCCCAGTGCGCCGACCCCAGCCCAAACCCGAGCCCAGCTACTGCCCCGCAGCCCCGCGGTGAGCGTGGCTTCTTCCCCGTCGTCGCAGCTGGACAGGCATTTTCTACCTCAGTGGCTTTGACAGCAAACATCTATCCCCAAATCCAATTTTCCCATGAGGAAAATCTCATTATTTCTATCAAAAAAACCGATTTGCCATTCAGGAAAACAAAATGAGACATTTTGTTTCAGCTTGTTCTAACACCAATCAAAGTGTTTCATGGTGCTGAACTCCCCCAGCGTGTTTTGCCTGACTGCAGCCCAGGCGCTGCTGCTGCAGCCCCGCAGCCCCTCACCGGGGCGGGCAGCGTCTGGGGCGCAACGCCAGAGCCGCGCTCCTGTCCCGGGGTCCTGTGACTCCTGTCACTTCTGCTCCTGCGAGCACCTCGGCGCTGTCCTGCAGGTGCCCGGCGCAGGCGCACGTGGAGAGAAGCCTGCTCTGCTCCACCAACGTCCCCTTGCGACCCCGGAGCGGGAACGACTGCAGAAACACAGACCTGTGCGTGGGACGGAGGCTCACAGACAGAAAGCCACATCCCTGCGCACTTGTGGAGCGCTCTGTGCCACGGCACACGGTCGGACGGTGCCTCAGTCACAGACTTCACCTTCCTCCCCCACCTGCATCCTGCCTTTTTGGAGGCCGAAGTCCTGATTCTCCTGATCCAGAAGCCCACGTTTCTGTCCCCGGCCATCTCTGTGTCACAGCCAGCAAACGTGCTGGGGAAACTCCTGACAGCGCACGAACACACACACACACACAGATCTGATCAGTCCTCTTCCAAACAGCTAGAAAAGCAAATTCTATTCAGGTACCTGCAGTTACCTGGGGTAGCAGAAGGGAGCATGCAACTGCATATCCCATAAAGGAGGACGCCGGAATGTCCTTGCTTCCCTCTGCACAGAGCCGAACCAGAGGCTCGGCAGGAAAATCATCCAGAAGAATCGTTCTGTCCGTGGCCTACCAGAAGGCTGGCACCACCACAGAGCGACCTGAAATACACCACGCCAAATCCTGGCACTTGTCGCTGCCAGCAGATGCGTGAACAGGACAGCAGACACACCAAAGCCGGACTGATGCCTGCAGAGGCTCCGAGCAGTACGGCGACACAGGCAGCCGGGCACCACGCAGCACCACACGTACACCTGTGGTGCACGCACCCTGCGACTGCGCTGCAAGCCACAACAACCGGTGTTCAAAACAAAACTGAAGCAGGAAAAAGAGGACTGCACACCAAAATGCTGCATCAGACCTTGCTTGGCTGGCTGAGCACTCCAGCTATAGGGCCACTGGCCATCCAGTGGGGATCATCTCCTGGAAAAAGCACTAAAACCATCTCCGCCAAGTTCTGGATTCACCTTGGAGTCACTAGTTCACTCCTGGAAACTGCAAAAAGCATATGGGAAGCATTTCCTGCCTGACTCTTATGCAGGGTTGTGCCTCATGAGGGCTTTTGGAGGACAGAAAGCTCAGATGTGTCGGTAGCCAAAGGTACCCCCGTGCCAAGGAACCACTCGGGGACCCCTGTGTTTGAAATGGGGCATCGGCATGAACTTCTCTGCCTGCCCCTGCACACAGGTGAACACGACACCAGCAAAACCCCTGCTCCACTTTCACAGCGCAGCTCCACGTAGACACAGTGCCCTTCCCTTAAATTCAGGGGGTTCATCTTTAACAACAAGGCTTCATTTTCAAAAAGTTCTGCACGTTCTCAAATTTAAATGCAGCATTTCGTGTACAAGTATGAGCCTCATCTTTGCCTCGGGATCTAGCCCTTTATCCTCCCTCTGAGGACTACTCCAGAGCTCGCACTCAGTTCCTAACCCACTTCTGGCACCCGCCGTGACAGCTCAGCCCCGTCACCGCAGCTCTCCCCAGGGACGTGGCCACCTGGGGCACCGCAGACCTGTGAGCAGAGCCTTTGAGAGAGAGCTGTGCCCACTGAACCGAAACCTGAATCAAACCCCGGATTTCTGTCCGATCTGGTGTGCAGCTTCACATCCAGGGTAAAGTGCTCTACGGGACGATAGACAATCCACTGCCCAGCTGGGCGTGCTCCTCCACAGCCGCCTGCCTTCAGCGCCCAACAGCCTGCTCTCTTCGCGAGGCGCCTGGGGAGGGGTACGCTGAGCGGTGAGGGTGAGCGCGCCTCGCTGCAGCCACACAGGGAGGGTGGCAGGGGGGCGCCAGGGAGCCCCGTCACGGTGCTATCCAAACACTGTCTCTGCAACCACGGGAAATGGACACATGGAAACAGAGACTCTCCTGCCATTCCCGTGAGGAGGCAGGGAAATGATCTCTCCACTGTCCCAGGCTTCAAACACCCAAGCTCCACCACAAACCCAACCTCCACTGCACCCCCAACCAAGCTCCACCATGCACCTGAGCTCCACCCAAACTTCATCATGTTCATGAGCTCCACCGTGCATGTGAGCCCAACTGCGCAGCCAAGCTCCATCACACACCCAAGCTCCATCGCCCACCCACAGCCCCGGTGGCCCTTACAGGGGAGCGTGGCACCATGACCACAGCTGAGCTGGAGGCAGAGGCAGAGGCGCCCAGGACTGTGCGGGTGAGATGTGCACTGCAGCAGCAAGGATCCAGCCCCTGCCCTGGCCCCACCGGCTGAGCTGGGGGCAAGCTCCGCAGCACACCGCTCCCTGGCTCGGGGTGCCCGCGGTCACACCCAGTGCTAGGGTGTTGTCCAAGCTGGGTGGGACAGAGCAGGAGAAGAGAGAACCAGGACCTGGGGCACATCCTGCCGGGGCTGGCCAGGAGCTCATGTCCCTGTGCATTGCCGCTGTCACACCCGCGGGGCCTGCTCCACCATCCCATTGCCCCACCAGCACCAGCTGGGCCAGCACCAGCTGGGCGAGGAAGCCCAGGACACACGGGAGCAGAGCCGCAGGTGGCACAGGCTGGTGATGAGGCCAAGGCATCCCTGCTGCCCAGGGCCAGCGCAGGGGAACGGCATGGCCCACGCACCCCGTCCATCAGCACCGTCACCCGCTGCGCGAGCACCGTGCCCGAGCGCCTCACCTGCCGCCAGACCTGCCTGCAGCTCGGGCAGGGTGCGTGGACAGCGGGAGAAACTGCGCCACCAAGGAGGGGGGTCATTAGCTCGGCATATCAAAGTAAAATGGGGGGGGGGGGGTAATCATAATTCGTTTTCCAAGCCTAAGCAGTCCATAGGTTTTATTAAGTGCTGTAAAAATAACTCAGTTCTTTCACTGCCTCACTTACACATAATCTACAAAATTAAATGAAAAATAAACTAACAATGATTTAGTCCAGATGGACATTTATTATCTTAGTATTAATATTTCGCAATCATCGCAGGACTAACTGAGGCCAATTCTTTTCTTAGTCACTGTACTTTTACATAAACATAGAGTAAACTAAATGAGCCAAAAACAGATGAGCATTTATTAGGCTTTCCTCTACACTTGCCTCTACATTACTTAGGGATGTGAGCCATAAAGCATAGGCTGGATTTTAAGTTCTAAAGTTTAATTTAACATCAGCTAATACGAGTTGCAAACTGTAGATCTCTCTCCTGAAATAATACCTATTTAGTATCTAGGTCTAGCCTGTTAACTGGTAAATCAAAATGGATATAGTCAAATTAGCTCCTGAAATGATATAAGATGTGCTGCGTCTACAGCAGTCTCAAAACTTCAAAGACAAAACCAAGGAATCTCAAGGAGATAAAACATTTTTATCACAATAAAGAATGATGTGCTTAGGCAGAATACATGTAATAAAAGGACAACAAGAGCTGAAATGGAAATTTGTTTTGCAGAAGCCAAGAATAGTAAATGATTTATATGCACTTATTTTAATTTATTTTCAGGCTGAGCACAATTTATCTAAAGTCATCAAAAATTAATAGGCCGTACAGAAAGGAGTTGTAATAAATTCAAACTTAGGGGCATACAGCAAGTGTATCTCTTCTCAATTGCTATTAGCACTTAACTATCTAATTAATCCACCACGTTATCTTGCCTGGAAGTCCAAGCAGTCCCCCTTCCCAGGAACCACGAACTCACAGCAGCCGCGGCTGCGGCTCCCCGGCAGAGCCCTGGTGCGGAGGAGCTGCGGGGCAGCGGGGTGCTCGGGGCACCCGCCCGGGCCTGACGCCGAGACGGGGCGCGGGGCGCGCCCGGCAGAGCCCTCGCACTGCTCCCACCTCCATCCGTCTCTGGCTCCGAAATAACTCCACGTCTCACCGTCCGGGAGGTAAAATCAATTCAAATGTAGTTCAAAGCTGAGACTGCCTTAGGGCTTAGATCAATTCAAAGGGAATGTTTGAGAGCACTAACGATGTGACCCGCTCTGGCTGCTGGGATCCATCTGCAGCCTAACAGCAAGTGCCAAACCCCCATCTGAAACACCCCACGTTAAACGCCCAGAGCTTTAAGGTGACAAAACCAATTTTCCCCAACTTGTTTTAAACTACGGTTCAGAAAGAGAATTACAAACCAGGCAAAAACCAGTCACAGTGCTCCTGAGCATCCCCTGCACGGCACCTCCACCACAGCAGCACGGGGTGCCCGGGGGGCACGGCTCCCGGCCCCAAGCCACGGCCTCGGGTACAGCTGGGAGCCACTGCCCGACCCACCCAGCGCGTCCTCGGGCACCGAGCGTTTGAGCGCCCTTCCACCCCCGGTCCCTCTCTGCTGGACGGGACGTGCCGCGTGGTGCCAAGGGTCAGACCTGGAGGGGATGAAGCCCAGGAAGCCCAAGAGATGAAGCTCTGGCCACAGACGGCCGGAGCCCGGATCTCCCCACCAGGCTGCACGGAGCTGCAGGGGAGGCCGCGCTCGCAGAAGCCCAGCGCGGGGCTGGACCCGGGAGCACGCCCGGCTGCGGCGCTGCTGGCGAGAGGAGCACGAGCACTGCCCGGCCGCAGGAGCTCAGCCGCAGCACGAAGTGGATTTAGATCCAAAAGAAATCAACGGGCATACTAAAAGGCGAATTTTCCTTTGCCTACCAAGGATGACAGTTTCAGTGAAATACTGGGACCTATATTTTTAAAAACTTGATACATCTGTCAGGTTTGGGCAATTTTGCCTAAAAGACAAACTTTCAGTGCGCCATAAGGGAGAAACTATTTTTTGCAGTCTTCCCTTTGGCTCAAAATCTGCTGCTGGGACTTTTTTCAGGAGGCAGTACTCTGCATGCTTGACAAACCTGACGGCACTAAAATACATATTTATCGTTTCCTGATATAGGGAAAAACAACAGAAGAAAGTAATGATGAGCTGCATGAGATATTAGCAGAGCTCTAGCAGCAGGGCAGATAAGCAAATGTAGGACCGGTGACAGCTTCAGGGGAAAGGCAGGAGCAGAGGGCTGGCCCAGGTAGGGCCCGCTGGGGGCGCGCCCCCCGTGCTGTCTGCCAAGGGCAGGCGAGGGGCAGCCAGCGCAGGGGCACGCAGCTGGGTGCTGCCGGCAGCAGCCCCGTCCTGGGGCACCGGCAGAAACGCTCCTTAGGTGATACGGCAAATAACTCAGCCCACTGGAGTCCCAAATAAAGGATCCCTCCCTCTCTGGGAGAGTGAATTTGCAGAGGACGCAGCAGAAGATAACGCCCTGCAGAAAGTCATTTAAGCCTATCTCTGTAGTGTAATCAGGAAACTATAGACCGAGCCCGTCCTATCAGTTCATATCAGTTCTTTCCATAATTGATGGCATACTATTTAGAGGCAACAGAATAATGATGCCAAAGGGCTTAAAAACCTGGCATGCCTCAGAGAATACATGAGGTCACTGGGTGTAGGAGAATTTATACGGAAAGCTGTGTGAGAGGGGATGCAGATAGAAAAACCTGTAGAAGCCTGTGAAACTTAAAAATTTCCTCTCAAACAAACAAAGCCCGTGAGCAGAGCTCAGGACAGGTGAGAAGAGGTTCCTGCATGTACTTAGGGACACGGCGGAGTTGTTATGTTGGTCGGTGCCCTGTGCCGGCAGTACCACGCGAGCCCACCCCGACGCGCACCCAGCCCGCAGCAGGTCCCCCTTCACCACGGGTGGGACGCTGTGGGAGCCATCTGCGGCTCCGAGGGACTGCAACGGGACCAACGCTCAGTGATCACGGACTGCAGCATCTATCTTGCAGGCTCAGATATCCTCGGTTAAGCACCTGTCAGTCAGCTAAACGGGAAACTGTTTAAAACAGAGCTATGGCAGCTAAGAACTTGCAGTAAAACATTGGGAGGTTTGGAGTCGCCGACCCAGAGCCTAGGCTGGGTCCCGTTCCACCCAGCGGGATTTTCTGTAACTGACGGGTGAAAATGTCCTTCCCACATTTGTATTTAAAAAAATAATCCAGTACTATCTAACTGTATTTTCATAAAGAAGAAACAGGCCAGATAAAGCTCTGCAGGGCCAGGCCAGGCAGCAGGAGCAAGGGAAGCTGCCTGCGCAGAGGGGAAACATCTCGGATAGCTCCACAGACGGGCTGCAGGGACGGGGAGGTCTCGGGAAAGGGAGCAAGAGGGCACAGGAGTCCCACGGCCACCCCCAGACCAGCAGGCGTGGGCAGGGCGATGCTGGAGAAGGCAGAGGTGCCCAGCGCAGGGCCGGCACCTGCCCGAGGACAGCCCCGGTCTGGGCTCTCCAGGAAAAGGGAGGACGGGAGATCACAGCTGCTGGGCACCGTGTGGTGCAGGGCGCTGGACAAACTGGTACGGGTACGGGCACTGGAACAGGAGGGGAGCAAGGGAGGGATCAGGCCAGCGGGAGCCGACAGCACAGTTCCCCCGGAGCCAATCATATTTGGTTTTTCTATCAGTTTTCATTAGCCCCTTCCCATTCCTCGGGATTGTCCATGGTGTTCCAGGAGCTGATAAAAATAAACCTTTGCTGTCTCAGGGAGCTCCTCAGCCAATTATTTTAATACTCTTGGGTACCCGTTATCCAGCTCTGCCACTTTTAAAATGCCTTACTTAAACTGTCACTTTTTAAGCTTTTTCTTAGTTCCTGCAGAGGTAAAAAAAAATCTCATTGTCACTGTGAGTTTGCATTTTTTTGCTTCTTTGGAAATGGCAAACAGAAATAATTACTGAAAAGTCCTTTCTTTTCTGCACAGCCATTGACAACATTTCTGTCTCTGCCTAGAGTTAGGTCCATTCCTATGACAGGTCCGTTCCTATGACAGGCTTTTACTGGTTTCTACGTGCAATTCTCCTTCTGCACCTGGTACCTGACCCAGGGATATTTAACATTTTAGTTAAAGAACTTCGACTGACCTCCGAAGGCATATCGATATTCAGGCACAAAAAAGAGCCTCAGCACACAGAAATTTTTCTGGGGAGTAGGACCAGGAAGCAAAGACGTGGTCTCACAAAAATGTAGCTCAGAAAATGGCAGCAAGGAAGGCGGTTCCAGGAGCAGCCGTACGGATTCGCCCCGAAGGACGCCCGTGCACCCAGGGCAGGAGGAAGCCCGGCTGCTCCAGACGCAGCTCTGCGTAAGTAGGTGACAAAGTAAGCGCATCATTATTTCATGTGTTAATTGGTATTTCTCCATACCACACTGCTTCGCATTATAAACACCGTCGTTGAGGCTAGTCAGGATAGTGTGTACACAAGTGTTTACTGGTTATTAAGCACCGAACTTTGGCTAATAAATAAATCCTACTACTTAAATCCAGGCTACTTCTTTTAATAACCCCCAACTCCAAACTTAAAAGAAACTGGATTATGGATTAATAACATCACAGAAACATAGAAAAGCTGTACAGTGATTATTTTTATGACCTTACCTCATCTCTGAGTTACAGTTTTGAACAGTTTCTGAATCAATCTAATTATCATGGATCATTTTAATTAATCTGGGGAACGGCTTACAGAACAGTGTTATATCTTTTTGTCTTTTTCCAAAAGAGAGATAAAACTTCTTATAGGATGATTTAAAAAAAAAAAAAAAAAGAGGCAAACAAAGCAGATTTCCTTTCAGCTGGACAAGATCAAAAATACTTTACAGATTTCTGGAAAAACAAAAAGAAATCCTTAGCATGCTTTCAAAGTTTCTATCCCAGAGGAATTGTTCTAAAAAGTCTTCTCCCTCCTCCCTCTTCTGCATCTCAGTGTATAAGGAAGATACCATCAAATCTGCAGCATGAGATCAAGTAAGTTTGCAGGTTTTATAGCTATCTCTTCTGTGCCAGATAATTTAATGGGTCTCTTGGTCCTAATGTTCTTAACTCAGCAATGTGTCTGAGCATTTTAGATAAGAGACACACTTAAGGCTTTGGCAAAGAAGTTTAGATTTTAATTGCTGCTTCAAAAATTGATCAACTGTGCTTCTGTTGCAAGATTTCTGTTGGCCTCATGAAATGAACACTTGATAGACGGACACCTACAACCCCACCAAAATCAAATCCATCAGTACACCAAGTTGAGGCTAATCCTGGCTACAGTCATCAGAAATACCTACCATTGTAGGCACCTGTAAGCATTATATTTGTGCCACATTTCTGTTGCACTCAACTGTAGATTGGCCATCCTAGAGCCTGCAAGGCTTCAGCGGAGCAGCCCCAGCTTTGACCACTGAGCCACACGTCCTGCTAAGTTTTGCCGTGCCACTGCCACTTTTGATCTTTGCTCAGAGGAGACAGATTTCAGGAGATCTAGAAGCCCTTTCCCCACATCTTCCAGCCTGCCCCTGCGGCTCCCAAGCTGTATCTTCGTGGCTTGCAGGAGCAGCACAACAGGCTCCAGACTGAAGGTAAAGGACAAACCCCCTTGCTGCATCAGGTGTAAGCAAAATTATCCAGAACTGCACCGCAACCTGCCATTTGCCAGCTCAGAAGGGCAAAATCTTTCCTTGACTTGCAAGACGGAATTCAACGCCTGCCGCATGCCCATGCCCGCTGCCCGCTCTTCCAGCAACCCTCCCAGCCGCCGCTGGCCCAGCAGCACGCCCGGGCCTGGCCAGCAGCACGCTGTGCTGGCACTGGGGACGGCAGCTCGGGGCCAGCCCCGCGCCAACACCACCCTGGGCCCCCTGCGCTCAGCCCCGTAGGCTCGCCGTGCGGCACGGTGCGCGGGGCCAGGACCTGCGGCCCTCGCGCCTTGGCAGAGTGCGGCCCCGCAGCGAGGAGGCTCCGTCGGAGCTCCACACGCAGCCCTTCTGCAGCCCTGCAGCGGCGGGGGGGCAGGGGGACGGGAAGCCTTAACTTCAGTGCCCGCATCGCTCAACTGCTGGTGGCCATAGCACGATGGCTGTCTGTAGCACCTCCTGCCTATGTAAGCCTTCCCAACTCTCCGATATTTTCAAAGTAAAAATGAAAATCAGGTCCATACAGCTCTCACGCACCTCTGCCACGCATGTTCCTTGCGATGCTGTCATATCAGCTAACCACAGAAGCCCCAGCTGTTTAGGATGCCTGTGCCTTCCAATGACCAGGCCAGTGATTTTAACCTGGAGCTCAGGCTATATATTAAATGTAATAATTTTCCATTGAATACATTTAGGTATAATTCTCTCCTATCTTAATTAGCATCAGGGAAACTACATGGTTTCCTTTTCACCAAAGGAGAAAGAACAGCATTATGCAGGAAAATGCTCGTAGAAACAGGAAACCTCAAACTTTTACCGAAGGTAAATTAGCATGACTTTACTGAAGATAATTGAGTTATTCCTAAATTATGCACTGAAATCAAACGAGGTACTTTGCTCTCCCTAGAATGTTCTCTTTAGAAACGCACTGCATTTTCTCATTTTTAGGCTTCCAGGCATAGGAATGCATTTTCCCGTGACATGGTGCGTGTCAGATCCTACTCATCAATCCAAGCAAGCTTGACAGAAAGAAGCTGAATGAGAAGAAGGAAAGGGGAGGACGCACAGGAGAGCCCATCACCTCCCGAGCAGGTGGGGAGCAGCCCTGGGCATGTCACTGGCACATCCCCGGCATCTCCCTGGCGCAGGGAGCAGCACACGGCCATGACTCGCCCTTACTGGAGATCTCCTGCACCCAAGTCCTGCTGCTTAGGTGCCACTTGGATCTACACGAGAAAGTGAGAGATGAGGAGTGAAATCCAAGCCGGGCTGCTCCCCACGCAGTGCCCACAGCACCCTCTCCAGAAGCTCAGCAGAAGCTGCTCGCGGGAGCGCAGGGGCTGGGGAAGAGCTGCCCCTGCTGCACCGGGCACCGCGGGTCTGGGGTGGGGGTGAGCACAGCGCACACCCGTACGAGCCTTTTTGAGCCTTGGCACCTGCAGGGCATCAAGAGGGGTGAGGAGACGGTTGGTGCCTGGAGGTTAGGCAGATTTTTCATCTGTGTTTGCTATAGCAAAAAAAAGATAACAGTGTGCCCCCATCTGCACAGGCTACACAGAGATGACCAAGACAGCTGTTGAACAAGAAGGGATTTTGGTAGGGATTTTTAAACTTTTGTTTCACTCTGAACAAGAATACATCTTTTTTCTTCAAAATTACTATTGGAGAACCGGAATGCCTCTAACTGCCTGGAGGCCAACAGCACCGGCAGCTTCCTCGGCACCAAAGGCAGCACCGACAGCGACGCAGCGGCTGGGCCTCGGCAGCCGTGGGGTGCCAGGCCCCGAGGCTTTGCGTGGCAGCTGGGGGCGCCTGACACAGCACCGCACACCTGCAGCTTCCAGGCACTCCAGGTCCGACTGAAACCAATAACCCCAGGGCAGGTTATTCAGAAATCTGTCCTAAACATACAGCAAGGACATCAAACTTGAAACAGTCTGAGCACGGCATTTTGCAGAAAATGTCCGAGGCATTTCCCGACGCACAGACCGCAGAGCACCCTGACAGCAGAGCTCACCCAGTTAAACCTTAGCTCTCCCAGCCCCGAAGGCAACCTCACGCCGCCCCTTCCCCACGGCAGTGGAAGCTGCCGGCCCAGGGCCCCCAGGCAGCACAGCGCCGTGCCGGGGCAGGCGGGGGCACAGCTCGCGCCCACGCCCACCCAAGTCGGACACCCCAAGGGCTGCTCCGCCTGTGGCAGCGCGAGGGGCCCAGCTGCACCCCACAACTGCCACACACAAGTCCCTGAGCCGCAGGGTGCTGCTCGCCCCGCAGCCTCGCCTGGCCCGGGTCTGTAACGCACTCGCAGTTGCAAAGTGTGAGTTACAATGGAGAGACCAGGGGGCAGCCCACGGGCAGGCACCGTGCCATCCCCGGGGACAGGCAGCCGCTGCTCGGCTTCCTCAGGAAAGCCTGGAGCTGGCTCCCATGCGGCCGCGAGCAAGGCTGAGCAGCTGCCACGGGCAGGGAGCCACCGAGGGCCAGGAGAGCGTCAGTCACAGCGGAGACCTTGGAGAACCCAAAGACACCAAACTACCTGAAATAAACCACCCGGGAGAGGTGAGGTCTCGCATCCTCTGTAACATGGGTGACAGTGACTGTCTGCCACGGGAAGCGCAGTGGCACAGCCACAGAACTGCACATTTTGGAACAGTGTGAACGCATCACTTGCCATGGCTGCTGTGAACATACTGCAATCTTTTGCCAACATTACAACTGCTATTGCTGACTGCTGTTTTGTTCTTTAAGTTTTACTGTACTAAAGAAAGCAACAGAAAAGCAAAAGCATTATCGTTGGTCCATCCTTATCACTCCCACTGCACTGAAGCCTCTGAGATATGCAAATAATTTCTCATACGCTGAATTTTATGCTGCAAAGAACTGAAGCTAATTGTCTTTCTTGCAATAAAAGAGCCTTTTCCTGAAAATAAAATTTTATTTTAAAGAATCCAAAACTTTTTTTCCAGCTTTGCTATCAAAGTTCTTCCGTTCCAATCTGTTTTTTTTTTCCCGGATCCTTTTGTTTAATTCTACAATTAAAAACAAGAGAGGGGAAAGACAGAGAAAAACAAAATATTTCAGTTTTACAGTATTGAGTATTGAGACAGATTGGCACAGCAACACTGTGGGTTACACTTTTAATGCTCACAGGGTTGAACATTGTTTTCAAGTTAGTTTGCCACTCAGAAGTTCAAGTACCACTAATTTTGTGAGCACATTGATGCTTCATCTCTCTCAGAAACAGGACTCTTAAGTCTTTCAAGAGATACATGCCTTCTAAAAATTACAGTTATGCTTTCTAGTCAAGGTTGCACATTTTGCTCATCAAAGAGAAGTTTTTGTAGTAATCAATGCAGCAACATTTGTTCCACATTTATTCATCGGGTGTTGCAACAAGGGAGGAAAGCTAGCTCCGTCACCGGCTGGGATCAGCCCTTCAGTCTGTGCCTCGACCCTGGCTGCCACAGACCTTGAAACACTGCAAGTCACTGAGCTGCTTCAGAGTTCAGTTTCTAATTAAAAATCACTCTTCTGCCAATTTTATTTATCTGGCTGTAAGCTCTGCAGAGCAGCACTTCTGTGAGCAGCACGTGCCATGGTGAGACTCCAGTGTGAGTGAGTGCTGTTCTGTTTGTGTATCTCAACACAGATATGGTAAACAAAGTCCCAAAATCACTGATACAGCCCAACCGAAGTTCAAGGTCACAATCCTCCTGGAGAGGTCCGTCTTCCGAGAGCATCTGTCCCCAGGCTGCTGCTCCCCTCCGTGCCTCCCTCTTCGCTGCACTAACTGTGGGAGATGGAGTCTCCAAGCACAGAAACCACTGAGCTTTTCTTCTTTTCACATGATAAAACTCCAAGCACCCCAGGCTGGCCGGCAAACAGAGGGAACCCTCCATGCCCCTGCCCCTGGCACAGGCAGCATCCCCTGGCACTGTGCTTGGAGCTGGGACACCTCGGCCCAGGATGGGGGCGTCCCCTCGGCACAGGAGTGGGGCCACGGGGCTGGGGAGAAGATTCCTGGTGGGAGCAGGGCTGGCGAGGCAGCAGGACACAGGACAGTCTGCAGGGGCTTGGAAGCAGCAGCCTCAAACAGGGCACGCCCGTGTGGAAGCAGCGGTGGCGGAGGAGGGTGCTGCGGCAGCTCTGCGCACACCAGCCCAGGACCTGTCCCCTCAGCACAGCACACGGTCCCCAGGCCGCACACCACCAGCGCCACGGGGCTGCACGGCCTGCGCTCCCCGCGGCCCCGCGGCCCGGCCCTTCTCCCCCGGGGCCCCAGCCCCGTCCGTCCCCGCAGCCCCGCGCCCCACAGCCCCGGTGGAAACCCGGCAGCTCCCCACCACCTCTGGCAGCCCCCGCTGCTTGCAGCCTTCCAGCAGCGACCTTGCAGGGTTGCTGTGCTGCTCCCCCGGCAGAGAGGACTCCTCAGCCAGGGATGCCTGTCTGGACAGCAGGTGACTCTCGGGTTGGTTTTTTTTAGTCACTGAAAAACCTTCTGGGGACACGTAAATGCCCGGCAGCAGACTAGCCTCTCGCGAGCCACTGAGAGCAACCGCACTGCTCCCAGGACCAGTCGGAGGCCACAGCGAGAGCCCGGCTGGCTCCCAGGGTGACACCCAGACGCCCCGGAGGCAGGTGTGCTGTGTCCCCACTGTCAGCAGGACCTGCTCGGCTTTCACAGTGAAGGGCAAGGGGCGACAGTGGGCAGCGGCAGCCCAGCATTACCCTGCCGCTCTCCCAACAGCCACGACCAGAGGAAGCACCTGGAGACATCCGCGACAGCTCTGGCACTGCCCAAACCACACCGGCACTGCTCGGAGAACAGCAGCCACAAACAGGCTGTTTGAGAAACAGCAGAGAGGGCAGCTGCCAGGAGCACTGCCCAGGAAAAAACAAAACCTTTTGCTCTCAGGAGTGAT
The DNA here is from genome assembly GCF_040182565.1 of Anser cygnoides. Lineage (NCBI taxonomy): Eukaryota > Metazoa > Chordata > Aves > Anseriformes > Anatidae > Anser > Anser cygnoides. The sequence goes on from NC_089877.1 coordinate 66,663,090, forward strand.
GCCCTTAATGCAAGAAATTACTCTCTTTCAACCTGAAGCAGAGCTAGGAAGCAAATCCCTGAGATCCTGTGCTCCAGACATCTGCCTCTGTGCCCTGGCCACTGCCTACAGAGGCTGCCAGGCTCCAGCAGAGGCTTCTCTGAACCAGACTTCAGTTGGGTGTCCATAGCAGACCTCGTCAGCATGCCATGACTTGCTGCATCCTAACCACGGCAGAGCAGTGGCTAGGGAAACATGGAAATATGCTGCAGAAAATGTGAATTAGTACACCCGGCACAAGCACAGCCTTTTCTGACACACACTGACGTCTAAAGATGACATATGGGAAATGAGTTTCTAATAAAGCAGTGCAGCAGAGCCACGACACAAGACAGCTCACACCACTAGAAAGGAATAGGCAATGCTTCACTTTGTTCCAACCATTTAAATTAGAGGAATGTGCTACTTTGCTATTTGCAATCAGTTAAACTCTCATTTACATACGCATAGAGCAAAACAAACAAACAAGTCCCAAAAGCACTGAGCAATATCTCCTAGTGATACCATGTCAGCCTTTTACACAACCTCTGAATGAGATCTGACTGGCCTTACTGTGTCTTTTTGGTGTAAAGAGCTGTCTTTATGTGCAATTTCCTTTCAACATATTGACACTCTCAGCACTTGCACCCACCATGGCACAGCTGGAAACATATTGGAAAAGACCTTTTGCAAAGCAAAGCGATTACATTTTGAAGCTGCTGTCCCTCAGTAGCTGAATCTAATGAAATAACAGAGAGGCCCATGCTCACAGCAAAAGGATCCTGCCATCAGCTCTGTCCTCGGTGATAACAGGCAGAACACGTTGATATAATGTGAAAAATCGACACTGCATGGGACGTAAGCATCATCACTTCAGCAAAACCACTGAGAAGTCACGGCCTGACAAATCGGGCACATCCTGGGAGAAGGATGCCCGCCGCTGCCCACCACATGGCCCGGGTGAGGACGCAGGAGCACATCTCCCGGCCGGTGGCACCGCAGGGCACCCTCGACCTGAGCTCAGCCTCAGCTTCCACCTCCCCACAATTTCCGCCTAGCGAATTTCAGGAGGAGACCTGGCAGCGCTGCATGCACAGAGGGCTGCACAAGGGCCCCTCCTGCCCTCTGATCCCCACGAGAACCCACAAGATGTCCAGGCTGCCCTTGGAACATGCTGCTCAGCCCTGCCCTGACACAGGCTGGGAGCACGGGTATTTTACTCTTTCCTACTCCTAGTCTGGGAGACGAGCCTAGCCCATCAGGCTCACAGATTGCTGTCAAACAGCTGTTATCACTTGATGGGATGCGCTGGCAAGGCACACACAGACAGTCTCAGCCCACCTCCCCACTGCTGCTGCACAGCAGACAGCCCCCCGCCACCCAGCTGGGCTCCTGCTCGCCCGCTCCTCGCCCAAAGCCCAGCCAGGTCAGCCCCTTGGAGAGGGGAGCACCACGTGCTGCAGCCAAGCCCCAAGGGCTGGGCAGCGCCGTCCTGCGGGGGCAGTCACGGGGCCGCCACCCGGGCGTCCTGCGCGGCTGATGGGCCTGCCCTGCCCTGGGGAGCGGGCCAGCCCGGGGGTCCCCGGGGGCAGCGGGCGCAGCGCAGGGGTGCGCAGCTCTCGCCCTGGGCGAGCAGCCCCAGGCGCAGGAGCTCGCTGGTGGCAGGGGGAGCCGGAGCTGGGGGCAGCTCAGTCACACGCGGCCAACCCAAAATGTGGCCATACAGAAGACCCCCGCCCCAAGGGCAAGGCTCAGGGCAGGGATGCAGGGGCAGGGACAGAACACCCAGATGGCCGCACACGGAGCTCCACAGTCCGGAGCGGCTGGAGCTGCTGCTCTGACACCACAGAGATGAAGCCATCGTTGCAAGGATGATAAAGTCAACTTTAAATCAAGTCAGTTATGTAGGCAGGTTGCTGGTTCCATTCCTGTCCTCATTTGCCGAGGAACTGACTTTCCTTCCATTGTTTTCTTCCCCTTCATTAATTTGTAAAAGGTATCCTCCTTCCCTTCAGCCCCTCCAACTACCATTAACTCATTCATATGCCATTATCTTTTCTGTGCAAGTGCTGGCTGGTAATTGGGAGCACTGCAGAGACTATTGTTCCAGGATGCCCAGAGGTGTTGTATTTGCAATTAATTTCCTGATGAAACAGCATCCATGCATCAACACGGACTGACATTTAGAAGCATTTAGATACCATCTTACTGCAACGTGATTGTACCATATTAGTGTACAAAGCACTTTATGGGAATGAATGTCATGTCAAAGTTACAGCCTTAACTAACTGCATGTTTTAAAGAGAAGCAGCAGGGCACAGGTAAATAGAAAATAAGACATTGCATCACACAGCGATGGGAAAAGGAATAATGTCAGGACAGCTTGGCATCACCAGCATGTGAAAACTCACCCTAAACATCAAGGAACTGCTGCTAAGCTGTGATTGACCACGGAGATCCCACGCTTCCGCTTCTGCCCTCCAAGCAAATGGGCTCAAATCTTACAATTTTGGGAAGGATTTGAAGAAGCTGCTTGAGCTTCTGGGAGAGAAGCAGCACACAGAGAGGTTTACATTTCAAGTTCTGTAGCCGAAGGCGTAAGCCGCAGGGAAATGAGGCGTGCAGGGTGCTGCACGGCTGCGTGCTCCGGATGTGCACCAGCAGCCGGGGGTGCCCGCGGCCGGGGGGCTCAGCCGGGGCAGCTCCCAGAGGGGACGGAGCCAGGCTCCCCCCACACGGCTCCTGTCACCTCTTGCGGTGGACGACGGCATTGGAAGGACGCTGCCTGTGCCGATGGAGAAGTTGGGAAACCTGTACCTTAACCCCTTGTCTTTGAAGCCCGGTTGCTACGGTTACCACATAAGGGCCTCGCAGCAGCTGGAAAATCAGCATTCATCTCCCCCTTCACCCAAAAAAGTACACGCTTTCTTCCTGTGACGGGTTTTTCTGTAAGGAGAGCCACGATTTTGCGACGCAATATAGCACAAACTGGACAGAAACCCGCACTGCCCCCAGCCCAGCCAGGCAGCGATCACTGCGCGGGGTCGAGGCCGCCCCGTCCCCAGCAGCGATGGCGGGCGGGCGCCTCCGGCTTTTCTCACCTTGGCGGGGGAACAGCTTACTGCCCAGGCCTCATTTATTTTACCATATGTGCCTAGTTTGCTGCAAGACAGCTGCCCAGACTACTAGCAGTTTGGGGCTTTCCTCCTGGCAAACAGTAACTGGCAGCCAAGCAAACTCCCTGCAAAGTGCAACCGAGAAAGTAAGTGCTGCAAAATATGGGCATGGCTTACAAGCCGTTCCTTGGTCCTCAGAGATTATCCTCTTGTGCTGTCGGGTGCTTATATTGTGCCAGCACTGCCAGGCTACATGAGCTGATTTTATGTCTATATTTGCATACACGTATAGATAATATAGGTATTTTCTCACTGTATTTGCATTCAACATATAACGAGGTAGGCATTACTTCATCTTTGCTGCAAATTCCTCATAATCTTGTCATAGGATTGCACGGAAAACCAGAGCGTGATTTTGACCAGCATCATTGTTTTGGATAGTGAAATCTACTGGTTGTTCTGGAAATCTCTGGCAGCCCAGAAACACCTTTTGCACCCACCTGGTCCCAGCTGCACGCTCGAGTTGGGCTGGCCATGTTGCATGGTACGCCTCTCCCTGGGAGCAAATTGCCTTTCACAGTTTGGTCAAACTGTGCTTTCTGAGCCATGCTGAACATTAAATACCCAGCCAAGCTTGAAAACATTTCATAAACGAACACTAGTAAAAATCTTAACAAATTCTGCTGTTTTAATGACCGCTCAGGAGTAACGCACACCAGCTAGTCAGTCATGCAGGTACAGAGGCTGAGTGCCTGCGTGCTGGAAGCCGGGGCGAGTCAGGTCCTGCTGCCTCCCGCAGCCCTGGAGGGACACGTCTCTTGTTCCTCGGCCGGCAAAGGCGCGAGGGCAGATGCAGCTGTGCAAGACCTGGCTTTCCCTCCCAGCAGGCGGCACCAGAACAGGCAGCACGGCTCATGTGGGGGGACAGCCGTGGCCACGGTAGGTATCAGTGCTGCCCCCACACCTTACCCAAGACGGCGCCAAGTGAGCATGGCGCAAGGGATGAGGAAATGGCTACACAGGGTCCGACTGAAGCTTTGCCTGTGCTCACCTCCTGCTACGAGCAGGAGTGGCCGGAGGCAGCTCTTAGGGAGACCGGGCACCCTGCAGAGTGACTCTCCCCTGGCTTTCCACCACCAGCTCTCTGCAAGGCAGGAGGAGCAACCAGAGGCGCAGCTATCTCAGCTTTTTAGCTCACAGCTATTCTCTCCAGCTTTCGGCACTTTGGTTCAGAGGCCAGAAGCGAGCTTGCTGCTGAGCTGCAAAGCAGAGCTGAAGACTCTGACCTGGCTGGCATCCACATCTTGACATCAGCAGGTCAGCCTGTCACTAATTGAATTATACCTGCATTACTTAATAAACAAAGAATACTCTCCACATTATTACAATGTAATCCTTTAATTGGTTTATGAGCACAAAGTCCCACAGGGAGTGTCACAAATCCATCAGGATGCCCTGAGCACTGCATTTCTGAGCTGGCGAGATAAGAAGTGTCGCACACCGCCGTTCAGCCCTGGGCTGAGCCTGCACGGAGCCGAGCCAGCGCCCCGCGCCGCAGCCACGTGCTGCAGAGCTGCGCTGCCGGCAGCAGCGAGCCAGGCCCCATGCCAGCCCCCTCCCAGGGGACGCCCCACGCTGGGGAGCCCCGCTCGGGGCTGCTCCCAGGGAAGCACAGCGGGACAGGACAGCATGCTCTGCCCCGAACTCCGTGTGCTCCTGCCTCTGACCCCCGTCCGGTCCATGATGTCTTACCAAAGCCAGATCTGTGCAACATCCCAGACGCACACGGTGTGGATATCAGCTCCTTACCACCCATCAGGTCACCCTGGAAATGCTCTCCTGCTACCCCACACCACTTGCTAAAATAGACACAAACCAAGGCTATGTCAGTAAACTTAGCATGCTTAGACAAGGCACACGGAGGCTACCCTAAAAGCAACAGGATATCCTGCTTCATGGCGCCCTGCGCACACAAACCTAAGTTAAGAAACCAGCCTACAGCGTAAAATATCTACTTTTGCATCTTAATGCTCAGTATTATTTGCAATCTCTGCACTGCTGGTCAGAACGTAAGTTGAAGATGGACACGGCACATGGCAGCGGGACAATGAGCAAGCCGCTGTCCCTGCCACACTGCATGGACGCAGTCAGCACACCACCAGATGAACGGGTGCTCTGCAGAGATGTTCTGGTTTAGATTTTCTGTGTCCAGCAGTAAAGGAGAAACACATTGCACCCTCGGAGTATGATTCTTCTGATTTATGTGGTAATTGTAATGCTTGTGCTCTTCACTCTCCTCTTTTATCCTTCACCTCTCTTCACATTCCAAATATAAATCACAGAAGCATTACTGACCATCAGGGAACCACTTGGGTATCTGGTTTCATGTATGGCCTGAATTTCAGATGGCAACTCTGCATTCTGAGAGCCTCTCATTCTGCCAGCCAGAATTTTGCTCCTAATTATTGTTATTTATTTATTATTATTTTAGCTTTCCAGATGCAATTCAAATACAGTCACACAGTCTGTACACAGGCCTCTCTAATGCTTCTTAGTAGAAATTAAGCTTATTCAGTTGAGCTGTTTGTATCCTCCAGTGGAAGTGTGGAAGACAATAACACAACGTCTGTGAACAGCGAGGGGCTGCGATACTCAAACAGAGCTAACGCTGATCGTGTGGATCGCCAACGTAAGCCATGAAAGGGCATTTACCTAAGCAGTTTATCTTTTACTCGTTTTTACGTATTCCACAACGCTACACTAGGAACATTCATTTATAAACTATATTCCTAATTTGTTCCCTTAGAAATCTATACAGTTGTCACACGTAACTAGCAGTCAGCTGTAACTATCCTTCTTTACCTACTACATCTTTTTCCATGGTATTTATCATATTTTCCTTCTATGAGAAGGGAAGGACATGGGGATTGCTTCAATACACAGAAGGTGTTTGTTTGCAGACTGCCTCTTAAATAAAACAAGTTGGAAACAGAGCGTCTGACCCAGGGCAGTAATGGGCAATAATGAACACAACAGAAATGTGAGCCCTGAGGGAAGTAACCTCCCATTTCAACAACTGCATCGAAATGTCTATAGGTCAGGCTGTTTGAACACAAAAAGCAAACTGAGGTGTGCTCCGCTTGTTTACTTACAGCGGAGCAAACAAAGCCCCTGCCCTGGACCACGGTGAGGGACGAACGTCCTGCGATTCAACTCGCCCAGCTGCCCACGAGCCCACACGCCACGCGGGGCGACGGGGCTGGTGCCCAGGGCGGTGCCGTGACCCAGGGGATGCGCTGAGACCCTGCACCCTCGCCGGGGCCAGGGCCAGGTCCTGGAGGCGACCCCACACTCCGGCATCTGACATCCACAGGAGAGGGGCCAGTGCCCCAGAAGAGGCCAGGCCAGCAGCCAGCTCTGCCGCCTTCTTCTCTTGCGCCCACGGCACTGGGAGCAGAGCGAGCACAGCCCCAGCGCAGGGCAGAGCCGGGCCGGTGCCCCCGGCCCCCACGCACCAGCCCCGCCATCACGCCCGGGGAGCGGCGCGTGGCACGCGACGAGGCACGCCCAGCACACCGCCCTCGCTCTTATTCCCCATCACGCCGGGGAGTAAGTCATCACTCAACACTAATGACCAATGCTCATTGAATAAGACCACCATATGTCATGTGAAGAAATGAAAACCTCCTCCTAAGGTGGCAGCCTCTGCAGAGACGTATTTTACTGTAAATCTGCCACCCCACACAGAGAACTGCACGGCACTGCGATTTATGACTTTCTACTAAATTTTTAAAAGCCAACGTTTCACAAGATGCACAACTCTTGTAGTGTTTCTAGCAGATTCTCCAAGCAGAGCAAGTTCAGGAACCCCCTCTTCACGTCTCTGCTGCTGCCCTGGGCAGGTGTCAGCTCTGCGCCGCACCCAGCGGAGGAGCAGGTCCCAACAGCACGCTCCTGTGCATGTGGCACGGCATGTCCGGTGAAGTCAGGCATGACCTTACATTGCTGAAGTAACAAGGCTAATAACAGCCAGCAGGGCCCCGAGCCAGGCAAGCCCTCAGGCATGCACTTCCTCTAGTGCTGTGCACAGTCCTACGGACTCTAAAAGGATTACTGCAACTAAACCTAGGTAAGTACGTTATGTGCTAGGCTGGATGAAGGACTACACTGCCAGCGTGCCAGGCCTCTGTGAAGGATGCAATGAGACTGGAAACCACGCTCAGCTCTTACACCAGCCAAACTCCAGTTTGGTTCCAGTGGAAGTATTCCATTTTTATGGAGCTGCAATATGAGAAGTGACTGGAGTGCTAAAGTTTTCTGATATAATGTAAAAAAATAAAATAATAAAAAATAAAATAAAATAAAACAAAACAAAAACTGCCTTATGCCACTAGAACAACACAAAAGCATTGCTCTGAATCTCTTAATTGCAAAAACAGTTGTGGGGGCTGGGCTGAAGAGCCATTTAAGATGAGCCATTTATGGCTATTCAATGCAGGAAGGGGCACGGCATCTACCTGCCACCACACACATATGCTGTTAGGTGTATACCTGTTTTTAACAAACCATGAGCTGAAATATCTTAGTTCTACCTGGAACATGAACAAACCTCCTTTTCTTGGACAACTGAAGACACGCAGTACAGGACTAACCATATCGCCATGAGTTTTCCACTAGCCCACAACGGGAGGGCTTCTCGCTGCTTGCAGACACGGGGATACAGAGATGGGGAGGCGTATGTAAGGCGACTGTTGTGATCATCTGGAGTGAGAACGGGGGCTCCGTGCAAGGGAACAAGGAGCAACTAGAAAGAAAACTGCACCCCCAGAACTGGTCACCAAGTGCATCCCTTGCCACAGGCTGGGTGACAGGGACCAAACATGGTTTGGAGTGTCCCAGTCCATCACTGCTACAGCCAGGGCACCAAACGCTGAGCAGCCCAAAGAGGGGCATCCATGTGCGTGCTCTGCTCGCAGAGGCTGGGCCGAGCCTTTACAGTGAAACGTCACCTGGCACACTGGTCCTCCCCACGTGCACTCCACAATCCTTGTCTCCAGCACAGCACAGCTCTTTCCAGCCTGTGCGTCTGCTGCCTTCCCAAAATTTCTCCCAGCAGAGTCATAGAATGGTTTGGGTTGGAAGGGACGTTAAAGATCATCCACCCCCCTGCCATGGACAGGGACACCTTCCACTAGACCGGGCTGCTCAAAGCCCCATCACACCTGGCCTTAAACACTGCTAGAGATGGGGCATCCACAGCATCTCTGGGCAGCCCATTCCAGTGCCTCCAGACCCTCACAAAAATAAAGTTCTTCCTAATATCTAATCTAAATCTACCCTTTTAAAGTTTAAAGCCATTACTATCAGCCTTGTTCTATCACTACACCCCCTGACAAAGAGTCCCTCCCCAGCTTTCCTGTAGCCCCCTTTAGGAACTGGAAGGCTGCTATAAGGCCTTCCCAGGGCCTTCTCTTCTCCAGGCTCAACACCCCACCTCTCTCAGCCTCTCTTCATAGCAGGAGAGCTCCAGCCCTCTGATCATCCTTGTGGCCTCCTCTGGATCCACTCTAACAGGGTATGCACAGAGCTGATACACAAAGAGAAGCCATGGAGTTGCATCGTGGCACTGGGTTGTGCAACAAAACCTCTTTAGGAACCAAAGCCATAACCTACGGGGCTCAAATGCTGCAGAGTCACAAGCTGCACTGTGAGGAAAGGTCCTCATATGGATCAACCCACACCACCTCCCCAGCCCCACCACAGACTATCCAAGAAGATTCCTGAACAGAGCCTGCCGGGACACCCTGCAGTTGCATATGGGCAAACACCACCACAGCCTGAACTGAGACTTGTACTGCTCTCATCTGGTTTCCTTACACCCTGGCGGAGGCAGGTGCACAGCCCTGTGTCAGTGTGGAAGGGTCCTCTCGTGGCATTCGAGACCAACGCGAGTGGCAGCGCCTGCTCAGTGGCGCCAGCGTGCAGCGGAGCCGCGAGGAGCCCTGGCATGGCCGGGCTCAAAGGCAGCTCGGTGCAGAGCAGCTGAGTCGTGACCCGAGCAGGGGCTCTCCTGTGAAATGCCACGTCCTCAGCACAGCCACTGAGTCACAGCTGGCAAGGCGATACGTCCTGCTCGCCTTACTCAGATGCGCTCCCACGGAGCCTGGAAGGGGGCTTTACATCAAGTATTTTAAGAGTGTGTTGGTGAAAACAAAAACAATGCAGCTTTCCAGAGCACAGGCAATGCTGCCAACTGTATGTGTTTTCCTTTGCTGGGACAGACTGCATGAAATGGGTAAATCCTTAACTCTGGCTAAAACCTAGAAGAAATTCAACCCACGTCTCATCCACACGTAGCAGAAAGTCTCTGAATTACTGTTCAGTGTTGTTAGAGAAATCCCATGCCCAAATCCTAGGACCAGGAACATTGCCACCAGTGTGCTGAAAACACATTTGGGGGTTTCCTGTCTGTCAGACTTTTTCTACTACGCTGCTTCTTCCTTGTACGCCTTTTCCTTACTGCTGTATTACAGCTGGTGGTCAGTCTTCATGCTATGGTAGGTAAAGCGCTGCCACACCTCCCTGCTACAGGCTCCTGTGCCAAGCTCCGGCCTCTGGTCTCTGTCCCCCCTGGCCAGGCACAGAGACTACGCAAAACAAAGAATTACAATGACTTACCAAGGGAATATCAGATATGTGGCAACATAACAATGTTGAGGCAATGAAAACAGCCTTACGCCTCTAATCCAAAAAGCAATCCAACATGATCTTGACAGAGAAGCCTGAACAAAATCTTCAAAGGACAAAAAAGGCATTCAACTTTAAAGCAAAGTTACCTAATCACGTGTTTTCATGGAAATGTTTTGCTAAGAGTTCCTGGTGAGAAACTTCATCTGGAAGAGCAACCTCAAAAGCAAGGCATTAGGCAAAGGTTTCGCAGCATCGGGAACCAGCTTCAAGCACTCAGAGTCACTCTGGCCACATGCTACGCAGTTAAGGAGGCCTTCACTGAGGGTTCCCATTAGCCATTTGACAAATCACCCTTTGCATTATTCAGCCAGCTTGGGACAAATATTATCTGCAGAGTGATTTAATCCCCAGGAAGGTGGAAGCTGCCACGCTAGCTAGGCCAGCAGCCCCAAGGCCAGGGCCAGCAGGCAGCCAGCACCCAGGGCCTGTGTGGACGCAGCCCCCAGGGCCAGCGCTGCCATCGCCCTCTGGACCGGGCACCACCTGGACATGCTCTTGGCCAGGGACCTTCCCCCAGGTCTTCCTCCCTTCAGACACCACAGACGCCACTACACACCTTTCTAAATTACAAGGTGATTTGTCAGCTAACACAGCTGCCATTGATTCCATGTCCCCCGGTCCTTGGCCAGGCAGTGGCCTCCAGGGCCAGGCTCCTGGCACCACAACCTTTCACCACATCACAGACCTCTGGCTGACAGAGCCTGGACCTAGGATTCACCACCTCCGAGGGTGGTAAGGCGCTGCAACGAGCCGCCCGGAGAAGCTGTGGATGCCCCATCCATAGGGCGTTCAAGGCCAGGCTGGGACTTGGGCAACCTTATCTACTGGAAACTGTCCCTGCCCATGGCAGGGGGTGGGGGTAGAACTACATGCTCTTTCAGGTCCCTTCCAACCCAAACCATTCTATGATTCTGTGATTCAAGGGGCTGGGGAGGGCACAGTGCCTGTCCTTGGACATCAGGGCGTCAAACACCAGGCTCAAGACTTCTGAGAACACTGCTTTTACACTCCCTGTGCCCCATCTCCACGCCCTATGAATACCAGTTCCTCTCACTTCCTCTACGGGCTGTCTTAGTTCTCCAAGAACCATCAGCAAGAGCTGCCACAGAAAAAAAGATTACTGTTATTACTGTTTCATGATGGGCTGCAGGCCAGACAGACAGCCACATAATCACCACAACCCAATGAGGGATCCTGTTTGTTATCTGGGAACACATCAAAGGTCTCCATCCCTCTTCAGGAGCCCCACAAAACCCTCCCTACTGCAGGAGAAATGCACTCATAGATATGGACTCATCATTGCAATCGCTTTTGCAGCAGGCTTATGTCGGAATATTTATGATAGCCTGGAATTAGGGCACCATCTTCTACCCCTGGGTCTGTAACACCATTTCCAATACACGACCTGGACAGCAACTATGATTACTCTCCACCTCAGTACTCGGTGAGACAGCTTCCCAGACCAGCTCCTCCACCAGCAATTGCTCCCTGGTGCGCAGCACGGCTGGGCTGGAGGGCTGACCACGGGCTCCCCGCTCACCGTCCTCCGTCGGGAGCTGCTCGGTCAGTTAACCTGGGGAGGAGAGTCCTGCTCCCATCGCTGTGAACCCCCCTGCTGCCAGGGGCAGGCGGGTGCTCCCCTGGGTGCTGCTCTGGAGGAGGGGAGGCCCCAGCACCAAAGCACCAGCACCAAAGCACCGGCTGGCTCCCTGGGCCCGCTACACACTCGCAGCAAATGAGAAGGTGCTTCTTCAATATTTTGTTTCCAGAACGACGTCTCAAACTTCAGCATACCAGAAGATATACCTGACTAACTGGAAGCAAATATTTCCTTTTCATTGCAAAGTACACATATATGTTTATATATATGTGATATATATATATATTTGATATATATTTATAGAAGAAGGGGTTCACTTTTAAGCAACAAAACCCTGTACTGGTTTGGATTTGGCCTTAGAGGCTTGAGCATGTCTCCAGTAGTGCTTCTGTTCAACTACATTGCTTTCTGCTATCCATCTGCACTAACAACATGCTTTTACTTCCAAAGCATTTTAGGTAACTACTTCAAGAATAATTTTTATTTAAAACACATGCAGAGACATATCTCTTAGCACGAAACTCATCAAATAGTGTCAGCAAGCACATTTTAATAGCATAATATTGAAAAGTAATTTTACTACTAGCAAGAAAAGTCTGAAGACTGCAGAGGATATATTTAGATGTGTATAAATAGACAACACTCAGCAATGTCTGGTCAAAGGAGTACAAATCTTCCCTAATGCATGGAATATGCCTGGCCCAAAACGCTTCAATAGCACTTAGACAAGCCTTTTCTGTTTGGCTCAAATTCTGCCAGGCCTGTTAATAGCAGAGCTATTAGCATGATTTTCTGGACTGGTTGCTTGCTCAGAGAACATTCAAAGATTGTTCTATAAAACTGAACCTGTTACCACATCTGAAAGCATAGGAAATATTGATCAGCAATGGAAAGCCATTAGCTCTCCAGCATCTGACATATCGCCCTACACCCCAGCAGGCGAACAAGCTCTCCAGGCACCTTTGGGTGCTTTATCTTCCCACTGTGCTTCCAGCTTGCAGGCACCCTTGCTTGCCAAGACTGCACCTACGGGCACACCGGCCTCTCCATGAATTCTGTGGGAAACAATGCACACTAAGCCACCTGCAGTGGCAGCAGCTCACAGGAGATCTGACCGGGGAAGATCTGTTTCCTTCTTGCCACACTGTTCTGCTACATTTCTCCTTGGGTTCCAAACCGTTTTGCACCACACACTGAGGCAGTCCCGTTGTTGGGCTGGGGAGACAATCCCTGATCCTTCTTCCCCTGCCTTATGACCAAAGTCTACCTCCGTTCACCTCTGTGTGGCCAAATGGAAGCCTCTCTAAATGACAAGAGTTATATGAAAAATTCAAGAAGCCCCCCTACGAAACCATCCTGAATAACACTGCACCACAGAGTCCAGCCTTCTTCTTGATCATAAACGGAAAATAATATCACCCAGCCCTCCAGCACTCACTGAAACAGCACAGTTGGGAGTCCATTCCTGTACCTGTATGCGTTTTAGTAAACCACCAAACTGGTAAACTACCTCAAACTCGTGCTAGATGCCTGAAATAGCCAGGATATATTTCCACTGACTGCATTGCCATGATAAAACTAGTAACCGCTCTTTCAGAAATAAGCTATTATGTCAAGGGAAGCTTCTTAGTAATGTTTGTGACTTGAGGCCTAGCTGGCAAGCTTGGGTATGCATTTTGATAGTCTTGTGCATTTAAATGTATTTACTATGCATTTAAACAAATGCACGATCCCCTGAATACAGTATATATTTAGAAATTTACTTCAGAAAGGTGTTTGGGCACTGACAGCACTCTGTTGTATGGTTCTTCTTACAAAATTGAACCTGACACCCAGATCAGCAGAGTCCTTGTTTTGGAGCACACCAGCTCCAGTCCCCCAGGACAGACCTCCAGCAGCACTGCGAAGTCCATGGGCTGCCACGAAGGTGAAGCCCATACACAGCTCACAGCTTTGGGGGAATGTCTCTAAGCTAACGGGGGTCCCAGCCAGTGGCCATGAGGCACCGTAAGGCATGCGCAGCCCTGAAAGTCCAGGTGGGCACCATGCTCCTGGAAACATCTGCAGACAGGATTTGTGCTGTCAGAACCAGCTGAGACCCTTCCGCAGAGCAGCAGCAGGCCCTCAGACGCACAGCTGTAACCAAAAAGGCCCAAATGACCCAGGGTGGATCCATCTCATCTCACAGGTTTGTTGTCTGGCCACGTTAGCTTGAACACATCTGGACATGCCGCACTCAGCCAAGGACAATCAGAAGGAATGCACTGACACGATGTCACTCTGGGGACATGTGAAATGTAAGCATGGATGGGAAAGATGTCCGAACAGCAAGATGACCAAGGCACAGGTATCCTGGCTCCAGGACGGTCAGCTGGAGGCTGCAAGGGGCTGGACGTAGCTAGAGACACCCAACTTTCCCACGCTCAGTTTGGGGGACTGGTCAGGTTATGTTCATACCTGCAACTGAGACCAGCAAGTCCTGCTCCAGACACTCCATGCAATGACAAGCAGTGCCTGTCCCAGAGACATGACAGACCAAGCTAGACAAGGAGACAAAGGTTCAGGAGAGGAAACATTGCTATCTTGCACCACAGAAGGCAATGAGAGAGGGCAGTGCTCACGTTAACTCTCATGGCAGACCTCGGTGGGTGCAGATCCTGCGCCTCCAAGCCAGCGCTGGCAAGCACCAAAGGAAGGGGCTTTCAAAAGCGCTTCCAGCCCAGCCACGCCAGTGCCCCCCTGGGTGCGGCAGCCCCCGAGCCAGCCTGGCTGTGCAGGCTGCCCCTCGCACGGGCCCCTCCTCGGCTGCGGCTGCTCCCTGGAACCAGGTTTGTTTGCTCCTGACATCAACATGGCTGCAAGGTTTCCGCTGGCTCCTCTACAACTGTTGTGCCGTCTCCCCGAGCGGGAACCTTCCAGCAGCAAAAAACGTTTCTCTTGTCCTACATTTGCTCTCCCGCAGACTAGAAGCGCATGCTACAGACGGGCAGAGGGGAGGGGAAGGGACGGCAGCACACGCATATCCCGGGATGCCGGGGACAAGCGACAGCCTTCCAGGACTGCGGGGCGAGGAGCCAGGCGTGCGCCCGGGCGAGGGCAGCGGGACGGGGCGGCTCCCGGAGCCTCCCGCCGCGGGGGCGGGCGAGAAGGGGACGCCGGAGAGCCGGGGGCCTCCCCGTCCGGCCGCCTTCCCTCCGGAGCAGCTCCACACCCCGCGGCCGCAGGAGCCGACGGGGCGGCGGCACAGCCCTCGCGGGAGCGCCCGGGGGCCGGGGGGGCTCCGAACGCGGCCGCGACCCCGCGGCGCCTCCGCCGGGCACGGGCAGCCCCGCGGGGGCGGACCCGGCGCGGCAGCGCAGAGCTCGGCCCGGCCCGGCCCGGCCCGGCCCGGCGGTGCCGGCGCTCCCCAGGCGGCGGCAGCACCGCGCCGAGGCGCGGAGGGGGCGGCGGCCGCCGCGGCATCCGCGGCCCTGCAGCACCCCCAGCCGCGGGCGGCCGCCGGCGCCGTCCCGCGGGCAGCGGCGGGAGCGCGGCCCGGCCCGGCCCGGCTCGGCTCGGCCCGGCTCGGCTCGGCCCGGCCCGGCCCCGCCCGGCCCGTCCGCGGGGCGCCCGCCCCGCCCGCCCCGCGCAGCCCCGCGGCCGCCGCCCTCCCGGGAGGGGCGTCCCGGGCGCCGCCGCCAGCCCCGTCCCGGCGCCGCCCGCCGCGCTGCGGGGCCAGCCCTGCCCGGCCGGCCCGGGACCCGCCGCGGCCGCCCTCCCGCGCCCCTTCCCCCGCGGAGCGGTACCGGCGGCTGCAATGCAGATGGGGCCGGGCTCGGCCGCCCGCCCCGCGATTACCTGGTGCCTCCCGGGGAAAGACGGCGTCCGGAGCGCTCCCCCTGCAGCTGCGGCCGCGGCCAGGCTCCGGCGGGGCGTCAGGGTCTCGCGGCAGGCAGGCCGGCCGCCTCTCTGCCCTGTGCCGGCGCTCAGCAGCCGCATCCTAGAGCGGCTCGGCGGCGGCGGCTGCCGGCGGCCGGGGCGGGCAGGGCAGCCCGCGCGGACGGCCCCATGGAGCGCGGCGGCTCAGCGCGGCGCGGCCGGCGGCAGCGCACATGCACACGCGCGCAGCCCGCGCCGGGCGGGCGGGAGGCGGGGGGACGGCGCGGGGCACGCGGCGGCGCAGCCCGCCGAGCCCGCTCGCATCGCCCCGCCGCGGGCAGCCCGCTCGGCTCCGCGCCGCTCCGCGCCCGCCGGCCGGCCGGTGACCTTGCCGTGTACCTGCGCCAGGTTAATCCTCGCCGAGCGCTCTCGCTCCGCGCCCCGCTGCGTAATCCTGCGCGCCGGGGCGCCGCCGCTGGACGCACGGACGGGCGGGCGGACGGGAGGGGGGGGGGTGCGGGCGCGGGGCGCGGCGGCGGCCCCGGCGCCTCCCGGGGGCAGCTACGGCGCAGCGGGCGCGCAGCGCGCAGGGGCGGCCGGCGGCAGGGCCATGCGGCTCCGCGCCGCTCCGCGCCGGGCGCGCTCAGGCGGAGCAGCCGCGGCGCCGGGCGTTGCGGCGGGGCAGGGCGGGGAGCTCGGCGCCCGCGGCTCGCCCCTCCGCCGCGGCCGCTGCGCCCATCCTCCGCGCCGCCGGCGGCCGCCCGGCCCCGGCCCCGGCCCCGGCCCCGGGCAGCCGCGCCGCTCGCTGCAGCATGGAGGCAGCCGCCGCCTCCCCCGCGCCGCGCCGCCGCGCCGGGGCGGGCTGGAGGAGCCGGGCGCCTCCCCGCCCCGCCGCACGCACGGCTGAGCCGCAGCCGCCGGCCGCCGCGCAGACGTGCCGCCGGGCGGGGGAGCGCGGGGCGCCGGCACGGGACCCGGCACCGGCACCGGCACGGGACCCGGCACCGGCACCGGCGCGGGACCCGGCACCGGCACGGGACCCGGCACGCTTCCGCCTGCCCGCGGCCCCGCGGCGCCGAGCGCGGCCGTGCCCACGGGCGCTGCCGCCCCCAGCCCCGGCGCGGCGGAGGGCGCGGGCTGCGGAGCGGGCGGCGGCGGCGGGGGCCGTGCGGTGCCGGGCGGCGGGGGCCGCCGCAGGGCGCGCGGGGAGCGAGGAGCGGACAGAGAGGAGCGGAGCGGGGAGGAGAGGAGAGGAGAGGGCGGCTGCGACCCGTCGTGAGTGCGCGGGGGTTTCGACCTGGCCGTGCGGCCGGCAAAAGCAAGCCGCAGGATCCGCCCGCGGCGCCGGCAGCAGCAAGGCGCGGCTGCGAGGCGGCGGCGGAGGCTGAGCGCTGACCTGCATGGCGAGCGGGCCCGCACCTCGGAGGCGGCCCCCCAGCCGCGCCCGCGGAGCCGTCCTGCGAGCGCCAGGTCCGAGGGCACGGGCCCTGACACCTGACGTGGAGGAGGGGATGATCCTGGCGGGAGAAGGAGAGGCTGGGTTATCTCTGGGGTCAATAAATTCGGGAGCTTTTAGGGACTCAGAGCTTGTCGTCTGGCTCCAGAGATCCCTAACAGAGAGAAGAGTGCATCTCGTGCTATGAAACGCTGGTACCTTTGCTTGCTTCTCTTTTGCGAGAAAATTTCAGTGGTGTTACAGGACTGTCAGCGGAACGGTGTGACAAGTACCGCCTGGAAAGCCTTGAAGAGAAGCTACCGAACCTCATCAGCCTGCCAGTGACTCTGCGTTTGGAGGAAGGTGCACGCCCTGCGCCCCCTGCAATGGGCTGTCTCCTCGGTTGCCCTCCGTCGGGATAGCCCACATCCGCCCGCTCTTCTGAGGTGCCCAGGCCTGCTCGGCTTCCCTGGCTGACGCACTCAGGATGCTGCTGCCTGCAGCTGGACCAGCACACGGGGCGGCTGCTGCTGCAGGGTGCCGGGGAGGACTCAACAACTGCTCCGTGCGCTCAGAGGCAGCGGACCTGGTGCTGTCGGGATACCTTGGCATTTTGCTGCAGGTGCACGTGGGGGGAGCTCCACCCCAGAAAAGGAGAGATGCAGTGCCAGTTTTCACACCTCTCTGCTGAAACTGTTCGTGCACCTGGATCTGATGTGTCGTGTCAGTGCGGGTGAGAAAAGGGAATGCAGCAGTGCTCCTAGGCTCGGGTGTGTCCGTGCAACCTGAGAAAACTGCTCTCCTTGCAACCTCTGAGGTGGAAAAGGAGTTTGTTTTTGTGGTCTTCACAGCAGCTTGTGACCGTGGTCCAGAGAGGAGTGCCCCTCGCAGAGCAGCAGCCGTCCTCTGCTCTTCCAGCAGCCTGTGAAGCTGCCCAGGGCCTGGCAGCCAGGCTAGGTACTCGTGGCAGCTCTCATAAGTCAGTGTTTATCTCCAAGTCCCAGCTGCTGTTTCATGGATGTGGTTCAAGTTGTTACAGGGGCAGAGAGGCTAAAATGCTGGAGGGAGGGAATGACTAACTCTTCTTCTCCCCTAAGGGAAAGGTCATGGCAGAAAGCTGATTTTGCTGAGGTTGGCTCATGCAGTTACTCTCCCTAACATCCACTTCTATCGCTGTTGGCCTTTGGAGCTGGAGACAGGGTGTTCAGCTTTCCTCAGTCTTGTGTCCAGCCCTGCTCAGCTTTAACAGTGTGCTCTCCTCTGGAGAGAGCAGAGACAAGAAGATGCTCTGTGGTATAACGTTTGCAGTCTTGGCTGAGTTCTACCACATTAGACAGTCTTCTCGGGCTTCCTGTTCACAGCATTTGCTGCTCTGGCAACTCCTCTGCTGCCCCAGGAATAGGACAGCTGGCACAGTGGTGATGCCAGCTGTGCGGCTGGCATTGACGAAGGAAGCAAGTGTTTGGATATGGCTTCCCTGGCGACAGGGAAATGAAAAAGCCCTGCTAGCGGAAGCTTGCTCTCAGAGTCAGGCTTGTACTGGAGGCTCCATTGGTTTGCTACCATCCAACACAAACACACCAGGAGAACTGGTCCAGAACCGCTCTCTGAACTGGGATTATGACAGCACAGCCCAGAAACTGCCTTCTTGCAGGCAGCTACAATAACGCCCCACGCCCTCTGGCCTCAGGGGGCTGTGCAAGGGCTGCTGCAGCTTCTCTGCCAGCCTGAGGTCTGTGGCGGACATGGGATTGAAGTGGCACCACTGCCTTGTTAACGTACCTGGTGGAAAACGCTCCTCCGTGGAGTGTCTGGGGGTGTGGAGAGCTGGGGGTGTGCTGGGGGGGGCTCACCCCCTGCTGGATGAGAGGAACAGACAGTTCGTCTGGTCGCTGTACATGCCGACAGTGGTGCTCCAAGAGACGCAGCATGTCTCTTTCAGTCACTTTCCACGGCCCTCGGCCTTGGCCTCGGTCTCCAGGTTGCCTTGCGGGTGCTCTCCCCAGGTAGCAGCTCCTGGGGTCTTGGTTTGAAAGCAGGGCAGCCCCTAAGGCACCGGGATGCTCCTGGCTGTGATCTGCTCGCAGAAGGAAAGGCACTCCAGCTGCAGGAGATCAGGAGTGTCCCTTCCTGGGAGCACCGTGTTGGTGACAAGCGCGGACTCGGGTCTGGAGGACCGGTGGCTGTACGGTGACTGGCCTCTGGCTGCGCTGCCCAGCGGGTGGTGGTGCTCAGCGAGCGGTCAGGCTCTGCCTGGCTGCCCCTGTCCTGGAGGCGCACGCCCACTGCCAAGTGTGGCTCCATGGCCTGTGAGAGCAAAACCTCAGCTGCCTTCAGGCAGGAGCAGTCACCAGCGCATTCTGTTCCACATCAGAGCGAGGCAAAGCGAACCCTGGGGCCGGTGTTGCTGTCTGCTTCCTGCTGGTGCAGCCCCCCCCCCGGGGAGTCCCCTCCCTCTGGTCCCCCCTGCACTGGGGTCCCTCGCTGGGGTGCTCCTGGCTGCCCGGGGTCGGGCAGGGGGGGCTGCGCCTGCACACTCCCTGCAGCGCTCAGGGCGGGCTGCGTGGGCAGAGACCTCGGTGGCCCAGGAAGGGGCCAGTCCGTGCCCGGGGGAGGCCCCGTGCGCCTGGCAGCGTGCCCCCGAGGTGGCCTGGGCACGTGTCGCCCACAGGGCTGGGGGCACAGGGGGCTGCTCACCTGAGCTGCGGTGTAGCTCTGGACCCCCGGCCTCGGGGAGCCCTCACTGCACCAGAGCTCAGCCACCGTGTGCCTTGCCCATTCCTCTTCCCCGTAAGCCTTCGGGGTGAGCTTTGTCTTACTCCAGCCTCCAAGAATAGTTTTAATGCCTTTTTTTCTGAAAGAGCCAATAACTCCTTAACCTCTTTCCGCCCCATGGTTTTTTTTGTATTTCATCACCTTGGTCTTTTGGGGCTGAAACAAAGAGATCTTTTTCAGGAAAGTGGTTTATACCAAATAATACATAGAGCTGCTCTGATGAGCTTTCTAACCCTAAACCATCTCACAGAGCAGGGACGTACGGACTGGGCACAGTGCCACCAGCGTGCAGCTGGCTGGTTGGGGTACTGTGCCCACCTCACTGCCAAGCTGGCTCCCACGCCTCCCAGACCCAGCTGTCTGCCCTCCACGGCGGCGGATCGCAGCAGGAGCCTGTCCCTCATCAGTTCAGACCTCCTCCCTGGCTCCGTGCCATAACCCCACATGCTCTTTAAAGATGCAACTGAAGCAGGTACCATCCACATGAATTGCTGCCAAACAGCTGGGCAAGCAAAACTGCACACTATTCTTGGGGTAAAAAAGGAGAAATACTTCTTTTCTAAGGTGGTGGTGGTTGTGTGCGAGTCTGGAGGAGTGACAAATTAGGCATACATCATTCTGCATTGATCAAAATGCTTTATGTTGGGGAAAAAAAAGAAAAAAAAACCTTTTTCATTAGGCACCTCTGATTGTTCATATAGTGTGCTGTGTATACACCCTAAAGGAGATCAGCAGCAGTGCAGTGTAGCAGTAACAGCAGCAGATGGGTGGCTGCAAGTTTTAGCATCCCTGCTTAAAACTTTAAGGCAAGAGGGAGTAAATGTTATTTTTTATGATAGGCTGTTGTGCCTCATCAAAAAGTATGTGGAAATTGCAGTGTTTACTCATCTTTACAAGAAGAAAATTCACTGCTTTAATCACTGAAATGTCAAGTGCAGCATTGCGTGGAGTGGATTTTCCCCTCCTCCAGAGCACTTGGGAAATGGGAAATGCTGCTGGCACAGGGCTTAGCATGAGCTTCTCCCTCCAGAAGAAGCAGTGAAGTTTGTTGCATTGCCCAGCTATTCGTTTCACAGGATTTTTTTTTCCTTTTCAAGTTCTTTAGTCTGTAAGATGGGGGAGCTGTTGCATTGTACAAAAAAATTGCACAGACAGTTCCTCCTAGTTACTGGGTGTTGTGTCATCTCTTAAGCAGCCTGCAGCAGGAGTTCAGCAGAAGCCTGGACAGCTGTGCAAGCCTGCAGCAGGCACAGAGGCTTGCTGGAGCGAGGCTTATCCGATTATTGCATTCATCAGCCAGTGAGGCACTGAGAGCTGTGCATAAACCTGACCCAGGAAAACAGTTGTTGGATGAGCCTCTTCCTTAAAATTAGTTCTAAGTTTATTTAAGGTAGACTGGCTTTGTGTTTATGCCCAGCGTACTTTTGTTAGTGGTAAAGCATCAGCACAGATGATGCTTTACCACCAAAAGATTGATTTATTGCTCTTTGGTGTGCTTCTCTATCTGATGACAACTGGCACAGACGGTGAATCCGTCCCTGTGCCTGAAAGCACCATGGAGAGGAGGGAGATGGTGGGTCTGTGTTGGTCCTCAGGCAGACTTGGTTCACCAGTTGAAACTAAATCGAGTAAAGGAGATGCTTAATAACTGAAACCTACTTTTGTCAGGTTTTTTATCTTTTGAAAATCTTTTTGACTTAGATTTATATTCATGATTACAGTAATTGCACTGTTTGTTTGATCTTCTAACAGATTTTCTTTCTGAGAAAGAAGTAAAATAAAGCACTGATGTAGTTTGGATTGTTCTTTAAATCTCATACAAGATTGTATGAAGATTTCTACCAATTAGTACCTGTCTGTCAAAAAAGCGTTTAATATCTTTCAGTATTTTTAAATTTGTACATATAAACTGGAGTACTAACACATTAATACTGGACATCCAGTAGTGACCTAGCACACAAAGTAATTTTGTTTTATTATGTATGAATAATAATCCGTTATGAATCCATTTTGTAACTCCGTTTTGTAAGGGATGCTGGTCCTGTGTAACATGAGCACCTCTCCCTGTCCTGCAGTCCCTCAAGGTGGGACTGGCGTTAACTTGGGACAGGCACCGTGGCGGTGGCTGTCACTCACAGCACAGAGGGACAAATGCCCCGTCCTGCCCGAGCCGCCAGCCCAAGTTGGAGTGCTGGGCAGGAAGGCACCAAGCGCAACAGGGAGCTGCCGCTGCGGCGGGAGGGCGGCACTGATGTGTCGGGGCTGGGGCAGAGGTGAATGTAAAACAAGGGGGCTGCTGACAACCCCGGCAATCCTGTTTTTCCAGCTGTAAAAGGACATACAGGTGTTACTGAGGCAGACACTGCCTTCAGTCTGTGAAGCCTGGTTCTTGATGCAGGAGTGGTTTTTACTGTCGCGTTTCAGCTAACAGCGGGAGGTGGGAGCCAAAATATACCAATGGTCCCCGGAGAAGGGACTCAGTGCTGCAGTGCAATGCTGCTGTGTGATGAGCTGGTATTGAGCAAAAAACAACCCTAGACTCCTTTCTCTGAGGGATTTTAACCTGCCGGATCCAAGGGCAGAGATGCACAAGGCTCCCTGCTGGCACACTGCACAGCACCCACACCCCCCTCAGCGCCAGACCTCATGTCGCTGCCATCGCCTGGCCCAGACCTCACCTGCCACAAGGGACCGTGCCATTTCTCTCAGCCAAGACAGGCCCACAGGGACAGGGATGATGATGGAGAAATGCAGAACACCACTCGAGGTGCCTTCATCAGAGCTGGCAGTCTTTCGACCCTGTACATCATCAGGTGAGTGTGCTTCTGCTGCATTTAGGCAGGCAGAAGCGTTGGGTGATGTGTGCATGGGACGGGCTGCACCTGGCCATAGTGCAGGTGCCTTTGTCCTGCATCAGCAGGGCTCAACACCCATCTCTTTGCTTATTTAACAAAGCAGAGTGGCTGAGTTAAGGATGCACTCCATTGCCTGTCACCTTCTCCCTTCTTCTGGTAGTATTTAGGTGTGCCCTTGACATTTTAATAATGTCATCCCTTAATACTTGCATTCTTTTTGGTTTGTTGTTTGCTCAGTTGCTTTTTGTTTGTTTGTTTGTTTTTACTTCTTTCCTGTTCACGTTCTTTCTTATGTGATTTATATTTTCCTTGTTGAGGTGACATCTCAGCCGAAAATAGCAAAATCAGTATCACCAGCCTTCTCAAAGTCCCTTAGCATGCTTGCTGCTTCTGAAACAGCCATGTGGAGAGCTTGTTTCCATAATGAACTGAAAAATTGTTTGCTCTTCTCCCAGTTGCTGATTTAAGTGTTTTCCTTAAGCCAAGTCTTGCATGGAAAAGGGTATCCAATAATTCAAGCTGTTTGCACTGTCTTCCTTCCACATGTCCCATCTCTTCTCTTGCATCCAAGCAACAAGCTGAGGGCACGTGTTCAGATGACTGTGATGGGAGAATGAAGAATACTAGAAATCTCATTTATGCACACAAACTTAATAAATAAATAAATACATTATAGTATACGATCTTTAATTTACAGTCTTTACAGTCACAGTTTAAAGCCTACAGAAGGTCACTACTGGCGTAACCACATTTAAATGAAAAAGCTAGACGAAATTTGAGTCAGTTGTCACTAAAATTTTCCTCTTGAATGCAGGCAAGGTTCAGATTTGTCTGATGATTTGCTCACCAAAGAAAGAATGCAATATTCCACTGGACCAGGAAAAGAAAGCAGGCTGAATGATTGTTAGGAGTAAACATCCTAAACAAGCAGAACTGAAAAAATAATAAGGTAACTAATATTTTGGGGAAGTTGCTAATTGGAAAAAAAATACAGACACACATGCAAAAGAAGTCTAGTAATAACTGTTCAAAAGAGAGTGAGCTGGAATCTGGCATGGATCCCCACAGCTTCTGAGCTTGTTCAATTAAAATCAACACTGAATGGTTTTTCTTTCACTTCCATTACTCAAGCTGCATTCTTCAAAGGGATAGCAAATGAGTGATATGCATATGAAAGAACCATGGAGTATGAAATTACAAAATGATACAGGGTTTGGATACTTGCACTTTGAGATATTAAATCTTCTGAAGGAAAATATTTGAGCAAATTCTGAATAAAGAACCCTACAGAGGAGGAAGGAAGAACTGTGAGATAAATCTAATAAGGAAGAGACTATGCAACTGCCGAGCACTATTGAATTACTTAGTTTAGCCATGACACAGTATTTCCAGTGGAGAATTTACTCCCGTCTAGTCAGGCAGCAAGCACATTTTAAAGGCCATTTGGGCCTATTTTCTGTTCATGTCTGCAGTGGGGCAATCTGTGGGGTGCACTCATGTCCTTCTCATGCAATTTCTCCTGCCACCACAGTGCCACCAAGGCATGGTTTGGGGACCACAGTGTCTGTGTCTGGTCGTGCTGGGGCTGCACTGCACGTTCAGGATCATTCCCTCCTCCCTACACCTCTCTTCCCCACCACCCCCTCTGCTGCCTGCTCTCCTTGGGCTGCCAGCGTGCAGCACACCAGACACAATGCAGGCCTGTTGGTCCCATCCTCGCACAATCCGCCCATGTGCAAAACAGGGGGAGGGGGGGGGGGGTTGGGGGCTAGTGCTACGTGCTGCGAAGATGTGCCTGCGTTGGTCCCAGTCTGTGTGGTGGTTTCATGCTGATGGGCACCTCAGCTCCACCATGCCACTCTGTCACTCCCTCTCCTCAAAAGAACAGGGGGAGAAAATACGATGAAAAAGGGTTGAGATAAGGACAGGGAGATCACTCACCAACTACTATCATGGGCAAAAGGGAGATAAATGTAATTTATTGCCTATTACTAACAGACTAGAGCAGTGAGAACTAAAAGCAAACTAAAAACCTCTCCACCCTCCATCCACATACTTTCACCTCCTCCCCCCAAGTGGCACAGGGGAACGGGGAACGGGGGATGCAGTCAGTCCCTAATGCTTCATCTCCGCCGCTCCTTCACAGTCCCTCTCTGCCCCTGCTCCCCGTGGGGTCCCTCCCACGGGATGCCATCCTTCCCAAACTGAGCCTATGGGGACTGCACACAGGCTGCAGCTCCTCAAAAACTGCTCCCACACAGCTCCGTACCACGGGGTCCGTCCCCCAGGAGCAAACTGCTCCAGCACGGGTCCCCCACGGGCGGCAGCTCCCCCCAGCCCCCTGCTCCTGCAGGGGCTCCTCTCACGGGCTGCAGCTCCGGCCCGGGGCCTGCTCCTGTGGGGGCTCCTCCACGGGCTGCAGCGTGGAGATCTGCTCCGTGTGGGACCCGTGGGCTGCAGGGGGACAGCCTGCTCCACCAGGGGCCCCTCCACAGGCCGCAGGGGAACTGCTGCTGTGTGCCTGGAGCACCTCCTGCCTCCTGCTGCACTCACCTTGGGGTCTGTGGGATTGTTTTTCTGAATTTTCTCACTTCTTTCTCACAGCTGTTGTTGTGCAGCAGTTCTGTTATGTTGGTGTTTCTTTTTCCCTTTCTTAACCACCTCACAGAGGCACAACCAGCGGTGCCCATGGCTCAGCTCTGGCCAGCAGTAGGCTCTTTTTGGAGGTGGCTGGAGCGGGCTCATCTCTAGTATGGGCAGCTTCTGGGCTCTGCTCACAGAGACCCTCCCTGTAGCCCTGTGCTACCAAAACCTTGCCATGTAAACCTAATGCAGTCTGCCAGCCTACTTTATTTTGAATACTATGTACAGATCAGAAGGCATTAAAAGTCATCTGATTGGCACAGAATCGTCCTGTGCTTTCAGGAATACGCAAAATTTTGCTGCATGCAAAGCACTTGGAAAGTTGCTTTAGAAAAATCCTAGCCCTGACAGTCTCTCTAATCACATAAGACTTCCATGCTGTGGTTAAAAATCTCAGAATGTCATGAATTGATGGTAATTAGTGATAATTGTTTCACACGCAGGCACTATATCTGACTAATAACTCCCTTTACAAGAGTCAGGGAGATCGGGGACGCCCGGGTCAGAAGCCGTCACTGCTAATTACCGGCTCGCTCCTCCTGTTGCCAGCACAGGCTTCTCTGCGGAGTCTGCTGCTGGTGACTGTGCAGGAGAGGGGCGCAGCCCTGCAAGAGGCTGAGCTGCCCCGGCACCACGCTGGGGCACGCAGCAGCCGGGTCGGGACGGCAAGCACTGCACCCCAGGTCCCTTTCAGAGGCTGCAAACAGATTTTAGTTTCTTAAAAAAAAAAAAAAAGAGGCAGGCATGTAATCCCCATCTGAACTGCTACAGGGCACAGGCCAAGAGCCAAGAGTCTTTGTGCTGCTGATTGAAGTTTTCCTAGAGACGAATCCAGTCTGGGATGAAAAAAGCTTTGCGAGGCAAAACCCAAACAGCCCCTTGGGTAAGTTGCTCCAACGACTTATTATCCTTATTGTTAAAAATGTGCATCTTAAATTTACTTTTAAATTTTCCACTGTAGTTTCCAAACGTGGCAGTATATATGTGTGTGTGTATATAGAATTTATTTATTCTATATATTTATTTATAATTATTTATGTATTTATTTATTTATTCTATTTATTTATTTATTTATTTATTATTTTGAGGCCTAGTCCCTAAAAATAAAGGTTTCTCAGCACTGGGTAATATATGGTGGTATGGTATGAAAGACCATGGGAAATATCCTAATAAGGAAGGGGTCAGGAGATATTCAGAATTATATTGCCATCTCCAGAGGAGAGAGGAAAGAAACAAAACAAAACAAACAAACAAACTAAAAAAAAAACCCACTCTCTTCCCACTTAGGAAGCACCCTTCCCTGCAAGGCCACACATCTGCAGGCTCTTGAAATTCACACCGGTGAAGTGAGAGCGTTACCGCTGATACTGCCACAGCAGCTTGAGAAAATATGACTGCAAGGAAGGGACTGCTAACCTGAAAGGGTCAAGAAACCCTGCTAAATCGGAGGAAGCTGTTTACCGGGCCGCCTTCCCCCTCCCCTGCTAGCCCAGCCCACCCTGCTGGAGTCGCACCTTGGCCATCCCTGGGTGCAGGGAAAGGGGTCTCCCTGCTGCCAGACCCCACTCTCAGGCGCCTCGTCCCCCTGAGGTGCACGGGGTCCCACTGCCCAGGGCCCACGTTGCTGTGTCCCCTGCCCAGAAGCGTGCTTGGGAAACGCCGCCCTAGCTCAGGGAGAAGTCGGAGTTTGCCTTACTGTGATGAAGGGACCTCATGGGGGACAGCAGTGATGGCGAGCACCCAGCCTCACAACAAACCCCCTGCCCTTACTGCCCAGCATGTGCCCCCGCCAGCTAGAAGCTGCTGGAGGAGATTGCTCCCCCGCCGCAGCTCATAAACCACTGTCCTGCCAGCCCTGCAAAGCTGCCTGCCTCACACAGCGCTGCCCTTGAGGAGCAGGCATGAAACCACATTTCCCTGTGAATATCAAGCACTTAGATGCTCCTACTGGTATTAAAAAATGTATATGTTATATAGAATCAAAAGACAAGATTACAAAGATACAGTGCCCTTACGAAGTCAGTGAGCAATATGAATATGCAAGACAAATATGCATTCAGTACGTATAGGAACATGAAATTGTAGAGGAAGTGGGAACAGGATCTACAGAAAATGTCCTTTACACAGCAATGACCAAGCACTTCAGGTAGCTGTGTGAAATAGCAGTCATTCATACGCATTGAGTGAAAGGCAGTTCAGGAAACCTCCCCCTCTGTGCTGGAGATAATACCCTTCAGAAATGCCTTTCCCATTACGGAGACCACACTACCAAAGTCGCACCTGCACATCCCTGCCTCTCCACTCGCAGAGATCTGTGCGTGTAGCTACGGCGCAGCATGAATTCTCCATTGCCAATGGCAGACATAGTAATGAAAAGCATCTTCCTTTCGCAGCAGCTTCAGCGCCCTCGCAGCAGCCTTCTCAATGAGCCCACGCAGGAGCCTTTGCTTGGCACTGACCTGAAAATCTACCTATCTGCCTCATGGTAGGAGGGAGCTCAGGGCTGCTGAAGGCTGAAATGTGTACACTCAGCATAAAAACCTCTGCTCACCTTAACCCCTTGCTACCCTTCCACAGCCCCGCGCTAGCCGCCGCGCTGAGAGCAGAGGGACCGTTTCCCCCAGCTTTCAGCCTGCTCGGGTGCCTGCCAGAGGGGCGCTCTGGTTTCTCCCCATGTCAGGGTGGCAGGTTTCTGTTCGTGCTGCAGGGTGCAGCAGTGCCAGGAGCCCACACATCAGGGAGGCAGGAGACACTGTGTGCAAATTCCTGTGCATCGGACAGGGCTGGCAGGGAGACGGAGAGTACAGATCAGGAGCTGCACTTGCACTAAGGCTCACGTATGCTTGTGCTGCTGTTCCTTAGCTGGAGAGGACACCGTTTTCCATGTTAGGGCCTCTCTTTCTGGTGACTATTGCCCACTGCCTGCTGTTCTCCCCAGACAGCTCAGCCCAGACTGAGTGTGGAGGTCCCCAGGTCCTTCCCCGAGGAGCTCCTCTGTCAGCCCTTCCCCAGCACAGCGCGCCTCACCCGGCCGGGGGCAATCACATTTACCTCCTCCCAGCCAAATTTAAATATGTTTGTCCTCCTGAACTCCACGCAGATTGGGTCCGTACATTATTAGGTTTAGGATAATCCTGTCTAGGAAGTCAGTCATTAAGAAAATGTTGCTGGCTGGGTAATTCTGCTGCAATTGGCTTCCCTCAAACCCAGTCTTTGTTTGATAATAGATGCATCCACTTATCTTCAGCTGTTATTTCTTCTCAGTTTCTACTGCAGCTTTGCACACAACTAAGAACTAACTTAAAGATGCCTGTTTTGCTCTCTCACTTCAGCTCCCACTTTCTTAAAATATAGGCCCTAGTGCATTTTTTTTCCATCTGATGATACTATCCACAATCTGACTGTTCTTAAAACCTTGTTTCTGGTCTGTCACAACAGTACCATGGAGTGGAGAGCTGGCTTTTGTGGGTAAGAAGCTCAGTGGTCTCAGCTGCTCCTCATCCCCACCAGCCACCTCTATTCCATAAACTTGCTTCCTTTCACCAGCATCTTTCTGCGCCTCTGTTCACCATCACAGGCCTTACCAAAGACATAAGCATAAAGTGAACAAGTCTGTTCTTCTGCCTTGCCCAGCTTTATTTGAATCTCGGCCCCAGCCAAAATGCAGAGAAGCCATCTTTCTCTCATGTTGCTGAACACAATGGTTCAGCATGGTACTCTACATGCTGTGTCAAAACCTATCCTTACTTTTCTTCTGGAAATTTTGCTTTCTCTAAGATTCTCACTGTCTCCAAGATGCACTTCCCTTTGCTGGATAATCTTTTTTTTTCCCCAACTCTTTGCAAGTTCTCTCACTCCTTATGTTCTCTTTAAAATTGTTCATCCACTTGCGGCACCTTCACTCAAATTTTCCCTTTCATGAAGGAACATAAATAAAGCACTGCACAGCTACATTTCAGAAAGGCATTTTTTGATATCTGAGTGGGATTTTTTTTTTTATACACAATAAAGAAATAGGTACTATTGTCTCCATTTGGCTTGTTCTCTCGTAACTCCTCTCTCAAACTACATAGCAAAAGGATGTGCTGCCAGAAAAGCTTTTTACCTTCTGGAAAAGTGCAGATACTCACAAATAAGATGTTCTCAATCAGTGCATCCAAAAATCTTCTCTCTGTATGACCACAGAAAAACCACCTTCCTTTTTGAAACTTTGATCTTATTGAACTACTTGCCTGGTCCGGGATGGGGTTGTATTGCTGGTCACACCTGGGAGAGCTGCATTTTATTTCAAGGAGAGCACTGACTCTGAAACACCAACAATGACAAAATTTACTTTCTCAAAAACAAACCAACAAGAGAGAGGGAGAGAGAGAGAGAGAGAAAGAAATTGTCTTTAATCTTGCTCATCTGACTGGAGAAACATTTCTAGAGATTTCCTTAACTCTACCTGATTTTAGATTAGTTTTTTAAAACGAATTTACCACTGCAATTCAGTAAGCGTATGTACATTTCCAGTAGAAAGGCAGAAGAGATTTTTGTCAATCCTAGTTTTATCTCCAAACATGAGGAAAACCAAAATGCGCAGGAGAGCTCACATGCAAAACAACGAGTCTCATTTCTGCTGTTTTTCCATATTTAACATAGGTTTAACGAAAAATGTGTAAAACTACCCTGCTGGCCAGATACGAATCTGCAGCGGCGGGCGCGCACGAAGGCAGGCATCTCTGGAGCCCGTACGCTCGCGGGAGAGCAGCGCCAGCCACGCGCCAGGGGCTGCTGCCAGGGGCAGGCCCTCCCGTGTGATAAACAAAACCCATGAGCCACGCTTGCATTGGCTTTTAAGTTAAACTCCCACTGGGACCAAAAAGTGGCAAAGAACGAGCACCTCCTTGTATCTCCTTCAGCCTGTTCTGCGGAAGAAATATGAACACAGCCAGAAGTGGAAGCAGGGTGAGGAAGAGGTGGGTGAGCAAGACTTCCTCTTTCAGTGGTGGATCTGCTTCGCTTGGCTTATAACCTCATCTGCAAATGCTCTGTCAGGATGCTGAGGCACTCATTTTATCAGCCCTGGACTTATTTCAAGCCTGCTTTCTGTCAAAAGCCAGTAACTAGATGTAATTCTTTAAATCATTAAAGTGTTTGCATAGTAAGCAATTGCCAAATTCTACATCACAATTCTACAATTAGCAATTCTACGTTGTTAATAATGAATTTAAGACTTGTGTAATAACTCTCAAGTGCTTTGATTCCTCCTGGAAAGACTATGCTTGCATTATGAACATGAGTCTATACACTGGCCAGCCATCACTAACCTGGTCCAAGTCTGAGAAGTGTTGGCATTTCCATAGTAAAGCTCAAGAGCCAGTGTCTTTTTTTGGAATACGGAAGCAGCAAGTCAAACCTGTAGCTGTGAGGGCAAGGACTCACAGGGAAGGTGCCATGAGGCACTGGTCCTCAAGTACATCCAGCAAGACAGAAGTAGTCCTTCTGCCAGTGGAAGCGTTTGGGAAGATGGTTGAAAACAATCTCTGAGTTTTCTTCCCTTCCTCTCTTCCAGACAGCCCCAAGTGAAATTGAAATGGACGTGCCTCCTCCCACATCCCTCTAGCATCCCTTCCCAGACAGAGTCCGTGTTGCTCACAGAGCACAGCGCCCACTCTGGCACTGCATGTCCCAGGAGGGCTGTGTGTGACACAAAGATGCTGAGGACACCCAGAGTCATTCTCTGGCTTTGTTTTTCCAGACAAACTCTGAAAATTTTTCAAGGATGAAAAAATGCGTGGACAAATCCTGTGCAAACAAACAAGGCAGCATTCTTGAGATGAACGGGACTCAAAACGCTATTACAACCTGCCCTTATATTTTTCTTAAACAACAGCTTGTAACAACTAGATTTCCTGTTAGCTCTGCGGAATAGACTTCGTGGGCATTTTGTGGTTTATATAAATAACCCACTAGCATTGCTAGAGTTCTTTGATGTCGAGAAGGTTGACACTGAATAAAACTTACACTAATTTTTTTCCCCCCTTTCACTCTCCAAAAAAAGCAACAACAGCAAATAAAAGGAATCCAGCCAACGAGTCCTGCTTCTCCTCTCTTCTCTTCTCTTTGCTTGCTCCTCATCATACCACACACAAAATGGCAATTTCTTCCCTAAAAAATGCTTTTTGCCACCGCTCTGTACTGTTTGGGAAGGCTGGGAGATCTCATTACCTTCATGAGGTTTTCCAGGTCAGCTACGTTCAGTATCCACTGAAATGAAGGTAGAAAAAGGATCTAACTCAAAAGCTGGATGAACCGTGAGATACAAAAGCACAGCAAGCAGTGTTTGTGGTTGGTTGGCTGCTGGTTCCAAACAGGCTGCCAGGAAAAGGAGACGATGGCTGCGGCTGCGAATACGCGTGCAGCTCTTGACAGGGCGCTGCCGCTCCCGCCGGGCCCCACCACGCCAGCACTGCCTGCCCTGCCTGCGCTGCCTGCCCTGCCTGCGCTGCCTGCCCTGCCTGCCCTGCCTGCGCTGCCTGCCCTGCCTGCCCTGCCTGCGCTGCCTGCCCTGCCTGCCCTGCCTGCGCTGCCTGCCCTGCCTGCCCTGCCTGCGCTGCCTGCCCTGCCTGCGCTGCCTGCCCTGCCTGCCCTGCCTGCGCTGCCTGCCCTGCCTGCGCTGCCTGCCCTGCCTGCCCTGCCTGCCCTGCCTGCGCTGCCTGCTGCCTGCCTGCCCTGCCTGCCCTGCCTGCCCTGCCTGCCCTGCCTGTGCTGCCTGCCCTGCCTGCGCTGCCTGCCCTGCCTGCCGCTGCCTGCGCTGCCTGCCCTGCCTGCGCTGCCTGCCCTGCCTGCGCTGCCTGCGCTGCCTGCCCTGCCTGCCCTGCCTGCGCTGCCTGCCCTGCCTGCGCTGCCTGCCCTGCCTGCCCTGCCTGCCCTGCCTGCGCTGCCTGCCCTGCCTGCCCTGCCTGCTGCTGCCTGCCCTGCCTGCGCTGCCTGCCCTGCCTGCCCTGCCTGCGCTGCCTGCCCTGCCTGCGCTGCCTGCTGCGCTGCCTGCCTGCCCTGCCTGCCGCCCTGCCTGCCCTGCCTGCTGCCTGCCTGCCCTGCCTGCTGCTGCCTGCGCTGCCTGCCCTGCCTGCGCTGCCTGCCCTGCCTGCGCTGCCTGCCCTGCCTGCCCTGCCTGCGCTGCCTGCGCTGCCTGCCCTGCCTGCCCTGCCTGCCCTGCCTGCGCTGCCTGCCCTGCCTGCGCTGCCTGCCCTGCCTGCGCTGCCTGCGCTGCCTGCCCTGCCTGCCCTGCCTGCGCTGCCTGCCCTGCCTGCCCTGCCTGCCCTGCCTGCGCTGCCTGCCCTGCCTGCGCTGCCTGCGCTGCCTGCCCTGCCTGCCCTGCCTGCGCTGCCTGCGCTGCCTGCCCTGCCTGCCCTGCCTGCCCTGCCTGCCCTGCCTGCGCTGCCTGCGCTGCCTGCCCTGCCTGCGCTGCCTGCGCTGCCTGCGCTGCCTGCCCTGCCTGCGCTGCCTGCGCTGCCTGCCCTGCCTGCCCTGCCTGCGCTGCCTGCGCTGCCTGCGCTGCCTGCCCTGCCTGCCCTGCCTGCCCTGCCTGCGCTGCCTGCCCTGCCTGCCCTGCCTGCGCTGCCTGCCCTGCCTGCGCTGCCTGCCCTGCCTGCCCTGCCTGCCCTGCCTGCGCTGCCTGCCCTGCCTGCGCTGCCTGCCCTGCCTGCCCTGCCTGCCCTGCCTGCCCTGCCTGCGCTGCCTGCCCTGCCTGCGCTGCCTGCGCTGCCTGCCCTGCCTGCCCTGCCTGTGCTGCCTGCCGCCTGCCTGCGCTGCCTGCCCTGCCTGCCCTGCCTGCCCTGCCTGCCGCTGCCTGCCCTGCCTGCCCTGCCTGCGCTGCCTGCCCTGCCTGCGCTGCCTGCCCTGCCTGCCCTGCCTGCCCTGCCTGCGCTGCCTGCCCTGCCTGCGCTGCCTGCCCTGCCTGCCCTGCCTGCCCTGCCTGCGCTGCCTGCCCTGCCTGCGCTGCCTGCGCTGCCTGCCCTGCCTGCCCTGCCTGCCCTGCCTGTGCTGCCTGCCGCCTGCCTGCGCTGCCTGCCCTGCCTGCCCTGCCTGCCCTGCCTGCGCTGCCTGCCCTGCCTGCCCTGCCTGCGCTGCCTGCCCTGCCTGCGCTGCCTGCCCTGCCTGCGCTGCCTGCCCTGCCTGCGCTGCCTGCCTGCCCTGCCTGCGCTGCCTGCGCTGCCTGCTGCCTGCCTGCCCTGCCTGCCCTGCCTGCCGCTGCCTGCCCTGCCTGCCCTGCCTGCTGCCTGCCTGCCTGCCCTGCCTGCGCTGCCTGCCGCTGCCTGCCCTGCCTGCCCTGCCTGCCCTGCCTGCGCTGCCTGCCCTGCCTGCCCTGCCTGCCTGCCTGCCTGCCTGCCCTGCCTGCCCTGCCTGCCCTGCCTGCCCTGCCTGCCCTGCCTGCCCTGCCTGCCCTGCCTGCGCTGCCTGCCCTGCCTGCCCTGCCTGCGCTGCCTGCGCTGCCTGCCCTGCCTGCCCTGCCTGCGCTGCCTGCCCTGCCTGCTGCTGCCTGCCCTGCCTGCGCTGCCTGCCCTGCCTGCGCTGCCTGCGCTGCCTGCGCTGCCTGCCCTGCCTGCCCTGCCTGCGCTGCCTGCCCTGCCTGCCCTGCCTGCCCTGCCTGCGCTGCCTGCCCTGCCTGCGCTGCCTGCCCTGCCTGCCCTGCCTGCCCTGCCTGCCCTGCCTGCCGCCCTGCCTGCCCTGCCTGCCCTGCCTGCCCTGCCCCTGCCTGCCTGCCCTGCCTGCCCTGCCTGCCGCTGCCTGCCCTGCCTGCTGCCTGCCTGCCTGCCTGCTGCTGCCTGCCCTGCCTGCGCTGCCTGCCCTGCCTGCCCTGCCTGCGCTGCCTGCGCTGCCTGCCCTGCCTGCCCTGCCTGCGCTGCCTGCGCTGCCTGCCCTGCCTGCCCTGCCTGCCCTGCCTGCCCTGCCTGCCCTGCCTGCCCTGCCTGCCCTGCCTGCCGCCGCCTCTGGCCTGGTGGAGCTGGGACAGCGATGTCTGCATCAACCGGG
Organism: Anser cygnoides; assembly: GCF_040182565.1. Classification (NCBI taxonomy): domain Eukaryota; kingdom Metazoa; phylum Chordata; class Aves; order Anseriformes; family Anatidae; genus Anser; species Anser cygnoides. The sequence goes on from NC_089877.1 coordinate 66,697,161, forward strand.
GGCCGCGTCTGCTCTGCTCTGCTTCTTCTTGTCCTTGCACGGGCAGCAGCCTCCAGGAGCCGCTCCAGGCTGGAGCAGTGTCGACCACCAACACGCAGACGTTGCGTGGGGAGACGGGGACTCGCACAGGAGCAGAGGCGGAGGCGTGGAGACACGGACGTGAGGCAGGGCAGCGCAGGTGCGGGGCGGCGAGCAATGGGCATGGGAGACCCATGGCTGTGCACAACTCACCACCGGCAGTTACAGAAATGCACAGCTGGTGCCTCACACAGCTGGCTTTGGGGGGGGGGGCAAGGAGTAGCACCTAACACATGCAGAGGCACCACATGGCATGTGTTCAGGCGTAACCTGGAGCTGCAGGGCAATGGGGAAAGGGAACCTGTCAAGGTATCGGCTATACCGACAATACCCTGATCTCCCACACCTGCCCACAGCAGTGTGAGGATGGCCAAGCGCTGGGGACACCGGCAGCCCCTCCTTTAGCCTTGCTGACAGCCTGAGAGGAGGGAGGGAACAGCCGAGCTGTGAGCCTGGCGGTGCTGGAAGGTTTGGGATGATACATCCTCCGGAAAGCGTGTCGTGTATCTTGTGTGAGCTCATGAACTAGGCATTGCTGTTGTGGATGCTACAGGTTCACTTGAACAGAGGAGTGATTGGGTACGTTTATAATGAAATGAAAAAAAAAAATCCTGTATTTTAAAATACAAAACTATTTGAGCCACAAATCCTGAGAAACTGGAAGAATGTTCTGGGGTTATACGCTTTAATCTCTTTTCCTGTTACTTGCTGTCAGCCAGTGTGCAAGTCTGTCGTCTTTGCTTTTAGGTCTTTCTCATTCCTACATTATCCAAATTTTCTATTAATTTTGGTGCATTTCATGTGTTTACTAACCAAACTGTCTTTATTTTCAGGCTTCAGGATTTGATCTGCAAAGTTAGAATGTATTTTCCAGACCTATGTCCTGTTATTGCCAGCTTTAGGTTTTAGCTCCTTTCACAGTATTCCATAGTGATTTGCACAGATTTTTAGGATCTTGGGGTTTGGAGGTACATTGCTGTCTGATTCTGCTCATGCTGGATAAATAGGTACATGGACTTTGGGTTGGAAGTGGAGGTGGTTTGCATCTTCTGCTGTATCTCTCAAAGTGGAAAATGTGATTTTCTTTCCAATTTGCAGAAATAACATACTTACAGCTGATCTAAATACATAAGTAAGGTAAAGTCTATGTAGAGAGATTATATCTTTTAATAGGACCACTGATATGGTAGGCAAAGTTTCAGATCCAGAGATCTTTTGTTCCTGAAATATTGCCTGTTTTTCTCCAGCTACATCAGGTAGTAAAATAAAAGGTCCTGTCTGCTATAAATCTTCCTTGCTTATATCCTTAGAGCATCGAGGCAACAGCAGCTCTAGTGCTGTACTGTCAGACAAGCAATGTCATTTCTGTCCTCCGATGAAAAACATGGCAGGTGTGGAATCCCAATCAATGGTTTTAAAAATAGTCTCGCAAAGCTACTTCTTATGCAAATGTTTGTTTGGTAAAAGATCCCCTATAAAACAGAAATGTTTGTATTCACTTGCTTTTGATTTACATAACAATGTGTTCAGGAAGAAGCCCCTTTTACATTCGGTACTGCACTGAGCTGTTGGTAATGCGTGTAAGCCTTAAACATATTAAGGATTACTCTGGCTGACTATGTGCTTCGAGCTCTTTTTAATTGCAAGCAAGTATAAAAAGTTAAAATGCCATAAAGTATTTCAGCAACTTTCTTAACAGTTACTCAAGCAAAGTTTCATTTTGCTCTAACACGGGATACGCCTAATACAAAACCAGCTTGCTGCAGTGCCCACATAACCTTGCAGCAAGCCAGGGCGGTGCTGTGCCCCAGGCCACCTTGGTGCCCCTCAGCAGCCTCCTAGACCAGGTCTCGCCTCGCTGCACGAGTGCCAGGCGCTTCCAAGGGCCAAGGCCACAGGGGGCTGGGTCGAGCCGTGCCCGGACACCTGCAGGTGAACTTCTGCACCCAGAGTCAGCTTCACGGTGTTGAGCGGAACTGCACAGGAGCACTTGCTCAGCAAGGCATGGTCGGCGTGCAAGCAGCAGCTGGCAGAGGCTGAAGTGCAGGCGTGGGGACACGGGTGGGCAGGGAGGCCCAGGGGGACGTGGCAGGCCCGTGCCCGGAGCTGGATGACCCGTGATCCCGGTGGTGCCGTCAGTGCTGCTGTCCTCGCTGCGAGGAACGGCCACGGCCCGGCACGAGCAGCAGTGAGCCATGTGCAGCCCTCAAGGGGAGCCTCACAACCCAGAAACCAACATTCATCATCACAGGGATGTTATTCCAAGCTTTCAATTGCTGATATAATTAATGTAATACAAAACACACTATATAATATATCAAACAAGATCTGATACATTACATACATCAGAGAAACTATTACTTATCAAAGACTTGTTCTCCATATTTTTCTAAGCTTCACAATCCAGTTTATGAGCCACAATGTTGTTTTGTCCATTCAGGTGTCCCCTTCATGATTTATTCTTTTTTTTTTTCCTGTTTTTTATGCATTTATTCAATCTATCCTGCATAGTAGTGATTATTTATCTCTGGACCACATGACAGTGAACCCTGCTTGGCTGGCATTCAGCAGTCTGGAGGTGGTACCTCATTCATCTTTTGTTTGCCTTGAACATAAGTCATAAGTCACTGTGGCCACTTGGAAATATATCCTATTTTTCTGCAAGCTAAATATATAATTCTGCAAAACAAATACACAGATAAAGCATAAATACATATACTGATATTTTTATGAAGTTTTGATTAAATAAAAATCAAGCACTTGAGAAGATATTTCTCTTTTTTGGAAACTGTTTTCATTTCCAATCCCTCTTCACCTGAAATTTCAGGTCTCCCTTCCCTGCTTTTCCCAGTTCATTTCCAACTTCCCTTACTAGAAAAGGGAAAAAAAGAATGGAGGGAGTAGAACATGAAATAAAAATACTGAAATTCTGAGCTTTGTGCTTTCTTTCAATAAAAGTGGAAAGTCATTGAGGAACATTTGTAGGACAGAATTTAGGGACTGACCAAAAGACAGGAGTGGCCTCTGTTCTACTGTAGAATTGCTTTGAATAAAACTGAAAAGAGATGTTTCCTTTCCTTATGCTGCAATGCAATATGCGCATGGCCCCAAACTGTCAGATGGGAATTAGCATCTGTTAGTTCTCATTTTAAGAGTACTTTCTTACAGCTATCATGAAGACAGGATAGGTAGGCAACTGATCAGCCAGAAATTATTGGTAACCTGTACTCCATTAGTATTAGAAGAAGCATTATAGTTCTGATAATGACAGGACAAGGGGGAATGGTTTTAAACTAAAAGAGGGGAGATTTGGATTAGAGGTTAGGAGGAAATTCTTCCCTCAGGGTGTTGAGGCACTGGCACAGGTTGCCCAGAGAGGCTGTGGATGCCCCATCCCTGGAGGTGTTCAAGACCAGGTTAGATGGGGCCTTGGCAACCTGATCTAGGGGGTGGCATCCCTGCCCATGGCAGGGGGTTGGAGTTAGGTGATCTTTAAGGTCCCTTCCCACCCAAGCCATTCTATGGTTCTATGATTTTTATCATGGGCACACCTTATGCAAAAGCAACGCCAAGACATTATTGTGAGCGTTGCTGAAATCTTGAGAGTCAAGTCACTACCAGTCCAGACCTAATAGCTACAGCAAAAGCAGTTATAGTTGCTGTACACATGCTTGGTGTTGCAGCTCAGCCAAGGGAGCTGCAGGCGGATGATGCTGAGCTCAGGCAGTGCCGGCGTGACAAGCCCTGGTGCTGGGCCTGGAAAACTCAGTGCAGAGCGTGTGGACTGTGACTGGCAATGACAACACCATTTCACAGGGTGACACAGCTGCCTTCCCCACCTTTTGATAGCCTGCAGATTGCAGCTGTCACTCAAAAGCACAGTAAGAACGTGTAAATCTCTTTCGACTCCAGACTCCCACCAGGGCCACACGAAGGAGCATCCTAGGGGCACTCACCCCTCCCTGCTCTGTCTTGCTTCGTGACGCCCTGTGCAGCTCCGAGGGAACTCCGCAGCTCGCTATGGGATGGGTAGCCATTCCTGGTTTGTGAAGTGCCTCACATAATTCCTAACAGAAAACACAAATCTACTGTAATTTCTAAATTAGCTCTATAATGTGTAAAGACAAGTCCAGAAGTCTTGCAGCTGATAAAAGCGATCCACTAGGCCACTCACTTGTTCCATCCCCATGAGCCCAGTGTGCCTGCAGCCCCCCGGGTCGGGGGGCAGACCCCCACTGCTGGCAGCTCCCTGCTTGCAGAACAAGGGCCTGCAGAACAGTGTGAAGCAACAAGCTCGATGTCAGCTGTAGGTCCATATGTGAAAAACTTATTAAGAACCATAGGATTACGATATATAAATAAACTTAACACTTGCACAAGCTATGTTACCTCAACATTAATTGTTGCCATCATACAAATCACGCTTTGCTCCTTTGGAGATGGTATCCACCTGTGGAGAGTTCATGAAAGGTGATAATTAACCTCAGTCTTTATGTATTACATTTAATTAACTTTACACAGTCCTGATTTTTGTGATGCATTTCTTCACAGAGGTGTTATTCGTTCACCAGCGTGTCCCCCTTCCCCACACCCCACACCCGCCCTGCACTGTTGCTGCCCCAGGGAGACCCTGGCTGCCCCCACTCTGTGCTCTCCTCTCCCGTCACCTGCTGACAGGGCCCTGACTGCGGGAATCAAGCCCTTACCTGCTCCGGGTCCGGGGGCAGCAGGGTGCCATTGCACCCCCACTGTCACAGGGTTGCCCCCTGCGCACCAGGGCTGCTCCCGCCCCCAGGTGCAGCGGGTGCTTGGCCGGGGGGTTGCTTCTGCTTCTGCTCTTAGCTCTTTGTTTCTCTGTGGTTCGGGTCTGATTTCTTCCCTCTAGTCCATTCATCATGAACTATGCTGCTTGTTCTTGTGGACATTTGAAGGCTTTGGGGAGAAAAAACATAGAGGTGGTGTTTTTCTTTAATTCCACACATTTGCACTCAGCTGCTGCGCGCCCTCTCAAGAGCCATGGGGGCTGCTCGGTGCTGCGCGCCCATGGCCCTTGCTCTGCTGCCCGTTAGGAAGGGTTGTCGTGTGTGCTCTGGGGTCAGTGGCAAGCTCTCTCGAAATCTTAGCGTGGTGTTTCCACATTAAGATTAAAACAAAGCTGAAGCTTTGTTTTTGTTTTCGTAGGGTGTTCCTATGTTTGTTTCTTTTCATTGGTTGGTTTTGTTTTTTGTTTTCTTTAGGAAGTGAGCCTGTGCTTCCATCTTTTTACAACATCAAAAACAAACAAACAAACAAACAACAACAACAAAACCTCTGCAAACAGAATGCAGGACAGAAGCAATGAGAGTTTTCCCAGAGGTCTTGCACAGGTTCTGCCACAGAGGCAGCTCTCTGCAGCTTCCATTCCCCCCGAACCGCTGGGCTCACCGCTCTGGGCCATTCCTGGCCCCCTCGGGCTGTGGATGTCTCTCCAAAGGTCCCTCAGTGGCTTGCTCCAGGAGAGGCAGGGGTGGAGGCTAGGGCCTGGAGTCCCCTTGTCCCCGTGTCCTCATGCCTGGCCAGGATACGGCTGCAGGAGGGGCTGTGTTCATGTCCCCACCCCACCCCCCTGCTCCCAGACAGGGCTCCCGGGCCCCCAGTGCTTGGGCACCCTCATACTTACCCCTGAGGGGGGACACAAAGTCTGGAGATGATTCAGACCTATTCAGAACAGCTTCCCTTGCTACTGGGCTTCTCTTGGTCCTCAGTTTTGTGAGATGCTTCTTCATGTCTTTGTAGTCAGCTTTAAACAAACGGGATATAAATTAACTAAGTTCAATCAGTTGGAACAAAAGTCAGAGAGCTAAAAGCAACTGTTAACTGTGCAGAACTAGAAATCGTTTATTTTTTCTTATGAACAAAGGAAAATGTAGTCACTGGGAATACCTGACATAAGTTCAATTCTCGGAGACAGCGAAAGGTGTCTAAAAGGATGCTAAGAGTCTCCTTGAGATAGTGCTGTCTGGTCTGACTTCCTTCCTGCTCGCCGCTCTCTGTAGCCCCCGCTGGGCTTCCTGCAGTTGTGGTCCCGCCTCACAGAGGAGGATGCCTGGGGGCTGGAAAATACACGGAGGACAACAGTAGTGGCTTTCATATAAGAAGTAACCAAACATAATGAATCTCTTCAGCCCAAGGAAGATGTGTTTGCATGGCTGGTATAATACTCAATAAAGGGGGAAAGAAGATAAATGGAGAACTATTTTTCACTGTTTCTCACAGTACATGAACAAAGCAGCACAGCAAAAATGATCACATAGTAAGTTTAAAGCATAGACACACACACCAAAAAAAAAAAAAAAAGTGTTACTCCTTGAAGTGTCTCTGTTCCTTGTCCAGAAATGCATTGTTAGAGAAGCGTATGTATGCAGCAAATACAGATACATCCTCTATTTTTTTTCTTTTATGGAATAATATTGTATGGATTTGATTTTGACCACTTTTCTGTCTTGTCTCTGTCAAGTATGCCCTCTGCCAGGCTGACAGATAAATGGTTTACAGGACAATCGGGCGATTGCCGATACAGTTTCCAGCTTAGGTCACCTCAGTACACCCAATTATGTGCTCAGAATTGCCACAGCTATCCGACGGGTTAGAGCAAAGAGAAGTAGCGACTTGGGATAAACCTCGGGTCATTCGCTTTAGCTACACGGTTAATGGGAATGTGTGTTTCTGGAGGTACTTCGCTTTCACTCACTGCTGGATGCTAAAGGCAGCCGTGAGGTCAGATGTGCCGGCAGGGGAAGCGGTGCCTTGGCGCAGGAGGCAGGCCTGCGGCCGCTGTGGCAGCGGGAGCACAGCGCGGGGCCTCTGCCCAGGGCCCGGCCGGGCCCGAGCTGCTGCCCGCGGCACGAAGCCCTCCCGGGGACGGGGGCACGAGGCCTGCGCCCCCAAACACCTGGGTGCTGCGGGGAGGTGGCTTGGGCCTCTGCAGTAGCGTAGGGACGGTTGGCCGCTTTCTCAGGGCAGTAGAAGCTGGGAAGTCCAGGAAAAAACTGCAAATGCATTCCTGAGACAAATTTTTATCAGTGCAGGATTGAGCCCACTGAGTGAGGACTACGCGCTCAGCTTTGGCAGAAAACAACGCTTCTGTGCACCCTCCCTGCAAGGTACCGGGTGTACAACTGTGTTGCTCTCTCAAAGTGGGTTTTTAGTACATGTTATCGTAGAGGGTCATTTTATTCCTGTGCAGACGTACCATTTTTCCACCATTTGCGTGCTCAGACAGTGTGTGCTGGATGCTGGCACACAGCCACGTTCAGAAGCTTCTGACAAATCTGTATTTGTACATATAAATCATATGGTTAGAGAGAGATAACTTTCTGAGTGAATTTCTTTGCATACAAGAGGAATCTATAGAATTATTTCAGCTGGAATTAATGGTTATCTCTTAAACATGCACATATATATCTAAGAGATAAATTTAATTTACCACAGCTTGCTGTCATCCAGGAACTCCGCGCTCTCATGGGCAAATGGAAAATTGAGGAGGTAAAAATGAGTTTCAGGATCTGATGTTATAAAACTGAAAAGTTTATGGCGATTTTTAGAGAAGCCTGATATTTTGCAAAATAATTGACAGTCTCACTGGTGAACTGACTAAGCTGTTCCAGGTAACCTGTAAGGGCAAGGATGTAATTTATTACCAGCTATATATTTTCAGCAAAGAAAAACATTGTATTTGCTGAGTAGCTAAAGTTTTCAGCCTGTGTTATGATCTCAGTAAAATGTCATAGATATTGGGAAGGACATTTTGTATGTGATGAGGTTTGGTGGTCTCCATATGAATGTTATAACATGGAATTGTTTACAAAGAAGATGAAGAGAATGAGTGGCATTTTTTCATTTAATTCTTTGCCAGAATGAGTCACTAGTTTGATATCCTGAACTTTTCCTTCTAGATAATTTTCTTTTACCTTCCATCTAATTCATTCAAATTTTAACCTATTCTTTCCATAAAACTCTGAACATGTTGTGTCCTTCAGTTACCATGGAATTTGGGGAGTTTTCCTTGTGTGGAAACACAGTAAACTTTGAGCTGCATTTGGAGTGTGAGGGCCAGTGACCAGTACCTGTGACAGAGGCCATCCCCTGCCAGTGACAGGCTGCCCTGGGTGCAGGGACCCAGCACAGCTCATCCACAGCCTGGCCTCGATGCCTCCATCCTGCAAAAGGGCTCCTTTTAATTGCTGTGATGGATGTTTCAGTTTATTTCCCATATACATTAATGGTTTGGGTTCCTTGGCAGATCTCTGCCTGAGGAGTGAATTTCAGTCTATTCCTAGATATTGCAAAATTGTAAAAATCCTGGGCTCTGTGTTTCCATTGGTGCCCAGAACAGATGCCTTGTTGCCCTCGGTCCCCATTTGCAGGCTGGTTCAGGACTGTGGCCATTTCGTGGAGACTGCTCCTGTGCACCCTGAAAATCACAGGACACAAGAAATCATCTCCCTCATCAGCGGTTCCCATGGGTGAGCAGGTGCTGCGGCAGGGGCAGGGCTGGCCGGCCGGGGGCTCCCCTTCGCAGGCTGGTGCCAGCAGTTCACAGCCCACAAGGTCTGGGTGCCAGGCACCCGTACGGGTGCGGGCAGTGCCCCTCCAGCCCGTGCAGGTGTGGGGCAGGGTGCCATGCTGGGGGCTAGCTGCACTGCACCACCGGGATGCCGGAGGAGGGCTCACAGAGGCTCCACATCCAAAATGCTCTTCTTTTTCCTGTTTTGGGCAGAGCTGATAAGCAAACCCGACGCAGATCCCTTTTCTTTAATCAGGCCTGTTTCTTCTGCTACATTATTTATGACATGTCAGAAAGAATAATAATTGCAGGATTGTTCAGTGAATTATGTGTCACGAGTAATGCACATTTACTGTTTCCTTAGTACTTCCATCTTGCTTCACTGGAAAGAACAATTTGTTGATTGCATTTAAAATAGAAAGTCTGTTAAGAATCAGCACATTTAAGTCTTTTTGCTCAACCACTTCCCGTTGTTATTGTAAGATAGTAGCCCACCATCTCATGAAGACCATTTATGTGCTAGTAACTCTTGGTTGAGGATCCCCAAGGACCCTGAACTTCAGGAAGTTTTCCACAGAGATGGCAGATCCTCCAGAGAGAGAAAGGTGGAGTCCAGGGCCCGCATGGCACATGCGAGTTGTCTGGAGGGCTTGCCCTGTACATTTGATGCCAGTGTGTCTTTGACCCAGAGCTGCTGGTGCTCCCCTGAGCCAGCCCTGCACTGCACAAGCCCTGAGGGACTGGAGGTGCCAAGGGACAAGAGGCACATGGAGCACATTTAGCCATGGAGCAGCTTGCCCACAGTGGTTTTGCCAACACTTCTGCCACCTCCTGTAAAACCTTTCTTAGAGAAATTTTATGATGCAAGCTCAGCATCAATTTCCTCCAGCCCACAGAGAAGCAACTAGTTTAATGAAGGTGATGCACATTTCTCCTGGCAGATTAACATTTAAGCAGTTCAGGGGAACAGACACCTGCCATTAGTACTTTTTTTTTTTTATGTCTTGCATCTTTCACATTGTGTCACTGTGCTGCTATAAACACTGAACCTTGGCTGGAAACATGGTGTTTTCCACTGTAATTAACCGCCTTCTGACAAGTGGGAATATACAGTCACAGACCCAGCTCTGTGGTCCCAGACTGTGTCTCTCACCAGGACCCAGAAGGGTGTTGCCACCCTTACGGACTGTGACTTGCAAATTTAAACCCTTACTCTTACAGGGAGTTTGGTGAATTTCTGTTTTCAGTGTTTGGGGCTTATGTATTCAGCTAGTAGATTAGGCAAGGTGAGCTTGCGCATGTAGCTCACATATCCAATTATCAGTTCTTTGACCCCGCCACAGCTGACAGTCTGCATACCTGTGTTGGCAGTGATAGCTCCCTCCTCTTCCAATGAAGCAGTGATGCATCGCTGTATTACCTTGTCTGTACTTCAGAGGTTATTAACTTATTTGAAGTCACAAGGTCACCTACACAGAGTGCAATTGGTTTTCATAAATACTTTTCATTATGCAAATTCATTATTTACAGATGCCATTAAGCTAAAGTGGATGTGAGGAACAGAGTAATAAGAACTGTGCTTTTGACACTAGGAAAAAATATTTGACAGAAATGAATTAGGGCTTGGCCAAATGAGTGAAAAGTAATTTGAAGAATGGCAATACAGGCAGTTTTTGGTTAAGAAGGGACAGAGCCCTCATCTAGAGCTGAAGCTGGCACACTGGTCGCTCGGGGAGATTTTCCTCCCACATCCCTGTCCCTCCTCCTGTCCCCCCAGCTGTCCCCAGTGCAGATGTGGCACCAGTACCTGCAGCCCTCTCCTCCCTACCCCTCTGCAGAGGGCTTCTTTCTGCGGGGAGGCAGGAGTACCTGCCAGATCTTCCTGCACTTGTCTGGAGATGCACTTTTCAGTACCCACATCTCTATGGAGCAAATGTATAAACCATTAAATTAATTTAATTTGAGGAAGCCTGTAGCTTCATGGTCTAGAAACTTAACCATGGTTCCCACTCCTTAAAGCAAATGTTTACTGTTCTGACTGTGCTTCTTATTTGTCTTTTGGCTTCTTATCTGCTCTTTGTGGGGGAACCAGAGTAAAACTTTTTAATTTACTCAGCACAAAAGTATCGGCTGGAGTCTTGCAAACAGGCTGTCAGACACTCAGACTGTTATTCCTTTGCCCAAGGTTGCCATTAGGTACGACTCTGGGTCTCAGGGCAGCCCCAGGGAAGACCTACGCTGACACACAATTCACGTTAAGGCAGGACACTCCATGGACATGGTCTGCAGTCCTTTACCAACAGCACTTAATGCAGGCTTGCACACTCTTTTAATACAGTGTACCGTTTCAATGGTTGTTTGTCCTATTAGCTCTTTGACGGGCCATAAGTAGGAATGAGTTTAGTAATTTCTTAGTCTGTCAGTGGTGTAAGAGCCAGCTCCTTAGCTGACCATGGACTGAATGAAGACAGCACCATTGCTGGACATGATGCTCTACTGTTCTGGTCCTGCTTGTCCCTGCCACCTTTCTTGAAATGGAGGCTGGGCCATTTAGTGCTTCTTTTTCCTTCTCCCTTCAGCTGTTTTTTGCCATACAAATATTTTCACAGCTGCTGGCAGTCATAGTTAGGTGGCACAGGCTATCTGTTTGCCTAATTCAGGGCCCAAGATGGGTATTTTGCTGCTGACCCTACAGAGCTTGGTGTCCATCGATCCATCCTCTGGGCAGCACACAAAGCCCGTACCAGCAGGGTGTGCTGGCTGCCAGTGCCACTCGGGGTGTGCCGCCGGCCAGTCAGCCTCCCTGCATCCGCACAATACTGTTCGTGAGCCTGAGTGAAGATGATGGAATTGTTGGTAATTCCTTGTTATTAAATCCATAATTAACTCCAGGATATTTTTGTCCTGCTGGGTGCTAGTGGATGTACTAGGAGCAATCCCTTTACCTGTTCTAGTAGAGCCCATGAGATAATTCACAACAGAAGACTGCAGGCTTGTAACCTCCAAAGGATTATAAAAAGCTCCTGTTTGGATCAATGTCACTGGTATTTCTAAAAACTTAGCAAGCAAAGAAAAAAAAACTCTTCCCCAGTAAATCCCATCACCCACCACGGAAACATTTCACGCTGTATCTCCTTCCACTCTTCCCATGTGCCTTGGAAGTGTTGCAGCCGACATGCATAACAACAGCCTATGCTCAAAATCCTATTCTAAACTCTTCTTCAGGATTCACTGGAGAAAACGTGCGTTCTGTGTGTGTGTGCAGATGTGCACAGGTGTATGCTCAGCTGAAGAGCTAGGCAACATCTCACTCGCTGACAGGTTTCCTCTCCATCCACAAAGCAGGACAGCGCTACTACAAGGGAGCGCCTAAGGCAGAGAGGCTCCGTAACTGCCTTCAGTGAAGTGCCTTCATTTTATCCTAAACCAGTAATTCCTTCTGCCCATGCCTCCTGTGCAGCCAGCACTCACTCCCACTGTGGGACGTGCTGCCAGTGAGGTGACTTTTTATGCTTTAAGAGTCTTTTCTAATGCAAAAAGAATAGGTAATTCCCAAAGAAGCTATGAGGGAAGAAAGATGGAATTTGTTGATGTTCTTTTTTTTTTTCAGCAAAATTGGTTCCTCTATGGAGAACACCAGTGCAGAAATGACGACGTGGGGTGATGGGGAGCTTATCTGACCTTGGGTCTCCCTGGTCTCTGCAGCGATGCTCCCCAGCTCCTCTCCCAGATCGCGGAGCCGGTGTCACTTGCCGGGAACCCCCCCGGGCTCTGGCTGTGCCCCAGTGACTCAGGTGGGCTGCCAGGTCCCAGCTTGCTCCCCTTTCTGGGAAAGCACTTGGAAAGAGAGCAGCTGCCCATAAATCTCGCTAGTGGTTGCAGTGGTGCTGCATGGTGGCCTTAAAACCTCTGTGGCCTCAAAGGACCGCAGCTGAGGTTTAAAGTTACATGGAAATCTACTTTCCACATTTACATGGTTTTCACCTGTAATTATAACTTCAGGCTTGACAGATAAATCACTTTTTATCACTGGAGCAGAAAACATCTTCTACTCATTTTGATATATTGTAAGTGCAGGCAAGGTGTGTGAGTTACAAAATGCAATTTTGTCTATGAGGCTCTAAACTACAGTAGCACCACTGGGTTTTATTTAGCAACACTGAAGTCACGGCATGATGGAGGTGAGTGTTATCTTTTCCTTCATCAGTGAGTGTGTAGATTATGGGTGTATTTCCCTTTCAACCCTGCCTAATTTTATTTTAGGGATCCAAAAATACCAAGCCAAAAGTGCAATTTGCTATGATGGTGATATGAAAACAAGAGCAGGGTTATTTTCTGTGTGGTTACTGACAGCATTTCTCAATGATTGCTGACAACGCCTGGCAAAGGCTGGACCGAGAGGAGTTTCTCATAATCTTCCTTAGGGTTGTAGGAAGTGGCAGCACACAAACCCTTATGTCCTTCTTCTGACTTTGAAAATGTCTGGAGAGGTTTGGGTCTAATAAAACAGTTGGAAACCACACCAAAAACATGTTGTTTTTCCCTTCTCCCTTGCATTATTGACCTGGCCTGAGTGATCCCTAGACGAGGGACTGTGAATTCCCAACACCCCCGGGGTGAGCAGGAACGCTGCCACCTCTCCCTCCCCAGCGGGGCCGTGGCATGGCTTGGTGTGGAGCTGCGGGGGGGCAGGCTGCCTCACCCTGCTCGCACTTTCTGTGCTGGTTCATGGTGCTGCAAACAGCAGGCTCTGTTAATTACACATCTAAAGTAGCGGGATATGTTTTTGCCTCAAAATTGGTAGTATTCACCACTTTTCAGTTAAAGACTTGTCTGATGTGGGACATGTGTAGTTTAATATGTTCAGTAGAAGAAATGGAGTATTGGCCTTTATAAAAATTCTTTTCAGACACATAGTATAACAGATCTTCAGGGTCAATTAATATTGCAATCCAGTGTTTCGCCCTTTGTCTGGATCATAAACCAGATCTAAACAGCAGATTTCTTACAGGGCACCGATTTTGGACTGGCAAGTGGTGCAACCAGAGGCCACAGGCTGCCCAGAGGGCCCTGGGCTTTGGCCAGGTCTGGCCTCAAGTTTCTACCACAGTGCCAGGAGTCGTAGCAACACCCGTGGGGCAGTATTCTGGCATGGAATCACCGTTGGCTGTTTGGCAGGCAGTAGGAAGGTGTGAAATGACTTATGACTCAGAAAACGGACCTGCTCATCGTGCAAACCTACATAACAGCCACCTGTGTAGGGTGCATTTCACTTTCCTTGGGGGTCTATACGTAAAATCTTATTATAATGAAGCAGCAAAAGGACAGAGCATGCTATCTGCAAAATTCTCTAAATATAGTTCAGCAATAATGCTGCTGCTTTCTGCAGATTAAAAAAATATGGACCTTTCAAACCCATAACACTAATACAATCAAATACAATCATAAGCAACATTATTCACAGTGACTTGATTAGTGAAAAACAAAGCAGAGTATGCTAATGAGATCTCTAACAGCATCTTTCTCTGTGTTTGGATGTGACACTGTATCTCTCTGAACACTTCTGTGCATCTGTTTATCTTTGCTGGACCTGTCAGTCTCAGTAAAACCAAACCTTCCTTCTGGTTCTCTCAAAATGTGCTGGCTCCAGGAGGATGAGTGTACCTTGGGGTTTCCCCTCTCCAGGTCTGCAGCAGTCTGTGCCCACCGCACCCTGGCAGCGCAGGGCTCCCCACTCCTCCTCTTAGAGAAACAATTTTGCATGGATAAAGATAATCTTCTGTGTGCAGAGCTTGGCTTTTTGTACATGAAATATGAGCACAAGAATGCAAAGGCAATTGGAATAGTTTTGAGTTGTGAGTGGTGTGCACTGCTCTGAGCCTTCCCAGCTACAGAGAACTGCAACAAACATGAGGAAATTCAAGAAGGATTTTCCCACTCAGATCATAGGTCAGGAGACAGCATGAAATTGTGGCCATGGGTCCAGGTGAGAGGTGGCAGCCAGGCAGCACTTCCATCCTCGCTTTGGATTTGGCATCTTTGTCTGAACTTCCTGCCAGCTTGCAGGGGCGCTTGTGAGGGTAAAGCGAGCTAAAGGCTGCAAGTCTGCAGGAGCAGGGCTCACCCATGGCCAAGACAGAAATGATGCCCTGGGGCAAACCGGTGCCTGCAGGTCACCCCTGCCCTCCCTTCTGCAGCGCTGCGGGGCTGCACAGCACAGGCAGTTCTGCGCTAGAGCCAGGAGGTGAGGGGCGGCCAGGCACTGCAGCCGCAGCGCCCAGCTGAGAAGCAGCCCCCAGGCTTCCCACACAGCCACCGCTTGCAAGAGCCTGTGACTTCCAGCCCTCTCGTCTCCAGTGCTGGACGACACCTCTGGAGGCAGGATGCATTATCACCTTCATACACCTCTGGTCTCGTTTCATTACTGTCCACATTAATGTCTGGTCTGCTTTCGGAGTTGTAATAAGTTACCAGCCTCAGTGGTAGCTCTGGGCAGTGAAATAAAAGCACCCATACAATTAAAATTGCAGGTCCTCAAAAAGGAAGAAAATCGTTCAAGCTTTCATCACGTTACATTGTGAAAACAAACCCTGCAGTGCCAGCTTGTGCTTAGCTGCTCTGTAGAGGAGTAGCAGAGACCTCTGATCGCCATAATCCTCCCACACGACCAGTAAAATGCACGCTGGCTGTGAGGCGTCTCCCAAGTCGCTTGAAAGCAGAAATGATGGCTACAAATCCGGGAAATCAGGTGAATTTCCTGCCATTTCCACAGCCACAACAAAGCAATCCACAGGGAATGATGATCGAGGTTTGAGAACAGCGGGAAAACCATTTTTTGTTGCGGGCCCCCATGGCAAGGTAATGCCTCATTACCGTTACAAAAACCTTTCTGTGCAAAGATAAGCGGACAGTCGTCAGCACTACTGGAACTAAAAGCCCGCTAAGTCTTTGTAATTGGTTAATTTGCTTTATTTTACTCTGTCTAGTAGCTAAAAGGAGTCAGCCCCGCAGCCCAGCCCGTTCAGAATGCACTCGTGGTCGCCATGTGCGGGGCGCACACGGTGCCGCTTCTCCCACAACAACTGCAAGCGTTAAAAAAAAAAAAAAAAAAAAAAAAAGCGTTTTAAAAAGCGCCGCTGCCTCGCTGGGCAGGGGGCCGCGGGGTGCCCCCGGCCCCGGGTGTCGCCGTGGGGGGGGCAGGGCCCAGAGGGAGGGCCCGCGTCGGGGGGCAGCACCCGGAGCAAGGCGGCTGTGTCCCTGCGGGTGTGGGGTCAGTGGACGTGACCCCGCAGCAGCCGGTAGGCGCGAGATGGATTTCTTACTTGTCATTTTCCCCGCTGCAGGGGGGTTCCATACCCCCCCCCAAAAACTGACTCTGAAAATCCTGGGTTTACAGTCTGTGTTTTGGAGATTAAGTCGTGTTTGTGCAATTCACTATGAAACGCCGGTTACGCGGTTCATTCTCCACAGATCCCTGTATCTCAGCTGCTTGACCTGAGACGTGCACGGGTTTACAGTCTGTCCACTCAGCTCCCTCGTCCTCCTTCTTTAGAATCTTATGGAAATGATAAATACCCTTGGACCAGCATGTGTACCCATAGAACCTCCTTAAAAGCAGACTAATTTTTTGAGGATTTACAGATAACATTTAAAAATAGTTTTATGTACCCTATACCGTCTAATGATGGCATATATGAAATAGTAATTACCAGAGTAACAATGCCACATTCAGGTCCCCATTGCAGTTAGCCCCGCAAGCTGCCAAGCCCACAGATTTTTAAAGGATTTTCAGTGCCTGGAGATGCAAATAATTTGTGAATGTGAGTTTCAAGCCATCATGAAACAAGGAGGGAAGGCAGCCACTCCAGCTCTGCCTTCACGTAGCCCTTCAGACACAAATCCCGCACAGGACTCCAGCTCAGCCTAGGTGCACTGCAACAGGGCTGCTGCCTGCAACACACGGCACATATGACCCTGCAGGCAGATGTTACCACAACAGCAGTGAGAGCTCTGAGCAAATTAAGGGACAACTCCATCAACGTGTTCAGTCTGATTTGTTTCAAGCAGCCCTACGAAATGCCTTGGAGATTAAAAACCTCTCATCAAGAAGATCAGAAAATCCTTTGCAATCTACATTGTAAATGGCAATGATCAAAACGACTAATTAAAATGGAAATCTGATACAGTCTCAATCATCTCCTGTTTTTTTCATTTTGTCAATTTTAATTTATACCAGGCACACGTCTGCCTTGCAAGTCAGTAGGTAGAACTTGAAACAATCCAGATGTCCCATTTTGAAACATTCTTCTTACTACTTCTACTCAAGTTTTACTTTTTCAGAGGAATATTATAAGAGATTATCATTTTCTAATATATATTTTTATTAGAAAATATTTTGTTTTGATATTTTGATTTTTGACAAAGGTGACTTTAAGCCCCATAGGCCTGTAGCTGAGCACTGCATGTGCAGCACTGTGTGTGCATTTTATATGCCCCAAGGAGAATTTGGTGTTGCAGAAATCCAGGGAAGAAAACACTTTTATTTTCACTGTATGTTTGAGTTAATATTGGTTATAATAGTGGATCTGTCACTCTCCCTCTTAAAAGCAAGGACACAGTAAGCTATTACAGAAGAGAGAAGTGAGAGAGAACAGAACTGCCTTGCTGAGAGGAGACTTCAGTGTTCTTCAGTACTTAGTATTTTATATAGCAACTAGAGTGACACACCATGAGGGGAGGTACCTGTATGGCAGACTAATACTGGCGAGCCAAAAGTCTGTTGTTTTAGAATTAGAATAGTTCATTTGGAAAGGACCTACGAAGTTCAAGTCCAACTGCCTGACCACTTCAGGGCTAACCAAAAGTTAAAGCGTTTTATCAAGGGCATTATCCAAATGCCTCGTTTGGTTTCCTATTTGACAGAAGGTGCCTTAATAAAATAAAAATGAGGCCATTCTTCCACTCCACCCCCACCATGCTCAGGCACACAGGTGAAGCATGCAGCTCCATCCCTGCCCCGTGCAGAAGCAGCGATGTGTGAGCAGAAGGCCCTGCCGGGGGGAGCTGGTCCATCCGGAGCCCATGGGATACGAAGGGCACCCGCAGCCTGCAGACACCTCATCCCCCACCAGCTTCCCCTGGGCTGCTTTGGACTCTTCAACCAAAGTAAAGGTTCAAATTCTGTCAGTTACAGTTATCGGGCAGCAAGTTTTCTCCCTCCAAAAAAAATCAGCTCCCCCCCAGAATAAGGCAACCTCAGAAGTGCAGATGGAGGTGCTCCAAGGAGAGCTGTCTCCTGGTTCCCGAGGAGCAGCCGCGCATCGCCCACAGAAGCCTTGACTCGTCTGAGTTCTGTGATTCCTTCCAGGCTTGAGACTGCACCTTAACAGCACTGGTGAAAAACGTGGAGCTGAGGGGCCAGGGTGCCTTGAGCCCCCCTGCAAAACAAAAGGGCTGCAGTGCACATCACTGAACCCAAGAAGCAACAAGAGCTGGTGCCAGCAGCAGTAAGAGCTCTGTAAGACAGTAAGACAGCTCTGCTGTCACCCAGGGATTTACAGAGAGCCCTACCTGCCTGGAGCAGCCGTGGACATGGGTGCAGCCATGGGACTGCCTGCCCTGTGGATGTGGGGCTGGGGGGATGGAGGGGAAGTGGGGATAGAAACAGAGAAGTGAGGGCACCAGCCTCAGTCAGAGACCCCCTGCTGTGAGGAGATGGATGGACAGTCTATCTCAGGTCATTCTGGAAAGAAAAGCATTTTCTGCTTCCCAAACACAGCACGAACCCTTCTAAAGAGTTTCCTGTGGCTCTAGTGCTGCATTATTCAGGCTGTCAATAAGACAAAAATAACAGCACTTGCTGTGTAATTTGCAGACAACTTGACCCAGGAAGCGTCCCAACTCTGCCAAATCCGTAGATGCACAATGCAGTTGTTCCTCAGATTTTCTTTTTTTTTCTCACCCCAGTTTCCTTGTCACAGGTTACCAGGCTGCTCCACCACAGAGCATGTTTGTCTGCATTACGCATGCAATGTGTTAATGGGCATGTCAGCTTCGCTATCAACTCCCTGTCCCTGGTGCCATTTCTCCACACAAACGCTGAGTAGTTAAGGCATTAGTGCAATTGAGTGATGAAGCCCTAATTTCCATGAAAAGATCTTAATTTGTTCTTTTCCAGACACAGAGGGAAATGCACATTCTGATGGGGACATATTTTGCTCTTTTGTGCAGTTACAAATACAAAGTACGTGGGGGCAGAGACGCTCTGCATGCTGCCGATGACAGGGTGCCGTGGCTCAGGGAGCAGCTCCCTGGGGCGGGGATGCAGGGTGTAGGGGACGTGTCCCCGCGCCCCTGCCTGCCCCGGCCCAGCTCCAGCAGGAGCTGCCCTCTCCCTCGTGGCTGCTCACCACCGCTCCTGCCCTAAGCAAACTTCTCTTAGAAAATAACAGTGTTAAAAATATGGAGGAGTAGTGTATTAACCACAGGGGAGCATGTTAACCGCATGGAACCACAGCAAGCACAAGCAGTAACCTCAAACCTAAATCCTCCTCCAAAAGCAACAGTGCTGGTATAATGTAAAATGGGGTTTTTGGACCCAACATGCCATATTTGCAGAGACCAATTGCAACAGAGATGATCAGCTGCCCGTCTAGCTTGCTGTGATAACGATTTCCCCAGATCTCCTGTCTGAGCATTAGCAGTTGTGCCACTGCCTATTTCTCAAAGTCCTTGTTTTACCTCATCCACTCCTGAGTCATGAGCAGTTACTAGGAGTCAGCTCTCATACCATTACTTTGAATTGTTGAACAATTACAATATTGGAGCATAATTAGTTCCCCTGATCCTTTTTAGTTGTTGGCAGCTGATCTCAGCAAACATGCAATGCTGGCAAATCATCCCTCTGTTTCGTTACGTGTGCGTGCACCCCCACACAGCCACGGACAAGTGCACACGCTGCAGTGCTGGAGAGCCCCAGAAGTCAGAGGTGGCTGAGGAGGAGCAAGTGTGATGAGATCAGCAGGGGATTTTGGACCTCACAGGCTATAAAAGCAAAGAGAGAACTTAAAAGTAACAAAGTATTTTGACCACAGGTACCCTTACCAGGAAGAGAATACCTCCCACCAAGTGCTTGGAGGTGACCCAGCCTTGAGTGGCGCTGTGCTAAGAACGGAGGTACCATCTCCCAAATTCTGCTCAGTATTAGAAAGAAGAAAAAGTTAATATGCTTAAGCAGAGCTGAGAACAAGTAGCTTTGGTTTAACAATATGTTAAATCTGAGAAGCATTTAAAATGTAAGCAGTTAAATTGTTCTTGAGCTCATCAAAGGACAGCAAAGCCAGGAAAGTTTTATGAATGTGCCACATCAAAAATAAGTAGAAATGCAGTAACTCACCTCTAGAACCAGCATATGAGCATATGTCTAGGCATTTCAAACCAACATGTACAAACAAATGTAATTTGTATGTATGGGACAGTAAGGTCTTCTAAGGTGGTGGGAGAGGGCAGCAACACTGCTGAAGCACTGGTCCACAACTGCCAGCATAAGTGCAAGCCAGTGCTGTGAGGTGGTCACAGAAAAGGCAAATCCAGCCCTGAGATACATTCAGGGCAGCATTGCCATTTCAGACGGAGATGTTTTAAAACTACCGTGTGTCTCACTAGTAAAGCTTAGGGCAGGCACTCACTGGCAAAACAAGTCAAGCCAAAACAATTAAAAAACCAAAAGCTATCCAGGGGAGGATAAAAAGGAGAAACGGAAGCAGAACTTGTCCACCTCCCGTGCCTGCCTTTGTGGCTGTGTGACCTGGCAGCCCCGCTAGCCCCGGGTGCAGGGCACCGTGCCGCCAGCCAGGATGACGGGAGCACGAGGCAGAGCTTGCTAGGACCTCGCCAGGGCCATGCCGCGGGTCACTGTGGGCCACATCCCAGCTGGCAAGAGTAGAGGTGACATTAAAAAATAATCAACATTCGCTGATAGACTGAGCAGACTCAAAGCTTGCACAAGCAGTAGGATGAAAAGCAGCAGGAAAAAGTAAATTAATAGAAACCCCATGGGCAGCAGAGTTGATTCTATGACCAGGCACAAGGTAAGAACATATTGACAGTTCTCTAAGACTAATTATTAACAAAAAGAGAGAGCAGCCATGTGGTAAGGAGGTTTCCTCAAATCTCTTCCAAATGAAAAAGCAAGGTACTGAAGAATGGTGGAAAGGTCTGGTACTAATGAATGCATTATGTAAAAGAAGATGAAAAAAATAGACTTTGATTCTTCTTTGTTGCCAAAGAACTGTGGGAAGATGTTATGAACAGTTCAGAACTTCTGTTTTGTGAATTTCATCAAAACAAAGGCTGGTTTTGTGGAAAAAACTGTTCTGCTTTATGATGCTGGAGTGGGGTGGGTTTGGGATAGTTTGGAAGTAGGTAAATGAGAACACCAGCTGAATGTGCAGTGGGTGGTATGGCTTCACATGCAGCAGGGTGCGATCACACAAGTGCTGAGCATCCTGCAAACCCTGCAGGGGGCTGAGGCAGTAGGTGGGACTGGGATGATTTGGTAGGCTGTGACCTTCACACAAGGACTGCAGATGTCAGACTTCTCGGGTGTGGGGGGGAAACGGCTTGTCCTCTTCACCTCTCTTGGTGCTAACCAGCAGTGTGGCAGAGGCAATACCCAGAAATATCTGGTGTACAGCTCTGCCTGTCTCGAAGGAAGACTGCACTGTGCCTTGCACAGGTGAGCTCTGCCCCACAAATGGAAGTTGGGGTGCTAAAATGAAACCTCTGCAAACCCACATTTTCACTCCTGGGGATTTGCAAGCTTTCTTTATAAGACTGAACAGTCTGCTGAGAAAGTTATGCTCTGGAGCAAAGCAGACTTGTAGGGGTGAGCCCCCCAGCACAGGCGGGCGAGGCGCTGCAGTGGGGACTGCAAACTGCTGCTGCTCAGGAGCCATCCCTCACCTCGGTGGGAGAAGGGCCCCACTGCAGAAAGCACCGTGGCCCTTCTGCTGAGTGAACATCGCCGCCGTGCACCTGAGGAGGTCCCAGAGGCTGACAGCTGCCACTCCCATCCCTAAAGCTGGATCCATGCCTGTATCCGGGGCTGAACGAAGCTTGGAACGAGTTTCTAGAGAAAAGCTGAAGTGCGAGCCTTACAGCAAGGCCTTGCACAGGTGAGTGATGGGCACAGCCTTCAGTGTGGGCTTACTCGCAGTTGCTGGTTTACTCCATTGTAAAAGATGCATAAACATATACAGCCCCCTGCAAACAGGATCAAAAAAATGCCCTCCAGTTCTTCAAAAGAGAAAATGAGCCAGCTGTGCCAGGCATTTAAATGCCTTTCAACAGGAGCTGGCTGCCCAGGCGAGTGGGCTGTGCAGGTTCAGCAGGGATGGCCCGTGCAGGGACATGAGGTCTGAAGGGGTGGGGGGTCCTCAGTGGGTGCCTGGGGGGCCCGGGGAGCACCAAGCCCCACAGGCTGGGCCATCCCCACCAGCAGGCACCCAGCTGTGGTGGGAACAGGCAGGCATGGCTGGCTGCGGGCGCTGCCCACGCTGTCACACAGCAGGACACAGGCTCGGGTTAAATGCCACCAGCTACCCGAGCATGAGCACAGTGCCTTGGCCAAGGGGATATACAGGTACAGCTTGGGTCCTGTGCTCTCCCGGCAAGGACAAAACTAGCAGGAGGTACATGAGGCACAAAACATTCCCACTTGGGTGCCTCTTTCCCTCCTGGCACCTTCAGGTGGGAGAACAATTGGGACAAGCAGTGTAATGCTGCCACCTGGTTGGACTGACAGATTCCTGTCTATCTGTCTGCAGCCAGAGAAACAAACCTCTCCTTTTGTAGGTGGATAACAGCTCACTCTGATATTACCGGTAGACAAATACTCTTGCAAGAAGAATTAAAAAATAAAATGAATGAATTCAATTATTTGATGAGATGTACTAGCATGCAGTGATGAGTAATAGCCCCTAGAAATAATACATCTGCTCTAAGTAGCTAAGCAAAGGAAACACATGCTTGGGTATGATGATACAAAGTTCAGGAGAGACTCCTTTTTCACAAAGCGCCCCAAGATGGATTCACCCTTGGTTACACCAGGTTTTTGTTTCACTGAATTGATACAGATGGGAACCCAAAAAGCCTCTTATCTTCTAATTGCTTAATATGCAGTTTGTGAGGTTTGGATGTGCTATTTACATCTCCAAACAAATTACAGAGTGATTTCCCAAGATAGCTAATATCTAGTTCATTATAATTTAATGCTCAGTCACAGGGTCCCTTGAAGCATGAAACAAGAACAGTTCATCTCGTGGCAACACCGCACCCTTCCAGATCATGCCGTGTGTAGGGCCAGAGGTCTCCTCAGCCATGCCCACCACGCCATTTCCAGGGACAGGCAGCCCACCCTGTCATACTGAGCTGCAGAAACCCATGCCTGGAAGGGCCGACAGCCCCTGCAAAGCGCCTGCACCTACAGGTCAGGGTGGACATGGGTGGGCCTGAACCTGCAGCAGAAATGGAGATCCATCCCCATGCATTTATAGCACAACATACAGCCCAGAGACTGCCCTTAGGCAAACAGCAGTAGCACAAGAGAGGTGTGCACACCCTGCACACCCTGTGCCCCCAGCACGCAGCACCTTGCTGCAGGAGCCAGTCCCGCTCGCCCTCCTCCATCTCAAGACACCTGTGGGCTGGTGGGAATAGCAGCAGACGTGTTCACTGCTCTATTAGCACGGGCACGACTGCGAGGCCAAGTGCTGCGAGGCAGGAGTGGAGCTGGCCTGCTTTTCTAGGAAACGTTTTTCTGTCTGACTCACTTTCAGAAAAACTCCCGCTCACTTTTGTAGATAAATACTAGATTGACTGAAAAATCAGTTTTCCTGGTGTAAATTAAAACAAGGATCAAATAGATATGAACTGCATAATACATACATTTTGGATATATTTTAATTAAATACATTTTTTTCAACTAAAATATATATTTATATATATTGGTAGCGAGCATGGGATGCTCATCCTCGCCTGGTCTGGGTGGGACGGATGGGCAGAGCTGCGCCTCAGAGGCTGAGAAAGAGGATGTAAAACAAATATCTGGGAGGAGAAAATGCGAGCAGAAGTAGCAATGGTGAAAAACTATATGCTAGCCTGCCAGAAACAATGGTAAAATTTGCATTTTCTTGGACATCACCCAAAGTTTTTTTCCTGGTACAGTGTGCAGCAGCTGTGAGTGCTGGGACGGGAAACATCAGCCTCCAGAACCTGGCGTGGGGGTTTCTGCCTGCAAGTATCACAACAAGGAGAGCCGAGCCGTGCCCAGAAGCAAGGCTTTGCCCTCCCGATGAGCACTGCCTGCGCCTGTGCCCACGCTTGTGCCCATGCCCGTGCCGGCAGTACCCACGGAGCAGAGGCCGTGCCGGGCAGCGTGCGGGTGCTGTGCCTGCCCCACGCCCTGCCCGCAGCAGGCGCTGCCCGGGGGAGGCAGGGGCCAGCGGTGCGCCCCGCACACGGCACGAGGCAGAGCAGATGGGACCTGCCGCTCCTGTTCTGGGTGAACGCCAGCACGAGCGGGCAAGATGAACGTGCATCAGCCAACAGCTTTGTCAGGCTGCGATGGGACAGCTTTTTACAGTAAGGTGTGGATAGGAGAATGGTTGTGATTGGCATGCTGCTTCTGAAATTTGGCTCGGTGCCCTAATGCCTCACAAAAGGTGGAAGGCAGACTTTGCTGCACAAGAAACAGTATCAGGTACAGACTGGGAACAGTACTTCAGGAGTAAAGCACATGCTGTCCATCTCTCCCTCAATAACATAAAACAAGGCAATTTCTAGTATCACTGCCTGTCTGCTATTCCAGGACACCACTGTCTAGGTCCCTCACGCACAGTTACAGCCCCACTTACGGCTTTGCCACCACTGTGTCAACATTGCACAGGGCACCAGTGTCGCAAGTGAAACCAAGACTTCGGGATTAATTTTGCACAGGGGAAGCACAGTTTGCCTGTCTGTAATGATGTCTCCCTGCATGTATGAGTGGTACTTTGCTGCACATTTGACACAAGGATGTTGTCCTTTCTTCAGCTCCATGAGAGAGAAAAAAATATGTTTGTCCACATGGCTCCAAAAAGGAGACATCTCTCAAGAACTCAGAGACGTTTTGCTGTTTAAGGAGGGTACAGCATAAACTCAAATCATCTCTTGTGCTTTACCCTCAACTATATACTTTCATAAAGTGAGTGTTATATTAGCCCAACCGTTTACTTGACTCAGGTTATGAGGTATGGAGGGAGGCTTCCATGACCAAGGCAGCGACCTTTGTGTGTTTTTTCAGGAAAAACAAGCTGCCATGTGTGAGACCTGGGCACAGAGCTCCTAAGCCAGAGCCAAGCCTTCGAGCAGTGCACCTTGGAACAAACCCAAAGGGTATCTGCAATCTGCTTTCTGCTGACACTGACCAGCTCCATGCTTAACATTTCTCCTGGCAGAGCTCTGTCCCTAAGTTAATCACCAATGTCCAGTCCTCAGGTGGGGCATAGCTTGGTTTGTCCATCCCCAAACCTTAGCTTGGGCCCAGACTGAGATGCCAACATGTCCAAGGTGAGTTCCCTGACTCCACTGGTTTTTGTGTGCTTCTTTTTACCCACTTTTCAGCGGTATTCAACCAGTTCTGTCTGCCCAAAGTTTTGATGCCAGTTGCAGATCAGAAGCATCATTTTTACTCTGTCAGTAGGGATCTTGCCTGGTTATATAGGTCAGGATCAGTCCTCTTCATACAACTTTCTGACATATTTTTCAGTCTTCACAGAATTTAGTATTTCTCCCAACTTTTTTGAAATATTCCATTTGTACCCCTTTTTTCCTTACCTTGGCTATACTCTTCTGTTGTCTTCTCTCCATTATCTGTCCGATGTGAGAAACAAGGCATTGGACAATGGTTTATACATGATCCAGAATTTCCTTAAGCCTTCGAACTCTTTGCACAGATACCCTTCTGGGTTTGTCAGACAGATACTTCCATTACACAACTCAAATGTTCAAGAATAATAGTCTGTATCTTTTCAAATATCAAAACTTACTCCCACTGGAAATCGATCATCAGACAGACAAGAAGAGACATGTAGGATAGCAGAGAATTGCCTGCCAACTTTCTTTTTCTATAAAAGCTCATGAAAGCCGGCAAAATATAAATGACTTGTCAAAGGCAGCTTAAAGAGAGAAACTGAGAATATAATTACGGCCACAAAGTAAGGGCATGTACAGAGAAAGACGTGTCAGAAGCACAGGTTACGTGTCCAGAAGCAGAAGGCTGTGAGTCACGCTCTGAGCAGATGATCCAGGAGGCCACAGCCGGCACAAGCTATGGGACAACAAACCTGGCAGCACCATGCTAAGGGTAATGTTGGCTTCAGGTCGGAGAGCAGTGTTGCTTTCCTGACCCCTATCCTCCTTGGTTGCATACATCTGTAGAAAATAGGGATGTAAGAATATTATGGGATTTGCAGTTGTTACCATACAAGAACTCTGTATTTGAAGATGAAATATGGCAGCTACCAAAACGGATGAAAGTCATTCTTAGTCATTTGATTAAAACTTTTAAATGAACGTGCAAATAAGCAATGGAAAATACATTTTTCTTCTGAGAAGAGAAGAAGGAAATCTGAGACACGACAAAGATTAACATATGTCCCATTATTTTTAGTGTGTGTTCGCCATAGCAGCACCACGCCTTGCTGGGACTGGGCTCCATTCGCCATCACGAGCCCTTCGTGGAAGCGGCCCAACTGCCCTGCGCTCCTGTGCCCTCAACCCTGCTGGCAGAGCAGCTCACGGGTGCGAGCACAACTCCCCGCCTCGCTGCTGAGCCCGGGGTGCCAGGGCACAGACTGGGAGGGGGGCACAGGGCCGCAGAACTAGGAACACCCCCGGGATGGCAGCCTCAGTTTCTGTCCCCTGAGCACCCCTGACCCTCTCCTGCCCCTTGTCTTCTCCAGCACTACCTGTGACCCACAGTAATAAAATCTGCTGAGAATCGAAGCTCTGCTTTGCTCCTTCCCTATCCCCATGTCGTGTCCACAGTACTAATACTCAGTGGTTGTCACTAAATATCTTTTTATTTACGCACACACACACACACAAAAAAAAAAAAAAAAACACCTTGCATTATCAATATTTTAATTAACCTTTAGGCAAGCTTAAAAAAAAAAAAAAAAAAGA
The DNA here is from genome assembly GCF_040182565.1 of Anser cygnoides. NCBI lineage: Eukaryota > Metazoa > Chordata > Aves > Anseriformes > Anatidae > Anser > Anser cygnoides. The sequence goes on from NC_089877.1 coordinate 66,724,009, forward strand.
AATCTGCATTATCTCCCTGTCTTCAGTAATCTTTATAAAGTTCTTAACTACTAATTTCCTTTCCTGTTGCTTGTATGAATCAACAGGATAAGGTCTTTAACTTTGCATCATGTACAGATATCATCCTCAGAACAAGTCACTACAAAAAACCACAGCATTGACTTTTCATAAAAATACTCCTACATCTGTGATTTTGCCACTGCTAAGTTCTCTGTTGAAAAGGTTAATGCATTTTGTTCTGTATTGCTGCAGCTTTTCCTATCTCTTCTGATAACTTCCTCTTGCATGAAGAACCCAGATCATTTTCTCTGGTTCTTAACCATAAACACTTGGAAATACCAACTTACCTTGGGGGAAGGCAGTCTGGGAGCTAGGGGACGCCTGTGACTGTTGGGGGCTGAATTATTCAGAATTTTGTTCTCCCGGCACAGACCTCCCGAACAGTAATAACTCATGCAAGATAAGGCTGAAGAACCTTGTCAGTACAGGCTTGGACTATTACATTTTTCTGAAGGAGAGAGAGAGGTATCATTGGAAAGGCACAAAAAAGCTCCAGGCACACCTGCCTCTCCCTGAGTTGGGGAGGCTCTGTGGCACTCCTACTGTCAACATCATAATCATGGTGATGATTATCTGAGCTCCTGCTTAGAAAAGCCACCTAATTTCTGAATCTCCAGACTTTAACTGTTTAACTGTGGCCTCCAATTAGCGCTTGTGAGTAATCTCTGCCTAGTGCTCCAGGAGGGTCCAGACGGAGCTGCCCACCAGTGACAATATCCATGACTCCTAGAGAACAGCCTGGCACCCAAATGCTTGGGCTCTCTTTCTAATCTGTGTGTGTCACCATCACTCTGTTTATGCCAGCTTTGGTGAAATGGTTTATGTGTTTTTAATTAGAGTCCTATCATCTTTCACCGTGGTGAGACTTTGGCTCAGCTGGGAACAAGGCAACTCCTGCAGGTGATGCAGCCAAAAGCAATGAGTACTGGTAAAATGGAAAGGTATTAGTGTGGAACAGGTGTTCCAAAGTAATCCCCCTTTCTCTGCTCATTAACTTACTGATGTCATGCCCGTATGCCCCAGGGCAAGTCTGTCAAGCAGATGCTAGCTCTGGTGTGTTTGGCAGCTCCATTGCCTAGCAGAGCACCGAGGCTTTACTGGCATCTCATAATTGCAAAATGAGAGGATGAGCTTACTTGGTCTTCCTCCCCCTCTGGTCTCTTCCACAGCCATTTTGTTGTGGGCTGTGGAGCAACGAGCCAAAGCTGGACTTGTCTTCTATTTAGGTACCAAAGTCATGTCTGTATGAGACCACAAAACTCAGTGGTGTTTGGAAATACTCGAGAAAAGTGATGCCAGAGAAAACAAGTGCAGTCAGGAGCAGCTTCTCTCTTTGCCCAGGTAGTCTATGGCTGCAATTGCTCAGATTAGTATGAAGCTTCAAATAGTGTCCAACAGACATGGCCCCATGGTTGTGGCGTTTCAGGGTTTTTCATTTTTTGTTTTTGGTTGGTTGGTTGCTTTTTTTTTTCATTTGTTTGTTTGTTGTTGTTGTTTTTTATTTGAGACTCCATGCATTTCACTTCAATTTTCCTTTCCATATGCTGACTTCTTCCTGGAAAAGAACAAGTGTGTTTTTTGCAGCTGACAGGGACACCCATCACATACCCAGTGCACAGCTTCTCTGTTGAGCTAAGAGGAATAACACTGGGCACTCTGCTACCCCATTTTGTCTTCAGTGAATGACCTGCCCTGAGCTGTGCATACCTTTTATTCATTTCAAACACTTTAATGACTATAGAAAGTACCAAATGAATACTAGATGGCTATGACCTGTGCTAAAGCAATTCTCCTGTGTACAAATTGTTTTTTGTCAAGTGACAATGGTATGCTTGCTCCTGGACTCATAGCCTAAGCCAGAAGATTACTGCCTAATTGGGAAAAATAACCAGACAGGAGTTAAATAATTGGGATGAGGAAGGTATTCCATTAATTGATCACATATGCCAAGTAATTCAGCTTCAAAATTTGTCATTGTCACTTTTCCAACATAAATTTAGAAAGAATGGTGCTTCATTAAGTCTGTTAGGTTCTTCCAGAGTGAGCAGTGACTGACCACTCACAATAAGTTAATTAAAACAGTTTCACACTAGAAAGAACAAATGTTGGTGGAGATTAATTGATTTCCTGTTACTATGTGCTCAGGTCTGAATGATGTACTAGAGACACTTTAGCTACACCCACTTCATCTAAGTCAAACACAGCCTTTATTGTGCAATTAATTTCACTTTTCCATTAGTAACTACTATTAGAACAAAGTTAAATACCATAACTGCCCCAGCTTTTCCTCAGTTTGCCCTGCAGTTTCTAGGTAATAGTTTATTTTATACCAATCCACACCGTTAAAAAAAAAAAGGACTGGTGACGAGTACTGATGACTTATTCACATTTCTCTGTCTCTTCACCTCTGCCAATTACATTTAATATGTTCACTATCTAAACATACTTTCTCATTATTTGCACCTCCTAGATGATGTCTGATGTCAGGAGACTGAGCAAGATGGAGTGCTAGTCTGGCTATTTTTCACTGTGCGAAACCAAGGAGAAGCATCCAGGAAGCCCCTTTTCCTCTCTTGCCTTTAAGCCAGCTTGGTAAATTAGGGCATGGTTCAGCCATCTGCTTCAAAAGTGGTGTTAGGCATTAAACCTAAACCCCTCTAATCAGCTATGTTAACCCTGCCTGAGTCTTCATTATCTTCTCTCCTTCCCTGACAGAAGGAATTTCCCAGCTGTGCAGGATCAACTCCTCACTGTGCTTAGTTCTCACACTGGTGATAACACTGAGCAGCATTTGATGTCTGCATCACCAGTAGATCACAGTTATGTTTCTTACCCTCGAATTGAGCTGATAACCCTGATGAGCATAAACATCAGATAGTCTTTGTCCTGTGTGGAAACCTTTCCCTCCTCCACCTCCACAAAATCTTGTAGCTTAACAGTGGCTGCAAAGATTTAATCAAAAGCACTCTATAAGCACTGTGTTTTGAGTGACTATAACATTCATATATCTCCTGGTAATATCTGGTCTAAATGTTTTATGAAATAATTCATTAATTACAAAAACACAAACTCAGGTGCACTGAAATTGTGTGTAAATTCAGATCAAATACAGCAATGAGTTTACGTCCTGGTTTTGGCTGGGATAGAGTTAATTTTCTTCCAAATAGCTTGTATTGTACTGTTTGCTTGCTTCTAAACAGCTTGCTTCTAAAAATAAGGGGAAAATCCAAAAGAGTTAATGTTTCTTTAGAGAGTTGAAATGAAAAGTTCCAATATTTGCTTAAAGACTAGGTTTTGAAACTGAGTCTTATAAACAGAAAAAAGGTCCATTCTGTTTCAATAAAAACTCTAATGAAGCTGAAGAGAAGCCTGGGGATGGATACCGAATGAGAATAAAAGCATTGTCACCTAGCTCTAACCCTGACACGCTAATGATCCTATGGACTCAGACCTGAGGCTGTTTGCACCAGCCTCTGTCCCAGCCCCATGTGGGCAGAAGGGGCAGGTGGTGTTTGCAGACACCTACCTGCAGCCAAGACTGGCCAGTATCTGAGGAGGCAGGCGGCAGCACTTTCATGCTTTGATGTGCATGCTGTTAGCCTTGAAAATGGCTGTGCTGAAAGGCTGAGCCCCAGTAAAGCAATTCTCAGTGATTTATGAGCAGTGGTCATCTCTGAGTCTGGAGAGGACTCCTCCAAATCAGCGCCCTGCAGGCAGCTGTGTGTTTGACTGATGACTCTCAGAAAGAGTTCCTCCAGGATGGGTGACTGCACCCTTCAATCTCCTTTCTGTACAACTAAGCTCTTCCATCATCTGCCCTTTTCCTACTTACTTACTCTGGATCTTATGGCGGTTCCACTTCATTGTCATTTTCAGCAATGAAGTGTTCTGACACTCTGTAAAACAGGTTGTAGTGAGGTTGGATCTTGTATGAACAAGTGGCTAGGCTATCCTACTCCAAACTGCTGTGCCTTCAGCAAAATTGCAGCTGCATTTGAGAGGGGAGCGCTCTTGCAGTGCCTCTCTATTCTCTGCAGCTCACAGTTTGTATCGTTTTTTTCTGCTTTAGTCCACGCACCTCTCTGTGCCTGCACTTTGCACTCTTGGTCTAACCTCCTGGTAGTGCACGGTCCTGGGGGCTGTTCTGCTCATGTTTTCATGGGGAGAGAGGAGCAAAGTTCTTTGATTTCAGGGTGCCAGCCTTCAGGGAGCAGGTAAAAGGGTGAGAGCTTGAGCAGCACTCACCCTCCATTGCACTCAGCTGTGTGCTGGTCTGGAAAAGGGCTCAGACACAGCAGGCTGGTGCGTCTCCAGTTCCCCTTTCACGGGACCCTGTCCAAGGCTCCTTTACCCTCTGGTTTCTTATCCCCTAGAAGTTTGAACTGCATGGCTGGGACAAATCTGTTATCTTAAAGGTCATCAGGGACCCTTCACTCATCGGCTCTATTCTTAACTCTGGATTGCATCATTCAAACAAGGAAAAATCTGGTAACTCCCTGAGTAGATTGCCCCTTGTAAAAGTTTTCTGTAAGCCCTGATACCTAAAGGCCAATTTGGAGAGGAGACAGCACAGTCTGTTTTTTTTGCTAAAAACTTATTTTCTCTCTCTCTCCTTTTTTTTTTTTTTTGTGTGCGGAATTGTAAATATTATAATTGCATTAAATTTTTTCTTTAATGAACAAACAGCTGTATAATTATAGGAGCATGTTCACACCTCTGTTGTAATGGTTGTTTAAGCATTTTAATTATACACTTTGATTCCAAGGGTTGGACTCCTCTCTGGGAGAGCAATTCTCAGTGCAAAACAGTTCACCAGCCTTTAGCCAAGAAGTGTTCATTTTTGCTCTAATTTACCTAGGAACATTGTGAAAGTTTGGGTGTGTGCCCAAAGCTGTGATGTGCCTTTCTCATTTGATTACCCTGTCTGTAGCTCCACGAATCCCAGCAGTCTCTGCAGGTGACCAAAGGCAATTACCAGACTTCCAGAGAAGCTCTAGGGTTGTAAGTTCCCTGCTATTCCTTCGTGGACCATGTTATTTGTTTTTATTATCGCTGAAGGTAAAAGCACCCCAGATGTTTGGCTTACCAGTGCTCCTGTCTGGTGTGAGACAGCCTGTATTTCTCATTCACACACCAATCAGCTTCCTTGCTTCTCACCGAGTAACAGGGTGGATGGCTTCCTTACCTTGCTTTGCTCCTACTGCCCTTCCGGTAATGATCATGTAACATAGCCGGGAGGGTCTGCTACGTCTTCAATACTGCAGTGTTTTAGAAATTTTGCTTTGGTAAGTTAGTTTCCAGATGAAGGAAGGATGAATTATCGCTGGAAAGGTAAATGGGATCGGGGATGGGATTATTTTTAGAATGAGAGGGATTAAAGCATGTTATTTTGGTGGGGGGAAAACAAAAACAAAGAAAGAAAAAAAAAAAATGAGGAGGAGCAAAGGGGAATGGCAGAAGAGCAACAAAAGCAAAATGGGAGATCAGAGAGGGTATGAGCAGGTATGACTGAGCAGGTGGAAGGTGGGAGGAGAGAATATGAGAAATTTCCCTTTCCCTGCCACAGAGGAAAAGGAGAGAGCTGCAGGGGAAGGGAAGCGGTGTGAACCGCAGCTGGGAGGGCGGGGGCAGCTCCTGCAGCTGGGCTTTGTGCACCGCAGCTCGATGTGATGCAACCCATCGTGCTGAGGGCAGCTGCACAGACACAGTGGGGAGGTTTGCCAAGGAAACATGTCCTTTCTCATCTCAAAGGACATGTGAGAGATTTTCTGTGTTTGCCTCAGTGCAAGACATAAGGCAGCTGGCCAAGGAAATATCTTTTCTTGGACAGATGTTACTATCACCAAAAATATGCTCAGTTTTGTGAATGGACATTTCACTCAGTCAAATACATCAGAGATGATCAGGAAAGAGAAGCTGGGCTTGGTTCTCCTACTCCCTGAAGCCCCCTGAGGCATCACCTTACTTAATTAGGAGAATCATTTCACCACTTCCACTCTTCATCCATTGTCCTCATTTGGTTTCCTGATTACTAATAAAGAAACTCTTTTCAAATAAATCATTAACCTTGAATAATAATTTGTTTGGATATCCTGGCTGAAGTCAAGTGGGTTGGAGTCTCATAGCAAGAAAGTGAAGACAACTCATAACACCCTGAGAGCCCATGCTTTAAATGTGCCCAAAAGCTGTGCTGGGCAGCAGAGATAAACCAAGACCTCCTCATCTTTGGAGACTCATAGCTTTGGGTGGTGCGACTGCTCTGCAGGACACACCCAAAGCTTGGCCAGCCCTCAGCATACATTCCAGCTGCATGCTCTGTTTTCCCTTCTCTCTACACTGCTAAAAATACTGCTGCTGTCTCTCTAATATCTTCTCCACAGGTCAGGTCCTCAGCCATGCCTTCTCAAGCACAGACTTAATTTCCCATTAGAACTCTCTGGCGTGACGTTAATTGGAAGGTTTGGGTCAAATACTATTTGGCTGGCTTTGAAACTGCATTCTTTGCTTTCTTGTGACTAACCTGTCATCTTTCATATGCTTTTATTACTTTTTCTGAGAGAGACATATTGATCCCTTACACCGTGCTGCTGAATGCTGCCTTTTCTCAGGGCGATTCCCATCATCCCTCTTCAATGACGTGTGATTAATTTGTGCATCACGTTCACTGGGTTATTGACTCCAGCAAATGAGAAAATACATGCTGTCATTATTTTCAAATACATTTCCAGGAGGGAGGGGCAGGAGGCCACCCAAGTTAGCTGGCTTTGGCACGGAACCAGGACCCGTGCTCCTCCCCAAGGAGAGCCATGGCAGGGCCTCTGCAGCCACACTGCCCAGCATTGGGCACACTGCCGGGCACCCTGCGGGCAGTGCTGCCACTCCCCATAAGAGGGGTGGGAGCCAAGCCAGGCTTCCCATCGCCGCTGGCTATTTGGTGACAACAAAACAAGCCTTTTAGTAGAGATCGTGAGGTCTTGCGACATATTTTGGTTACTGGTTGCTCTGCGTGAAGATGCAGGAAGTGGGACGTCTCCGGCAGGCACAGCAGGGCTCCCAGCTTGGCCTGATGGCCTCCCTCTTTGTAGAGAGAAAGGTTTTGGATCAAAGTGTTCATCTGCCTGAATTCTTTTGGTCTCATCTGTTGCCTGTAGCCTTGCCAATGATACAACAATATGATTAGACTGTACAGACAGTTCCACCCCACTGTCGAAAGCTTCTGATTAGTGAGATCAGAGACTAAGTCTGAGGTTTATGTTTCAGTAAGTCTTCCCCCAACAAGGTGAGAACACCAGTATGACCCCAAACACTGTGAGGAGGCAAACGTTGCAATTCAGCTCAGAGCCGACCCCCATAATTTGCCAGATTGGACATATTGTACCTCCAGACTCGTTCTCAGGATTAATTATGCCACATTTGCAAATCACTGTAAAACCATTTTCATCTGCAGAAAAATTATTGTGATATTTCCTCTTGTTCTCAGTTCCAGTGAAAGCAAATTTTCACATCCTCCCTCTAAACAGACATTGCCAGGAAAACATTTTCCAAAGTGATGTGTGTAATGCTCCCTTACTCATCTTAATTCAAACCTGTACCCTGAGTGCCACAACAGTCTTTGTTATTTTGTCTTCCGTTAGATTATGAACTCAGGTCAGGGACAATGTCTCCCCATGCACTTACAAAATACCAGGAAACCCACTGGCTTCGTGCACGGTGAATGATGAATATGGAGCTCACTCAACGACAGACAATGTAAGGCCAAGGGCAGCTCCAAGAAACATTTGTCTGATGCAATACTTTATCTTTCTCTGTGAAGCTGTGTTCAAAGTGCTGCATAAGAGCCAACAGCATGGAAGGAAAAAAATGTTTCTATTCTTCATTTGCTTCAAGTTGAGGAGAGAGTGGCCCAGGACTTCAATCAGGGTTACATCTATTCCAGAGACAATAAAGAGCTACGGAAATAAGCAAGCAGGTCTGTCGACGATCTTCTCAGGACAATGCAGGGATAATGCACAAAAAGCTTACAGAAATAATGTGTCCAAAGATGCGTTTCTATCATTACTTAATGTACATTCATATAACAATGGGAGACTTTTTAATGACTTATTCTGATGTAGAACTTTATATTGCACACATTTACCTCCATATTATTCCTTGCTCTCAAATTTCCTGTTATAAGGTCAGTTTCCTTAAACATTGCTAACATTCTTTTCTTGCTAGGTAATTTCTTTGTCTTGAACAACATATGCAGTTACAAAATCTGACTTTTTTGGAGTAGATGAGCCCTATTGCTATTCTTTTTCTTTGTGCCTTTATGAAAGCAATATGTACCATCTTCAGTTTGGTTTAGATCAAGCTCCAAAGGTCTTTCAGAGCCTTTTTCCAGATACAAATATGCAAGATTATGAATTCAGAATCTCCTGTCTCAAATATACCCTGCAATATTAATTTCAAACTCCCTGCTTCCTACGAGCACCCTCATCTATGCCTGCATTAACTGGGATACTCATAGAAAGACGACACACGCAGAGCAAATCCTACTAATAACAGGAGTGCTACCTAAAAGTGATCATTACACAGTGCTTTCCAAGACATGGGCATAGATACATCACCTTCCCAGTTCCCAGTACTGTCTTCTGTCTGTCTCAGGCAGTGTCCTGTCCCTGACCATGGGTAAGAGCTGATGTCAGGGGAAGAGGAGTGAGTTGAGCACGTAGTTGTGTTTCCTGATGTGCTTTCTCAGCCTCCAGCAGCTGAGGGATGAAATCTTCGTCTTCAGAGAAGTGGTTTTCTTCTTAAGAATAAAAACACCAGAATTAGACAAATAGTGTGTGTGTGTACACATCCCTGTGATTAGGAGAAGGATTAATTCGGGCCTGATTTTTATCATCCTCTCCTTGCAAGTCTCTGGCTGTCTCCCTCACTGTATGGTCTCCCTCCCAGCAGGAACTTCTTAAGACTGGTCCTGCTTCGCTCCGTGTCCATCTGCGCCCTGCCCAGGTGATGCCCAGTGCCATCCCTGGGTGGGAAGGGGTGGGACAGCACAGAGCTTTCCTCTGATCTGTTTCTCAGCTTCTGTCCTACGCTGCTGTGGGTCCCCCAGTGCCACAAGAAGCTGCTGGTCTTTGGCTGGTTCCATGCTCAGCTGGCTTGGCATGGGCTGGGGGCTAAACTGACACCAGCTCACGGATGGGAGAGCAGGAGGAGCCTGAGAGTTGCTGCTGTTTCTTTGCCAGTTCTGATGAGCAGAATGTTAACATGACAGAAAATCAGCAACATTACCACCTCTCACCCATAGTTAGTTCTCAAACCTGATCTAAAAAAAAAAAAAAAAAAAAAAAAAAGTGGTATTGAGAAGTGCAGAGAAATTGTAGACCAGTTCAATTTAGGCTATGCACTTATCTATATATTCTTGCTTAGCTTTTTAAGAAAGCAAAATGAAATCATATTCTTGAATACTCTGCCAGAAATAGTGAACACGAGGATTCAATGTTCCAGGGAAAAACCTCTACTATCTTTGAAACATGTTAAAATAGCATTGGCAAACAGCAGCTAATACCAGTTTTACACAGGGTAAATGTGAAAAGGGGAACTTGAAATTTCACACAGCACTGAAAAGAGAATATATTTTTGATATCTTAAAGCAAATACTGGGTCACTTCCCGAGGTGCGGTAATTCAGAAATAAAATAGGTCTCTAAAGGAACAATGGCACTCTTTTCTCTGGAGGAAATGCTCAGTGAATCCTTTCCCATTTCCAAATGTGCAAGGGTCAAACCGTCTCCTGCCCTTATTGTGCATTTTCTGTAGGAGGCTGAGATTACTTGCATGATCTCACAGGTGTGGGATGCTTTATAGATTGCTTTATGCAGTACATTCTGCCTGGAAAAGCAAACCTTCAGTATTCCTCCATACATGACTTTGCACAGGAGGCTTCTCAGGGAGTTGAACTCAACTTGCACTATGAATGGTTTGAACAATTTTTATTATCTAAATATATATATGTATATATTACCAGAACTAAACATGAACTATCAATTTAGAGTTTCAAACAGAAGAACCTCAGCCACAGACGAGCACAAGTTTAAAGTCAGCCAAAAGAACTACTGTCCATTTCCCAGTACCTCTTGTCTTTAAAAAAAATATATATATATAAAATACATTTCAAGTTTGGGATAATTTTAGAATCAGTCTTATTGACATCTGTCTTACACTTTCTTCAATTATGTTTTCATCACCAAAGAAACTGTGAGCCTACTGCAACTAGATAAAAGCCTTTCAAAATGAGAGCCTTCCTGGGTGTCTCACTCCTGATCAGAAATGCTTCCAAGTGGCAGTCTCCAGACCTCACAGTTCATAACAGCGTAGGGACAATTAATGACATTTCTCATCGCATTTCTGTCTCACAAGGGAAGTGTGTCACTGGGGGGTGTCTATTACACCATGTTGCAAACTGACTGGAGAACAGGTGGAAATGCATCATCATTGGTTTGCTTAGAAAACAGGTGGAAATGCGTCATCATTGTTTTGCTTAGAAAAGTGTTTCTGACAAAAAATCGCAGACTGTTTCACTGAGTCTTCATAGAAAAGAACACTTGATTTAAAAGCGTGAAATAAGAACTGCATCCTTAGACAAGATAAACATTTTCAGGTCAGTGAAAATTAGGCATATTAATAGACAGTTCCTGATTACTGCCTGCAGAATTGATTTACTGTCCTTTGTCTCACTTGAGGCAAACTGAGAAATAAATGATGAGAGCCAGCAGAGAGCATCTTCCTTCCGAGGGCCACAGCACCGTGCAGTGCCTGCAGAGCAGTTTGGGTGAGGTGCGCCATCCTTGTGAACGTGCCCGGTGTCTCTGTGTCCTTGGTGATGCCAGGAACTGCGGGGCATGGCAGACGCATGGATCCAGCAAGGAGAGACACCAAAGAGGTCCTTTGCATTATCTATTTAGGTATCCCTGATTACTAATCAAGATCTGCTAACTACAAGGTGCAAGATCTGATTGAGAAATCATTGCAAGCCACCCAAACCTCCCTGGTCTGAGCGGGGACAGCTTTCAGTACCAGGAGAAGCACAATGTGGATACATTTCCAAAGGGATAGTAAGAAACAGATGGTGGAAGAGCTCTTGCGCAGGGAGCCCCTCTCGCCCGCCCCAGGCAGCAGGCTGCAGGGGCAGAGCGGGGAACAGCAGGCGGACGGGGCCTGTAAGGCCAGTAAGTCCAGTGTTTGCAGCTCCAGAAAAGAGAGCTCCCAGGCACATGCCAAGAATTTCTTTTTCAGCCCTGCTTCTATATATATGAGCTATATTCATCTCAGTTGTTCACACAAGTCTAGGTCCACATTGCTTTAAGTGTTCGGTTGTGAGCGCACAGTTCAAGCTCTTGTCCAGTTTCATTTCTCAGGTTGTTAATGACATATTCAGTTTAGTCATTTACTTCACAGAATCACAGAATCATCTAGGTTGGTAGAGACCTCCAAGATCACCCAGTCCAACCTCTGACCTAACACTAACAAGTCCCCCACTAAACCACATCACTAAGCTCTAAATCTAAACGTCTTTTAAAGACCTCCAGGGAGGGTGATTCAACCACTTCCCTGGGCAGCCCATTCCAACGCCTAACAACCCTTTCCATAAAGAAGTTTTTCCTAATATCCAACCTAAACCTCCCCTGGCACAATTTCAGCCCATTCTCCCTCAAATTCCCCCTACCTGCAATTGCAAAAAGCAGAGGTGGTCGGAAGTCCATTGCTGAAACAGTTTTTGTCAGCAAACAGTGATGTGTTGAGTCAGAACTATTGAAAACCAAGCACAGGGAGATTGTGAGTGCTCTCCTTGGCTGTTAGCTCTCTCAGACCAAGGGCAGAAGTGTTTATGAGGTTACTGAGAGCTGCCTGGTCGTTTCTTTAGGAACTCTGCTGAAAGTTCAGGGCCTGTTTCAGCAGTCACGCTTCCTTCTTGTCAGAGAGCCCTTTCTGACTTCTGGTGTGAATCTTCATTGTGTGCGTGAGACCCTTGCTTGTTGCTGTTTCCATGGGGGCTTTGAGGAACAGGGCCTCTCTTCTTCTCTGCAGCAGATTCCTAAATGCCTGAAGCCCATTACATTAGCTCTTCTCAGCCACTGCTTTTTTGGAAGTGACCAACAATGGAGCAGATCAGCTCTGGCAGGTGACCTGCTCAGGCATGGCCCCAGGTCTCACTTCCAGTGGTGGGGATGCTCACCTGGCCAGCAGGAGATCTGCTGCTTGGTGCTGTGCACTGCAGAGCCCTTGGTCCTCCTCTGTCCTCTGTGCGTGACCTTCAAAATAACAATTTCTGTACTAAACCAACAGCCAGTACCCCACCAAAATTTGCACAAAATACAAGTCACCAAGTCTTAACTTACTTGAGTTAGGTGTCCATTTCACAGGACTACTGACTGCAATGGGGTAGACATGTTTTGTCTGTTTTTTCTATTAAAAGTTTTCAAAGGATGTTGCTTAAACCAGAACAGAACAAAACCACATGCAATTAGCTGTAAAGTAAATGATACGATTCAATTCACAAGAGTTTTGTTTTCTGCTTTTCAGAAGCAAAGCACTTCAGCACAGGATATTCATCTAAAATAAAGGAACAAATTCTGCATAGCAGAGTCCTGCTGGGATTTGGCAACTTACTTCCATGAACTGATTGTCAACAGCGGGGGAATTAATGGTAATGTTATGAACAGTGTACATCTGCACATTAGCTCTTTATGTTAGGCAAGCATACATCACACTTGCCATGAAATTAATTACAGAATGACATGGAATCCTTGTTATAAATACAACGCAATTAGGCAGTCTTGTCAACTATTTAATGTATGTCATAATCTCAGCAAACCCATTTCTCTCAAGGATTTGCAACTTCTTTCAAACATTATAACAGTTTGTACAGTTGAAGTGGTTGACTTGTAAAATAATATGTGTTCTGCTGATGGTGATTTTTTTTTTTGGTTTCACATCCTTCAGAACAGATTATTGTAAAGATTTCTCCCCATTACAGAGTTTATTTCTTCATATTATCTTGCACTGTTTCCTTATTACTTAAATTACTTTCCCTTTGTGTCTTGTCATCATACTAATTCAGCACAAACTGGATATGTAACAGGGTCTGTGGCTAAATATGATTCCTGCGAGAGTGCTAAGATGGAGAGAGCAGAAGGCATGTGCCCACCCTCACCCAACAGCTACGCACGTTATCAGTAAGTCGAGCAGTTATCTAGTTAAAATGTATAGTTAACCTTAATGAACAATTTAGGTATAGAATTATGCATGGCTGTTTAATACTGCCCATTAGGATTTGTAGGAGATCACCAGTTATGTCGCATGAAGTAAATTCTCCAGCACAGTTCCATCACGCATAGAAATCTGCTATTTCACCAAGCCTGTAACTATTTATTGCACTGCGGTCAGCTTCTGTCATCACCGCCCTTCATGGAGCAGTGGTGCCCACAGCACAGGGACAGGCAAAGACTCCATCCCCTCCCACGGCAGCGAGAGGTGTCCCCAGCACACGCGGCCATCGAGTGCACCTGGCTCGGCCCCGGCCGGCAGCGCCTGCCTGCGGGTGCCCGTCCGGGGGCTGCGGCATCAGCGCACCGTGCCGGGGCAACGGGCTGCAAGGGGCGAGCAGGATGGGAGCTCAGCTCCACCTTGACGAGCCATGACACAAATCGGTCATGGGGTAAAAACAGGCAAACCAAACAATACCTGAGACGGAGAAAAAGGCACAAAGCTGTTCCCACACTGACTTGAAGCCAGATGTGGTTTGGATCTATTGCTTATTGTGGTCATGAAGGAGGTTAAATCATCGAGAACATGGCACACTATGAAACATTTCTTCCTGTTTTAACATGTTCTGGTTACACTGTGAGCAAAGCCAAACAAACGAGCGGCCAAGATGCGCAGAGGCAGCCCCAGGTACCAGCCCACATGGTCGCCGTGCAGCAGCAGGAGGCGGCTCCAAGGCATGGCAGCAGCAGCGCCGGCTGTCAGCTGCAGCCCTTGTCCTGCACGTAGTACTGTTGTACAACAGCTGTAATTCCGAAGAGGACTGTTTTATTTGACATGGAATATTTTTAAATGGCTAACTTCCCAGTGTCTTTTCAGCCTTAAATTATGCTGAACAGCAGCAAGCAAAATTAACTCATATGTAGAGTTTTCATTATCAGTGTTATAGCCGCATCAGCTGGCAAGTGCACCCTTAAGATATGATCATTATTTCCTTTATGTGAGCCCCTTTCCTGTTTTCAGATATATATTTTTTATGCTTCCATAACTCAACACAACCTTCTGTTTGGGAGATAAACTGCACAGTCTATTATTCTACAACGTGTATCAGTGCTTTTGGCTGAGTGAAAATCCTTACATTCAAAAGCTGACGCCAAAGAATAAAAAAGGAGTACTAGGTGGCTTCTCCACCCAGAACTTTAGTTATTGACTAGTTGCTGAGTTTCCAGGTAAAGCAGTTTTTGAAGAACAGTGTGAAGTCCATCCATGCAGGACATGGGGGCAAGGGAAGGGCAGAATAATGGGGGTGATGCTGCAGTCCACAATGTTGCGACAAAGGTCTGCCCTGGAAAGATGTCATTGGGGGTGGTGGGTGATGTCTGATGGGCAGACTGCCTTCAGCACATGTGCGGTATCAAAGGGGGCTTTGTGCAACCGTGACTGACCACCTGGCACTGTGCCAGCAGCCAGTTGTACTTTTGGTTTCATGCTACTACTGGTAATGTTCAAAAGACAACATATTTTCTGAGTCACTATTAACATTGAATAGCAGTATTGTTTGCTCTGTGGCTTATACTTTTCCTTTTAATCCATTTTTGTATTCAGAAATTGTGAGACAGAAATGATGGAGTGAAATAATAAAAGAGAATCGTAGAACCATAGAATATTCTGAGTTGGGACCCATGAGGATCATGGAGTCCGACTCCTGGCTCCACACAGCACCACCCAAAAATCAGACCCTATTGCTGAGAGCATTGTCCAAATGCTCCTTGACCTCTTGCGGTGTGGTGACCAGTGCCCTGGGAGGCCTGTCCCAGTGCCCGACCACCTCTGGGTGCAGAACCTTTCCCTAACACCCAGCCTGACCCTCCCCTGTCCCAGCTCCATGCCGTTCCCTCGGGTCCTGTCGCTGTCCCCAGAGAGCAGAGCTCAGCGCCTGCCCCTCCGCTCCCCTCGTGAGGGAGCTGCAGGCCGCCATGAGGAAAAAGGAAACATAAAGAGCACTTATTAATTTGTTTTATTGTTTTGTCCATGTCTGAGGATTTCCGCATAGCATCTTGGCTGTAATAAGTAATAGAGTTCCTTTTCAACATGGGTAGGACTGTTTTCAACATGGGTAGGCGTTCTGTACTTGTGCCCTGAAATAAAGATATTCTGCTAACTCTGAGCAAGCCTCAGTATGAGCTCCTCTGATCTGAAATTTACTTGGGGATAATCAAGGTTGTTTAACTTCTGAGCAGCAGCTTTGCTGAGGTAATTGATTTGTTCTTGAAACCACAGTTTCAGGGAAACGCTCCTTGCAGTTTTCTCAGCTGATGTCTTGTGTTGTGCCAAATTGTGGCTGTCACACTGCATTGTATCACAATATGGTTCTCAACGGAACCCTACCACCAGCTCCAAGTGATTGTTGAAGGAAAGGCTGAAAAAAAACAAAAACAACAACAAAAAACAGAGAAAGAGAGCCATGAAACTGTGTTTTCTGTGAAAAGCTACAGAAAATTTCATGGCAAAATACATCAAAGTTTCACTGAATCCTTTTTATTATACATAAACACCTAGTATACTAATTGAAACTTAAAAAAGTAATCCTTTCTGATGAACAAGGTAATGTACACACGATGTGAAACAATGTCTGTGAAGATCTGTGAAGCATCTAGAGAGATCTTTATGGTGTGTGATAGTTATAAAGATGGACTACCCAAAAGCTATTAGAGCAATTGTGAATTTTCCTTTATAATTTTATATACTCTGTGTATTACAGAAATGGACAAAAGCCTTAACTGGAGCTCTACTAGCTTAGTGATGGTACATATTTTCAACATGTGTACCCATACATATTTTCAAAAAACTCATATTTTCAAGCACTGAGAAACTGAGGCATGACAGATGCTGTGTGGGAAGCAACGCTGTGGGAATGAGTAGTGGCAGCTGGGTCACAGGGGCAGAAGGGACATTTCACTGCTCACTCCAGCTGCCCCCTGGGATGCAGACCCTTGCAGGAGGGTCACAGAAAGGCAGAGAAGGGGAAGAGGACACCAGCTGAAACAAGGCTTATTTTGACCAGGCATTAAGAAAGACTGTTGACAGTGAGGATGGTCAGATGCTGAGCTAGGGCCCCAGAGAGGCTGTGGGATCTCCATCCCCGCGGACAGTCAGAGTTGGACTGGACAGGGCCCTGAGCAACCTGGCCCAGCTTTGAAGTGGGAGCAAGCCTCCAGGCTGGCCACCTTCTGTCAAAGGATTGGAATCGCTTTCTTCCAGAGCTCTCCTTCTGTGTAAATTCATGATTTGCTGTTTTTATATTTGTGTATAACCTGAGGCATCACGCTGATAACTTCAGTACTAAAGGCCATCTTTGAGATTATCCCAAGCATTCTCTGTAATGCAAAGATCTCAGAAGATTTTGCTATTGAAATATTTAATTAGCACAGCAAAAATATTTACTAATATAATTTATGAAAATGTAAAAGAAAGTATTCTACGGCCCATTATTCTTCCTTATAATGCTCCCACTAAATCTTCTTTCTCTGATAATGCCTGTCTTCTAGAGCAACACAAATTAGTTTCCTATATGATAGTATATCAGATTCTGTGTAGAGGGAGTTCTGGGAACTTCCTTTGCCCAGAAAATCAGCTCTCAGCTTTGTTGGTATGACCTATCTTCAGTAAACACATGCTGCATGTTAAATCCATGTCTTTAACTATCCTTTTCTTCTAAGTTACGCTAACACCTTGTGTTAAGTGTCAAGTCACATTCACAAACTGGTAGCTGCCCACATCAGCTGGAAAGCACCAGCCGTGATATAAGACTTTAGTTAAGGAAACTTGCTCCCAGACCTCCAGCTAGAAGTTTTTAATGGAATTGGGATACTTTCACTTGTGGGTAGCTTGTAACGGTAACGTTTTAGTACTTCCGCTAGTCATCCCTCAGCTTGCTTCATTTCAGATTGTTTTATTCCTCATTTCTAGACAGTGACTGTAACTCAGCATGTTTCTGATTTTCCTGAAGGGAGTCATCATTTACTCACAGTGATTTCCGATGAATGGTTTGTTGTACAATTTCCTTTTTATGATGACTATGTGGAGTGTGCACATCATCATTATTTCCTTTAAACCATTTTGAAGAGTGTTTGCTTGTAAATAGATCAAAGTTGTAAACCCCAGCTTTTGGAGTTTTGGTTGCATTTATGTTGCTTTAATTTTCCATGTAAGGATTACAGTAATTACTCCATATTTATCCAGCACTGAAGTAGCACAAAATTTGGAAGCTTGTTAACATCTCTAACACAGAGCATTTGTGCTCATCTCATGCATTACACAAAATGGTAGAAATGGGGAAAGATAAATCACAGGTTTTTACAAGTGATGTACCAGCTGTGTTTGTGATGGAAGACAAAGCAATCTCAATCACTTTTAATACAATTGAGCATAGCAGGGTTAGGCACTCGAGGAAGAGCTGACTGAGAGAGCACTCTTACCAAAGGACATCTGAATCTTGGTGTATAAAAGAAGAATGAAGCAGAAAGAGAGCAGTGAGACTGAGCTGGAGGAAAGCCTAGAGTCTGAAACTCCTGAGCCTCTAATCCCTTTCCCAGGAATTGAACTCATTTGTAGCAGTCTGTGCTCCAAATCAAATCATCAGTGGACACAGATACCTTAATCTGGGAATATCTTGGACAGTGAGCTGCTTTTTTTTTTTTTTTGGCGGGGGTGCAGTTATGGGAGGAGGGAAGAGAGATTTTGTGTGTTTTCTCAAATTACTGCTTCCAGGTAGCACAAAATACAAAATAAGATTGTCAGATAAAAGGCTGAGGCTTTGAGGCTTCCTTCAGTGGGTAGAAGTGAGATGAGAAGAGAACAGATTCCCTTCTTGCAAGACAGAGCTTTGGGAACAGCTGATCTGTGCACAGCTGAAGCCAACCTAATGCAGAATCTGATCTTCTTTCTCGGGTTCCCCCTCCTGAGAACATTTCTGCTGTTGGCAAGTCTTGGAGGGGAAGATATTTTTCTGCTTTTTTTCTCATTCTCTTTATTTTAGTACATGGAACATAGTCATCTTTTTTATGTGAACATTTATTGTCATATCTGTAATTATTAAATCCCAGACAGACATTTTACTGCTAAATTTTCAGAAAGATGCATAAAGACTCCATAGATAAATGCAATTCAAATACTGGTATTTTAAGTATGTAATAATTTTCCCAGTAATCACTAGGGAAAAAAAAATCAGGTACTACTGCACTGTTTTCACTTACTGAGTTGTCTGATAAGGGCCACAGTGCCAGAATGTGGTGAAATTCTTTCAAAGACTAGAGTGAACAGCCATTTATTTAATTGCTGTAAATATGCCAGGCTGGACCTGGGTCAGTTTCATAGTACAGGAGTAGTCCAATCTGACCTAAACAAACATTTCTGTGTGGACATTGTTCAGTACCGCAAGACCATGCCTGTGACGGGGGCACTTGTTTTCATCTCACACAGGAACTGGCTTCAGTAGTTGAACAGGATGGACAACACGGGTTGCTGGGCTGCCATTCAGGGAAATTCCTTCTTAGCACCAACCACTAACTCACCTTCTCCAAAGAGAGGTTGAAATACAGCCTTATCCCTCACCCTGTAATACAATGCACAGAGGGGGTTTTAGAGCACAAACAGAAAAAAGGAGAGAGAGAGAGAGAATATCCTATACGTGAGCTGCTGCTTTGTGTTGTTTGACAGCACTGAGTTGTCTGCATAGCGATTGTTCCCAGTAGGGGTACATGGATCACCCAGGGACTGCTACAAAATCCTACCCTAAACCAGTTGTCCATTAATTCACAAACAAAGCGGAAATATTAATTTATAATACCTGATCTTATAAGGTAAAGGACCCATTGAGCCCCGGCAGAATGAAAACTTCATTTAGAAATGCCTACTGTCTCTCTGACCAGGCTCCTGCAGGCAGTGCTCAGTGTGACATTAATATTGTTTGCAGTACTGTCGGAGGCCTAGGAAGCAGCAACAACTCTGCCGTACTACAGTATATCAGCTCCACTTTGGATGCTTTAAATGAGGTGTAGGATAATTTGAGCGTAATGTATGCAAAATTTCTATCAGCTTTCAGTGTAGCAAAAAACTTACTACTGGCGTAAATATAAAGCAAGATTTTATTCAGTGGAGATGGAAAGAAAAATCTCTTGTTCAAATCCACATTGTTCTCCCATGTGGTATCTGTATATTGAAACAGGATTTGCACATGGAAATCCAAACACAGAGAGAGGATCCATTAACCCTGGGAAAGAGCAGCAGCCAAGAGAAACTCTTCCCTTGGATTTCAGCATGGTGAATAGGAGGGCTGCTATGGGGCCTGCCAAAGGCATTGCAGAATCTTCCAGGTCAGTGATTTTGAACATGGTCCATCCACTTAGTTACCAGCTGTATAAACCTCTCCCCTTAGCAGTTAGTCTCGCTATAGGTAGTCAGAAAAAAGTAGTTTTAACTATTAAGTTTCTACTGAAATACCAAACACTATGGGGTCTTGAAAAGAAAATGAGTGTATAGCTCCATTCCAGCTAGAGAGATTGAGTTTGAAGTCCGCTATGAGCTAAAAGCTTCATTCTCTTGATTGGCTAAATCTTTAAATCCTAGAGTGTTAAATGCCCTGAGAAAGGAAAGCAAAACTGCTATTAATAATTCTAATGGCTAAAGAGCATATTATTTTCAAGTGGCTTGTTAATCAACATGGGGTCTGCCTACAGCTATTGCAATCAGTCATCTTTCACCAGTAGTAGCTACTGTCTTAATAAGAAACAACAAGGGATTCAAAGGAGCTAAAATTGTTCAGGCTTAAAGGAAGTTAACAGAAATGATTAACCAACTTGGCTAAAAGCCATTGAACAAGATGGGAATTCTACTGAAAGGACAGATCATAAACCTTCGATGCAAACAGATAAAGCCAAAAAAACAAGCTTGTGAGAATGTCTGTTCCAAAGCTACTTATCTCTGATGAAATTCTTATCAGGAGTTCAAAATGGGAGGAAGGATTTTCTTTCACAATGCATCCAATAATTGCCTAACGGGAATGTGTACATTTTTGTATTTTCCTTGCCAGACCAAAATTTATGTCCATTATTCACAAACTAGCAGGAAAAGATTACTCGCCTCTTATGCTAATGGCCAATCCTTGTTGCTTTTTTCTCAAAATCGCTTTACACCATTAGCCATAGGCAGCGGGAGAGTGCAGCCCAGCAGGCTGACGGGGTGGGGGGGCATGCGGCTGCTGTCCCATGGGGCTGGGCACCAGGGGAGCACTGACTTTGTTCTTCACCCAGTGGAGCTCTGGGTCAATGTTTGCTCATTTTGCCCCCCTGGATAGCTCACCTTTCTGTGACACAGCCTAGTGTTGCTTCCCAGGAATTAACGCCTGTGTAGGAATTCAAAGCTCAGTGAGTAAGAGACAAGAAATGGATAAAGCAAATCCCAGACAAGTAATGACATAGTAAGTATGACATCACAACCCAGAGTGTAACAACAGTGTTATTATTTAATTTCTGCCCTATTATCTATTATATATATATAGTATATTATTATATTGTTTATATTATTTATTATTATTTAATTTCTGCCCTATTAATTTCTGCCCTTGATAAGTGACTTGCAGAGCGGTGTGTGACCAGGCTGTGCCCCCAGGCCATGTCCCCACTTTGGGTGCAGGGGTTGCAGCCGTGTCAGGGGCCCAGGCCTGCAGCTCAGCCCGCCTGAGTGAGGGCAGGGAGGAAAGTTAAAACCCGAGCACCCCGCAGCCGCTCTGAAGCAGAACCACTGCTCCCCTCGCACTGCAGCAGCTCAGAGCTTCCTCGCCAGGCCCAGGCTGGGTCTGTGCTCATCAGGGCAGCCCCAAGAGCAGGCGAGCAGCTCGTATCACCAGAAACATGCACCAAGAAAACCCAAACAACTAAGCAAACTTAAACTCTGATTATTTGTTCCCTTTAAAAAAAAACATGAAGTTTTTTGCTGTTTATGTCCTTTTCTTACTCTTCAAAGCCAAAAAACTTTTCTGTTCTTGGCCTCAAAACTCCAGCATCCACCAAGAATTAGTGCAGCCAGACGTGGTAAGCATGAGAGTATGTGTGGGCAGGGGAAGTGAAACCATTTGAAGAAATTGCTCAGAAGTTCTTTAATTAAACAATTTGCAAAAACCATTATTGCAGTCACCTTGGACAGACTCTGGTTTGTGTAAGTTATTCAACCTTGCATGAAGGCTGAATGAATGAATCTAATTTGCTGAAAGCTTCAGCTTTATTAGAAATGTTCTATAAATAACAATACAAAGATTCCCCAGTGTTCGAGCGCATGCTATACCCACGGTGAGTGTGTGCCCATGCCCGTGCAGCCCCCTGCCCCGGTGGGTGCAGCTGCCCCCGTGCCTCCTCTGGCAGGACCCCCCTCGGGCAGAGCCCGCCGTGCCCATGGCCCTGCTCACAGACAAGGCCTCGCGCTGGATGCGGCCGCCCGTGACGGTGCTGAGCGGCAGCCGCACGCACCCCGCGGGCTCTCCCCACCGGTGCCGGCGGGGTGCTCCCTGCTCCCCTCGGGGCCCTCTGGCACCAGGCCCGGCAGGGACCCCTGCCTGGAGGCGGCGGGGGCCGCCGGTCCCCAGCGGCAGGCGAGGGGCTGGAGGAGCCCTGGCTGCATCTGCCAGCACGCAGGAGCCACGGGGCTGCCTGCGGCCCAAAGGGACAGAGGCACTGGAATCAGCAGGGGCTCATTTCAAAGCATTGACAGGTTTTCTAGTACGCATTTTTTCTCTCACTTTTGAATTATTTCCTTAATGTTTGATCTTTTTATAGCAAGTCAGGAACAATTGCATTAGCATTTTAGTTTCACTTTTTTTTTATTATATTATTTTTATTACATTCCCAGACTTTCCTATAAAATAACTAAACGCAAAATGAAAATTTTCAATTAAAGAGCAGCTCCTCGATATTTATTATCGTTCTCATCATCATTATATTATGATCATAATTATGATTATACACAGCTTGACTAGGGTGAAAAGCATCCTCGATGCCATAGGTTGACAAAGGCAGATGTAGCTGTTAGAAGTGCACTGACACATCTGCAGGGAAAAGCACCAATCTGTGAAGAATCTTCCTCTCTGCAATGCTGTAGAAAGAGAAAGGAAAGCATCCTATAAACAAGACAAAACATGGAAACAGAGTGTCAAGAACAAGGAAGAGTGACCGATAAAGTGAAAGTCAGTCCCACCAACACCCCTCAACAGTGCCGTTTTTCTCTCTGAACATGCTGAAGAAAATTAAATTGTTTTACGACTTAAGCGGGCCAGGAGCAGTTCAGTGCTGTCACTGCCTGGCCCATGGGTGCGCGATGCTTTGGCCCCACCATGCAGGCTCTGCTCAGCTGGGAAGCTCTTGGGGGAGCAGGTGAGAACAGATTCCAGTGCAAGGATGCAGAAAACTGTTCTTGAATAAATGGTCACAAATCTGGAAAGAAAATGGCTCATGTTATGGTACAGATAAGCAATCTGCCATATGGAAATAACAGAAAAATATTTCCTGAAAAGACTGAAACTGACACAAACCTCAAATACTTTGAAATAATGCTAGCTCTTTTTTCTCTCGTCTGTTTCCACTTCCTTTACTCGATTGCTAAAGCCTTGTCAAAGAGAGGCAGACTGTGGGGCTCACACCTACACTGATTTGGACTTTAGCGTGACCTCTGCAAGGAGCACAGCAGTTCTGTGTGCAACATGTTTCGTGCAGCCACCCGGCAGAGCGTGCAGAGGACAGCTGACGCTGGTGTCCCTGGGTGTCACCCGCTCCTGCTCGGCTCGGCCGCCACTCCTTGTCGGGCGGGCGTCTCGCTGCGAGCAGCGCCGGGTAACAGCCGCCTGCCGGCTCACAGCAGGCACCCTGCAGCCAGCTTCACGGGGCTTGTATATTAGGTCTTTATCAATGCTGTTCTGTTAAGTGAGACGCAAAACTGGTCAAAAGGAAAAAGAAGAGTGGAAAAACCTTGAGTAGAAAATATGTATGAGTTCTTCTTGTGCAATGATAAGCACTTAATGCAAACCCCTACCACATGTTGCTCTCAGCTCCGCTTCAGAAAGTCATTCAGTGCACTTTGTGTTTACTTTGACCTGAAAATCCAGTACTTCTTTCTGAAGTGAGACAACCTCCTAAACCATTCCTGTCTGAAAGAGGGAGAGGCTCACTGATTCCCATAGTCAATTTGTGCAAGTAATTAACAGGAAGCATGATATGGCCAGACAATGTTCATGTTTGTACTTGAGAAGCACAGGATTTTCCTCCATCCTTACCTGGTGCATCCCATTCAGGTTCACTAGATGGCCAGGTCAGGCTGGGGCCTCTCGGAAGCAAGTGACAGCACAGTTCTCGTGTACTCTATAGGACAGCAAGAACTTCTGAGCTTAAAACCATTATAATAGATAACTGCCGACTCTGTCAGTATGAGCAAGGCAAGCGCTGCAGCCACCATCGGCTGGCAAAAGATCTCATGGCACACTGTGAAAGCAGGCTCCAGGAATGGAGCTGTTAGCCCCAGACCCGAGCTGCAGTGCACCTCTGTGCACCTGCTTGCCAAACCCTCCACGCTGGGCGGCCCAGGATCAGCCCCTGCCTGGCGGCTCGGGGCGGTGCAGGGCACACTGTCACCACCGGTCCCCTCTGCTGCTGCCCTGCTCAGACACAGGTGGGGTCCTGGCCCAGCAGGGCACGGGTCCTGCACGTGTTCCGGTGGCCACAAGTCCCCAGGCTACCAAACCAGCCTCCAAGGGAGGCGTTGGTGAAAAGCTCAGACTGAGCAAAACCACACAGCCAACCGCATCACAGCCCCTCTCTGAGCAGATGTGCCAGCTGGAATTCAGTGCTGATAAATCTCGAAGTGATGGATGCACAGGAAACAATCTGAATTGTACAGAGACTCTGATGACCTGTGAAAACTGACTACTGCCATTCAGAAATGACAACTTGGAGTTATAATACAAGTAAGAAAATGTCAAATCAGTGCTCAGAATTTATCAAAAAGCAAGTTCCTTAACAGAAATTGCTAAAAGTAACACTTTGTTATTATGCATCTGACAAGATGAATCCAAAGGTCCAGGTGTCAGCATGATTCTGCTCTCAAGGTTTGCCTTGGAACTCAGCAGCAACTCTGCAGCTGCAGCAAATGCAAGCATCGCCCATCCCTGTGTGGCGTGAGAGCAATGGTGAGCACGGCAGGCTGCGCAGCCTCCCCTCAGGCCCTGGGGAGGTGATGGAGCAAATCCTGCTGCAAGCCAGGTCCAGGTGCTGCAAGAGCCTTGGGGACAGCCAGCACTGCTTCACCAAAGGCAGATTTTGCCTAAGTCACTTGAGAGTGTGGTGAGAGAACTGGCTTGGTGAACCAGGGGAAACAGTGAGCAACAATTCTTGTTTATCCTGACTTCAGCAATGCCTTCAACAGAGTTCATACCACTCTTGAAGTCAAAACAGGGACTTACGAACTGGAAGGGTGGAATACAAGATAGGTGAAAGAGAGGCTGTACAGAAATCTGACCTAACTTTGAAATTATCTCTGCTCTGAGCAGGAACTTGGACCAGAAGCCTGCAGAGGTCCTTTTCAGCCTAAATTAATCTGATTGAAAAGGGGGAAACGGAACAGAGCCAAATTATGACTACATTGAATAGAACTCCTCAAACTGAATGAGAAGTGAGTGCAAGAAAGTGCTGTAGGTCTGGAAGAAGTAACTGACATGGAGAAAGCAAGTAATCTGTTCAATCTTTCCTTTGTGCAAGAACTGGGAAGATCAAATAAAAATATCAGGTGACAGTTCTGAAGCAACAAGAGTAATGTGCAAATAAACGGTGCATTTTGCTGAGATGGACTGTTGGAGAGACCAAAAGTATAGGTAACTGAGAAATCAAGAAGACAAATTCCTGGAAGAAAATTCCACTGAGAGCCTTTAACCTTAAACATAGAAAGTCGCTAAGCAGAGAGTGGTGGGAAGCAGAAGGCTGCCCAGCGGCACACAGCTGCTCAGCACATCTCTGCTGCGGTGGGAGACGAGCCGTGGAGCTGGCCAGAGCTGCGCCAGCCAGCACAGACTCGTGATGGTCGGTGGGACACGCCGGTCTACTCTCCTTTGTGTCGCCAGCTCATTCGGCTGCAGGTCCCCGTGCTGCTCTCACCTGCCCTGGCTCTGCCTGCTTCAGTACCCGAGGAGGACTGTAGTTATTTTTTCCCAGGTAAATGTAGATAACTCACTCACTTGCACCTTGAGGGGGTCCTGGATAATTTTGCAATGCGCAAATCTGATGTGATAATGTTTGCTTTACTGAATTACTCTGGAATCCAACCACGTAATAAGTAGTCAGAAAGTTCTCCTTTCTTTTTTTTTTTTTTTTTTTTCTTTCCCTGCATCATCTTTCTACATGGATGTTCTACAAATTATTTTGCATCCAGTAAAATCTGGGGACTTTCTTAGATGACTGGCATCTGTGAAAATGAGATTTCATCACTGAACTTCCTTTAATGAAACCACAATAAGCAGGGGACCATTTCGATGCACTGATCTGCACAGTTGGCTTTCCAGAAAAGTGGCCATCACTTGAGTTTCTGCAGTGATTGAAGAGCTCAGGTGCACAGGTACAGCGCTTATTATTTGCCTATTAATTAATACTCCAGGCAACACATCTCTTTTAATTAGATCACATATGACAGCTGTTGCCAGCAGTCAGAGGATTTATGACATCAAGCATGCCTAGCTCAGCTGTCATTTGTTCACATTCTGAGCCAAGGAACTAGAGCAAACCTCTGCAAATGGCTGTGAAGAGCCACACTGCCCCATGAAGGGGGTGTGAGTCCGCACCATGCACGCAGTGTGCCATGACTAAGGAGCGAGATTCAGATGAGACACTGGAATTGCCAATGAAATATCGTGAATTTAGGGGCTAAGATTCCCTCTGAACGGGGCTGCAGGACAGAAACCTTCCCTACTCCCCAGGTGGAAACAGACCGGCTCAGGAAAGGCTCTGAACAAAGTGGTTTCTGACAAGGGAGGCACTGTGCTTTACATCCAAAAGGTTGACTTAAAATAGCTGAAAATTGACACCAGGCCTGACTTTGCTTCTCCTGTTTTAAACATATAAACCTCTGAAACACCAGAGTTTTACAAGTCTACATGTGCACGCAAAGCAATTCTGTTACTAATCTGAGGTAAAGGGCAACTTTGTTCTAAAACATTAATAGCTATTAGTGGCCTTGTCTTTCATTGCTTTGCATCATTTCTGTGATCTCAATTCAGGATACATTTTTGGTTGGCTGGCTTGTAAGGGTTTTGCCTGGCGGTAAGAGTCTGGGACTGCCTCCAAACCGCTTCACACTGAGACCTCTGCGTCGAGGTTTCCAAGGGAACCAAAGCCCAGATCACATTCCCCTTGGAAGTCAGAAGTCTGGGGAGGAAAGGCCTGCGGCCAGCAAGAGGAGTGGACGCCTGGGGTTGATGTCATTGCAACAGGTATGACAGCATCTTCGTTCCTGCTTGCACAACGCCCATATCCTCACGAGTCCTGTACAAACCATGCTGTTGGAGGCTCGAGTCCCCTGTGCAGTGCTGGCTCCTCTGCCCCTCGACATGGCCACAAGTGCCCTACACACAGGGCTCCAGGGCAGCTCTGCAGGGAAAGGAGCCCTGCCCTGGGAGGCAGAGGCACTCAGAGCATCAGCAACACAGGCCGAGGAGAGAAGGAGGACTTTGCTCTTCACATGCTCCTTTGGTGCAAGTGTCTTTTTGTCATAATGTCCCAGTGTGCCTTTTTTTTTTTCCCAAAAAACTATGGCCAAAGTCCTCAAACACAGGACTTTATGGAAAGGTAAGGAAGTCCAAAGCCTCCTGGAGCCTTCCTGCCCCCTCTACACTTCAGCTTCTTGTGCAATCTTAGATACAGCCAAGACCTTTGGGTCTGTTTCTACAGGAGACTGCAGTACTAAATCACAGAGCAGTGACCAAGCTACTGCTTTAGGAAGAAGATCTGGGGGAAGCACAGGCAAGTATGCCTTTCCTGGAGGACAAGGCAGCCCTGGTGGCATGCCTTGCCACCAGGTTCTGCAAGCATGGTGGCAAATGATGCACTGCATCAAACACCCCTAGAGAAGCCACTGGTGCACACCGGGCGCTGGGAGGATGCAGGAAGGCACTGCTGGCTGTAAGTGCCTTGTGCTGTACAAACCGCAGCGGAGAGTCACTGGTCGTCTGCTTGACTCTGAACTGCCCTCTGTCTTCAAACAAAGGGCTGCCATGGATTTCCAGCCTGCATTTTTATTTCTAATGAAACAGAGTAACAGAACATTATTATTTGTTTCTAGTAGCCAAAATCTCTGACCAAGTGCACCATCTATCTTTCCTCTGACCTTTCAGAAAAATGCAGCATTTGCTTCCCCCAGGAAATAGGCTGCTGGCAGCAGATCAGGCAGCAGAGGCTGCAGGCACACAGCTCCCCACCCTGCTCCTTGCAGGGCACTGCTGCCCTGGCCCGCACCGCAGCCCCACGTTTTGCACACCGTGCCTGGTGCTGCCCAGGCTGCAGGAGGCCCTCAGGACGCCATAGAGAGGCTTTCCCTGCTGGTGTGACCATGGCCAGGTGGCAATTGGGCTACCCCATGCTCTATCCTCCACCTCCCCAGCCACGTCCCTACACCTTGCCCTGGGAGATGCTCCTCTGAGGACAAAGTATGGCCCATTCTCCTCTCAGGTCTGCCATCATGCCCTATCACCTCTCCCAGGGGCTTTTCCCACTTTAAGTGACCTGTGTCTACCTCCAATAAGGGCTTTGTCTGTCCCTGCAGCCAAGCGGGAGGCCACTGGTCACAGGAGCTCCGCTGCTGTGCCTGCCCAAATGCTGCAGCAGCCCCTGGGGAGGCCCTGGAGGATGCCCAGCAGCACCATGCCCCACAGCCCTCTATGCTGAGGGGTGTCCAGGACTGGGCACCACTGCACTGGCACTGCAGCTTCCCTCTGGGCAAAGTCTGTCCACAGACATGTCCCCAGCCTCTCCAGGCAGGGGTCAGTGCTACCAGCCTGCACAGGACCATGAAGGATGGGGTAAGGCCCACCAGCACCTCTGCAGATGGCAGTGCTACACTTACAAGACACCTGCTGTGGCAGCTTCTGTGACAACTTCAAATGCATCACATTTCCAAACTAGCTTTACAGCATGCATTCTGTGGGGTTTTATGTTTGTTTGTTTGTTTGTTTTTGTGTGTTTTGTTGTTGTTTTGTTTTGTTTTGTTTTTTAATGCCATCTAAGTGCTCCTGCCAACGTGCGACTTTGCATGCTCCAAAGTAGTGTACTGAGAGACGCTTTGCAGAGCAATGGAGGGCACAGCAGTGAGCTGTGAGGGTGTCGAGCAGCAGCACTCACCTCACGTGGGCTCCAGGGATGGTCGTTGCTTGTGCCAAACCCATGGCAGGACACGCTGCCTGGCTGTAAAACAAAGCCTAGTCACCGCTGAGCACTTCTTGCTAATAAAGATGCTCATCAGGTGTTTGGAGTCCCAGGTCTGGTTAGTTACATTTACTTTCCCTCTTTTTCATTTTTATTTGTTTGTGGAGATATTCAAAAGGTTCTTCACAGAAAAAAAAAAAGCGCGTTAGAAATGTGATATATTCAAGACTTACGCTAGTACAATGTTTTACAAGATTTATTGTGTTTTAGCACCTTCATTTGTCCTGAACAAATTAAAAAAAAAATACAACAGAGATTTAAAAGGAGAGAGAAAACATCTTTCTTTCATATTCTATGTAATAAGATGTATTCCTCTGCCTAACTTCAGCTCAGCAGTCAGGTATGCCCCATTCACCCTGTGCTGTTTCACAGGTTTGGGGTGTTCTGCCCAAGTGATTTTGATTCTGTGCTGTGGTGAACAAGTCTGGGCCCGAGAACATGGGGCGACACCACCCCAGAGCACAAGAGCCCTGCCAAACTGTGCTGTCACAGAAGCAAGCAGTGAGCAGAGCAAGCACTGCAGCTCTGTCTCTGCTTGCTTCAGAGGACTGCTTCCTTCCTCTCTTTGAAAAACCCTAGTATGTTCTTGTCAGCATCACTTATATCAAGAGAAGAGTAGGACAGATTCTGGTAAGGCTTATTCTGCCCAGCTGTAAACCAGCTGCGTAGAGCTTGGAAAGGAATGGTGATGGCTCTCTCCATCGGGTTCAAGGGAGTCTCCCACTGCGTGGTTGTAATGCACACACGAGAATGCCTTGACCTCCCTCCCTTGCAGCAGAGGTGGCACAGCCCGTCACCTCCTGCTTCCCACCCTCGGGGACTCTATCTGCAGGAAAAGATCCCTGCAGGTCCAGGCAGGGTGGCCGGGGGGCGGCACAGAAGGACCCTGCAGGACCCTGCAGCAGCTGAGGGGCAGGCAGCATCCCCGCTGTGCAGACCCCCCCGGTCTGAAGTTGTGGTCCAGGGAGAGGTCAGGCTCTCAGCACTGCAAAGGGCTATGGGATCCTTGTCCATCAGAAGAGACCCTTTGCAGCAGCTGGAAGGTGAAGCGACTCTTTTTGTCAGAAAGCACACAGCAATGTGCAGGATGAACATGGGAGAGACATGAGAGCTGGTAGCTTTGCATGGGCTGCAGACCGTCTCTGGGCCTGCATCACGAGTGTGCGAAGTGATTCCGCATAAATAAATGTGCAGTGCTCTGAGGCAGCAACGTGGTAACAGTGTCTGTTGTACTCAGCACCTGCGGCTGCAACCTGCAAGAAGCTGCTGACACGGGCTGGAGGAGCTCCACCTCTCCTCTTGTTTGGGCTGGACAGGCTGCTGAGACACTGGCTGGAGCTGGCACCAGAGCACCTCATGCCAAAATTTGCCTTTGCACATCAAGCAGTATGCCAAGAACAATCATTACTTCATGATTAGGAGTCTCATTTGGTTTTGGAGATGCCTCCCTGCACCTGCAAAATAAAAGTATCTCTAGAACTACAAAGATGAATATGATGCAATGAGACATTTGGCACAACCTGCTGCAAAGCTTATGCCAGTCTTCAGAAAATGAGCTCACTGTGCCATTGCTTTCTGGGCCATTCTGAACAGCTCTGCATGGGATAAGCATTTTTAAAACTACCTTTCCCTCCAGTCAGACAAACTACTTGGCTGACATTCTTAGCAGTAGCCAGGAGAGGGAATAAATAGCTTTCTGAGCTGTCTTGTTAGTCCAGCATGCCTCTGTATTAAAGAATTGCTTAAGATGAAAATACATCTCTGATATGAGCAAGAGAGAAACTCCCTCCTGCCCCCCACCAACACACTTCAGTAAGTTCTGCCAGACCCTGGTTGGATCCAGAGCAGAGGCAGGCAATACTGCGCTGATGAAAGCTCATCTCTGCTGCATGTGCAACATTGGCTTCCTTACTCACCAGGTTGATTGCAGTTGTTCCTGATTATCAGCAGTATAGGAGTACAGAGTTGGTTTCTGTTTATTTAAAACCAGGCTTCCTCCCTTTGGTGTTCTAAGACATCACAGGACTGTGAGCATTGCTTTAAGACGCATGGAAAATGATTTAACACTAAAAAATCCTTACCTTCTGAATGTAAGAGCAAGGAAGAGGCTTGAAAAATGCAATGTTCAGAGCAGTACCAGGGCTGCAGTGGCGTTGTTCAGCACGGTCAGTACGGTCGGTATGGTCACAGGTGTTGGCCAGCTCAAGCCCCCAGCAGCCCTGGAGCTTTGAGCCAGGGTTGCGCCCAAGGGCCGGACATGAGCTGCACAGCCAGTTGTGGGGGCTGTGCACAGGGGCTGCTAATAAGGCGCAGGCTGACATGGACAGGGAGTGGGAACGACGCTTGCTGAGCAGTAAATTCCACAGCAGGCAGTGGGGGAACTTCGCCTCTGACAGGGAAGTCAAGAGCAGGATACAACACAGGTACAACAAGGAGACAACAAGGGTATGTCTGTGGAAGGGCAACCCGTTTACTGCAGGTAGGCCGGTGGCCTGGAAAGGACAGACTGGGACGGGGATGTCGCAGCTGCTTGTGTCCACTTACAGCATAACTGGGGAGGACTTTTCTCAGGATGTAAGGGACAGCCTTAACTTTGCCGCTGAACGCCTTGGGGTGTTACACTGGCACAGCATGGATGTCTGGGGAACACACATGAAGAGGGTCACTTCCACAGCGAAGTTAGTTAATTTGGTACTGCTGCAGACAAATGCAAATGCCCTTGAGGAAGGTACAGGCTGGATGCATCACCCCTGCCCTGACCAGAAAGCACGATACTTGTGCAAGGTGGAGCAGCTTGCTTGAGCTTCAAGCTGAGCAAGCCCCTGGGGATCTGGTGCACGCCAGGGTGCTCACACCTCTCTGCAGCAGCACAGGGTGCAGACTCTGGCTGCAGAAAGCTGGGAGAGCAGGACAGAGCCAGGGAGTGGCCGTGCCATCAGAAAACACAGGCAGCACAGGCACTGCAGTGCCAGCAGCAGCACGGGTACCCAGGTGTGTGCCTCGGCCATGGGATTGCACGGGAGAAAAGAGAGGTCGTGCCAGCAGAGCTATCCTGGTGACCGAGCCTGGGGGAAGCCCAGTGAGGGCATGCACAGTGAGCTGGGACCAGCCCCCAAGGCCAGTATGTTCACAGTGAGAAGAAGGAAAGTCTCAGCCCCAGCCAACAAATGGCTCCATCATCTCCTGGCAGTACTCGGCTAACAAAAGCTAATTAAAAAGGGTATGGATTATCCATAAATGAAGCAGAGTGCTCTGGATACATAAAAACAGCGTGAATAAAATCTTTATCACCTCCTGTCCAGCAGCCAGGAGAGCTTACACAGACCTCCACGGAGCCAAAGAGCCACATGCCGTGCCCAGCTGCAGCAGGGACACCAGTCCTGCACTGACTGCTGGGCCGGGCCACCCCCGGGCACAGTGGTGACATACAGGGACACCTGAGCTTGACTCCATGCCCTGAGCAGAAGGGCAGAACAACTTCCAGCTGGCAGGGAGTGATCTGTTGGTGCCTGTGGCGATGTCCCCAGATCAGGGACTGTGCCTGCGCAGCCTTCCACAGGCACCTCAGCAAAGGCAAAAGTGCACACTGACAATGTGTGATTGCTTACACAGCAACCAGCAGTGCCCTCGTGGGGTGGGAAAATGTGGGGATGGAATTTTAACGTGTAAATCAAAGAACAGACCCCAAGAGTAAGAATCCATCAGTAGTCTAGTAATGCAGTTTACTGCTCAGATACATTTCCCAATTTGAAAATCGCATTTGTTTTGTCGTGTTTCTCATCACCATTAGTACATAATGGGACACTGTACATCAGTTTAAATGAATTCATAATGAGTGCTGTAGCAAGTCTATTGAACAGGAGATAAATAGGTGATTACTCTGACTCTGCCCTGATGGATGGGATTGCTCAGGGAGTTATGTGCCATTTCGACAACCTTTTGTGGCGATACCATAAATCACAGTAGACTGAGTGACCCATTAGAAGCTCTAACCAGAAAAGAAGAGGACTAACTTCAAGAAATAAAGCTCAAAGCTCTGATAATGCCAGATGGTGGCTAGCACAGATCAGAGAAGACTGATGCAGTCTGAAGATGGCAACCAAGACTCTCCTAAGAAGGGAATATGAAGATGCAGCAAGATAATGGAGAGAGACGTGGCCAGGAAGGCCGATGGCATCCTGGGGTGTATCAGAAGGGTTGTGGTTAGTAGGTCGAGAGATGTTCTCCTCCCCCTCTACTCTGCCCTGGTGAGACCGCATCTGGAATATTGCGTCCAGTCCTGGGCCCCTCAGCCCAAGAAGGACGGGGAACTGCCTGAGAGAGACCAGTGCAGAGCCATGAGGATGATGGAGTGGAGCATCTCCCTCACAAGGAAAGGCTGAGGGAGCTGGGTCTCCTTATCTTGGAGACGGGGAGACTGAGGGGTGACCTCATTAATGTTTTTAAGTGTGTAAAGGGCGAGTGTCAGGAGGACGGAGACAGGCTCTTCTCGGTGAGACCCAATGATAGGACAAGGGGCAATGGGTGCAAGCTGGAACATAGGAGGTTCTGCTTAAATATGAGACAAAACTTTTTCACGATGAGGGTAACAGAGAACTGGAACAGGCTGCCCAGGGGGGTTGTGGAGTCTCCTTCTGTGGAGACATTCAAACCCCGCCTGGACACGTTCTTGTGTGACCTGACCAGGGTGTTCCTGCTCCGGCAGGGGGACTGGACTAGGTGATCTTTTGAGGTCCCTTCCAATCCCTGACATTCTGGGATCCTGTGATTCTGAGATAAAGGGCTCAAGACTGGTGCTACAGGACAAGTTTGGGGAGGACAATGGAAACGTTCAAAGAAAGGTGTATCCTTCAGGTCTTTCCTCTTGGATTTGAAGATAGAAAACAAAAATGAAATTAGTACCACAGAAAGGAAGGGAAAGAGCAGGGAGACAATGCAATCTTTATGCCCACTTTTACACAAAGGTAGAGGAAATGAGTAAGTGAGATTTTAACAAAGAGAACTGGGACATCAGAAGGTAAAAAGATTGGAAGTGGCCAGAAATGCCTGATTAATTTCTGAGAACAGCAATTGAGTGGATGGTGGGGTCAGTGAAGAAGCAGGGGAGGGAATGCAGTCAGTAGGGAACACGGAAATGGTTATGCACTTCTGGCAGGAGCAGTGGGGAATGGGAGACCTAGAGTCAGAGATGAGATCTTGTACTTTGGGTGGAAAGAACACAATGGAAACTTTATAATGGCTAGGACACAGTCTGACCTACTAGCATTAAGAAAAGGTGGTATGAGTAGGAGGTCCTGGGGACAAACCATGCAATATGTGCGATGTGTACTGTGTAGGAAAACAGTTCTGAGAAAAGCACTCCACAATATGTACGGCACATTGCAAGGCATCAGAGGAGTCAGGTAAAGCTGTCATTCAACTATTTACTAAGCAGGACCAAGACAAAATAAAGAAAAATATTCTGAAATGCCCTATAAATACAAAATAAAACTCAATTTCAGACAGCTTAACAATGTTCCATTGCAATTTCATAGACACTAAAACATAATCAGAACTGCAATTCAACTGTGTTAGGAAGTATGAAGGAGTTCCTAGAAAGAGTTTGGCTGATGCATTCATGCTTTGATACCTTCTGGAGAGCTGATACATATTGTTGGTAGCAATGAACACTTCAGGGACAACACCCAGAGAAGCAGAAACATCAGCTCAGCTGCTGTGGCAAGGACCTGCCTTGGGCAACTCCTGTGTGCTGGGAGGAAGGGGACTCGGACCAGGCATTAGGCCACCTCCTACTGGGGGAGATTTGTTTCTCATTCAAAATCTTGTAATAAAAGCACTGATTCTTTTGCTGTGCTGTAGCTCTTTTCCATGTCCCCCTGTGGTGCTGAGGTTCTGCTCACTAGCTTTAATGGGGCAGGTGATATTTCTCTAGATATGAGGTATCTGCACAGGGTGACATGGGCACCCTCCCACCTGTGGCAAAGAGCAGCACGGGCAATCTGTCTAGAAGGTTTTAGATGGGCAGTAGTGGGAGTTGGCTATAGACCAGGGAAGGTGTGTGTATAAAGAAAGACCTTTCTAATAAGGCACCTGTGTCATTGTGGGGAACTTCTGGGATAGATGGGGAACAGAAGGTACAAATGGTACTGTGAACCAGTTGCAGGATATGTAGCATAATCACTGGTCCAAACAGTAACCATGACATTATTCTGGAAAATAGCATGGGCAGCATGGAAAAATAAAAATAAAAGCCTTGAATCATGAAAAGTAACTATGGATGAAGTAAATATGACTTGAATCAGCGTACATAAGGGATGACTCATGAAGATACATTAAGAAAACATGGGATGTTATTGTAGAGGCCTTTATGACACCAGGAATTTCATATATAATACTGGAATTTCATATTTGAGAAAGACAGACTCCCACAGGAATGAAAGTGGAGAAGAGCTGCAATTGTAGTCAGTGAATGACTGGACTTAATGAGCCAGAACATATGCAATGAAAGAGCTTCAGCAGCAGTCTGATAGTTGAGCTCTCACCAGATTCAGCATGGATCACAGTCTGAGTCTCAAAGGCACTGGGTAACATGCATTCCTTTGATGTCACAGGTGATGGGACCAACAAACTAGGTGATTTCTTCTGGTTTAATGTCAGTTTTCCAACTGCCGGGTACATGTCATACTGTCAGGGTCCACCCCATACTCTCAGGGTCCACCTGCAGCACTTTTGACCACAGTTCCTGTCCTGCACTAGGTCCTGTACAATCACTGCTCTAAATAAACATCTGGTACCCAGCTGGAAGAGCCAGGGTGGTGGTGTGGTACAGTCAGATTCCTAAGCAACATGACCAGGCACAAGGGAACAACAGGGCACAGCAATGCCAATCATCATAACTCTGTGAAGCACAAAAAATATTCGAACAGAGACAGACAGATAAAGAAGTTGCATCTCAGAGACCTACTGAATGCACATCCCAAGTGTAAGTACAAAAGAATCACAAGAGAGAGCACCTGAGAGTTTGGCAGTGTGGAGCTGAAGACTGCTACCATGAGATGTTTGAGATGGGAGCTCACATCTCACTACCAAGGGAGTGACAGACAGAAAGGGGGCTGGGTGCCAGGAACCCTGTATGTGAAGACAAGCAGCTTATGCTTCCTATGACAGAGAAATGGGTTCCAGTGCAGCTGTTTAGTGAGAAACAAGGCATAGAGTAACACAGAAATCTTTGCAACCGCTTTTTGACCAGACTCTACTGTGCTGGGATTGCATGGGTCAAGGCAAGAGAAAGGGATGTTGCAAACTTGTACAAGATAGAAGGAAAACTTCAGCTAGAAACTGGGTTACATGAATAACCAGAAAACAGCCTGCTAAAGACGTGATAGAAGAGTCCACAATGTTTGGGTGTGAGCAAGGTGAGAGGACAGAGCCCTTCAGTAAGTGGTAGATCAATAGCAGACGGTGCAGCTGCGAGTCATCTGTCAGCACAGATGAATTTGCCTGCAGATGAGGTTTTGAGGGCTGAGGGAAGAAAGCTGTACTGAGAACACTGCCATCCTAAAAAGTTGGTGAGGAAAGGAACATTATCCTCCAACAGACCTATTTAGGAGACAAAGAAATGGAGAGCAAGGAGGAGGCAGAGCTATAGGAGATGGAGTAGCACAAGATTTGACATAAAAGAAGAGACTGCCTGACAGCTTTAAGGCAGTTAACTAGTAAAAGTGGAAGAAAACAGGAAAGGTTTGAAAACAGTTGGAAGGTACAGGTTACACTGGTACATTGGGTTGTAGGGTCCTATAAACAAAGACCGTCTTGACTTGTATCATCGATAGAGATGCTCCTCTAATGACAGCTGGCATCTTACATATGCCAAGTGTTTAACCTGCTATTAACCAAGTGTTACCCTGCTATTGTGTCCTGCTCTGGTCTCATGGAGCAGTTTATAAGAATCTTTCTCTCTATTCTTTAGAGAATAATTCTGTATCCTTTACAGATAGCTTAGGAATTCCATGTGTAATATGTGCTTTAAGTATTTGTTTATTCTTATTTGAGTGGAGCTTTTGATGTAGGTCTATCCATTACTTAAAAGCCAATAAGTTGGAAAAGGATGAAAGAAAGTGAAATGGTCTGTATCATATCATTCTTTATGGTATTTGTGTATGCTGAATATTTCATTTATTCTGTAATCTGCAGATGGTTTGAAATTGAAAAGTCAGGCTATTCCAGTGGCAGCCCTTTTGTTCTTGGAATGAGCTTGGCTTATTCAAGCAAAGCAAGCGAACTCCTGATTAATAGCAACATCTATCTTTAAGGAAAAAGGCTGTCATTAGACTGAGCTATTGTGCAATTTCCAAATGTCTTTAGCATTGTTCTGCACGTGGCAGGAGCTTCAGTGGATTTCTTCTTTCTGGTGAGATGCAGCCTCATCCACAGTTAAGACAAGTCTGGGAGCATCTCCACTGTCCTATTCTGCAGGAGGAGCCCAGGAGTGGTGGAAGCAGGGGGCAGAGGGCAGGGGGCAGCTGCAGGCGCAAACCCACAAAAGGGGGCTGAGTGCACAGGGCAACACACAGGGCCCTTGAGGACCTCCGGGGGAAGGAAGGATGGCCCCAGGGTACTGGCCCATGGAAAACCCAGTGTGCGACTTACTGAGAGAGACCCCCACAAGGGCAGGTGGCTGTGGTGCCTGGCCCCAAATGAGTCACCACAGGGCTGGAAATGAGATGATCTGGTCAGTTAATGGGGAAGAGAAGAACCAAGGGACAGAGATAATACCCCAAGGTGAGGGATGATGGACTGGGCCAGCGCAGAGGAGCGTGGGGGCACAGACAGCCCCAGCACTGCATGTACAGGGTGAAGCCTGAGCAGCCCCTCCTGCTCAGCGCTGCAACCAGAGCAGTGTGGCTGCCTTGCCCTCCTGTCCCGGCTCTGGCAGCACCTGGCTGCTCACCTGGTGCTTGGGCAGAGGCAGCAGAGCCTGGATCACCTGGCACACAGCCCAGCCCATCACAAACCCTTTTGAAGGATTCTGCTTCTCCTGCCTCCCCCTTCACTCAAACAAATCAATTACAACCAGCCCAGGGCAAAGTTTCAAACCTTTTTATCCCATTGCACAACTGGCCCATTGTTCCTGCTGACAATTTCTAAAACCAACATTCCTCAGCAGTGAATTTCCTAACCCTGAGCTCCTCCTAGCATAGCTGCAGCAGGGGAGCATCCATGGGGAGCAGGTCCTGCTACCACAAGCGACCTGAGTAACTCCTCACCCACCTGAGTGGGCTCCTTCCCACGCAGGGGTGCGTGCCGAGTCTGGGGGTGTCCCGTGGAGGGGTCCTGCCTGCGGCACCCAAGGGGCCCTTGAGGCTTCGAGTGGCCAGGCTCCATTTGACACACAGCACCCAGCCTTCAGAGTCTGTTTTGGTGAGAAACCCTTTGCTCACTGGAATATTCCTGGAAATCTGCTGTTGTTTCCAAAATACACAGCTTTCCTTGAAATTTCCTGGAATGGCAGGAGAGAGTGCAGGTTTAGAGAACAAGCAGTACTTCCCTCTTTCCATACGCGAAATGGTTTGTGACCCTAAGAGAAGCAATTAAACAGTGGACATTGAAAAATATATATAAAACTCTTTTATTCCTAGTGGAAAAAGTTACATTATCGAGAAGGAACAAATGTTTGTTTTCCATAGCAAAATATTTTTTTGTTGGTTGAACAAAAAACTTGTTGCTTTCTTATTTTGAGACAAAATGTAGAACTCAAGCCTCTTTTCTTATTTATTATGGTGATCAGAAATGGGGTTGAAATTCAGCATGCAAGGGCTGAAGACTGATTTTTTCACTGAGAGATATTTGCACATCCCAATGAACCACTGGAGGCTGCTAACCCTATGGAGAGCAGCATAGCCAGTGCAGCACTGACTCCTCATCTGCTGATGGGGGCACTTTGGGAGGTCTCAAATATAATTCGGGATGCTGGGGCATGAGCTGCCAAAGAACACAAGGAACAGCATCCATCCCCCACACTGACTTCAGGGGTCTCTGGGCAGCAGGGGAGGAGGTACCTCCACCTGTGCTGCACCCTATGTGAGGACGTGGTGGGAAGCGCTCCAGGGCTCCTCTCCCAGCAGCTCATCACTCCCAGGGCAGCGTGAGAGGCCAAGAGCCACAGGGAGCTTGTCTGCATGGGCTGGGACCCACTGCCATATGCCTCTAACCTGCACGCATCTGAACTGACACAGTCTGAATCCAGCTGTCTTCTAACAGTGTGCACAATGCACTCAAGAGAAAGCCTCTTCTTGGGAAAGGGGCAAAGCCAGGGATCCTGTCTCCACGAGGACTGAAACTCTAGATACCACCCAGCAGCAGACAGTTCTGCCACTTTTGGAGGTTCATCCTGGTTTCTCAAACTGACCAAGTGATCAGCTGAGTGTATTTTATCTCTCTTTAGCTGAAGAACCCTAGCTTCCAGCAAGCGTCTGTCATTAGCCTTAAAATGCGGGATTTTGTAGTTAAGTGATGAAAGAGAATCATGCTACCACTTTAGTCTTTAAGATCATCCTGCACACTAGCTCCATTCTTATATGTATGGCTGTCGCTGTCCAACTCTGTGATATCTTCATACTAGAGATTACATTTCAGGTTGTGAAGTGGGCATTTCCTAATCCAGAGCTCTCATTCTGTCTATCCTGAAAACCAGTGTTACTACAATGGTGCTCCGTGTCAGGGGGCTGTAGGCAGGTATGAGAAAATGTGAGGTCAACAGTCACAAAGTTTTGTGGTCCAAATACCCCATGATTAAGTGAAAACAAAAAGGAAAGGTGTAGAAAAATAAAAAGAGGGACACAATGATGAAGTGAACAAATGGTTTGGAGAAATGGCTATTTGGTAAAATTGCCCATTTTGTCTTTCTCACAGCATAGGGTGTTGAGTTTTTAAGCTTTATGGAAATAGTGGGTTTTAAGGAGAAAAATATGGAGTGTACAGGATTAGTGCAATGCAAGAGTCTGAACAGAAGTGACTGGGTCAGAGCAGCTGTGATCTACATGAGAATAGTCCAAACTGACAGACAGACCTGGTACATCCAGTCTGATATGCTTACAACAGAGGGAAAAGTCACATTTTCCATCTCATGGGTCTTGTAGGATTTTAGGTAATGGGATTTTACTTAGAGGGAAGGATTTTTACATCTTTGATTACTGCAGTTTCTGAGAGAGAGCTGCTCAAATCTCTTCAGACTCCTGTGTTCAGAAGTCTGTTCACAATTTTTCTTCAAGCTGAAAATCTTCAGCTAAAGTGAAAGTACAAGTAAGAGGGAACCAAAGTGTCAGTTAATGCAAGATGGAGACAGTAATTTTAACAGTAATCAGACTTAAAATTAGTGTTACAAAGAGTAATCCTACACTGCACAGTGAGCAGTGTAGAAAGTGACACAACCCTCTCAGTACTATAGCTCAGCTTTTACTGGACCAGATAGAGCTGTTATCAAAAAAAAAAAAAAAAAAGCCAGGAACAGGAAACAGCTGTCTCTCCATGGTTTTAACTCCACTGATTTCTGCAGAGCTGACGCTACTTTAAGTGACAATGCACCTTAAGGTGAAGGTGAAACAGTCCACGAAGAAAGCATAACTCTAAAGGGAAAAGCTACCCACGCACTGCATTACTAGCAGCAACAGGCTGCAAGGCACCTGCCTGTTGATCTCAGTGCCACAGAGCCATGGACTGTTTGCTGCTCATTCGTGATACGGTGCAGGATTCAGTCTGCAGGCTGGGCGCAGGACCAGCAAAAGCAGTTCCAACAGACTTTGCTAATGAAAAGCTAAGCTGTCCATTAAATCTTCTCTGTTGTGCTGTAGATATGGAAAAGTAAACATAAAATAAGATGACTATCAACTGATTTCTCACTGGTATGTTTTTTGTTTTTGCTTTTATTTTTTTCTGTATATAGAGAAAACTGTCTCTAGAGAAGGAAAAAAGAAAGAACGTGTAAGCGTTGATTTTAACATGAAGAAAAATGGAATGGTAATACATTTTCAGAAAAACTCTCAGTGAAAGATTCCATCATAGCTAGACATTACATATAACAAACAGCTGGGCAGAATGCCATGCCACTCATTTGATGCATGCTTTTCTCAGTCTCAAGGGTACGAACACACAGAGCAGACAGAAGAACAAGATAAAAATTTCTCTATAACCCCACAGTCAGAATATGTCCAAAGGGCATAAACTTCTCATCTCTCTGAAGATCCAGAAGTGCTGGGGAACATACCACAGGGATAACCAAGATGGTTCCCACAAGTCCTCTACACCAATGCATTCAGGAGAAGTCTGCATGGAAGCCAGTGTCATTCACTGGAAGGATATGGATCAGACTGAGCTGTTCAATGGGCTGCATCTAGCCTGCGGATTATGCATTTGCTGTTCCTGATTCGTATAGTATTTTATTTCATTTTAAATTATGTTATTTTTTTCATGTTTCTGTAGGATATCCTGCATTTAAAAATGTCATGTTTTCATCCCTTAGTTTTGGAGTAAGAACAAGCTGGATCTGGGCTATCGCCTCTAGATGCAATAG
This sequence comes from Anser cygnoides, assembly GCF_040182565.1. NCBI lineage: Eukaryota > Metazoa > Chordata > Aves > Anseriformes > Anatidae > Anser > Anser cygnoides. Next base: position 66,765,390 of record NC_089877.1, read on the forward strand.
TAAGTCTCGTTTAACATCATGAGATATTTTACTTCTTACCATATGCTAAACACCCACAGTAATACACAGCCTTTTTCATCCAGGAGAGAATACAACCAGTTTACAGACTCCAGTCCTGTTTTAGCTCCTTCTCCAGACTAATCAGGGGAAGCTTCACAGAAGCTAAGTGAGCAGTCAAATATCCTAAATTTTCTGATTTATATATTACACAGCCTATCTTTTTGAAAGCAATTTTGTGTAAGCGTAATTGGTTTATTTCTACTGTGACAGCCATGTAAACCGCAGAAAGGAGGCATGTGACAAATGAAGCCATCAGCTGTGCTGTGTAGGACCTAAATACATTATACTCTTAATTAGCCGAGTATCTGCTATTTTCCGCAAATCGGCTGCCACTGAAATCTCAAAGCCATTGTAATTTCACCGACGCAGGTCCCCAGCCAGCCGCTCGCACCCGGGCAAGCAGGCTCCGGGGGCTGCTGCTGCCGGCGCACGCGCGACTTGAAGGCACCGCGGCCCCCGCAGGCCCCGGCCAGGGCCCGGCGGCGGCTCCCGGCCCGTTCCCGCTCCCGGCCCGTTCCCGTTCCCGGCCCGTTCCCGGCCCGTTCCCGTTCCCGTTCCCGTTCCCGTTGCCGGCCCGTTCCCGTTCCCGGCCCGTTCCCGTTCCCGTTCCCGTTCCCGGCCCGTTCCCGGCCCGTTCCCGTTCCCGTTCCCGTTCCCGGCCCGTTCCCGTTCCCGGGCCCGTTCCCGGCCCGTTCCCGGCCCGTTCCCGTTCCCGTTCCCGTTCCCGTTCCCGTTCCCGGCCCGTTCCCGTTCCCGTTCCCGTTCCCGTTCCCGTTCCCGTTCCCGGCCCGTTCCCGTTCCCGGCCCGTTCCCGTTCCCGTTCCCGTTCCCGTTCCCGTTCCCGTTCCCGGCCCGTTCCCGTTCCCGGCCCGTTCCCGTTCCCGTTCCCGTTCCCGTTCCCGTTCCCGTTCCCGTTCCCGTTCCCGTTCCCGGCCCCGGCCCCGGCCCCGGCCCCGCCTGCTGAGGCTTCGCTGCTCGCTCGGCGCCGGCCGGGGGCTGGGGCCGGGAGCCGCAGCGCGGGCAGAGCAAAGCCGCTTGTGAATGAGACCGGGAGAACGAATGCCGGGAGCGTGATGGACAGGGAGAGAAAAAAGGTGTGTTCACCGTGGAGCATAGCTCCTTGCAACAGAGTTACCACAGAAGTCCATGAGGTGTGCTTTTACGGCAGCCGCTACTGCTGGTCCCAGACGTGTCCCAGTTTTGTGGGTGCAGCGTGTGCTTTTCAGGCTTCTGACAGATCCCTGGGGTGCCCCTGCTCCCTGGTCCCCACGTTGCACTGCGGAGTTGGTCAGTGTGCATCGCTGCTGGTGGAAACGGTCCCCCCAAGGCAGAAACGGGGAGTCCTGGGGGAAGCACTCGCCGCTGCTACAGGGTGCGTGTAAAGCCACCAACAAATACATTTGACCCTACAGCAGTCCCCAGTAAAGCCACACTGAGTGAAATGTGGTCTTTGGCAGAGGACATCTGCGAGCTGGGTTGCAGCTGCAGCACGAGGAAAGGGGACGTGCCCCAGGCTCTGGGACTCTCTTCGCTCTTTCTGCTCTGCTCCCACTGAGGAACAGCCAGGCATCTTGTGAGGAGAGGGCAAATGAAAATGACTATAATATCTCTGTCAGTGACCTGAGAGAAATGGGAGAGGTGTGACCTGGAGAAGGTGAAACAGTGCTAGGTCATCAAGCGTGCAGATGGTACCAAACAGTGGGACCAGACCCCAGAGCCGTCGCCCAGGGCTGAGGCGAGGCCGCAGCCGGTCGGGTTGGAGCACTCACCCCATGACCAGCAGCATATGGGGGGGCTGGTAGGAGGACAAAGGCTGGGGCACACAACAAAGCTGGAGTGTGGGGGGCTGGACATGGGGAGAAACCTTCCCCTCTGTCCCAGGCAGTGGTGTGGGGCCCGGAGGGGCTGGGGGATCTCCATCCTGGAGGTTTTGGGGAGCTGATGGAGTAACGCCCTGAGCAGCCTGGCCTGAGCCCACAGCCGGCCTCATGCAGAACAGGGGCTGGGGCAGAGATGCCAAGGTCCATTCCAAACCCTTGATCCCCTGATCCTATCATCCAGGATAGTCTTCTAGTGTTTAATGTTGATATGACCTGTATATAAAATGATTCAAGCAGCCTTTGCTCATGAAGAGACATAATATGGCCCAGTGTGCCCCAGGAAATTCTCTGTCTCTGCATAGCAGACACTAAGGGCCTCTGAGCCACTGATTTGATTATAAAGAGAACAGCCCAAGGTTAAAAGTGAAAGTGTAGTGCCACTTAATCTTGCTGTAAGTGAGCAGAATGTGAGCCTTCATGCACCTCAGAAATCATAACCTGTTTTACAAACCCCAGTGTCGCTCCTCGGTCCTTAATTAGCAAATCCTTGTGGCTGGGAGGTGCGGCAGGGCCGTGCCAACAGGCAGGTGTGCAGAGCGGCTGGCAGCCCCGGCAGCACCCCCCAGCCCCTGCCCCCAGCTCCCATTGCCCGCTTCATGCTGCACAGTGGTCCACCAGCTGGGACCCACAGCTGAGAAACTGTCTGTGACTGAGAAAAGGAAGGTTCCGGCTCCATCCCCCCTTGTATGGGCCAGGAAATGTCCTGGGGGGGACAGCTCCCCTCAGGTTTTCATTTGCTGGGGGGAGCTGAGAAGTGGGGAGGGCTAGACAGTATTTTTGGAGAAAAGCAGTGTTCTGTTACCTCTAGCTGCAAGCCCCCAGCAAAGAGACACCGACAGAGACTGAAGCTATGCGGACTTCTAGTTTCTTGGTTTATAGACTGTTAACTTTAAAGGCACTGTCCAGACTGCCTGCTCCAGATGAAAGGTCTCTGATTATCTTTCCAGGTAAATTAATGCCTGCCATATTTCTTTATTAGATTTTGAAGGGACTAATAAGTGAATTTACCAGGCAATTTCTTCATTCAGTACTGCAGTTTAAGCCATCAGATGACAGCAGAGAACTGGTTCATTGAAACTTGCTCGTTGCCATATAGCTGGTTTCATGATGCAAGTCGTCATTGAGCAATCTCCAGTGATGTTTCCCAGCTAGGCCCTGTGCAGTGTATAAATATACCCCACAGAAAACAAACACAGCTTTGCACACTGCTGCTTTTGTGCACAAGCTGCTGCAGCCTCCAAAGCAGCTGGGCAAGGACTCAGAGCTTTCTGTCCTCCCCCTCCCCTGCACAGCCATGTCCTGCTGGGGCACAGAGAGGCACAGCACAGCCCTGGCATGGGGCATGGCCGCAGGCAGGCAGCCCTTGGGGAGGCCCATGCAGGTGCAGCCCCAGGCATCACCTTTTCTAAGCTCACATTCTGGATGAAGGGACCAGCAAGGCTCTGGTACTGTGAGTCAAACCATAATTTCCCATTAGATGTTGAAAACTATTTAATGGCTCTTAAAATACTTCTCCTTAGTTCAAAAGTAGACAAAATAGATATTTTATGTCAGGAAAGATGTTTCTTTTTTTCCCAGTGGAGATGTTATTTGTGCCTTCTAAACACCAAAGTTATTACAATAAACAATTCAATGCAAATAGGAGGTATTTATAAGCAGAGAGGCGCTCATGGGAATGAAATTATGAACACAGATAGTTTCTTATTTCTACTCTTAAAATAGTTTCTATTCTATGCACATTAAAAATTCTCTCTAAAACTCTTTCTGCCACTGTTACCATCCCTCGCACAGACCAGGCAGGAAGCAGCTCCAGGCCCCGCTGTACCTCATGGCCTCCCACCCACCAGCAGCACCTGGCGTGCTGCCTGCCTCCTCTCGCCACCCCGGCTGGGTCCCCGGCTTCTCCAGTGCTGCATCCAACACAGCTGGCCCTGGCATGCTTGCTATGCCAGGTCAACACGGCTAGAGAAGCTGGCGAACATGTTTATTCTTGTCCAGTTTCATAGATATTTCATGCAAGTCTCACATAGTTGTAACCATAAATGATTCCATTATTTACCTTTCAGCAACATCAGATATGGGCCACCATATCTTTATGTCATGGCTGTTACTATACTCTATAAGTTGCAGAATCTACAAAATTTAGTATTAGCCTCACACATTTGTGAGAATACCAAAAGACCAACATACAGCACCATTTCAAACCTATATATTATGATTTTAAAATGCTCATTTCATACCAAGGGAGTGAGTTTAATATGCCATTGGAAGTTGCTGACAAAATTGAACCCTTACAGATGCATCATTAAAACACACCAGAAAGAAATGCTTCTAGCCAAGGATATTATTTGATTAATTTCGATAGGGTTCTGGATGATTTTTTTGGAGGGAAAGATAGGAAAAGAGGGGAGAATGAATATTTCAATAAAAGGCAAGTCCTCCCTGACCAATCTCATCTCCTTCTATGACCGGGTGACCCGCCTGGTGGACGAGGGAAAGCCTGTTGACGTAGACTTCAGCAAGGCCTTTGACACAGTCTCCCACAGTATCCTCCTGGAGAAGCTGGCAGCCCATGTCTCGGACAGGTACACTCTTTGCTGGGTTAAAAACTGACTGGACGGCCAGGCCCAGAGAGCGGTGGTGAACAGCGTGAAATCCAGCTGGCGACCGCTCACCAGTAGTGTTCCCCGGGGTTGGTGTTGGGGCCCATCCTCTTTGATATCTTTATGATTCAGAGGAGGAAATTGAGTGCACTCTTGGTAAATTTGCAGGTGACCCCAAGTTGGGGGGAACCATCGATCTGCCAGAGGGTAGGGAAGCCCTGCAGAGGGACCTGGACAGGATGGGTCAATGGGCAGAGGCCAAGGGGATGAGGTTCAACATGGCTCAGTGCCGCATCCTGCACTTTGGTCACAACAACCCCATGCAGCGCTACAGGCTTGGGGCAGAGTGGCTGGAAAGCTGTGCAGGGGAAAAGGATCTGGGGGTGCTGGTTGATGCTCGCCTGAACATGAGCCGGCAATGTGCCCAGGTGGCCAAGGAGGCCAACGGCATCCTGGTTGTGTCAGGAATAGTGCAGCCAGCAGGGCCAGGGAGGTGATCGTCCCCCTGTACTCTGCTCTGGTGAGGCCGCACCTTGAGTGCTGTGTTCAGCTTTGGGCCCCTCACTACAAGAAGGACATCAAGGCCCTGGAGCGTGTCCAGAGAAGGGTTACAAAGCTGGTGAGGGCCTGGGACACAAGTCCTATGAGGAGTGGCTGAGGGAACTGGGGTTGTTTAGTCTGGAGAAGAGGAGACTCAGGGGAGACCTTATTGCTCTCTACAACTACCTGAAAGGAAGGTGTGGGGATCTGGGGGTCGGCCTCTTCTCACAGGTAACTAGTGATAGGACTAGAGGGAATGGCCTCAAGTTGTTCCAGGGGAGGTTCAGGTTGGAAATGAGGAGACATTTCTTCTTAGAAAGAGCAGTCAGGCATTGGAACGGGTTGCCCAGGAAGTGGTGGCATCACCGTCCCTGGGGGTGTTCAAGGAAAGGTTGGACATGATGCTTAGGGACATGCTTTAGTGGGTGATGTTGGTAGTAGGGTGATGGTTGGACCAGATGATCCTGAAGGGCTTTTCCAACCTTAATGGTTCTATGGTTCTATGATTCTATGAAATACCTTGATAACCCATCAGTCAATGTTTGAAAGAGAAAACAAACAAACAGCACTTTGAAAGACTGACCTTTCAGCAAAATTGCTAGTAATAGCTTTATGTCCCAGGCGACCAGCACTACATTTGGCCCTGGGCAGCATTTGGCACAGGCAGATCTGGCTGCCTGCATCAGGCTGCCCGTGGGGCAGGAGGGCAGAGCTCCCTGGCCGCGTGGGCAGGGAGATGGGGACCTGGACCCAAGCAGGGGACAGCTGCATTGCTGGGCCTGGGCTTCTACCCAAGAGCGATCTTCCAGCCCTCTAAGATGATCTTCATTTTGGCACCTGTATCTGCATTGTGGAACTTGTTTGTGCTCAGCCTTGGAGTCCAATGGAAGAGAGTGACTTTTTCTGCAACACAGCCATGGCCTAAAAATGAGCAAAATGCAGTAACCATGTGATCCTTGTTCTTTAGGACTTTAGGTGTTCTCTAAATCACGTTATTCACAAATAAAAGCATGGGTGACAATGTCAAACTCCCAAATGGGAATGTACTCTGAACATAAATAAATAGAAGTTTGGGGACACAAATATATCTTGACACATAAGGACATTTTGTACAAGCAGAGCAGCTGCATTCCTGGGACTTGGCCATGAAATTGCCATTATGTAGCCAGCTACAGCTTTGTATTCATGGACCGGGAGCAACTGGACACCGCATTTCATCAGGCTAGAACTGACGACCTGTTCTCCCCCACTGTACACTCCAGATCTTTCTAGTACCAAAATGTCACTCACTCTGGTCTTGCCACACCACCACCTTGCCAGCCTTCTGTGGGAGACTGAAGGGTGACTGAAGATGCATAAGAACCGTTCCCTGGTGACATTTACTAGAAGACCGACAGTACTCTTCAGACTCATCTTCAACTCCCATCAGCATTTCCCTCTGGAAAGGACACAGTGGGAACAGCATGTCTCCTGGCTGGAGGGATGCTTCTGGGTACAAAGGGCCACCTCAAAGCCCAGAACCACAGCCAAAGGCTTGCAAGGAACTGGCACACTGTATCTCTGTGTGGGTGTCTACCCAGATGGGTAGGGGGCTGCTTTGGTCAGTGGTAGTACTGTCGAATTATTAAAGGCCTTTTGTCCCTTACACTGCACTCTGATTCTGTGATTAAAGTGCTGAGGGATCAGGAGAGCCACCTTCTGTCCCTACCTTTGCCAAGTGATTCCCACATCATACCATTTTTCTGAACTTGAATTTCTGTGTCAATAAAACAGGGTTAAAGCAGCAGACCCCCACTGCCATGCACTGTGATCCATGGAGAAAGAACACTGGTTATCAGAAAGACACAAATGCTCTCACGTATGTGTGCAGAACTCTAGTAAATATTTTAATAAGGTATTAACAGTTGACTTAAAAGGCATTGTACTAATCTACAAAGAGCAAGACAGATGCATCTACTTACAGCACAGGATTCTACTCTCCTAATAGTCCTGTAATTTTCAGCTAAATCCTGTTTCCAGAGGATTATCAATCGTCTCTCGTGGGCATTTTTTGTAGAAAATTCTCAGGAATACCATGCATATTTTAGCGGAGCCTGAATTATACAGAGAACATGCCCTGTTTTCACATCTATAAGAGCAACTGGCTTCTAAACGTGCATCACTTGAAAAACTGTGTGTACATGTTTTAAATTGTGCGTTATTATATCAGTATCCTACATGAGCCTTAAATGTTTGTAAACAATTTATGAATCTGCGTTTAATATGAATGTTCTTTCTGATCTTTATTCTAGGCATAATAGAACAGGAATTCTCATAATAAAATATAAATTGTGGACAAATCATATATCCTTAATCTTGATAGATTGTAATATTTTGTATTTTAAATTCTATAAATCATGTATTACACAAAGTGAATTTTGAAAAGAAAATACAATCGAAGCAGAGAATATATGAAGGCAAATATTTGTAGCTTCAGCTCACAAAAATCTACGCAGTTCTCTCCTCATTTCCTTACGGTATTAAATAGAACCATAAAAGCACTGGCTGGAAGGGATACCACCCTAACAGGCTGCTCACACCAGGGTCGTTATCAGCTCTGGAACAGGTGAGACACGGCTTTGTCCAGCCTAAAGCCTCCAGGGATACAGACTAAGCTGCCTCCCTTGTGCCTGTCCCAGCACTGTCTGGCTCTCCTGGTGAAGACGACTTACAATCACAGCATCATTTAGGCTGGAAGACACCTTCAAGATTCAACCACCAGCCTGACCTACCGAGCCCCATCACTAAGCCACATCCCTTAGTGCTGTGTCCACATCTCTGAAATACCTCCAGGGATGGGGACCCCACCACTGCCCTGAGCAGCCCGTTCCAATGCTTGACCACCCTCTCCATGAAGAAATTCATCCTAATGTCCAATCTAAACCTCCCTGGTACAACTGGAGGCCATTTCCTCGTGTCCTAGCACTTGTCACCTGAGAAAAGAGACTGATGCTCTCCTTGCTGGAACCTCCTTTCAGGTAGCTGCAGAGAGCGATGAGGTCTCCCCTCGGCCTCACAGAATCACAGAATACCCTGAGTCGGAAGGGACCCACAAAATCATCATGTCCAGCTCTTTTTCTCCAGACGGAACATTCCCATTCTCCTAGCCACTCCTCTTAAGTCTTATTTCCTAGTCCCAGCTTGGTTTTGGTACCTGCCACCCTGGTGCTGACGGCAGCGCCAGCCTGTGCTTGCACCACCCCTGCCCACATCCAGGCCGGACAAGCCTGGCTCCCTCCAGCTCTCCCGCTGGCAGCAGGCAGAGCTCCCCACCGCCACGGCAGCTTCTCTCCGGGCTCTCGTGGCCGCTGCCAGTGGCTGGTACGCAGGCTTGGCCGATAAAGACTGGGAAAACACGTCTCGGTCCCACACCATCCACCGGGATCTCACACTCGGCTTGCTGAAGGCTCTGAAGGTTCGTGACACGGCGACGCCCGGTGTAAAGGCGCAGCCCCAGTGCCCGAGCGCCGCCCGCGGGAGCGCAGCGACCTCAGGCGGGCGGCGAGCCGCGGGCCCAGGCGCGCCGAGGGACGGAGCCGCCAGCAGCGGCCGCTCGGCACCCGGCCGGCCCCGCGCCCGGAGCCGCAGAGCCGCCGCCGCGGCGCCCCCCGGCACCGCCGAGCCCCCGCGGGGCGCAGGAGCGGGGGCGGGGGCGCTCCCGGCAGGGCGGCCGCCCGCGGCGCTGCCGGGGCCGGGGCGGGGGCGCTGTGGGGGCGCTCCGGGGGGTGCCGGTGCTGGGGCCGGGGCAGGGGCCGGGCCGGGGCGCTGCGGGGTGCGGGGGCGCTCCCGGGGGGTCCCGGTGCCGGGGGCCCCGCCCCGCGCTCGCCCGCAGCTGCGCCCGGCGCTGCCGGCGGCGGCCAGCCCGCGCTCCGGAGGGTGCACTGCTCCTGCCTTTGAAAGAACCGCGGAAAATCTGCCGCATGCCACGAGTGCCACCTGCTGGCGCTTTTGCCCGTTTCCCGGTTTTCTGCTCAGGCCGGGACGCGGCGGCCCGGCGGGGGCGCTTCCCGAGCTCCGGAGCCGCACCGGGAAGGACGAGCCAGCCTCGGCTTTCCCCGGGCCTTCGCCGCGAAGGAAGCCGGGTCACCTCGCAGCTCGCTGCTGAAGCTGACGCCGGAATCTGCACCGCCCCGCGGGGGTGGCTCTGCTCCAGAAGGTCGCCTCGGCCCTCGGGCAGCAGCAGCGCGTTCGTAAGCGGGCTCCCTTGTAGCTACCGCCTGCGCTTTGCAGCTCTGCCTGCCGTGTCTCTGATGCCACGCTGCTTGCACTGTGGGGACACTGCAAGGTCACCCCTGCAGGCTAGTTTGCCCTCGCACTAGAGAGCCTCGCCACGAGTGCTGGAGGACACCTTGACCTCACTCTGCAGCACACGCAATGCCTAAGGGAGCAGCAGGGAACGTCCCACGGAGCAGAACAGCTTGCTGCAGGCTGGCTGTACAGAAATCCGGAATTCCCTGGCACCTGGTAACAGACTGGGCAGACAGACTACTTCAGGACAGATTGGAAATCAGATCTGAAACATTAGCCCTCACTCCCTCCTGCGTTCTGTGCTTCTAGCAGCTTCTGAACCCCTTCATTGATCTCAGCCAAGGCTCAAGAAGGAGTGAGGATCTTGATGGCTCCAGGCTGCCAGGCGGGAAGCAAAGCTTCGGCCAAGGATGGGCAGGGGCGCGTGGGGAGTTTTCCTGTCCGGCTCCAGCAGAGCCATTCAGCAGAGCCACTCTCCTGAGGATGCCTTCACCTCCTGGACGAGGAGCACAGGAAAATGTTCATTGGGCCTTATCCCACAGGCCCAGCAGCCTCTTGATCCTCCCTGATCAGAGACATTTCTTTCAGCAAAGTGCTGTGATGGGGGTTACTGCTGCTTGGTCACAAAGATGACTGACAGGAGGAGACAAGGGGCTAAGGTAGGTTTAGGACTTCTGTGTCCTCAGCTCCTACAAGCAGCAGCAGCAGCCTGTGACCCACAGCACCCCACAGCCCCACAGCACTGCCCCCCAGCAGCGTGCTGCCTGCTGCCCCAGAGCAAGTCTCACTTGCTGCAGGGTTCATATTCTAGCAGCTACAGCCATGGATTTCAAACCTTTTGTATCCAGAAATAGAACTAAAGTAGGATATTTAAACTCTACGTAGGAAGGAGAAGGAAAAGGAAGTTGTTAAATAAGTGACAACTAACCAATACTTCATAAATACCAGATACCAACATACAGTTCCTGTCAGAAAGATACTGAATCAGGTATGAGATTACCAACGTGACATTTATTTTTCTACATACTTAGTGTTTAATTAAGTAACTATATTGCCAGTTGTTAAAATGACAGTATGCAAATGAGAAATGTGTTTATATGCACATGATCAATATTTCTTTGTCCTTCTATGGAGACAATGATGTAATAAGTATTAAACAGACAAAAATTGTTGTGAACCCTTCTGATAGACATCCATATTAGTTGGATAATCAATTGGATAATCATTTAACAAGCATTTTATGTTAATCAAATAACAGAAGTATAACTGGAAGACAAGTTAACTCAGATCACTGGAAAAACTCATCCAGTTTAATTTAAAAAATAAAAATAAATTTTAAAAAATCAAAAACAACCAAACCAAACCTTTTTTCTTTGCAGAAGAATTCCATTTAGAAGTTTGAAAACTTCTTGATTTTCTCATCTCTTTTGTTATGTCAAGAAACTAAAATACATTTTGGTAGTCTATGTTCTACATAGACTTCCAAAAATTGAGTATTGTGGAATATTAATGCCCTGGAATGAAAAGATTTACCTTCAGAAAGTTCCTGTGGTACTGCCCAAGGAATATGTCAGGTAGAAAATTTTATGTTGTGTCTGAGCTCTCAGATATGCAACATGGGAAAAATACCAGGAAGAAGTAAAAATTCCATATATACAGACAGAATAACAGGGATATCATAACACATTTTCTTTAACAGAAGCAGTTTTGCTGTAAAAGACACAATAGTGAAAGACAGTGGATGTTTTTAAGTCCATAGATTTATAAAAAAATAATATTTTTTTCAAGCCTAATATACTTCTCATTTCCATTTGTTTATTGGATATCACCAAAATATATATATAAATAAATAAAAAAAATCCAGAATTGTCTTTGCACGTCAGCTGATAAAAGGCAAAACTATTGCATTCTCCTCTTATTGAAATTAAAGATGCGGCACTACTTAGTATTACACAGCACATGTTCAAGGGTCAGATTATATGATTTCCACCTTTTTCCTGAACAGGTAACTACAGAAGCACGCAGAATGCCACACTCATGACATGGGCCACTCTGTCCCATTCTCCACTTCCCCGATGTAATTTTAAGCAAGACATGGCTTCTTTCCAGGTTCAAACAGGAATATGCTGTCTGTGTTGTGTATTTGCAGATTGTAGTCCACAGCCCCCACCTATCTCCATGCATAAATGAAGAAATGTCTGCTGAAATTAATATAACTGTGATTCACTCCTGAAAGGAGTTCCATCCTTGCCCATTTAACCCCTGAGAGCATCCGCATTTATCTCTCCTTGCCAGAATAATTACATCTCATTTTGTAGCCAAGCTGTTTCTGAGGAAGAGAAGGTATGTAAAGGATGCGTTGTACCTTCAAAATCCACCCCCAGTGAACACAACAGGTTAACGGCCTACCTAGAATTATGGGTACCTCCCCATTTTCAGATATCACTATGACAAAGCCTGACATTTTATTTTTACTACCCTAAAACTCTCTGAAATCTACTCCATTTCCATACGTGTTATTTCTAGGAAAATGTGTAATTTAAGATTCCTAATTGGATTATCCAATGGATGTGACACTGAGCTCGTGAAAACTTGTTGTTAAGGAGATTTGACAAGGTTTCCATTCAACAGAGTTTAAGTTGATTCTTTATGTTCTCCACTCCCCCAAAATTCAAATGGATTTCATAATGCTATTATCACCAGTAAAATTGCCAAGTAATTTTAAATAAAATGTATTTTAACTACAAGCAGAAAACTTCTGAGATTTATCCTTCTTTGCAAAATATTAATCTAGATTCCTGACACTATATGCATGCAAATAAGGTTTTCTACTCAATTTTGCATGGTGTATAAGGACACAGAAGCGGAATGGAATGACAAAAAGCATATGGAAGATCAGATGCTGATGAACTCCCAGAATTGTAGGATGCTCCAGACAATGTGGGGTGTGACGGTCTGCTGCCACCGTGCTGGCTGCAGGGCACGCACCCATGGGGAAGCTGGGCACTGGGGCCAGGAAGCACAAACTGCCAAACCGCTGCTCAGCACAGTAGCAGGGAGAGATCCATCAGACATCGCAAGAAGCTCATGCACACCAGCAGTACATCACAGCAAGATTTATCTTCGTTTACCAATGTTGTCTCCAAATCCGTTATTTTAATACATCTTGGCAAAGTTTACATGCAGGGAAAAAAAAATCAGCCTAACACAAATCAACTAAATTAATCCCTGCTGTAGTTTTTGTGAAGTCTACACTTCCATCAGGCAATAAGAAGTCCTATTTTGTCTAATATTAGCCTCTTGTATAACTTCACAGAATAATTATGCCTTCCAAGCCATCTGAACAGCAGTGTATTGACAGCCAGCCGAACAAATGTGTGTGAAAGCAGACATACACATAAACATATCCTTAATAAACCTAAAGTTAGGAAGAAAGGGGTCAGATAAAGCCAACTTGTACACAGCGTACAAAAATAGGCTTTGGATTTGGTTCAGAAAAAGCTTTGAGGCAGTTTTATTGACACTTTTTTTCACTAACTGTAATCTCCTGGTCCTTCTGAAGACATATGTGAAGGTCCATAAAAGCCAAGGTTAGAGCTGACTCCTTCAGTCTTCTTGACTGAAGGAAGGTAAAAGAACATACCAGGAAGCTTTGCTCAGGAAAAGATATTCAGATATAATTTCAGTGAAACTCTGAAGATCCAAGAGTGCCTCAGGCTCAGGTTTTTGGGCATTGCTTACATCCAAACCCCATCCAAAAAGACCAACAGGCACTGGAGGAGCAAGAACATTGGGCCAAATCACATCCTGAGCTGCAGCTATCCGCAGAAGCCTCTTCCCAGCACGTTCAGAGTAAAACTCTGGGCAAGACTTCCAGATCCAGCCTACACTGCCCTCCTGCCCTGAGACAGGGCCAGCAGCACTAGCAGCACTGAGACTGCCACAGGCATCAGCTGTCTGACAGGTGATCTACCAATACTTGGTTCACATCAAAGCACTCTAAATCTCTTAAATGAATTTCAGAGTAATATGCATCAACACTTCATATTAATTCACTTTCAGTAGAAGATATGTTTTCTACCTTTGACCTAGTTATAAATTCACCAGAAAACTTATGATGTTATTGCTTTTTCAGACAGTGAATTACACCTAATACATTTGTATTATAAACAAAGCAAATAAGCTGACTGCTTGGGAACTGAATTTTAGGAAGGGTTATCTTCGAATATTGTTCATGTTTTTTTTTCACTTGTTTGTCTTGTGTGTGTGTGCTGGCTATGCAAACTCAAAGTTACTATTTTAAGTGTTCCTCTTCCCATTTTTCTTGTCCCCGTGAATAAACTACAGATATTTGTTAATTAATGAAACTGCAAGCAAGCTGCCCACAAAATGCTGTCAGCAGATAACACTTTGAATGGTCACTACTGATTCAGTAGAGCCTTTTTCAGTTACTTCTGGAAACTACTGCAGAAGCACTGTACTTAAGCACGCATTTGTGGGAGTATATGATTTATACACTGGCCTTGAATCCGTGAGGTTAGAATGATTCCAGAAAGCAAATAGAAAAACCTGATACACATTACACGAGGACAAGACCAATTCAGTGGAGGCCCATTTGTAGCAAGAGACTCTGAAATTGCATTTTATGTAAGCAAAAACACTTGAAAGAAAACAAATTCAACCTCTTTACAAAGATTCTTACATAAACCCCACAACATTATTCCACCTGAGAAAACCCAGCAGGAGCTCAAAGTGCAGAATGGGCTGGTGCAGCCCAGCTCAAACTCTAAAAGAGCGATGACTGCTGCTGCTTTCGTACAGCTCTGTTAGCTCACAAGAAACCTGGTCTTTCTGACAGCTGACTGAACAGGAGTGACTGTCTGAAATCTCTCAGTAAAAGATCTTGTTTAATAAATAAATAAATAAATAGAATATCTAGATTTTTGCATTAAAAACCTTAATTACTTACATAGGTCATTATTAATTTACTCTTAAACTTTTTGACATTCTTCTGCTCTATTGTTTACAGTGATTAAGGAATTTAAAACATTTGCTTATTGAAAGCAATTGCAAATCACGTCTTCCATTGTCTCAGTCTTCTTTCTGATGAGCGCTGAACTGTAACATTCAGCATCATCCTCCAATCCATCCTCCAATCTATCAGTTAAAGGCAGCCCCAGAGCTTGGGGAACTTAAACAGTGCTCCAGTTTCCTATGTTAGACAGCTTTATTTTAATTAGGGTTTTCAAAGGTTCTTCTACTCTAACCTCTTGTCCATAAAAGCTTCTCACCGAGCACTGCAGCGGTCATGTAGCAAACACTGAACCTGATCAGCAGGAAGCAGGAAGGACCAAACCAAATCTTTTCAGCTTCCGCAGTATCACACTGAAACAATCAAGAGAAAAATCTCTCTTCTGGGGTTCTGCCACCAACACAGTAAAGATGGACAGTGATGCAGCAACAGGCTGAAGTACATTTACTTTCCTGGCCTGAAATCATTGCAGTTAGCTTTTACCAGAGAAATCACAGGACTCAAAAGCTGCTGGCAACACCCAAACTGTGTTTTAAATGCATGTTCTAGTGGTGTCTGTCCTCCTGGCACAGAGCAACATGCTTCATCAAGCCAAGAAATATTAATTATTTGAATAGCCGTTGAGAGAAAGGTCAGACTGCTTCCTAAGAGCAGTGGGAAGAGCTGCATTTCAAGAAAGGCTCTGAGAAAGTTACTCCATTTTCAGTGTGGGTTGGTGTATGTGCACACACATCTGTGTACATTAAGGTGATTGGCCACAGCCACTTATCATAGACCTGGCTGAAAAAAAGGAGCATCTCCTGGGACCAGGTTTCAGCGCTGTGCTGAGGCAGACCCCGTCTGGCCCCAGGAACCACCAGGTCCTGCCCAGGGCAGTGCCGTCAGCCCCAGAGCCAATGCTCAGCCAGTGCTGGAAGGGAAACACCCATCAGAAGATGCAAGGTGGCCTAGTGAGTGACAGCAGTGACAGAGCACAGTCAACATCGCTAGGGAAATATGCCATATAAGACTATACAGAACATAGCTCAAAAGTATGCAGAGATTCAGCTTACAGAAATGCAAGACAAACTTAGATTTTTTCCCCCCTCTTGTCTTTCTGCCATTTATACTTGCAATACTGATTGCCAAATGTGAGGAGACAAGTTATGGTGCCCAAATACATCTCCCAAAGGATGACTGCTCGCTCTGTTTGTGTTAAAGGTGAGCCCTGATCTAAGACAGAATTAGCAGTACCAAATAATTTGGAGAGCAAGTCAAAGGCAGCCACATGCTCACCAGGCTCCACACAGGAGGGTCCCCCTCCTGCACCCCCTCAGCACAGCTGGTATAACACATACAGGGCACATCAAGCCATTGCTTCCTTCCTCAGGTCTGCTTCTGGGAGCCAGGAGCAGTAAATCAGCACAGAGGGTAATTGTTTTCAGAGTGGCCAGTTTTCTTTTTTGTTTGGTTGTGTTTTTTTTAAAAAAAAACAAACAGGCATTTTTGGCTCCCCACTGTCTCTTACACTTAAAGCCTTTAGAGCTCTGCACTGTGTTTATGTGTCTCTTTGACATGTCAGCTTTTCAGTGAGGAAAACAGTTTGTTCAACTGAAATGCACCTAAGGTTAATGATACATATGTTTATAAATAGAAATATTAGATTGGATTAGACAAATAGAAATAAGTACAACTGAAGTAGCTTAGAAATCTGAACATAATAGACACTTTGAGAACTTGAAGCAGACCCCAGTTCAGAAGTGAAGCAAGCTCCTGCCAGGATGGTAGCCAGATCCAGGTCGCTAGTCCCCCTGGATTCATATCACGTTCTTCCCCTACCTCAATGTCCTTATCCTGTGCAATCTCACACAGCTGTTAATGTGCAACGTGTGCCACAGACATCTCCAGGAGCCTCCCACACAGTTTGAAGGCAAGAGATCTGATGGGTTGCAGTGACAAGAACTGGGTGCTGATAGACAAATGGGACATGGTGAATTGTTCAGATTTGAAAACTTATGCAAATTAGTGGCCTTCAAGAATGAAATCTCTGGAAAATGCACCTCATATTCCTTCTAACATTGTGCTTTACTAAGAAAACATCTTTTAACTTTGAAAAAAAAAAAAGCAGAGGTTATGCTTCTGTTCTGAAATCTTTTTCAAACTAAACATTTGTTTTTATCCCAAATCCATGACTTTCTATTAAAGACACCTGTGTCACTGAACAGAAAAGCCTGAAGACTGTGCTGATTTGCAAGCCCAGAGCAGGTCAGCCTGCCTTCCTCCTCCTGTGGCTGCTGCTACAGAAAGGAACATTTCATTTTTTCTAGCTATTAACAACACTGCTGAGATAGCCATTTGCTCAAAGCCCTCTAGAAACCAATAACCCTGTAGTAACCAAGCCTCCTGGTTAGCTGGGGGGGGAGGGGATGGGGACACGGGACAGACAGGGGACACGACATGACAGAACACTAAACAGAAGAGAAAAAGCATCTTCAGACCTCAGCCAAGTCAATAATACTCAACAAAATATATCCACAATATGTGCATCTCTTACTACATCTCCTACTGAAATGTAGATAGTGTAACTAGTGTAACCATTTACAAGACTCTCTCTTCACTTCAGCTCTCCCAAATGCAAGAACAAGTGCCTTTTCCAAGGTGGCAGTATGATGAAACAGATCACTTTGGCCCTCGCTTGTTTACAGGTGATTTGAATATAGACTTTCAGAAGAGAGAGCACAATACATATGATACATATATACTGATATAGACTTTCCTCTTTGATCACAGGCTGATATATGCAAAGTCCATGTTTCATCCAGCTTTTCCTGCAGATGAAAATCAGACCCCCACCACAGCAGCATCCAGGACAGTGCTCCTAGGACACAGCAGTTACCCTAATGAAATAGTTGGAAAGGGATTAGTGCAAGCTTGGCAATTCTTTTCTCATTGTTCAGAAAATTATAGGCAAAGAAGAAAGTTAAACCTGCTACAGAAAACATGGAACAAGCTAAGGGCAGATGGACTGGAAATGAATGAATCTAGAAGTTTACAAATCTGCAGGTCTGGGGAGCAAATTTGCTTACTCTCAGTAGCATGTTGCAAGTGGGAACATTGCAGTGACTTCCTGGAGAGTTATTTCACTGAAATGGTACGATCCCTACAATAGAGGCATGCAAGAATTTATTGAAAATACAAGTCACTCATGTTCTGAGATGTTCTGTATGCCCTCTGCAAAGAGCTAATGAAGCATGATTCACTTGGTCTGTTAAGATGCAGTTGCTGTTAGTGCCTCTAATGATTTATAAAGCACTAAGTCAGGGAAATGCCATGATCTACAGGGAAGCATAGAGATGAGGAAGAGTTAATGAGAGGCATCACTAGGAGGGGCCTGGCACACTTGCCACACACTTTTGCAATTGCCACCCCTCTCTGCAGCAGAAATTGATCAATGACAGTGTGGTGTCGGCTGCAGTGCAGGGGTGCAGACCAACAAACAAACGTTGCAGCATCACAATCATGGCCCACAGGCAGGAGAAGTACAAACAAGTGGTAGAGATCTAGGCACACACCTAGAGTCCTTGGCGTCCCTGCCTATGGCGGGGGGGTGGAACTAGATGATTTTTGAGGTCCCTTCCAAGCCAAACCGTTCTATGATTCTATGACTAGAGTCCTCTTGCACCACTCATCAGGCTTCTCTGACCTTTTTCCGCTCCTGCTGCTGCCAGAAACCTTCTTATTTTCTCCTTGGCACTGCTCCCATGCTGCTCTTTGCTGGAAGCCTTCCCTTGCCCCAAGGGTCCCACTGCCCCCTGAATGCTGGTGCCCATGGCACCTGGGCTGAGGACACTGCCCTGCAGAACAGGGCACAGGAGCAAGGCCACGATCAGGGTAGCACATGTGGTGTAAATTTAACCTCAAGTAAAGTCAGTCTTATCTACCTTGACTAGGGAGGGAAGGATATTTGTTACTCAGATCAAGAACAATTCATAGAATCATAGAATATCCAAGTTGGATTAGACCCATTGAGTCCAACTCTGGGTCCCAAAGGACCACCTTCCCCCCAAAAAATCAGACCATATGTCCGAGAGCAGTGTCCAAACACTTCTTGAACTCCAGCAGGCTTGGTGCACTGACCAGTGCCCTGGGAGGCCTGTCCCAGTGCCCGACCACCTCTGGGTGCAGAACCTTTCCCTAACCCCCAGCCTGACCCTCCCCTGTCCCAGCCCCATGCCGTCCCCTCGGGTCCTGTCGCTGTCCCCAGAGAGCAGAGCTCAGCGCCTGCCCCTCCGCTCCCCTCGTGAGGGAGCTGCAGGCCGCCATGAGGCCTCCCCTCGGCCTGCTCTGCTCGGGGCTGAACAAACCAGGGGAACTCAGCCCCTCCTCATATATCTTGTCCTCCAGACCCTTCACCATCTTTGTTGCCCTCCTTTTGGACACTCTCTAGAAGCTTCATGTCTTTCTTGTACTGTGGCACCCAAAACTGCACACAGTGCTCAAGGTAAGGTTGCACCAGAGCAGAGCGGGACAATCCCTTCCCTTGACCAACTAGCAATGCTGTGCTTGATGCACCACAGGATATGGTTGGCCCTCCTGGCCACCAAGGCACACTGCTGGCTCATGTTCAACTTGATGTCAATCAAAATCCCCAAATCCCTTTCTTCAGGGCTGCTCTCCAGCATCTCGTCCCCCAGTCTGTACATATAACCAGGGTTGACCCTTCCCAGGTAAAGAATCTGGCACTTGCTCTTGTTAAACCTCATACTGTTGGTGATTGCTCAGCTCTCTGATTTGTTCAGATCTCTCTGCAATTGAGTGTCCTCATATGATACCCTCCATTCAAATTCTGCAGAGGATTTAGATTAACGTTAGCAAAGAAAAAGGTTTCTCCCACTGGCCTATGCCATTATATGTTATTGTCAAAATACCTGTATTTCCTTCAAAAAGGATTAGTAAGGAAATCTCAAAACATTGATTAACTGAAGAACTGAGTCACAGAACACAAACAGTTCCTTTCCAAAATATTATATTGATAATTTGATTTTAAATTCCAAGTTGAATTAAATACTTAATATGCCTTTATTCTGCTTTACTTTTCTTCACATTGGTCTTGGATTGGTTATTTCTGTACCAGTGTGGAAAAAAAATAATAAAAAAAAAATATCCCTCTACCACTTCAATCTTTCAGCTTTAGATTTTGCACAAAGAAAAGCGAGGACAGGAAAGACCTTCCTATATCTTTGTGTCTGATCTTAATTTCTGCCTTTTTTTTTTTTTAAGCTTCTAACTATTATAGACGATAGAAAATTAATGCATTAATATCATAACCAGTGATGCTTTAATTATTAAGGATTCTGAAAAGCTCAATTCATTTGTACTGAATGAGTGTAAATTATACAATAAGTCCTTTGATCATGATTGGTTGCCCTTCCTTAGCTTTCTCTCTATACATTTATTTTTCTCATTTATGGCCTTACCTAAGAAGTCTACCAGTGTACTCATCCTTGTTCTTCAGACACAGAGTAAATGAGATTCTCCAGAAAGCACACACACATACACCCCTTAACATGCTTTGCAAGGATTTGCTAATCCAGGGGTAACAGGGATCTGAAAATAAGCCATCCTCCTCCACACACAGACAGAGCAGAGTTACCAGAGGATTTTTTTAGCTTACAGATCTTCACACATATAGTTTTGCAGGTTATTTTGATTCTGAGAATTTAAGGGTCAGATAAACGTTCATATACTGTTACATGCAGGTTTTCAGGGATTGTTTGTGAGCTACGAGGTAGACACAGGGCAGAGCCAGGCCCTCTGAGCACAGTAAGGGGAAGATCCCAGAGCTCCCCTACTGCACCAAGATTCCCAACCTGCAGAAATGATGGGGCCTTACCCTGCCCCATGTCCCTGGTGCACCTGACAAGAGGAAAGCCTCTTTCCCATCTGCTCCCAGAACTCTTCTCACAGCTCCAATGGATGTGGCAGATCGGAGGAAACCATACAAGGAGAATCACAGCATCCCAGGGCTCTGAGGCTGCAACAACCCTCAGGAAGGGGCAGGGGCTGCCCCGTACAATCATAGAATGGCTTAGTTGGAAAGGACCTTAAAGATCATCTAATTCCAACCCCCCCACCCCCCAGGCTCCCAGCACCCCCAGTATTACCCCTTCCCCGCAGTTAACCACCACTCCTCTGGCTACCCCACACCTCACACCCTTCTGTCCATCCAGCAGCATCTCCCTCACTGCCATTTCTTCCCCATCCACTCAAGTTCAGCACTCAAAAAGACAGTGTGCCCACTATCCAGAAAACACACATAAAGGTTTATCTGTTGTTTTGCTTTTCACTTTGCTTCTTCATACCAAACTGCACAAAACTAAAATGCAACCAGCTAAACCTGCAGAGCAGAGATATGAGCACTCTCTAACTTCTGTTAGAGCAATTCCCTCGCTCTCTTCCCCTTAAATCCCATCAGAATCACAGCAGGTGGGATTCATTCAGCAAAGCCAGGCACACAAGCATACACCCCACCTCCCCACCAGTAATACTCAGCTAAATAAGCTGGGGTAAGATCAGCACAGGGTGGGAATTAACATTACTGATTTTATGAAGGACCTGTATTATTTGCACCAGAGTGCAAATAATGGCAGAAAACCAGAACAGTTGTTCAGAGAGAGACAAACTCCTGCAAACCATGGGAAACACTGAAAGAAGAGGAGTCAGGTTGTACTTGTTTTCAGTGAGTAAACTTGCTGCAGCCAGAGCTATCCAGAAGTTGGAGCTGTGAGAGCTTGGTGTATGCCAGGCAAGAGGAAAATATAAGTGGTGGTGTACAGGCATGAGGACAGTAACCAGGCACAGAAAGAAGGAATCAAAAACATTACTGGGACAACACAGAGGCACAGAGCTTTGATGAGGTGCTGGTGTGTACAGAGGAGTTAGCAAACCAGGCAGGAGCTAGGAATCATAGAATGGCTTGGGTTGGAAGGGACCTTAAAGATCGTCTAATTCCAACCCCCCGCACCACAGGCAGGGACACCTCCCCATAGATCAGGTTGCCCAAAGCCCCATCCAAACTGGTCTTAATCACCTCCAGGGATGGGGCATCCACAACTTCTCTGGGCAACCTGTTCCAGTTCCTCACCACCCTCAGAGTAAAGAATTTCTTCCTAATATCTAATCTAAACCTACCCTCTCTTAGTATAAAGCTGTTACACCTTGTCCTATCCCTACACTCCCTGACAAAGAATCCCTCCCCAGCTTTCCTGTACCCTCCCTTAGGAACTGGAAGGTGGCTATAATGTCTTTCCAGAATCTTCTCTTCTCCAGGCTGAACAATCCCAACTCCCTCAGCCTGTCTTCAGGAGAGGTGCTTCAGCCCTCTGATCATCTTTGTGGCCTCTTCCGGACTTGCTATAATAGGTCTACGTACTTCTCAAATTGGGGTCCTCAGAGCTGAACGCAGGTCTCCAGGTGGGGTCTCACAAGAGCAGAGGGGTAGAATCACCTCTCTTGACCTGCTGGCTGTGCTACTTTTGATGCAGCCCAGGGTACAGCTGGGTTTTTGGGCTGCAAGTGCACGTTGACGGCTCATGTCAAGTTTCTCATCAGCCAGCACTCCCAGGTCCTTCTCATCAAGGCTGCTCTCAATCCATTCCCCACCCAGCCTTTATTTGTGTTTAGGATTACCCCAGCCCAGGTGCAGGACCTTGCACTTGGCCTTGTTGAACCTCATGAGGTTTGCACAGGCCCGCCTCTCACCCAAGGTCCCCTTGGATGGCATCCCTTCCCTCCAGCATGTTGACTGCACCACACAGCTTGGTGTCATCAGCAAACTTGCTGAGGGTGCACTCAATCTCACTGTCCAGGTCACCAACAAAGATGTTAAATAGTAGTGTTCCCAATACTGACCCCTGAGGAACACCACTCGTTACTGATCTCTACTTGGACATTGAGCTGTTGACCACAATACTTAGAGTGTGACCAAAAGCTGCAAAAGTAGCTTGAACTCAAGAAAGCCTTACTGGCACTGAGGTACTTATTTCTCACTTATTTCATCACCCCAGAGAAGTTGGATATTCTAGACTGCTGCTTAGTGCTTAGTCTAGACAAAGAATGAATTTTAAACTAGGCAGACCTGGACCAGAATTTTAAGGTTTTTTTGTTTGTTTGGTTTGGTTTTTTTACACTTACAAGTAAGGGTAAATAATTGTCAAAATAGTGTAGTTAGGACACTAAGTAACTTCTGCATCAGCAGAATGCTTAACATTGAGACAGATAGCCTCCAAAACTTATGTCACAGTAATTTGATATATGCAGGGTATGGCTTTGGGTGAGCTTCCCATGGCTAAGATGCTTGCAACAATCCTTCTGGCCCTACCACTGTTGATGAGTGAAACTGTATAACACAAGGAAAGCTTTAAAACAAAATGGGCTTCTAGACAATCTCCAGGTCCAACAATAGAAAGTGTATTCCAGTAAAGTGTATCTCAGGCCCTCACAACATCCCTGCAGCTGACCTGTGAAAGACGGCTACAAAATACCAACAATGATATAGATCTTATGAACTCTTCTCTAAAGTTTCATCCAACAAATTGTCATCTAAAGTTGTTCCATACAGATGTCTTGTAGTCTGATCTGCTCTGTAGACATTATTGTCCCTGGTGGATTGCTGTTCAGTAGCATTTTAGACTCTATCCTTTCCTACCATTCAGAGGGCAAGTGTACACAAAATGGACTTCATTGGAATTTTCTAGCGTGACATCTTTATGAGTGTGTATTTTGTGTTTGAACTGACTGTCGATGTGTCATGCTTTCTTTGTCTAAAGGAAAGACATTCTCCCTGCTTCTGTTAAGAGCTCTCTGGGCAGGAATACTGGCACTGGCCTTATCAACGTGAATATTAGCCATGTGTTTACGTATACCTTATATCCACAGTTACATAACAAAACTGTATATGAAATTACCTGAAGCATAGAAAAATGTCAATTCTTCACATAGTAAAATTATTAACCCACTCTGTGAGGCTGTAGGGTTTGAGTGAATGGAGTTTCACAGAGGAAGTGGTGCAAGATTGATCAGAAAAGACTTAGAATTGCTTTCAGTCTCAGTGTGATTTTGTTTTACCTTAGAAAATGTCACCACCAAAGCCACAAAAGAAAGTGAAGAAGTTACCAAATGAAAGTTAAAGTAACAGTGAAAGAGACATTTGGGGGAAAGTCACCCTTTGATTTCCCTCAGGCTTTTCTCAGAGATCCACCAGCACCATTTGCTTATGCGGAATGTCGTTGTTCAGAACCCAGACACAGAATCGTAGAATCATAGTATATCCCGAGTTGGAAGGGACCCATAAGGATCATCTAGTCCAACTCCAACATGAGCAAGGCAAGCACTTGGCTGAACACTGTAAAGCACTTACTGTCCCACTCTAAAAGTCAGCACGAAGCTCAGTCCTTCCCTGGCAGATCTGAGGAGCAGTTTATGGGAGAAAAAGGGCTCCAGTGAAATAGCGAGAAAATGATATCTATGACAGGATTTATTCAGAAATCAGAAACTGTACCTACTGAAAATCATGGAAAAAGGAACAACATTGTTGCCCATACCTTAATCTATACATTGCTACAAAAAGTTGCATACTCAACATCTAATCTAATTTAGATAAGTAAAGAAATAAAGTCTGTGCTATCTTTGGACAGCAGAAGTTTTTACAGCTGGATAAATGATCCAGACCAGGGAAGAGGAGTCTGGCTGTGGTTGCTAGCTGAAGTGCTGTCATGAACATGGAGGTTTCAGGAATCCAGGAGGCCAGAATTGCTTCCAGCACGCAAATCATTGTGTTTATTGTTTCTGAATCAACAATTTTGTGTTGTTAACCTTGACTGTTGTGTCTGCAAAGTGTTTATTTCCACTGTGATCTAAGCTAACCTGGCATGTAGCAGCTGTAGCAGCTTTATAGGTGGTCGGCAGAAATGCTAGTCTGGTCTCTTAATTCCACCAAGCTGTAGGCACACAGCATCTCTCTAGATCAGGATCTAAATGGCTTTCTGCCAATCATCACATCTCCTAATAAGAGGTGAATGATTATTTTGGAACAGACAGAGATAATCCTTGCAGGCTGGGTATGAATCAGGCTGATGGATCTCTGTGTACTGCTGTTCAGACGATAAATGCTGACCTCGTATCCAACACTCTCTTTGCCCCTCTCCTAGGAAGCTAAATGCAAAGAATTCAAAACAAAACAAAACAAAGCAAACAAACAAACAAAACAAACAAACAAAAAAACACACTAGAATTGCTAGCTAATGAGGAAGCTCCTGTGTCAAATAGAGATGGAATAAGATTAAGCACAGTTCTTTGCATGTCACTTCCAAACCATAATCACCCTGAAGCTGAACACAAAGACCAGCTGCAATAGCTCGCATCAGAGAATACTCTGCATTTTGCTCATGATCATGTGTAGCATTGATTGTTATCAGATCACTACATGTGAAAACTCTATTGCATGTCTTTTGTACCCAGGAGATAACCTGGGCACTTGCTTCAAACCCCTTGCTCATCCCAGAAGTGCCATGGTGCCTCTACGAGCAAGGATAAGTGCCCAGGAGGAGGGAGAAGTTTCCCAGATCCCATTCTTGCATGCTTCCTGAGAATATACCAATCCTTCATAAAATGTGTCTGTGTGACTGACAGAACCTGACTGCTTTTCATTTTACTGCATAAAATGTTGGCACTTACAGGAGATAGGGCTAAAAAGTGAGAATCTTACCCTGGTTCATGCACCATCTGATTTTTTTCCTGATTGCACATTGAGAGACATTTACAATTTCAATCAATGATTTGCATTAAGAAACCAGTGAAGCAAAGCTTCAATGAAAAGACAAACTGAAGTGCAGAAGAAACTCGAGCTATTCTTGCTATTCACTGTTGCTGTGCATGGCAGCTTTTTTCTCTGGGTTTGCAAAATGGCTTTAGTGGTGAAGACATGGGGCTGTACCTTGCCATTGCAATTGAGTTATTTCTTATGTTTTGAAATCTTCTTGGTTATTTCTGATTATGTTTTGCAATTTCTTTACTAAACTGTAGTTGAAGCCAGAAGCATGATGAGTTTAGCTTATGACAGGATGTTCTTTCCTGAGCTATTCAGAGGAAAGGTTTAGAGACTGCTCTAGGCCTTGGGATTTATTTCTGAAGCAGACATTGGTGGTTTCCTGGCAGCTCTGAGTCTGCTTTCACCAAACTCCCCGACTGAGACCCAAACAACTGGCATTTGCTGGTCTCTGGTTTCAGCTTTGCATTTTCACTGGGTCTTAGCTTTCTTACTGCACAGAAATGTCTCCTCAGAGGACATACTTAGGCTTTACTGAAAGTTAACTGGATACGCCCAGCTTTGCCATTGGACTTTTCAGTTTTAGTAAGAAGCTGAATAAAAACTAGTATTTGTTGGGTGATGGAGGGGACAAAAAGCAGGTCAGTTAGGGACAGAGAAAGCTGCTGTTCACAGAGGATGTGAACTGCCTGTGGATGCCAACCAGGCATCAGTGACAGGACACAGGTAGTGCCCAGAGCCAGCTGCCGTCCAGACTGCACACCAGCCCAGAGGCTGTCTGCAAGGTCAGCAGTAGCGTCAGGTGAGAGCATCATCCAGCTTGTTGGTATTGCTCAACAGCTCTTGTCTACCATCCATCACTGCTGTTGTAACTTATGAGGATTCCAAAGCAGCCCATCCAACAGCCTTTGTATCTCCACCTCCATGTTTCCAAAGTTGGACACTTTGGAAGCAGGAGAGGATTTCTGCATGAACAGAAAGACTAGGTCAAGGCCCAGATGTTTATATATTCTTGTACAAAACATGTGCTTTGGAAAAAAAAAAAAATCTGTCCATTTGATAGTAGCATTTCACATCCTGTCTCACAGGGTCCTTCCTACAGATGATGGTATAGCTCTGCAGTTTATAAAATGAGCGTTTAAGGCCAGTAATAGGAAATGAGACAGAGGAAAACGTATTTCTTCTTTTGAAATTTAATTTTGGCAGTCATTCCCCTGTGAAATACACACAGTACATAACTTGAGTGCAACTCCACTTTAGTGGAAGCCATAATGATGACTCACGTCACAAGTGATCTATTTTTATTTTACCAGTTTAGAAACTGAGCCTGCATAATTTACATACATGCCTCATTTCACCATTATGTATAAAATATGCCTGCTATAAGTAAGGATTTCAACTGTATATGAGAAGCACTTATTTACCTGATTAGTGATTCCATCCATAATAATTAGGGACAGATTCAGGGAAAGTGTTAATTTTAGACTTTGCCGTCTGGTTGAGATAACGCACATATGCCCAGAAAAATAAATAGTGTGTGTCTGTGTTCCACCTTCTAGCACATGCATGTGCACTAACGCACTTTTCTTTCATGTTTTCCCTGCAAGGAGCTGTTTTCAGGCTTTTAGATATGACCCTATTCCCATGCTCCACGTATGTTAGTTACGGGAGTCACCTAACTCTCCTCTTGGACAAGCTTGCCTTGGTGTCTGAGTAGTGCACCATCATCAAGAAACAAATGCAAGGCATTGCCAGAAAGCAATGTAAAAATGGCTTTGATAGCTTCCTTTGGACATCACCATGACAGGACTCTGCTTCTTGCTTATTCTGACCTCAGGACAAATGTGACCGTCTTTGACTCCCAGGATTCCCCAGAAGCATCCTTCATGAGATTGCTCTTCTCTGTCCCAAGCCAGCCTCATGGTTTGCAAGGTGATCCTGAGGAAACATCAGCAAAATCTCCATAACTTCTGTCCCTCTTCTTAGTTTAGGACAGTCAGAGTAACAACTGGTCCCTGCTCTGAAGCCACAGCCCTGAACAAGTTTCTCCTAGAATAAAACCTTTCTGTCCAGTCCAGAGCTCCAGGCTGATCACACAGCACATGTGTCACTTCCCCTTATCGAGAAGCTGGCCTACGTCTACAACCTCTGGATCTGCTTTTTCTCTTTTTCCAGAGTAGACCTGTTGGACAAGAATATGATTCTGAGAATGGAAGAATTAATAATTAAATAAAAATAAGGCTAAAAAAATCTTAAAGCAGACTCCTTCACCACAGGGTTTCTGATAGTTAAAACTTTTTGCTGTTGTTTCTGGATGAGCACAGCCATGCCCATGCTCTGCCTCAAACCTCATGCATTTGAGCACATTGCTAGCTGGAGAGGGCTGCCTTTCTCAGATCTGCATTATTAGCTCCAGGCTGCCGTACGGAGAGCAGGGCCAAGCAGAGACTGGGGAGCCCATGAGCACGGGGCCAGCAGCAGCGAGGCAATAGCATCACGCAGCCTGGAAGCATGTTCAAGCTGAGTGGAAGCACTCAGCTGATTTGGGTTGGGTATTTCTTCACAACTAAATGTGAAAGCAGGTAGTGGATGTATCAAAAGCTTGTGAATCTCTAAGTGCAGAATTCTTGGTAAGATAAGCAAATACACTGCTTATCACCTTTTCCAAATCAGGTGTAAAATGAAGTCTGCCACATATGTTTTTTTCTGTAACTTTTTCATCCTGGATAAAGCACAGCTTAACGCATCCAGAAAAACACAGTAGTTCCTCAAGAAATTCATTTCAGGCAGAATCTGAGGACTTTGTGACACTTGTTTGGAATCTGTAGTTCCCTACTCATAGGGCTCTGGCTCCAGTCAGGATCTATGAGGCTTAGGGCCATCAGCAAACACCCTAGCCAGGAGAGGGCAAGCCTAGTTGGCTTGTTTCAAGCCCCTCCTTTTACGATTTGCTGTCCTGTTGGAGTGCTGTGACCTTCTTGCTGCCAAGAAGAAATTCTGAAACAAGGGAATAGCTGAAGTGAATGAGCAATAATTATTTTGCCCCTTATTTAGCACATATTTTTCTCCTGGCCTTTAGAAATCCACAGGCATATTTTCAGAGCATCCAGCCTGAATTCATATTTATAGAATCCATCTGCTTCAGCCAGGTTTCTCCTGTAATTAACTGAATGGCACACAGAGCCGTGCTGACCACCTGAAGCCTTCTAAGGTTTCAGTCCTATTGATCTGGGCACTAAGCAGGGGGAAGCTATTATAGGCACTAGTGGATTCATATCCATATACCCAGCCTTTTCTGTGCTCAAACTCATTTCTTTGTTTGGGAAGTTGAACTGGAATTGAAGAGCATGAGTTAAATATTTCATGTTGTGCTGGAATGTATAATTCATGACCAAATCCCTTAGAAAGGAATAGATAAGATGGAGTTGCAAAAGCTTTAAATAAAGTATTTTCTTTAGCTAGTAGGCAGACTGCTGGAAAAGTGCTTTTCCTCTTTTTTGTTGGTGTTATAAAGAGAATTAGAAAATAACGTGATAGCAGTAAAAACAGAAATGCTCTAAGCAGATATGAAAAATTATTTGTTCATGCATTGTGTGGACCGATGCAGTTAATGTTTTAGACATGCTTTTCCAAAGGCACTCTGTTGCACTTAGTTCCTCCAAATTTCACACCGTCCTGTAGGAATAAGATGTGTTGGCCTCAACATGTAAACAGCTCCGTACGTTGTTAATTTGTTGTGCTAAGCTCAGGAAGTCACGTGTGTTATTTAATAGCGCCGATTTATGAAACAGGCTCACTCCATTAAAGCTGATGTGATTGTTTCTGAAGCCTGAACCTTGCAGGATTCATCAGGCTTGGTGCTTGGACAGGACAAGTGGTTTCTGTGCATGCCACCATCTCCCAGGGGCAGGCTCTGGTTTTGGGCTCTCCACCAGGGGCCATGCTCCTAAAACAAGTTTTTTTTTTCTTTTTTCTATATTTTGTTCTTGACAGGATTTTGGAGCCAATCCCAAACCATCACCCTTAAAAGAGAGATTTTAAGATAGAATAATTGACCTCCTCTGTAATCAGTGACCACCAGCTGAGGATGGGAGGTCTGGATATCAGGAAACAAAATACTTCGTCAGCTTCAGATCTGCCATCTATCACATCAGTCTGCCACTGTCTCTTCATCTTCCTTACGTTTGTATTTGTCCACTTTTGTAGTCCCTGTCAGATAAATAAATAAATAAATAAAATAGAAGGCACTAGACTATATGGAACCTTCTAAAATGGATTTGCCTGTCTTGAAAGAGAAAATCACCACAGAAATTGCTGAATGGTTGAGGTTGGCAAGGACCTCTTGGGGTCATCTGGCCCAGCCCCAGCCCCAGCAGGGCTCCTGAGCAGGGTGCCCAGCCCCACGGCCAGGCGGCTGCTGGAGCTGTCCCCGAGGAGCCCCCAGCCCCTCTGGGCAGCCTGTGCCAGGGCTCCGGCACCCACCCGGCCCAGCAGTGCTGCCTGAGGGGCAGGGGGAGCCGCCAGGCTCTAGCACGTGCCCATTGCCTCTTGTCCTGGCCCTGGGCACCACCGACAGGAGCCTGGCCCATCGTCTCTGCAGCTCTCTTCAGGTATTTGTGGACATTGATGAGATCCGCTTGAGTCTCTGCTTCTTGAGGCTGAACAGTGCCAGCTCTCTCAGCCTCTCCTCACAGGAGAGAAGCTCCAGTGTCTTCATCATCCCCACGGCCTTTTGTTGGTCTCTGCAGTAGCTCCACGTATCTCTTGTACTGTGTACTGAACACAGTACTCCAGCCGTGGCCTCATCAGTGTTGAGTAGAGGGGAAGGATCGCCTCCCTCCACCTGCTTGCTGTAAATAGTAAACTTAACATCTGGATGCAAACGTTTCTTGTTTTCTGTTTTGTTGTTGTTGTTGTAGTTGTTGTTTGCTTGCTTGTTTGTTTTTGATTTTTGGTGGAGGGAGTGTTTTTTGTTTCATTTTTAAATGACAACAAAAATTCAAAGCAATAGTCATTTGGGGTGTGTATGCCTTTTTCACACACCTGGTGGCAAACAAAGATCTTGGATGAGAGATCTTCAGTTTCTTCAGCCCGTGGTTCAAGTAATTTGCAGTATAATGAGAGACCTGTGGTGTCTGTATGAAGCAAGTCTCTGAGGAAACAATGTGCTTTTGGAAACTGGAAATAAGCCTGACAGAATTTGTAGTTTCTCCTCTTGCCATTTCTCCAATGTGTGCAGGATTTCAAATATGCTCTGAAAGCACTGACTGCTGTTTAGCTTTCCAAAAAAAAAAAAAAAAAATGTTCTGCTTTGCTCCTTTTCTGTAATGGAAATCCAAACTGTCCATTGGCAGTTTACTTTCACTTGTAAAAGTAACAAGTTAATGCTGTGCTGCATTTAGTTTCATGTGGAAAATAATCACAGTGCTTTGACAACTGAACAATAGACAATTGCTTGTTGTCTGTGCTCTGTCTTTGAAAAAATCTGTACCAAAAGCATACCAACAAGGTTTTTACATACAGTTAATCAAGTCTATGAGATATCAAAGGTTTTTTTTAAATTGAGGGGGTTCAGGATGGCTTGATTGTGCTGCCAAGGTAACAGAAGTGTACTGCATAAGTAACAAATTATGGGGCAGATTTTATAAACACATAAAATAAAGGAAAACATCAGCAGAATTCAGTAGCTAGGGCACAATTATGTGAGCTGTTAAACTGAGCATGCAAGAAACTTGAAATGAGACATGTTCAAGGTCCTTTCCCATCCATATCGCAGTATGCTTTGTGTGGATGAGCGTCTGCACTGCTAGATGGCAGCTGCAGCTGGTGCAGTGACACTCCCATCACACACGTGGGTCAAGGCCTCTGGTGGGGTATCACTGCTGCTACCACTCTT
This sequence comes from Anser cygnoides, assembly GCF_040182565.1. Classification (NCBI taxonomy): domain Eukaryota; kingdom Metazoa; phylum Chordata; class Aves; order Anseriformes; family Anatidae; genus Anser; species Anser cygnoides. The sequence continues at coordinate 66,796,492 of NC_089877.1, forward strand.
TTCCCTTTTAATGTATTCCACATTACCACTCCACAGAGACATTTGTTGCAAGAGATGCTGAACTGTGAGATTTTGGGTGTTTTTTTCCCTTACCCCAATATGGAAGAAAAATAAAAATGTGAATTGTAAAAAAATCATAAACATATTTACAGCTGTGACAAAGAAAGTCTACATGAAAGCCAAATGCCTTGAATTGCTGTGTACCTTAGGACAGGGCAAGTTAAAATGCAAGCAAGAGCATTTATTTATAACACCTAGCAGAAACAACACAGTGTGAGAAATGTTTATAAAAGACTCAAGTGTAGAAAAGACAGGGAACTATACTCACTCCCCTTGTGCAAGATATCCTATGTAAAAGGCTTCTGTTTCCCTCCCTGCCTTCAGGTGGTGTATTGCTGGATGCACTGCCCACATGGGCAGTTAAGAGCAGTGCCGGGAGCAGACGGGCTCAGACGAGTGCAGTCCCTGCAGGCCAGACATTGTCCCTGTGCTCTTTTGCATTAGTGTGGGCAGTATCTGTCCACTGCTGCTTGTGCTTTGTACCAGGTCTCCAAACTAGCAGGCACAATTAACAAACACTGACAAATCTGTGTATTCCATGCAAACCATTTCTGTTTCTTGACTTACAAACCGTGATGATATTCAAACATTTTGCAGTGAAGAAACACAGTCATGTGAGAAATTCTGGCAAGAAATTAGGTTTAGTAGAGCAATAGAAAATAACTTGGAGAGTAGTCTATTGTCTGTGGCAGATGAGGTGAAATGAACTTTCTATCCCTGACCTCTTTCACTTTCTTCTGATATTGCTGGAAAAGGCTGTTATGGGTAGAATCATTGCACTTTTCAAAAACACTTCCTTTAAATACCTCTGAGGAGGAGCTGACAAAGCCAGTATCCAAACCCTGAAAGCACACACATGTCCATGCCCTACTGTGAAAGCAACCTTTAAAGCAGCTACCTTTTTTATTTTATCCCTATTTGTTTCCTCCAGAACTGCATGCTGTAGACATATTTTTACAAATATCAGTACATGGTCAACAAGACTACATAATACTTTGTGAGTCTGTACTTAACACATTTGATCTTTGACTCTAGCAAAGCAAGAATGGATAGCAACGCACACCCAAAAAATCACTAAAAAGCATGCAAACAGTGATCTACAATAAAATGATTGGAGTGCTGTGTCCTGGTCTAGGGGCCCCCAGCACAAGAAAGATGTTGATCTGTTAGGACAGGTCTAGAAGAGGGCCATGAAGATGATCAAGCACTTTTCAGTGCTTAAAGGGGACTTAAAAATAGATGGAGAGTAACTCTTTGCTCAATCAGATAACGACAGGACAAGGGGGAATGGTTTTAAACTAAAGGAGGGGAGATTTAGATTACAGGTTAGGAGGAAATACATCATTCAGAGGGTGGTGAGGCGCTGGAACAGGTTGCCCAGAGAAGCTGTGGTTGCCCCATCCATGGACGTGTTCAAGACCAGGTTAGATGGGGCCCTGGGCAACCTGATTTAGGGGGTGGCATCCCTGCCCATGGCGGGGGGGGGGGGGGGGGGGCGGGTTGGAACTAGGTGATCTTTAAGATCCCTTCCCACCCAAGCCATTCTATGATTCTACTGGGGGAGAGCAAGTAAGAGAGAAATCAGTAACTCTCAATATACCTAAATGCACACATATGTTGTCATCATATGTGTGATAGCACGTGAGGCTGACTTATAGGGCCTTTACAAAATTTATCACTCTACTTCTGTGTTTTTCAGTTTTCAAATGTTGAAAATTCACTGTGTGACTTTCAAAACAGAATGAACAACAACAAAAATCCATTATTAAGTTATACAAACAAAGTTTAATCCTTTTTATTCCTCTGCATTTGTCTTGAGCTTTGAATCACCCATTTCACATTTGACTAGGATTTGAGAGTAAATGAGGTTTGTGGCATCACCAAGACCATGATGAATACTTCTACATTGCAAAACCTCTCCAGTGTCTGGCACCCGTAGTATAGAGCCTCACATGAGTATAATGGGGCTAACAGTCCTGTGCTAAACCTGTTCTAAAGCTGTATAGACAGACACAAATAAGAGGAACTGTTTGTGTCAATGCACAGAATAAAATCTGTGATCAGGAATTCCAGTAAAGGACACAAGCCTCTAAAAAAAAAAAAAAAAAAGTATATATATATGCTTGGAGCTCAGAGCTCAAAATTGAGGAGCATATCAGAGGTCTTTTATCATAATTAGCTTCTTTTTCGAGCCTCCCTGTTGAGATTGCTTTCAACCTGTAAATTCCCACTATACATGAAACGCTAAGATTATTATCTCTGCTAAATTAACTCTGATGCCAAATCCCCATTCTTCTCTGCTGAAGCAGTGGCTTGGACAGTGTTAGCAAGGAGCATCCACATAATTCTGCCAATGCCCTTATGTCCTTATTGACCTTTTCTTAGATCTCTAAAACATCTGTGGATGAATTTACACTTGAGATTGAATAGCTTTTGGCTGCTCAAGGGTGTTAGTGCACTAGAAATGTCAGCCTTTGAAATAGATATCACTAAGCATTTTGTTATAAAAAGCAACACAAATTTATTACCTGACAAAGACAAGCTTAAAATATTTCAAGACACAGCTGATTTTCACCTAAGTACAGGAGGAGAAATACGCTGTCAGTTGCTTCCCAAAGCCAACTTACCACAAAGCTGATACAGCAAAACTGTGCTCACAGGTTTGTGGATAAAAATAATTTTATATTCTCCCTTCTGATAAAATGTAATGAAAAATTAAGGGTGTTTGGAAAAGTTCATGAAGTGATCAAATTCACTATACTTGCCATGTCATTAGCTTACTGGTAAAGCAAGACACCTATGTTTGTAACTGTCTGAGCGGAGGCCACAGAGGGCTTGATGTAATTCATGTGAAGTACAAACATTTATGTCACCCATCTATCCAGGTACCATTGGAGCTGGAGGTGTTTTAGACACACTTTGTCATAACCTAAAACACAGACGTCACTGTGTTTGGTCTACAGACTCAGCTGTCATCATGTTTATGATTAAATTATTCAAGAACAAGTTTTAAAGAAAACAACTTCCCTGCTTAATCAGAGGAATAAACTAAAGGTCCAGGTGAGCACTGTTTATGCCCTGTGTCACAAAAAAGCATAGTGGAAAGCACATTGGTAGTCTCTTGCACTAACCAACCTCTGTTCTTCATGTTACAACCAATTGTTTTCTTGCATTTCATTTTCCTCTCTTTGCCTTCCAGTGCTTGGTTTCATCTCATCCATCGCAAGCTACAGACCGGTCCTTGACACCAGAGATTCAATACGTGGTGAGTCCCGCGGCACTTACCCGGCCCAGCTGGCGCCGCCAGGGGAGAGCAGTGCAGGGGCACGCAGCGAGGGCAGCGCAGTGGCGGTGCAGGCACCCCCAGAGGAGCCACCGGCTCTGCCCTCCCAGGGCAGACGGGTTCCGGCTGACTCTGCACAGGCGGGACCCCAGCAGCCTTGATACTTGGCGCAAAAGGCGAGAGTTGCACTCTGCCCAGTATCAGCTTGGGATTGTCAGTATAACACTCATCCTGCCTGCTTGCCTCCTGGTCCCCCCGGGCATGTGGCAGAGGCCAGCAGGCCCTCTGGTCTCGGGGATCTCTCAAGCTCTGATGGCCCAGGGATGAGCCTTGGGTTGCGGCACGTCAGAGGTGCCATTACTGAAGGCATGCCCAGGTCAAGCGTTGAGCGTGGTGATGGGAAATAATGCTGGAAAGGCACAAAGCATGAGGGGTGCTAGGCTGAGGGGTCCTAGCAAAGCTCAGTGGTAAGAGTGCAACAGGCTGAGAGACTGAGCAGAGCTTTGCAAAAACACGGGGATGTGCACCTCCTGTGCTCATCCCACCTCTGACAGGACTCCCAATAGAAACTGGTGACACAGCTGAGAAAGAGCTTTCTGCTGCTTCTTTAATTCTTTGCTTATGTGTTCTGTTACCTATTTTCCCAGGACAGAAGACACCAAAGAATATTTATTCAAGAACCTTTGGGATCTGAGCAATTTTTAAAAAAAAATAAGACAATTGAGGTACTAGGACCTGGGGGTTACCTACAAGCTCTTCATTGCTCCATGTTCTGTTTTGCATATTAATGAAGAATTAGTGCATGAGTATTGACCAGGATACAGGAATATGGATGAAAATTGGAAACTTATGCACCAGTTGCCCTTAGTTTCAGTGAAATGTCTTTTGACACTTGCTGTCAAACTTTCACCACACTCAGAAAAAAACCTTTGGTCCTGCAGGGAAACCTGAAGCAAGCAGAACTGTGAACTGTGATTGGTTTAGCAAGAAACTGTAAACTGGTGCCAAGGCTCCGTGAGAAGCATCTGTCCTCTAAAGGATGCGCCCCTGCTCAGCTGCAGCTCCACAGCTACCGCCCCAGCTGGGGGAGCCCTCTGCGGCTCATGTGCCAGCACCGCCTTGAAAATGGCAGGACACAGCATGGCAATCTCCAAGCGATTCCAGTCTCCCTGCTGCTGTGTGGTGTCATGTGCAGTGTCTGGGACCTCTGAAGGGAAAGGAGAAAATAAAATACTATCTATTATGTTCATGTGTCTGCACGTAAAAATAAAATAGTCATGCTGTAATGGCATTCTCTCTGCTGCTTGACCTGTCTCTCAAGTGAGGGTGAAGAAATAGGTTCACTGATTCCACCACATTTGAAACAATTTTGATGTTATATTAAAATAAAAGAAAGAGCAAAGCCATACTGTGAAATGTTTAATTAATTAATTTTAATGATTGTGTACATCTTTCTTCTAGTAGAATTGTAATACTTGCATGAGTATCATTAAAATTGTAATTAGCAGCTAATGTACTTTTAAAAGTTGTTTCACAGAAGAGGAATAGGACACTTTGCCCCTGAAAAACTGAATGCTGATATAGAAGAAAAATGTCCTTCTTGCCCACAGTGATTTTTATGTGTCTTGTTGAAATGACCAACTTTCTTCAGTGGTTTAAATTGCCAGTTACAGCAAGGTTCTGCTTCATCCACATCCCAAACACGGGCCAGCAAAACGAAAAGCTTAGCTGGCTCTGCACAGGCAATCAATACCGGCTCAGAGCACAGGTCCCTTCTGTGCTGTGCTCACCTTCAAATATCATAAACCATTTATTCATGACAGAGGGACCAGCAGTCAAAGTCAGCAGTTTGTCACCAGCCGTCAGGCCGTCACCCTGGTTCCCCAGGAGACCAGGGCCCACACACTCCATCCGCAGTCACCCTCTGCAGCACGCCGTGTGCCAAGGGGCTGCTGGGCACTCTGCACGTCCCCCCAGAGCAGACGTGGTCGGATCTGCCTAGGCCGTTCAGCTGCCAAGGAGTGGACCAAGGTGCAATTTCACTGGGCCCTGGTCGACCACCACAGCTGTGCCACAGCCCATCCCCAGCAGGTGGGCAGGATGAGTGTCTGAGCAGCATGGAGCTTGCGTGGGGTCCGGAGCCCGGCACACAGTGCCAGAGGGCTTGGGCACCACTCTGCTGCACCTTCCCGTCCCTGGGGGTGTTCAAGGAAAGGTTGGACATGGTGCTTAGGGACACGGTTTAGTGGGTGACATTGGTGGTAGGGGGATGGTTGGACCAGATGATCTTGGAGGGTTTTTCCAACTTTGATGATTCTATGGTTCACATTGGCGTAAGGGAGCTGCCTTTGCTTCCCAGCTTCATTGCTTTTCATGCCTGTCTGTCAACATTGTGAAACAGAAAATGCATGGTATATGCTCCGTTCAGGGAGTGTTTCCCTGCTGTCCAATGGACAGACTCTTTCTTGCTTTTTTCTGTTTTTCTTTGTTTGAGGGCACACTATGTACATGGCCCTCCATAAACACTTGCTTCTCAAAGATTTTCAGTACCGTTTACCTGACTCTAATCTCTGTAGATAAAACTGAGACATATAGAATTTTTGACTTTTCAGGAAGGTATATCCTCACATTACTACTTTTCTAAACATGTAAGTACTTTGTCATACCAAATTTGCATTAAAAGCAGAGTAGCCAAGAGAAGTCAATGAAAACAAAGTAAACTGCTGCAGCCATCAAGCACTGGTAAACAGAGCTGCATGTAAATGAGGAGTCCCAGGTCTAAGATTATTGACATCAGGATCAAGCTGGAAATTTGTGAGTGGGAGGCAAATCACAAAGAACAACATTAATCAGCCCAGATTCTGACTTGAATGTGACAATAAATGAGAACATTAATCATCACCTCTGAGGCAGAAACAACAAAAATATAAAGGCAAGTTTACATCTACTCATAAAATACTTGAGAAAACTTTAACAAGGCAGAAGCATCTCTGAAAATAATGTATACACAGGTGTGTCTTGATTAATGAGAGCATTTTTAATGTAATAAACTGAGATAAACTGATAATATAATTGCCAGCATTTATGCAGCAATCAGAACTGTTTTCAAATATTTATGCTCCATTTATTTCAGAAGTTTGACAAAGAGATTGCCAGTCTTCATAAGGAAGTGAAACAAGATTTATACAGTTTAGCCCAAGCACTCCTCCTGTTGTCTGTAGTGTCTGATCAGAGTAAATGAGAGGTGTTGTGTGTTGCACATGCTGTTGACCGAACATACATTCTAAAGAAAATACTTCCCAAAAGCCTGCAGCATAATGGTTTGCCAGAATAAATTATCCGGAGCAATCTATTGAGGATTTTCCTTCTGAAGTGTATGCTTAAAATACTTTGTGTCTTCCTTTTCCTCTTTTTTATTACAGGATTTATCCATGGGTTTGTGGCTGATAGGCTAGGTAGATCTTAATTTGAGATCAACAGAAATGAAGGAGACAACAAAAAAAGACATTTTTACTCAGAAGCTCTGGATGACATGGAATCTGGACCATGGTGACCACTGGGTCCAAAGAGCAAAGTCCCTGCTTTTCTCTGTGACAGAGACAGAAAACAATCTACATACAAACCTCTCCACCTCCCAGCTCTCTGTGTCCAGTTTACAACCTGCATCTGTACGGATGCTGGTGCTGTGCGTATGAAGATGGCCAAAACTCACCACAAGAGCACAGTTTGTTTGGCTTGCTCACGCTATTCACTTTCTCTCTGGTAGCCTACAATGCCTGCAGGGCCCTTCATGGAATATTTTGTACTTTCAAAACACATCCTACAGTGCCCTTCACAGAGCTGTCTTCCCTTCTTACACCATCACTGACACAGGATGCGTGCCTCCTCTGCTCCCAGCACTCTCCATGTGCAGGGACACCACGTTGCTGCCCAGGAGCTCCTTGTGGGCCAGGGCCAGAGCCGGAACCAGTACTGTGCTGTGGTGCCTGGCTGGCGCCCACCGCATGGCCCACTGGCTGCAGGGAGAGCCGGCGGCAGGCAACGTCGTGGGTTTTGTGCTCCAGTGCAAGGAAGAAACCTGCACAGGCGGGGCAGCGCAGAGACAGTGGTCACGGAGAGGAATGGCTACTAGCAAGCCTTGACTGCGGCTGCCAGAGAAATGTAAATCTGTTTAATGGGAAATGCTGCGATCAAGTGATTTAGGAATAAGAAGGGTCTGTTTCCAAAGCAACGGGAAGCAAGAAGAAAAGAGAGAGTTGATAAAAATTCAGACACTCGCTTCCATGTTAAACCAATTTTCCTCAAATCTAGACCAGCAATAAACTGGTTAGTACCACAGAGTGGAGAGCACTGATAGTGAGTGTTCTCCCCTTAATAAACATTTGTGAAGATGCACATCTCATGAAGTGAGATTTTCCAGGCTTAGTCAAACAAAAATGTGCATGTGGTTAATGAAGAAACATGATTTCTCCAAAAGATCTGTATTTATTTTTTGCAAAATAAAATAAAATAAAATATTGCTTTTTTTTTTGTGTGTGTGTGACTTGTAAATCAAAGCAATACTATATTTAACTGACAGCTATAGTTAAAAGCAGTACATGACCAGCTCACTGAAGGGTCCCATCCCTGGAAGTGTTTAAGGCCAGGTTGGATGGAGTTTTGAGCAACCCGGTCTAGTGGGAGGTGTCCCTACCCATGACAGGGCAGTTGGAATTAGATGATCATAGAATCATATAGAATCATAGAATATCCCGAGTTGGAAGGGACCCATAAGGATCATCAAGTCCAACTCCTGGCACCGCACAGGTCTGCCCAAAAGTTTAGACCATGTGACTAAGTGCACAGTCCAATCTCTTCTTAAATTCAGACAGGCTTGGTGCAGTGACTACTTCACTGGGGAGCCTGTTCCAGTGTGCGACCACCCTCTCGGTGAAGAGCCTCTTCCTGATGTCCAGCCTAAACCTCCCCTGCCTCAGCTTCACACCGTTCCCACGGGTCCTGTCACTGGTGATTTCGGAGAATAGGTCATCTGCCTCTCCGCTCCCTCTCGCGAGGAAGTTGTAGACTGATGATCCTTAAGGTCCCCTCCAACCCAAACTATTCTGTGATTCTATGATTCTATCTTTTATGTTGACAGAAACCATCTATTCGGCCTAAAACAGAGCCTTTCAGTGTCAGGTAGAACAGCAAAGAAAGCAGATGCAGTGCCTCCCAGCTCTGCAGACAGCAGGAGTGCTCTCCTGCCTTCTGTGTGTGTCTGGGAATTTGGTCGGGAAAGCCTGGGGACCTCACCTGGACTGGTGCTGGTAACCTGGCTGCATCCCTGCAGAAGCTCTGCCTCTCTGCAGGAGCAGCTCAGCCCCTTCATGCAATGGCCACGCAGGATCCTTCCCATGCATGGTGCTCCTGAGAAGCTCAGCAGAGCCCTGCAGCACCTTCCCCATCCAGCCTGCAGGCAAAGCAGTCCCTGCTCCTGTGTGGGGTGTCCTGCATTCTGCCTCCCAGTTTTCTCCCCTCAGGCTGCTGCCTGCTGGCTTAGCTGGCCAAACACCAGTCAGAGAACAGGGGCTGACAGCTCAGTGGCCCAGGGTGGACGCTCTCCAGCAGCACTCTGTCTCCCCACACATTTCTGCCCGTCTGCAGCCCTGAGCCAGAGACGCTGAAGAATTAAAACCCTCATCTGGACTGCAGACAGAAGCTCAGGCCTCAGAAAACCTCAAGGTCCCACCACAGACAAGGGTTTTCTGTGTCACTCTGGACATCAGGGTCAGCTCTGTGATAAGATGGTCTTGTGTCACCTCTGAAAGCCCATACCTTGCCAGGCAAGATTACGTCAGCAAATGCATGGCATCCAGTCACTAAGGACAGAGACTGCTCTAGGCTGCCTCCAAGTGATGTACTATAATACATAACTCTTTTTTTCCCAGAGCAATATAATCTAGGATAGTCCTAAAAGTTTCAGACCACTATCCCTCAGCCAGGTCTTATTGCTGTGCATGAGGTGATAACAATCTTTTACGCCAGCCTTGCACTAGACTGTCCCTTAAGTGTTTGTGTAGAGTTATGGAACTCCTGATGGGCATCTCCTGTGCTCTATACTAAGACCACCATAATTTTTTTTCTTCTTTTCTTTGAAAAGACTAGGTGAAGCACACTGAACTGCTGATGAGCCACCGTTTGGGTTTGCTTTTCAGGTTGGACAGGAACACCTTTGAGTCTCTCTGCCTTCTGACCAAGTGACTAATTCCACCAGCTGAACATATGGCACAGATGCTCCTTTTTATTAAATCAGTATTAAGTCTCTCTCATTAAATCAATACTAAATAAAATTCTACTCATTATTCATATTTTTATGTTGCTCAGAATTTCAGTCACTAGTGCATAGTCTCTGCATTGCATGTAGGGATGGAAGTACGGTGAATGCACTCTCCCAGACCATCTGAATAGAGCTGTGAGTTGAGCTCGAGCACGTCCTTCTTCCTCGCCATCCTATATCCACAGCTGCTGTGCACATACTCTTCATGTGTACATTCCACCCTGAAGCAGGATTTCAGTCCTGCCTCCGCCTGCACTGCTAGATAACGGGGTGCAAGCCCGAGCCATGCCTTCCCACCGACTGCTCCCCAGCCCCGCTGGGAACAAGTCCCTCCGCCCTGCAGCTGAGCCTGGCTGTGCCGCCAGCACGGTCCGGCCACGCAGCAGTGCTGCCACGCGCCTGCAGACCGGCAGTGGGTCACAGCATCACGGAATGGCTGAGGTGGGAAGGGACCTCTGAAGGGCGTCTAGTCCAACCCCCACGCCAAGCAGGGTCACCTAGAGCACACTGAGAGTCCCTTGCGCTTCTTTATTTGTCAGCATAGGCAGAGCCACTGCAGCCATGACTTTGCTCCAACATATTACTCTCTCCACACAAGACATTAAGGAAGCGGGAAGGTTTCTGTGTGGTGAGAGAAATATCTGATTATGCGTCACAAATTTGGAGGAAGAATCCTGCCCACTGTGCTTCCCAGGGCAGCTGCCTCCTTCTGTAACTAGCAAGGATGTTGCCACCTCCATCATCACTCTGGCATTCAAGCGCTCTTCAGGCAATTTATTTGGGATTGCATTTCCACCAGCAGTATGACGGTGTTGTTTACGCAGACTGTGCTTGCTGCAGCTCCCACAGCGCTCTGCCCAGGAGCAGCACTCTGCTCTGGCTGATGGGCCCTGAGACACACCAACCATTTGCCAGCTGCCATCTCTGGAGAGCTCTTCCTGTGGTGAATACCCCGCATCAAATTCTCATCACTTTTATCAGAGCCAGGAGAGCAGCTTCCCACAGGCAGGCTGCCTCACTTGCCTTCAGCCCCTCCCCTGCTGAGATCGAGCAGAGTTGCTCTCACTGGTAGCATTCACTCCTGGACAGGTGAACAGGGCAGATGCTTCTGCCACCCCCCCACCCCCACCCCCACCCCCAGCTGCAGACAAACTCATCAAAAAAAAAAAAAAAAAAGGAATTTCCTGGTTGGGAAACTATTTCTGCTACTGCCCATTGAGTGAAATTACTCTGGGAAAAGTGTTCTGTTTCACATAGGAAAAAAAATGCATAATGTTCCAAGTGTATGAAAATGTGGTTGAAGACATGCTAGTGGGCAAGTCCTGGGAGAGGCCAAGGTGGGCTAAGGGTGCAGGAGGTCCTGTACTCCACGCCTGCCCCTGCACACATGACAGCAGTCAGACCCGATCCTCCATTCCTAATTCAGAGAAGCCTTTATTTAATTATGAGGCACTAGAGGTTTCACACAGATACATTGTCTGACATTTAATTTATTTTTGGTCTCTTTTATCTTGTTCAGGTCTCTAATGGCTGGATATTGGGTTTGCCAATGTTGCTTTCTCAAGACAGGGCCATTCATGATGTCAGTCCATGGACTGAGGACCCAGGTCCCTAATGAGAACCCTGATGCCCTGCATGATCTTCAATGTTGTCATTATTTACTCCTCACAGTTCTGCTTAGTCCTTACACCACCAAGGAGGTGATGTGGGAAGGGAGATTTACCTAGATGAGCACCAGAGGGGCCGAGAATGCTGATTTTTCTGCAGATCACCTGCACAAGGTGGGGCCCTGGGTTCTGCTTTCTCAGGAGCTGGACACAGCACCTTAGCAGAGTGAGAAACATCTCAGATAATTTTCTTGACACACGATCTTCTGTGAGGCTATTTTATTAGTGGTTGCAGCGGCGGGCGTCCTGCCGATCAGGAGCGCATTGCAGTAAGCACAGCATCAACTTTTATTCCCTATTCCCCGACGCCCGATCCCCTCCCCTGTGTCCTCATTGGCCGAGTACTGCAGGTTCACAAGCTACTCGACGCTCCTCTATACCATGTATGTACAATTTTTCTTTTTATCAACCCTTTAATTTCTCCCTTTTCCCTTTTTTTCCCCTTTCTTATGTTTTGAGAACCTGTGATCTTTATTTTACTATTCCCACGCTGCTCAACCTGTTTTTCCTCAAGCTTCTGCCTTATTTTGGAACAGTGAGGCCTTCTACTGTCCACTTATCTACTTAGCATTTCTCCTTATTATGACTACACAACTACCTTGGAATACAGAAAAGTAATTCTCTACTGCAAAAACACAACTTAGTTTCTCACAGCAGCAACGCTCATGTCGTAAAGTAGGCTGGACTTTTGAAACTGACTCTCCAAGTACTTGTCAGCAAAATTCATGCAGGAAACAGTGCAACCCTGCCATGCAGAGGATGTTTGTACCTGCACTCACACTTGCATGCCTTGGCAGAAGCAGAGCTAGAATAGGGAAAGAGCACTCGGCTTAAAATGCAGCTTGTGTCTGTGATCAGAACTATCTGACGTGAAAATAAATTAGAACGCTCACTTTATTTTTTCATGTCTATGACCATCAGAAGTGCAAAGACTTGAAAGGATGCTTTCTTATTATAGGCAAATGGAAATAGATTAATACATTGTGAATCAATCATGTTCCTTAGTTCAACTCTCTTTTCTGATGAACAATTTATTACTTTTTACATCAGTAAGTGCTACTCTCTTTGACCTTTCTGATTGCTAGACAGGATGATTAATTGAACAAAAGGGAATAGTGATCAGCGAGAAATGTAATATAGCACTGACACTAACTCTCATGGTTCCTTGAACTGTTGCAATAGTTCAGAAACGAGAGCACTCTCATAATCAGCTTGCAAAGCAGAAGAGCCCTCCATCTGGACTAAGCAGACGTCAGAGGGCTGCACCTGCCCCCACAGAATTTGCTCTACCATATTCTTGCTGTTGCTGCTGTGAGAGATGTATGAAGCCTCATGAAGTCAGGCAGGAAACCAGGTAAATGAGACCCTCCATTGGCTGCTGCCCTCACTTCCCAACCTGCAGGATCCTGCTTGCTTCCTCCCAGCTCTGCAGAGCTGCAGTTTGCTGGCGTGGTGTTACTGGCCGTGAGCAGCTAATTCTGCATCCCTAGTTCCCAGGAGCTCTGAGCCATCTTAGTCACAACTGTAAATGAGGCTTTCCAAATGGTCCCCAAGAACCAGACACCATGTTTCTGACAGATAATGATTATTTGTTCCCAAAATTACATTGAGTAGAACTGTTGAAGAGTCTTTTGTGCACCAAGTCATGCTCTATTAACCAGAAAAGACAGCAGGAAAGAAATCACAACTGTGCAAATATTAACCATTATCTGTCAGCACAGATTAATAGCACTGAAACCTCATTGCCCAAAAGGCTATACCTGCCTAATAAGCCAGCAATATTTTTAATGTGAGACCTCACTTTAATCCTTATGCATTTCTGGGCTGTTTAGACTGCTTTGCTTCAAATGTAAAATTTAATCAGTGCACCACCTTCTGCTAAAAGAGGGTCTTTTAAATAAACCTTTGATAGACATTTGTCTTACATAAACCTTACTCTTCCACCCAAAGATCAAAAGCAGAGCACTGAAGGAAGGATTTGTCTAAAATCATAGAAACACCTGGTTTTAGAGTGCAAGCAATCCTATATAAGAAGTTGGAAGATGTTAAGTTTTGTCTGATAAACATTCCTCTATCTTACACAGGACTTGGGAAAGGTGTAATGGGATGTAAGTATTTAAAAAACAAAATGCTCTAGACATCTGTGTAAGGAACCCCACAGAAATTCAACTTTTTTTTTCTGGTTTTTTTTTTTTTTCATTGTCTGTTGACCTGACTATGTCACAGATGAGGAATTCAATATCTGATGAGATGGGAAACTTTTTCCAGGTCAGACAATAGCCAAGCAGCAATGCCTCCAGTACTTTCTGAGGACAGGCAGGCAGGGGGGGGTTCCTGGTCCTGATGTGGAAGGGCAGAGGGCCAGGTGGCTTGTAGTGAAACAGGGTGCTGTGAAACAGTGCTTTCCAAAACAGCTATCAGAGCTGGGAAGACTGGTTGGCTCAGCCTCACACTGCTTGGTTATTCATAGGGTGGACCTGGCTTTCTGACCCCAGACTGAAAAGCACCCAGTGCGCTCTCCTGTGAGGGCTCTACCCTGCCCAGCAGTCCCACCTGAAAACACCATCAGGCTTTTATGATGGAAAGTGCTTTGACTTTTTCTTCACAGGTTGACTTTTTGTTTGTTTTATCGCATTTGGGGTCTTTCTGCTGCAGTGCTTGCTGCTCATCAGACATGTCTTACCCAGTTCAGAAAGACAGCAAATAGGTATTTGCTGCTATGTGACTCAAAAGACTCACAATTCAGAGTGGTCTAATCAATTACCAGACTGCTTTGAGTGAGTTCTGCAGCCCATGCCCTGCCACCCAGCTGCAGCTCAAAACCAAGGCCAGTTTGAAGCTCTACTGCCTTTGCCCCATGCACTTCAGCAACATCTTGGCTGCAGAGGCTGATGTTCTCCCATGTTGCGCGCCTCCTGGGACTGAAGCACAGGCCCTTCATGCACACTGCTCTACCATGAGGGCTGACAGTGCTGTATCCCAGAGAGTAAGCTGGTAAGGCTGCTAGAGGATAAAGCTGAATCTGCAGTGGAAATAATCAAATAACCATTATACAAGGTTTTCCAGCAGAGTCAGATAATCAGAGCTCATATTTGTGCTGTCAGAAGCAAGACCAGAGTCTACAACTGCTGTCCCCGAGGAGCTTCTAGGTCCCAAGCAGCTGGGCAAAGTGAGCACACGCGGGGCTACTCCACCAGCCGGGGAGCAGGAGGGCAGGGAGAGCCAGCGCTGACAGGGTGGCAGGAAAGAGGGGCTGCTGATACCCGAAACATGGAAATGGTCTCCTACACGGGGACAACAAATGGACAGTGAGCTCTTCTGTCCAAAGGCAGTGCCCTGAGCCAGTGCTTCTCCCCTCACCCTCCGGCTGGCCGGCCACGGCTGCGGCCCTGCTCCTGCAGGAAGCTCTTGGCACAACTGCACCTGCGGGCTGTTGGAGCAGGCTTTCATTTTCACCTTCTTCATCCATGTCTCTGCAACAATTTGCCATCATTTTATGTGTTCAGTGTTTTGACCTAATTCATCTGAGAAAACACCAGATTCCTAGCCCAGCTTGGCCCCAGGAAATGCTGGCCCAAGTCAGCAGCATTTCCATCAGCTCCAGCTTGACCGGGCGTCACTGGCCGCAGGGGTAGAGCTGTTCACCGCCTCCTCCCTGCCCATCAAACAGAAAATCAGAGGGAGGCATAGGCTTGCCACTGGTCTCAAAATCTTCAAATATCTCCTAAACAATAAATTACAATGACACATCTTACTCCAAAAGTTTCCCCTGATAAATTATATATACTAGCATCTTTTGAAAACAAACAAACAAAACAACAAAACAAAAGAAACCACGAGAAGTTGTTATTCCCATTGTGCCAAGTCTCAACAGGGATTAGGGCAAATGTGCTGGGACACTGAAGGCAGCAGAGAAGCATGCAGAAGAAAGCCAGCTCTTGATAGCCACCAGCCTCTGCTACCACCCTTGTCATAGCTAAAAACTTGTTTAATCACCATTAACCCAAAAAAGACTGGACATACCCATAGGGTGAGGGCATACAAGGCAGTGGGATTTCCAAGACAGGGGGCATTTAAGCCAAGGGAGCAGAACTTCAGAGATGTCCAAGGCAGAGAAGGAGATTTACTGAAGTCCAAGGAGGAATCACAGGAGGTGCAAGATGACAAGAAAATAGCTGCAGGAAAGCAGGAGCCTGCCAAACTACAGCTCAAATAGGCTAAACCCCATGAAGTTCATCTGTTTATTCCAAATCAGAATGATGTTATCTTAAAATTTCTAAACCCTCCTAAATTTCATTTTGTGAGATAACAGATAAAGCGCATTTCTAGCTCTTACTTAGTTTTACACACAGTTTATCAGCACTGTAGTGTTTACAAGAATATTGTATACATGCATGTCTCTGCTCCTCCAACACCTGTAATTCGGGTGGCTCAAATGCCCTTAGCTGCAGGAGGGAATTTCTTCTTGTGCCCAGTTCAAAACATAGCACAAAATAAACACCTGTTTACCTCCAATCTCGCCAGCAATCTGGAAGCTTTGTAAGACATTGAGAGAGAGAGACAGGGATGGAGGGGGAGGGAGAGGGAACAATACCCAGGAAATTAATTCACTTCCTATGACTTCACCATTAGATGGTGCCAGTCTCTTCAGGACCAGAGTGGCTGTCATGTTTGCCATGCTGCTGAACCAGGTATGTTCCCTTTCCTCCATTTTTTCCTGCTGTTTTTCAGCAGCCAACATTTTATGGCTAAGTCTAGTAGCATTTAGGGGTGCAAATTCCAATTAGTTATGCATATGGATCTCAGTGTCAATGATAACGAAAAATAATAGTGCTTCACTACTGCCATTGCTGGTAAAACGCTACTAGCCCTGCACTGAGTTTGCAGGACCCCAGGACTGAGACTTGTCTGGCTTGCTCTGGCCATCCTGAACTTCCTTGAATTGCAACAGCATTTTGTCTAATGACCAGGTGGCTGTGCCTACCTGTGCCTAACTCATTCATCTGTGTAAGCCACAAGCCCAGGTTTTAGAGGAATGGTAGTAATGAGCAATTGTCCTGTGTGGAGTGAGGAATCCATGGCTCCAGTGGGAAGATGCAGTGTAGAGGAGCACAAGCCTTGCACTGCACCAAGACAGAAATTACCGCAAGCACCAGTGCAGCCAAGGGGATACCGAGCTGGAAAGCAGCTCTGCAGAGAAGGAGCTGGGTGTCCTGGCAGGCACCAAGCTGACCGTGACCAGCAGCGTGCCCTGGGAGCAAAGGCGGCCGCCAGCCCCCAGGGCAGCAGGCAGGGCCTGGGCAGCAGGAGCAGGGAGGGGACCCTGCCCCTGCCCCTGCCCCTGCCCCTGCCCCTGCCCCTGCCCCTGCCCCTGCCCCGGCCCCCTGCCTCTGCCCTGTGTGTGTGTGTGTGTGTGTGTGTGTGTGTGTGTGCATGCACGTGTGCATGTGCGCATGTGTGCATGGATATTTTCTTATTCTATGCTAAGCTACGGGAATCCTAATGAAGCGCATAAGAAAATATATCCCTTATCTGATATATTTTTCATGGGTGTGATGATGATGGAAATAGTTTCAAGTTTAAATTACCATGAAGTACATAAATGTGTAAATGAAACATGAAACATAAGGATGTAAATAGATATGTGACATTTTAAAATGTTTTCTGCAAGTGGTGTCTTAGCTTGTCACTGTGCAGAAGGACTGAAGAAGTAATTGTGGGCCACGCATAATGGCATCACTAAATGAAGTTTTAATTCTGCCAAGCGCAGACAGTGCACACACTGTGAGACTATGTAAACACTGACACCAGTTTTAATCAAGTTAAACTTCAGTCATTTCACTCAGTATTATTTCATTAGAAGAACTGTGCTTTGAAAAAAAAAAATCCTTAATTAACATTTTGCTCAACTAATTATTTTTTTCTCAGAGGAGATTTGAACTTTATTAAATTATTTGAAAGAAAACATATCTTAATATGGATATTTCATTAATTCAAAGCAAACCGCAAGCTTCCATTTTAATAACAGTTGTCATTTGTATTGATCTTCACACAACTTCTCAAATCAATAATCTTTCTCAGAGGTTAAATTTTGCCTTGAGACAGAGACCTTATGAAGAGAAATGTCATGTTTCAGCCTCCTGGAATGTTCTGCAAGCATAAGATGAGACCTGAAAAAGAGGCAGAGAAGCAGCAATGTTATTTTTGCCTGGAGGAAGAGAATTCTGTTGATTTTATTAGCTGTGCAGATACTGTAAAATTCAGGCTCTCCATTCAGGTTAGTCTGGCACATTTGACAGCTGGAGCCTTCTTCTCTGGATCCTTCAGCCCCCTGCTCTGCTGGAACTCCCGTTTTCCCCCCCATCAGACTTCGTTCAGAAGAGCACCCGTCCATCACCTCTTCTTAGCTGTGCTCTCCCTGCACACTGCTCCCTGCAGCGCCGCAGCTGAGTGGCACCCACTGCCCCAGCCTCGCAGAGCACCTGCAGCTGGATGGCAGGCAGCCGGGCTGCAGGGCTGCCGGTGAGGAGCCCCCAGGCCCGGCATGGCCATGCTGGGTCTGCGCTGGGGTGCGCGGGGCAAGGACGTCACCACCTCCCCGGCGTGGGCTCTCCAGGGAGCCCCCGGAGCTGGGCAGTCTGTTTCTCCATGCGCTGCCGCTGCGGCCCCTGGCTGAAACATCCATGTCCCATGACACTTGGCCATGTCTGGGGCAGGGTCAGGCTGGGTGTCAGCAGGTCCCAGCCACCGGGACGATTTGCTGCAGCCGCCTGTGGTGCCCCACCGAGGGGCACAGGGCTCCCCAGAGGACACATCCCTCTGCGGGTACAAGGCTTCCTACCTGACTGCACCTGCTGTGCCCAGCAGCCCGCTGGGAGGGGGCCATGTTTCCAGTTAACCAACAGAGGCATTTAAAGAGAGGGATTAGTATTCATGTAAAGTACCTTTGAAATCACTCCACGCCATAATTATGCTCAAATTCATTAGGAATAATATTAGAACTATAATTAAGTTGCAAGACTTCTGTGAGCTCCAGAAAAAAACAGACCTTGTTATGGGGATGTTGGCTACTGTGGTAGCCAATCACTGAGAAGGTAAAATTAGACCCACAGCAGTGTGAATACATTGCTCAATAGCCTTGAAATCACATTTTTATTTTGATTTCTTTTGCAACATCCTAGCATAAAGTAAAATTTTGACATCTGATATCTACCTTTTTCTTTCTGTCATCGGATCAGGATTCCTAATTTAAAAATAAATAAATAAATAAATAAAAATAATAATAATCACAGAAACACTAGCTTACTAAATTACTTAATTTTTTTTATACCATGATGACACCTGGACAGCATCCTACAGGATTCAAAAGTATAATTTCGTATTAGATAACTGTATATAAAATATCTTTAAAAAACTAATTGCTCCCTTAACTGTTGTCCCAGGATATTCCTTCGGTGGGAGTTACTCTCTGTAGATTGGATGCTTCCAAGGGCTGTCTGTATATAACACATGACAATCTGGGGCTTGAAAAAGAAACAACCCAAAGAAAATGTAGAAGGCATTGCCCATGAAGTCATATTTAACAATTCTAGTCTTAAAATCCAGCTTACCTCTTCCAAAATCAATGTTTTTCTACTTATTTCTAGGAGATATGATTCCATCTCAGTAACCTATGTCAGTTTCAAATTTATGTAAAGTTAAATGTATGTAAATAAAGTTAAATGTTATGTAAAGTATTTAAGAATCATAGAATCATAGAATGGCTTGGGTTGGAAGGAACCTTAAAGATCATCTAATTCCAACCCCTCTGCCATGGGCAGGGACATTTCCCACCAGCCCAGGCTGCCCAAAACCCAGTGTGGCCTTAAACACTCCCAAGGATGGGGTAGCAACAGCTTCTCTGGGCAACCTGTTCCAGTGCCTCACAGTAAAAAATTTCTTCCTAATATCTAATCTAAACCTACCCTCTTTTAGTATAAAGCTGTTAACCTTGTCCCATCCCTGACAATAGTCTCTCCCCAGTTTGCCTGTAGCCCCCTTTAGGTACTGGAAGGCTGCTGTAAGGTCTCTACAGCCTTCTTCAGGCTGAACAACCCCAACTCATTCAGCCTTTCTCCATAGGAGAGGTTCTCCGGCCCCTTGATCATCCTTGTGGGCCTCCTCTGGACTCATTCTAATACTTCCATGTACTTCTTTTGCTGGGGCTCCAGAGCTGAATGCGGTGCTCCAGACTTGTCTCACAAGAAGAGCGTAGAGGGGGAGAAGAAGCTAATGATGACGTATACAGCAGGGGAAGCAAGCAGGAAGAAGTCACCAGGTGGGGTTGGCAGTGCTGCAGGAATGGGTGGCTTGCAGGACCCAGCTGCAGCCAGGGGCTGGTGCAGGTGACTGGCGAGGCGCTGGGGTGGCTGCAGAGGGTTTTGGGCTCAGCAGAAAGTGATGGCTGCTGTGCCCACAGCTTTGAGCTCAGTGGGACATCTGTAACCACACAGGCAGCAGGAGGAGGACAAGGAAATGTAGGCGGTTGTTCGCAGGTGGGGGTGACCAAGAACACAGGGAACGAGTGGGCAGTGCCATCCTTGCTCGACTTCCTGGGGGTCTGCCCTGGTGCTTGCCCAGAGGAGGGTCTGCAGCCTGGCCCACAGCAGTGCAGGGCACCTGACCCCGTGCCTGGGCTTAACACAGTAGGGACAGCGGGAGCAGTCCAGGTAAATGATGCAGTGGGCACAAGCTCCCTCGGTGCGGTCTCTGGCTGTGCTGCTGCCACTCCACCACCTGTCTGCCAGGCCTGCTGTCCCTCTTCAGTGCACCAGAAGCATCCTGTGCTGCTGTGCCTGGCACCTGCCTACCCGGACGCGGTGCCCTGCTGGCAGCACCGTCGCTGCTGGCTGGCATGCGCAGCCTGGCTCCAAACCTGGCGAGTCAGAGCTGTCCCTGCTGAAAAGCAGAAAAACAAATCCATGGCATTTGCAGTCCAGGCAACTCTGTAGCCACTGTAAGCTGTTAACTTTGGGATAGTTTTATGGCAGTTTACCCACCAAACAGTTTTCCCTGCAGGCCTGTGTTGCATGCATCAGGCTATTTTTACCTTGTGCTCCTGGAGACTTGTTGAAATGTATCACTGCGGCTGTGTGTGCCTCCAGGACACACAAATACACAGGGACAGCAGGTGCCTGTTTTCCCTCAGTCTCCTCAACAGTTTACACACCAGTGTGATGAAAGCAAGAGTACACTTCTGCAAACATAGTAAGTCAGGCCAGACAGACGTTGATATTTAGTCCCTGCATGTTTCTCCCTGGTGAGTCAGATGAGGAGGAAAGATCCTCCACAGAGGTGGCAGCACCGCATGTCTGCAGGCCGTGAGACCGCCGGGGCTTGCAGCGGCCCTGCGAGCACGTGGCGGGGCAGCCCTGGCCTCCTCCGCTGGCACTGAGCAGCATCGCACCGCTGCGGCTGCGGCCGGCTCCCGGGTCCCTGCAGCACACGGACATTTCTGAGGAAGGGAAATCAGTGGATGCTTGTGTTAACTTTTCATTTCAGACTTTTCTTAAATACCTGAAAAGGCTGTAAATGGGTAAGATGAGATTCTCGACTTACAGGAACTGTTTTCCTCCTAAGAAGGAGCAGAACAAACTGCAGTACCACCTCTGCAGCAGCAGACCACATGTATGACATCTGTTAACACAGCAGCAAAATCCTGCCTTTTGTTTGAAAGAAGAAACAGAAAAATCTCGGGATGGTTCAAGGACTATGAGAAGTTAATTGTTTTCTGCTCTTCTCTGATAATGACAAATGGGGAAATAAAAGATATTCAGCATAAAACCTCAGATAAGAAAAACTTTCATTACTGTGCACAGACCTGTAATCTTCATTGAAAACAGTCTGAAATTTGTACACTTTCCTTCACTTGAGTCGTAACTATTTTTCAAATATGGATGATTTATCTGTTTCCCTTTCTGTTCTTCTGACATATTTGGTTATAAATGTGAGAATAAAAATAAGGTGCTCCATAGAGTCTGTGAAAGTAAAAACTGCACAGTGCCCTGCAGAGATAACCCATTATCCTCATCAGCTTTTATCAAATTTGAGAGTGGTAAATCTTAATCTGTTTTCAGGGAGCCACACACTGCACATTTTTTAGAACAGTTGTGAGAATTTTTATCTGATTCAGTGACACCATTATTAATGGGAGTAGGAAATAGCAGCAAATGTCTCTTTGTTGCTCCTCCGACGATGGTATCTCACAGCTGTTGTCAGATGGCATGACTGAGGCATGCTTGCCTGAGTTGTTCTTTCAGCAAGAGGCAAACTGAACTGAAAAAGGGAGATGGTGATTACAGGCTCTTTGCTGGAGCGCAGGCATGGTCGAGCAGCAGTGCTGCCAGGCGCCCTCCAGGAAGAGCAGCCGGCAGCGTCCCAGTGCATCCTTGCTCCATGCAGGGGGTGGGCAGCCCTGCTGGGACAGGAGCCGGTGCCTGCTCCCACAGAGCCTTGCAGGGCTGAGCACCCAGGGCTGCACTGGCCCCAGGCAGGGCACCGCCAGAGCTGCTTCCCAGCCAGGTCCAGAGGAAAAGCAGAGCCAGGTGCTCCGTGCTCTCAGGGTCAGAGGCAAGCTGTTTGCCGCACATCCCTCTGAAGATGGCTGCCTGGCACGGGCAGGTTGCTGCTGGCGCTGTGTCCTGCATTGCCCATGCCATTCTTCGTGGTACCATGTCAGGCCCCAGCAGCATGCCATGCCTCCAGCCCTGCTCCCACCAGCCTTGCTCCCACCCAGCAGCGGCACAGCCAGGCCCACCCTGCCTGCATCTGGACCCAGAGGAGGGTGTGATAGTGGGGTCCGTCTCCCCAGCCTTGCTCACCTCAGCAAGTTCCATGTCAACCAAGGCTGTGCCATACCCATGCCAGGTCACATGGAGGAAGGAAGGAGAGCAGAGTCCCTGCTGATTTTATTGGCATTTCCAGATGCACTCTGTGTTAGAGGGCAGCAGCGTGTTACTGCTCCTAGTGTCAAACTAGTCTTAACAAGACTAAGAAAAGTTTTGTTGAGATGATAGGGAACTGTGCAAGGAAGGACAGCAGAACTCAAATTTATTATCTCCCTGTAATCATCTGGATTTTTCTGTTCTATCTTAACTATAAGCAAAATTTAACCATGGGATCATAGAATAATAGAATATCCCGAGTTGGAAGGGACCCGTAAGGATCATCGAGTCCAACTCCTGGGATGGCAGAGGTATGAATGGGAAGCACTCTCTAGGGTATGGCATAAGAAAAGCTCACATTAAAAAAGAAGCACAGCATATCTTTAACCTGAGAAAGCAGGTTCACAGCTAGCCCTCTGGAGGTTGATGGGACAGCTTCTGCTGAACGTTAATTAATCTGATGCTACCATATATCTGAACTCGGCCTGGGTGCGTCCCTTTCTTCCAACCCAACACTTTGTCCTTGTGGGGAGTCATGGCATGGCATGACTCAGGCATCCAGGGGACTGGCACAGGGTCTGGAGCAGCCCCAGCTGGTGTTTGAGCGCCACAGACCCCATGCACATCTGCTGCAGGCATGTGAGCTGCATGCAGCCACCTGCTCCAGTGCCACTGCTGCAGGAGAGTCCAGTCTCCTGCACATGCGGAGCACAGCCACATGTGTGCCTGGCAGTTTGCACACACCTCCAGCTTGTCCACAGGACTTGAGACACGGAGTGATGGAGAGATGCATACATTTGCAACTACTGTCTGGCATCAGATTGAATACAGAACTCTGCCACCTGCATTTGCCATTTAATGACTTCCAAAGCACGACCAGCTCCTCCTTAAGGAGAACACACAAAACACCAGAATGCAAACAGCCCTGAAGGCTTTGTTCAGAGCAACTTCTCGGGTCCCTGTCAGATGGTACTCACTCTTCATGGAGTATATCTCCAAGCCAAGGAGCTGCATATTTTGTCACAGCTACCAATGCACATTTTTATAATGTTTGTTTAGTTTGGCTTTCAGTGATAAATAAACAAGGCTTTCTCAGTGGGAAGGGACTTTCAAGCAGACCCACAAAACAGTCTGTGTAATGCAGAGCCCTGGGCTAGATGTGCCAGTGTACTAATGGTCACTGGGAACCAAGTCTCTGGGCATTAGCCCCTGTCTGTTAAATGAACATTGTTTCTAAAGAAGATGTTTGTCCATCAGTGCTTTCCATCCATTACTTCTCCAGAAGAGCTGAGGACTGACTGTAGGGAGCACAGTGCCATGAGATTCTGGTGCAGGAGCATCAGGCTCGCTGCTGCTGCTGCTCTGCTCCCAGGGCTCTCCTGGTCCTTGAGAAGGTCACTTCCTCATCACTGTCTCCATGACTTCTGTAGAAGGGGGCAGGGAATGCTCTGTGGCTGGCCCAAGTGAGGCTTTCTTCCATTCTATTTGTATGGCTCATATACCTGGTATTTGTTCTGAAAGTCTCTGCTTATACACACATAGTATATTTGATATATAAACCCATATAAATACCACTGGCATATAATGAGGCACTGAAATTAATACAGACTATGTGCTTAGCGCTGCTGGATCACATTTAATCAAAACTCCAATTTTATTGGTGATAAGGAAGAAATCTTTATTGATGGAAATATAAAATATGAAAAACTGCCTCTCATAAGGAGGCATTAAAATCTAATTCACAGAAAAATCTAGCTTAGGAAATGTATTGCACTAGGAAAAAAAAAAGGAGAGGGAGAGGAAGAGAGAGAAAGGAGAAGAGGAGCAGAGATGGAAACGTGCATAGGTTTACAACGTACTGCAGAAAAAATACTGTCTGCTACCTTTGTAAAGCAATGTTGTACAGTATTTGCTTCTAAAGCAGGTCTTTAGTGAGCTGAATGAGCAAGTCATAATGAATAATTCATTCACTGTATCACGCTTATTTCTCTGTTCACCTGGTGTTCACCTTAATCCAGTAAGGCCAAGAGAAGCCTGGAGGTTGCAATCACTCAGATTTCCTCTCCAAGGAATGTAGCACACCTGCCCTTGCACCTGCTGGTGTTCCCTGACAACAGTTACTGCCTCCCTGCCTAAAACAGAGCCCCACGCACTTCAGGTGGCAGCAGGTGGGTGTGAGCAAGAGCTGGGCACTGATGTGCCCTGTCCTGCCAGGCTCGCCCCCCAGCCATGTGCGCAGCTCCCTCAGGCCGTGCCATCTGCCACATAGCTCGTGGCAGGCACCGGACCCCCGGGATGAGCCTGCAGGGTACAGCCAGGGCTCACCAGAGCCCTGCCCCATGCAGATCCCCATGGGCACCCCGGAGCGACTCCTCTCCTGGTGAGCAGCCATTGCCTGGCAGGGAGGTGGGTGGGCAGGCAGGTGCTGTGCAGCAATGGTCTGGGGGCTGAGGCCTCTGCTGCGTGGTCAGAGGTCTCTCACCAGCCCTTACCTCCAGCACCCACACAGAGACACACTGCTCTGCGCCAAATCTGATCCATTTTGATTCAGCCAATGCAGAAAATATTAAAATAAATATTTCTGTTTTAAAGTAGTATAAAAATTTCAAAAGTAATTTACACAAAAGTAATTTACATCTGTTACTTCTGCTTCTAGCACTCCACAAATCCATTTTTATTCATCTGCCCTTGGCATACAAGCATCTGCGATTAATACTTATATTATGATGATTCTAACTGACACTGACATTTGTCCTCTAGGAAAAAAAAAAAAAAAAAAAAAGTAGGGAAAAATCTTTCTTTGTAATTTCAGGTGGTTTCTGTTCTGATAGGAATGTAAGACAAAACTGCATAACAGGCAGAGCTGGTGGTGCTGACTATACACATGGGTTTGTCACCTTTCTACCTGAATGCATTTATACCATTAGTCAAGTTTATTACATCGGTGCCTGATGATGTCACATGAAAGGATGCTCTTGCCCTGGGCCAGGGCCTGATCAGAGAGGGCAGGAGAGAAGGGAGGACAAGGCGAAGTGTCCCCCTGGGTGCTACTGTGGACACTGCACCTGTGTCTGGCTATGTCTTCTCCACCACTGGGATATGGGTGATAACCTCAGCCTCCCTTCTCCCCAGACCCACCAGGCATAAACCACAAAAACTGCCTCACACACCTTAAGCAGGCAGCCCAATCCAGGAGATATTCCTTTCACACATTTACCCCAGGAAAATGCCATAGCTGCTGTCAGAGTATACCTACAATTCACAGAAATGAAATAAAGGAAAATGTGTTCTGTTCATTTATTGAATAGCAACTTATGCACCCCACATCTGCACTGAGATGCCTGTGCATCACTGTGCTTTGGAGCAATGATGCTCTGTGTCTCCAGAGCCAGTGTTTCCCATGACCACTCCACTGTGTCTTGCTGGATTATGGCCATGATTCCCACTCACCTTGAGACATGACTCACCAGGGATGTGACTTCACGCGGGCAAGGCAGGAACACTTGTGGGGCAAACCTCAGCAGGCACTTAGGGGAACAAAGCAAATTCCTGGGACACTGAAGCATTAAAGAGTCAGAAGTGCTTCTCAAAATGCATTCATCTTCATGCTACATTCCTAAAGGGCTGTATTCTTACCTCAAAAATAGGAGGAGGAAAATGTAGAGAACATGTTTTTTGACAGATCACAAGAGAGTTTATTTACTTATTTTGCATTCTGAGATACAATGGCAATGTTTCTAAAAGACCTCTGGGACTTCACCAAGAAGCTTTCTGGCTGCCAGCCTGCATAATACTCCTGTTTTCTCTGAGCAGGTGAAGGCACGGAAAGCTGTATGGACAAGACACCCTGCAAGCATACTCAAGTTATTCCTGCTTTGGTATCATCAATGGACAGAAGTATTTTTAATTATAAATGGCAGTTGCCACTGACAAGGGAAGAGGTCAATAATCAATAATCATGATGATTTCCAAAACAATGCAAAACTTACACAATTTAGTTGTATGGTCATGACGGCGTCAGCAGTAATAAAATTAGAAAATGATGCAATGTACCTTGTGGTGCCCAAACCCTTCAATGATATTGACTTAGTGTTCAAAAGTTAATGAACATGTGGTCCTATTATTACTACGTGGAGAGGTATTTACAGCAAATTACAGCAAGTTCTCCAGAATTCCCTTTTGAATTAGTCCCAAAGTTAAACCAATAAAACCTCACTGATAGAGCATTGGCCTCTGCTCAGAAGTTGCTCAAACACAAAAATAAATTTTCTAGTAGAAATCCAATTCAAGTAGAAGTCTCTCCCACTTTCAGGGGACATTTACCACCATTTGACATTAACTACTTCAAAATAAATGCAATCCTAAGGAAAAAAAATAAAAATTGACATTTCAATTTCCTGCTGTCAGTAACATATATTTTCCTGGAAATTCTTGAAAATAAGTAATAGGGGCAAATCCATCACAGCTGCATATTGTTGGTTAGCAATTCCTTTCTTCAGCAATGTATTTTGTACTTGTGGTTTCTCAGATGACAGACTGGGACTGTGACCAAGAGCTAGCAGTGCTTTTAAAAGTAATAATATCAGCAGTCAACAAGTGGAGATGATTATAGAGGTATTTATCTCCTAATCTTTTAAAACATGGGTGCTTGCCTCATTACTGACATCACAAAGGCCAACTGGATGTCACAGCACCTGAGCTCTCATCTGCCTCAGTCCATGATGGCTGGCTGCCTGCAGTGGATGGGAACCCAGTGGGACCCACCCTGGACACTGCTGGATGGCCACAGGGAGCTCAGGACCAGGGGCTCACCTGATTACCTCAGCATCACCCACAGGTTCCTCAAAGCGTCCCTTCCATGGGAATATGGGCAGGTGGCATTTCTGAAATAAACTTCTTGAAATGAAACCTGGTCTCCTAACTCATATTCTTAAAACATATATGCTGAAGTCAGAAATAAGTATTGTCTGCACACCACTTCTTCATGTAATAGGTTTTTCTTGAATTCAAAATTGCTTTGGAGAAGCACTGTGTTGAACACTGACGGATGGGTCCTGTAAGTTTTCTGCAAGGTGACAAGTAGCGGTCAGGCTGCAGCACTGCAAATGGCTCAAAGGGTTGTGGTAAATGGGGCCACATCTGGCTGGCGGATGGTCACTAATGGGGTCCCTCAAGGCTCCATTTTAGAGCCAGTCCTCTTCAATGTTTTTATAAATGATTTGGGTGTAGGACTAGAAGGTGTTTTGAGCAAATTTGCTGACGACACCAAACTTGGAGGAGTTGTGGACTTGGGTGAGGGTGGAAAGGCCTTGCAGAGAGATCTGGACAGATTGGAGAGCTGGGCGATCACCAACCGCATGAAGTTTAACAAACGCAAGTGCTGGGTCCTGCACCTGGGATGGGGCAACCCTGGCTATATGTACAGACTGGGTGACGAGACGCTGGAGAGCAGCCCCGCAGAGAGGGATCTGGGGGTTGTGGTTGACAGCAAGTTGAATATGAGCCAGCAGTGTGCCCTGGCAGCCAGGAGGGCCAACCGTACCCTGGGGTGCATCAAGCACGGCATTGCCAGTTGGTCGAGGGAAGTGATTGTCCCGCTCTACTCCGCACTGGTGCGGCCTCACCTCGAGAACTGTGTGCAGTTCTGGGCACCACAGTACAAAAAGGACATTAAACTGTTGGAGAGTGTCCAGAGGAAGGCGACAAAGATGGTGAAGGGCCTAGAGGGGAAGACATATGAGGAGCAGCTGAGGTCACTGGGCCTGTTAAGCCTGGAGAAGAGGGGGCTGAAGGGGGACCTCATCGCAGTCTACAACTTCCTCGCGAGGGGGAGTGGAGAGGCAGATGACCTATTCTCCGAAATCACCAGTGACAGGACCCGCGGGAACAGTGTGAAGCTGAGGCAGGGGAAGCTTAGGCTGGACTTCAGGAAGAGGCTCTTCACCGAGAGGGTGGTCGCACACTGGAACAGGCTCCCCAGGGAAGTAGTCACTGCACCAAGCCTGTCTGAATTTAAGAAGAGATTGGACTGTGCACTTAGTCACATGGTCTAAACTTTTGGGCAGACATGTGCGGTGCCAGGAGTTGGACTTGATGATCCTTATGGGTCCCTTCCAACTCGAGATATTCTATGATTCTATATGATTCTATGATTCTAAGTAGCGGTCAGCCTGCAGCACTGCAAATGGAGGCCCTGTAGGATTGTACAGCTTAAAGCACAGAAGGCACCTGGCAACAAAATATGTAAGACGTCTTTGGACTTAGAGAGCTATGAAATAATACTGAGGAATCTGAATTAAAAAAAACAAACAAACAAAAAAAAAAAAGACAACCTATAGGTAGAAACAAATCTAAAATCCACAGGAATCTTTCTTACTTAAAGAAAATTATTTTGATCCAAAGTACTTCTGCCCTGTGTATATGTCTGTCTATATAGCATGAAAGTATGTCTGTCCTTAGCCATCAAGTCCTTTCTGCAGTAGATTTTACTCTTTTGTGCTTTAATGTGACAAATAGCACTATGCCTGAATTAGCAGTCGGGGGTCTATTCACAGGAATTGGAAATAGTGTGATTTTTTGGCAAAGCGGTACACAGGGGTCTCGGCTCTCAAATTCACTGGCTCTGTAGTTGCCCCCTTTTTGTGAAAACATTTCTCTCTGAGAAATATGTTGAAAGAAATTATTTCACAGTTCCTCACACATGATAGAAGAGTGAGCAAAGACATGAATTTATCTTCCATCAGCACTTTCAAGTTTATGAAAGTTGTGTATTAACATAAAGCTTATGCTTACATGTTTGTTTGTTTGTTTGTTTTTACTTTCACAATATTAAAGGAAAATAGTGTCCTGAAAATGAACACTTTAGCTATAAGGATACTGTTCAAAAAGTGCTCCCTGTGTAGTAGAGAGAATGGGGAAAACTGCAGTGAAGAAAAACAATTATAAGATAAAACTGCTCTTAGATGCTGAAGCCTGTTGTGCCCATTTCAGAAGAATGCTGGGACAGCTGTTATGTATTGAAATAAATTTTCCCCATTTTTACCCCATTTTCTGCTAAGAATTCTGTCCAAAGCTATTGCTTGAATACTCTGATTCAGTATACAGGGACAATCTCATCTTCTTGCATGGAAAAGGTTAGGAAATCAGAAGTGGGGAAAAAATTCACCCAAGCAGTTCTGTGTCTCAGGAATGAAAATATGATTCTAAAGTCTGGCAAAGGTTTTTGAAAGAATGTGAAAAGTGTAGTCTGTACCTTGTCAATTCATTTTCTTTGCATTCCTACCTATAAAAGACTGTCTCATTCAATGAACCATCATCCACCTTTTGTCTGCAGAGTTCCACCATCAAAGGAGGACACGCATAATGCAAGATCCCACAGAGACTTCTCTTTGTTCACTTTTGCATTTTATTCTTAAGAATATGGATTTTAAGACCAAAGAGGACCATTAAATCATTTTTTCTGACGAACTTCAGCCAGAGAATTTCACTTCTAATAAGTGCGTGTGCCAGGTAGCTTGTTTGACTAAAATGTTCCTTTCAGAGGGGTGTTTGGTCTCCCTTTGGAGCCTTCAAGAGGTGCATAGCAACTGTTTTTCCTCAGTCACTGCCGAGGTTAATACTCAACAGTGCTAAAAGACAGTGCCTTTTTTGTCTTGAATGTCATTAACATTCTTATTATGCCTTTCACTTGTATTTCAGATTCTTTGTTTTCTGCTGGTCTCCTGCCATGACAGTGGAAATGGCTTCCATTTTTCTTTGTGAAGGTTCATGTTTGCAGAAGCTGTGGGTTTCGCTTTCCTTTACATCATGTCATTTCCTGTGCTCAGAGGTACCAGATTCCACATAGGCATCCAGATAGCTACAGGTGCAAATACTGCACTTTGCACACAGAGCTGAATTAACCTGCAGGCAATGGCACCCAGCTCATTCCATTGCTCACACAGTTTCCCCTTTATCCCAGCCAGCTGGGTAATTCATAGTACAGACTACACTTCAGTCTGAACTGGCCATAGTGACCTCTTCGCCATACTAGTTTGTGAGAACTGCTATCATTACCGCCACCAGGATCTGTTTCCTTCTCTTCCACAAAGCATCCAAATCACAGCGCAGTTGAGGTTGTGGTCACTTCTGGCGGTCATGTGCTCTAAACCCCTGCTCGAGCAGGGCTGTCTGGAGCCAGCTGTCTTCAACTGTGTGCAGTCAAGTGCTGAGTATCTCTGAAGACAGACTCCACAGCCTCTGTGGATGGCCTGAGGTCAACCACCCTGACAGTAAAACAAACAAAACCCTGCAAAACAGGACTTGTGGCATTCCTGTAGTTATTATTCATGAGGTGGCAGTTGCAGCTCAGACTGGTTGGTGCTGCTAAGGCAGGGACCACTCATGGGAGGCAGAGACAGAAAACTGAAATAGGCAGCTGGTAACCAAGAACATGCTGGATGTAATCTGTTTTATCTCACTAGGTTATTATAGACCCGTAGGAACCATCCCTTAACCTTCAGATCCTCAGGTTTGCACGGGTTGATAAGTTCTCTTGCTGCCTCTTGAAATGCATAAATGCAAATTAGACCTCAGACATTTGAGAATGCCACTTATCTTCTATGCATATCTCTATAAAAAAATTAAAAATCTGTGTTATGAGCATCAGAAGTGTTAAAGAAATTATTGTTGCAGTCTTGGAAATTGCTTTCTTGCC
This sequence comes from Anser cygnoides, assembly GCF_040182565.1. Taxonomy (NCBI): domain Eukaryota; kingdom Metazoa; phylum Chordata; class Aves; order Anseriformes; family Anatidae; genus Anser; species Anser cygnoides. Next base: position 66,827,435 of record NC_089877.1, read on the forward strand.
TGCCAACAAATGTTTGGCAAAATGAATTATTGGAACTCAGTCTGTTGGAAACAAAATGTCTTTGCTGACAGAGACAATCCAGAATGTTTTACAGAAACTGATCTACCTTGTTAGAATTCTGTGAATAAACTTCCCTATTCTTACAGCAATGACAACTTTCACTACAAAGACTTCCTTTTTATCTGCCATTCTTTCTCTATGCTTTGTAAACTGGCACATTGTTCTCTGTGCTTGCCCTTGAGTGTGAGTATGCAACTTGTGGAAATTATATTACTGTATTTTACAAAATAAATAAAGTAATAAAAAAAATTATAATTCTGCTATAGAAAACCTGTAGCTTATACAGGGTCATAAATCAGCTCCCAAGAAGATCATCACCCTTTCTTCACTGTGCTGCTTATTGTCTCCAAAGCATGTGGATGAGCATGCCAACAGTCTCTCCAATTCCCTACTGTCTTCCCTGGCCAGGATTACCCTTTCTACCTGTACTCAGAGGCTCTGGGTTTGTTCCTGAATCCACCTCTCCTTCAGCCAAGTTCCATCCATGCAGCTCCTGAGCACAGAGATCCTTTACAGTCTTCCCCAGAGCCACCTACAATGCCTCTCTTGCTTGTAGGAGCTGTATGAGCTTTTCCTCTCAGCTCTGGCATACAACCACAGTGCTAGTCTGTAAAGCAAATCCATGTCGCTGCTAGAAGAGAAGGTCCTCACCCATGTTCTCATCTACATGGCTTTTGCAGCTTCTTCACCCGTCCTCTCCTCCTCCAGTGCTGTGCATTTAGGTGGGTGATATCACAGAAGTGGACAGAGCCAGAAGGAGCAGAGCAGTCCCCCTGGCTGTCTCACATGCACGCTACTGTTTGAGCCCTGGTGCAAGGAGAGCTGTGGAAACAGCCGTCTTGGTGCACTCCCTCCTGCTCACAGCTTCGAGAGCCCATAAGAGACACTGGGACTGAGCCACCCTCTGCCTCCAATGGCCTTTGCTGCTGCACGGTCTGTAAAGGAACTCACGTCATTTGGCTCACCTTTGGTCATCTCCCATAAAGGATAATGGAAAGCTTCACTTATTCAGTTTAAACACAGAAAATCACTTTTCAAACTGCCAGCAAGTTTACAAATCTGCTTAAACATAGGAGATGTGAAAAGGCAAGTAAAGAAGCCTAGAGGAGTTATTTACTCTTCTCTGCAAAAACAGGAGGGAGACACACACAAAGTTAAGTTAACCAGCAGGCACAGCCCGTCTTTCTGTCTGTCTCTGGTTCATCTCTTGCCCCACTCATCCAATGACAGGAAGCACCTGTCACTGCAGCACGGGCACACGTCCTGCTCCATGCACAGTAATGCTGATTGGCACCAAAGCGATGCTCAGGTTGATCTGCTTCTGACAGAGACATTTGTTCCATCATGAAATGTTTCTGTCAGGTGCAAGGTTCACAGCAGACAGCTGGGTCATGGTGATCTGTAGTGCTAATGCTGAGGAGTAATTTGTGATGGAGTCCACACTCTGGGAGATTTGTGACCCAGCCTGTTCATGTATTTTGTATGCTTCTCTATCTTGTTCTTTCCTTTCTTTTCTTTTCCTTTCTTTTCTTTTCCTTTCTTTTCTTTTCCTTTCTTTTCTTTTCCTTTCTTTTCTTTTCCTTTCTTTTCTTTTCCTTTCTTTTCTTTTCCTTTCTTTTCTTTTCTTTTCTTTTCTTTTCTTTTCTTTTCTTTTCTTTTCTTTTCTTTTCTTTTCTTTTCTTTTCTTTTCTTTTCTTTTCTTTTCTTTTCTTTTCTTTTCTTTTCTTTTCTTTTCTTTTCTTTTCTTTTCTTTTCTTTTCTTTTCTTTTCTTTTTTCTTTTCTTTCTTTTCTTTTCTTTTCTTTTCTTTTCTTTTCTTTTCTTTTCTTTTCTTTTCTTTTCTTTTCTTTTCTTTTCTTTTCTTTTCTTTTCTTTTCTTTTCTTTTCTTTTCTTTTCTTTTCTTTTCTTTTCTTTTCTTTTCTTTTCTTTTCTTTTCTTTTCTTTTCTTTTCTTTTCTTTTCTTTTCTTTTCTTTTCCTTTTTTCTTTTCCTTTCTTTTCTTTTCCTTTCTTTTCTTTTCCTTTCTTTTCTTTTCCTTTCTTTTCTTTTCCTTTCTTTTCCTTTCTTTCCTTTCTTTTCCTTTCTTTTCCTTTCTTTTCCTTTCTTTTCCTTTCTTTTCCTTTCTTTTCCTTTCTTTCCTTTCTTTTCCTTCCTTTCTTTTCCTTTCTTTTCCTTTCTTTTCCTTTCTTTTCCTTTCTTTTCCTTTCTTTTCCCTTTTCCTTTTCCTTTCTTTTCCTTTCCTTTCCTTTCCTTTCCTTTCCTTTCCTTTCCTTTCCTTTCCTTTCCTTTCCTTTTTCCTTTCCTTTCCTTTCCTTTCCTTTCCTTTCCTTTCCTTTCCTTTCCTTTCCTTTCCTTTCCTTTCCTTTCTTTTCTTTTCCTTTCCTTTCCTTTCCTTTCTTTTATCATGTCTACCAAGGCAGCAAATTGACTGTAAGACTTCACTAGTATATCTGGTGTGCCATTTATTATATTCACAGCTGAAAGAGCCTAGATTCTGGCAGCATCCAGGCTATGCTGGCATGCATACATATGGTTCACATATACCCATGTCCTGCAGGAATGCATGCACATGCAAGTCTATAAAGAAGGAGGATCCAGAATACCTAAAAGCCAAGCTCTCACCAGAACTGATAGTTTGGCAGGTTTTCTATTTAGGTGATCAAAGCAGGCTTCAGGACAACTTTCCAAATTACTTCAGTGGGAAAAAAAAAAAAAGTTTATATTCATAGGCAATGATGGGTTGGTATTTGACAAGATGCCACATTAGCCCTAGCATCAGATATCTCTTGCAAGGTTTCCCTGAAAGACAGAAGGATGGATAGGTCTCATACTGAGGCTTCTGAATTTCTAGTTCAGTGGTTTTGAGTGTGTGATATAAAAATCTCAGCTTCACCTCAGCTGCTGCAAAGCTTCTCCTCTTTGGCATGCTGGAAGAGTGTTTGACCAAAGATTCAGAGGCATGAGCATGAAAGTAGAACTCAAGCAATGTTCATTGAAGGAACATCAGGGTCACACATTTGAAAAAACAGCCTTAAGCCAGCCACCCACCTCTCTTTATACAAGCCACCAGAAGCACAAACAGACACCTTGCTCTAAAGTTCAGACCTCTGAAATAACAGCTTGTGTTATCAGCTGATTCAAAAGCCTTCACCAGCTTTAACCTTGCTCATCAGCGCTAGACAGCAGCTTTGGTTGCCTGACCTCACAGCAATATCATGGCTGTGTACTACACCCACATTACTGGGATAGTGCTTACCTGTGTTGGGCTGGCAGGATGCTGCAGAAGGCTGCAGGACTGCATTGCCAGCGGCTGGGAACATCTGGCAGGTGGTGTCAAACAGCCAAGGATACTCTTCTCTCCTGAGAGTCATCTTAGGTATCTTTTCAAACTGAAACTGGAGACAACAAGCTTTGTAGGAGCAAAAGAAGAAGAAAAACTCGTATATGCTTTTATATTGACACAATTTTTTAAACTTTCAAAATTACTCCAGACATTTTAATGAGGCAGTCAAATGGAAAGAGAGTTGCTGTATATATTTAAAGCTTTTACATTCATATATTATTATTCTTGCACCATTGATTCAGAGTGTTTGCTTTAGTGTTTGCATTTTTGTTTTTTGATCAAATATTTTCTAGGTCAGAATTCTTGATGCCTGAAGCTTGCCCTGTGGCTCTTAGAGCAGATACATGACCAATCTTTTTAATGAAGTAAAATAAGTAAGCTCATGAAACTTGTAACTTGGAAATTGGTGCTGCTGCCCCGGTCAATGGTGAGAGTGGTCACTCAGTCACCTGAACATCTGCTTTAACACTGAGCCCACTCTGCAGGTTTCCACCATTTACAGACAGACAGTTATATAAAAGACACACATATATATACGTACGGACTTATACATATATGTGTATATTTGTGTGTGTATGCATACGTGTATGTTTATGAATCTGTGTGGTAATGTTCTAGGAGACACTTCTGTACCAATCAGCACTGTTCCTACCCTGCTCATACATGTTACTTCATCTGCAAGAGCACAGGATCACTGAGGACCGAGTGGGCTATTGCCCCCAGCCCTCACTATTGCACAAACTCCCACCATACAGACCTCTGCAATTCTGTCACCTCATGCAAGAGTGAGTGGATGGTCTGGCCCCAATACTGTCTTATGAGACCCTTCCTGAGTCTTAGCACAATCCTGATTAAAAGCCATTCAAATTACAGCGTAAATATGCCCATATATCCATGTGCTCAGAAGCCCATACATTGGCTATTAGAAAAGGAGACCTTTCTCCCTGGCATTTACCTCCACGACTATACACAAACAGTAACCTAACTGTCTGTTCCATAAAGCCAGACTCTTTGGGTGATGCAACATGATGAAGATTTTTCTGCACAGAAACCAGCACAAAAAAAATCTGTGCCATCTTGAAAAGTCTTTCCCGCTCTGGCCACGTAGCTCTTCACTCCCCTAAGTAAGAAAGAAGAAGTGTCTGTGGGCCCTGCAGCGAGCAGTGCTCTGAGGCCATCAGCACGTGTGCTTTCCAGGCTGGTCGTGCTCTGGGGCCGCTGCTGTGGTTCCCTTCACAGCCCAGCTGCACACAGCAAGGCAAGGAGCAGTGGGGAGAGAGAGAGAGGAGGACAAAGCCTGCAGGCAGCTGGCAATAAGAAGTGAACAGCAGGAGAGGAGAAACCTCTGGCTTGCTACCAAATAGAGTGTATTATTTATTACTTCTGCAGTTTCTTTCAACAACAGTGGCTTTTCATACTTGATATCATCGTCATCCTCCTTGACATCTCTTCCTATCTGCATGAATCTTTTTGGACACAGCTGATCAAAATTATCCAGTCTTACAAATTGACATGTGTAATGACAACCCTTTTTTAGCAGAGAACAATCTCTGCATTCATTCTTGTACCTCATTTGCTACACAGTTATCCACAGTCCCTTGTGATCAGAGCACATCCTGCCCCATCTTAGTCAATTCCAGCTAACGAGATCCAGCTTATTGGGAGAAATTCCTACAATTCATTGCTGAGAGCATGCTCTTGCCAATTTAAACCTGTACTGAATGCAGCCCACATCACTGTTCTCAAGTTCAGCCCATAGCTCCACAACAATAATTTCCTCCTCCCCTGTCTCTGGCATGCGTCCAGGTCTCTCATTGGCACTGTCTTTGGCACGCTCCTGACCAGGGCCAGCCCCAAGACGAGTCCTGGAGGGCAGCTGCAGACCAGGGCTGACACCACCTTTGGCAGCGTTGTCACTGCCCCCCAGGCCTTCCTTTCTGGCCAGTCCCTGCCTGCACTCGGGCTTCAGGCATGGACACCAGGCACTTAGTGTCAGGTTTCTGTCCTCTCACTTCCCTCAGCCCCTTGGCACTGGTTTGGGCCAGGGGTCCCTGCCAGCAGTGGCAGCACTGGTGGCCTCTCCCACCACCAACATGGCAGAAAATGCATCACGTGCCTGATTTTGCAAGATCTCCTCAAGAACTGCTGTTCAGAGGACATCAAATTAGCAACATCAAATTACAATTGTTTTTAGGCAATGGACAGATAAAATGTAATTCTTTATTAATGGAGAGCTGATTTATTTTCTGAAATGATTTTGTTGGGATGAGAAATAGGGACTTTATCTGTACGGAAAATGGACAGTACTGGGTAACTAGTGATTTAAAAAATATACTTATGGCAAATAAATTTTCAGAGACTCTGAGAATGTCTTCAGTTTTTATCTCATAATGCTGGCAACTAATGTACCATCATTTTAAATTACTGTTGCATACAAGGGATTGAAATTAGACCCTGTTGTGAGGAATCGCATTAATTTTAATCTTGTAAGTATTGTACAAAAGAAATAGCTTTTGTCTGCTTAACCAGACTGAAGATACCTGAATCGTTCAGATGTAGGGCATTAACTTCTGAAAGTAAGTACAGTCTGTGATGCAGCAGTATATTCAAAATTAGATATTCAACTATCAGGTGATGCAAATGTTAGAAGAGTGTCTTGGTAAGCCAAGTCACCCACAGGACAGCTCTTGCAAGTGTTTTGTGACGGTACCAGTCAGATCTTAAATCCTTTGGGAAAAAGGAATAAAAAACCAACACGTTCAAGCTACAGAGGAGCATGGACACATGGAGGTGTGCTGAGCCCAGTCACATCGCATTGCTGGGAGCTGTGCAGTGGACACCAGATGAAGGTGAGGAGGAGGGTGGTGCTCAGCAGTTGTGTTCATGGATAATCTGGATGTTTCAGCTGGTGAATGCACTGGTACAGATATTTGCTTTGCTTTTTACCAGGCATGTGTAGTTGGGTTTTGTCATGTGAATGCTTGACTGTTTCAAGCTGAAGTGGAAACAGGCAGTTGTGGTGAAGGCCAAGCAGGGCGGTGCAGGAAGCAGCACCTTCTCCCTCTGCCCCACCTACAGGACAGCTTTTCTATAGTGATGTGAATCCAGAGTGGGGACTTTTAGTTTTTTATTTTATTTACGTTGTTGTTGTGCAGGTACCGTCTAGTTGTAACAACAAATAACTTAATATATTGAGCCCAATAATACAGGCTTCAACAAAACAGAGTTTATTACTAGCATATTTAAAACATCTCTACATAATATCTGAAGTATATTTTCTGTTCTGGAAACATTTTCTGTTTGGAAACTTTTTTGTTTAGTTGGTTGGTAAATGAAGGAAAATACATTTTGAGGTGTAAGCAAGAGGAATGACTCTATTTTTTTCCCTTTCTCTTAAAAGCTAATTCAAATGTCTTTAGAGGAACGTGGAATGCTGAAATAAATTCCTGGGAGAGAGATGGAGTAATGGTCAAAGTAGAGAAAATCAATGATAAATACAAAATGCAGTCATTCATATTACATTTATTTTATCTAGATACAACACACATTTTTTGTTTGTAAACAAAACAGTACTTACATTCTTAAATTCAATTATTTTATGTTTATTAGTCTCTGAAGAATAAGAACTCGTTTTTTTAAATTCTCATTGCTGATTCCAAACAAAATTATTTAGAATGTATTACATGTCATAATAACAATGTACTGTGTACTTTATTGATAATGTTACATGTGTTTTTCTTAGCAAACCTTCACTTCAAGCTTTTGAAGGATTTTTATTTATTCATCTGTATACAAAGAGTCAATCTCAAAGCAGTTTCTACCCAGGGTACTTTAGCATTCATAAAGACAATTGCAATGAAACACAAGCCCAAGGTAGCTTGGTCTACCAAGCATTGCTACCAAGCATTGCTACCTCATTGGCAGCCCCACTCGGCACTGCAGTGATGCACAGAGACAAGATACAGGCATTCCAAAAGAAATGCATTACAGGTGATGAGAACAAGCATATCTATCTCAGTACAAAACTGTTACTTGGTGTATGGCCCAAGCCAGCTGACTTCCAAACAGATGCAGGCACACCTCAAGGGCTTGTACTGTGCTTGAACATCTCCTTCCCATAAATATAATTCACAGATCAGCACTTTTCACTTTCCAAAGCATGAGCATTTCTAGGTAGCTTTTTTAAAACAAAATTATTCTGTAAATAATATCATTTGCTCCTCTTAATATCTACATACCATAAATAATGCCCAGAGTGAACTCATAGCTGTTTTTGCTAAGCAGAAAGTGTATGATGCCCAGTTAGTCTGATGATCTAAGAGATGTGTCAGTCACATCCGGAAATGCTTTTGGCATTCAGAGAGGTGATGGAGATAAATGTTAGGTTTCTTCTTTAAATATTGTCCCTAATATCTTACCTTAGAGCATCTTGCTTCAGTGTCCCACACATCAGACACACAGTCAGAAACAGAAACCAAAATCTTTTCAGTGGAAACAGGGAAAAATTACCTAGTAAAGCAGTGCTATCAGTGCCATTTCAGGATTTAGTGATGAACTATCACAAGGTGTGCAGGAATGACAAGATGCAGTTCTAACTCCAGGGCTCAGGTCCTCCATGGTTGAGCTTTACACTTTCCTTCTTTTTCAGACTCCCTAACCCCATTATCTTGCACAGCAAGTTCAGTGATTTCTGGCACACCGTGGTCAAGATCATCCATTTTTCTCCACACACAGACAGTTTCAGAGCTGGGGCATGAAGAAGGGGAAAACTGGAGGGACAGCAAATCTGTCCTGTGTCTCTGGGAATGGACAAGCAGGTTTACCCAGAGCTGGATGACTCTGTTGGCTCTGACTGCCTGGCAGCCCAGGCTCCCTTCTGCACCTGTTAGCTTCATTACACTTGACTCTTTCCTTACAGACTCATCCACAGAATTAACATCTGGATCTCTCCAGTAAACACACAACCCATGTTCATAGTCAAGTTTCGAATTTTGAACTAGTCCTCTTATCCCAGATTTAACATAACGAATAATTTGCCGAGTATCTTCCTGAGATAACACATCTGTATTCTGGTTTAGTAGAAGGAATTTACTGGCCAAAGCAGAAGAGAAGATATCCCAGAAGAGACTTTCACCTTCTGTGTTTGCTTGTTTATTGTTCTCTTATTCTTCTTTGAATACCTCCAAGTTCTTAATGAAGCACTAACTGGAAAAGAAATGCCCTTTGCAGCCCTGAGAATCAGAACTGTGCTTCATATCAGCCTAAACTTCATGATTGTCACTATAATTTGCATGTTACTTAGGAATGATGCTTCTGAACACCTATTTAAGCACCCCTGGAATCAACAGCAAAACTATCATTCATTTAATTAGCTAGGATTTCACACAACATCACATTTCAGATGTTATTTCACACTCAGAAGACTCTAAAGAACAAAGGCATCCCTGTCAGTTGTTTTGATAGACAGCTAAGCAAACATTTACCTGGTAGGGAACTAGAAGATATCTTTTCAGGCTCTTTCATCTCATCTTGCTTGGACACATTTTAACAATCATGGACAATGAGTTTTATTCCAGAAGGGGTGACAGATCAAAGCTTTGAATCAGAAACTCAGAGGTGCTCATTGTGCGGAAGGAAGGACCGCCTCCTGTCCTTCAAGGATTGTCAGATGTGTCAATAGTTCTTGCTGAGGTCTTCCAACACTGTCCCCAAACCATGCCAAGGAGTGGTCCTGCAGAGGTGAGGCCACAGGATGCTCCCCACATCAGCCCCAGTATCCCAGGGCCCTAGGAAAATACAAACCCCTCCTGCACCCAAGGATTACTCCCACAGGGGAAAGACTGCAGAAGGCCCCCTTCACCATGCTGGAAGGCCTTCTATGACAGGGTTACAGCATTCATGGATAAGGGAAAAGCAACTGATGCCATCTACCTGGAACTGTGCAAAACATTTGACCCTGTCCCACACAACATCCTTGTCTCCAAATTGGAACGTCTTAGATTTGACAGATGGACCACTCAGTGGATAAGGAATTGGCTGGGTGGTTGTGGCCAAAGAGCTGCAGTCAATGGCTTGATGTCCAAGTGAAAATCAAACCCCAAGTGTCCCTCAGGGGTCGGTATTGGGACCAGTAGTATTTAACATCTTTGTCAGTGACATAGACAGTGGGACTGAGTGCACGCTCAGTGAGTTTGCACGAGGCCAAGCTGAGTGGCACAGTTGGCAGGCTGGTGGAAAGGGATGGCATCCAGAGGCACCTTGACAGGTTTGAGAGGTGGGCCTGTGTGAACAACACGGTTCAACAAGGCCAAGTACAAGGTCCTGCTTCTGGGTCAGGGCAATCCCAAACATGAATAGAGGCTGGACAATAAGTGAATAGAGAGCAGCTCTTCAGGGAAGGACTTGGGGGTACGGGTGCATGAAAAGCTCACCCTGAGCTGGCAATGTACACTTGCAGCCCAGAAAGCCAACCGTATCCTGGGCTACAGCAAAAGTGCAGCTAGCAGGTTGAGGGAGGTGATTGTCCACCTCTGCTCCGCTCTTGTGTGTTCAACTCCAGGGCCTGCAGCATAAGAAAGACACAGACCTGTTAGAGTGGGTCCAGAGTAGGACCATAAAGATGATCAGGGGGCTGGAACAATTCTCCAATGAAGAAAGGTTGAGAAAGTTGGGGTTGTTCTGCCTGGAGAAGAGAAGGCTCTAAGGAGAGCTTACAGTGGCCTTACCAGTACCTAAAGGGGGCTACAGGACAGATGGGGAGGGACTCTGTCAGGGATTGTAGTCATGGGACAAGGTGTAACAGTTTTAAACTAAAAGGGTAGATTTAGATTAAATATAAGGAAGATAAGGAAGAAATGCTTCACTCCAAGAGTGTTGTGGTGTGGGAACAGGTTCCCCAGAGAAGCTGCAGATGCCCCATCCCTGGAAGTGTTCAAGGTCAGGTTAGATGGGGCTTTGGGCAACCTGATCTAGTGTGAGATGTCCCTGTCCATGGCAGGAGGGTTGGATCCTGGTGATCTTTAAGGTCCCTTCCAACTCAAACCATTCTATGATTCTATTATCCTATGACTTTTGTCTTCTGGATAAAAATGGGTTACAGGTTCCTTTACTATCTAACAAGGAGAGGGGGAAATAGAACAGGCTGCATGAGTTAATTCTTTTGCCAAAATAAACAATACAACTTTCCATGTAAAATAAATGGACGCTTCAGCAAAGGCAAGAAAATAGGCTACTTGTCTTCTGTGGGAGACTTTTTATGCCAGTTTCTTTAAGGATATACATATAATTCAGTAAACACTAAATCATACTTTCCTTTGCAACTACCAAGGTCCCTAATTAAAACAATTTCATATTTATTTATTTATTTTTGCAGTAAAACACTTTTTTCCAGAGGCAACATAAGCAAATGTCATGATATAAGAAAATCTGAGTCTGATTAGATTTGGAATAATATATGCTTCTGTAAGAAAAGGAAAATAACATAATTTTACACCACATGTGATACTGTTAGTGTTCCTTGCATGGCTGACTGATGATGCAATTGAACAATGAAGCTTGTATTACAACTTTTGAAATCAAATATACTATTCAATATTTGTTTCCAAAAGAGAATTGGTTATTTAAGCTACATTTTATGTTCATAAATATTCACTCTAGTCCACTGAAGCAAAGCTAAAAGGAAGACAAAATATTTGGATCCAGCCTTTTATTTTAGTTCTAAATATGCATTCACTGCTTTTTCCTTTTATTACTTTGTTAGAGCTTCTAGATAGGACTTGAGCCAAAAATTACCAATTTATTTTCCAAGATCATGAAACATGGAATTAAACTTTTTTTAAAAAAGCTTTATATTCTCCACTCTTTACATTAAAACCTATTTGGAGTTGTTGATATAGGAACTGATAAGTGACAGAAGGATCTTCATTAACTGATAATAACATGTTAATTAAAGACAGTTGTAATCCTGTTAGCAAAATGTCTTTTAAATGACTATTAAATATCACTAACAATGAAAAAGTATTAATGTGAATATTTTAAAAAATATTTTATATTTAAATTTGAAAATACATTTTTAAACTTTAATACAAATTGTGACAAACAAATGTTTCCAAATATTTTTTAAAAGCCTGTGTTAGCCAAAACTCTTATTGTTTATTTCTCTCGTTCTCATAGTAGAGAACGTCTTAAAAAGGATCCAAAAAATGTTTTTCTGTTTGTTTTTGTGTGTGTGTGTGTGAAAGGAATGCAAATAAAAACTTCAGCTCTTAAGCCAGTGTCTAGAACAAATTTCATGTTGATGGAGGTATGGGCTGTTCTGGGACTAGACCTACACTTTCTTGTTTGTGGCCACTTCTCTCGAACACTAAGAAATGAGCCCAGGTGAAACTGTTTCCAAGGTGAAGGAGGCCTTGGCCCACTGAACCCCTTCCTAATGTTCTTGTGTTGGGAAGGGGTTCAGACCTGGTGAAGTGGTTACCAGCAGTCTGGACACACTGCAGTTCATTTTTCTGCAGTCCTTTGGCACACAGAAGCAGAAAGAACAGGGTCACACACTGTCATCCTGGGACAGGGCAGGTTACTCACCCTTCTTTGCAACTTCAGTGGAGAGACATGCACCACAGAGGTGCATGTATTTCCATGAGCATGGCTAATCTGCAGACAGAATAGAATCATTAAGGTTGGAAAAGACTTTCAAGATAGATGCAGTGTGTCCTTACTTCCCCTTGGTTTGACTTTGAACAATCCTGTTACCTCATGATTCTCTGCCTACATATATGCATAATCAAATTCTTATGTATCTGTTTCTGAGTATTTAACTCTTTATTTTTCCTGGATAGTATGGATATTGAAGGTAAGAAAGGAAAAAATAGTCTAATGCACTCCTCTGAAGCAGAAAGTTTGAGAAGCTGTAGTCTGACAAAAAAAAAAAAAATCATTTTGCCCAATGTTTATGAATACATGAGCTCTAAACTGCTCCTGAGGCTAAATAAATAAATACAGTATTCAAGTAGAAATGTTACTATTTTCATTGACACAGAGCCAAAGAACATTCACCATGAAGGACGACACTGTTGTGCTGGTCATCACAGGTCAGGCAGATCTTCTCCTCGAAGTACAATGAGCTGTAATGACAGCGAGCTGTGGGGATGCCAGTGCGGGGCACTCCACAGAGGACTGGGGCAGCATTACTGACCGTGATAGACCACACATTACCTATTTCTCCTTGTCAGCACAAGGCACCAGAGAGCTCTGAATGTCACTCTGGGCAGCTTGCCTGTTGTGTGTAGTAGTGTTGTAGGGCTGGTAAGGACCCCATCCTTGAGCCCTGCGGTGGCAGAGGCAGTGTTACTGCCTGCCCAGGACAACACTCAGTTGGGCACTCTAGCACTCATGCTGCTGCCCTCCTGCCTCAGGAAATGGCTATTGTGGTTTATGCAACTGTTTTCATTGTGCTTTGTTTCTGAGTGTCTGTGAGAATCAAAGGTGATCATCGATTGAAAGCAATCTATTCTTTTGATTAAAACGCTAGTTAGATGTTAAGACATCCAGGCCATGCACAGATTCCTTTTCTATAAAAAAGGGAAGATTCTTTCTTCTGTCGTTCCCTTCAACACTGTGTGTTTGGAGGATGAACTCTCTGGACAGATGCTGTACAGTGTTCAGTGCAATATGGATCTAAGTTTGTACAGTGCTGATATGACAGATATGGCTAGAAAAAAAAAAGCTCTGAAATGATGTGTGTGAATTTAGAACTAGAATAAAGGTTGATTCACAATACTTTGTCTGCCTTCAGGTTTGGCTTTCGTGGGCTGGACTGAATTTTGTGCAGAGAGAAATTGTTCACTTTAGATGCTCTGTGCAGGAATTATTTGCATGCATTTTCTAGGGAATTCAAATGGCAGAAGCTCTTTTTCAGTGTTCACCTTATTACTGACATGTTCCTCAAGCCCTTGTGTAAAGTTTATCATAGCAGCCTTGTTACACCTTAACATTCAGAAGCTACACTCAAATTTAAGACTTAAACTAGAATTAACATGCTGCCTGAAACAGTCTGCCATACAAAGTGTTTCTAACTGCTATAAGGTTTCAAGTCACAGAATTACTGTGTGAATAGTTCACCTCTTCTGGCCATAGCTGAGACATCCTTCAGAAATCTTCACTTGCAGACAGCCTAAGAAATTGGATTTGAATCTGTAACTGTTAGGGAAAAAAAAAAAATGAAGAAATAAGTGGAGATATACTTGCACTTATTTCCAGTTCCCAGTCATGCAGAAATTCCCTATGATAGGGAAAATAGTCCTAGCTACGCTTTCAACAGTACAACAGTAGTTAAAAAAGAAAGTGCTGACCCTTTATCACTGTGGTTCTGCAAAATCTAAAGTAGTCATGTAGCTCTATTGAATGAATAGGGTTTTCACTCATGTGCCTGATATTAGGTGAGATCTTCCACAGAGCTGGAGCTTCCAACAGAAATGTGTGGGAGTGAATGGAGCTCCACTAGTTTTGATGTTTAATTGGTAGAATTAGGAAAATACTCCTCTTTTGGCTTTTAAATGCCATTAGCTCTGATATGTGTTTCTGCCTCTTCTGCATTAAGCCAGCCCATGCTGATCTCAGAAGGAAGTTTTAACAGTGCAAGCTGAGCACCAACAGATGCAGCCTCACCAGCCCAGAAAGCATGCTGCTGAAAGACACTAGCCACACTATGTAGCATGTGAGAATGGGGTAGGAGGTAGTGTGGAGTGGGGGCTGAAGGTGCCCTGCTCAGCCCACACTGATGGAGGTGGTCATGCAGGGCCAGGAAGGGCCACCAAGGCCCAACTCTGGAACAACGCCTGTCTCCAAACACTTGAAATCTCTAATAGCCTGAGGGACAGGCACTGGCATGAGCTGGTACCATCCCACCAGCATGAACAGAAAAAAAAAAAAAAGAAAAAAAATAAAACAATAGCTCAGAAAACTCTGTACAGCTGTACCTGCAACTAAAGACCCCCGTCAGCCTTGTATTACTCTTTTATGCTGATTTTCCACTGACCCTCTTCTGGCTCCAAAACCATTTTTCAGGATCTTCCACTAGGAAGAAACCACAAAATTGATATCCAGAGGGTGCACAAAGGCATACGTACTTGTGCCAGTGCAATTTTACTAGTTGTGATTTATATTCCTACAGAAAACATGTTGAAACTCAGAGGGTGGGATGTGTCACAAGCATTTGCAAACCTCTCCATTTGTTGCAGCATCAGAGGAGGGCTGATGCATGTACATAGCCTAGACCTGAGTGCAGGGGTTGCACAGATGCCAAAAAGACACCAAGCCATTGTCAAGAGTCAAGCCTTATAGATAAGGATCTCTTCTCATGTCCTTTCAGCTGACAGATCTTACTGAGAAAATGGCTCTGAACAGCAGCTTGTAGAGCTTTGAGCCACTAGTGAGCCTGCCCCAGGGCAGCTCAGCATGAGATGTTTAAGGTATTGTAACTTTTCTATAGTCAGTCTAAAATGATGTGTAGAATTTTATAGCAGGGATGTGGTTTTGTATTAAACTCAATAATATGCTTCAAGGGCTTTGGTGAAAGTTCCCCAGTTTAGATTTCACAGGATTAGGTAGGAGAATTAATCACTCTGAACTCTACGGTGTTTGTGATCACACAGGGTCCATTAAAATTACCTCTGTTTTCTCACTTGTGTGAAGTTTTGCACACAGAGTGCAGCACAGGTCCAATTCTGTGTGCAGAAACAACAAATGGATTAAATGCACTGTCTCTGCAGTGGTTCTGTCTCAGGCTATCATAATAAATGGGTATTGGTAGATAAAATATGAGACTGGAAAGTCATATAGACACTTGAGACAACTCATACCATGCGTCAGAACATTTACACCACCAAAATAGCCACAAACAACAGTCAGCTTCGCAAATACTTTTAACTATCTAAAACCTTGGTGTATGTGAAAACATATTATTAATCTCCTTACATATGTCATATTATTTGTAGCAAAAGCAGGTGATTTTTTGTGTTGTTTTTTTTTTCCCTATACTTTCAAAAAGACACAGTTCTACAGCCTTCTGACACAGTTTCAAATGCTCTGTTATAGATTTCATTCCTTTTTTTTTTTTTAAGGTAGTTTAATTACTTTCTATGAAAATGTTTTATACTGAAATTAAAAAGTATAGAGCCTAAGGACAACTGAAGATAAGCTACTCAGCAAAAACTATATAGTAAAACTGCTGAACAACAAATTCAGTTCCCTTAAAACAGTTCAGAATGGGACATGCCTGATTTATAGTACTTTTATTTTTTTTTCCCTTACATAAAGCACTGAGTGATCTCAGTGATTCTGGGACCTCACTAAACTCCTAAGTCATGCAGAACTGTGCTTATATGGAAGTGTCTAGTTTGCAAAGATGCAAGTAAGTATAAGACCTGAACACCCCCCCCCCCCCCCCCCCCCCCCCCCCCCCAGTGTCCAAGTGATAAGGATGGAGAAGTTGGAAACTGTCCTGTCAGGGAAGAACTAGAATAGCTATACCTAGAAAAATATGTGCTTATATACATATTTTTTCACTGAGCATCTAAGCTTTTTCTGTATCTGAAGATTATCACTTCTGTTCAATCTGGCATGCAGTAGTAAACACCTGGCACATTTTGTCGTTAAATGACAGAACTGTGTAAGAATGATGCTGCTGGTGGACGCAATGGTTCCTGCTAGGACTAGCTCTTGCTCTGTATTCATTTCTTGCATCCTTTATTCCACTCTAACATGGAAATTGCTGAAAGCTTCACTAAGTCTCCATCTATAAATGCTGCTTCTCACTGGACTGGGCAGATGCTCAGAAGTTTCCACTTTAGTGTCCTGGCATTGAACACCCCCACCCCCCCACCCCCCGTCACAGTCAGAGAATGGAGACTTCAGCTCAAACAAAACCAATACTTAAATGTTTGTGGTAAATATAAAATAACATTCAGTGTGAGCTCAAGCCAAAAGTCTATGCTGTCTTTTTCTAAGCACAGGTTTCCGTACTCATGCTTGCTGCATCTCATGTAGACCACAGCATCATTGTGATAGACAGTAACTAACCTCCGAAAGGATGAAGGGACAGTGCTCTCCTGGGATAGGGCTCCCTTTGGTCACCTTTGCCTGTCTACAGCCAATGGCTTCATGAGGCACGGGGCTGAGATGGTGCAGCTGGGGTCCTGTGGGAGCCCAGGAACAGCATTGGGAGAGTGGGATGGGAGAGGCTGGGCAAAGCAGGTGGGGTGTGAGGGGTGGGGAGCTGGACAAGTTCACCCATAGGTATCCAGGTCCAGCACTGCTGCAGGACCAAAACACAGGGCTCCCGTGGGGCCTCTGTGCCAGAGCACCCCCTTCATTCCCTCCCCTCCCCCCCCCCACATCCCTAGACCTTTGGGTGGGGGTGGACTGGATGATAACAGAAAGGGCAGGGGCTCTCCAAGCCCTGCAGGTTCAGACATGGGCTAAGTGCTTGTAATGGCCAAAGACTACAACAATGTCCCTGTGCTCTGCAAGGCCAGCTTTGGCTGACAAGATTGCTTATAACCTTGTCCATGAAGCTTGCAAGGAAATAATTTAGTGTCAGGAGAGAACTATGTGTAACTGAGCCTGCCTGGAAGGCCACACTGCCATGTCTTCAGAGTGTTATAAATGACTGAGTCCCAAATAGGATTACAATCAAAGTTTACAATTTATTAAATGAATAGAGGCAAGCAAACAGCGCTGGGTGCGCCGGGAGTCTCTGCTCCACCAGGACGCACACCTGTTACGTAAGGCGGCTGGTTTTTATGCTCCTAGGCTAATACATATTCATTACTACTTCTAGAAGAGGCAGGGTTATTAGAATTGGTTTCCCGAATCCGAAGTCCTCCCAGGTGCACCTGCTTATCAGTCTCTGTTGGTTTCTCGGGGGCCGCTCGGACAGGGAGGCTCGTATTCTTCCTCCTTATCTAGTGGTCTCTTGGCCGGCTGTGAGAAGTTACTGCACGTCTGTGCAAAGTCAGCAGTTTTTCTCTGAAGAAATCCCTTTGTTCTCTTCTCGCCTAAACCCAGGCCTCAATGTTAACCCTTCACACCCCTTAGTGGCACGAATTGCTGGACTATTCCTTACAATTCCTCCCTTTTTTTTTTTCAATATCATCAATTCGTGTCTCTTCTTCAACTTTTGTTAGTAGCAGTTGGATTTCATCAGTCAGTTCTCGGGGTGTCCATTTCTTAAGCATCATTATAGACACATCACCTTTTCTCTCCCAAAGTCATCACAAATTGGGTGCTATTTATTATCTGCCGTATCAACAACGTAAAGCAAGGTATCATACAAGGTATAAACAATAATGTCATTACACCACATAAAAATAAAAATAGCATTCTTTTAACCCATGGTCCACCGGGCAACCATGGAAAGAAATCCCAATCCATACCCTTCCAAGTTTGTACTGGGACGTGGGCTAGCTTTTTAATTTCTTTTGTTATCTGCTTAACCACTTTTCCATTATCATCAATTTGTAAACAACAATTAGAATCGTTCAGTTTTCCACACACTCCCCCTTCTTCTGCTAGTAAATAGTCTAAGACCATTCTACGTTGAAAGATAGCATTCCTCATCTGAGTGGATTGATCAGCCAGAAGATCCAAGGTCGTCGCTGTTTGATTGGTTACAACTTCGAGGATAGCTTGCGACCTAATTGTTCGGTTCAAATTATAAATAGGTTCTCGGGCTCCTGACACCAACTCATTCGGGTTCCAGGTAGCTGGCCCATAATGCTGTATGATTCTTTCAGGAGGCCATTCATCCTTTCCCCATTTTTGGGCACTATCCCCGGATAAGGAAGTATCAATAGATCGTTTTACTCTGTTCAGGTCATCATATAATCTTATTCCTAAATGATTTCCTTGTGTTTGTGACAATAAAAAGAACAAGGGTCTTATGTACCCCACATAGCATATTCCCGACCAGTTTCCGGGTAGCCTCTTGTAAGCATGTTTGCCACACACCCAATAATGTCTCTTTAGGGCCCACGTCCCGTTTGGAAAATGACCATCCCATCCATCTTTACCCTTTGGGGCGTGATAATACAGAGTGTCCTTGTTACCGAGTGGTCCTGTTACAATGTCTGCCCCGTTTGTACTCATATATGCACGCTTCCAAGCTCCCACGTTGGGTTTCCACTTACAGTCACAATTCAGTTCTCTTTGGCGACCTGTCATATTATAAGCCTTTTTCGCCGTCCAATCTTGAGAGTGTGGGAAGCGCCTTCAATCATGGGGTTGGGCCCGCTTTCAAAGCTTGTGTTACCATTCAGCCCTTCAGGGTGATCCAGCTCCTGGAAAAACTAATCACAATTTTATTATGGGTTTAAAAGGTTCTCATGTTATTTTTCTCAGGACAAACTGATCTTGGTGTGGGAGAAGTCCGGTCGAGGCACTCTCACTCGGCGGTCAATACCCATAGGGGTTGCCTCCCTCGGTAGACCATACACGCCGCAGTGGAGGGTCCTACCCCGGTCTTGCCTTCTCCCTTTCCTCCCTTCAGCCTTGTCCTCTTTATCCAGTGCCCTTAATTCATGCAGAACCTCATTGCTGGGATATCAGTTCCTCTTTAGTCTCAGTTTCAGTTCCCCAGGAGTGGACTCAACCCTCCAGGCTTCGGTAGTTATTGGTCCTTTTATTCTGGATGCGTGGGTCCAACTCCTTTCTGCTGTTCTCACAGCTGTTTCAGTAGTAAGTAAAACAAGGTACAGTCCCTCCCATCGGGGGTTCAATGATTCTTCTCTCCAGGTTTTTATTAAGACCTTGTCTCCTGGTTGTATTTTATGAATAGCAAATCCTAAAGGTGGTGTCTGAGTCATCATCCCAATTTCTCTTATCTCCTGTAATCTCCTTCCAATGGTAATTATGTATTTCTGGATACTATGATCCTCAACTACATTGTTCCCTAGGGGCATCCCTTGAGAATAAGGCATACCATATAACATTTCATATGATGATAACCAGTCTCACTGTGTGGTTTAGTTCTTATGTTTAAAAGTGCCAATGGTAAGCATTTCGTCCAGGGCAGCTGTGTCTCGATCATTAACTTAGCCAATTGTTGTTTTATTGTTTGATTCATCCTTTCTACTTTCCCTGAGCTTTGTGGGTGCCACGGAGTGTGGTATTCCCACTGAATACCTTTCAAGGGGTACATCCTTCAAATCTTTGTGGCTGGCGTATGTTCGATTATTTCCACACAATTGTGTTCCAACGGTCCTTCTTCTGGAACGGTTCCTAGAAATACTGCTGGATATAACAGGTTAGTCGTTTTCAAGGTTATGTCATCTTGTTCAGTTAGGATTGCCTGATATTTCATCATCCAGCTGGGTGATAACCAGTGCCCCCCCCCCCTTTGTTCCAAAACGGTTGTTACCATATGTGGTCCAAAAACTTCAATATGTTTTCCCATTTGAAGGCAAATAATTTTCTACTATCTTTATCAAGAGGTATGCAAAAGAAGGCATCCTTTAAATCTATCACGGTAAACCATTTATATTTCCCTTTCACAGATGTTAACAATGTGTAAGGATTAGCTACTACCGGGTGAATATCCTTTGTTATTTCATTTATTGCTCTAAGATCTTGTACAAATCTATACTCGCCATTCGGCTTCTTTACTGGAAAAATTGGAGTATTGTATTCCGATTTACATTCTTCCAGAATCTGATATTTGAGAAATTTGTCAATAATTTTCACCATTCCTGTGCCTAGCTTCTATCTTAAGTGGATATTGTTTGATTCAAACAGGTTTGGCTCCTTCCTTTAATTCCACCTTTACCAGTTGTGCCAGTTTCGACTTCCCTGGTACATCTGTTTCCCGTACTGTTGCTATAACTGCATTTTCTACTTCTCTTGGAATATTAACAAAGGGTTTATCTTTGATCATTAGGATTTGGCCTACTTTGGACTCAGGTACCTTCATTATTAATTCTCCATCCTCAAAGGTTATTGTTGCATCTAATTTGGCTAATAGATCCCGTCCCAAGAGTGGCATCGGGCATTCTGGTACATACTAAAATTCATGGGTTAGTTCCTTACCCCCAAAACGCAAATCAAGGGGTTGTAAGAATGACCATTCCTCCTCTTTCCCTGTGGCTCCAATTATTGTAGTTGTCTTAGTTCCTAATCGTCCTTTTAAACTATTTAACACTGAATATGTTGCTCCTATTACATTTACAGCCTAATTAACACAGAGAAAGAAGCTCCCATAACCAACAAAAAATTCAAGCCTCTGTCTTCGTTTCCTAGCTTTATTTCAACTAGTGGACCTGCTAGGGTAGATGCCCCAGGTCCCCATCATTCCTGACTGTTGTAAGTTTGTCCTGCAGCCTAAGACAATTTCTTTCTGATATCAGGGGCTGATTGCCCTGGAAAGAGGCTAGCCAGTTGCCTCTCTCTCTCTTTTTTTTTTTTTTTTTAAGCCAGGTCCATTTTTTTTTTTCATTGCATTTCAAAGTTGGTCCAGAAATTCAAAAATTCCATAAATTCCATAGGGGTTTCTTTTGGACCTTGTTGGAACAGATTCTCAACTCCCAATAGCCAATTTAACCAGATTTTAGTATTTACATAATTTCCGGGATGATTAGGGTCTCAGTGAGGGGGTCGGTCAGGGGAATGCAATCGTTGAAAGTTCCCTGAGCGGTCCCATTGGCAATCTGAGCTCACACAGGAACTCAGGTTGTTTCAAGAGTTAGCTGCTTTTCTGTTTCCACGACAACTCTCTCGGACCCATCACGGTCCCCCTGCCCCAGAGGGTTCACACCCGCGATTTAGAGATCTCAGCCTCGGGTTGAGACGGAACTATTAACATTCCTACATCCTCCTTCCCTGCTCATTCAACTTCAAACAGCTCTGTTAAATACTACATGCCACACAACCTTTAACACCTTCAACAATCCTTTTAACACTTCCTTTATCTTTCTCCAGCCCGTACTTTTCTAATGCCAACACCAAAGGCTCAGTCAGGGGCCAACTTAATTCCAAACCTTTTCCCTCCAACATGCTGAAACAACATATCACTATACAACATTTCATCCTATTTTCCTTCTCTCCTCAAAAACATTAATTGCAAGACACTGTTATAGTCGATTGATCCATAAAGTGGCCATTTAGTTTATATAGTGGCCACCATTGATTGCAATACTTAGTGGAAGTCCTCTTGCTTTCTGTGCCCCCATTTCTAACAATATCCTTCCAATGTGCCAATATGCACCCAAGGAGGCTTTTTTTTTTTTTTTAGGACGCCTTTTTTTTTGGATTTTCCCCTTTTCCTTGATTTCCCATTCCCTTTTATTTATTTATATTAGTTACTGTCCCTTGTTTCAATTTCCACGCAAACCTTTTTATTGCAGGTTTTTACTATCTTTTCCTAATCTTCTTCCCAAATGTCCCAATTCTCTGGGATTAAACTCTTCTTTCCACATACAAACTTTACTATTTCAGATTATTAATGAGCCCCATTCCAATCATAAATCCGCAGGACTTCGGAAAAACACCTGAAGCACTCAGCCTTCTGTCTTCTAGACAAACAATAACACCTTTTCCACAAAATTTACATTTCAATAAGACCGAATTTCAAGCCAAATGCTAATTTTTCTCATGCACTTTGTTAGTAAGCCTACACAAAACAAGGAATCACTCCTGTGTATCCGTCAAGATGGGGGTTTGAAAAGGTATTGAGGCCTAAATAAATTCGCTCTCCCCCTTCTTACCGAATTCCCAGGGCTCAGGCCCGAACCACCAAAGAAGTTACTCTCCGTTCTACCACTTTGATAATCAGTCAGCCCCCCTCCCCCGATACTTGGGAAACTGACCGAACACCACCGCGAATATACCCAAACTTCTAAACTGTTACTTAGATAATGCTCCCACCTTCCTCCTTGACACAGTCAAAACATTTAAGAACAAAACAGGATTACAAGATGCACCACCGGGGGTGGATTGTTAGGATATAGAGGTGGTAGGTTATCCAATGACTCCCATTCATCATCTTTTTCTTTTTCCTTTTTTTTTTATTTTTTATTTTTTTGTTCTCTTCTTCGTCAAACTTCTCGTCTGCTTTTAGTGTAAATATTGAGGCTGGAAAAGGACGTGAGATCCTGATCCATAATCCTGCATAATCACTTTCCTCCTGGCTAAAAGGTTCCTTTGAATTAACATGTATATTTGAGGCCTGGCAAACCCAGTCTTCAAAGGATCCGAAAACGGGCCAAAAGACGTGGTCTTAAAGGCTCCTTTGGCCATTCTGTCATACAATACTGAACCATTTTTAATTTACTTTTTCCCTTTTCTGGGGCCCCTATCGTTCCAATTTCTAATCATTATCCCTAATGGACTTTCTGGTGGTATGTCTGGTAATTTGCTCCCTTTTCTCTGGTCCCGGGTCTTCAATTTTGTCTGACCCATCTAGGAATTTTACTGTGGCAATTCCTACAGCCCTTGGTTGCCTTAGTGAGAGTGTCTTGCAGGGGGTTTAGGACCTATCACCCACCCACGAATCCTATAGGAATCGCTTCGGTCCTTCACCGGCCAAGTCCCTCGCGGGAGATTGGAACCGCGGTTAGAAGACCTCCACAATCGCTTCGGAACTACGTTCCGTCTCAGTCACACTCTCACACACACAGGCAACCGAATCCCACCCAACCGAACGGTATACGCCTTAAATACTTACGACTCCGTCGTCTTCGTTCGGATCTTCGCGCGCAGAATTACGGGCAAAATATAGTGCTGCAGCCGGCAAAGGGAGCTCATAAAAAAATCTAAATCTTTGCTTGCCCTTATTCAGGTTCAAGATGGCATTAGCCCCGACCTGACTCGAACAGGAGCCACCAAATGGTGGGGGCGCCCCTCCTAGATCAAGTCAGAATTCAGGAACCAAGACCATCCCGGACGAGCCCCCAATTGTTATAAATGACTGAGTCCCAAATAGGATTACAATCAAAGTTTACAATTTATTAAATGAATAGAGGCAAGCAAACAGCGCTGGGTGCGCCGGGAGTCTCTGCTCCACCAGGACGCACACTTGTTACGTAAGGCGGCTGGTTTTTATGCTCCTAGGCTAATACATATTCATTACTACTTCTAGAAGAGGCAGGGTTATTAGAATTGGTTTCCCGAATCCGAAGTCCTCCCAGGTGCACCTGCTTATCAGTCTCTGTTGGTTTCTCGGGGGCCGCTCGGACAGGGAGGCTCGTATTCTTCCTCCTTATCTAGTGGTCTCTTGGCCGGCTGTGAGAAGTTACTGCACGTCTGTGCAAAGTCAGCAGTTTTTCTCTGAAGAAATCCCTTTGTTCTCTTCTCGCCTAAACCCAGGCCTCAATGTTAACCCTTCACACCCCTTAGTGGCACGAATTGCTGGACTATTCCTTACAAGAGTTAGTCAGGATCCAAATGAGGCCACAGCCAGTTATTGACTGTACAGTGGGGTCCTTGGAGGTGCAGGATGGCTGAGCCTCTGGAGAGAAAAGCCAAAATTCAGAATATGAGGTATCACTGTCTGTGGCCCCTATGGCCATTTATTTTCGGTCTAGATATGAATAATGCAGTGAAGGCTCTTTTGCTGACCAGAACAATACCTCTACCTCCCCAGACTGAAATCTGTTAATTGTGCTCCACATACTTGGGCAAGAGGGAGAGTACATGAGATCACGAGCTATTTCTACTTGCCCAGAATGTGAAGACTCAAAAACATCTCACATGAAGTGAGCTGAAGCTAGACTGAAAAAAATGCAAATGGAGATGATGATTTAAAACCTTTTAGCAACTGACTGCCATTTAATGAAAATGCTTTTCACCCATTTGTCTCATTTAAGCAGCAGTGCAACCAGCCAAACATTGGTCACTGGCCTCATTGCCCTTTACATGAGTCTA
Source organism: Anser cygnoides (assembly GCF_040182565.1). Classification (NCBI taxonomy): domain Eukaryota; kingdom Metazoa; phylum Chordata; class Aves; order Anseriformes; family Anatidae; genus Anser; species Anser cygnoides. The sequence goes on from NC_089877.1 coordinate 66,851,747, forward strand.
TGGTTCCCTGTCAATATTCGCACACTAACTTTTCCTATTCATTTAGTTTGACATATTTTTGAAAAAGCCTTTTTTAGGAATTTGTGAGGAGTTCTTCAAAGAGCAACACTCCAGAACTACTAGATTAGAAACCTGTGTGTCTAGTAATCGTCATTGCACACCATCACCCCACAGCTGTTTACAGAAAAAACTTCTATCACTTACAGACACCTACTCCACATCTGGGACATTATTCACAATATTGTGTATTCACAACATCCCATTCTTGGGTCCCTTGCAGCTGAGAGGTGGAGTGCTGCCAACCCTTCAGAAGTCCTCAGTACCCTGGGTGTCTTCCAGTAGCTGTCTTCCCTGACTACTGCTCTGCTCTTGAACCATGGATTTACCACACTGCAGAGAGTTGAGTTTGCAACAGAGTATTTGGAGACTTATTCCCAAATAGTTAAAAATTAAGTACTATTATTCAAAAGGATAGATTTAGAAAAACAGAACAAAATCACAAACAGATAAAAACACCACACAGCATGACTGCCAGATTGGACAGCAAAGAACCTCCTTAGCATCTCCAGCACATCAGTTCACTTGCAGCTCTGCAAACTATGCCGGGCCTGGCACAGCCCAAAGAGCTCTAAACCAGCACCTCTCCTGGTCTTCTCTCACGGCTGACTGCAGGGAAGGGTGTCTGGATGTCCTCTCTTCATGCCTGAAGCCAGACTGACAGGTGCTGTGGGGACGGCAGGCATGTGAAGCTGCACTCAGTGGTTTTCCAGGAAACAAATACAGCTCCTTCTTCCTGTCCTCCACACAGCAGGACTACCAACTGTTTGGCAATGTCAAGAAAGCACTGTCCTACAGTTGCACAGGGAATGTGTAAGTCACCGTAGGTTTGGTGACTTGCACATTGTCCTCTCACTATTTTGCATTTGCCAAGGGTCCAGCTCAACCTGAAATGTACTTACTCAGTAACAGGTAACCCAGGGAGGTACAGTCTGAGAAGGGTCACCAACATCCACAGATGCTTATCCACTAAAGACTGCGTGCCACATGTGAGTGTGAGTGCCTGGAGAGATCCTAACCTGTATTGGGCTAATTAATGCATACACCACACTTTTCAGAATGCTGACCACTTAATCAGACATCATCATAAAACATTTTGAAACTAATTCTCTTCTATTCTGACTTGCCATATCTTCCCTTTTTAAAAATAAATGTCTTGAACAGAAGAATAAAATATAAACTATATAATAAAGATTGCTTAGAGATGTATTTCAGAGGTTCAGTGAGAGCTGAACCTCCCACAGAGTTGTCCTCTCTCTTTTGTTTTCCTAACCCCTTTGCCTTTAACAGAAAAGAGACTCTTTACATTGCAAAGCTGCAGAAAGCAATTTACTTAATTGCAGACCAACACACTGAGTGGCAACTGAGTTTGAGTTTGATAGCATTGATAAGAAGCTGAGAACAAACTTTGGTGAAGTTAAGATAAAGAAATATACACAGAATAAAATGTCCTTGTTTTCAGTGGTTATTGTAATACTTCTGCATGGAGTTACATAGGAAGGCAGCAATAAGGACATTGTTATAAAATGAGAAAAGAAACTGGTATATCTAGATGATGATACAGCAGAAAGTGGATTTAGGGCAAATGAATAAGCCAAGAGAGACCTAGATGGATTTTCAGAAGGGTTATAGTCAAATGAAATGTTAGTAACAGTTTAAAGACAGCTGATTTTCAGGGTTTGTGTGGCTTTCAGAGATGAGAACTGCCACTGCATGCACAGACTGGCAAAATAGGAAAAAAATTAGGAAAACAAAAACAAACAAAGAAAAAAACTTTGAAGGTTTCTACTTAATAGTTTTATAATTTGTTTTTACCTTCTTTTCAGAATGCTGTATTTGATAAGAGCATGTATATTTCAAACATTTTGTGACACCTCCACTTACTCCCACTGCTGCCAGCTCTGTAGTTTACAAAAGGAAAATAAGCTTCCAAATTCAGACATCTCTAACCAGACACCAATAAAAAATCCATAGTAAGGAACTGTGGAGTAATTGCCTAAGGTGACTAGGCAAATTAAACTAATATTCAGCCTTTAAAGAAAACATACAGCATTGAAGAAGCTTTCAGGGTGGAGGGCAGCTGTTCTACCTAAGCGTTCCCTAGGCTTCCAACCTTAGATGCTATCACACAAGGGAATCCAGGTGTGCTGACTCTAAGGAACAGGACGGAGCATAGAGAGGAGTGGAGACACTGCAGCTTGGCTTTGCGACCAGACGGGGACCTGACTGTTCTTGTGCACGCTGAGACCGATAAGCTGCACATTTGCTACCCGGAGCCAACGACCTGTCATGTTTTTAACAAAATGCCGTAGTCTAGGGAACTTTTGCTCATTCTAGTATCATTATAATACCAAAACACACCTCCATCCCAAAAGCTCCCCGCCTCCAAGGTGCGACCACCCCTCACTGAGTACGCGCTCTGAATTTCTTGAAGCCTACACCTTTAAAAGAAAGCAAGAAAACTTTTCACCAATCATAACTAAGGTATGCCTGACTAGAGTCGCTCAAGCTCCACCTAAAAGACAGAAAATAATGTAAATTGGCTTAAGAGAAAGGGGATGTGAGGGAAGATACCATTTGAACTTCTGGGATCAGTCAATGGACGGAGCCTCTCTTCCTCCCCACCCCCCCCCCACACACGGGATGCCTTTGGGTAACGTTTGAACACTTGGCTATACCAAGTGCCTCCCCAGGAAACTTAGAAATCTCTCTAGAGTCTTTGTGCCTTTTAACACGTTAATAGCCAGGATGAGTACCTGTGTATTTCATGCATGCTCGCTTGCTTTTGCGGACAGTGAATTTATTGCTGGCAATCCAAAGAACCTGTGTCCCTGTTGCTGTAATAAACTGTCCTTGATTGCATTGTTCCTAGCCATGACAGTTCTCATTGAACGCGACTAGCGTGAGGGCATGTTAGGTTATTTGTGAATCCATGACCGTGATATTTCTGTACCCTGAACCTGACCAGACCCATAACAATTAGTTACACCCCTTAACGCGACAGGGACATGCCGGTAATATTAGGTACTGAAATGGCTTTTATGTTTTTGTCAAAATGTTCACTGTATCTACTACAATTGGACTTCTGTTTTTATTTTAAGACTACAGCACTAAAAGAACTTGGTACATGCATGTGTGTGTGAGCACATGTGTGTGTACAAGGAACTATAAGGGACAGAATTAAACCAATGGAGAATTCCTCTCTCCCAGGCCTGCAGATCCACAGACAAACCCTTCCAGAAGACAATCATGTTGACAATCCTGAAATCCCACCATACTGATATCCTACCAATAATTTCTCCAGAACACTATTTGACTAGAGTCATAACAGATAGACCTTATATTATTCATTAAGTAAAATGTCTCCCACAAGAACATGTCAAAGAACTGAGGCTTCCCTTCACCCCTGAACATTTCTCCAAGCCCTGAAAGAGGTTAAACCTGCCTGGAAAAGTTTCTTGGTGCAACTGAGACGGAGGCATGAAGAATGGGGTGTGGGGAGGAGGTGCTGCCATCACCCAGTTGCACCCAGCTCTGGGCCGGCCGCAGGCTGGCTCTGTCAGTGGGGCAGGGCTCTCACTCAGAGTTTGCTCTCAGTTATCTCCAGAGGTTGGCTTTCCAGGAACAAAATTCTGCTTCAAGAAGGTTGCTGTAATAAAACAATTACTGAATAATTTAATATCCTTGTCTTTGTTATGGTCCAATAGCAGAGCCCCCTCTGGAAAAAAAAGAAGTCGAGAAACTTCAAACAGCTCTCAGCTCGGGTCAGATATTCCAGTGCTCCCACAGGAGCCACAATGCTGTTGTGATCCTTTGCTAATTTGCAGACAGGAGTTTTGTTTGAACGAGTACTCTAATCTGCTTTTGGACAATCTCATTCTTCTTCTTAATTCATTTTCTTATGCAATGTTAATAGGATTTAAGATCTAATCAACTTTCATCTACTTGAACTTTTCTACGACAAGACCCCTGTCCTTCCATCCTTGCATGTAGCAGCGGCTTTCCATAGAATGTGCTATCAGTGGCCTTCCCGAAATGCATGCACTTCACTGGGACATGTAAAAACTTCTGTTTCACCTGGACTGTCAGTGAAAAGAGGTATATTTAGGGCATACAGAATTCATGACTGAACTTGAGTCTTGCTGGGCAGCTAGCCTGAGGAGTAACCCAAACCGCTATCTTTCCTAGGAGAGGCAGAAGCACGACCTCCACCCTCTGCAGCTGCCCTGCTGGGTCCCAGCCTGGCCTCCAGGAGCCTGTGCCTCCAGCCCACCTGTGTTCAAGGACACTGGCAGTGCTTCCTGGGCTGAGCAGTCCGAGACACAAGTGCCCATCCCCATCAGCTGAGGAGGCTGGCCCCCAGCTGTCCTCATTCACATAGAGGCCCATGGCACCCTGCAGCACCTGCAGCCCTGGGCACACCATTACCCCTACACATTTCCACGCTAGGATAGATGGCAGCCCACGCTCTGCACAGCCCCTGTCCAGCCCTGCAGGCCTGGCCCCATGCCTGCTGGAGAATACCAGCAGGCAAGCAATGACCAGTGTGAAAAACAAGGAAAAATAGTGAGTGTGATTCTGCCCTTTATTAACCTTCTATCCTAATCTGGGCACATCTAAGTAGTGAAACTCTGAATTTGCTATCAGGTCTCCTATCTAAGTTCAGGAATTTTTCAGGGCAGTAATTTCCAGATCAATAAATATGCTTCATTGTCTTAAAAGAAATGAGCCTGAGTCCATCTCATAGTACAGTCCTATAAAGGTATTATTAAATTAGTTTTTGGGAATACACAGGAGAAAGGAGGCTTCTGATTATGTTTTTGGTTGGTTGGTTTGTTGGCTTTTTTTTCCTCCTGTTTCTCATTTTCCTGCCAACAGAACCAAAGTATCTGCAAATGCTTTCATAGAATCATAGAATGGTTTGCATTGGAAGGGACATTAAAGACTATCTGGTTCCAACTCCCCTGCCATGGGCAGGGACACCTTCCACTAGATCAGGTTGCCCAAAACCCCATCAACATGCCCTAGAACACTTCCAGTGATGGGACATCTACAGTTTCTCTGGGAAAACTGTTCCAGTTCCTCACCACCCTCATAATGAATAATTTCTTCCTATTTTTTTTCCTGCAATTTTGTCTTAAAAAATGAATGACGTTTTACTGAGAAGCCAATAAAGTGCCATAGGATATTATATGTGTCAGAACAGTCAGGGTGAACATCACAGAATCACAGAATTGTAGGGGTTGGAAGGGACCTCAAGAGATCATCAGGTCCAACCCCCCTGCCAAAGCAGGTTCCTTAGAGCAGCTTGCCCAGGTAGGCATCCAGACAGGCCTTGAATATCTCCAGAGAAGGAGACTCCACAACCTCCCTGTGTTGTGTTCCTGTCCCAGTGCTCCATCACCCTCACTGTGAAGAAGTTCTTTTGCATGTTGGTGCAGAACTTCCCGTGCTCCATCTTGTGGCCATTACCCCTTGTCCTGTCCCCACAAACCACTGAAAAGAGGTTGGCCAAATCCCTCTGTCTCCAACACCTCAGGTATTTATACACATTGATGAGATCCCTCTCAGTCTTCTTTTCTCCAGGCTGAACAGACCCAGGTTTCTCAGCCTTTCTTCATAGGGAAGATGCTCCAGGCCCCTTATGTGTATTATAATCAAGAAAACAAAACAAAACAAAAACAAAAACAAAAACAAAGAGGCCTGATCTATTTTCATCTGTTTTCTTCCCATTCCTTCTCACTCAAAGAAATAGTCTATTCTGTCATTGATACAGTAATTTCTGAAGGAGATGTTCAGCCACCATCAGCCTAGAATTGTTTCAGCAACTTCTTTTCCTTTTACTTTCAGTTTATGTTATGCTCTCCAGGAGAAGTTATATTTTCACGTTTTCTCAGAAATCTAGTTCTCCTGTAACAGAAAATCTACCACTAAACCAACTATTTGTTTCAGCAAGCTGCTTTATTATCCATTCTCATCCATTTGTTCTCTTTATACAAATGGAAGCAACAAATGAAATGAAAACTGTAAAACTGACAAATACCGCTCTGAGAGTGCAGATTAAGAGCATCACAACTTATTTTTTACAATGACTGCTGAAGCAATAAATAGCAAATTTAAATCACCTAGAGCATAAAATGCTGTGTATCTTCTCTTTTCTAAGCTTAACCCATTGTCAGAGAAACAACGAAGCACCATGCCCATCCTCCTTCCACTGAAGAAAAACTGCAAGAATTTTCCTGCATTGAGCACTCAGACCACGCCACGGCCTGAGTGGGATTTGAACACAAATGTCTCTGCTTGGCTGTGCAGCTTCACAGATGAAGATCACTGCAACGTTATCTCTGTTTACAACAGCTTCACACAGCCCCCTAATGATTGCCCTTACTGTTCCATTGGATCCTTAAGGAAGGCACCCTGCACACAGTTAAAATGATCACATTCCATCTTCTTGCTTTTTGGATAGCCAGCTCAAGACTTATTTTCCCTGCAATATCTGTAATTTCTTTTCTTCTAATGGAATCATAGAATCATTCAGGTTGGAAAAGACCTCTAAAATCATCTAGTCCAACCTTTTACCTAGCACTAAGTAGTCCACCACTAAACCATGCAACTAAGTTCTACATCTTAGAAGATTCTTGAAGACCTCCAGGGGCGGTGACTCAAGCACTTCTCTGGGCAGCCTATTCCAATGCCGCACAACCCTTTCAGTAAAGAAATTTCTCCTAATATCCAACTTAAACCTCCCCTGGTACAACTCAAGGCTATTTCCCCTTGTCTTATCACTTGGTGCTTAGGAGGAGAGCCTGATCCCCACCTCGCTAAAACCTCCTTTAGGTAATTGTACAGTAAGGTCTGCCCTGAGCCTTCTTTCCTCCAAGCTACACAATCCCACCTCCCTCACCTGCTCCTCATAAGATTTGTTCTCTAGACCCTCCGCCAGCTTTGTTGCTCTTCTTTGGACACACTCCAGCACCTCGATGTCCTTCTTGTAGTGAGGGGTCAAAACTGAACACAAGATTCGAGGTGTGGCCTCACCAGAGCCAAGTACAGGGGGACAATCACTTCCCCAGCCCTGCTGGCCACGCTATTTCAGATACAAGACAGGATGCTGTTGGCCTTCTTGGCCACCTGAGCACACTGCTGGCTCATATTCAGCTGGCTGTTGATCAATACCCCCAGGTCCCTTTCCAACGGGAAGCTTTCCAGCCACTCTGCTCTCATCCTGTAGTACAGCATGGGGTTGTTGTGCTCGAAGTGCAGGACCCAGCACTTAGCCTTGTTGAACATCATACAGTTGGCCTCGGCCCATCGGTCCAGCCTATCCAGATCCCTCTGCAGAGCCTTCCTACCCTCAAGCAGATCAACACTCGTATCTAACTTGTTGTCATCTGCAAACTTACTGAGGGTGCACTCAATCCCCTCATCCAGATCATTGATAAAGATATTGAAGAGATCTTGGCTTGTATCAGGGACAGTGTAGCCAGCAGGTCCAGGGAGGTAATTGTCCCCTTGTACTCTGCTCTGGTGAGGTTGCACCTCAAGTTCTGTGTTTGGCTTTGGGCCCGTCACTACAAGAAGGACATTGAGGCCCTGGAGCATGTCCAGAGAAGGGCTACGAAGCTGATGAAAGGTCTGGGACACAGGTCCTGTGAGGAGCAGCTGAGGGAACTGGGGGTGTTCAGTCTGGAGAAGAGGAGGCTCAGGGGAGACCTTATCACTCTCTACAACTACCTGAAAGGAAGGTGTGGGGAGCTGGGGGTCGGCCTCTTCTCACATATAACTAGTGATAGGACTAGAGGGAATGGCCTCAAGTTGTGCCTGGGGAGGTTCAGGTTGGAAATGAGGAGACATTTCTTCTTAGAAAGAGTAGTCAGGCATTGGAATGGGTTGCCCAGGGAGTTACCGTCCCTGGGGGTGTTCAAGGAAAGGTTGGACATGGTGCTTAGGGACATGCTTTAGTGGGTGACATCAGTGGTAGGGGGATGGTTGGACCAGCTGATCTTGGAGGTCTTTTCCAACCTTAATGGTTCTATGATTCTATGAAATGTGAAGAATAGAAAGATTATTTTGAAAAGATTTTTTTTTTGGGTTTTATTACTAGATGATCATTAGCCTTTCAACAACAAAGATGTGGTCATGCAAAGACTGTTCTTTTCTTCCTTGTTTTGCTGTCAAAGTTTCTGAAGAACCTGATCTTAGTGAATGATGCTCTTTCTTTCCAAATACTGCAAGAACTCTGACTTTTGTGAAATATAATTCTATCTTCAGGAGACAGAACACACATTCCTATATTACAAGAGACCACACGCTAATTAACAGCATTATACATTTATGAACCAATTATCATATTTACATGGGAAAAGTGCATCCTACATTTAATTATAACATAAGGTCTCACTTGAATAAGCCTGTGATTGAAGCAAAGCCCAGTGCACCTTATTAGCATTTTGCAACTGCAAGTCAAGACATTTAGTCAAGTGCATTATTGTGAGAAACAATCTGCAGCCAATAACACAGGCCCAGGCAAGGATATCAGTGAAGTACCATTTTTATTTGCGATTGCAATGGCGGGCACCTGCAAGCAGAAGCACACAGCAGAAGTACATCATAAACCTTATACACCCTATTACCCTACACTTGATTCCTCCTATTTTCTCATTGGCTAAATACTACACGTTCACAACCTACTTGACAGTTGTTACTATACCATATATGTACAATTTTGTTTGACCAACCTTTAATTTCTCCTTTTCTCCCTTTTTTTCTTCTTTTCTCATGACTCGAGGGGCCCATGATTTGTTTTTGTTTTTGTTTTTGCTGATTCCACAACTGCTTGTCTTGTTTTTCTTAGCCATCCTCCTTCTTTTGGGACAGTGAGACCTTCCACTGTCACTTATCTGCTTGACATAGCCCCCAGTTATGCCTACGCAATCACTTTCAAACATGCAAGGTTAGTGGAATGTTCCACTGAAAAAACACAACTTTAATTCTCACAATTCTGTAGCTTCCTTCCCTAGTGCTATCCGTAATATTAGCATGGTTAAGTCCTAACCATTGCAGCAAAAGGGATGTCTTGCCCTGATTCAGTAAATACTTCTCATTTCCCGCAGGACGTACTCCCTGTTGTGTTTCACTCAGAAAGCACAATGTCTGGCAACTCAGAAAGCACCACGCTGACAAGTCTTGGTCAGGTGAATATGTGACAGAGCAACCATGGCCTATCTATGCCTAGCACACAGAAAATAAATGACATGCACCCAGGTAACATGAAATTTCCAGTTTCAAACAATAACTTTTTATTAAAAGTTCAGTCTTTCTTACTGAACAGCTATAGGTAAGTGAGAGGAAAAGAAAAGTAATTATTAACCTTAACTTTCTTTAAATGCAAAGCTGATGCACATATGGGGGACACTGTTCTCTTCGCATCAATGAATATAAACACTGAATGGACAGGTGTTATTTGCAGGGCATTTCCGTCTCTCAAGACTTGCAGGGATCTCTCAGAGCAGAGGCATTAATGTTATGCATTACTGTGAAGGCCAGTTTGGGATGAAGTTTGCTCTAACCACACATGGAGATGGCTCTGCTTTGGCCAGTTATAATACATGCCTTCTTCATTCCTTCATACTATTTAACATGGAATGATCATTCCTCACAGAAGCACTGTTTTTTAGTTAAATAAAATAATTTCAATCCGATCTAATTAGAAATTCACAAAAAAATAACTTTTTCTGAACCTGAGCTGGTCAAAATAATGAGTAAAGACAGATATTCTCTGGATACCCCGTGATAAATGAATACAAAAATACACATCTGGCCATCTAGCACAAGAAATTGCTAGCTTTATTTTATTGATGCCTGCTGTATCTGAAAGCATTCTCTTGGTCCATGTTTTTGTCATAGTGTTGTTATTAAGGATTTGCAAAATTACATGAAGAATTAAATTGCCATATTGGAAAGGTCTTTTGCTGCCACAAATCAGCATACATCTATTCACAGCACCCACAGTCACAGATTTCTGTGGATCTCACCACAAGCGCAAAATTTATTTCTGCAACTCGACTGTGTTATATGATGAGACAGTTGCTGTGTATATTTTTTAATTCCTGAACAGACTAGGCAGGTGGAGCATGAGAAGGAGCAGTGGCAGTGGAGCGGCTGGTCTCCCCGTGGAGGGTGCCCTGGCCATCCAGCCCAGAGGACATGAGTAGCACAGGACTCAGACACCTCACCTACCAAGTGAATGCTCAAACAAAGTTCGTCAGAAAGCAATCCTGTCCCCAAACCCAGAACGAAGGGTGTAGGAACACAAACCTGGAAGCATTTGGTTCAGTGCCCTCACATACAGAAGCCTTGCAAGTATTACCACAAGTCAAATGAGTTCTGTTTAAAACTCAGAAGATTTTGTCCATGGCACCAGCACGAGGCTGCTCCAGAGGATTAGGTCTAGTCAAGACAGTTTTCAATTTGTTTTCAGGAGCTGAGAGATGCCAAGATATTTACATCTATGAAATCCATGATGACAAGCTTCTTACCCAAATGAGTAACTTTATTTTTCCAGCTGTATTAATGATCCTTCTGGGAAGCCAGTCTTTATTGACTTCTTCATTATTTCTTAGTGCCACTGCCCAACTTTCACTCTGTTTCCAGCCATTTTCATCAACATATCAATATAAAATGTTATCTCTTCCCTCAAAAGTGGTGTTCTGCCTGTGTAAGTTCCACCCTTGTTGCACATCTGAAAGGAATAGAGATGAAAAGATATTTTTAAGTCTCTTAAAACAGTCATAAGTGAGTCATTCAAACTGATAGCATCACAGGGAAGCCTGGTGCCACATCTATCTGGAAAATACATGAGTACCTGAGAACAAAAAATCATAATATCTGGCTCTGAAATTAATAATACCTGCTTCTTCTGCTGCTCCTGCTATTGAAATATATTCAATTACATTTTTGGCAATTCATAGATAAGGAATGGAGCAATACTTTAATTTTCTCTGAAGCAGATTATATATTTTAAAAGCTCTATAAACATGAGTCTTCCAAAGTACAGTCATTGTTCCTGTAGGCATTAATGTTGCAAACTAAGTAATAAGGCTTCAAGCACTAATCAAAAAATTCAGAATTGCAAGTTGGTAACAAACAACCTGAAGCCCAAATAGCTTTTAGCACTAAAAATAAATCCATGCTTTTCTAGGATCTCTGTGGACTTTTGTAGCTTCCAGACCATAAATATTCTTCCATTTTAGCTTTCAGATTAGTTACTGTTTATGTTGCTTCAACATCTGTGAAAGAATCTTCCCTGGTACAGGAAGCTAATAGGTTTGCAGACCTTCTGGCTGGTGAGGTCTAGTGATGCCTGCAGAGCTAGCTCATCTTTAAAACGTCGTCCTAGTACCTTCTCCCGATTTATTACTGTAATGTGTTTTTAATTGAATCCACTGAAAAAAATTTAAGTAAAACAGCAAGATATGAAAAATGCAGAAGGACAGGGAAAACAGTAAACAGCAGAAACAGGAAAACAGCTGTTAGCCAGGCAGAAGGAAGATTGTACAGAAAGAGAGCTACTAAGACTTAATTTAATGTTGCTAGAAATCAGTGATAGAAAAAACCACCATTTCTATTTGCAATAAAATCACCAGAGTCAGAGCTGATTTTGCACAGCATGGGCAATGCCCAGATCTGGGGTGCTGTGGCTAGGGGTTCCCCTGCAACAGTCAGTGCTGGTGCTTGAAAAGACCTGCAAGATCATCAAGTCCAACTATTAACCTGACCTACCGAGTCCCATCACTAAACTCCATTCCTCAATGCCACATCCACACAACTTAAATACCTCCAGGGATGGGGACCCCTCCACTACTTTCCTGTGGAGCTCATTACAATTCTTGACCACCCTCTCTGTGAAGAAACTACTCCTACCGTCCAATTTAAACCACCCCTGTTGCAACTTGATACCATTGCACTTTAAAAGCACTTTTGCTGAAATTTTCCAAAGAATAAAACTTCCATTTATGCATGTATTTTAGTTTGCTAAGGGATATCAGCTGTTGACTAAATCCCCCAAAACCATCACTTTATGCTGATGTTTTTTCAGATAGGAATGGGTCAGCCTAGACCGTTCCCCTTGGCATCTCTTTGCTGAATTCCACACTACTGTCATAGTAATCATCCAATGACACAAAGATGAGTAGAAATACTATATAGTTTCACAAAAGTAAGCTCTAAAGAAATACTCTTTGCTCCTTGCTTTGCTAGTATCTTTTGAACTGCATTTTTAAGAGTTGCTCAAAGTATAACACATGACCTGCAAGAACATCACTTATCACAAGCTGTGCAGTGCTGTTGGCAGCTAGGGCAAAAACAGACTGCTGCAGCTGTGATGTTTACTGATGGGCCAAAACATGTCCTGGAGAAAAACACCATTATTTCTTTCTCAAACAAAAGCAGTGATCCCTAAAGCTACAGACGATTTCTGAAATGCCTGTTTAATGTAAACTGTAAACAGGATTACTTGCCACTAGTTTCGGATAACAGAATGTTTAAAGGGATTTGGTCTAAATACTGGACATAGAGATGGGGCACATTTAAGGAAGGTGTTAGTGGAATTAATGCACAGCTCCCCATCACTGTTCAAGACTACTAAGTGTGCCGATAGTGCAGGATGTGGTCAGAGGCCTCTGAGCACCATGTCTGAGCATGCTGCTTATATCGCCCTAGAACAGTACCTGAAAGTTGTGTCCTGCCCCAGACCTGCTCTCAAGAACCAGACCTCTTTTCTGAAATGCCCAAAGGACTGGCCACTGTCCCTGTGCCCATGGGGCAAGACAAGGCTCAGCTCCACAGGTCTTGCGTGGTGCACATGCGGATGAGGTCTGGTATTGCAGGCAGTGCTTGGTCCCACCAGAGACTCTATAGGACACGGTGACATGCGTACCTGCACCTTAATCTCCATGTGCACTGTTCAGTGTTGCTGGCTTCTGCCAAGGAAGGAACCTTCAGCTGCACTTGATGGGCCACTCAGGAGCTCACTTGACGTATTCATACATCACATGGCATCTTGAACCTCCTGTCCTGCAGAGTTAAGTAGCCAGCAAGGAAAGCATCTGTCTTCAGAGCAACACTTCAGGTGTAAGGACAAGTCAGCCCTGATTAGGTGGGTGATTAACATTATTTGCTTATTTTTTCAGGTCAGTTTAATATAAAAAAGTTGTTCTGGTTTCTGGTGCCAATCTAGCTGAGGACAATACAATGAAACTAAAACAAACTAGAAAAAAATGCACATGTAAACTAGAAAGGAATGCATTCACGAGACTAATAAAACAGAATTATAACAAATGCTTAAGAAAAATATTCAAATTCCCCTACCCTATGTGAAAGTCAAGGAATTTGAAATACTGTTTTGAATTCATCTTGAGTCAAGTCACATGTAAGAAACGGACTTTGGTTTTACTCAAGTGGAGGAAGTTAATGAATCCAAACCCAGAGCAACATAATATTAAGTCTATAAAAGGTCAGCACAATAAAATCATATCAGTAACGCTTATTATCTGTACTGCTTATTCTATGTGTTTCAATTGGTATAGGTAAATAACTGAAAAATGAATGCAACTACGTATGAGTTAGACATTAAATGAAGCACATATCAACAATTATCACTAACTTTTTAAAGCTAGTATGTCTTGCAGTATACACAGAGGATGTCACGTCTTTTTTCCATGTGGTCACTTTACAGTTCACAGCACTTCATTCCACCATCCAGTTGGGTACACCTGTCCCAGCAGCAGTTCTAGATTTATTCTGTCTCTTGGATGTAGGTTTACTTATCTTTCTGACCAAAAGCTATAAGTTGCATTCCCTACCGGTATTTTGACAGCAAATACATTTCCTCCATTTCTCATTGCTTCTACCAGGGTTTGGTCAATACATCCCTTTGGTTGAGTGCAGAACTTTAACACAGTATTTGATTTCTCATTTTACTTTGGTTAAGAATCATGTGGGATTATTTTGCCATAACTTAAAAAAAAAAAAAAAGTTAAAATTTTGTTCATTTGTGATAACATTCTTCTCAGTTCTCTGTCCCAACTATCTAAAATTTTTCTATAGGCTTTCTGAAGAAACATTTCTGTTGACAGTATTTTTCTTCACCTACATATTCTTTTGTTTTATTGACTGTGACAGTAACTCCAGCTCCTGTTAGCTTCTGTAATATCACCACACAAGATCTGGACATTTTTTTGTGAAACTCCATTATTATCATTAATCTGCTTTGCCAGTTCCTCATTATTATTTGATCTGGCTGGCTTGCAGCAGCAGTTCCTATACTTCTACTAAGCCCTAACATATAACATTTTTGTTTACATTCACAGTAAGAAGGGTCCTTGCTGGCTCCTGTTGTCTGCTGCTCTCTCTTTAAAAAAGAAGCCACTAGAGCTGGGGTAGAACTAATGTGCCATTAAAAAACAAACAAACACACAAACAAAACAAATAAAACAAACAAACAAACAAAACAGTTTGTGTCAGGGAAAAAAATAAACTCAGAAAAGTATTGTTTTCTGAAAGAAAAATGATACAGAACAAGCAATCTTGGTAGGATTCTGTTTCTCTCCATTATCCAAGCAAAGTGTCATCCAAAACAGTTTATTTCCAGGAAATATGACAGATATTTAACGTTCTAGTGTCACTCAGGGAAAAATCCACATCCAGACAGACATAGCCATGTATGCGCACACCCACCTTCCCTGCCCTCACCACAGGCGCTGAAAGCAGTGAGTTCATGCAATGAATCCAGCTCTCAGGAGCATCCACATCTCTGAGGTACCTGGGGGTTTATTTGAGGAGTTCATGCATGGGTGCACAAGACATCTTCAGAGGGGAACCCCAGGGACACACCTCTGAGAAAAATAGGGGAGAAAATTTCACAAGCACAGCAGGTTCCCTGCCAGAAGGGAAATCCCTCAGCAGGGGACTAAGAGCTGATATTTGAATTGCACAAAATAGAAAGATGACCCCCATCAGAAATAGCTAAATAAGGAATTGGGAAATATGTTCTTTTGAACATTAGATTGCTCCTATGAATAATCAGACAGACAAAACATCAAAGTAGGACATTAGACACATTTTTTGGTTTCTATCTTTCCTTCTTGCTATAGATATAATGATTTTCACAGTACTTTTCAACAGAGGAAATGTGAACTGGATGCTCTCAGTAATCTGATTGCTTGCTCATATAATCATATTGTGAAGATAACAGTAATGCTGTAAAAGGGGGGGGAAGTAAAAAATCCAGACCCATTTCACTCTCTCCCACTACTCAAAATGTAAATGTCATGCTTAACATGTGCACAAATATATGAAGGAATAAATTTTGCATATCTTTTAGAAGATAAATTCACATATGCATCATTAACAGCACAGTTTCCCACTAGAAGTACTTTACATGCCCTGAATCAGGCACTGCAGTAATTTCCAATGAGTGGTGTGATATCAGAGAGCAGCACCCACTGAGTATTTGACATTACAGAGCTTTGAGAAGAAATAGGAGCTTCAGGAATCCAAGGCAGAGTCCTCTCCTGGCTCTGAGCTAGTACCAAGCAGCACTGGGCTCTGGCTTAGGGCAACCCTGCTCCAGGTTGCACTCTGCCATGGCATCCCTGACTGTGCAAGCCTTCTGGAGCAAAGACACAGAATAAAACTTAGAGAAAGGCAACAGACGGGACTAACCAATGAGCTACTTTACATAATTTGTCCACTCATTTGAGATGAAGAGTTTCCCTTTCTTTCTCATACCTCCTGGGAGCATTAAGAGAATAGATGGTCTTTGCTACAATAAATATTACCAGCAGTAGCAGCTATTGTAATCAGGAGGGCATCTTCATTTGCCTTCTCTGGTAAACCTTGCAGAAAATGCCAGTCATGTGTTTATGTGTGATTTCCTAACTTGTAGCCAATTTTTAAAATGCTATGTTAAAAAACACAAACTTGTGGATTTATTCGCTTATTCTGTTTTCTATTTTTCTTGTGCATGAAGTAGGACTTCATGCACAAGAAAATCCTGAAACCAGAGCTGGTGTTAATACACCTACCCATTATAATATCACATAACATAACGTAACATAACATAACATAACAAAAATATAGGGAAATAATAACTACTTTGTTTGCTAGTTGCACTTTCTTATGACACTAGATCATGAATCTCTGCAAGACTCATGCACTGCAAGTTACAGGAGCCCAGGGAAGCCTCCGTCTTTGTCAAGGCCATTTCTGATTGATCTAACATTTTATGGTAAATTTAACGCAGTTCATGTTCATAATGTTTATCTGAAATGGAGTCTGCAATAAGCTATGCCATAAGCAGTGCTTGGGATCCCTGAGTGGAACTGCAATTCCACTTTTGTTGCCATTGTTATAAGCTACTTCTAGACACGGGGAAAAGCGTTGTAAAATTAGAAGTGTCTGATTTTTTATTATATATACAGTGAGAAAGTTTTTCTCTGGACTTCCACAAAGATCCAATGACTCACCCTTCCACACCTCCTGACAGCTTCTGTCACACCCCCTGCTGCTCAGGAAGTCCAGACCTCCATTACTTACACAAGGAAAGCAATTGCCATTGATAATCATCCTATGTGAATTTAAGAACAGGGGAAGTTTATCTACAGACTCTTGCCTTTCTAAGAGCAGTATGCTTTTTCAAGAACTCACTTTTTGAAGAAGGAATGCTTTGAAGGCAAAATGCATAAAAATAAAATATTTTTCCAACTCACTACCTGATTTCCTTGCTTCTGTATAGCTGCAGTCTCGATCAATAGGCACTACTAACCTGTAAGGAATGCCAGTAAACTGAAAAGTAGGAGGCCGCTTGCTGACTCAAACAGAGGAAGAGCAAGAGTGATATCAAATCATTTTCTTTTAGTAACAAGAGACTTTAAAAAGAGAATATAGACATGAAAGAAATTATATTTGACAACGTTTAGTAAAATGCTAAAATTCAAGCAATGTTGTATTACTATCAGGATATTAAGGTTGAGTTTTAAAGCCTTCATACACCAGTTTTTCACTCAGAAGAGACATTTTCTGATGTTAGCATGCTTGATTTGCAACCTTGGGGAAATCTAGACTCAGAGAAATGTGCTTACTAATCCTCACTGGTGCCATTGGACTGAATCATGTAATCGTTTAGGTTGAAAAGGGCCTTCAAGATCATCAAGTCTAACCATTAAACTAGCACTACCAAGCCTGCCACTAAACCACATCCCTGAGCACCCCATCTAAACATCTTTTAGGTATGACTCAGCTACTTCCCTGGACAGCCTGTTCCAATGCTTCACAACCCTTTCAGTGAAGAAATTTTTCCTAATATCCAAACTAAACCTCCTCTTGTATAACTTAAGGCCATTTCCTCTTGTCCTATCCTTTGTTGGTTGGGAGAAGAGAACAACCCACACACACCTCGCTACAACTTCCTTTGAGGTAGTTCTAGGGAGCAAAAGGGGAAAAAGCAAAGGGAAGAAGGCTGATCTTGTGGCCCAGTTATTAGGCAGCTTGCATGCGAATACAAACCGCTCTCCCTTGTTACCCAGAAGTTCCCCAGAACCTGTGCCAGAGGCAGCTCCTCAGCCTTTTGACCACAGCCTTTCTGCAGGGCAGTCCAAGCCCCTGTCCTGACTGTCATCAAGTTCCTGGGCCAGGGTGCACATGGGATCAGGATGGGTCCTTAGCAGGCTACTGCATGAGACTATCTCCTGCTGTTGGACCACCTGCTCTCCCTTCTCCTACCTTGGGTGCTACAGTTACTGACTGTGCCTATGGAAAGTGCAATAGCATCAGCTGGGAGCTTCTCATACCCGCTCCTCATCACAAAGTCCACTGTAGCCTGACATTGGGCATGGAGAGTTTTCATGGCATGATTTGGTACCAACAGCCTCAATCCTCCTGTTCAGTGCTCTCACCAAAGAGCTGCTGGCACAGATGCGCTCAGGTCACCTCGCACGGGAGGCTGCCTCCACTGCTTACTCTGTGCACCTGGCAGATAATGAGCCCTTCACTCCTGCACTGCTGAGGAATCTTCATCTGAGGAAGGTTTGTTAATGCAGCGAAAAATTATTTGGGACAGACTCAAGTGAAAAAAATACAAATTCTGCAGAAGCCTGAGATATGTTGTAAATGTGAACTGAAAGATGAATTTTGAAATGGAAGATCAGAAGAGAAGAGATTATGTTTGGAGGCATTTGTTCTCTTGTGTGGCATGAGTAAAAGAGCCAGAAAGTGGTGTGGGCTTCCTGCACTGTGGATGCTGCCAGCCAGCCAGCCGCTGCTTTGGGGAAAGCCGTTGGATGACGATGGCCCGCAAACAGGTCCAGAGACCTCAACAGCACAGGCTGCCCTGTCATGGGAGGCAAGCTCCTCAAACCTCCCTCCTCCACCAGGGAAGGGGTTGAACACACTGCAGCTGGGAAATGGGTGCCCCACTAGGCCGGCAGCAGCTCTGGAGGAGCAGGGGATACTGCCTCAGCTGAGCACGGCACGGCAGGGCTGCATGGCAACTCCCGGCCTGGCTTTGGCCTGCACTGTGGACAGTTCCTCACACACCTGGTTTAATCAGGGCAGAAATTGCAGGGTGTGGACTGGGTGTGGATGCAGAGCACTGGACTACCCCGCAGGGATGCCTTTGCCCAGGAAGAGCCAGCGCCCACAGGCAGGGGCTCATTCCTGCAGGAACAGCCTGTGTGTTGATGCTGAGGGGCCAGGCTGTGAAGGCACATCATCATCAGCAACATGGAACCTGCTGCCACAGCTTCCATGTCCCCTCTGTGCCCACGCGTGACTCTGTATCATAGCAAGTCTTTGCTAGGCTGTGGCAGGCAGCACCCCATGGTGCTTCCAGAGGGCTCCCTGGGAGACTCTGAGGTTTCCACAGAGTCTGGCAGAGACGAGTTTTGGCTTAAAAATTGTCACATTCTGCAGTAATGGAAGGAATAATGACAGGGAGTTTGTTTTTCTTTCTATGCCTAAAGGAATTTGCATCAAACATTTGAGTTTAAATACTGCAATACTCCTGCATTAGAGAGATATGAAGAGTTTTGAATAAAGTTCAGAGTTTCACCACCTCCCGTTTTCCAAAGAGATGTGTACATCTAACAATAAGTATTTGAATGTAGTTATAAGGGAACATGAAGTATCCAAGTATGCAAACTCATTTAGTCTCTGTAAAATGTGCATTTGTTAAGAAGCTGGAAAAATATACAAGTTGGAGCCACACGGCCAAACCCAATTCAGCAAAACCAACCCAGCAAATCTGTCTGAGAAGGGATCCTTTCATAGGAGAGATATGTGAACTTGGGGAGGGACTGTTGTCATTGCTACTTTATACTGTGTGCAGGGGACAGATTTTCCTCCATATACAAAATGTTAAGAACAAAACAGATGGAGTTTTCTGGATGGCCATTTTGAAATTTTGTTTCTGTGTTTACTCATTCTTTTATGAAACAGGCAGGAGGTTTAGACATTAACACAATCCAAAATATTTCATTTACTTATATTAGAAATGGCCTGTGCAATTTTGCAAGAAATGGGAATCTTGTAAAATGTTTTGATCTGTCCTTTAGAATTTCAGTATCTCAATTACAGAAGTCTACAGGGAAGTTCAAGGCAATAATATCAAAAGCTACATATCCACAGGAGCCTATTATTTTATCCTTCCTGATTTCTAAGGAGTTTTCCATGGCTGCCATCTTAGACTCGCCAGGTGACTCCCTCTTCCCTCTGCCTCTACAAACACTGAAGGTTCCATTTGAAACACCAATTTAAAGTCCTTCTCTGCAACAGCTCTGACTTATTGTCTGCACTCCCTGCTGACCGAGGACGCTGGAAGTCAGACTATGCGGTTTTAATCAGTACATTTAAGGACAGCAAAAAGGAAAAAGGAGGGGAAATAAATAAAGAATAAGGAATAAATAAAACTCTGAAACCTGAGATTAATCAGAGAAGGTAAGACAAAGCTAATGATTTCCATTTTGATACTGCTGTATCCATAAACCGTGTACAAAGGATGGAACAAGTATTCCTTGTGATACTGTCCTTTAATGTCTCACCAAACATTCCCAGAAAAGGCACCAGGTATATTTTGTAATTAAAAGATAGAGTATTTTTGTACAAGAGAAGCACTTCAGACAACAGATCTTCCTTCTGAGAGTTCCTGTGACTTCCCTGCCTTCACTACATCTTAATGGAATTAATACACCCACCAGCTGGTATTGTCTTGCACATGGGCTGTAGTGATGACGAGTACCACTTGCGCTGATCATTCTATGCTGTACTGTAATTAATTACTTTTAAAACAAATATGAAATGAATCGCTTCAAAGGAATTGAAGAAATGAGCTTCAGAATAATTTTCTGCAATTGCTCTAGTTTACACAAGTCAAATTAAGATATCATTAGAGTTTATACCTAAAGGGGAATTCTCAGCATGCTTTCACATTTTCATTATTTGTTGTGATATGAAGCTTGAAAGAAATCAAAAATTTCCTCCTTAATGGTCTTGGTCTTTTCCATTTGACAAATATTGATTTTCCTTTCTTTCCCATGGCGAATAAAGCAAATTCATGCTACTGGTACTAGAAAAATTCAGGCTAGAGGCCAAACTTCCTGCACATTTTCAATCACTCTAAATCACCCACAAAGTCTCAAAACAATGAAAGAAAACATTTCTTTCCTTTGAAAGGCCTTTTACTTTAGGACTTTCCTACAGTTGCTCTTTTGAGTGCTCATAAGGGCACCTCCAACAGGCGGTGGTATACCCCCTCATCGGGTATAACTGTGAGCAGCATTGCGGGGGCTTGGTCTCCCCACCCAGCCTGCCTGCCGGAGACCTCACTGCTCAGGGGAGGGCAGGGAACCCCAAGTGGCAACTGCAGGAGGTGCAAGGTTGGCAATGCCTCTGAGCATTCCTGATTTCTGTGCAGAGGGTTGAAGGATGCATCATCTGACCCTGAAGAAGGACCAGCTCTAGCCATGCTGTTGCCGACCAGAGTGTTTGCTCTCATCTTTTAAACCTCCTGTGACTCTCAGGCCCATGATTAGCTTTCCAAGACATTTACAGGTTTCCTCGTACTCACCCACCCTCCATAGGCAGGATCAGGACCGGATGCTACCTCCAGCAGCAGCAGGAGGAGATGCTCCCACAGGACAGCACATGAGGTTTGTCCCAGTCCTCAGACACCCCCCAGCACTTCCCCTGCAGCCACTGGGCTCTGCTTCCCTCCTCTTTGTTCTCTCTGCAGGAGCCTTAAGGAACAAATTGCCTCCTCTCTTCTGCAGCCTTTCAAAGCTCTGGAGATCATTATCAGAACAGACAGTCCTCCTTCCAGATGTGGAGAAACCCTGTGGCACTGGTCCCTCAGGACAGGCAGGTTTGGCCCTGTGTGGGAGAGGGTCCATGCTCTGCAGTGGCAGCTGTAATTCCTATATATATATATGTATAGGAATATATATATGATATGATATGGTATGGTATGATATGGTATGATATGGTATGATGTGGTATGATATGATATGATATGATATGATATGATTGATATGACATGATATATATTATATATTATATTATTGTATTATTATATATTATTATATTATATTTATCTATAATGGTACCTGTCATGGTTCAACTCAGCCGGCAGCTAAACACCACACAGCCATTTGCTCACCCTCCCCCCTCCCTCTCTGGGATGGGGGAGAGAAACAGGAAAGTGAAGCCTGTGAGTTGAGATAAAGACAGTTTATTAGGACAGAAAAAAATAATAATAGTGATAATAGTACTGCTACTACTAATGTGTACGAAACAAGTGATGCACAATGCAATTGCTCACCACCCGCTGACCGATGCCCAGCCTATCCCCGAGCAGCCAGCCCCCCCACCCAGGCCAGCCACTTTAGTAAGAAGTTAAAAGAACATGAATTATACTTTACATACACTTTTTACACTCAGAGAACACTGTTTTTAAAGAAATCATGCAGCTCCAAAGTCTCATTAACAAAATATTCAGTGTGTCAGTTGAAACATACGTTTAATGATTATTTATGTCACTAAACAAGACAGCAAGATGATCCCAGAAGCCAAATCCAAATCAACTGCTTTTGTTTGGAACTTGAAAGAGTGGCTGGTGAAGTCTGCTAAGCTGTTGTGATACTCACAGACGGGGATCTCTGACAAAGTGGGTCCCAGCTGTGCTTTGGTAACCAGTGCAGCACAGAGTGCCACCAAAACATTTGGATGTATCAGTACTTCGGTGCTGAAGCTTGCCCACACCAGCAGCCACTGCCAGGAGCCCCCGACTCTGACTGACCATAATACTTCCAAGGAAACAGTTCATGCCAGAGAGGAGAGGATATTATCCTATTCCATAATACAGCAGGACTCTTTGAGTTTAAGGCACATCGTAGCATGTTATTGACAGATGTTGCAGAATAGATAATGCTAATAGTTTAGTTCTTTATAAGGAATTACTTGAGTATAGCTGAGGAGATGGGGTCTGAATTTTTAAAGAGTATAAGGGTGCATTTTTAAAGAAAACTGGCTTTATATATTGAAACTTCAAAATTTAAGCCATTAGTAAAATAAAATAGCAAGTGTTTGAAGCAATTTTACTAAATTAGTCCAAGAAGTATTGATAATGAAATCCTCAACTTAAAAGTAAGCACTATACTGAGAGGATAAGAAACCAGCTTTCACTATAATTTCTGCACATCATCTCTTAAAATCTAGGTTTTCTTTGGGAATAGGGGCTTACTGATAAAAGAGGAGAATGAGAACCTCCTACAGATTTTGTTTCTTGCAACGCAAAAGCCTTAGAGTCATAACACATTCTTGTCAATTAGGACAGACAGAACAAAAGGCTTCATTGATATCTCATCAAAAACGTATGAGTAAATATCCACTGAGACAGCAGTCAACATGTTCAGAATGGCTATTTATAGTGTTTTGTTTCATTTAGAGATTAATTCTGCACTGTGCTGCTGAGGGCTGTAAGAGTGCCTAACTACTCTCCAGATAAGTGGATTTGTACAGAGGAGACAGTCTCTCTCTTCTCTTTTCCAAATAAATCAGTTATGAAGAAACCTAGGGTCTGGCTGGGATGGAGTTAACTTTCCCTGCAGCAGCCCATACAGTGCTGTGCTCTGTACTTGTAGCTGGAACTGCACTGGTATCACACCAGTGCTGTGTCAAATAATGAGCAATGCTGGCACAGCATCAAGACTCCCTCCAACCCCCCCTACAGCCAGTAGGCTGTAAGTGGAGGAGAGAGGGGCTATAGTTATGAAGACATCTGTCCTCCCAAATAATTGGTAAGTATATTGAGGCCCTGCTTCCCATGAGGTGGCCAATTATTGCTTGCTGATTGGAAGTAGAGAAATTTATTTTCTCTCTCTGTGCTTCTATGCAGCTTTTGCTTGTCTTTTCCCTTTAATTAAATTATCCTTATCTCAATCTCTGAGCCTTTTTTTTTTTCCCTTTCCAGCTTACTTTCTTCTTCCCTTCTTTTTCTGAGGAAGAGGAATGAGAAAGAGGTTGTGGTGGACTTTAGCTGCCCAGCAAGGTAAAACCATCACACCTAGACATATACATTATTTGCTGACTAAAATGCTACAGAATCAGAGTACACCATGCTCTAAGCAAGTACCGACTGTAATGAACATACAGCTCCGAACCCATATTCCCTCCCATTTGCTACAGGTGCCCAGTGGCCTTCCTTACAGGATTGCTAAGCAGTGCTTTGCAGCAGCAGAGGAGCTGAGCTTGTCAAATTGTACACAGAAATACAACAGCTTAGACAAACTGATCACATAAAATATAAAAAGAAAATAAAGGCTCCCTTTTTTTTTTCTTTTTCTTTTTTTTGGCATCTGACCCAATTTCTTTAAAAAAAAAATGCAAGAGCTATCTTTCCTCTTTTAGAATGCAGCATTCTTTAATATCTCATTTAAGACCCCTTTTCCGGTGCCATTTGGAGACAAACAAAAGCCAGTTCTAGATCACCCAGTAGCCACATTCTTGGTGCTCCGCCCCAAACAAACTGATCAATGTAGAGGATCAGTGGGAAACACCAGACTCCTACACAGCTATGCAAGCAATGTCCAAGTCTTACTTTAACAATATTTTTACTTTAACAATATATAAATTAAAAAATTTTGTGCATCCTGAGGAACAGATAAAGTTAGAAGGATAAGAAGAGATAAGATCAAATAGCAAGTTATTGGAATTGAA
The DNA here is from genome assembly GCF_040182565.1 of Anser cygnoides. Classification (NCBI taxonomy): domain Eukaryota; kingdom Metazoa; phylum Chordata; class Aves; order Anseriformes; family Anatidae; genus Anser; species Anser cygnoides. The sequence continues at coordinate 66,876,071 of NC_089877.1, forward strand.
GGTTCAGAAGATATAATTGAAAATTTGGAGCTTCTGAAAGCAACCCTAGCTCTTTAGTTTAACTTTACATTCTGCTTGGAAACAAGCATAGTGTCACCGGAAAACAAATACCTTCAACAAAAAGGTGAGTAGTATAAGTTAAAATTCAGAGCACATCTTAAAGCACTAGATGTTGATTGTTTTCTGTTTGGTTGGTTTACTTTTTTAATTTATGAATTCTTTGAACTGTATTCTACTTGACTAGATTGCATAATTCTGTTAGCATTCAAAACCAAGCAATAAAGGAGAAGGGAATATATTTGCATTAAAGTCATATTCAAACTAAATGCAGGTAGTGTATATTTTCCTGGAAAACATAAGTTATACATATGAACGGAGTATCCACAAGTAAGAGTGTGTTCATTTTTAACTTGCCTTTTATTGTTTTACACGTGACACACATTCTTGACCCCAAGTAGGCTTTTTTGTGACAGAAGTATTTTACATCTAAATCCTTCCTTGACAAGTACAAATGCCAACAAGAACAATGAGAATAATATTTTGCATTGGATACATGTAAGAAAAGAGAAGAATTCACATTTTTGTGACTCACAGTCACGTATCTTCTACTGCTGCAAGAGCTGCCAATTATAAGCACTTTCGGAATCCCACAAGTACTGTTAATTTTAGTACATAGGCTTATGTTTTTTAAAGTTTTAATATGAGCAACTTTGCTTGCCTTTCACTACTCAGCAGTATTGTTTTCATCAAATGTATTCAGCTGAAGAATGGAGGAAAAACAACCACCATACAGTTTGCTTGGTGAGGAGTCAAGAATATGCCCTGGTCATCATCATTCTCGACAGTTACCCCAAAAAGATGTGACATGTACCCTCAGTTCAACCCCATCCCCTTTCATGGCACAGGTGCAGCCCATGGTTGATAAGAAGCTCAGCATGAGCTGGCAATGTGCAACTGAAGCCCAGAAAGCTGATGGTATCCTGGGTGCATCTGGGCCACAGCAAAAGTAGCACAGACAGCAGATCAAGGGAGGTGATTCTCCCCCTCTACTCTGCTCTTGTGAGAACCCACCTGGAGTACTGCTTTCTGCTCTGGGGCCCCCAGTATAAGAAGGACATGGACCTATTAGAACAAGTTCAGAGAAATGCCCTGAGGATTCAAATGTCTGGAGCACCTTTCCTACAAAGACAGGCTGAGTGAGTTGGGGCTGTTCAGCCTGGAGAAGAGAAGGTTCAGGGGAGACCTTGTAGCAGACTTCCAGTACCTAAAAAAAGCCTAAAAGAAAGCAGGAGGGGGGCTCTTTATTAGGGAGTGTAGTGGATAGGACAAGGAGTAATGATTTTATACTAAGAGGGTAGATTTATGTCCTGGTTTCAGTTAGGACAGACTTAATTTTCCTCCTAGTGGCTGGTGGGGTGCTATGTTTTGGATTGGGATGAGAAGAGTGCTGATAACATGCTGACATTTTAATTGTTGCAGAGCAGTGCTTACGCCAAGCCAAGGACTTTTCAGCTTCTCGCTCTGTCCTGCCAGCGGGCAGGCTAGGGGTGCAGCAGGAGCTGGGAGGGGACAGACCCAGGACAGCTGACCCAAACTGGCCACAGGGGTATTCCATACCATCTGGCGTCATGCCAAACAATATATAGGGGTGGCTGGCCTGGGTGGGGGGGCTGGCTGCTTGGGGATAGGCTGGGCATTGGTCAGCGGGTGGTGAGCAATTGCATTGTGCATCACTTGTTTCGTACACATTAGTAGTAGTAGTACTATTATCATTATTATTATTATTATTGTTATTATTATTATTTTCCTGTCTTAATAAACTGTCTTTATCTCAACTCACAGGTTTCACTTTCCCGTTTCTTTCCCCCATCCCAGAGAGGGAGGGGGGAGGGTGAGCGAACAGCTGTGTGGTGTTTAGCTGCCAGCCAGGTTAAACCACAACGATTTAGATTAAATGTGAAGAAGTATGAGGGTGGTGAAGCACTGGAACAGGCTGCCCAGAGAATTTGTGGATGCCCCATCCCTGGAAGAGTTTAAAGCCAGGTTGGATGGGGCTTTGAGCAATGTGGTCTAGTGGGTGTTGTCACTGCCTATGGCAGGGGGCTTGGAATTAAATGATCTTTAAGGTCCTTTCCAACCCAAACCCTTCTATGATTCTAATGACACTGTCCCCTCCCGTCTTTGCGGCCCCAGGACCTGCCATGGGCTGGGGCCACCACTACCACCCCTACTGTCTACGATGGGGCTGGCAAGGGCTCTTTCAGCTCAGTAGCCAGATCTTCAGCCAGCCCAATGGTAGTGCACTTGTCTTGGTCCAGAATATGAATCTGTCAGAAAGCCTTTTCCTTCTAGGAAAGGATTGGGAAATCCAATACAGAGTCATAAAACAATACATAGTTTCTGTATCCAGACAAAATTTACTAACTAATCTTGCCACGCTAAGATAGCCAGGCTTCATTCTTGATGCTTGTAGGAGAAGCCACAATGATAACTGTTTTATGATTACAAAGGACAGGAGAGTCTGACTTCTTCAATCTCCAGGCATGTCTTCAGGTAATGGTTTGGCATGTGGGCTCCATTCTGTCTCCTTGTGAACAGGTACCTGTTTCACAAGACCTGAACCAGGCCTATGAAATGAGGAAGTAGACTTCCCACAGGGAAAACTAGGATGGAATGTCAGTGAATGCACCAGGGAGGCAGATATCCTCTAGACTGCATGAGGGGGAGGGCTGAACCCAGAGACTCTCACAGAGCTGATACTGCCTCCTCTTCCCCATCTTCTGTGCACAGGGGACACACTTGGAGAACACCTCCCCAGCCAGTCACACAGCTTGGACTGGCAGAAGATGGCCGCTGTAGAGGGCCAGGATTTAGGGTGCCCTGGGGCTCATGCATCTGGCTAGAGTGAGTGCAGAAATCAAGACTCCAGTAGCTCGGTACCGCTAGAAATATGGATGTCTACAGATTTTAGTTGCCTCCAAATTAAAGTGACAACATATATGATGTTGTAAGAGCTTAGCCACAGTTGGATATTGGTTTATCTCTGTACATGACACAAAGAGGCTGGTGTTTCTCTGCAACTAGAGCAGGCACCAGGGCAGCTGAGGCCAGCAGTGTTCAGTGAAGTCAATGCTTTTCTACATTCTTCATGCTATGGGCAAGGTCACACTTCTGTGATGTGGTGAGAGCTGTTGGGGCCAGCAGAGGTACGGGCACAGCCTGGCCAGCCCTGCACCCCCATGGCTCACAGGCAAATGCAGCACCACAGGGTCAGGTGACATGGGCTAACAGGTCATGTGCTGCTGGTCCTGCTGGAAACACCCACGATGTGTCCCTGCACGGTCAGGACGCTTTTTGGCAGTGCTTGTGACCACTCTGCTTTCTTAACCCCAAGGAGGAGGGTGACTGAGTGCTGACTTTCTGCATCTGGCTTTCATGGTCTTTAGCTTGTTTGTCCTGGTGTGATACGGGAGAGAAGCTTCTAATCTTTGTTCTCAGGAAATCTCATTATTTTATAGCTTTCTGTTTCTACCCAAGCTTCATCTTGGCCATGGACATCCATCTACCTTGGTTGTTGATATACCCATTTTCAATATTCATGTTCAGTTGTGAAAGAACCCCACAAAAATTTCCCTAAAGGATGATAGTAAAGAGAATGATTTCATCAACTGAGCATATCAGCAAAGTGTAGACTAATTTTACAGGATAAAGAAAGGAGTTCCTGGTTCCCAAAGGCTTTCTCCTTGGTTGCTTTTGAAGGCCTCCAGCTGACAACTATTAGACTATCTCAGAAAGAGACCCAATGACTTGTCATCTTTTAAAAATAGTGAACTGAATGTACAATGGAATCGAATGTATAAAAAGGTTAAACCTTACTTTGCTTCAAATTTTCTGGCCAAGAGATTTAATATGGAAAAAAATAAAAAAAAATAAATCAGAGCCACTGGGGGAAAGGCCTAAGGAGAAAGGAAGGACGAGAAACTACTTGACAAGTAGTCAATGACTAGCATGAGAGTCTCGGAAAGGAACAGGAACAACTTCACTCATGCAAGGTAACTGCAGAGCTCTGTAGCATGTGAAAAAGAAACAAACTAATGATATGATCTCTGCCATTGACTTTTTGCAAATGGTTTCACCTAAGTTTACAGAAGAGTCAATCAGCGGTTAGCAATACTCTCCCAGGACTCCAGCAAACATTCCAGCACAGCTCCTGATTTAACAAGGTAAAGTGGCTTTGAAGGACTGGTAAGTGGAAGAGAAGATTAATTCACTTCCCTTGTTTTGGCAACAATATAGAAAGTTCAAGAGACTGCCTTAGAAACAGGAAGCATCACCATCACAGTAAGAAATATTCAGGAAAGAGCACTTTCTTATCCTCTGTTTCCAGGCCTCTGTTTGAACTGCTTGGATTGGTGCCTGCTATGAAATGCACACCCATAGCAATGCAACTCAGATAAGTTTATGAACTATTGGAGACTGCTTTACAGGACAGTACCCAAGGAGAGATGAAGAAGGACAACTGCTGTTTGAAAAAATGTGCTTTTTCTCCTGTGTGCAAGAAAGGCAACCTCACTATCAGAACCTCTATACTAGAGAAAGTGAAAGATTTTACTCTCCTTGACTCATGGGAGTAGAACTGCTCCCACAGAGCTTATAAATTGGAGTCTGTTAAGTTATGAACAAGTTCATACAAAGAGATTTTCTCTTCTAGACTTCATGGCTAAGGGGAGTCCTTCTTGTTCCTTATCAACCATTTAAAACATCCTAGTGTCATCAGCAGAAATGCCTTGCTCTCACACTCTCACACCCTAAAACCAACTGAAGCACCAGTTCCTTTCTCCAAGAGTCCCCCTTGGAGTCTGTTGGGGTCAGCTGTGTTGAAGCCCAGGAAAGCTAGCTGGAGACAACCAGCCACGTGGAGCCAAGAGAGCTTCCTTAGGAGATGTGCAAGTGACTGAAGACAGACTCTAGACTAGTACAGCTTCTTTCACTGAGGAGACCATGATGGAGAGGGCAGACAAGTGAAATAACCTACCTTCTGGAAACAAATTGACTTAATCCTTAACTCCTTGTGGAGCAAAGATTTCTAGCTCTGCATCTTGCGCACTATAAAACTTACTGACATACAAATAATATTGACAATACTGATGTTTATCTGGAATGCTGGCCAGTTTACAGTGCAACAACTCTGAACACCACAATCCCAAGTTACAACATTAGGAAGGGCCCACCTATGAGAAAATAGATGGAAACCTGGAGCTGTTTCTGAGCTGGTAGGACCCCAGTCCCTATCCAGAAGTGATTAATCAGTAATTACAGACAACCCCAGGCTCAGCAGCAGAACACTTTTCTCCAACAACTGACAACCTCAAAAGTAAAATGTCCAGCAGCAATTCCACAACAGGTAGAACAGAACATGGTAGATGGCAGAGGAAACAGACTGGAGCCTGCTCCTTAATAATATATTGACAACAATATCACAACACATAGAACGAGGCTACCCCAAACCACATTATCTCCTGGAATTCATATTCCTGTGCTAGAAATGATTCAGTCAGCTGCCTGGCTGAGCTGAATGATATTTATCTGCACTTGATCTTTCCTAAGGACAATGACAGAAAGATAGAAAAACATTTACTCTCTCTGTGGTTTGCATCTTTTTCATGTAATGCCATCTGATCCCCCAGCTGTCTATCACATTTCAATGAGATTTATGTGAGGTGCTGAAGGAGTAGAATAAAGCTGACAAAAATAGTGAACTTTGCAGAAGTAATTTGTTTGCTAGTTCCCAAACCTCACCCAAGCTATTATCTTTCACTCAGTAATATTGTTCTCTGCTACCTGGACTACATGCTTTCCATCTTTTTCAGAATGAGATTTATTGATACACTCCCAGCACTCATAGATACATGTAAACATACTCACCTTATCAAAACACTTGGTTTCACCCAAGTGGCACCTATGGTTTCACCTTAGTTGGTCTCAGGTTAAGTGGGATGGTGATGCAGTTGAGATTTGTTAATAAAGCAGGTTAAAGGGGACAGCTCAGTGGCACAGAAAAGGATCATCTTCTCCAGTTCCTGCTGAGGTGGCAAAGGGTTCCCAGGAGAGCACAGGCAGATCCTGCAGGTGCATGCTTGCTGGCTTTGTGACCATCTTGCCATCATGCTGCCTCAAAGCCTGCACAGCAGACCTCAAGACAGAAGAGCTGTGGCTTTGACCCTGTCTCTCTGAGGATAGCACCCCACAGCATGGCTCCATGCACGGAGCCTATGGAGCAAGACATATTCCCAGGGGTTCTCTTGGGCCCAAGACTCTTTGGGCACAGCTGTCATTGCACTAACTTCATTACAGAAAAGCTGAAACTCCCAGCTTGACAAAGCAGTTCTGTTGATGGCGAAAGTTATTCCCTATGAAACGGGGGATATGATCTTTGTTCACATAGGATGCAGAATATGAGCATTGCATGCAGGTTATCACCCAGTCTCAGTTTCCAGCTTTAAGACCAATTGCCTTTACTTATCCCATAACCCATTCAGAAATGGCTGTTAGGGAGCTTTTTCTGTGTATGCTGAACCTTTGACATGAAGTATTTCTGCATTTCAAATGTGACATCTGACTGTGTTAGGCTGCCAGGATGGCTGTGAATGTGTTGGATTGTTACACTGATACGATTTTCAAAATTAGGCACTGCAAACAGGAAAGCATTGTGTTCTTATCCCCGGGTGAAAATATGCAGTATTCAGCTAATTTGTAGTATCTAAATACAGCCGTCCTAGCACCCAAAGGGACATCAAGCGGTAGGGTATATGCCTGCAGGTGAAATAAGATAAGCTTCCAAAGTCAAGCATTTTTTTTCCTAGCATTTTTTCTAACAATATTAATCGGTGCTGAGAATATATATGTCTGCAATAATTCAGTGGTGGGACAGTCTCACAGGTCACTAAAGCCACCTAGAAGCACTTTGTGATAGCAGGCTGATGTGACTCTGGTCCTTTTTGACTAATGTAAGACTGCTCTGTTTTAAATAAAAGCCATGAGCCAAAACATTTTGCCTGACAAAGACCACTAGAAACTCTCTGGCAATCCAAAGGTGGGGTCAGACCAGTAGTGTGACACTGGTGATACACTTCCATTCTTGCTGGGCAATGGGTTTTCATTGAGGCTGCAGGCACACCAGCTAGCGGACGTGCCAGCTGTAATTAAGGCAGCAGGTTCTGCTCTGGGTGCACATCAGGCATTGAGGCCACTGCAATCTGTGGCTTGGATAGGGATGTCTCCATCATTTTTCTCATGAGCATTCCTCACTACAGGGAGATAATGCCTGCACTGTTGTTTCATTGCAATATGAACTACAGAATTGTCAAGATTGTCTGAGTCTTCTAAGGTGCTCAGCTTTTGTAAAATCAAAGTTCAAGGAGTGACAGAAAGAATATCCTGAAAATAACATTCCTTGCAGCATTCTCAATTGGATATTTGGAAATAGAAACTTAAAAGAAGTGGTCACAGTGTTTGTGGACATCAAAGTAAATGGGGAGGAGATCTCTCAGATGGAAAAGATATCCTTTTAAAAAGAACTTGAGTGAAAATTATTTGACAGCTGCAATGCACTATGAGTGCTCCTACACTGCTGAGGCAGGCTCAGTGCATCAGACATCAAGGTCTGGCATATATCTGTATATGTTGTTTGTGCATTGCACACACTTACTCCACACTCTTCAAATATTCTCTGTACAAGACCAGAGTATTATGATACCTGATTTTTTTTCTGTTTTCTGCAAGTGGAAGATGTCCTGTTAAAGCTATGTGCTTTGTTTGACTGTTGTTGCAGATGAATTGTGCGTGTATATGCATGCATATATACATGTACATACACAAAATGATAACAATCTATTTTTCCTGTTTCTGTGAATCAGTGAAATTCTTATCGCCTACATGATGCTAATGATTAATTAAAGGTGTTTCCCAAATCTGACTGTGGTGATACTTATGTGAAGGTTTAAGTTGACTGAAGAGATCACAGTCAATGATGCCATGGCCTGTACACAGCTTTTCTGATGGACATACTTTGACATACACTCTATAGTGGAATATTGGGGACAAACAAGGAAGATAAGAACAAGCAGATGCTGAATTTGTAAATGTTTCACCTGTCATTTTTGGAAAATGTGATCAGTAACCCCCAAAGTTTAACTGTGAGCTGTCAGTCTCATGCTGGTTTTGTTTCTGTGCTTTGTGAAGCAGGTGTTACAATTTATATATTAAAAATAATTACTCCAATATTAATTAACTCAGTTGTTTTCCATATTCCAATCCAATCTTTTGTTTTCAAAGCAATGTGCTTTTCCTTGGAAGGTGACAGGAAGGATGAAAAATATATCAAATACAGGCTCTAGAAGCTATCTGTATTATATCCTAATTCATAAAAAGTTAACCAAAACACACATACTGGTAAAAGAACTTTCTGACTAGCTAATTGGTTTGCTAACCAATTTTTCTTCATGTTTAAAAAATATATAAATAATAAAAATCATAGAATTTACTGGTATCAAAGCAACTGATTAAAAAATATTTTCTGTATTAAAGTTGACATTTAATTAGCTTAGCTCTGGTGAGCCTGCACTGCCTGAAAAAGAAATCTCTCAAAAGACTGGATAAAGCCTTTTTATTAATGTTTTTCTGTGATTCCAAAATACATATCTGCAACCATATCGTATTACTTGAGTAGCAATTATATTTCATTAAAGTGACACTTACTGAGATGACAGTAAAACTGTTATGTAGCAGTATCAACAGAACAATTCTGATTAGTCAAATAATATATTTAGCTTTTTTAAAATGTTCACCCTTATTCATATTTTATTAAAACAGGAGGACCCAGTTCCAGCTACAGAGGCTGTAACTTCAGGCAAATCCTCTGGAGTAAATTATCAAACAGATCTAAAGCACACAGCAGAAAAAGAGCAGGAGATGGAGTTATTTACTTACAGTGAAAAGTCTGCAGGTTTGTCACCGGCATGAGTGCAAGGATAACAAAATTCCACTGTCAAAAATGATGACGTTATTAACACTGTCAGCTGTTCCAGGGAGAAATTGTACTGAGGGTGTTGCACCTGCCGTGTCCTCATGAAGGTGCTGCCACTCAGGAATTATCTGGGCAAAGCAGCAGGGAAGACACTGGCTCTCACCTGAAGTATAATCAGTAGCTTTCCAGGCATTTTACAGTGATTTCAGTGAAAACCATAGGCACTGAATAAAATCAGTGGAGATGAAATTTATTGTTTGTTTCAAACACCTCTGAAGAACAGTGCCTTCAACACTTTGAGGTGCTTTGTGAGTTCTAGCCCTTTTCCTCACACACCTTCTCCTGTGATCATCAGCTGAAAGTAAGAGCCACACTTGACATTTTTGCATGAAGGAGCCAATATAACTGTTTCAATGAATCTAGTAACACCGTTCACTCTTAAAAATGTGCTGTTTTATAACAGGGAAGCTGTGGTCTACAGATCTGAGTAGCACTGGTGGGTAACAGACTGGGTTAGTGTTTTCTCACTTACTGAACTCCAAAAGATTTGTTGTTTTAAGGACAGGCAATTGCCAGGCATTGCTGCTATTTCAGTCTCTTCCTAAGACAGCCCTTGCCACAGGGCAGCTCATAAACACCACCATGTACACTGCCTAGCAAATGCTGCAAACCAGACCCTCCCTAGAAGGTTGCAGCCGGGCTAGCAGCACGTGCCTTACAACTGTGCCTCCCCTTATGGAAAGAGAATATGTTTATTGCACAGAGTTCCTATTGGCAGATTAAGTGACAAACAATAGAAGAGAAGGGGCAGAATAAAGACCTATGGAGCTATTAAAGAGGAAATATTAGTCTCACAAAGTACTCATTCAGAACTATCAGGATGTAGACCCCTGTAACAGCACAGTTGGGAAGCTCCCCTACTCAGCAGACACGGGGCACTGTGGGCAGGGGCAGGGTGGCTGTACGCCCTCACTCTTTACTGCACTCGCTTTTCTTCTCAAAGGCCCTCTTGAGATGCTGCTGGGCCCATGACATTTGAGCAGGAATAGGAAGTAAACCAATGCTGCTATTACTAGTTGAGTCTGCCTAGGTCACTGGCTGAAGAATTGAAAGCTCTCCACTTCAACACCTTTTAGGTACATTTCATATTGCACATCTGAATCCTGATCTTCAGATACGGGGATTTCCGTGTCCTAATTGAATAAGACAAAGGCTTTTATGCCTTCCTCTTTTATGCATTCCTCAACAATTTATTCCATTGCATCTTTATGTGGATGAGGCAAAGGCTATGGATGTGGTCTACCTTGACTTCAGTAAGGCTTTTGACACCGTTTCCCACAACATTCTCCTCAAAAAACTGGCTGCTCGTGGCTTGGACTGGCGTACACTTCGTTGGGTTAAAAACTGGCTGGATAGCCGGGCCCTAAGAGTTGTGGTGAATGGAGTCAAATCCAGTTGGAGTCCGGTCACTAGTGGAGTTCCCCAGGGCTCAGTACTGGGGCCAGTCCTCTCAATATCTTTATCGATGATCTGGATGAGGGGATTGAGTGCACCCTCAGTAAGTTTGCAGATGACACCAAGTTAGGTGCGTGTGTTGATCTGCTCGAGGGCAGGAAGGCTCTGCAGGAGGATCTGGATAGGCTGGAGCGATGGGCTGAGGTCAACTGTATGAGGTTCAACAAGGCCAAGCGCTGGGTCCTGCACCTGGGGTGTAACAACCCCAAGCAGCGCTACAGGCTGGGAAATGAGTGGTTGGAAAGCTGCCTGGCAGAGAAGGACCTGGGAGTACTGGTTGATAGCTGGCTGAATATGAGCCAGCAGTGTGCTAAGGTGGCCAAGAAGGCCAACAGCATCCTGGCTTCTATAAGAAACAGTATGACCAGCAGGTCTAGGGAAGTGATTTTCCCCCTGTACTGGGCTCTGGTGAGGCCGCACCTCGAGTACTGTGTTCAGTTTTGGGCCCCTCGCTACAGGAAGGACATGGAGGTGCTCGAGAGAGTCCAGAGAAGGGCGACGAGGCTGGTGAGGGGTCTGGAGAACAAGGCTTACGAGGAGCGGCTGAGGGAGCTGGGCTTGTTCAGCCTGGAGAAGAGGAGGCTCAGGGGCGACCGCATCGCTCTCTATAGGTACCTTAAAGGAGGCTGTAGCAAGGTAGGGATTGGTCTGTTCTCCCACATGCCTGGTGACAGGACGAGGGGGATTGGGCTAAAGTTGTGCCAGGGGAGGTTTAGGTTGGATATTAGGAAGAACTTCTTTACTGAAAGGGCTGTTAGGCATTGGAATAGGCTGCCCAGAGACGCGGTTGAGTCACCATCCCTGGAGGTCTTTAAGAGACATTTAAATGTAGAGCTTAGTGATGTGGTTTAGTGGAGGACTTGTTAGTGTTAGGTCAGAGGTTGGACTGGGTGATCTTGGAGGTCTCTTCCAACCTAGACGATTCTGTGATTTTGTGATTTATACTCCTCAGCCTTCCTGACAAATGCATGTGTGGTTGTGCCACACACTACAGCATTTAATTGGTCCAGACTGAAAAACGAAAAAAAATAACCTACAAAAACAAAAGCAGCAGCTCTTCCTGAAAAGACTGGCTCATGACATCTCTACAGACTTCCATCAGAGCATGACCCACCGCACTGGTCTGGGGGAGGAGGCTCTGTGCTGCATCACAGAAATGGGAAGGAACTGTGGAGATATGAGGAACTTCTTAGAATAAGTTCATCACTTGAAAAAAATAATACTGAGGCCATCAGACATGAGAAAACAAGCAAGAAAAGGGAGTCTCTTTAAATATATCTCAAGGAAAATGATGCTCTGCACATGCTTTTACTGGGCTCTTCAGTAATGATACTGGGAGATGGATATTCCTATTCATAAAGAAATCACAGTTTATCACAGAATCACAGAATTGTAGGGGTTGGAAGGGACCTCAAGAGATCATCGGGTCCAACCCCCCTGCCAAAGCAGGTTCCCTAGAGCAGCTTGCCCAGCTAGGCGTCCAGACAGGCCTTGAATATCTCCAGAGAAGGAGACTCCACAGCCTCCCTGGGCAGCCTGTCCCAGTGCTCCATCACCCTCACTGTGAAGAAGTTCTTTTGCATGTTGGTGCGGAACTTCCTGTGCTCCATTTTGTGGCCATTGCCTCTTGTCCTGTCCCCACAAACCACTGAAAAGAGGTTGGCCAAATCCCTCTGTCTCCCACACCTCAGGTATTTATAAACTTTGATATGATCCCCTCTCAGTCTTCTCTTCTCCAGGCTGAACAGACCCAGGTCTCTCAGCCTTTCTTCATAGGGAAGATGCTCCAGGCCCCGTATCATCTTTGTGGCCCTCTGCTGGACTCTCTCCAGGAGATCCCTGTCTTTTTTGTACCGGGGAGCCCAGAACTGGACACAGTACTCCAAGTGAGGCCTGACCAGAGCGGAGTAGAGGGGGAGGATCACCTCCCTTGACCTGCTGGCCATGCTCCTTTTAATGCACTCCAGGATCCCATTGGCCCTCTTGGCCACCAGGGCACACTGCTGGCTCATGGTCTACCTGTCGTCTACCAAGACCCCCAGGTCCTTCTCCTCAGAGCTCCTCTCCAGCAGGTCACCCCCCAGCCTGTACTGATACATGCGGTTGTTCCTTCACAGGTGCAGGACTCTACACTTGCTCTTATTAAACCTCATTTGGTTTCTTCCTGCCCATCTCTCCAGCCTGTCCAGGTCTCGCTGAATGGCAGCACAGCCTTCTGGTGTGTCAGCCACTCCTCCCAGCTTTGTGTCAGCAGCGTACTTGCTGAGGGCGGACACTATTCCCTCATCAAGGTCATCGATGAAGATGTTGAACAGGACCAAACCCAGCACCGACCTCTGGGGAACACTGCTAGTCACAGGTCTCCAGCCGGACTCTGCGCCACCGATCACCACCCTTGAGCTTGGCCAGTCAGCCAGTTCTCAACCCACCTTACTGTCCACTCATCTATCCCACACTTTCTCAGCTTTGCTAGAAACGCAGGTTTCCTGACCCCCTTCCCCGATTTCCTACTCTTAGGGATGCACCAATCCTGAGCTTGGAAGAAGTGCTCTTTAAATGTTGCCCAGCTCTCACAAGCACCCTTGCCTTCTAGTAATCTAGCCCATGAGATACCCCCAAGCAGGTCCTGGAAGAGGTCAAAGTTGGCTCTCCGAAAGTCCAGAGTAGCAATCCTGCTTTTTGCCCTACTTCTTCCACCAAGTTCCATCTTGAACTCCACCATCTCATGGTCACTGCATCCCAAGCTGCCCTCTACATGGAGGTTAGTGGTTGGTTAGTAATTGTACACCCAAAGTTCTCCAGCTTTGCAGCAGGACACCACAAATCCCAGATTTTGCTTGGCAGGGATGAAGAAAAGCTGAATGAGCTTCTGAATTCTGGCATCAGTCCTAGAACAACAGCCTTTGCCAACTTTAATGGAAAGCGGGGAACATCCTACCTTCATGTACTCAGTGGTGTTTGGCTCTAGCAAGCACTATAAGATGAAGTTGAGAACATTTCGTGTGGATGGACAGGGAGAATGCATAAGCAAGGCCCCAGCAAATCTATACTGCATGTACCCTCGAACTGTGATTAACACACCTATAATGTAGATTGGTGCAAACTGGGGAGCTGTCTCTCCATATACATTAACTTGTGGGTCTATCCATACACAAACACGGAAACATTATTTTCAAGACAGGTCAGTGAAGCTTGAAATGAAGTAGCCTGAGGCACTCAGGCACCCAGGACTGGAAGAGAGGCTTTGCCATCAGTTTCCACAATAACCTTCTTGCCCCCATAATGACCCAAAATTCCTTTGCCCTTGTCTCAGTTTCTACAGGCTCTTTGCACATTTATAATCATAGAACGATAGGACAGGTTGGAAAAGACCTTCAAGATCATCAAGTCTAACCATCCACCTAACATTACATGTCCACTGCTAAACCATGTCCCTGGCACCACATCTACAAGTCTCTTAAATACCTCCAGGGATGGCAGCTCCACTGGGCAGCCTGTTCCAATCCCTAACCACCCTTTCCATGAAGAGATTTTTCCTGATATCCAATCTAAATCTCCCCTGGCACAACTTGAAGCCATTACCTTACATCCTAACTTACTCCAAAGTCTGACAATTTCACACACCGTGAGACCTACCAGGAGACAACTGCTTATTGTTTGAGAGTTAACTTCCTTCTATATATGTTTTTAAAAAAATGTTTGACATGGCTTTTTTTGAAGAAACACAACTACAACCTATCTGTTAGTCCCCTGCAACTTAATATTTAAAAAAAAATTATACAAAAAAAACACCACCCCAAACCAACAAAATACTGATTTTCTCACATACTAAGATGTAAGCATATGCAGAAGGAGAGTGCTGTGCTTCTTTAAGGGTGTGTGCCCAAGGACCTTTTCCAAGGTAAGAGAAAAATAAGAAAGGGATCCACAAATGTGCATGTGCTTGTGAACTTAGAAAGTGTATGAGACTGCCTTCACCAGAGAACTTCTCTCTCTACCCACTGGAGAAGAGGAATGGGTCTCGGCTGTCTGTGTCATTGTCTACATGAGTCCTGTCAAAGGCAGCCTTTGGCTGGGGCAGCCTGTGTGACCAGCCGTGTCAGCATCCTGTCTGTCTGTGTGTGTCTGTGTGTGTCTGGGATATGTATTCATCTTTACTACCAGCTGAGCCTGTCATACAGTAAATTACACCAAATTTTAGTGATTTTCATTCAAGAAAAGTAAAAAGCTTCAGAGCCAGAAGGAAAGGATCATGCTCTTTTTACAGTGTATATATTTATTGAACAATTTGGAATCTTTAAAGATATTTACCAGACCGACTGAATTCCTTTTCCACCATTAAATATAGCAGTCTTCTGAATGGTTTCCATATATTTATATTGTCAACATCTGTGGGATAGAGACTGTTCAGGAATTAATTGCACATGAAAGTTTATAACTTGTGATACTGCAAATGTTAAGCTATGCTATTGAAGCTGAATTTTAAGCGGTTTGAGATTAATGCCATTTGTCATAAATGTCCTGCCTTGTAAATGTTAAGTAAAATTTGTTTTCCAGGCATGAACAGAAAGAGGACTCCCCATGCTCAAAGCTCTTTTACTAAGCTATTGCTAACTAGATTATGCAGAGGGATTGCCTTTATCTTTCCTTTACGGTTAAAATATTTCTGATTGTACAAGCTTTTTATGGATGTTTCTTATTCCAAAAGCAGACACCCATATATTGTACATAGAGTATATATATGTAAATGTAAAGATATACAGAAAAATATTACATATGTACTATATATGTTTTATATATATAAATATATAATGAACATTTTGCTTTTTGTATATAGTTAAGAAAATATAAAGAAACTTCCTCATGCTAACTTCTGTTTCTCCCAGTATCTTTCTCTATCTATAGCTATCTCTACCTCTAACTTTCTCATTTTAAATTACATATATTATATAAAAAAATTAGACAGAGAGAGGTAGAAGGGAGTGTGAGTAAGATTTCTGATATTTTTCTTAATAGAGCATAAACACATTATATGTTATAGACCAGACAGAATATGAAAATTCCGTGCTTACCAGTCCTTCTGCTTTGTCAATTCATGCCTGAAAGCATCATAAATTACTAAAGAAAAAATGGTTCTAAATTTCTGCATTATAACAATGAACTTGCCCACTAGAGCAGAATAAATGTGGTGTGAGCACAGAGAAGGTGAAAATTTTTAAATCTGAAGCTATAGACTTTTTGTCACGGGGTTTTTTTATAATTTGATTTCTGCCTTTTTTTTTTTTTTTCCAGTGAGTAAATACCCAGCTTAATTTATTCAGTTACTTTTACAAGCTTCCTATTTTTTGAAGACTAAACTTACATTTTGATGAAATGAATACTGTGCTAATGTGTCCTATGTGAGTGAGGACATGAGGACAATGGTTGACTGGAATTTTACATAACTGAAACAACAACCTGGTCCGCCCCAGATTGATTTCCTACATCGATTCCATGAATCAGCTTTTAATGCCCAATGTGGTAAGACACTTCACTGGCTGTTTGACAGGACAGTATTTTGATCCATCTGGTAGGACATTTTTTTGTGTTGTACTGCCCAGAGGTCTGTAAGCAGTCAGGATATGACTGAATATGTCCTGGTGGCAGCTTAGCTGGCTTTGTCTTCATAATCCAGTACCTGATTTTTGAGGGACACAACCTATTCATGCAAGTGAGTTCAGAAATGAATTGACATATTTCCTTACCTGATGCACTTGATTTAATGACTTTGAGTTGTGTTCGCTAGTATGACAGTAGATGATAAAGTGAATTCTTTTCCACTGATGAGGCCAAACTATAAAGAAGCTCCTGAGAAACTAGCCCCATGCAGGTGGCTGCAGTTTCTGACTTGGGCTACCATTGCAGGGAACCAGGGTGGCCAGGGCGGGGCTACAGCATTAGTCTCCATTGAAAAGTGAGTTGTCTAGGAGGTGTCTGCTGGTGGTCTCCAGACAGTGTAATAAGGGCAGTTCATCACTGAAAATTTAGTGTGGAGAAGGACAAGAGGCCCCTGTGCAGCTGGCCAGAGACCCTCAGCTGTCCTCAGCAGTACAACTGGCTCTCTTAGGTTGGACTTTCCTCTCTGTGGTTCTTTGTGCAAATGTTTCCTGAGAGAGTGCAGCATATCAACCAGTGGCAAGTGCTCCACTCATAATCTGGAGTCCTGTGCCTGTGCGGTAGTGCCCCAGAGGAACAGCTCTTTGAAGATGGGAACCTGAATCTGTAAGCCATAAATCTCTGAGTAGCTGCATGGGTGGAAAGTGGAGTACTCAGCAGTGCCTTGACATACAGGCAGCGTGGCACCGGAGCCATGGCACTATGCAAATGCCGTCTCAGGCCTGTTCAGTGTTGAGGGCTGCATGGGTTGGATTCGCCAGGGCTCTGCAGGGTGGTGGCAGCAGCACAGTGCTTATGTGGCCTGGGCTGTGCCTTCAGCTTACAGCTGGCTGGCAGGCAGCTTTGCCCAGGGCCAGAGGTACTCCAGGAGCTGCACATGCATTGCACGGTAAACAATCCCATTGCAAAGGCCCAAGCTTACACAACACCAAGTGGCCAAACAATGTCTCCTTGCAGCAGAGAGAAGCAAAGGCATCACTGGTCCTTCCAAGCCGCTAGAGGTGCTTCAGCACTGCTGGCATGCTCGCCTTTCCAAAGTGGTACTGAGGGACAGGAAGGAGCATTCCACCCCATTTCAGGCATGGCACCTGCTTTAGGATGTTTTACTCATGCAGTGTTGACTGCATAGAATTGCCAGTATTCATTAAATAAGTACCAAGATGCCCCCCAAAGGTGGGTCATATTAGGAGAATAAACATATTTGAAATACTATTGTGGTGAATGGAGTCAAATCTGGTTGGAGGCCGGTCACTAGTGGTGTCCCCCAGGGCTCGGTACTGGGGCCGGCCCTCTTTAATATCTTTATCGATGATCTGGATGAGGGCGTCCAGTGCACCCTCAGTAAGTTTGCAGATGACACCAAGCTAAGTGCGTGTGTCGATCTGCTCGAGGGCAGGAAGGCTCTGCAGGAGGATCTGGATAGGCTGGAGCGATGGGCTGAGGTCAACTGTATGAAGTTCAACAAGGCCAAGTGCCGGGTCCTGCACCTGGGGCGCAACAACCCCAAGCAGAGCTACAGGCTGGGAGATGAGTGGCTGGAAAGCTGCCTGGCCGAGAAGGACCTGGGAGTATTGGTTGATAGTCGGCTGAATATGAGCCAGCAGTGTGCCCAGGTGGCCAAGAAGGCCAACAGCATCCTGGCCTATATAAGAAGCAGTGTGGCCAGCAGGTCTAGGGAAGTGATTGTGCCCCTGTACTTGGCTCTGGTGAGGCCGCACCTCGAGTACTGTGTTCAGTTTTGGGCCCCTCGCTACAGGAAGGACATGGACGTGCTCGAGCGAGTCCAGAGAAGGGCGACCAAGCTGGTGAGGGGTCTGGAGAACAAGTCTTACGAGGAGCGGCTGAGGGAGCTGGGCTTGTTCAGCCTGGAGAAGAGGAGGCTCAGGGGCGACCTTATCGCTCTCTACAGTTACCTTAAAGGAGGCTGTAAAGAGGTGGGGGTTGGTCTGTTCTCCTACGTGCCTGGTGACAGGACGAGGGGGAATGGGCGAAAGTTGCGACAGGGGAGTTTTAGGTTGGATGTTAGGAAGTACTTCTTTACCGAAAGGGTTATTAAGCATTGGAACGGGCTGCCCAGGGAGGTGGTGGAGTCACCATCCCTGGAGGTCTTCAAAAGACGTTTAGATGTAGAGCTTAGCGATATGGTTTAGTGGAGTACTTAGTGTTAGGTCGAAGGTTGGACTCGATGATCTTGAGGTCCCTTCAACCTAGAAATCTGTGATACTGTGATACTGTGATACTAATAACTACCAGCTAGGAAGCAACCAAATGTTAATTAGAGGAGAGTATCAAAACTGTCAATTTTAAATAATAATTACTGTCATGAAAAGCAGTAAAAAAGATGCTTCTGCATTGGTACAATTGGTACAAAATTGCAGGCTGTTTTTCAGAGCTCAAATATTCTATCAGTTAAATTGAGTAAAGACATACTGTGCAAGGACACCAAGGTTTTTTAAAAACATATTCCAGTCATGTTTCCTAAACCAGGCAGCTGTAACAAAGTTAGCAATCCAAATTAATTATCCAAAATGAACATCAGCATTTAGGACAAATATCTCATCAGCATTCAGTGTCACATCTCAAGACTAAAAGGGGAAATGAAATAGAGAACTATTAGGCGATTAGCTAAAAAATGAGCTAAGGAAACATGCATTGTTCTATCTTACTTTAGTTTCTTTTTTCCCTTGGAGTGAAATCCATTTCTTTACAGATTATCAGTACAAATCCCATATAAGTGACACTGAATTTCATACGCCACCTTAACAGTATGGGCAGAAAAGCAGACAGTAAGTGGATAGACATTACACATTTGTTACATGGAGGACTAATAATTTTGCACTGCTGATTATAGACTTTGCAGGTGGATCACATGAAATATTTCTGCTTCACGTACTTCCATTTGGCACCCTAACTGGCCCTTAAAGGAAAGCTGTTCCAAGTAAGGAACTGTCATCCTGTGACATCCTCTAATAAAACCTTTGAGTTAATCAGTCCTCAATCTCCATGAGAACTTTTACAGCAGTTGCTGTCTTCATCATGAAGGGGCAATTAGAGCAAAGAAGGGAAGCTATCTTCTCATAGTTCCATTAGCTAGCTCCTCCCCTACATATAGTGGATAAGCCCCAGTGCCCCAGTCCCAGGACAGCAAAGTTTAGCATTGACTTTTGTGCTACAAGGCCATGAGGTGACTCAATTAATGATTTAGAACTATGGAAGGAGACAAGCTCCATTTTGAAGGGAGACAAGCTTCTTCCAGATTATCTGACCAATTCTGCTGCTCTCTGTGCTTCAGTCAGAACAAACCTGGAGGCTCAACTCCGCAGGTGTGAGCAGAATTTACTGGGTGATTAAACATTTGACAGTGGTGATATTTAAATTGTTATTTACCAATTTCAGATCACACACTTCTGATCACTTCAGATTTTCAGCAAGTCCCTATGTGATGGACAGCTGGAGACACGGGTTTTCTTGGGACAAGCACCAATGTTCCTCTGAGACCATAATGGTCTGCTGATACTTGGAAACCCACAGCACTTTGCCACATTCCGGAGCTCAGGAGGAAATCGCTCCTAGCTTGTCACCTACTGTGCCAAGACCTCTGATGGACTCTATCCTCTTCTATTTCTATCAGGAGACTCCGGTACTACATCGTTTGCCCACTATATCACCTGCCTATATAGCTGCTTATAATAGTAAACGGAAGTTGAAATGAGGTGGGTTTTTTATTGTCTTTGCTAAGAAAAAGACAAAGCCTCAGAAGACTGGTTAAAATGCCTGGAATATCTTTGCCTGAGATTAGAATAACATACAGTGCTTTTTTTTTTTTTTTAAAAAAAAAAAGTGCATAAATATTTCTTTCTAACATAACTAATCCTCAGAGGTTACAGAAACAGGGTTATATACAAAACAGTTTTCTTATTAGTTTGGTTTTAAAATGTAAAGAAAATATCTCTGCATGCAGTTAGGAAAACAACTTTGCCAGGTGTTTCTCTTTTATTACTAGAATATGAACAATGATGTTCTGGACCAATGGAAATCAGGGGAAAATCTGGCACAGACCTTTTCAATACTGCTAGAGTTTCCACCTGAACAAGGCCGTGCAAGCTCAGAGGTCTGTATGCAGTATCATTGTCTAGCTGCTCAAATGCAATCATTAAAGGATGTCTCAAAGATACCAACATTGTCTTCCTAAATTCCAGCCCTGTTGCATATTTAAACCTTGGCAATTAGGAAAAAAAAGTAATCTTAATTTGAAGTATTTTAAGACACCTCATTAGTTTCAGTATTCATTTCTTCATCTTCTCATCTCAATCACATTTCCATTTCAAATGATTTATCTCAGTTAATTGTAATCAATTTTATATTTTGCTAACAACAAGTATGATGTTCATGGCCGGCTAGAACACTTGAAGGTCATTGCAGTATGCAAGTGACCCTGTGAGAGACTATCCTACAGTGTACAGTCTGCACAAGGGAAACTACTTGTGGAAATGTACAAACTTCTCCTAAAACCTCTGAAAGAGATGGGATATTTTTAATCTTTCACTTTCCTGATTTTCCTGTATTTGAAACAGCCCTCACAAAAGCAAGGGCTCTTCTAGCTGAAAAAGTCACTGAAGACATCTATGCAGCCACGATAATGAAAAGACAGTATCTTTTTTAGATCAGCAAAGTTCGGTGTGCCAAGTGGTTCACCAGACTTATGCAGGTGGAGCTTTCATTTTTAGCTCCTTTGCTACTGTTTGTTTTTATATCACACACAATTGATCCCTGAGTGCCAACTAAACCTGGTGCTGTATCTCATGACCAAGGTTGTACCACCAGGAGGACCACCCTGCAGCAGGACATCAGTCATTCCAAGGTCTGTAATTGTGTTTGCTGCAGCATAAGAGACTCTGGGGAAATCACGAGCATACTGTACTTAAAATAACAATCCACCAGCCTTATTCCTCCTAGGGAAGAACTGTCTGTGATGTGGAGGAGACTGGGTGAGAGATCAAAAGTCTGGCAACTTCAGCAGCAGCTGCTGCAGCAGAATCCATGTGAACTGCAGCAGATTTCTAGTGCCTTCTGCTGATGTCATTGACAATCACCTGGCTATGAGGTGTTAGAATCACAGAATCATTAAGGTTGGAAAAGACCTCCAAGATCAGCTGGTCCAACCATTCCCCTACCACTGATGTGACCCACTAAACCATGTCCCTAAACACCACATCCAACCTTTCCTTGAACACCCCCAGGGACGGTGACTCTACCACCTCCCTGGGCAACCCGTCCCAATGCCTGACTGCTCTCTCTGAGAAGAAATGTCTCCTCATTTCCAACCTGAACCTCCCCTGGCACAACTTGAGGCCATTCCCTCTAGTCCTATCACTAGTTATATGTGAGAAGAGGCCAACCCCCAGCTCCCCACACCTTCCTTTCAGGTAGTTGTAGAGAGCAATAAGGTCTCCCCTGAGCCTCCTCTTCTCCAGACTGAACAACCCCAGTTCCCTCAGCCACTCCTCATAGGACTTGTGCTCCAGGCCCTTCACCAGCTTCGTAGTCCTCTGGACATGCTTCTGTGGTGGTACTGCATTTTGTACTGTAGAAAAAGTATCAATTTCTCCATTCGTGCAATAATATCCTTTCCAAGACATCCCTTTTCAGGCTGATGATTCTCAGCTTGTTCCTTTGGTTTTTAGAAGCTGTTAAAGATGTTTGATCATCTTTGTTACCTTCCTATAAAACTTTTCAGCTCGATACATGTTTTTTGACATAGGAGATGAGCTATACATGGTATTGTATATGCATGAATGTATATGTAGTGATATGGTTAGTACGAAAATGTATTTAAAAAAAAAGAAAAAAGAAACGGACTTTGCAACAAAAAGCTCCTTAGGCATAGGTGTCTTACTGACTGAAATATCTCTGAAGTATATGTCCGAATATTATGTAATGAGCATCACAGGTATCGTGCTCTCCAATTGTCAAATACTCTATTTGTTTAACTTGAAAATAATCATTTTAGATACATTTGATAGCAGAGCTACAAAAGCCTCTTTTCATAGAATCACAGAATCATAGAATGGTTTGGGTTGGAAGGGAACTTTAAAAGTCTTCTAGTCCAGCCACCCAGCCATGGGCAGGAACACCTCCCACTAGATCAGGCTGCCTAAAGCCCCATCCAAACTGGCCTTGAACACTTCCAGCGACAGGGGATCCATAACTTCTCTGTGCAACCTGTTCCAGTGACTTACCACCCTCATCATGAAGAATTTCTTCCTTATATCTAATCTAAATCTACCAAGCTCTGTGCTGGTCATTTTTGTTCAGAAGGATACTGTGAGAATCAGTATCGAAAACTTTGCTGAAATCCAGAAATATTACACCAACTGGCTTCCCTTGGTCAACTAGCTGGGCAATCTTGTCACAAAAGGAAATTTAGTTCATTAAACAGGACTTTCCCTTCATGAACCTGTGTTCGCTGTGACTAATGATTGTGTTGTCTTTCATGTGTTTTTCAACAACTCCCAGGACAAACTTCTCCAGAATTTTACCAGGCTCTGAAGTGAGACCAACAGGCCTGTAATTAACAGGGTCTTTTTTCTTACTCTTCTTGAAAATTGGGACATTTGCCAGCTTCCAGCCAGCTCCAGATTCCCACGACCACTGAAAAATAATTGAGAGATCTCACAATGACACCAGCCAGCTCTTTCAGTACTTGTTTTAAAATACTTGTATAATTATTTGTGCCTCCAACATTAAAAGGAATGCCATAATTGTACACTAACCCAGCATAATTAGCATGCAATTGCCATGATAATACAGCATAATTATGTTTGTCAGGAGAAAAGGGACTGCCACAGTATGACTGAGAGGCCTCACAGCAGCAGAGGTGGGAACCAGCACATTTCCTGCTTGAGCTGCCCAGTATCACATCTGCAGAAGTGCACTTTTCAGTGACTCCAGAGTTTACAAATGTGAAGTCTTTGGGACAAAATGCCATAGCATTAGACATCCTAGATGTGATTCAGTGAGCTGGCACAGACCAGTCAGCCTCCCTGTAGTTGTGTTCTGGGGCTGTCAGCAACACTGCTGTACCTTCCCTAGGGG
This sequence comes from Anser cygnoides, assembly GCF_040182565.1. Lineage (NCBI taxonomy): Eukaryota > Metazoa > Chordata > Aves > Anseriformes > Anatidae > Anser > Anser cygnoides. The sequence goes on from NC_089877.1 coordinate 66,899,361, forward strand.
CTCAGGTGCCAAGGAATGTCCTACTGCAAGAAAAAAACTTCTGTGTGTTTTAAGACCCCAGGTTTTATCAACAGAGAAAGGAATTTCCTGACTGATCTTTGCTGAAGGAAGCTATGTTTAAGTCCCACTTCAGACATCTCTATCACCTTTCTGCATCAAATCCTTAGCCCTTGCTGTGCTGAGCAGGGCTACACCAACAGACTTTTCAATACATCCTGAAGCACAGCTCTGGTGTGGCTACCACTCCTCAAAGCTGAGACACCCACTGGATCTGCTGGCATAGGACACTATTGGCCAAGAGCCAGATGATACGTAGGACATGATGCAACTTGTTGATGCTCAGGACATCAGGAGCAGAAGATGAAAGTGCATCTGGTGCTGGCTCCTGTTACAAGGAGCAGAGCAAGTCCCAAATCAAACAGAAAGAAGCACACTCTCTGCACCGATGGCTTTCAATACTTCCACACACTTGTGCCTTCTCCCATTGAGTTTCACAGTGGAAGGAGAGCTGTACATCTGCTGTCTCTGGTACCCTTATGGGATAGATAGACAGAGCCTAACCCAGCTGGCTGTTACCAAAGGAAAAGCACGCCTGTCTGCTGATTACTTCAGCTGGAAGAGTTCTGCTTATAAATGAGATTTAGGAGCAAAAGCAAAATGAAAAGTTGCAGAAATAAACAAACAAGCAAACAACAACCCACAAAGTAGCAATAAAAATTTGTAAAGCTAGGTAGCTCTGTTCATGAAATGCAGGCCACTCTTCTGCTGGTGACAATTAAATCATACTGGCATATCAAAGGTGCTTAAGAAATCCTCTATGTAAAGGGCACTACTACCAAAAAAAAAAAATTTGAAACTGCAAACTGAATTAACCCCTATTACAAAAAATCTTGTAATAGAGGAATATATTTTTTTTCATGTCACTTTTGGTTGGAAAATAACATTGCATAATTAAATAATCCACATGTGACAGTAATTCAATGAGAAACAATTGGACAATACGGATGGTCAGTGCTAAATTCTTATAGTAATTTTAATTTCTGTCATGTCAGTCAAAGAATCCATGTACAACTACTCAACAGTAGTAATTATTTTGTCCTCATTTACTTATAACAAAAAATGAGGAGGTAAGTATCGCTGAATTTAGTGGAGACTGGAACAAGGACATACATATTCAAAATATTTTCATTGATATTCTCTCTAGCCATCACAGAGCTTCAGAGAACCGTTCTTTCCAGGCACTCATTCCTTCCTCACTTGCACTCACACTTGTTTCTTCCCCAGTGGCTGGGGAATGCCATTGCATTTTGTCTGGTTTCATTTTGGCATCTCTAGTTTCTTTACATAGTATTCACTATTTCAGCCTATATCAAATGATAAATTTCCCAGCTTCAATAAGCTGCCTTTGGTTTGAGAATCCTATTGCATTTGTTTCGATGCATTTATTTGGTGCTGCTATGAATTTCTATTCCCCAAAGTTACTGGATATTAAAATAAAAAAGTAGGTTTGTTCAGTGGAAAAAGGTTGTATAGAGAAATGTGGAAAGGCATTGAATCCAAATGGCCTGGCCTATTATTTTTTTCTAAAATCATTTTTGTAAAATTTATGAATTTGATGAATTCACACATTCTCTTTTTCAACGAAAACCTGAGGTTTCACTGAACAATACAATGTGTGCAAAACAATGGAAACCCTGAAGTTTTATAACCAAAACCTGAGATAAACCTCTCCAAAGCAATGATACAGCACATTTACTCTGGAGTAACAGCTCTCTGCTTGGCTGATGCCTTCTGTAGCCAGGTGATGAGGACCTCTGGCAGCAAGGAAGTTATTCTGGGGGATGTCTGTGCTGGATGGGTGTCCCATAGCTGGGTGTCAGATACTTCATGCTCCTTGGGCTACCACAGAGCAACAAATACTGTTCTGCCTTCCCGTTCAGCCTGGCAAGTCAGGCTGCATAATCCAAGCACTGTCACCTGTTTTGAGAAACAGAAGAACAAGACAAACAGTAAAAACAGAATCAAAACATAGAGAATGGCTGTAGATAGTTTAGACTGAAAGTTTTGGGATGTACCCTTAAGTATATACACTGTGTTTCATGCCCTCTGCAAGTTCCAGCTTTGTACTCCAATAAATAGTTTCTTTTTGAGGCTTGAGAGTTGAATTGCAAACTTTCTGGCACTTTAGTCAAGAGCATCAGGTGAGAATGAACTCTTCTATAATCAACACTTAGTTTATTTACCTGTGTCTCCTATTTTTCCAATAACTTCTTTCACCAAGCTCTTAAGAGACTACCTAGAGTGTACTTGCACACAAGCATCAGAGCTGTAGAGATTTTTCAGCCAGACAATAGTATAAGGCTGTAACTTTATAAACAGTTCTTGGTAAAATAACTTGTTGCTTAGATTCCTAAGATCTACCTCTCAGTAACTAAGCGTTCACTACATTGACATTGTGTACACCCTGAAGGAACAGAAAAAAGAATAAGGAACCCATGATGCTTGAATATATTCCTTTTGACTTACACCTAGTTTCATTGTCCTGTTTACACTGTAAGAAGAAAATATTTAATAGTTTTATCATAGATTATAATTTTCCTACTTAATAGAAGCAAAGAGCTGTTTTTAACAGACTTTCTCCTCTTGTTTGATTAACTCAAAAGATCATTTTAACTTATTCAAAAGTTAAAGCTTAAAATGTATAATGAGGCTGAAAACCAGTCTCAATCAGGTATTGTTTGGAAATTTAGCAGGGCAAGTACTGCTTTCCATATTTTTTCTATATATTAAGGGCCAATGAGAGTAAAGTTAATTTGTTTGAGTAATTAGTCATTCAAGAAGCCATACTGATTCAAGATAGTTTTCTTAGCTGACCTCACTGGGACTATTTGCCTGAACTGAGTCATAGGACCTTCTTTTTATTCTGATGCTTACAGTTTCATCTTTCTGATATTATTATTGCTAATACTGTCATGGAATACTTCATTATTATTATTATTATTATTATTAATTATGGACATGAATCAGAACTCTAAAGATCCACAGCTTAGATGTAAGGAAGGTTATATATAATGGTAGCTGAGAGATAGTATTTCTAAAATGGAGGATGAGACTGTGTTCTACCAACATTCTTCAAAGAACAATGTAATAGCACAGTCTTTGTTAAAGGTATCAGAGGGACTGTGTCTTTTGAAAACTCAATGCCAGACTTTTGCTACTACTCATCAGCAGTAGCTATGTAAACAGAGATAAGATGCTTCCTTATCAGACTGCCATTCTTGTGAGAATGAAAGATGATTTATGCAGTAGAGGACCTCTGGTTCAGTAAGACAAAAGTCACCTCTCTCTGGAACAAAGTGGAAGACTATGACATGCTGAAGTCCGACTGCATTCATAATTTTCCAGCCACTTGATAGTTTTCCAAAATAAATTCAGAATGATTCTTTTTATTAGGGGTAAAGTGTATTTGACATCATTCTTCTTTCAACTCTCAAAAGAACAAATCATTGGGACAGAAAACAGATAAAGTTTCAGTAAGAACTGAAGTTTAGACCAGAACTGAAAATGCTTGTTCTCATTCATTAAGAACATCCCTGGTGTATTTGCTGAAGTAAAAGAATTCTTCAGGATGAAGCGTATGCAACAGACAGGATTTAAGTCATATCACAGAAACAGGGTATCATAGCATCATAGAATGGTTTGGCTTGGAAAGGAACTTAAAGATCATCTAATTTCAACACACATGCCCTGCCATGGGCACCTCCCACTAGACCACGTTGCCCAAAGCCCCATCCAACTTGCCCTTGAACACTTTTCAGGGCTGGGGTATCCACAACTTCTCTAGGCAACCTGTGCTAGTGTCTCACCACCCTCAGAGCGAAGCATTTCTTCCTTGTATCTAATTTAAATCTACACTCATTCAGTTTAAAACCATTACCCCTTGTCCTGTCACTACAATCCCTGACAGAGTCCCTCCCCATCTGTCCTGTAGGTCCCCTTTAAGTACTGGAAGTTCACTATAAGGTCTCCCCAGAGTCTTCTCTTCTCTAGGCTAAGCAACTCAAATTTTCTCAACCTTTCTTCATAGGAGAAGTGCTCCAGCCCCTTGATTATCTTTGTGGCCCTGCTCTGGACCCACTCTAACAGGTCTGTGTCTTTCTTATGCTGCATACCCCAAAGCTGAACACAGGGCTCCAGGCGGGGTCTCACAAGAGTAGAGAAGAGGGGGACAATCACCTCCCTCAGCATGCTGGCCACACTGAGCTTTTCATGCACCCGTACCCCCAAGTCCTTCCCTGAAGAGCTGCTCTCTATTCACTTATTGTCCAGCCTCTATTCATGTTTGGGATTGCCCTGACCCAGAAGCAGGACCTTGTACTTGGCCTTGTTGAACCATGTTGTTCACGCAGGCCCACCTCTCAAACCTGTCAAGGTGCCTCTGGATGCCATCCCTTTACACCAGCCTGCCAACTGTGCCACTCAGCTTGGCCTCATGTGCAAATTCACTGAGCGTGCACTCAGTCCCGCTGTCTATGTCACTGACAAAGATGTTAAATAGTACTGGTCCCAATACCAACCCCTGAGGGACACTTGGGGTTTGATTTTCACTTGGACATCAAGCCATTGACTGCAGCTCTTTGGCCACAACCACCCAGCCAATTCCTTATCCACTGAGTGGTCCATCTGTCAAATCTAAGACGTTCCAATTTGGAGACAAGGATGTTGTGTGGGACAGGGTCAAATGTTTTGCACAGTTCCAGGTAGATGACATCAGTTGCTTTTCCCTTATCCATGAATGCTGTAACCTCCTTGTAGAAGGCCACCAAATTTTCCAAGCACATTTTGTCCTTAGTGAAGCCATGTTGGTTGATTGTCACCAGTCACCTCCTCTGTGTATCTTAGCATAGATATGTTCCAGGATATGTCCAACATAAACTCTGTTTTGTGTTTCATTTTGAGTTTTTGCTTGTTTGTTTCCTTTTGAAAATTGTTTTAGTGTTATTGTTACAAAATCCTTGTTCCCTTTCAAATTCTGAGTCTTTCCAGTTTCCTCTGCATTAAATTTGCCAGAGAGGTTGTGGATGCCCCATCCCTGGAGGTGTTCAAGAACAGGTTAGATGAGGCCCTGGGCAACCTGATCTAGTGGGTGGCATCCCTGTCTATGGCAGGGGGGATGGAAACTAGATGATCTTTAAGGTCCCTTCCAACCCAACCCATTCTATGATTCTATGAAATTTGCTGGAGTGGAACTGCAGACTCCTCTAAACTCAAGCGTGCTCAAGAAATTGGTTCATTTTATGTCTCTCACTAGAAGGAGTCCTTTGATTCTGCACTTGGTTGCTGCTGTTTCTGTTCTATGAAATTTCCTGCCACTAAACTTTCTGAATTTGCATTATGTCTGCAGGCCATTGCAGGATTTAGCAGAGCTTTTGTATGTGGCACTGAGGAAGGCTTTTGCCATTTAGGAAGCTCTATGTGTTGAACTCAGGTTTTGCCCATGAGCAGCAGTAGTATCAGTCCATTGAGCTGGTGTATTTGTGGAACTATAAATCTGTCACTGTTCTGTTTTCAAGTCTTGTTTAAGGTTACACTTTATTTCCAAGCAAAAAGTCAACAGTTACGGTAACAGTGTACGCAATAAAGAAACACAGAATCTAGAAATCTGATGCTAGACAGAAGCACAGATAAAAAGCTGCAAGCATCCTTTTATCTGAGAGCCTGAAATATTGTGCTACAGAAATATGCAGACAAGCAACAGGATTCTGAAATTCAAAGTGAGCACTATGGGACGTGAGCAGCTACATTTTTTCTCCCCAGTATGGACTGGAGAAAAAGCATGTCTTCAAGAGAGATGGCTGCCACACGTCCATCTGTCGGGCACAGGGTGGGGGCAGCAGCTGACCCCGTCGGTGGGTGCCCGCGAGAGGCACAGCCCAAGCCCCGCTGCCGAGCAGGATGCCGAGCTCCATGCCACAGAGCTCCCCGTGCCTCCATGCCCGCTGCCCGGCCTGGCGCTGCCGCGGGGCTGCTGGCTGCTGGCCAGCGACCGGCGGGGCGTGAGCAGCTCACTGCGGAGGCAGAAGCGAGGTAAGTGCGGCCACAAGATGTGCGTGCGCAGTGGCCAGAGAGTTCACAGATTACCCACGTGTGGGTAATTCCTCACTTGTCAGAGGGACTAATTTACAGGCTCTGAACTTAAAGTCTAAGCTGTGGCAGCTTATCACCCTGAACCAGGGCAGAATGTGTATTTATGGCCTGATATATTGTACAAAAAAGCAACCTACTTAATGAGTACCTTCTGTAAGTGGTTTTCTATCAGATGTAGGCATAGTGCAGCAAATGCAGTTATTGACTGTCCCCTGTCACACAAGCATAGGTCAGATTTTTCATCCTTGCTAATCAAGTGCTCTTGGTTTGTTTCCATGTCGAGCTAGGGAGAAAAACCTAAGCTTTCTGTGGGCTATTCATTAATTTTCAAAGTCAAAAATGTTCCTGTAGTTTATGTAATATAGATTTCCAGTTTTAATAACAAACATTGCTCTTAGAGAATAAGTTGATTGTGCTTTGTACTGCGTCTGAAAACTATTTGTGCTTTGTTCTTCACTTCTTTGTCTATTCAGCAAAGCAGGGATGTCCTGAGGATGCTTATGAGTCTTTCTGCTTAAGTTTAAGAGTCTGGCCCTGCTGTTCAGTGGATTTCCCCTTTGTGGAGAACATGAGCCTTTCCATAACTTAGGAATCCTTCATGCAGACACAGAGTTGGGAAAACAAAAACAAAACAAAACAAAATCTCTGCTGACTGCTGCAGGAAAAAGAGGAGAATGGGTAACAGCAGACATGGAGAAGGCTGAGGTACTCGACAACTTCTTTGCCTCAGTCTTCACCACCAGTCAGGCTTCCCACAATTTTCGTTTCCCTGAACCTGTATATGATGGCTGAGGGAGCCAAGTCCCTCCCACGGTAAGTGAAGAGCAGGTTCGAGACCACCTGATGAAGCTGAGCAGGTACAAGTCTGTGTGGCCCGATGCCGTGCATCCCAGGGTCCTGAGGGAGGTGGCTGATGGAGTTGCCATGCCTCTCTCCATCCTATTTGAAAACTCCTGGCAGTCAGGTGAAGTTCCTGGTGACTGGAAAAAGGGAAACATCACTCCCATCTTTAAAAGAGATGGAAAGGAGGACCCAGGAGCTACAGACCAGTGAGCCTCACCTCTGTGCCTGGGAAGATCATGGAACAGATCCTCCTGGAAGCAATGTCAAGGCACATGCAAGACAAAGAGGTGATCCGAGACAGCCAGCATGGCTTCACCAAGGGCAAATCGTGCCTGACCAACCTGGTAGCCTTCTGTGATGGGGTGGCTGCATCAGTTGACAAGGGAAGACCAACGAATGTCATCTACCTGGACTTCCGTAAGGCTTTTGCCACAGTCCTACATGACATCCTGATCTCCAAATTGGAGAAATATAGGGAGAGATATAGATTTCAAGGGTGGATCATTCAGTGGATAAGGAATTGACTTGAAGGCTGCACCCAGAGAGTGGTGGTCAATGGTTCTATGTCCAGGTGGAGGCCAATGATGAGTGGTGTCTCTCAAGGGACACCACTATGAACTTGGTAATGGTCTTGGGACCATTACTATTTAATGTCTTTATCAGTGACATAGACAGTGGGATTGAGTGCACCCTCAGCAAGTTTGCAGATGACACTAAGCTGAGTAGTGCAGTTAATACAACAGACAATTCACTGCTGTAGAGTGAATTAATGAGGTTTCAAATATATGCTGTTTTACTGAGTTTTTATTTACTTTTGTTTTATATTGGAGGAGATTGTACCTCTGTGCTTCTGGTTGCAAACTGTCTTTGCACTATTTTAATGTGTTTTTTTTCACTAAGGAGTAGTTTTTGTAATTTCTCTTTATGTCATTGATATAATTTTGTGGTTTTGTTAATTACATTCTATGAAGGTTTCTGACTTCTTTAAATTGCCTTTCTTTTGGAAATACTAGTTTTTTTTAATGTCAGTGAAATGTTATCATGATGGACGGTTTTATTTTTTCTGGCTCCCACTCAACAGTTCCTTAGTTCCTTTCCCTCTTTTACATTGCAGACTTAATGTGATAATTGGTGTCCTAATGGAATGACACCTGGGGTTGTTGTCAAAGATGGGTAATAGTTGATAACTGAGTCAAAATTAACTAACTTAGTTCACTCTCTTTCAATAAATATTCAGTCTCTACCTGTTTCCTCTCTTTGACAGCCTGTGCTTAGTGGCTAAGGCTGCAGGGCAGCATGGGCTGAGATTTGCCCTGTGCTCACTCCTGAGCCCTGGGGAATGTGCTCTCTGCCTTTCTCTCCAGTCTACTCTGCCCTCTTGACTCTAAATGCAAGTGACATGCTGGCAGAGGATGCATTAAAGTTCCCCAGGGAATGATCTGAGGCTGTCCCTTTCTGTACCAAGTCTTCCTCACTACAGGTCTTGTTGAGTCCCACAAGCCGTAAAGGTCCACCTGTGGCACAGGTGAGGGTGGTGCTCCATGGCTGCGGTATTCCAGCTCCAGGACATTAATTTTTGATTGGATTGAGAATGCCAGGTAGACCAACATGACTGTTGGTGCCCTAGCAGGGAGGGCAGAGCTAACATCCAAAGATGCCTACTGCTCCCCTTTCCAGACAGCACACAGGTCAGTGGCTAGCTCATTTCTTCTTCTCACTCTTTATCACTACTAGTTTGTATGACAGAAAGCTTCTCTGCTCACAAATGAAGGATCACAGGAGCACAATGACAAGCAGACAACCCCAAAATAGCCTCGATGAAGAGATGGAGCCTTGCCAGGCCCTTCCTGGTTGAGCCTCAGCTCTGTGGCTGATGGTGGCGCCCCTAAAGGTGAGGCAATAGGAGAGTGTCGCCTCCCAGGTTGAGGGGGTCACTGCCTGCGGTATGAGACACATTGTGGTACGTAGGGGAAGAGGCTGTTCGGCCTACAGAAGAGAATGCTCTGGGGTGTCCTCATGGCAACCATTCAGTACTTGAAGGGGACTTTAAAAAAGTTGGAGAGCGACTCTGCCCAATCAGATAATGACAGGACAAGGGGAAATGGTTTTAAACTAAAAGAGGGGAGATTTAGATTACAGGTTAGGAGGAAATTCTTCACTCAGAGGGTGGTGAAGCACTGGAACAGGTTGCCCAGAGAAGTGGTGGGTGCCCCATCCCTGGAGGTGTTCAAGACCAGGTTAGATGGGGCCCTGGGCAACCTGATCTAGTGGGTGGCATCCCTGTCTATGGCAGGGGGAATGGAAACTAGATGATCTGTAAGGTCCCTTCCAATCCAAGCCATTCTATGATTCTGTGATTCTATGATAAGAGCGGTTCAGGATTTCACTGGACTTCCTACAGGAGGTTTGTTTAGGAAAGGAGCCAAAGGCAGGGAGGAGGATGGATCCAAGCAATCTGGAGAGGAACAAGCATGGGAAAGCAGAGAAATATGGAGAGCCATAGATGAGTTGCTGTTAGGGTACCTGTCTGGCCATGTACTGCACCTGATCAGTACCATCTGTTTTGTTGTCTGATCAAACTCCTGGAGCCTTCTCTTCTGTAGGCTGAACAGCCACAGCTCTCTCAGCTTTTCTTCCTAGGAGAGGTGCTCCAGCCCCTTGATCATCTTTGTGGCCCTCCTTTGGACCTATTCTAACAGGTCAATACCCTTCTTGTGCTGGGGGCTCCAGACCTGGAGGCAGGACTCCAGGTCAGGCCTCACAAAGGCAGAGTAGATGGGGACAACTACTTCCCTTGACTTGCTCGCCACTCCTCTGGTGATGCAGCCCAGGATGCAGTTGGCCTTCTGGGCTGCAAGCACGCACTGCCAGCTCGTGATCCTTGGCATGGGAGGCTCAGAGCTAACTCAGGAACAGCAGGCAACAAGCAAAAAGGTTTCTGGTCCCTTACTGCTAGTTTATCAGGTTCTGCCATTTCATGTTCATGAGGGATCCTCTCCCCATTATATTTGAATGGGATTTTTGTTTTTCTCTGTCTCAGGGCACACTTTTCCCTGTATTGATACTGAAGGTTTAAGCTTAACATGTTTTTACTCATCTGCTTTCACAATTCAGTCATCTCAAAGTTCACGCTTCCTAGGTCATGCTGTGAGCAGGACCCTCTCCACTAAGCTCTGCATCTTAAAGGGTACAATCTACTCAGACACAAAAGGGCAAAGCTGTTGTGTATCAGACTAATTGATACGGGCCAGGTTTAAACCTCCAGATACAGGTTCTTCATTAACATTTTCACATACTAATTTATCTTCATGCCTGTTATATGGTCTTACTGCATTTTTGTAAAATCAGTCTATGTTCTCTTTGGTAGTGGTGGTGGGCAATAATCATGATTTTATTTTTTATTTTTTCCAGTAACTAGGATATTGTGGATCTTTCTGGAAAATATATATATATATTTACAGTCATATAAACATTTTTTGCAATACAATTAAAGTTTTTGCTGACTGCTATTTCTCCTGGTTTCTGTTGAGCTACTGTACTAGATTTCAGGAATTCAAGAAGTACCATTTCAGCATGGAGGTACTACAGCAGGCAGGGCACTATATTAAATACTTATATGCTAATTTTTCAGATTCTTTCTTCTTTACCTCCCTGATCTCTCCCTGTTCCTGTATTCATCTTTGTAGCATCCTAGGGGGGTTGTAGCAGTAAGTCAACTATCTTATGTAAGAATATGAATAATTTGATAGTGCAGTGATTTTAAGCCTGTCCTGTGCTGTTTGATTTTCAAAACCTAAATGCTGAACAAAGGAAAAGTACAATGCTTAGACATCAAACTGACTTTAAATGAAACAATGGATGAGTCACTTTCAAAATAAGGAGACAAAGCAGTGCAGAAAATTGCAGGAAGGATAAAATCCAATGACATGAGGCAAGAAGAATTCACCAGGCATTACAGCAGCTGGAAATTCTTATACTGCTTCCCCAGTTCAGTTAGAGCAGTGAGGCTCAGCTCGCCTAAACCTGCCATGAGACAGAAGGCTCGTGCTGCCATCCAGTGTGTGCCTACCAAGAGTGGATAAATATGTTCAGCTCTAGCAGAGGGTGGACATGGTCTTGCACAAACCAAGTGAAAAAGCAGCTTTCCACAAGCTCCCTTTGCAGTACAGCAGTTGTCCCATCATTTTGGCTACACACGTCAACAGTGAACTGGCTTTGGAGTTCCTTCCCAAAGGCAAACAGCAGTGAATTGTCACCATGGTACCAGGATGGTGTGGGCAGTTGGCACAGTGCAGAAGAGTGCTGAATGCAGGGTTGGCTCCTGAGTTCTGCTTGTGGATGGTTCCTCAGCAGCCTTGAGAAAAGGTGTTGGAATACAGGAAGCTCTGTGCATTGTGACATTGGGCCATCATTTGTGTCCCAACATATTAAAAGGTATCTTTTCCTAATCCACTAATTAAAAGGTGTCTTTCAGACAGCAGCTAGCATCTTCTGAGACATAAAAAAGAAGACATCATGAAAGACTAAACTATGCTGGAGCCTACTTTCATGAACAGCAATTAAAATCTGATAAAATCTTTGGTGAAAGTTATGGATGTTTAAGTTGCTAACCAATATTGAGACAATTTTAGAAATGTCCATTTAAATTGATAAGATTGCTCTGGCTTGGGGGATTAACCATGGGAAAGTCTGTTCAACTTTTACTGCAGATGAACATCATATATTTGAAGCCACTCAGAAAATAAACATGGAAAGGAAATGGGAAAGGAGAAGTAAAATTTTCCTTTCGGGTTCATGTGGGTGTTATTACTTGACATATCTATCAAACTAGGACTTTACACAGATATGCCTGTTTGAAGGTTCAGAAAGACCTGCATCACCTGATGGTGTTCTGAGTTTACATTTATTAGCCACCTCCAGCCTGGAAGCAGGAAAGCTGCATCAATGCAATGCTTGCCCAAGTCAGTGCACTCTGTGCCCTGTCCACACCAAGTCTTACAGACATGTGCCCGAGTGAGGGCGGTGGGGCACACTGCTGTCTCACGTTGATCCTACTGTCAACCAGCACCCTTAGATCCCTTTCTTCAGAGCTGCTCTCCAGCCACTCCTCTCCCACTCTAAGTACAGATGCCTGTGCCGGCATTACTCCAGCCCAGGTGTTCCTTTTAAAACTGAAAGGGCTGGAGGAACCATCGGGTCGAGGACATATAGCAAGGGCTTATTACTTGAATTCTCATATTCTTCCCAAGTCATATCTGACTTCTGTAATTTTTAGCATTTTCTTCTTTGTAAATAAGCTCTCTTTAACTCTTATCTGTCTGTCACTGTTTGAAGTAGCAAAGAGATGCCCCAAGCCTTTCTTGCTGCACAGCTGAAAACTTGACCCATAAGGCTGCTATGTTAAAAAGAAAGTCTTCACACAGGATCAGGTTCTTATGCTGTATATTGGGTTTACATGGCAAGGTTTTAATAGCAGGGGACTGCAGGCAGAATCTCTGTGAGAAGAGCCCAGAAGCTGCCCCGTGTTGGAGAAGAAACAGCATCAGACAACTCCAAAACGGACCCACTGCTGCCCAGAGCTGAGCCACAAGCACTGCTGGTTGTGCCTCTGTGAAAATGTGGTTAAGAAAGGGAAAAAAACAAACAAAAAAACTGCTACACAACAGCAGCTAGAAGAGAGGAGTGAGAAAATGGGAGGGAAACAGCCCTGCAGACCCCAAGGTGAGTGCAGCAGGAGGCAGGAGGTGCTCCAGGCACACAGCAGCAGTTCCCCTGCGGCCTGTGGAGGGGCCCCTGGTGGAGCAGGCTGTCCCCCTGCAGCCCACGGGTCCCACACGGAGCAGATCTCCACGCTGCAGCCCATGGAGGAGCCCCCGGTGGAGCAGGTGGATGTGGCCTGGAGGAGGCTGCGGCCCGCGGAGAGCCCCCGCAGGAGCAGGCCCTGGGCCGGAGCTGCAGCCCGTGGAGAGGAGCCCGTGAGAGGAGCCCCCGCAGGAGCAGGGGTCTGGGGGGAGCTGCCACCCATGGGGGACCCGTGCTGGAGCAGTTTGCTCCTGGGGGACGGACCCCGTGGTACAGAGCCGTGTGGGAGCAGTTCTTGAGGAGCTGCAGCCTGTGGGAAGTCCACATAGGGTCAGTTTGGGAAGGATGGCATCCTGTGGGAGGGACCCCACGGGGAGCAGGGGCAGAGAGGGACTGTGAAGGAGTTGTGGAGATGAAGCATTAGGGATTGACTGCATCCCCCATTCCCCATTCACCTGCACCACTCAGGGGGAAGAGGTGAAAGAGGGTGAATGGGGAGAAAGTGGTTTTAGTTTGTTTTCTTTGTTTCTTACTTCTCTAGCTTACTAGTAATAGGTAATAAATTTTTCTAATCTCCCTACGCTGAGCCTGTTTTGCCCATAACAGTAATTTTTGAGTGATCCCCCTGTCAACCTCTCCCCCTCAACCCTTGAGCCCTTTTCATCATATTTTCTCTGCTTTTCCCTTTGAGTAGTGGGAGTGAGAGAGCAGTTGTGGTGGAGTTTGGCTGCCCAGCTGAGTAAAACCACCACACACTGAAAACGTGGAATGATGCCTGTCATCCAAAGTGAATATGCAAATTACTTCCTCTGAGGAAGAGAAAAAAGCTAAAGACTAGACTGATTCTTGAGGGAAGGGATGGTGTTTGGCCTTAGCACAATGAAGCAAAGGATCAGTTCCAGTTTTGGTTTTTTTTGTTTGTTTGTTTGTTTTGATTTGATTTTTTTTTTAACTCAGAATTTGTACATTATATTTTCAGTATAATATCTAATGGAGGTTTGCCAAAAAGAAATTGAGGACTATGCTTATTCTGCATTTTTCGGCTTTGACTTCCTGCCCAGAGATGGTTGAAACTGCTGAAAGCTATCTTGTTCTGGGACAAAGCTGGTGTCTTCTCGGATTTTATGTAGCTTTGGTCCACACTTATATCGCATTAAGGGGTGTAGCCGATTAACTGTTATGGGTCTGGTCGGATTCAGGGTACTGAACTATCACAGTCACAGATTCACAAATAACGTAGCACGCCCTCATGTTCAATAAGAACTATCACGGCTAGGAACAATGCGATTAAGTGCAATTTATTACAGCAACAGGGACACAGGTTCTTTGAATTGCCGGCAATAAATTCACTGTCTGCAAAAGCAAGCTATCATGCATGAAATACACAGGTATTCATCCTGGTTATTAACGCATTAAAAGGCATAAAGACTCTAGAGATTTCTAAGTTTCCGTGGAGACACCTAGTATAACGAAGTGTTCAAATATTACCCCACAGCATCCCAATGGAGGGGAAGAGTGGCTCAGCCCATCGACTGATCACAGAAGTCAGAAGGTATCATTCGTGATGGTATCTTTCCTAACATCCCCTTTCTCTTAAGCCAATTTACATTATTTTCTCTCCTTTAGGTGGAGCTTGAGTGACTCTAGTCAGGCATACCTTGGTTATGTTTGGTGAAAAGTTTTCTCTCTTTCTTTTAAAGGTATAGGCTCCAGGAAATTAAGAGCACATGCTCAGTGAGGGGTGGTTGCACCTTGGAAGCGGGAAGCTTTTGGGACGGAGGTGTGTTTTAGTATTATAATGATACTAGAATGAGCAAAAGTTCCCTAGAGTACAGCATTTTGTCAAAAACATGACAGGTCATTGGCTCGGGGTAGCAAATGTGCAGCTTATCAGTCTCGGTGTGCACAAGAACAATTGAGCCCCCATCTGGTCACAGAGCCTAGCCGTGATATCTCCACTCTGCTCTACACTCTGTACCGTTCCTTAGAGTCAGCACACCTGGTTCCCCTTCTGTGATAGCATCTAAGGTTGGAGGCCTAGGGAACACAGGCCCAGCTACACTCCACCCTGGAAGCTTCTTCAGTGCCATACATTTTCTTTAAAATGTGAATATTACTCTAATTTTCCTACTTGCTTTAGGCAATTACTCCACAACTTCTTAGTAATTTTTTGAGAAAGAACTTTACACATTCTTTAAAGATCTTACAGAAAAGGACACATATTAAAGGTCAAACCTCTGAAAAATCCATGTGGTGTTAAGCCTACAATAAACAATGAGTAAGTAACTCAAACAGTGTAACACACTGAAGAGACAAGGTATTATGTAAACAAGTTTTGATAAGAGCACATAGGAAATAGATGATCAGTTTTCCAACCATCTGAATTAATTATTTGCTAGCAGTTTTTAAAATATTCTTAAAATACACTTTCAAAGAGAACTTGATGCAATCAAGAATCATTTATACAATAAAATACCTTCATTTATACAATCTGTGACCTGCTTTAACTCATATTTGTCTCTCAAAAAGATTATAGCCTGACACAGAAGAATGAATAATCTTTCCAATATTCTTATTGTTGCTTGGTCATATCTTTAATTATCCCCTATATAGTAGCTAATAATATTTTGACTTCTGTTCTTGACTTTATGAACTTCCTAAATGAATGTTTTCCTCAGTCTAATCAAATGTTGTGTAATGTAGTTCTTTGTATAAATTTTAAATTCTTGCCTTTGTTCATTAACTTCTTCAGTTTTCTGTTATGAGTTGGAGAAGACACATATTTCCCAATTATCTCCTCCAGATGACTCTTTAGATTTCATATATATCTGCCATTTCTTCTCCTGTTTCTCTCATTCTGTAGTAATAGTGCCCATGGTCAAAGCTGGCATAGGCCAGATGACACTAACAGGTGTCCGGTGGAGGCAGATGCCATAAAGTATGAGATTATAGATCTAGCCCTTCTTTCACCCTCTTTTCCTTCTCTTTACATAGATCAAATGTTCTTCCTTTTTTTTCTCTTACAAGAGAGTCGGCTCCAGCTGAAAATGTTAGAATCAGAGGATGCAACAAAGAATGAAAACCATTATTTTTGTCTGTGTGCTACCATGGAAAGAATTGTTTATAGGCCAGCAGTTTCAAGTTAGCCTGAACTTTAATCCTTTCAACTTTTTCAGCTTTCACTGTTAATCCCAAATAAACTGCCAAAAATTATTTAAGAATACTGCTTCTGCAATGAGTATGCTTTTTATGGAAGAGAAGATATTGAACAGAGAAAAACTTCTCTTACCATCAATTCTCTTGTTATAATAACAATAACAATAACAACAATAATAATAATAATAATAATATAAACCCCAAAACTAAAGACTTCTTTTTATTTTAGGGTCCAAAGCATTCCAAGGGACTCATGGTTGTGCGAGTTTTGTTTGTGTTTTTGAATTTTTCTTTGTGAATCGCTAATTTTTGTAAAAATCAGGAGATTTACCAGAGGAAAAAAAAAAAAGTGTGTGTGTGTGTGTGTGTGTGTGTGTGTGCATTTTTGCAATATGATTTATTTCATAATTCCTCTACATTCAAGGTGTTCTTTCTTCTGCTGACCTTCATGGTTGTTTTGGAAACATTTTGCATTGCCTAGAGTTAGCACATGCAAACTCATGAAATATTAAGACCATGTTTGATGGTTCTTTCTGAGACTTGGAATAAGATACTGGTGAGAAAAAGGGTCATATTTTTTGCTTTAATTAATCTGAAGGAAAGAAAATAACACATCCCTTCATTTTATTACATCATATTCTAACAGTACGCATGCATATTTGACAGTATCTGGAGTCAGGGCCCAAGCTATTTCATGGCTGCCTATTCTGTAGTACCTAGATGTCAGAGAAAGACACAGAATCACAGAATGTCTGAGGTTGGAAGGGACCTCTGAAGATCATCTAGTACAAACCCCCTGCTGAGCAGGATCACCTACAGCACGTTGCATAGGGTGGCATCCAAGCGGGTTTTGAATATCTCTGGAGAAGGAGACTCCACAACCTCTCTGAGCAACCTGTTCCAGTGCCCTGTCACCCTCACAGTATAGAAGTGCCCCCTCATACTGAGCCGGAACCTCCTGTGCTTCAGTTTGTGCCCGTTGCCTCTCGTCCTGTCTCTGGGCACAACTCAAAAGAGACCGGCTCCATCCTCTCTACACTCTCCCCTCAGAAACGTATATACATTAATGAGGTCTCCCCTCAGTCTTCTCTTTTCTATGCTAAACAGGCCCAGTTCTTTCAGCCTGTCCTCGTACGGCAGGTGCTCCAGTCCTCTAATCATCTTGGTAGCCCTGCTGTGAACTCACTCCTGTAGTTCTATGTCCCTTTTGTACTGGGGAGCCAGAACTGGACACAATACTCCACATGTGGCCTCACCAGGGCTGAGTAGATGGGGAGGATCACCTCATTTGACCTGCTGGTAACACTATTCCAAATGCACCCCAGGATACCGTCGGCCTTCTTGGCCATAAGGGTGCGTTGCTGACTCATGGTCAGCCTGCTGTCCACCAAGACTCCCAGGTCCCTCTCTGAAGAGCTGCTCTCCAGCAGGTTACCCCCCAGCCTGTACTTGTGCTTGGAGTTATTCCTCCCTAGGTGCAGGACCATACACTTGCCCTTGTTGAACTTCATGAGGTTCCTCTCGGCCCAACCCTCCAGCCTGTCGAGGTCCCTCTGAATGCAGCGCAGCCCTCTGGGGTATCAGTGTCCTGGTTTCAGTTAGGACAGACTTAATTTTCCTCCTAGTAGCTAGTAGGGTGCTATGTTTTGGATTAGGATGAGAAGAGTGCTGATAACATGCTGACATTTTAATTGTTGCAGAGCAGTGTTTACACCAGACCAAGGACTTTCCAGCTTCTCGCTCTGTCCTGCCAGCGAGCAGGCTGGGGGTGCAGCAGGAGCTGGGAGGGGACAGAACCAGGACAGCTGACCCAAACTGGCCAAAGGGGTATTCCATACCATCTGATGTCATGCTGAACAATATATAGGGGTGGCTGGCTGGGGTGGGGCGGCCAGCTGCTCGGGGATAGGCTGGGCATTGGTCAGCGGGTGGTGAGCAATTGCATTGTGCATCACTTGTTTCGTACACATTATTATTAGTAGTACTATTATTATTATTATTGTTGTTATTATTATTATTTTCCTGTCTTAATAAACTGTCTTTATCTCAACTCACAGACTTCACTTTCCCAGAGAGGGAGAGGGAAGGGTGAGCAAACGGCTGTGTGGTGTTTAGCTGCCGGCCGTGTTAAACCACAACAATCAGCCACTCCTCCAAGCTCCGTGTTGTCAGCAAACTTGCTGAGGGTGCACTCCGTTCCATCGTCCAGGATGTTGATGAGTAAGTTGAACAACACTGGACCCAGTACTGACCCCTGGGGCAGACCACTAGCTACAGGCCTCCAGCTAGATTCTGCGCCACTGAGCACAACGCTCTGAGCTCTGCCATCCAGCCAATTGTCAATCCACCTCACTGTCCACTCATCTAGGCTGCACTTCCTGAGCTTGTCTATGAGAATGTTATGGGAGACAGTGTCAAAAGCCTTGCTGAAGTCAAGGTAGACCACATCCTCCACTCTCCCCTCATCTACCCAGCCAGTCATCTCATCATAGAAGGATATCAGATTGGTCAAATATGACTTCCCCTTGGTGAATCCATGCTGACTATTCCTCATCACCTTCTTATCCTCTACGTGCTTGGAGATGACCTGCAGGACGAGCTGTTCCATCACCTTTCCAGGGATGGAGGTGAGGCTGACTGGCCTCTAGTCGCCTGGGTCCTCCTTCTTGCCATTTTTGCAGACTGGCATGATATTGGCTCTCTTCCAGTTCTCAGGCACCTCTCCTGTTCTCCACGACCTTTCAAAGATGATGGAGAGTGGCCTAGCAATAACATTGTCCAGCTCTCTCAGCACCTGTGAATGCATTCCATTGGGGCCCATGGATTTGCGGTTGTCAAGTTTGATTAGATGATCTCTGACCCAATGCTCTTCAACCAAGGGAAAGTCCTCCTTTCTCCGGACTTCTTCTCAGGTCTGAGATTCCTGAGGGCTGATCTTAGCAGTAAAGACTGAAGCAAAAAAGGCATTCAGCAACTCTGCCTTCTCCATATCCTTTGTCACCAGGGCACCCGCGCCATTCAGCAGTGGGCTGACATTTTCCCCAGTCTTCCTTTTCCTAATGATGTTTTTGAAGAAGCTCTTCTTGTTGTCCTTAACAATCCTTGCCAGATTTAATTCCAAATGGGCCTTCGCCTTCCTTGTCATACCCCTGCATACTCTGACAGTGTCCCTATATTCCTCCCAAGTGGTCTGTCCCTTTTTCCACATACTGTAAACTTCCTTCTTCTGTCTGAGCTTCACCAGGAGCTCCCTGCTCATCCATGCAGGTCTCCTGCCCCTTTGCTTGCCTTCTTACTCATAGGGATGCACCAATCTTGAGCTTGGAAGAAGTGATATTTGAATACTGACCAGCTGTCTTGGAACCCCCTTCCTTCCAGGGCCCTAACCCATAGAATTCTTCCAAGTAGATCCCTGAAGAGGACAAATTTGCTCTCCTGAAGTCCAGGGTTGCAATCCTACTTTTTGCCCTGCTTTTTCCTCGCAAGATCGTGAACTCCACCATATCATGGTCACTGCAGTCAAGGCTGCCCCCGACCCTCACATCTCCAACTAGTCCTTCCTCATTCATTAATACAAGGTCCAGCAGCACACCTCTCCTTGTTGGCTTCTCCACCACCTGTGTCAAAATGTTGTCAACAATGCACTGCAGGAACCTCCTGCACTGTTTGTGCCTAGCTGTGTGTTCTTCTCAGCAGATATCAGAGTGGTTGAAGTCCCCAATGAGAACCAGGGCTGAGCACAACATGCTGTTACTTCACAATTTTCACCTCCTAACCAATGCAAGCAGAAGGCCCATTTTTACACTCATTTAAGGTCTTTGTCACAGAGACTCGTTACACAGCTTAGCCCCATCCTAAGTAATTCCTCCCTTATCCTGTTGGTGACTTGATTCTCAAAAATGTAAGAATACTGTTTCCAGGCAGATTGCACTTCTGGGCAAATCATTGTCCGTATTTCCAGAACCAGGTGTATTCAAGGGGTGAGTGAAAGAGTCAGCCATGATTCATTCATTTTTGTGTGATTAATCTGAAAACCTCTTATCAAGGCCAAATAGAGTATTTGTGCACATCAGCTCCAGAAGGAAATTTGCCATCTCTTCAAATCTGTGTTAAAGAAAGAAATTATCTTGTTAATTGTCATGGAAGAAGACATCACTGCAGAAGTTCCTAGGCCTAGCATTGACCAGAATATAACTTACACATCACAGATCATTCATGCACATTTTTCTTTCTGAAACAGCTGCAGTAAATTATCTGAATATATGAGACAGCAATTCATGTTTTGTCTCTTGGTAAGATGTGAAAATTCCCGTCCTTTCCATTCTTTTTACATCTTTGTGATTATTTATATGCAGTTACCTATAGTGCATGTAGAACAGTCTATTATTATCTCTGCCAGCTCTAATACTGTGTTATCCAGGAAATTCAGGCATGAACTGCACCCCTGTGCTGCTATTTGCTATACAAATGCAGACCAGAAGGAACTTTGCTCAAGACATAAGCACAGGTGTTGATATTGTGGCTTAACTCTGGCAGGTAGCTAAGTACCACGCAGACACTCGCTTGTTCTCTCCAGGTGGGATGGGGGAGAGAAATAGAAACGTTAAAGTGCAAGAACTCATTGGTTGAGATTAAGGCAGCTTACTAGGTAAGGCAAAAGCCGTGCATGCAAGCCAAGCAAAACAAGGAATTCATTTGCTGCTTCCCATCAGCAGGCAGATGTCAGCCACTTCCAGGAAAGCAGAGCTCATCACATGTAATGGTTTCTTGGGAAGACAAATGCCATCACTCTGAATGTGCCCCCTTTCCTCCTTCTTTACCCCACCTTTTATTGCTGAGCGTGAACGTCAAATGTATGGAATATCCCTCTGGCCAGTTTGTGTCACCTGTCCTGGCTGTGTCCCCTCCTGGCTTCTGGTGCACCCCCAGCCTCCTTGCTGGCAGGGCAGCATGAGAAGCTGAAAAGTCCTTGGCTTTGTGTGAGCACTGCTCTGCAACAAATAAACCCATCAGTGTGTTATCACCACTATTTTCATCAAAAGTCCAAAACACAGCACTCTATGAACCTCTATGAAGAAAATTAGCTCTATTCCAACCAAAACCATGACAGCTGAATATGAGAATAAGACAAATGGAATGTACAGAAAGATAGCAGAAAACAAGGAAACAATGGGGCAAGGAAAGGGGAAGTTTACTTTTTATCTATATTGTGCTGACAGGCATCTGGATCATACAATCTTAACAGCCCTGCAAGTATCTGAGGGCAACTATTAGGTTGCGTAATAATATTCTCACCACCAAACTAGTCAAGCCCAGCTCCCTCTGCCTCTCTTATATCGTATGCTCAACCCGCTACCACCTTACAGCTCCTTTATTACACTCTTCCCAGTTTCTTGATAGCTTTCTTATACTGAGGGTCACAGAACTGGAGACAGCACACTAGATACATGCAGTAATGAGTAGAAAGGAGCAGTTACTGCCCTAGACCTGCTGTCTCTACTCTTGCTAAAGCAGCCCAGGATATGTTTGCTTTTCAACATGCTGTACACGAAGAGTCACAGATCTATGTAAAAATGTGGTGCCACATAAAGACTAAAAGCAGACCATAAACAGCCATCTCATCGATGCAGACGTCACTGTCCCAGCTCCAAAAGGCCAGAGGCTGCTGCAGGCAGGTGCAGGCAGCGCTGGTGTGATGAGCCACAGTGCTGGGGCCTAGTGAGCTCAGCACAGAGCCCATGGAGTGTGAGCAGCAATGGCAGTGCTGCACAGTGACAGCATGACAGGGAGACTGGTGTTGCAAAGGTGCCTTTTTTCTTTCCCATCTATCTCCACCCTTCTCAGTCCAGTCCCTCTCCCCCACAGGGTATTTTTGAGGAGAATTTGATGGGAAAATATTTTGGCAAATATTATAGAGGGAAAGCTCTATGTATTTTTTGTAAAATTGATTTTTTTTTTTACTCTTTACTGCCTAGACCAAAGTGAAAGTGTGAGTGTAATACCCCCAGGCAAAGTTTTTAGTCAGCAAGGGCTGAAATGTGACCCAGGCCACTGCAGCAGAGAATACTTCATGATCTACTCAACACACCTTTGGAACAAATGACCCTGCAGCATAGTAAATCTGTGCATTTGTTTTACAAAGCTAAATAGCAGCTATGAATCTCCTTGTCTGGAGCATGTTTAACTGAATCCATAAAATTCTGGGACACAGTCTGCTTCACAGCAATCTTAAGGTAAAAGCCAAGTATCCCCTATACGATAAAGCCAGAGCTTTGGAACACGACTCTGACAGGCAGTCACAGTGCAGGACTGCCATCTGCAGGGCAGCCTAGACCAGGTTCCCCTGGAGGCTGGCAGGCCCCCGGCCCCATGTATAAACTACGTTTGAGAATGACAACGCCGCCATTGCCAGGAGAGAGAGAGGTCTGAAAAATGCATGCATCCTAACTGCACCTGCACTGTACAAAGGCGTGTAGCTTACGTACTCACAGAACTTGCAGACAGCTTGAGATAGGAATTACTATTACTCATTTCCTAAATACAGTTCTTCCCCCTTCGGTACCTTGCACAGTTTATGCACGTTTCTGGACACACAGAAGGGAGATGAATCAGCCCTGGACGTTATCAGCAGGACAGTTAAGCTCTCTTTCAGTTTTAGGGTTCAACCCCCCCCCCCCCCCCCCCCCCCCCCCGAAGACAAGTTCTATGCCAAAGTCACTTCAGTAGTAGAAAGCATACAGTTGTTTTCTTTGCAGATAAGCCAAGTGGGGAGATACCTGCGCATCAAACCATGCACTAGTAACAAATGTCTGCTGTAGTCCAGGCACAAAACTGTTAGCGATGGTCTGGTCCCTGGGCACTGGGCAGGGTTTCATCAGTCTTCTTCTGTCCCCTCCACAGTCCCAGTTTTAATTTGTGTGAGTAGCGTTCAGTTCCCCATCTGCAACACCAGAACAACTGTCCTATTTCACCTTTGCTCTTGCCATGTGTGGGCATTTAGATACCTAAGGTATTCCCAGCCTGTACAGTCATCTGTATAGTCCCTGCATCTGTACAGTCTGTGCATCTGTACAGTCCCTGCTGAAATGCTTGCGGTGTCCAGCTGCTCTGGAGCTGAAAAGGAATATAGCAGTGGTATTTGTGGCTAAGTAGCTATGAGAAATATATCCTGACGAATACATTGATATGAGAAGCGTATAACCTTCTTCACAACTTTGCCCTGGTTACATAGCCAGTATGCTCCAGAGTGCTTTTCTGTTAATCTTATGTAAACTAAGGAGTGTCTGATCAATTATACAGGGTCAGGATAGTGACACATGGCTGTTACACATGAAAGCAGCTTCCCATTATCTTCAAGCAAGAAGCAAGTTGGGAGAGAGCCACAGCAGACTGCACAGAGCAGGAGGAGAGTGAAGCCAAGGTGTTTTTCTGTCTCCCCAGTACATAGCACACAAGCTCTGAGTGGTCTGGGATCTCCACGTGGTGCTGGTCTTGTCACACATTCTGGTGGTCAGCACAAATGACAGAGATGAAGCAGTGTTTCATAGAATCATTCAGGTTGGGAAAGACGTTTAAGATCATCTATTCCAACCTTTTACCTAGCACTAAGTAGTCCACCACTAAACCATGCAACTAAGTTCTACATCTTAGAAGATTCTTGAAGACCTCCAGGGGCGGTGACTCAAGCACTTCTCTGGGCAGCCTATTCCAATGCCGCACAACCCTTTCAGTAAAGAAATTTCTCCTAATATTCAACTTAAACCTCCCCTGGTACAACTCAAGGCTATTTCCCCTTGTCTTATCACTTGGTGCTTAGGAGAAGAGCCTGATCCCCACCTCGCTAAAACCTCCTTTAGGTAATTGTACAGTAAGGTCTGCCCTGAGCCTTCTTTCCTCCAAGCTACACAATCCCACCTCCCTCACCTGCTCCTCATAAGATTTGTTTTCTAGACCCTTCGCCAGCTTTGTTGCCCTTCTTTGGACACACTTCAGCACCTCGATGTCCTTCTTGTAGTGAGGGGTCAAAACTGAACACAAGATTCGAGGTGTGGCCTCACCAGAGCCAAGTACAGAGGGACAATCACTCCCCTGGCCCTGCTGGCCACGCTATTTCAGATACAAGACAGGATGCTGTTGGCCTTCTTGGCCACCTGAGCACACTGCTGGCTCATATTCAGCTGGCTGTTGATCAATACCCCCAGGTCCCTTTCCAATGGGTAGCTTTCCAGCCACTCTGCTCTCATCCTGTAGTACAGCATGGGGTTGTTGTGCCCCAAGTGCAGGACCCAGCCTTGTTGAACATTATACATTTGGCCTCGGCCCATTGGTCCAGCCTATCCAGATCCCTCTGCACAGCCTTCCTACCCTCAAGCAGATCAACACTCGTATCTAACTTGTCATCTGCAAACTTACTGAGGGTGCACTCAATCCCCTCATCCAGATCATTGATAAAGATATTGAAGAGAACTGGCCCCAGTACTGAACCCTGGGGAACACCACTAGGTCTCCTGCAAGTCAGGGCTAGCATTTCAGAACAACTTTGCTAGCTGGGCCTTGTCTGCCTAGCAGCAGATCGAAGTTTTGTGTCTGGCTCAGATCATAGGTCACTCTGTGCTCCAGGGCTGGGCGGGCTGCCTATTGCCAACCACAGCCCCTCCCAAAGTAATACCAGTCTTCATGGCAGCTTTGGGACACCAATGCAATACTGCTATAAACATGAGGTCCCTGGTTTGGGACGCTCACTGTCACACCACACTGCATTGAGGTGTTGCCTACCAACGCTCACCCACAAAACCTGGGGTCTCATCTAGCATAGCAGAGATTGAAGATTTAGCCTTCAAACCACCACGCTAAAAGAGAATTTAAATACTGTTTTTTACATATGTTTATATATCATAGCTATTTTCCATTCTGTTAACAAACTGTTCAACTAATTTTGCATTTCATTGTGGAAATTTTATGTGTTATTTTCACCAAAATGCGTGAAATGGATTTGGTGCAGTGCTCCTTCTCCTAATGTTTCTACAAAATGATCATCCTCGTTTACTTACATGACTAGTTCCACCTCTTTACGTGGCCCTAACCTTACAAACACAAATATTTCAATATCCAGCTGAGACCAACCTCAAATAACTTCACTGGAAAGGAGAACATATCGTAAATAATTTTATTATTATTATTATTGTCATTATTATTATTATTACGGAAAATCCCCTTAAGTTTACCATCAGAATAACCCCAGTTGAGATCAGTGACTGTACAATGGCTGAAGAGTTAATGCCTCACTACCCCTTGATAAGAAGATTACAGCCTTTTGCTGCTCTCAATCTACACAGCACTTTCTCATTGATATTTGCAATAACATGATGTGAAATAATCTCAGCTATCCTGAAGCTGTCAGTACATAAGAACTGTTATAGAAATGGGCAAGACCATTTGCAAACTCCTATGTGTGAAATGATACATAGTGCTGAGAAGCACATTATCACAAAATTCTCCTTTGTCCAGTAGCGTTGCACTTGCACCACACTGTAATGAAATGTGACACACACCACCACTCCTTGCATCACCAGAAGTGAACAGAGCCTTTTCCTCACAGTCTGCTTTTGACAGAGGGAAATGAACTATATACAAGAAAGTTGTTCAAGTGAGAGGTTGGCATCACATTAAACATACTTGATCTGTAATTCTGGCCCTTGCTTTCCTAGAATTTTGGATCCTGAAGGTCTTCCTACGTTTCTGTAGTTCTTCCACAGCTGCCAGTAAAGGGAGCTATGTATTTCTGTGTATTTTGCCATCAAACTTGCTATTAATACAGCATTGGCATGTCTTTGGTTGGGATAGAGAGTTTTTTGTTTTGTTCTGTTTTTTGTTTTGTTTTGTTTCATAGAGGTTCATACGGTGCTGTGTTTTGGACTTTTGATGAAAATAGTGGTGATAACACACTGATGGGTTTATTTGTTGCAGAGCAGTGCTCACACAAAGCCAAGGACTTTTCAGCTTCTCATGCTGCCCTGCCAGCAAGGAGGCTGGGGGTGCACCAGAAGCCAGGAGGGGACACAGCCAGGACAGGTGACACAAACTGGCCAGAGGGATATTCCATACATTTGACGTTCACGCTCAGCAATAAAAGGTGGGGTAAAGAAGGAGGAAAGGGGGCACATTCAGAGTGATGGCATTTGTCTTCCCAAGAAACCATTACATGTGATGAGCTCTGCTTTCCTGGAAGTGGCTGACATCTGCCTGCTGATGGGAAGCAGCAAATGAATTCCTTGTTTTGCTTGGCTTGCATGCACGGCTTTTGCCTTACCTAGTAAGCTGCCTTAATCTCAACCAATGAGTTCTTGCACTTTAACGTTTCTATTTCTCTCCCCCATCCCACCTGGAGAGAACAAGCGAGTGTCTGCGTGGTACTTAGCTACCTGCCAGAGTTAAGCCACAACACCCTTAAAGTCTGTATATCCACACCATCATTGACAGCAGCATTTTCCTGCACAAAGTATTTCAAGGGTCATTTTATACTTCCAGGACTATCCGTCATAGTCAGCAGATGGGATTATTTAAAGGTAAAGAATCAGGTACAGCACAGCATGCCATTGTATGCCTGTGCAGTACAGATTTCTACATGTTACAGGATTGTGTACAACACACAAGTATCCTTAGTCAGCAACAGCTACTGATCATTTGTGGGACTACTCAAATATATTTTGGGCCACATGTAGAAGCAGCCACAGAGCATGTAACCTTAGATTTACATGATATTATTAGTATTTCTAGCACTTAAAATGGGATTTTCATTTTTAAGGCTTCCGTTACTATTACCTGAGTGCACAGACTTGTTTCAGCTGGAAATACATCTAAACATGCAAAAAAAAAAAGCTCAGGAATGCATTATAAAATGCATTAGGATGCAGATAATGTAGATAAATCCATAAAACCATGAATGACCTGAAGATCTGGGTTTTTCATTGCTGAAGATTGAAATAACCAGGAAGCAGCTTCAAACCATGCAAACGGATGCATATTTTCACAAAGATATTATTAAAATGTGAATTATGATTCCAGAGGAGAGAGAGAAGCCAGAAGTTAACATTTATTTAATATGAGTTAATATGAGATAGACACATAGAGGATAAGCCCCCAGGGCTGTGAGTAGAGTTCCAGACATAATTTCTGGGGAAAAAAAAAAAAAAAGCTGTCAGATTTGAGAGACTGGGATTCCAGGCAGCAGAAAAGATCTGTACGTCACTTCTATTTCTTGCCTCTGCATTCATCTGTGCCTGTTACTTATTCTAGGCTTGTGTAGTCCTGAACTTTTAGTGAGCAAAAGCCGTCTCCAGCCCAAGAGGGTAATTAAGGAGAAAAACACAGAGCCACAGAGCTGCAAGTATGAAGTGACGAGGGGGACCATAGGTTTAAAAATAACTTCTGTGGGTGAACAGCTAACACAGCTCCAGGTAGCACATATTGTTTCTGGAGGGTACTGGGAAATTGCTGCTTGCTCTCCAGAGGAGCTCTAGTCAGAGAGAAGGGCACAAGGCCTGGGAGACCACAAAGGTACCTTCTTATCTGTTTTTTCCGGGTGTTGAAAAAGGCCAACCTGGCTGGTGCATAGGGGAGGTAGAGGAAACCGTGCTAGAACACAGATGGAGACCAGTGATGAGTGGTGTCCCTCAGGGGCTGTAGTGGGTTTACGTGGCAAGGTTTTGGTAGCAGGGGGCCATAGGGGTGGCTTCTGTGAGAAGAATCTAGAAGCTGCCACATGTTTGGTAAGGGCCCCACTGCTGACCAGAGCTGAGCCAATAAGCGATGTTGTTTTGCACCTCTGTGAGAGCATATTTAAGACAGGAAGAAAAAAAAAAAAAAAAAAACCGCTGCGCCACACAGCAGCTGGGAGAGCAAGAGGAGTGAGGAACAGCCTTGCAGGCGCCATGGCCAGTGAAGAAGGAGGGGGAGAGGTGCTCCAGGCGCCGGAACAGAAGTCCCCTGCGGCCTGTGGCGAGGACCATGGTGAAGCAGGCTGTCCCCCTGCAGCCCATGGAGTACCACGGTGGAGCAGGGTTCCACCGTGCAGCCCGTGGAGGAGACCACGGTGGAGCAGGTGGGCCTGCACCGACGGAGACAGAGGCCTGTGGAAGACCCCTGCCGGAGCAGATTCCAAGCCGGACCTGCAGCCCATGGAGAGGAGACCACGCAGGAGCAGGTGAGCTGGCAGGAGCTGCTGCCCGTGGGGGACCCAGGTTGGAGCAGTTCGCTCCTGAGGGATGGACCACGTGGTACAGACCCACATCTGGAGCAGTTCTTGAAGAGCTGCTGCCTGTGAGCAGCCCACGCTGGATCAGTTCAGCAAGGACTGCATCCCATGGGAGGGACTCCACAGCACAGGGGACGAGAGTGACTGAGAAGCAGCGGCAGAGAAGAAGCGCTATAGACTGACCATAACCCCCATTCCCCCATTCCCCTGCACCACTCGGGGGGAGGAGGTGGAAGAGGGTGGATGGGGGGGAAGGTGCTTGTGGTTTCTTTCCTTTGTTTCTCACTTCTCTAGCTTGTTAGTAATAGGCAATAAATCTTACTGTCTCTCTATGTTGAGTCTGTTTTGCCCGTCACGATAATTACTGCGTGATCTCCTCATCCTTATCTCAACCCTTGAGCCCTTTCCATTGTATTTTCTCCCCGTTCCTCTTTCAGGAGGGGCAGTGAGAGAGCGGTTGTGGTGGAGCTCGGCCACCCACCCAAGTAAAACCACCACAGGCGTCAGTATTGGGACCAGTACTATTTAACATCTTTGTCAGCAACACAAACAATGGGATTGAGTACACCCTCAGCAAGTTTGCAGATGACACCTCGACAGGCTTGAGAGGTGGGCCCATGCAAACAAACTGTGGTTCAACAAGATCAAGTGCACGGTCCTGCACATGTGTTGGGGCAATCCCAAACATGAAAATAGTCTGGGCAATAAGTAGTTAGAGAGCAACCCTATGGAGAAGGACTTGAGGTACAGGCAGATGAAAAGCTCAGCATGAGCTGGCAATGTGTGCTTGCAGCCCAGAAAGCCAACCATATCCTGGGCTGCAGCAAAAGAAGTGCAGCTAGCAGGTCAAGGGAGCTGGGCTGCAGCAAAGAACGAGGACAACAGCATTAGTAGGAAGAATAGGAAAACTTACCAATCTCAC
Source organism: Anser cygnoides (assembly GCF_040182565.1). Lineage (NCBI taxonomy): Eukaryota > Metazoa > Chordata > Aves > Anseriformes > Anatidae > Anser > Anser cygnoides. Next base: position 66,928,484 of record NC_089877.1, read on the forward strand.
ATCAGCTTTGTTCTATTCCTTATGTATGTGAAACTACAGTCTCTAGGTTATTCTCAGATGGAGGTTTTAGTGCCCAGCAAGCAACAGGGATCATGATGAAGAAAGAGATCTGTCAAGCCACTTCAAAACAATGTGTCCAACTGCATAGTGTACCAAAAGACGAAAAGAAGTTTATAGACAAAAGATGTATGTAAAACTCTTCCCTAGACACTGAAAGGCCTTTGCAGTGGAGGAAAGTGTGACATGCTGATAACTGCTTGAAAGACAAACAAAAAATGTCAGTGACGCTACTTCATCAGAGCAGCTTTGTATTTTCCACACAGTCACATGCTGAGGGACAGTGACTGTTCCTAGTTTTTGTCATACCCCGAATGCTTGGCATTTGTCCACTGGGCTTTAATGGTTGACACATCAAAGACTGAAGATGAATATTAGGGAAAATGCCTTTTCCCTCCTTAGAACTGAAAAGCTCTTTCGTGAAACATAGTGGAAAAGAGGATGAAAAGGATGTTCAGTAAAGTTCTGAGAAATACATAAAATTCTCAACAAAATATGTGAAACTAGATAATGCGATAGCTGAAGTCTTGTACCCTATCCCAATTAATCACTGCTATTTGTACCAAAACAAAAAGATCCAAGAATCTTTGTTAAAAAATTCAAAAATCCAATCTAAAAATCACCACAATAACAGTTTCACAGTGGCCAGAAAAAATCTTTGCTTGGCATTTTTTTTCCAGTTCACAGTTTTTACTGGTGAAGAAAGTGAATGTCATTCAACAGTTGTTTGAGTTTACAGAAAAATAAGCAGCTCACTCAGAAAATTGTAATGCAATTTCCAGAATCATATTTAGCAGGTCTTGTGTAGTCTTTTCTTCTTTGCTATGACAGTTGGACTTAATGAGTGACGTTTCACAGAATCACAGAATCACAGAATTGTAGGGGTTGGAAGGGACCTCAAGAGATCATCAGGTCCAAGCCCCCTGCCAAAGTAGGATCCTTAGAGCAGCTTGCCCAGGTAGGCATCCAGACGGGCCCTGAATGTCTCCAGAGAAGGAGACTCCACAACCTCCCTGGGCAGCCTGTCCCAGTGCTCCGTCACCCTCACCGTGAAGAAGTTCTTTCGCATGTTGGTGCGGAACTTCCTGTGCTCCATGTTTTGGCCATTGCCCCTTGTCCTGTCCCCACAAACCACTGAAAAGAGGTTGGCCAAATCCCACTGTCTCCCAGAGTTAAGATATTTGTAAACATTGGTAAGATCCCCTCTTGGTCTTCTCTTCTCAAGGCTGAACAGACCTTTGTCTCTCAGCCTTTCCTCATAGGGAAGATGCTCCAGGCGCCGTATCATCTTTGTTGCCCTCCACTGGACTCTTTTTGATGGACTCATTTTGATGCCTTGATGCTGTTGAGAAGCATTTCACTCCATGCTCACCTAGGGAAGATGCCATCTGTAGTGCGTGATTGTCAGAGCTTACTCTTGCATGATTCCCTGCATCCCAGTGCTCTGGGAGGAGTAACCTTCACCCAGCAGTTCATTAGAAATCTGGGCAAGGTTATTGGGAGCCCTGCCTTTGGTCTCTGACACAGCCCGAGCAGTTTTAAACTAGTTCAGCAGAACGTCTACAGAGACCTGGGTCTGTTCAGCCTGGAGAAGACTGAGAGGTGATCTGATCAACATATATATATATCTAAAGTGTGGGAGGCAAATCAACAGGGCCAGGCTCTTTTCAGTGGTGTACAGTGATAGGACAAAGGACAATGACTAAAAACTGGAACACAGGAAGTTCCACACATACACATGTAAGAACTTCTTTACAGTGAGGTTCACAGAGCGCTGGAACAGGCTGCCCAGAGAGGTTGTGGAGTCTCCTTCTCTGGAGATATTAAAGGCCCACCTGAAAACTTTCCTGCTCAACCTACTGTAAGGAAACTGCTTTTAGCAGGGGGGTTGGACTCGATGACCTCCAGAGATCCCTTCCAACCTTTACAATTCTGCGATTCTGTGATTCTGTGATTCTGTGAAGTAAGGCATTTTCAGCCTGGAAGTCCCATGTGAATTATCCTTTGATGCTATAATCTTTCCCAATACTGTAAGCAGAGTGTTGGTGCATCTCCACCAGTGCAGGTCTCCTCAAAAACTCTTCCTCAACCAAAACAGTTTCTTTCAAACTATGTGTAAACAGCTAGTATTCCACTTGCAGAGATTATGTCTGCTGTTCCCAAGGTGCAAATATATGTTTGGGCTTTTTACACTGAACATTACCAAGACAGCAGCATGCTTCTTGGTATGCTGGACGAGAGTGTCCCCAGTGAGGCTGAGCTCCCAATGGGTGCTGCAGCCTCCCTCTCTGAATGAAGGTTTGCAGTGGAAGAGACATAAGCACCTTCCTGTCTGGCACTTTCCCCTCCTTGCAGGATACTGCTAGAGGAAGTCTGGGTAGCCTAACCTCAGCAATTCAGTGATTCTGTGATTTTTACTACTTGGTCCTTTTCATTAAAGGCACTTGCATTAGTAAGCACAGCATCACAGGCCCACACTGGTGAGAAACTTGTTGCTAGGCAACACAAACCTTCACAGTGAAGGTCCAATTCCTCTCTGACAAAAATGGCAAGATGATGAATGTTACATCATTGGCTTTCTAAGTTTCTCTAATATTTTCTTTTCATCTGCAATGTGAAGAGAGATAAGAGAAATGGGAACAGGAGGAATTTTGGAATGATGCAAAGAGAAGATGGAAAGTAGAAAACATTCCATGAAGAAATAAAGAGCAAGAAGTGCTGGAATGAAGGACACAAATGAAAGGAACAATAGTTGCACTATAGTTGTGACAGAAAATGAACTTGGATATGGTGTGCTGTCTTTATACAGAAATCAGCATTCCACAAAAAGTCAAACCAACACAAAAAATACAAGCACAGAAATAACTATACTAAATTCAAGAACATGTTACTTAGAAAAAACACAACCATTAAAAACTTGGAGGAACAAGGACTGGTAGTGATTTTACTTCGCACTGACCAGCACATGTATTTCTGTTTCAGTTACATGAACATCCCCATTTTATTCTGAATTTACTAATACTAAGGTGCTAGACATATGATTGATCTATACTGCTCAAGAGCCAATTACATGTAGAAAGCTCAGCTTTATGCAGTGCTACGATCAGAAGACACAATAGCTGTCCAGCATCCTGCCCACATCAGCCAGGGTGCTATTTTATCGCATGAAGGTGAAATCAGCATCCCCTCTACCTCCCACAGGGCCCCTACTTTCTTACTTCAGCATCATCACTTTTTCTCCACCTTTGTCTCCACATTTTTTCCATGTGAGATAGCCTTCTGTGAGCAGTCCATGTGGTGGAACCCTGCATGAATACATGGTCAGAGCTGGCAGGCTCAAGTCTAAAGAGCTTGTGGAGAGGAACAATCAGGAACTGCCCACTGCTAGTGTGGGTGAGCAGCGGCCATTTGTCATGCTATTCATCTGCTGAATATCTAGGGCATACCACAAAACAGGAAACATTCTTCAAAAGAGGCAACTGAAGTAGGCTAAGATCAGAACAAGACAGCTCAGCACAGTTCTTCAAGACAGTTATTAATCCCTCCAAAGATAAAGCAAATTGGACAGGCGGAGCACCATAAACAGGAAAGCCCAAAGCGGTATACTACAGTGAGGTGCCAGACCCATTCATTTTCTGTCAGATCATGTCAGAGCAAAGGCAAACTGCCCCAGACAACTATGAAAATGTATCACTTGGGGTTTTTTTGTTTGTTTGATTGTTTTTTTGTTGTTGTTTTTTTCCCAGCTCTATTTTTTTGAAAGATCTGAACATGAAATCTGTGTAGCCTAAGCCTGTTTAGCCTTGCAGCACACAGGCACAGCACCAGAGTGAGTTTGTGGCCAAACCTTGTGCAGCCAACTTGCAAAGCACCTTTCTCATTTATGTGCTCAGTGCATTCAAGCTCTTCGTCAGAGCTGTCTTTACTAGTACAAAGGAAATTACTGCAATCTTTCAAAGAAAAACAAAAAAACAAGCATCAGCCCCAAATGCCCGGCTTTTTCTTTGGCTGAACTCCCAAGCAATCCCATCTTTCATAATTAGCAGGCATTTACCCTTTCATGTTTATTTCCGTATCACTGCTTCTTTTCACTTGGGCCCTTAAAATACTCTGCTAGGACCTGTGCTCGTCCTTCAGGTATAATAGTCCCTTCCATGAGCTCAAAGACAACAGAAGGAGCTTCTGAGCTCCAAAATTGGTGCTGCTCTCAGCATGAGTTCTTTGCAAGGCAAACGCTTTAGCCAAAGGATAGAGTATAATTTTTGCAGTTCATTGCTTAGAGACTTCAGGATAACTCCTTAGTAAAGGACACCTTTTTCTGATGAAAAATGAAGAGTTTGCTGAGGGGTCCTAACAACACCTTCTTCCCAGTTCTCTTTCAAACATTTTACTTTGACAAGCAGGAAAGACTGGTGTGAACTCAGCACTATCTGTAACAGATACAACCCAGCCAGGCCACTAGGAAGGTCAAAGGGCCGGAGAACTTCTCTTGTAAAGACAGGGTGAGGGAGTTGGGGTTATTTAGCCCAGAGAAGAGAAGGCCCTGAAGCCTTCCAGTGTTTAAAAGGGATCTAGAGGAAAGACGGGAGGGTGAGCAGGTGGGATTCTTTATTAGAGAATGTAGTGGTAGGACAAGGGGTAACAGTTTTAAGCTAAAAGAGGGTAGGTTTAGATTAGATATTAGGAAGAAGACTGACTGCCCTTGTAGTCACTGCCAACCTGCATATGAAACCTTCTGTGGAAGCAATTTGCATTCCTGGTTGAGCAGCCTAGCTCCTCCATCACTTTACACGCTACTGGAGTACTAAGTAGCACCCAGTGAGTAAAACAGCACTTCACATCATGACCTCTTCTTCATCACAAGCTGTCACCACAACCCAGCCTCCTCCTGTTTGCTGTAGGCCTCCTCCTGCAGTATTTCTCCTGTGCATACATCAAGTTCGGGTGGATTTACAATAATTACAGTGGAGCTATTCACTGCATGTGAGACACAATGGGAAATCTGACCCATCTATCTGCAGCTGACAGTAGTAGTTCTTGTTTCTGAGCTGCTGTGACAGGGTCAGGACATCTGTAAGGCTGGATTTCTGTTGAACTGTTTCATCTCTTTTATTTATTTCATGTTAATGAAAACTCAATCTCATTTTCCTATTTTAAAGAAGTAAAGAAGTGAACACTTATGCAAACATGATATTTAGGAATACATTAATTATGAAAAATAATTCATTTTAAAGTCAATGTTAATTGAGTGGATATCATGAATATAGATAATAAACCTACTTGAATAATTCAGAAATACTTGTCGTTGTCACTGGTAAAAATCAAGGTATTTACCTATGTATATTTATACAGTATGATGATGATATAGTGCAGAACAATGCATGTCAGTCCATGAACGTTAATGACAGGGTTTAATTCTTAAATTCTAAGGTCTTTATAACTGTGATATTAGCCTTGAAATTTCATATTGACAGTGCTTTATCTGACAATGCAGGTATTTATTTATATATTTATTTATATAGCGCAGTATTCATTAGGAAGTGGGACCTCCCAGTGATTTTTATTGTCATTCACCAGAGCAGAGCTTAAAATACAGGTATAATTAATTATATTTTGAGTACTTAAATGTCTAAATTACAAAAAAAAAATTCTAAGTTAAAGTTATTGTAACTGTAATTTACATATTGTGCATTTTGTTTGAAATTCTATCCACTCTATGTAAATTTAATGTGTTTTTTTTTTCTCATATTTGTATTATGAGGGCTAATGAACTATTAACTTTGTCCATTTTTTACTCTTTGCAATGAGACACACCTCCTGTCTTTATCATATGAACACTCAGGAGTGCCCAGGCTGTGTCCCCGTGGGTAGAGCAGGAAGAGTTGTACAGGTGGTGACAGTGACCAGCAAATCAAACCTGTAATTAACAGGGAAAAGCCTTTCCTGGCGGCTGCAGGTTACCACTCCAGATCTCCTCTCGTCTGTGCATGTGACAATGCACTGGTTTCATGTGAAGACATTTGTGGCAGCGACTTGGGTTCATCCAAAGTCCCAGTCAGGACAGCAGATGTGGTAAGGGAAGGATAGCACATATATGATGAATGATACCTTTTCTAGACAGTTTGTATGAATCATGTTCAGCTGCAAGGACGGGTGTTTCTGGCCAGTCTAGGGCACACTGCTATGTTCCTCCTTCCTCTGGCCTGACAGGAGGACATGAGCTCTGTTATGAACTTCAGCTTCTGTCATCCCTAACTGCATTTCTGGGAGCATCTCCTTATTATATATGGGCAGAAAGAATGTTATGTTATTTTGTCTTGTTTTGTATTGGTGACTTTTAGGCTAGAAGTGTACTGAATGGGTTAATGTCATAAACTATCTAATGGTTATTTGCACAGCTTCTTTTGACATTTCCTGCCTCTTCGGAGACATACGTAGTAAACAGAAGCTCAGGTAGTAAGCTTTTTATTCCTAGCCAAATAACACTTGAAGGTGAATTTTTAATTAATCTTTTAAAATATTTAGCTTTTTGATTGTATGACAGCCATACCAACCTGTGCTAACACAAGGTGCAGTGCAACAGAGCTTTCATGAGTTTTCACACTTTGGATGCGTGCCCTTTCTTTTTCTTATAGAAACAAAAACAATCTCTAGATTCTTTACTCTGGACAGTAGTAACTAGCATCCAGAAGTTGCAGTCCTACAAAATATGTATCAGTGTCCTGGTTTCAGCTGGCATGGAGTTAATTTTCTTCCAAGTAGCTGGTATGGTGCTGTGTTTCTGATTTAGGATGAGAATAGTACTGATAACAAACTGACCGTTTAGTTGTTGCGGAGCTGTACTTGCACTAAGTCAAGGATTTTGCAGCTTCTTATACTGCCTCGCCAGCAAGGAGGATGGGAGTGCACAAGAAACTGGGAGGGGACACAGCCAGGACAGGTGACCCAAACGGGCCAAAGGGATATCCCCCAAAGGGATAAAAACAAAAATCACGGGCCCTCCAGTCACAAGAGAAGGAAAAAAAAGGAAAAGGAGAAATTAACGGTTGGTCAAATAAAATTGTACATATAAGGTATAGCAGTAGGCACTGAGTAGTTTGTGAACTTGTAGAACTCAGCCAACGAGGAAATAGGGGAGGAATCAAGCATCAGGTAATAGGGAATAATATAAGGTCATGATATACTTTTACTGTGTGCTCCTGCTTGCAGGATGCCCGCCATTGCAATCGCAAATAAATATCTTCCCAGAAGACCCCGTCTAAAAAAAATTGAGAGTTTTCTCACAACTGATTTCCAAATGAGAAGCTGCTTCCTGAGTGAACAGTGAGAGCATCAAACTATTTGCTCCAATGTTGAAAGGTTGTCCAGAAATCAAATGAGAGTAGATCTGAAATAATTATAAGGAAGAGCTGCCAGCTTGTCCTTCTGCATGCTTTTCAACATCCCTATTCCACTTTGAAAGACTTACAGAAGTTCTTTCTGTGGTGTTCCCTGAAACAACCAGAGTTAATTTTCAAACACAAACACAGATTTCACACCTCAGGCAACAACTGTAACTCTGCCTGTATGTTCATATTAATATCTTCTCCTATGAATAAAGGCTGAGAGAACTGGGGATGTTCAGCCTGAAGAAGAGAAGAAGGCTCAGAGTGACCTTACTGCAGCTTTAAAATACTTAAATAGGACTTACAAAAAAGATGGAGAGTGACTTTTTGCTCAGTCAGATAATGATAGGACAAGGGGGAATGGTTTTAATCTAAAGAAGGGGAGACTTAGAGGTTAGGAGGAAATTCTTCACTCAGAGGGCGTTGAGGTGCTGGTACCTGCTGCCCCAGAGAAGCTGTGGATGCCCCATTTCTGGAGGTGTTCAAGACCAGGCTGGATGAGGCCCTGGGCAACCTGATCTAGTGGGCGGCATCCCTGACCATGGCAGGGGGTTGGAACTGGATGATCTTTGAGGTTCCTTCCAACCCAAGCCGTTCTATGATTCTATGACTGTGCAATCATCCGAATGAAACAAGACATAATCCAGAAATGCCCCCTCTGAAACCTACAATGGTTTGTTAGTTAGAGCATTTTGTGTTTGTCTTTAGTTAATAGTTTTATGCATATAACATTTGTTGTTGTGGTGTTTTTTTTTTTTAATAAACACTTTATTTCATGAGAGTTGTTGTACAGTGCAGTGAAACTCCACTCTACTGGTGAACTATCATCACTGAACTCTTTGATCAGATTTTTTGATGGTCTGTGGTGTGGTTAAGCCCATGCATACAAATACACCTGACAATTTCCTGAACAATATCAATAATGCAGTCTACACTGTTCTGTTTCAATATTAGCAGTTTAAAATCTAATAGTGCAGCAAAGCATCTCCAAAATTCTACCTTTTCTCTACCACATTTCACTGATACTATGTATGTTCTCTACCAAAAAAAAAAAAAAAAAGGAAAAAAAATTCTTTCCCCCATTCCACTACTCGAAGCCAAATAAAACAGGCATGCAGTGAATATAAACATGTGGGCAATATGAGAGGAACATGATGCATCTTCCATCAGTCAGCCAAGAGTAAGCCTAATACCCCCTTTCTCCCAACAGTCCCTTTACCACCAGCCACAACCTGAGGAGCTGCATTTCAGTGAAAAGGCGCGCTGGCCTCAGCACAAATGATGGGCATTTATGGGTGTCAGATATGATAACCTTGCAACACCCATGGCTTTTCCTGCCTGAAGCTTGAGGGAAGATAGGGACATCAGCAGAGCAGGAGGTAAAGGACAGATTGTTGAAGGAACACAGGGCTGTCACCATGGCCATTTTTATTTTACTGACAAAAAAAAAAAAAAGGATAGTCGTTAAAAAGAGCTTGAATCTGCCCCCTCCCTTCCACACAGTCATGATCAGACCCACCAAGCCTTGAAAACAGAGGAACAAAGATTCAATAAATTTAGATTCCCCCTTCCAAGTCTTCAGACACAGAGGTGCATTTCACAGCATGCAGTCACATTGCATCAAGCCTGACCGTCAAGCCCATCAGCAGCCTCTCACATGGCCATGGATCAAAACAGTGCTTCTCTGCACACCAGGGAGTTTGGGATTCAGTTATGCTGAGGAAGTAGGAGCTGCCCATATTTGCTGCCAAGTCTGCTCCGTCATAACAGCTTGGACACAGAGCAGTCCCCAGCCCTGGGCATCCATGAGACATGCTTCTCTGGTCCTCCTCACGTAACAAGGAGATTTCCTAAGGTACTAATGATGCTCTCCACCTGCGCTATGCCTGTGCACTGGAAATGAAATTACCACAGCCTCTTAAACTATTAAGAAAATTGTAATAGCTTATCTGAGTCAAGAAATATGCAGTACCTCAGCACCATCTCCCCCATCACTTTTTTTTAGAGCTGTTCCTGAAGATATTTGCTTGAGCTGTTTCATCTGGTCACAAACCTCCTAACTCTATAGTAGCTTACAATCCTAAATCTGATCCTGAACTTCCTTAATGACATATTTCTTGTTTTTATGAGTTTTATTGTAGTTCAATTTAAAAAAAAAAAAAACAGCAGGGCAGCTGCAGCACTGTTTTAACCCAGTTATTGGTCATTTAGTATGAATCCACAGCCTCTGTCACACCATAGACCATTGGGACACCCCAGTCAGGAGGAGGCTGCAAGTGTTGCAGGGAGACCAAGTTATGCCTCTGCCCTGCAGCCATGATAGCAATTAGTGCACTTTTAATATTTCATTTGCTCTGTGAATCTTGTTTAAATTTCTGGTGCAAGCAAAGCAGGTGCTTTGTGGTCAGATGCTACTGTTCGCCTCCTTTAAAATAAACAAGCATACCCAGTTTAAATCATCTGTTTGTGGGACAGAGTGTACACATGTTTTGGCACTGAAGGATGCTCAGACATAGAAATACATGAAATATTTCTATTTCACTTTGTAACAGCTTGAGCAACAGTATTTCCAAATAAGATACTGTTTATGTCTTGAAAATGTTATAGTGCAAGTGACCACAAATAGGAAAAAATTATCTGGTTTTTGAATGAAAACTGCAGTACACTATGACAAAGAGAATTCTCAATTGTTGGAAGAAGAACCAGCTGTTCAAAATCATTATTCATCCCTTGCAGATGCTAGACAAACATTTCTCACAAAGCTAGGCAGTCACCTAGGAAGGTGATTCATAACGTGAACAGAAAATTCACATGGAGGGAAGGTCCCAGATTTCAAAAGTGTTGTGGCAGGTTGGGAACTGCCTCTGTGTATGGGTTTCCTGAAAATCAGGAGTACACAGGAATGGGCAGAAGATACTTTGGATGCTGCCGGTCATAATGAAATGTAAGTAATCATGAAATGCTGCCATCTTCTCCTGCAGCAGTGGTTAACACACACACTAGGCTGACATCTTCACAAGCTCAGATCTTGTATTCACAAGCTCAGATCTTGTATGTGTACTGGGTATCCAGAGAACAACTGGTCTTGCCGCTAAAGACTGAGGCAAAGAAGCCATTAAGCACCTCGGCCTTTTCCTCATCTCTTGTCACTAAGTTTCCCCCCGCATCCAGTAAAGGATGGAGATTCTCCTTAGTCCTCCTTTTTATGCTGATGTATTTGTAAAAGCATTTTCTGTTGTCTTTAACAGCAGTAGCCATATTGAGCTCCAGGTGAGCTTTGGCCTTTCTAATTTTGCCCCTACACATCCTTACAACATCCTTATAATCCTTCTGAGTGGCCTGCCCTTTTTTCCAAAGATCATAAACCCTCTTTTTTTTCCTAAGCTCGAGCCACAACTCTCTGTTCAGCCAGGTCAGTCTTCTTCTGCCCCGGCTCATCTTTGGGCACATGGGGACAGACCACTCCTGAGCCATTAAGATTTCCTTCCTGAAGACTGCCCAGTCTTCCTGGACTCCTCTGCCCTTCAGAACCACCTCCCAAGGGACTCTGCCACCCAGTGTCCTGAACAGCTCAAAGTCAGCCCTCCGGAAGTCTAAGACAGCAGTTTTACTGGTCCCCCTCCTGACTCCAACAGGAATAGAGAACTCTACCATTTCGTGGTCACTCTGCCCAAGACAGCTCCCGACCACCACATCTCCCACCAGTCCGTCACTGTTTGTGAACAGAAGGTCTAGCGGGGCACCTCCCCTGGTAGGTTCACTAACCAGCTGTGTCAGGAAGCTATCTTCCACGCTCTCCAGAAACCTCCTAGACTGCTTTCTCTGGGCTGTGTTGTGCTTCCAGGATATGTCTGGGAAGTTGAAGTCCCCCACGAGAACGAGCGCTGACGATTTCGCAACTTCTGCCAGCTGTCTGTAGAACTCCTCATCCGTCTCCTCATCCTGGTTCGGCGGTCTGTAACAGACCCCCACCAGGATGCTTGCCTTGTTGGCCTTCCCGCCGATCCTAACCCATAGGGATGCAACCTTATCACTCCCAGCCTCGAGTTCCACAACATCAAAACACTCTCTAATATAGAGACTTTTCTGACAGATTTCTGATAGATTGACCTCTCCCTGGACATACCACAGATGTGCTGTGGTGGTTCAGCATTTGTATTAATTAGAGTACAATGAAGAAAAAAAATGTAGCTTTTCCAGTGATTTTAAAAGTCATTTGGTGAAATTTTCTGGAATGTCATTGAAATGATCAATCTGATATTTTATAACATACAGGAGCAGCAGAACAGTCCTCAACAGCAGCTCAGTTTGTGTCACTTTGAAAACGTATGTGCTGGGGCACAGCCACCACAGCTTCCCGATTTCCCTCTTTCCTGATTCACATTAGGAAAAAGATTAGACTTTAGCAAGAACAGCAAACACTCAGTTTCCTGAAGATGAACTGACTCCAGATGAAATCACGTCTTATCTCTCGTTCATACCCTGACCCTTGAAGAAAGTAATCAAAACCTGTTGGAGCTGCCAGCCCCAAGCATTCTCCCCTTCTAAGGGTTTAGCTGGCTGGGTCCAAGTTTGGCTTGTTCAATTACAAGAGATGTTGTGCATGAAGCAAGAAGTGAGAGCTGTCCTCGTTCCCTTGGGAGCTGCTTCTAAGTAGAGGCTCTCCTGCTTGGAGAGCATTATTGTAAAACTATCCTGTGGGGAAAAGATCCCCATGTCTCCCATTCTCTCTGAAATCACTCCAGACCAAACAAACCTTACAACAGAAATATGAGAAGTTTATTCTATCAAAATTCCAAGCATAACTGTATACTATTTGAAGACAAGTGCAGAGGAAAAAAAATAAATAAATAATCATGTGTCTTTTACTTATATTTCACTTTTGGCTTCAAGACAATTTCTGTTGCTGCCAGATTCTCTAGCTCAAATAATTACCTATGTATGTCACACAGGAATCTGGGAGCTGGCACCCGTGGTTTAGGCAAGGCCTGTATTTTTACACTCTGCCTTCTTAACAATGGATATTGGGTTGAGGAGCAGTCTCCTCTTATTTTGCCTTATCTCAGCAAGATTTCTGTTCAGTATAAATTTACCTTGTAACTTGTAGTACTCCCTATATACTTATTAACATTGTCTGACAGTTTCCCCCAGTGTCATGAAAGGATGTTGTAGAACTGACAGAGCAAGCTCAGGTAATCTCCAACTTTTTGACCAATATGAAGAAGTCTATTTATTCTAAGTAAATGTACTTTTTTGACCGCACAACCTTTGGCCCAAGGGTGCACCAAGGCTGGTGTTCAAAAGAAAGGCTCCTCAGATGGAGGAGCACGTCCCTTACAATCCTCTAGCCCCACATGCACTGCTGGAATCTTCAGAAATGTGATTGAGCAGCTCCGCACCCTACAGGCAAAGATGACAATTTTGGGCTGCCTCTCCTAGATGACAGGATGATGAGAGAGATCAGTGTACTGTTTCCCTGCTACAGAGCAGCTGTGCCTTCTCTCAGAGGGAAATCTTTTATTTCTAGGAAGAAACTTGGCTTCCCCTGTGCCTGACAGAATCACTATCCCTCAGGGCAGCAAGCCCAGATAGTGCAAAATCCATGAACATTGCCAAGCATGGGCAAGAAGGCAAGGCTCTGACTTGCAGTCCTCAGTGGGCCCCGTGGCTCCCCACTGGAAACCATCCTGGCACAAGGGCATGCCATGCAACTTGACATTCATCCTGGCATGGGACAGGGTGTAAGCATGGGAGCCTAGCACCTTGGAGGCTGGGGTCAGTGGCATATGGATGCAGCCTCTGATCATGTATCTGCAGTTTTGTTCTCCTCAGGAAAGATGATTAGATGAATTGATTCGAGACAACATGACACCCAGGACAGCATTCCCCATCTACTTTTAGCCATATGAATTGTATGAACTGCCTCTGCTCACTGTCTACGGAGTACCTCTCATTGGGAACATCTGAGCTGTTGAGCACATGCAACGTTGGAAATGGTACAGGCAGATGGGTGAGAGAAGGGATCACATAGGCAGACGCACTGGTGCCAGCAGGGTTTTTAGGCTGATGCTGATATCTTCTTCTCTAACGCTGCTGTACAGATATGGGGTGCTACCATGTTCAGTGTGCACCCTCCCTCTGCAGCTGCAGTCCTGGGCTCAATGCCAGCACACCTGTCACAACTCTGTGCTCAGTACAAAGGAAAAAACTCTAAAAGACTTTACAAAGGAAAGCTCAGATGGGATGGGATCCTGCTGCCTCCCACCTAAGATCTGTCCCTGGGCAGAAGGGTTTCAAATATCTCTTCTTAAATGTCTTAAAGATATGAGTTAGACCTAAACAGGTCTTCTGAGCAAATGTGTGTATTTTTTTAATTGCTTCATTGTGTTTTCTGTTTCTGGAAAGTTTTCTTCTCCCAGTTTGTAATGAAATTCAACTATCACAATGATACTGAGGGGAAAATGAGTTTGAGTGAATTGAATCTTCATTTTAATTGTAATCATCATTTTTTGCAAGGTTATAAAAAGTGACAATGATGCCTCTTCTTCTTCCAACTCTTCCCTTTGACAGTTTTAAACATTTGTTCTAAATACTTTAAAATTCCTCAGAAATATTTGGCAGAAAAATCATAAAGCCTGGTACTTTCCCTCAAGAAGCTTTTGTTTCCCGTGAGCAGATGCTTTTGACAAAAACTCAAACAGAAATCAAACAAAACAAAATAAACAAAACAAACAAAAAAAAACCTGTAAAATGATAAGTTGTCACCACAGTATAGATGACAAAAACTTGGTATACTTTAATCATGGAATCATAGAATGGTTTGGGTTGGAAGGGACCTTAAAAATCATCTGGTTACAACCCCCCTGCCATGGGCAGTGACACTTCCCACTAGACCAGGTTGCTCGAAGCCCCATCCAGCCTGGCCTTAAACACTTTGAAGGATGGGGCATCCACAGCTTCTCTGGGCAGCCTGTGCCAGTGCTTCACCACCCTCAGAGTAAAGAATGTCTTCTTTATATCTAATCTAAATCTACACTTTTTTAGTTTAAAGCCATTCCCCCTTGTCCTATCAATACACTCCCTGACAAAGAGTCCCTCCCCAGCTTTCCTGCAGCCCCCTTTAGGTACTGGAATTCTGCTGTAAGGTCTCCCCACAGCCTTCTCTTCTCCAGGCTGAACAACCCCAACTCCCTCAGCCTGTCTTTGTAGAAGAGGTGCTCCAGCCCCTTGATCATCTTTGTGGCCCTCTTCTGGACTCATTCTAATATCTCTGTGTCCTTCTTGTGCTGGGGCCCCAGAGCTGAACGCAGATCTCTAGATGGGTCTCACGAGAGCAGAGCAGAGGGGGACAATCCCTTCCCTTGATCTGATGGCCACGCTGCTTTTGATGCAACCAAGGATGCAGTTGGCTTAATGGGCTGCAAGTGCACATTGCCAGCTCATACTGAGCTTCTCATCTAACAACTACCTCAGATCCTTCTTATCATGGCACCTCCAGGTCTCATTATCTAATTTTGCATGAGCTTGCTTTATGTTGCAGGGAAAATGATGACAAAATGCCTAAGAAATTATCTCTTGTGTCAGACTATTTAGCACCTCATAACACCGTTGTGGTAAGGTAACCTGGTGCAGATGACACCAAGCTGAGTGGTGCAGTTGATCCACCAGAAGGAAGGGATGCATCCAAAGGGACCTGGACAAGCTTGAGAATTGGACCCACGTGAACCTAATGAAGTTCAACAAGTCCAAGACCAGGGTGCTGCACCTGGGCCAGGGCAATCCCAGACATGACAACAGACTGGGAGAAGAACTCACTGGGAACAGCCCTGCAGAGAAGGACTTGGGGGTTCTGGTGGACTAAAAGCTCGACACGAGCCAGCAGTGCGTGGCTGCAGCCCAGAGACCAACTGCATCCTGGGCTGCACCAACAGAGGGGTGGGCAGCAGGGGAGGGAGGGCACTGTGCCCCTCTGCTCTGCCCTCCTGAGGCCCCACCTGGAGCCCTGCGTCCAGGTCTGGGGCCCCCAGCACAAGGAGGATGTGGGGCTGTTAGAGTGGGTGCAGAGGAGGGCCACTAAGATGATCAAGGGGCTGGAGCACCTCTGCTATGAAGAAAGGCTGAGAGAGCTGGGGGTGTTGAGCCTGGAGAAGAGAAGGTTCCAGGGTGACCTCACTGCAGCTTTTCAGTACTTAAAGGGGACTTATAAAAAAGATGGAGAGCGACTCTTGGCTCAGTCTGATAATGACAGGACAAGGGGGAATGGTTTTAAACTAAAAGAGGGGAGATTTAGATTAGAGGTTAGGAGGAAAGTCTTCACTCAGAGGGTGATGAGGCACTGGAACAGGTCGCCCAGAGAGGTGGTGGATTCCCCATCCCTGGAGGTGTTCAAGACCAGGTTGCAAGACCAGGTGTTCAAGACCAGGCCCTGGGCAACCTGATCTAGTGGGTGGCATCCCTGCCCGTGACAGGGGAGTTGGAACTAGATGATCTTTGAGGTCCCTTCCAACCAAGCCATTCTGTGATTCTATGATTCTGTGATTCTATGAACTTAATTGCAAATCATTGAAAGAACTGAAGTTGTGTTTCCCTTCACTGGATGCTCTTGTATGTGCTATTGTCTGCAATATTAATTACCTGTAATTCATAAAACTCAGCCTAGTCACATTTGGAAAGAAGACAGGGGGGTAAAAGAAGACCGACAGCATCCTGCCTTGTATCAGGAATAGTGCAGCCAGCAGGATCAGGGAGGTGATCATCCCTCTGTACTCTGCTCTGGTGAGGCCGCACCTCAAGTACTGTGTTTAGTTTTGGGCCCCTCACTACAAGAAGGACATTGAGGCCCTGGAGCATGTCCAGAGAAGGGTTACAAAGCTGGTGAAGGGCCTGGAGCACAAGTCCTGTGAGGAGTGGCCGGGGGAACTGGGGTTGCTCAGTCTGGAGAAGAGGAAGCTCAGGGGAGACCTTATCACTCTCTACAACTACCTGAAAGGAAGGTGTGGGGAGCTGGGGGTCGGCCTCTTCTCACAGGTAACTAGTGATAGGACCAGAGGGAATGGCCTCAAGTTGTTCCAGGGGAGGTTTAGTTTGGAAATGAGGAGACATTTCTTCTCAGAAAGAGCGGTTAGGCATTGGAGCGGGTTGTCCAGGGAGTCTCTGTCCCTGGGGGTGTTCAAGGAAAGGCTGGATGTGGCGCTTAGGGACATGGTTTAGTGGTGACATTGGTGGTAGAGGGATGGTTGGACCAGATGATCCTGGAGGTCTTTTCCAACTTTAATGATTGAATGATTAATGATTGAAAAGGAGCACAGCTATCTTTGCTTCAACCAGCTGAGGAGCAACAGCTGAGGAGCAACAGGAGTTGATGAGTAACCAACGAAGAATGAGGGAGAGCAGATGAGTGCAGCTGTTTTAAGAAACACTATTCCCAGTTCTTCCACTGTTCTGCTGCAGTATATTGTGTAGGCTTCACTGAAGCCTGTTCTTTGGACCCGTATAATGAATACACTAGCTCTTTCAGAAATGTCTGGGCTTTTAGCAAAGCTGACTGTGGTCCTGAATTAAAGACAGTAGGGGTAGATGGGGAAAGAGCAGCGTTCTTTCAAAAGAATATTTTTAAGAAAAAGAAAAAAAAAAAGCTACAAACAATGATTCTGAAATTATATGATAAGGAAATTTTTAATTTCTCCTGGGGCATTGCTGAACCCAATCAAACCAGTTTAAACCTTATTAGAAATACCAGTGAAAAAGGCAATATTATCCTACTGGTGTAGGTTTTGGAAATAAAAAACCATCAGAGGAAGGAGTTGGCCCTCTCCAAATGAAGTGGGTTACAAAATAGCAGATCTTGCAGACTTTGGTGTGTAACCTACCACTTTGAATTCTCCTAGTACCGAAAGACAGCAGGGTTTCAGCTATTTTGACATGTTTAAAAAAATGTTGGGATAGTGTACTGGGTCTGCCTGGGATGGAGTTAACTTTCCCTGCAGCAACCCATACAGTGCTGTGCTCTGCACTTGGTAGCTAGAAAAACATTGGTACCATACCAGTGTTTTTTACCAATCATAACGAAGATATGCCTGACTAGAGTCACTCAAGCTCCACCTAAAAGGGACAGAATCACAGAATCATAGAATATCCCGAGTTGGAAGGGACCCACAAGCAAGGGTCTGCTGGAGGCTCAGGGCCGTCTGGGGCGTCTAACCCACAACCATTTGATAAGCACCCATACTTTCTGTTACTTCTTAATTTTGAAAATGTTTTAATGAAACCATGCATAGGAGTACGCTTTAAAGTCATGGAGGTGTTTGTGCTTTGAGGAAAAAGCCGCACCAAGTTCTTAAATGCCTTCGGAAAGGACCGTGACTTTCCTAGAGTCAGCTTGGGTGGCAGTCAGCAGCAAAACAGAGCACACAGCCAGCTAGGACCTTGGATGCCAAGTGCAAGGTGTTTCCTAAATGTAACATACACTCCCTTCTGAACTTTACCATCAATTTGCCTCCAACGGATTTTGGTATTCCCGAAAGGACTGGGATTAAAGAACGGGCATGTGCCTCAGCAGTGCAGAATTTTATTCTGCAGATAAAATTTCTTGTTCTGTGGTTACGTTTTCTGGTAGCTTGTATTTTGCAGGAAGCACTTAGAAACATATTTAGCTTACTTCCAAACAAGTAAAGACAAAGTCCTGTTACCTTTAGGCTAGGGCTACATTTCCCTGGAAGATGCCACCTGCTGCAAGCTTTGTTAGGAGAGGGCCAAGCATACCCAGACCTTCTTTTTTAAAAAAAAGGTTAAAGAAAAAAGGCACCACAGGGCAACCTCTGCCCTAAGTTGTGTAAACACATAAAGCTGTGAGCAGCGGTTTGTTTTTTATTTGTTGTTGTTGTTTTTTTTTTTAGCTCACACATCAGCGCAGCTTAGTGCAAGAAGGACATGGAGGTGCTCGAGAGAGTCCAGAGAAGGGCGACGAGGCTGGTGAGGGGTCTGGAGAACAAGTCTTATGAGGAGCGGCTGAGGGAGCTGGGCTTGTTCAGCCTGGAGGAGGCTCAGGGGCGACCTTATCGCTCTCTATGGGTGCCTTAAAGGAGGCTGTAACGAGGTGGGGGTTGGTCTGTTCTCCCACGTGCCTGGTGACAGGACGAGGGGGAATGGGCTAAAGTTGCGCCAGGGGAGGTTTAGGTTGGATGTTAGGAAGAACTTCTTTACCGAAAGGGTTGTTAGGCATTGGAATAGGCTGCCTAGGGAAGTGGTTGAGTCACCATCGCTGGAGGTCTTTAAGAGACGTTTAGATGTTGAGCTTAGTGATATGGTTTAGTGGAGGACTTGTTAGTGTTAGGTCAGAGGTTGGACTGGGTGATCTTGGAGGTCTCTTAGACGATTCTGTGCCTGTATCTGCTCCGGGAAGCCGTGCCTACCGCTCTGCTTCCGCGCATGCGCGGAGCCGGCCGGCTCGCCTAAGGAGGGGGAGCCGGGCGGCGCCGCAGGACCCCTGCCCGCGGCAAACTGGCGGCGCCCTTCTCCGGAGCGGGAGCCGCGCCGGGCCGGCTCTGTACCGGCCTAGGAACCGAGGACGGAAAGTGGCCTACAGAGCGTGCCGGCACTGAGGCTGGAAGCACTCCGTGATTGGCTGGGAATTGAGAGCGGAACTGCCGTCAGGACATGCCTTCACTGAGGACGGAAACACTCCGTGATTGGCTGGGAACCCAGGGCGGAAGTGGCGTCAGGGCTAGCCTTAACTCAGGGCGGAAACGCTCCGTGATTGGCTCGGAGGATCCCAGGGCGGAGGTGCCGTTCAGAGCTTGCCGGCGCAATGGGCGGCAGCTGTCGGGCCGGGCCGGGCTCGGCTCGGGCCGGGCCGCCGAGGCGCGGTGCCGCAACGAGGTTGGTGGTCGGTGCCGCCCCGGGCCGGGCCGGGAGGGGGCGAGGCGGCGGGCGGTTGGGGTGCCACGCGGTCGGCGGCTTCTGCGGAAACGGTCCTTGTGCGGGGCGGGGGCGGCGCCGCGCCGGACCGGAGCGGAGCGGAGCGGACCGGGCGTGCGGCGGGGTCTGCACTGCGCGGGGCTTCGAAGGGCTGGGGGAGAGGGGGGCGGAGCGGCGCGGGGGGGGGGGGGGGGGGGGGCGGGCGCAGAGAGGTCGGCGGGGGGGGGGGGCGGTTGCGTGCGCTTGGCCGACTCCCCTCTGGGTCGGATGGACTGCTCCGTCCCGCGGCATGCTGGGAGCTGTAGTTCTGTGGTGCGCGGCTGGTCTTTCCCGGGGCCGGGGCCGGGGCCGGGCCGTGCGCGCCGGGAGGCGCAGGTTGCCGCTGGCTGCGAGCGCGGCTGCCGGCGGTGAGGCGAGCGAGAGCCTTCGGGGGCGCTTCCCCGGAGCGTCGGGCCGGGAGGGGTGGGGGCTGCGGCGGCCGGGCGCGGGTCCTCGCTGCGCTCGATCGTCGGGCTGCGCCTCGGAGGCTTTCCTCCCCCCGCGTGCTGACGGCCGGCTCTCTCCTTTCCCTGCGGCTCACCAGGGCAGAAGCAGCTCCCCGCCGCTGGGACCCCCGCGGGGTTTGTCGCCGAGCGAAGGTGGCGCAGCCGCTGAAGGGAGGAAAGCTGCAGCTGGCGTGCTGCAGTCGCAGGTTTCCCAGGAGAAAGAGCAGCCCGTCTGTCCCAGCTGTCCGGGTAAGTCGCAGCGACCTGCGGGTGAAATCCAGGCGTGAAGGGGATTGTGGTGGCTCTCTTAGACGGCTAGTCCTACCAAAGGTCGCATCGGTTACAAAAGGTAGTAGTAACCTTGCAGTTTGCGTGTTCTGTAACGTCTGTAGCACAATAAACTGGCAGGTGAAGAAATGAGCGGGTACAAATACACGTGACTCCATCGCTGAGATTAAATAACGTGCAGGTTCTTCTGTGTTTTGTCTTCCAAAGCGCGTTGTTTGACTCGGTGATCCTTAACGATGATCCTCGGTGGTCCCTTCCAACTCAGAATATTCTATGATTCTGTTGTTGCCGAGCGCCTGAGCTTTTTGCTCACATTACTGAGGAAAGGAATGGCTGTGCTTCTTCCCCACCCCCCTCTTTTTTTCTTTTTTTTTCCTCGCCTCTTCTCCCTCGATGACGGGGACTCGAAATGTTTTTCTCAGATGTCCATGTGAAAATTTTAAAAAAAAAAAAAAAAGAAGCTGATGGTGAACACTGACAGAATTGGGTGACACTTTCAAGGTAGAGGGCAAAGAACGTGGAAATTCCTAGTACGTTAGTGTTACTCTGTTAGCAAAACCGACGTACACGCCGCTTGCTGTTCCTAGTTTTTTGGTTTGGCCTGGTTTTCCTTTCAGAAGTCTTCCTGAAGGCCTTTGTGGACAAAACTCTGTCCTGCTTCAGCTTTAAGAATTAGCCTAGAAATAATGAACAAGTGCTTGCAGGGCTTTCCAGGACGCTAGTTGTGGTCAGTCAAGAACGACTTGGGAGGCAATTCCTTTCGTGGAATCGTAGAGTGGTTTGGGTTGGAAGGGACACTTAGAGATCATCTAGTCCATCCCCCCTGCCTCGATCAGTGGCGTCTTGCACTAGGTCAGGTTGCTCACAGCCCCACCCAGCGCAGCTTTGAGCACCTCCGGTAACGGGGCCTCCGCAGTTTCTCTGGGCAGCCCGTTCCAGTGTCTTACTACCCTCATCGTGAAGAATTTCTAACTTTTGTTCAATCTAAATATGTCCTCTTTTGGTTTACAGCTGTTGCCTTGCCCTGTCGCTGCAGGCTCTGGTAAAAAGTCCTTGCCTGTCTTTTCTGTGAGTCCACTATACGTGTTTAAAGGTAGTAATGAGGTCTCCCCAGAGCCTTCTCTTCTCCGGGCTGAAGTGTGACAGAGCCCTGCTGCTGGTGCTGGCTTGCGGGTCAGTGCTGAGCTACTGGAAGGAGGTTTTTATGTACTTTTCCAATTCCTTCAAAGGGAAGTTGAAGTACAGACAAGCTGACTGAGAACACTCCAAAGTGGTAGGCGTGAGACGTTTTGTAGGACACCAGCTCTTCTCCTCTGTGAGCGGAAAGAAAGCTTGTTGGGGCACAGGTATCTAGCATAGAGGGCCTACTGCAACTACTCAGAGCTTCGGTTAGTTCATTCAACCACCCAGCTTTTAGGCTGTAGGGTGTGCCTGGGACTGCTCTCTGAAATGATGGGTAATAGGCAGCACGCCTGAGGGGGGTGTGCTCCATGAACTGCTCTGCCAAGCTTCAGGAGGAGCTAGGGAGACTGAGAAGCTTCTGGGAGCCCAAGAAGGTGGTAGATCAATGGATCTGTGCTCTCCCTGTCTGGAACACACATGCCAACTTTGAACAACCACTGCTGATGTGGGTCCAGTATCCGATCCGCATCAGGATAAAGGCAGCAGCTAGAGGGGGACACCAAGGAGTCGAAGCAAGTTACTACGTGGAGCTGTAAGAGGAGCCACTGCTTGCACAATCAGCTTCCGGTACAAAACAGGTATGAGGCTCTGGGTATTGTTAAACAATGGATGTGAAAAGAAGGAAGAAGGGGTTTCTGTGCGAGTTCCACCAAGGTCAGATCAACCAGCTCCTTGTAGCAAGTGCAGGATCAAGGCCAGCGTTGTGAAGAAATAGTGCCAGGTTATAGTCACAGGTGACTGCCTTCTGAAGGGAACAGAGGCGCCCATCTGCAGACCAGACCATCTTTATTGAGAGCTTTTCTACCTGCCTGGGGCTTGGATCAGGGACATTGCTAGCGAGCTTACGAGCTTAGTTCAAACTTCAGATTATTCCCTACTCCTGCTCTTTCATGTGGGTACCAACAGATTTGCAGCAAGAAGCCTGTGTTCAATCAAAATAAATTTCAGGGCCCTGGGAAGATAGCTAAAGGATTCAGAAGCACGGGTATCGTCTAGCATTTTGGGATATATTAAACACAGCGTAGCCAGCTGGTCAAAAGAGGTGATTCTCCCACTGTATTTAGCGTTGGCGAAGCCTCTCCTTCAATATTGTGTGCGATTCTGGGCTCTACAATATAAAAAGAACGTTAAGATCCCTGAAAAGGTACAGAGGAGGGCAACAAAGCCGGTAAAAGGATTGGAAGGCACGCCCTGTGTGGACGCTACGGTACTTCTGCTAGCTCCTCAGGATTGTATATAGTCACGAGTAACACTCCTGATTCTAAATACATAGTCTTTCCCTGCATGTAAGCCGAACGCTATTCTACAATCGTTTGCTTCTTCTGGCAGTGGATTCTGTCTTTCAGTGATTTATGGGTACTTTACATGTCCTGGATATTGCTTTCCAGATACCTGGAGCTTGCTAGCTTTTCTGTCTCCCAGACGTGTGGCTGATAGCGGTCTAGTCTTGTGAGCTGTGCTGCCGTGAAGTCTGTCACCTGTTGATGTTGAAGGTACTTTTGTAGAAAGAGGAAGGTGGTAGGTACAGTTTCACACCAGGACATCAACAAAATCACGTACTCTTTTTATCATCTCCAGACGTGTTTCCTTCGGTGGCTTCTGGACTTTGGTCCATATTGTAGGCCCTGAGAAGGAAGGAGGTTGGCTTTTCATAACCACAGTTTCTTCTAGCTGTTTCAGATGGATTTCATGGTTGATTCTAGTTGAAATGACTGCCTCAGGAAAAAAAAAATAACAAAAATGATAGTCCAAACAACTTATAAAAAACAAAGAAAACACCGCTCCCATTTCCTCACAGCTTATTCATTTGCTGTGGTATCTTCTTTATGGAAAGAAGTGTCCTTTCCTTCCCAAGCTGTAAAGGAAGAGTTCGGGTACTCTTCACTTGTGCACTTTAATCTGTGACGTGTTTGTTCGCATAGAACTTCTGGGAAGTTTGGCGGTAGAGTTTAGGGTTTACATGTTAGGTAAACAGAAGTATCACTCAACTCAGAACATAGTTAAATAAAAGTACAACATTTATTTAAAATGAATAGGTGTGTGTCTATAGTCTTGTGTCCTTTCTTTGCAGAACTCAATAGTTAGCCTTTATACATATTTCTAAGTTGCCTGGTTTATCAGTGTACAACACAGCATTCGGGAATATCATCTAAGATTTTAGGTGAGGAGGACTGTCCTTTGTTCAGTTGCGCACTCTTGTGTGTCAGCCCTGATTCTGAACCATATAAAAGCTGGAAACTTCTTTCCGGTTTTCTCTCTAACCTCACTGAAATGTGGGTACTTCCCAGTGTACCTGATACTATTCAGCATGTGGATATTCTGTTTCCTCACACTAGCTACAATTCCGGTGAAGTTACACATCTTGAGCCTGCATGTTAGTGTTTCATCCTTTTAGTTCCACAAAAGGAGGGTTCAGTGGAAGTTTTGAATCCTGTAAAGTGGAATACAGGTTTTTAGCCCCAAAGGCTTTAGTTATTTTTCCCTGGTGAGCTTTGGAACAGAAGATATGTAACATTAACAGTTTTTTATTATTCATTTCAGGACTCTTTGACAGCCCTCCAGGATCCGATGATGCAAAGCTCACTGACATATCCTACCCAGGAGACCAACAATCTGTGACATTTGGAACCAAATCCCAGGTGGGAATGGGAGGCATGGAAGCCAAGGTAGAAATATAGAACACTTATTCTCTTACTGAGAGGGAAAGGGAGATGTGGAAAGGGGACTTGATAATACAAGATTGAGAGGAGTGGCCGATAGAGCAGATAATTGTGTTGCCATTCAGAGGAACCTTGACAGGCTGCAGATAGGGGCAGGCAGGAACCTTTTGAAGGTCAGTAGAGGGAAATGCCAAGCCCTACCCCTAGGGAGGAACAGCTCTCTTCACCAGCACTGGTGGTTGTATGTCTGGGCTCAGAAGGTCTTTGGAGTTCAATCCAGTTGTCAGCTGGTCACAAGCAGCGTTCTAGAAAGTTGCCTGGCAGAAAAGGACTTGGGGGTGTTGTGCTGGTCAACAGCTCGTTGAACAGGAGCTGGCGGTATGCCCAGGAGGCCAAGATGGCCAATAACATCCTGGCTTGTATCAGAAATAGCGTGGCCAGCAGTACAACGGAAGTGATGGTCCGTCTGTGCTTGGCACTGGTGAGACCACACCTTGAGCACTGTGCTCGGTGTTGGTCCCCTCGTGTGATGGTTTTACCTTGCTAGACAGCTGAACTCCACCACAACCGCTCTCTCGCTCCCCCCCCTCGGAAGAGGAGGGGGAAGAAGAGAAGGAAAGAAACAACTCACGGGTTGAGATAAGGATAATTTAACTAAAGGAAAAAAATAATTATTAAGGAAAAAATATTATTAATTAACTAGTCTGACTAAAGGGAAAAAAATAAAAACGACAGGCAAAGGCTGTGTGAAAGTGCAGAGGAAAGAAATTACTCTCTACTTCCCACAAATGAGCGATGCTTGACCACATCGTTGAAGCAGGGCCTCAACACACAGACGTTTTCACAATGAGCGCCCACCCCTCCCTTCTTTTTCTTTTTTCCACCTTTTATTGCTGAGTGTGACATCATAGGGTATGGAATATCCCTTTGGTTGGTTTAGGTCAGCTGCCCTGGTGATGTTCCTTCCTCGCCTTTTGCCCGCCCCCAGCTTGCTAGCTCTGGGAGGTGTTAGAGGGAGTCCTGATGCTGTGCCAGCATTGCTCAGCAGCAGACACGACGCTGGTGCGATACCGGTGCTGTTCTGGCTACAGGTGCAGAGCACAGCACTGTATGGGCTGCTGCAGGGAAAGCTAACTCCATCCCAGCCAGACCCAGTACATCTCACTACAATAAAGGTACTGAGTTTCTGGGAATACACTCGGAGAAGAGCAGCAAAGCTGGCGAAGGAACTAGAAAATGACGTGAGGAACAGGTAAGGGAGCTGGGATTTAAGTCTGGAGAGAAGAAGGCAGTGGGGAGGCCACACTGATCTCTACAGCTACTGAAAGGAGGTTGTAGCAAGGTGTCGGTCTCTTTCCTCAAGTGACAAGTGATAGGGTGTGAGGGAATGGCCTCAAGTTGTGCCAGGGGAGGTTTAGGTTGGCTATCAGGAAGCATTTCTTCATGGAAGGGGTGGTTAGACGTGAGAACAGGCTGCCCGAGGAAGTGGTAGAGTCCCCATCCTTAAAAATATTTAAGAGACATGTGGACATAGCACTTAGGGATATGGTTTAGTGGTAGCATTAGGTCGATGGTTGGACTTGATGGTCTGAAGGGTCTTTTCCAACATAAGTGATCAAAGTGGAGCAAGAATTCGTGTTGAGAATGGGGATTCAAATAACAAGTGCATTTTTGGGAACTGGCTCTATCCTTCATCGTAGGTGAAAGCAGCTCTGTGGGCCCTCCAAGGAGGCACCTCTGCAGTGATTGCAAGTGGAACCCACCCAAAGATCTCGGGTCATGTCATCACAGATGTTGTGGAAGGGAAGAAAGTTGGAACTTTTTTTTCAGAGGTAAAACCTGCAGGTGAGTACGGAAGTAACATGTACATTGGGAGCTGTAGAGATTTCCTGGAAGTTTAGGGTCGAAATTTGGCTAGGCCTGCCTGTTCAACAGATGGGAAACTACGCTCTGCTTGACAAACGGCTTTTGAAAGGTAATTTTTAACGTTGGAATAGAACATCTTGAATCCTCTGCTCGGGTTCCTTCCAGCTGATGACTTGCTGCATCAGACTTGCATTCAAAGAACTAGGTAGAATTTGTATTGCTTTTAGTCTTAGAGGTTATCGTCTATTATTGAAGATTTCAGGGTGAAAGCGTGCATATAGAATGTACGGCTGAACTAAGATAGTGTGTAGTTTGGGTTTTTGTCGTAAGTTCTTTTAATGGCTCGGTCTTTTGTTACCGTATGTAGGAATGTTTTCCTGCCTCTGTGTTGCTGTGACAATGTAACAAGGGCCGCAGAAAGTCAGACCAAAGATCGGTGGTCTTAGCAGAACGGAACGAGTATAAAGCGATACTTGTGACTTGCACTTTAAGACAAGCCAATGCCTTTGAGTATAAAAACGCTTAATGTGTTTCTTGTAAAAATCGGCCATATCCTTTGAACCCATGTAAACACTTAGCATCCGTGGGTCACAGCAGTCACGAGCCTTAACTAGGTATTGTGCGTAAACTCTGGAGCTAGCACTATGTGGAGAACTGCTTCCTTTATTTTGTGTGTGTTTGTGGGCAGGAGGAGCGTTGAAGTTTGCTTCCTGCTAGCTTTTGATGCCCCCGCCTTCTGTATGGAAAGAGAACATGGGTGATCGATCTCTGTTCAACTTCTATGATATGAGACATCGTCTTTTCCCTCATCGTCTCTTTGTCACATGAAAAAGGTTTTTTCTTAGTCCTTTTCTACAGAAACTGTTCCAAAAGTTTGGCGATCCCTGTTTCTCTTGGCTGAAACTGTTTTTATTCTACTGTGACCTTTTTAAGATAGGCAAAAATAAAATTCTGTGTAGCATCCAAGATGCAAATGAACCCTCAGTTTATGAGATAGCAAGGCTAACTTTGAGTTTTGATTAGACTGGTGATGTTTCTTGTTGCCTTTCCTAGGCCTTTTCCAAAAGCTTAAACGTGTAAGTTGCTCTTCGACGCTGATGAGCATTGAGGTGATGTTTTCATAGGATTATGTGCAGTACCGAGGCCTGATTTCCCCTTTTGCCTCTGCATTGCTTCACGTTTATCTGCTTTGAATTGTACTTGCTATTTGGTTGCATAGCGGCTGCAAAGGAATCACAGGCTGGTTGAGGTCGGAAGGACCTCCAGAGGTCACCTGGTCCAACACCCCTGCTCAAGCAGAGCCACCCAGATCTGGTTTTCCAGGACCACGTCCAAACAGGTTTTGAAACCTCACAAAGACTGTGACTCCACGACCTCCCTGGGCAGCCTACGCTAGTGCTCAGTCACCCTCACAGCAAAAAAGTATTTACTGATGTTCAGGAAACCACAGAAGGGGAACATCCTGTGTTTCGGCCTGTGTCTGTTGCCTCCTTTTTTGTTCCTTGGGTACCAGTTAGAAAAGTCTGGCTTTGTCTTCTTTCCACCCTCCCTTCGTGTATTTACAGACATCGATGAGATCCCCTCCAAGCCTCCTCTTCTCCAGGCCGAACGGTCCCAGCTCTCCCAGCCTGTCCTCATAGGAAAGGTGCTTCAGTCCCTTACCATCCTCGTGGCCCTCCGCTGGACTCTTTGCAGTGTGTCCAGGTCTCTCTTGTACTGGGAGGCCCAGGCCCAGCACTCCAGGTGCGGCCTCACCGTTCCTGAGCAGAGGGGGAGGATCGCCTTTCTTGACCTGCTGGCAATACTTTGCCTAATGCCACCCAGGATACCCTCAGCTGCTTTTGCAGCAAAGGCACATTGCTGTTTCGTGTTCAAGTTGGTGTCCACCAGGAAACTTAGCTCCTTTTCCGAGAAGTTCCTTTCTGGGAAAAAGTGCGATATCAGCGCTTTTCACTTTGTCCTACTGCAATAAATTTGTATCAGCTATAAAGCTTTTCATCTTAACCCCATTTCTCAGACAATTACAAATATGGTGAACAGCAAAAGTAAAGGTGAAATTTTACTGCAACCCTTCCTCTACCATGGAACATGGTTACTCCCATTCTTTCTTTTGTCTTCTGTCTTCCAAAACACACTTTAAATATTCAGGTAGCTTTTTAAAATGAACTCTTATCTCCTCGCGTATGTCACTTTTTTTCAAAGAACACGAAAGTACACTCTACTTTATAAAGTATGACCTCGCTTTAAAAAGCTGTTTTAACACTCCTTAATTAAGTCTTCTTAATCAAGTGTCCGCTAGTTCTTTTCTTAACTCCTGTTATTTTCCTTAACGTGGGAATTCCTGCTCTGGCAATTTCTGTAGGACGCTTCTGAAATAGAAGTCCAGGCCTATTAGTCACATTTCAAGTCATCTGTCCTACAGACAATTTCAAGAGAGTTAAAAATGAAAACGTAGCTTATCCGTGAGCTACTTGAGAACTCCTTAGTGAAATGCTGCGTGAGCCTTTTGACTTGTTACTTCTGCTTCTGTTTCAAAACTTGTTCTGTATCGTTTCAGTTTGAGACAGGTTCTTTGATATCCACGCCAAGAAGAAAACCTTTCTTCTGTAGGAACCCTTCAGTGTGCACAGGGAGAGGCGTGGAGAGAGCAGCTATTCTGCAAGCTGTTACTCAGGCCGCTTTTGGCTTCCAGTACTGTTTGTACATTCCCATGTTGTTTTGCAATCTTTTCTCTTTTCGTTAGTTGTCTAACTAAACTTTTTCAAAGGATGCCTCCCTGTTTTCAGTTTTCTCCTACGCCCTGAGATTTAGCCGTCCTTGTATTCTTTTGCTCTTTGTCAAGTCTTTTTGATACGAGCTGTATGCAGCTTTGATACAAACTTGTTTGTCCCCTATGACCTGGATGATCTTGCTGAATCTCCGTGATGCCTTGAAAAGGGCTATGCTCGGGGACCGTGGCAGCATTTTGGTATCTGATACAGATTTTCCTGTTCTGGCATACAGTGAATTTCTTTGATATGTCTATTAGGACCGTACCTGTTTTCCTGCTTTGAGTAAGGAGTTGGAAGATGAAAGGTTAGCGTTCCTTTCCTCCCACATGGGCTGTAACCTTTGTCTGCATGTCTTGTGGTTGTGTTTTGTTTGTTTGTTTTGGCAGGCCCTCCAGCAGAGCAGCAGGGTGAAAGGTCTCGAGCTGGTGGCAGAACCCTGGCAGCTCTGCAGCCTGAGCAGGTGAGAGAACAGTATGTGCTCACTCTTTAAGGTTGGGAACACGTGGCAAGTCTTAAAATACAGGTTTATAACACAAATGGGTCCTGGAAAAAATCAGCTGGCTCCAAGCATTCAGGGAGTCAAGACAGTGAGAAGATGTGTCAGCAGAAATGAGCTGAAGTGAGCCAGATGTCAAACACCATGGACTTCATATAAGAATGCAGTTCAGAAACTTTTCTCTTTCAGAGAGCAGAGATTGATTATTGTCTTGCTGACTTATTACCTGATCAGAGAGAAGAAATTCTCTTGGCAAACGAGAAGGACTTAGAAGAAGCTGAAAATAAAGGTAATATTATGGGTCCTTTCATGGTACTCCTGTTGTCATGAGCTTTTCTGGGCCTCAAAGGAAATGAGCAGAACTAGAATATTCCGTCACCTGCAATTGGATATTATGGCTGTCACAGGTTAGTGAGCCCAGGACTTTGAGAGCTTGTCAGTGGAAACAGCTGCAGCTTCCATAATTACATGAGATGTCTTCATCAGAGAAGACAGAGAGGCCTTTGAAAACAGCAACCCACAGCATTGTTTAAAAAAAATAAAAATCTAAATAAATAAATAAATAGCGTTTTCTTTTGCCAAAGGAGGCTCGCTTTAGAAATTGAATATAGCAAGTATCTTCCCTGTTATCGTCATGTATGAAATAGCATGAGTATCTCCTGGGCTGGTTAACGTAATGTTTGGCCCCTGTGGGGAAGGTTGTTACTTAAAAATGATGCTTTCCAGAACGAACCATATTACCTTCTGACCAAGGAAAGTACAGTTCAGGCAGCATAGACTAAATCCGTTCTTTTGTGTTCGAGTGGTGCATCGAGAAGCTGGTCTTGGGTTAGAAAATGTGTGAAACTGGCACGTCACAAACTGTAATGCAGAGAGATCTTTGATAACAAAAGCGTATTTCTGTTGGTGAGTTATTGGAAGGCTGCAAGAAGTCTTGCCTCAAAAGACTCTTCTGAAATGAATTCTGTTGCCATCCCAATTTTTTTTTTCTACAGGCACATTCTTGGGACTTGCTTCTGCAATGTCGAGAGTTATTCAGGGTTGGTTTTTGATACCCAGCGTAGAGAAGGAGTTAGCTTACATTCAGGTGCTGCGGTTTCTGCACGTGTCTTATAACGTAGGTTTCCTGCTTAACTTGCAATTTATGAGGTTCCTACCACTGAGCACTTTCCTGTCCATGCCAAACGCAGCTGAGTTGCAGGCTACCATTAAACATCAAATGTTTAATATAGATTGTTAATAACAAATCGCAACTGTTAGGAATATATGCTAAAAAAAATTAGCACAGAAAGTAGAAGCTCTAGGCTGTGAGTAGTCTGTCCCATACTGATACTGCATGTTTGCACTGAGGCAGAATGATTGCTTTCACTCGCTTGTGGAGCGATGAGTCTAGGCTCTCACTGCTAGTATTTTTAGCAAGACTGATTGAGCATTTCTCTAACATATGAGCAAGTGTTTGAGGAGCAAGTGATGGGTATGGGCACTTAGAAAGAGACTGCCAAAGGGCAGCTTCCTATTTTATAACTGAATTTTGTGAGCGTTGG
Organism: Anser cygnoides; assembly: GCF_040182565.1. NCBI lineage: Eukaryota > Metazoa > Chordata > Aves > Anseriformes > Anatidae > Anser > Anser cygnoides. The sequence continues at coordinate 66,959,134 of NC_089877.1, forward strand.
TCCTCGTTTCATACTGAAGGGGAGTATGCTCTAGTGAAGGGAGTATGTTCACGTGAAAGGAAAGGGCACTAGTCTCCCTCGTCTGCCATTATTACTTCCTTGCTGCTAGCTCTGTTCTTCATAGAAAGCCAGTATGTTTCCTCGTCACATTCTAGTCTGCCTTCCTAGACTTTAGCCTTTGCCTCCTGGGTCTCTTGCCTTGCATAGACAATCTCTCCCCTTCTCCTCTTCTTCTTCATCTCATTTGTAAACCTTTTATCAGGCTGATTCTTACTGGCTTCCCACCCCCACCCCCCAACCTTTTTCTATTTTTTCATTTTTTTCTGTTTTTTTTTACAGACTTAGGATGGCTTGTCTTGTTAGTTACTTTTCTTCCTGCCAGCCCCCAGCCTCAAGTTCTCTGATGCGACTTCAGAGGATCATCTTTGATACCTCCGCATCTGTATAATACGGTTTCTATCCCATGCTCTAGCTGACGGCAGGACGGACTCTGAGTGCAGAGGAGAGGTTGCTTCCTCCGTAGTTTCCTATTGCGTCTCATACTGGTTTGGGTAAGCAATTACAGAGGAAATTTGACTTCTCCGTGGAGCAGTGTGTGCCTGACAGCTAGCTGGAGACAGCACACACGGCATTGAGTCAGTGCTCCGAGTTCGGTCCTGAGTTGCAGTAAAGGTAAAACAATTGCAGACTGACAGTTTAGCTTCTAAGGAGCATATACAAATAGCATGTTTGCCTCTACTGCTTAAAAGGCGAGGTTCCGAGATCATATTTCACGGACTGCTTCCTATAGAGTTCAAGAAATCCAATCGTTCTGAAGTACAGCCGCGCTCTGTTATTGTTTAAAGGGAACAAACTGCTTTGAGAGCCGTTACGTGGGAGGGAACCGAGGGCGGAAGTGACGTCAGGGCGTGCCCTCACCGAGGGCCAAAACGGCTCCGTGATTGGCTGGACCGTGAGGGCGGATGTGGTGTCCGAGCGAGCCGTCATTGAGGGCAGGAGCATTCCATGATTGGCTGGGAACCCAGGGCGGAAGTGGCGTCAGGGCTAGCCTTAACTCAGGGCGGAAACGCTCCGTGATTGGCTCGGAGGATCCCAGGGCGGAGGTGCCGTGCAGGGCTTGCCGGCACTATGGGCGGAAGCTGTCGGCTCGGGCCGGGCTCGGCTCGGGCCGCGCCGCCGAGGCGCGGTGCCGCAACGAGGTTGGTGGTCGGTGCCGCCTCGGGCCGGGCCGGGCCGGGCCGGGAGGGGGCGAGGCGGCGGGCGGTTGGGGCGCCACGCGGTCCGCGGCTTCTGCGGAAACGGCACTTGTGCGGGGCGGGGGCGGCGCCGCGCCGGACCGGAGCGGAGCGGAGCGGACCGGGCGTGCGGCGGGGTCTGCACTGCGCGGGGCTTCGGAGGGCTGGGGGAGAGGGGGGCGGAGCGGCGCGGGGGGGGGGGGGGGCGGGCGCGGAGAGGGCGGCGGGGGGGGGGGGGGGGGGGCGGTTGCGTGCGCTTGGCCGACTCCCCTCTGGGTCGGATGGACTGCTCCGTCCCGCGGCATGCTGGGAGCTGTAGTTCTGTGGTGCGCGGCCGGTCTTTCCCCGAGCCGGGGCCGGGGCCGGGGCCGGGGCCGGGCCGTGCGCGCCGGGAGGCGCAGGTTGCCGCTGGCTGCGAGCGCGGCTGCCGGCGGTGAGGCGAGCGAGAGCCTTCGGGGGCGCTTCCCCGGAGCGTCGGGCCGGGAGGGGTGGGGGCTGCGGCGGCCGGGCGCGGGTCCTCGCTGCGCTCGATCGTCGGGCTGCGCCTCGGAGGTTTTCCTCCCCCCGCGTGCTGACGGCCGGCTCTCTCCTTTCCCTGCGGCTCACCAGGGCAGAAGCAGCTCCCCGCCGCTGGGACCCCCGCGGGGTTTGTCGCCGAGCGAAGGTGGCGCAGCAGCTGAAGGGAGGAAAGCTGCAGCTGGCGTGCTGCAGTCGCAGGTTTCCCAGGAGAAAGAGCAGGCCGACTGTCCAGGTAAGTCGCAGGAATCTTTGGGTGAAACCGAGGCGTGCTCGTAAACTTCCTGCAGCCCAGGCTCAAAGGCTTAATCGAATTTGCAGAAGCGCGAACTGCTCGGTGCGGGGAAGCACAAAGGAAAGCCACGTAGTGCCTGCCAAGCTGTAGTAGCTTCTTAGACCTAGAACGAATTGGCCTGTCGAGTTCTGTCTCTTTGTTGCTCAGTCTATGGTACGAGAGGCTAACCTTTGTCCCGCCTCAGCTTTCAGAGTTGTCCTAGAAATAAACCGGTGCTTGCAGGGCTTTCCAGAACGCTGGTTGTGGTCGGTCAAGACAGACGTGAGAGGCAATTTCTGCCTGTCTGTCTGTCTATTGGTTATGTCCCGAGAGTTTTGCTTTAACTGTGTGCAACAAAAGAGGCCTTGGGCCCGTACTGAGCAGCGAGAGAAAGCAAAACTCCAGGTAAGCTCTGGCTGTGGCAAAGTTGCTTGGGAATTGAGCGGGTGGGGGTCTTTCCAGCGGAACTCGGTACGCAGACGGAAGCGTGACCTTTGAGGTCCCTGTCTGTCTTGCGTTGAAGCTGTGGTATTTGACCCATGACTGTATGGAGTTGCTAAATCCTAGAGGGGATGATAGAGACGTCCCTGGTTCAGCCTTTTTTGCCACAGTCATTGCAGAAATGTTGGAAAAGTGAGTATCATCCCTCTCTTTAAATTCGCCTTTTAAAGCATTCTTTCTGCAGACTCCTTTCTGTGGTTTAGGTACTTGATTTCTGTGAAACAGAGCCAGACTTTCCTATTAACTAGCACCCTGATTGAAATTGCCTGTCGTCGGAGGACAGGAACTATAAATGGTGCTTGGCAATTTAAAATCTCTTGGCTTCTACGGAGGCTAACTTGCCAAAGTGAGTAGGAAGTAGCCTAAAGTTCGGTAAAGACGCTGAATAGAAAAGGTCCTCTTCTTGATGGGGAAAGAGCTTCGCAGAACACGAGCTCTGTTTCCCGTAGGGCTCCCTACTTACCCACCCGTTCAGCGACTATTGCAGGCTTTGACTGGTCCCCTCAGGTCCGATATCGCACAAGCGTTGTGCCGCAGATGGTACCTTAGCTTACTTTCCATCTCGTGCTGCGTTACTTATACCCGCAGAAGACTTACTTCAGCGTCAAATAAACCCCGTGCGAAGCGTCCCTGACTCATGCCAGTGGGACCATCCCGTTGTGGCTGGTAAAATCCAGGAACAGGACGGTGCTTGGAAGAACGTAACCTATGGAGGAGCAGGCAACAGTCTCCTGTTAGGCAACAGGTTTTCGAGACTGGTTTTGCCACCCCTCCGCGCATTTTGAAGGAGGCAGTCCCTAAGCTGATGCAATCCAACTGCATCTAAGCTGTAGGTTGGTACTTCCATAAGCTATAAAGGAACTTAACGTGTTGGTTTTTTTGTTTGTTTGTTTGTTTGTTTTAAATCGAGGCTCATGTGCATGCGTTTGGCTTGTCCTGATGGCTGGTGTAGATGATCGCTCACGTGCCCCAAAGCTCCTTGTGCTGATGTTGGATCTGCCCCTCGGTAAAGGACGGCATCCCGTGCGTTCAGCTTTTCTTCCTTACCGTCTCGTATGTATGTATGTATTTACTTTTCTGAAAGAAAGGGTGGATATTTCATGGGTCTCTCTGTGAGCGTATCGAACCAGGCCGCAGTAAATATGTGTAAGCGAGTAGGCTGCAGCATGTGCTGGGCAGTATCGGAGTGCTACTCTGCTAGCAGTGGAGAGCCAGGTGAAGGTGTCTAGGGTAAGGGCTTGTTCTGCCTCAGGTTGAACGGAAAGTTTCTGAAGTTGAGCATCCCGGGGGATGTTTGTAGGACTGTTGTTAGACAATAAAAGTTCAGATGGCTGTCGACAAAGGGGATTTTGTTGGCTCTTTTAGATAGCTATACCTACCGAAGATTGAATCGGTTACAAAAGGTTGTAGTAACCTCGCAGTCTCTATGTTCTGTAGCGTCTGTAGCAAAATAAACTGGCAGATGAATAAATGAGCAGGTACAAATACACGTGACTCTACAGCTGAGATAAAATAACATGCAGTTTCTTCTGTGTTTTGTCTTTCAAAGCACATTGTTGCCGAGCGCCTGAGCTTTTTGCTCGCGTTACCGAGGCAAGGAATGGCTGCGCTTCTTCCCCCCTCATCCCTCTCTTTTTTTTTTTCTCCTCTCCCTTGATGACAGGGACTCGAAATGTTTTCCTCGGATGTCCACGTGAAAATTTAAAAAAAAAAAAAAAAAAAAAAAAGGCGACGGTGAACACTGACAGAATTGGGTGACTTTTTCAAGGTAGAGGGCAAAGAACGTGGAAATTTCTAGTACGTTAGCGTTACTCTGTTAACAGAACCAACGTACACGCCACTTGCTGTTCCTAGTTTTTTGGTTTGGTTTTCCTTTCAGTAGTCTCCCCAAAGGCTCCACAAAGGACACCTTGTGTATCTTTTCTGTTCTTCCAGGATTCATTCGTCAGGAAAGACGACCGTGAAATCTGAGGGCTGTGGACGAGGGCTGTGGAACCATCTGGTAGATGGTTGTTGCAGTTGCCTTTGGTCACGTCATTCGTCCTTTTAGCTTGTCCTTTACTTTACCTTGAGTGGAATTTTTCTTGCCACGCTATGTTTGCAGTGGTAACATTGCTGCCGAGGTGTTTTTTGACTAAAAATGATCTTAACTGTAGTAGTGAATTCACAGCGTGTGGCTTTGTGTACTGACTCCCATGATCACAACTTTTTTTTTTTTTCCTTTGTCATAGATAGGAGAAAAGCTCTCTCCAGAGAGATGGAGAAGGAATTGATTATACCTCTGCCTCATCCTGTGAGACCGGAAGACGGTGAGTGACTAACTGTAAGCTGCAATTCTCAGGAGTCGCATGGCTAAGAGTCTCGGGTTCCTTCTCTGCCTGACCCCCAGGGCCTTAGGCACGGGAAATCTTAGGCTTAATGTTTTTCCCTATGAAATACTGTCACGCTAAGGGGCGTAGCTGACTAACTGTTACGGGTCTGGTCGGATTCAGGTTACTGAACTATCACGGTCACGGATTCACCAATAACGTAGCACGCCCTCGCTCTAGTCGCGTTCAATGAGAACTGTCACGGCTAGGAACAATGCAATGAACAGCAATTTATTACAGCAACAAGGACACAGGTTCTTTGGAATTGCCGGCGATAAATTCACTGTCCGCGAAAGCAAGCGAGCACGCATGAAATACACAGGTACTCGTCCTGGCTGTTAATGCATTAAAAGGCACAAAGGCTCTAGAGATTTCTAAGTTTCCAAGGAGACACCTGGTACAACCAAGCGTTCAAATATTACCCCACAGCGTCCCAGTGCGGGGGGAAGAGAGGCTCAGCCTGTCGACTGATCCTGGAAGTCAGAAAGGTATCCTTGGTGATGGTATCTTCCCTAACACCCCCTTTCACTTAAGACAGTTTACATCTATTTTCTCTCCTTTAGGTGGGGCTTGAGTGACTCTAGTCAGGCATACCTTGGTTATGTTTGGTGTAAAGTTTTCTTGCTTTCGTTTAAAGGTAGAGGGGTCTGAGAAACTCAGAGCATGCCCTCAGCGAGGGGTGGTCGCACCTTGGAGACACGGAGCTTTTGGGATGGAGGTGTGTTTTGGTATTATGATGATACTAGAATGAGCAAAAGTTCCCTAGAGTGCAGTGTTTTGTTAAAAACATGACAGGTCGTTGGCTCAGGGTAGCAAAAGTGCAGCTTATCGGTCTCAGTGTGCACAAGAGCATCTGGTCCCCATCTGCTCGCAGAGCCTATCCGTGGTGTTTCCATTCCGCTTTACGCTCCGTCCCCTTCCTTAGAGTCAGCACACCAAGTTCCCCTAGTGCGATAGCACGTAAAGTTGGAGGCCTAGGGAACGCTTAGGTAGCGCAGCTGCCCTCCACCCTGAAAGCTTCTTCGATGCTGTACGCTTTCTTTAAAAGTTGAATATGAGTTTAATTTGCCTTATTACTTAAGGCAATTACTCCGCAACTGCCCAAAGCAGCGACAGTGAGAAGCCCACTTCCAGCATCCGCTCCCCCCGCAGGGACGGACGGACGGACAGACGGACGCCGCTCTTTGCCTTGCCCGCCAGGGGAAGGGGAGAACGACCGGGCAGGGAGCCCCACCGCAGCCCCCCTCCCAGGAGTCCTGCACAGCAGTTTAATAAAGTTTGCTTTCCGGCCTGTGCCCCCTTTGGTGGTTGCCATCGGGGGAAGTGGCTGTCGCCGTCTGTGTGTGGGTGCAGGTTCCGTAGCGGGGTGGGTGTGGAGGGGGGGGGTGGCCCCGTGTCCACCGGCCGCTGGATGCTGACGACCCCTCGGAGTGCGGGGCCAGCCCTGCCGGGTGGGGGGGCAGCTCGCTGCTGTCTTTGCTCCCCGGGCTGGGGGGACTGCTCTGTGTGGCGGGGGCTGCTTGCAGAGGTGCAAGTGGGGAGGGGGCTGGGGGTTCCCAGCAGGACCCCCAGGGCATGGGATGGCGTTGTGGAGGCCGGGTCCCGGGGGATTGGCGGCTGGGGCAGGGAAAGCCCAGGCGGGGGTGGCATGGGGTGGCAGGCACAGGTCTGTGGGTGCTGGGCTGCAGGTGGGGAAGCCTGGGGCTGGCTCTGTGGTGTTTGCAGTGTCAAGCCGCCAGGAGCACCATTCCCCCAGCAAGCCGGGAGTTGTGGTCATTGGGCTCTGAGCATCCCGTTGCCCATGTTGGGTTCGTTGTTATTATCTCCCTGCCTTTTTTGTCCCGATAAAAAATGTACTGTTTCAGCTTGCCGCCGCTCAGCTTCCCAGCCGTGAGCGGCACGTTGCTCAAGGCAGACACTTCCTCCCTGAGGCGGCGTGGGGTGCAAATTTCTGCTGTTTTCGTTTGTGCTTTCTCTGAGAAAATGGTCTGGGAAGCCGTCCCTGCTGCCCTCAGGACGCATCCTGCCGGCGAGAAGCGGGTACTGCAGGCGGCGGGGCCACGCATGCGCGGTGGCGCCTTTGAATGCCCCCTTCCGCCACCTGCTGGTGAAAATCCGGTACTGCAGGCGCCTTGGGTCAGCGCATACGCTGTGGCGCCCCCTGGGGCCTTCTGCGCCACCTGGTGGCGAAAAGTGGGTACTGCAGGCGCCTCGGGGCACTGCATACGCTGTGGCGCCCTCTACCGCCGCCTGGTGGCGAAAAGTGGGTACTGCAGGCGCCGCGGGGCTGCGCATACGCTGTGGCGCCCTCTGCGCCACCAGGTGGCGAAAAGTGGGTACTGCAGGCGCCGCGGGGCCGCGCATACGCTGTGGCGCCCTCTACCGCCGCCTGGTGGCGAAAAGTGGGTACTGCAGGCGCCGCGGGGCTGCGCATACGCTGTGGCGCCCTCTGCGCCACCAAATGGCGAAAAGTGGGTACTGCAGGCGCCGCGGGGCTGCGCATGCGCGGTGGCGCCCTCTGCGCCACCAGGTGGCGAAAAGTGGGTACTGCAGGCGCCCCGGGGCCGCGCATACGCTCTGGCGCCCTCTGCGCCACCACGTGGCGAAAAGTGGGTACTGCAGGCGCCTCGGGGCCGCGAATACGCTGTGGCGCCCTCTGCCGCCGCCTGGTGGCCAAAGGTGGGTACTGCAGGCGCCGCGGGGCCACGCATGCGCGGTGGCGACACCGGCGCCCTCTGCCGCCGCCTGGTGGCCAAAAGTGGGTACTGCAGGCGCCCCGGGGCCGCGCATGCGCGGTGGCGCCCCCGGCGCCCTCTGCCGCCGCCTGGTGGCCAAAAGTGGGTACTGCAGGCGCCGCGGGGCCGCGCATGCGCGGTGGCGCCCCCCGGCGCCCTCTGCCGCCGCCTGGTGGCCAAAAGTGGGTACTGCAGGCGCCCCGGGGCCGCGCATGCGCGGTGGCGCCCCCCGGCGCCCTCTGCCGCCGCCTGGTGGCCAAAAGTGGGTACTGCAGGCGCCGCGGGGCCGCGCATGCGCGGTGGCGCCCCCCGGCGCCCTCTGCCGCCGCCTGGTGGCCAAAAGTCGGTACTGCAGGCGCCCCGGGGCCGCGCATGCGCGGTGGCGCCCCCCGGCGCCCTCTGCCGCCGCCTGGTGGCCAAAAGTGGGTACTGCAGGCGCCGCGGGGCCGCGCATGCGCGTTGGCGGCCCCCGGCGCCCTCTGCCGCCGCCTGGTGGCCAAAAGTGGGTACTGCAGGCGCCGCGGGGCCGCGCATGCGCGGTGGAGCCCCCCGGCGCCCTCTGCCGCCCCCTGGTGGCCAAAAGTGGGTACTGCAGGCGCCGCGGGGCCGCGCATGCGCGGTGGCGCCCCCGGCGCCCTCTGCCGCCGCCTGGTGGCCAAACGTTGGTACTGCAGGCGCCCCGGGGCCGCCCATGCGCGGTGGCGCCCCCCGGCGCCCTCTGCCGCCGCCTGGTGGCCAAACGTTGGTACTGCAGGCGCCCCGGGGCCGCCCATGCGCGGTGGCGCCCCCCGGCGCCCTCTGCCGCCGCCTGGTGGCCAAACGTGGGTACTGCAGGCGCCCCGGGGCCGCCCATGCGCGGTGGCGCCCCCCGGCGCCCTCTGCCGCCGCCTGGTGGCCAAACGTGGGTACTGCAGGCGCCCCGGGGCCGCCCATGCGCGGTGGCGCCCCCCGGCGCCCTCTGCCGCCGCCTGGTGGCCAAAAGTGGGTACTGCAGGCGCCGCGGGGCCGCGCATGCGCGGTGGCGGCCCCCGGCGCCCTCTGCCGCCGCCTGGTGGCCAAAAGTGGGTACTGCAGGCGCCGCGGGGCCGCGCATGCGCGGTGGCGCCCCCGGCGCCCTCTGCCGCCGCCTGGTGGCCAAAAGTCGGTACTGCAGGCGCCCCGGGGCCGCGCATGCGCGGTGGCGCCCCCCGGCGCCCTCTGCCGCCGCCTGGTGGCCAAAAGTGGGTACTGCAGGCGCCGCGGGGCCGCGCATGCGCGTTGGCGGCCCCCGGCGCCCTCTGCCGCCGCCTGGTGGCCAAAAGTGGGTACTGCAGGCGCCGCGGGGCCGCGCATGCGCGGTGGAGCCCCCCGGCGCCCTCTGCCGCCCCCTGGTGGCCAAAAGTGGGTACTGCAGGCGCCGCGGGGCCGCGCATGCGCGGTGGCGCCCCCGTCGCCCTCTGCCGCCGCCTGGTGGCCAAACGTTGGTACTGCAGGCGCCCCGGGGCCGCCCATGCGCGGTGGCGCCCCCCGGCGCCCTCTGCCGCCGCCTGGTGGCCAAACGTTGGTACTGCAGGCGCCCCGGGGCCGCCCATGCGCGGTGGCGCCCCCCGGCGCCCTCTGCCGCCGCCTGGTGGCCAAACGTGGGTACTGCAGGCGCCCCGGGGCCGCCCATGCGCGGTGGCGCCCCCCGGCGCCCTCTGCCGCCGCCTGGTGGCCAAACGTGGGTACTGCAGGCGCCCCGGGGCCGCCCATGCGCGGTGGCGCCCCCCGGCGCCCTCTGCCGCCGCCTGGTGGCCAAAAGTGGGTACTGCAGGCGCCGCGGGGCCGCGCATGCGCGGTGGCGGCCCCCGGCGCCCTCTGCCGCCGCCTGGTGGCCAAAAGTCGGTACTGCAGGCGCCCCGGGGCCGCGCATGCGCGGTGGCGCCCCCCGGCGCCCTCTGCCGCCGCCTGGTGGCCAAAAGTGGGTACTGCAGGCGCCGCGGGGCCGCGCATGCGCGGTGGCGCCCCCGGCGCCCTCTGCCGCCGCCTGGTGGCCAAAAGTCGGTACTGCAGGCGCCCCGGGGCCGCGCATGCGCGGTGGCGCCCCCCGGCGCCCTCTGCCGCCGCCTGGTGGCCAAAGGTGGGTACTGCAGGCGCCCCGGGGCCGCGCATGCGCGGTGGCGCCCCCCGGCGCCCTCTGCCGCCGCCTGGTGGCCAAAAGTGGGTACTGCAGGCGCCACGGGGCCGCGAGTGATGTTACTACATCATTTACTACATTTTTTCCTGCGAGTGATGTTACTACATTGATTTTGGTTTTGGGGTGTAATATGTTATGCTGCTAAATTTTTCTTCCTGTGCAGAAGAAAAGTTGAGCTAATTCCAGTTAGCTTCAGTAACTTGCTTTCTCATATTTTCATTTCAATATTCAAAGCTGAAGCAAAAGCATTGGTATTGTTGCTTCTAGAGAGACGCCAGTTCTCCGGTCTGCACTCTGCATGCTGTTCAGATAAGCTAGAAAAAAATAAAGGAAAAGAAAAACAGCTGCTGCTTCTCCTGCTCTCTTTCTGCTTTCTTCTTTCTTGTGCTTTGCCCCTCCCCTTTCCCAGGTGATTGGCTTTGGGTTCCAGGCAGGGCCTAATGGTAACTGAGTCACAGGCATCCCATCAGAGAGCTCATTCTGCCTGGGCTGCAGTTTGGGGTAAGTGCTTTGTTTTTCCTTCAGTCAGTTGCAGGGGTCTTTAGGTGGGTCAGAGTCTACGGACTGATGCGTTTCCAAGTAGAGATAGGTACATCCTTCTTTGTGAGGTAACAACTAGTAGGATCCTTGCTGATCCTGGCTGGAATAATAATAATGCACAACACAGAAATCATATGAGAAAGGACTGGCCTATAGCGAATCAAAGTGCTCCCAAGGGGTTTTTGTTCTAGTAGTAGGGTACATATATCTTACTCTTTGTATTGGTAATTATTTGGAAACCTAAGGGTTAAAAATAATGACCGGGAAAAATCAACTATTAATTTTGTTTCTAGTGACTGTAGGCCTCAGAGAAGGGCTTGGTCAATTGGCAACTTGGAAAAGGCATGACCAGATAATAGTAAGATGGGATACCCCGTCAAAATAGGGGTGAATGTGACAGAAGGTTATGTACCACAATCTGTCATGTTTGATGCTTGTGAGGTGTTAGCTTGTGGAGATTTAAATGCCCAATGACAACTGAGCAGAGAGAACAAGTAACTGGGAGAGACCCAACAGCCAGATTGAGAACAGCTGTATGGAAACGATCCTCTATTGCCATCAGAGAAAGGGAGAAACTCAAGGAGAAAACAGGAGAGAAAACAGGAGGCTCTCTTTGAAATGTGGCAGTTCAAACATTTGAGATTGAAACAGGGTATGGGGATGTGAATGCCTGGATAGAATGGGTCAAATATGCTGTCCAGAGTCTCAACCGTAGCACTTGCTATGCTTGTGCCTCGGGACGACCGACTGCCCGGATAGTGCCCTTCCCATTGGGGTGGACCAGGGATTCCCAGGGGATGCAATGTATGATTGCATTGTACCAAGAAAAGACTGCCTGGGGAAATGAGGCCTGTAAGTCTCTCTCTTTGCTGTTCCCTTCCTTGCGTGATAGCAATATCAGGGTTCCCCCTGCATTCTCTACAGCTAAAGGTGACCATGCAGCTTGCCTCTCAGGGCAGGGTGTGAGCGCTACCCGGCATCTGGGAGAATTTGCCTTGTGCACGAGGACCTTGAATGCTACCAAGGACCTGATGGGAAACTGCTCAAGACTTGAGATCCCCAGGGCAGATCTGTGGTGGTACTGCGGAGGGAAGATCTTATGGTCCACCCTACCATCTAATTCGGGAGGCATTTTTGCACTTGTTCAATTAGCTATACCCTTCACCCTGGCATTTGAAAGAGAAACATCACAAATACCCAGAAGAAGTAAAAGAGGCTTAGGAATATCATTTGATGATAGAGGGTACATAGATTCTCTTGGGGTGCCTAGAGGAGTTCCCGATGAACAGAAAGCCAGGAATCAAATTGCTGCAGGGTTTGAGTCGCTGTTCTGGTGGGTAACAATCAATAAGAGTATTTATTATAGTCAGCAGATATTCATAAATCATACAAGGGATGTGATAAGAGAAATCGCTGAACAACTAGATGCCACCAGCAAAATGGCTTGGGAAAACAGAATAGATTAGATATGTTGATCGCGGAGAAAGGAGGTGTGTGTGTGTGTGTGTGTGTGTGTGTGATACTGAGCAACCATTGTTGCACTTTTATACCCAACAATACTGCCCCAGATGGCACAGTAACTAGAGCGTTGCAAGGGCTTACCACCCTTGCCAGTGAATTGGCAGAATGATTAGGAACAGGCACTTCCATCACAGGATGTTCGGAATCTTGGTTTGGTAAATGGAAAGGGGTCCTAGCGTCCGTATCTGCATCCTTGATCGTAGTAGCAGGAGTTTTGACGACCCTTGGTTGTTGCATTATCCCCTGTGTAAAAGGACTAGTACAGCGGTTCACTGAAACTGCACTATCGAAAGAAATGACCGTGGAGCCACCACCTTACTCACGTAAGGTGATGATATTAGAGGGGATGGAAAGCAAAGAAGGTGAAGAAGAGGAAGAGATCTACCAAATTACACCGCAGACAAAAGTTTTGCAAAAATCAACAATTTATAAAGAAGAAAAGGGGGGAATTGTGGGAATAAAAATGTTGCTTTTGCAGAGTTACGTTGTTTAGAGGGAAGGAATGCGGTGTTGAGATAGGCTCGCAGTGATAAGAAAGCTTAACGGACAACCTTGTAAAATGCAGACAACCGGACTCCTCAGAGCAGCTAGGTGAAAATCACGGTGTCAAGTCAGATCAGTGAAGAAACATTACCACTTCAAACAGTAAAAAAGTCAAAAGAAATTTGAAATTGAACAGGCCGGCAACTGAAGGCCACGTAGTGTCCGTGAAGCGTCGGATAGGTTGTGAACCCGGAATACCCAGTCAATGGGGAAACAGGGGAGGGTCCCGGTCGTCGAGAAAGAAAGTACATAAACCGTACTGTGTGACTAGTAGGTGCGCTCCTGCTTGTGGGACGCGTGCCATTGCGATCGCAAATAAATTACTACTTCACTGAGATCCTCGCCTGAGCCTAAGCTACTGGCTACGGAGTGTTTCTCACACTCCCTGCGCGTAATCCTGGCTACAATATACCGCGTTATCGAAGGTGCCTTTTAAACAACATTGATAGAAACTCAGGGGGCGATAGTACTGACCCTGGGTGTGGAACTATCCACGCAGGGAATAATCCACACTGCACCAAATATGGTAGCCACAGGAACGCCAATATACATAGCGCACGCCAGATGCAACGTGAGAATCCTGCAACTGGATGGCCTGTCCCAAATGGCGAGAGGTGGTACTGGCTACGTGGCAATAAAGCCAGGAAGGTGTTGCCCCTGGGATGGAAGGGAGCTTGCACCCTGGAGGCAATAATTCCAAACGTAACTATTATTGAAGACCCACAAAGCCAAAGGCCCCTTGAGACCACACGCAGGATTAAGCGGACTCCAGACAATTCTCTAGTAAAATTCTCTAGTATTTCACAGCTTTGCAAGGTGGTTTTTACCTTGGTTAGGGGTGGGTGAATTAGAAAAAGCGATTGTAAATATCTCCGCTATAACTGAAGAACTAGAAAATAAGTTTGATAAGTTTGCAAAAATAGGACTGTAGAATCAAATAGTATTAGATTCATTAATAACCTCATAAGGAGGAGCGTGCACTGTAATTAATGCTAGTTGCTGTATAGATGTAGATCAAACGGGACGAATTTGACTGATATTTGGGGGGAAAAAATAGTATACTGGGGGGGGGGGGGGGGGAAAGATCCTACATAGAGTAGCTCAAGATGACAGTTCCTGGGCATTTAGAAACATTTGGGAGAAACTAACTTCGTGGTTACCTGAACAGAATTGGCTCAAACAACTATTTGTTGGTATTGTAAAAATAATGGCATTGTACGCCTACCATCCCCCGTGACATCCGAAGAAGACTATTGCGCCTTAACGTTGGAGAAACTCAAGAGCGCGGTACGTGAAGAGGTGCAAAAACAACAGTAGGAGTAAGGAAAGGAGAGGAGGGAACTGTGAGAAACTAAGTTGTGTTTTTGCAGTAGAGAACTAATTTTCTGTATTCCGAGGTAGTCGTGCAGTCATAATGAGGAGAAACGCTACGTGGGTAAGCGGACAGTAGGCGGCCTCACTGTTCCGAAATAAGGCAGAAGCTTGAGGAAAAACAGGCTGAGCAGCATGGGAACGGTAAAACAAAGATCACAGGTTCCTGAAACATAAGAAAGGGGAAAAAAAAAAAAAAAGGAAGTAAGAAGGGAGCAATTAAAGGGTTGAAAAAGAAGTAAAATTGTACATACATGGTACAGAGGAGCGTCAAGCAGCTTGTGAACCTGCAGTACTCGGCCAATGAGGACACAGGGGAGGGGATCGGGCGTCGGGGAATAGGGAATAAAAGTTGATGCGGTGCTTACTGCAATGCGCTCCTGATCGGCAGGACGCCCGCCACTGCAACCGCGAATAAAATAGCCTCAGAGAAGATCGTGTGTCAAGAAAATTATTTGAGATGATTCTCGCAGATATACTTGACGAGGGAGGACCAAGAACACCCCGCCTTTCTTTGAAAAAAAAAATAAAATAAAAAAATAAAAAAAAGGCATCACTGGGGCAGCCTGAGGGTCGCCTTCCCACAGGGAAGCGGCGCCGTGATTGGCTGGACCGTGAGGGCGGAAGTGGCGTCACGGCTAGCCTTAACTCAGGGCGGAAGCGCTCCGTGATTGGCTCGGAGGAACCCAGGGCGGAGGTGCCGTGCAGGGCTTGCCGGCGCTATGGGCGGAAGCTGTTGGGCCGGGCCGCGCTGGGCTCAGCTCGGGCCGGGCCGCCGAGGCGCGGTGCCGCAACGAGGTTGGTGGTCGGTGCCGCCCCGGGCCGGGCCGGGCCGGGAGGGGACGAGGCGGCGGGCGGTTGGGGCGCCACGCGGTCGGCGGCTTCTGCGGAAACGGCCCTTGTGCGGGGCGGGGGCGGCGCCGCGCCGGAGCGGAGCGGAGCGGACCGGGCGTGCGGCGGGGTCTGCACTGCGCGGGGCTTCGGAGGGCTGGGGGAGAGGGGGGCGGAGCGGCGCGGGGAGGGGGGGGGGGGGGGGGGGGGGGGGGCGGGCGGGCGGGCACAGAGAGTGCGGCGGGGGGGGGGGGGGGTTGTGTGCGCTTGGCCGACTCCCCTCTGGGTCGGATGGACTGCTCCGTCCCGCGGCATGCTGGGAGCTGTAGTTCTGTGGTGCGCGGCCGGTCTTTCCCCGAGCCGGGGCCGGGGCCGGGGCCGGGCCGTGCGCGCCGGGAGGCGCAGGTTGCCGCTGGCTGCGAGCGCGGCTGCCGGCGGTGAGGCGAGCGAGAGCCTTCGGGGGCGCTTCCCCGGAGCGTCGGGCCGGGAGGGGTGGGGGCTGCGGCGGCCGGGCACGGGTCCTCGCTGCGCTCGATCGTCGGGCTGCGCCTCGGAGGCTTTCCTCCCCCCGCGTGCTGACGGCCGGCTCTCTCCTTTCCCTGCGGCTCACCAGGGCAGAAGCAGCTCCCCGCCGCTGGGACCCCCGCGGGGTTTGTCGCCGAGCGAAGGTGGCGCAGCAGCTGAAGGGAGGAAAGCTGCAGCTGGCGTGCTGCAGTCGCAGGTTTCCCAGGCGAAAGAGCAGCCCGTCTGTCCCAGCTGTCCGGGTAAGTCGCAGCGACCTCCGGGTGAAATCCAGGCGTGAAGGGGATTTTGGTGGCTCTCTTACACAGCTAGTCCTACCAAAGATCGCATCGGTTACGAAAAGTAGTAGTAACCTTGTAGTTTGCGTGTTCTGTAACATCTGTAGCACAATAAACTGGCAGGTGAAGAAATGAGCGGGTACAAATACACGTGACTCCATCGCTGAGATTAAATAACGTGCAGGTTCTTCTGCGTTTTGTCTTTCAAAGCGCGTTGTTTGACTCGGTGATCCTTAACGATGATCCTCGGTGGTCCCTTCCAACTCAGGATATTCTATGATTCTGTTGTTGCCGAGCGCCTGAGCTTTTTGCTCACGTTACTGAGGAAAGGAATGGCTGTGCTTCTTCCCCACCCCCCTCTCTTTTTCTTTTTTTTTCCTCTCCTCTTCTCCCTCGATGACGGGGACTCGAAATGTTTTTCTCAGATGTCCATGTGAAAATTTAAAAAAAAAAAAAAGAAGCTGATGGTGAACACTGACAGAATTGGGTGACACTTTCAAGGTAGAGGGCAAAGAACGTGGAAATTTCTAGTATGTTAGTGTTACTCTGTTAGCAAAACCGACGTACACGCCGCTTGCTGTTCCTAGTTTTTTGGTTTGGCCTGGTTTTCCTTTCAGAAGTCTCCCCGAAGGCCTTTGTGGACAAAACTTTGTCCTGCTTCAGCTTTAAGAATTATCCTAGAAATAATGAACAAGTGCTTGCAGGGCTTTCCGGAACGCTAGTTGTGGTCAGTCAAGAATGACTTGGGAGGCAATTCCTTTCGTGGAATTGCAGAGTGATCGAGAGATCAAGGCCAGCGTTGTGAAGAAATAGTGCCAGGTTATAGTCACAGGTGACTGCCTTCTCAAGGGAACAGAGGCTCCCATCTGCAGACCAGACCATCTTTATCGAGAGCTTTTCTACCTGCCTGGGGCTTGGATCAGGGACATTGCTAGCGAGCTTACGAGCTTAGTTCAAACTTCAGATTATTCCCTACTCCTGCTCTTTCACGTGGGTACCAATAAAGTTGCAGCAAGAAGTCTGTGTTCAATCAAAATAAATTTTAGGGCCCTGGGAAGATAGCTAAAGGATTCAGAAGCACAGGTTATCGTCTAGCATTTTGGGATATATTAAACACAGCGTAGGCAGCTGGTCAAAAGAGGTGATTCTCCCACTGTATTTAGCGTTGGCGAAGCCTCTCCTTCAATATTGTGTGCGATTCTGGGCTCTACAATATAAAAAGAACGTTAAGATCCCTGAAAGCGTACAGAGGAGGGCAACAAAGCCGGTAAAAGGATTGGAAGGCACGCCCTGTGTGGACGCTACGGTACTTCTGCTAGCTCCTCGGAATTGTATATAGTCACGAGTAACACTCCTGATTCTAAATACATAGTCTTTCCCTGCATATAAGCCGAAC
This sequence comes from Anser cygnoides, assembly GCF_040182565.1. NCBI lineage: Eukaryota > Metazoa > Chordata > Aves > Anseriformes > Anatidae > Anser > Anser cygnoides. The sequence continues at coordinate 66,975,921 of NC_089877.1, forward strand.
GCTATTCTACAATCGTTTGCTTCTTCTGGCAGTGGATTCTGTCTTTCAGTGATTTATGGGTACTTTACATGTCCTGGATATTGCTTTCCAGATACCTGGAGCTTGCTAGCTTTTCTGTCTCCCAGACGTGTGGCTGGTAGTGGTCTAGTCTTGTGAGCTGTGCTGCCGTGAAGTCTGTCACCTGTTGATGCTGAAGGTACTTTTCTAGAAAGAGGAAGGTGGTAGGTACAGTTTCACACCAGGACATCAACAAAATCACGTACTCTTTTTATCAACTCCAGACGTGTTTCCTTCGGTGGCTTCTGGACTTTGGTCCATATTGTAGGCCCCGAGAAGGAAGGAGGTTGGCTTTTCATAACCACAGTTTCTTCCAGCTGTTTCAGATGGATTTCATGGTTGATTCTAGTTGAAATGACTGCCTCAGGAAAAAAAAATAACAAAAATGATAGTCCGAACAACTTAAAAAAAATAAAAATAAAAAACAAACGAAAACACCGCTCCCATTTCCTCACAGCTTCTTGATTTGCTGTGGTATCTTCTTTATGGAAAGAAGTGTCCTTTCCTTCCCAAGCTGTAAAGGAAGAGTTCAGGTACTCTTCACTTGTGCGCTTTAATCTGTGACGTGTTTGTTCGCATAGAACTTCTGGGAAGTTTGGCGGTAGAGTTTAGGGTTTACATGTTAGGTAAACAGAAGTATCGCTCAACTCAGAACATAGTTAAATAAAAGTACAATATTTATTTAAAATGAATAAGTGTGTGTCTATAGTCTTGTGTCCTTTCTTTGCAGAACTCAATAGTTAGCCTTTATACATATTTCTAAGTTGCCCGGTTTATCAGTGTACAACACAGCATTCGGGAATATCATCTGAGATTTTAGGTGAAGAGGACTGTCCTTTGTTCAGTTGTGCACTCTTGTGTGTCAGCCCTGATTCTGAACCGTATAAAAGCTGGAAACTTCTTTCCCGTTTTCTCTCTAACCTCACTGAAGTGTGGGTACTTCCCAGCCTACGTGATACTATTCAGCATGTGGATATTCTGTTTCCTCACACTAGCTACAATTCCGGTGAAGTTACACATCTTGAGCCTGCATGTTAGTGTTTCATCCTTTCAGTTCCACAAAAGGAGGGTTCAGTGGAAGTTTTGAATCCTGTAGAGTGGAATACAGGTTTTTAGCCTCAAAGGCTTTAGTTATTTTTCCCTGGTGAGCTTTGGAACAGAAGATATGTAACATTAACAGTTTTTTATTATTCATTTCAGGACTCTTTGACAGCCCTCCAGGATCCGATGATGCAAAGCTCACTGACATATCCTACCCAGGAGACCAACAATCTGTGACATTTGGAACCAAATCCCAGGTGGGAAACGTAAGCGATCAAAGTGGAGCAAGAATTCGTGTTGAGCATGGGGATTCAAATAACAAGTGCATTTTCGGGAACTGGCTCTATCCTTCATCGCAGGTGAAAGCAGCTCTGCGGGCCCTCCAAGGAGGCACCTCTGCAGTGATTGCAAGTGGAACCCACCCAAAGATCTCGGGTCATGTCATCACAGATGTTGTGGAAGGGAAGAAAGTTGGAACTTTTTTTTCAGAGGTAAAACCTGCAGGTGAGTACGGAAGTAACATGTACATTGGGAGCTGTAGAGATTTCCTGGAAGTTTAGGGTCGAAATTTGGCTAGGCCTGCCTGTTCAACAGATGGGAAACTACGCTCTGCTTGACAAACGGCTTTTGAAAGGTAATTTTTAACGTTGGAATAGAACATCTTGAATCCTCTGCTCAGGTTCCTTCCAGCTGATGACTTGCTGCATCAGACTTGCATTCAAAGAACTAGGTAGAATTTGTATTGCTTTTAGTCTTAGAGGTTATCGTCTATTACTGAAGATTTCAGGGTGAAAGCGTGCATATAGAATGTACGGCTGAACTAAGATAGTGTGTAGTTTGGGTTTTTGTCGTAAGTTCTTTTAATGACTCGGTCTTTTGTTACCGTATGTAGGAATGTTTTCCTGCCTCTGTGTTGCTGTGACAATGTAACAAGGGCCGCAGAAAGTCAGACCAAAGATCGGTGGTCTTAGCAGAATGGAACGAGTATAGAGCGATACTTGTGACTTGCACTTTAAGACAAGCCAATGCCTTTGAGTATAAAAACGCTTAATGTGTTTCTTGTAAAAATCGGCCATATCCTTTGAACCCATGTAAACACTTAGCATCCGTGGGTCACAGCAGTCACGAGCCTTAACTAGGTATTGTGCGTAAACTCTGGAGCTAGCACTATGTGGAGAACTGCTTCCTTTATTTTGTGTGTGTTTGTGGGCAGGAGGAGCGTTGAAGTTTGCTTCCTGCTAGCTTTTGATGCCCCCGCCTTCTGTATGGAAAGAGAACATGGGTGATCGATCTCTGTTCAACTTCTATGATATGAGACATCGTCTTTTCCCTCATCGTCTCTTTGTCACATGAAAAAGGTTTTTTCTTAGTCCTTTTCTACAGAAACTGTTCCAAAAGTTTGGCGATCCCTGTTTCTCTTGGCTGAAACTGTTTTTATTCTACTGTGACCTTTTTAAGATAGGCAAAAATAAAATTCTGTGTAGCATCCAAGATGCAAATGAACCCTCAGTTTATGAGATAGCAAGGCTAACTTTGAGTTTTGATTAGACTGGTGATGTTTCTTGTTGCCTTTCCTAGGCCTTTTCCAAAAGCTTAAACGTGTAAGTTGCTCTTCGACGCTGATGAGCATTGAGGTGATGTTTTCATAGGATTATGTGCAGTACCGAGGCCTGATTTCCCCTTTTGCCTCTGCATTTCTTCACGTTTATCTGCTTTGAATTGTACTTGCTATTTGGTTGCATAGCGGCTGCAAAGGAATCACAGGCTGGTTGAGGTCGGAAGGACCTCCAGAGGTCACCTAGTCCAACACCCCTGCTCAAGCAGAGCCACCCAGATCTGGTTTTCCAGGACCACGTCCAAACAGGTTTTGAAACCTCACAAAGACTGTGACTCCACGACCTCCCTGGGCAGCCTACGCTAGTGCTCAGTCACCCTCACAGCGAAAAAGTATTTACTGATGTTCAGGAAACCACAGGAGGGGAACATCCTATGTTTCGGCCTGTGTCTGTTGCCTCCTTTTTTGTTCCTTGGGTACCAGTTAGAAAAGTCTGGCTTTGTCTTCCTTCCACCCTCCCTTCGTGTATTTACAGACATCGATGAGATCCCCTCCAAGCCTCCTCTTCTCCAGGCCGAACGGTCCCAGCTCTCCCAGCCTGTCCTCATAGGAAAGGTGCTTCAGTCCCTTACCATCCTCGTGGCCCTCCGTTGGACTCTTTGCAGTGTGTCCAGGTCTCTCTTGTACTGGGAGGCCCAGGCCCAGCACTCCAGGTGCGGCCTCACCGTTCCTGAGCAGAGGGGGAGGATCGCCTTTCTTGACCTGCTGGCAATACTTTGCTTAATGCCACTCAGGATACCCTCAGCTGCTTTTGCAGCAAAGGCACATTGCTGTTTCGTGTTCAAGTTGGTGTCCACCAGGAAACTTAGCTCCTTTTCCGAGAAGTTCCTTTCTGGGAAAAAGTGCGATATCAGCGCTTTTCACTTTGTCCTACTGCAATAAATTTGTATCAGCTATAAAGCTTTTCATCTTGTAACCCCACGTCTCAGACAATTACAAATATGGTGAACAGCAAAAGTAAAGGTGAAATCTTACTGCGACCCTTCCTCTACCATGGAACGTGGTTACTCCCATTCTTTCTTTTGTCTTCTGTCTTCCAAAACACACTTTAAATATTCAGGTAACTTTTTAAAATGAACTCTTATCTCCTCGCGTGTGTCACTCTTTTTCAAAGAACACGAAAATACGCTCTACTTTATAAAGTATGACCTCGCTTTAAAAAGCTGTTTTAGCACTCCTTAATTAAGTCTTCTTAATCAAGTGTCCGCTAGTTCTTTTCTTAACTCCTGTTATTTTCCTTAACGTGGGAATTCCTGCTCTGGCAATTTCTGTAGGACGCTTCTGAAATAGAAGTCCGGGCCTATTAGTCACATTTCAAGTCATCTGTCCTACAGACAATTTCAAGAGAGTTAAAAATGAAAACGTAGCTTATCCGTGAGCTACTTGAGAACTCCTTAGTGAAATGCTGCGTGAGCCTTTTGACTTGTTACTTCTGCTTCTGTTTCAAAACTTGTTCTGTATCGTTTCAGTTTGAGACAGGTTCTTTGATATCCATGCCACGAAGAAAACCTTTCTTCTGTAAGAACCCTTCAGTGTGCACAGGGAGAGGCGTGGAGAGAGCAGCTATTCTGCAAGCTGTTACTCAGGCCGCTTTTGGCTTCCAGTGCTGTTTGTACATTCCCGTGTTGTTTTGCAATCTTTTCTCTTTTCGTTAGTTGTCTAACTAAACTTTTTCAAAGGATGCCTCCCTGTTTTCAGTTTTCTCCTACGCCCTGAGATTTAGCCGTCCTTCTATTCTTTTGCTCTTTGTCAAGTCTTTGATACAAGCTGTGTGCAGCTTTGATACAAGCTTGTTTGTCCCCTATGACCTGGATGATCTTGCTGAATCTCCGTGATGCCTTGAAAAGGGCTGTGCTCGGGGACCGTGGCAGCATTTTGGTATCTGATACAGATTTTCCTGTTCTGGCATACAGTGAATTTCTTTGATATGTCTATTAGGACCGTACCTGTTTTCCTGCTTTGAGTAAGGAGTTGGAAGATGAAAGGTTAGCGTTCCTTTCCTCCCACATGGGCTGTAACCTTTGTCTGCATGTCTTGTGGTTGTGTTTTGTTTGTTTGTTTGTTTGTTTGTTTGTTTTGGCAGGCCCTCCAGCAGAGCAGCAGGGTGAAAGGTCTCGAGCTGGTGGCAGGACCCTGGCAGCTCTGCAGCCTGAGCAGGTGAGAGAACAGTATGTGCTCACTCTTTAAGGTTGGGAACACGTGGCAAGTCTTAAAATACAGGTTTATAACACAAATGGGTCCTGGAAAAAATCAGCTGGCTCCAAGCATTCAGGGAGTCAAGACAGTGAGAAGATGTGTCAGCAGAAATGAGCTGAAGTGAGCCAGATGTCAAACACCATGGACTTCATATAAGGATGCAGTTCAGAAGCTTTTCTCTTTCGGAGAGCGGAGATTATTTATCGTCTTGCTGACTTATTACCTGATCACAGAGAAGAAATTCTCTTGGCAAACGAGAAGGACTTAGAAGAAGCTGAAAATAAAGGTAATATTATGGGTCCTTTCATGGTACTCCTGTTGTCATGAGCTTTTCTGGGCCTCAAAGGAAATGAGCAGAACTAGAATATTCCGTCACCTGCAATTGGATATTATGGCTGTCACAGGTTAGTGAGCCCAGGACTTTGAGAGCTTGTCAGTGGAAACAGCTGCAGCTTCCATAATTACATGAGAGATGTCTTCATCAGAGAAGACAGAGAGGCCTTTGAAAACAGCAACCCACGGCATTGTTTAAAAAAAAATAAAAATCTAAATAAATAAATAAATAGCGTTTTCTTTTGCCAAAGGAGGCTCGCTTTAGAAATTGAATATAGCAAGTATCTTCCCTGTTATCGTCATGTATGAAATAGCATGAGTATCTCCTGGGCTGGTTAACGTAATGTTTGGCCCCTGTGGGGAAGGTTGTTACTTAAAAATGATGCTTTCCAGAACGAACCATGTTACCTTCTGACCGAGGAAAGTACAGTTCAGGCAGCATAGACTAAATCCGTTCTTTTGTGTTCGAGTGGTGCATCGAGAAGCTGGTCTTGGGTTAGAAAATGTGTGAAACTGGCACGTCACAAACTGTAATGCAGGGAGATCTTTGATAACAAAAGCGTATTTCTGTTGGTGAATTACTGGAAGGCTGCAAGAAGTCTTGCCTCAAAAGACTCTTCTGAAATGAATTCTGTTGCCATCCCAATTTTTTTTTTCTACGGGCACATTCTTGGGACTTGCTTCTGCAATGTTGAGAGTTATGCAGGGTTGGTTTTTGATACCCAGCGTAGAGAAGGAGTTAGCTTACATTCAGGTGCTGCGGTTTCTGCACGTGTCTTATAACGTAGGTTCCCTGCTTAACTTGCAATTTATGAGGTTCCTACCAATGAGCACTTTCCTGTCCATGCCGAACGCAGCTGAGTTGCAGGCTACCATTAAACATCAAATGTTTAATATAGATTGTTAATAACAAATCGCAACTGTTAAGAATATATGCTAAAAAAAATAAGCACAGAAAGTAGAAGCTCTAGGCTGTGAGTGGTCTGTCCCATACTGATACTGCATGTTTGCACTGAGGCAGAATGATTGCTTTCACTCACTTGTGGAGCGATGAGTCTAGGCTCTCACTGCTAGTATTTTTAGCAAGACGGATTGAGCATTTCTCTAACATATGAGCAAGTGTTTGAGGAGCAAGTGATGGGTATGGGCACTTAGAAAGAGACTGCCAAAGGGCAGCTTCCTATTTTATAACTGAATTTTGTGAGCGTTGGTCCTCGTTTCATACTGAAGGGGAGTATGCTCTAGTGAAGGGAGTATGTTCACGTGAAAGGAAAAGGCACTAGTCTCCCTCGTCTGCCATTATTACTTCCTTGCTGCTAGCTTCCTTGCTGCTAGCTCTGTTCTTCATAGAAAGCCAGTATGTTTCCTCGTCACATTCTAGTCTGCCTTCCTAGACTTCAGCCTTTGCCTCCTGGGTCTCTTGCCTTGCATAGACAATCTCTCCCCTTCTCCTCTTCTTCATCTCATTTGTAAACCTTTTATCAGGCTGATTCTTACTGGCTTCCCACCCCCACCCCCCGACCTTTTTCTATTTTTTCCTTTTTTTCTGTTTTTTTTTTTACAGACTTAGGATGGCTTGTCTTGTTAGTTACTTTTCTTCCTGCCAGCCCCCAGCCTCAAGTTCTCTGATGCGACTTCAGAGGATCATCTTTGATACCTCCGCATCTGAATAATACGGTTTCTGTCCCATGCTGTAGCTGACGGCAGGACGGACTCTGAGTGCAGAGGAGAGGTTGCTTCCTCCGTAGTTTCCTATTGCGTCTCATACTGGTTTGGGTAAGCAATTACAGAGGAAATTTGACTTCTCCGCGGAGCAGTGTGTGCCTGACAGCTAGCTGGAGACAGCACACACGGCATTGAGTCCGTGCTCCGAGTGCGGTCCTGAGTTGCAGTAAAGGTAGACAGACAGGCGGCGGCGCGCCTCCGGGGAGATGGGCGGGGCATGCAAATCACGCCGGAGGGGAGGGGAGGGAGGGCGGGCGAAGGGGCGGGGCGAACGCTCGGAGGAGGCCGAGCTGCGCCAATCAGCGCGGAGCGGAGGTCGGGCGCAGGGGCTCGGTGGGCGGGGCAGGCGGCCGGCGAGCCGCGGGGAGGGAGAGGCGGTGCCGGGGGCGGGGCATGCAAATTCCGCGCGGGGCCGAGCGAATCGGGCGCGCGGGGGCCCGAAGGGGCCGCTGGGAGGCCCCGGTGACGCGGCGGCGGGGCGCTCGGGGGTCGCGGCTGCGACCGGAGCGCCCGAGAGTGGGCGAGGGCGGCGGGTTGAGCCCCGGGAGGGCGGTGACGGGCGGTGGAGCAGCAGCCGTGAGGTGGGGGTGGTGGGCGCGGGATCGGGTGGCGCGGCGTGAGGGGGTGGCAGTCGCGTGTGGGCCTTTTGGCTCAGCTGGAGTGTAGCGTGCGTTTATGTCAGTTTACTGTGTGTCTGTGTTGTCGCCAAGAGGAGTTTGTTTTGAGCGGCTTTTTGGGCTCGGGAGTTGGGTGTGGAGCCAGGTTCTGCGCGGTCGTTGCAGCGTCGCGGTATTGCGGTGTGTCGGGGGGCGGTGCGCCGTTCCCCGGGAAGGTGGTGTGGGTGTCCGAAGGCAGAGCTGGCCGGCGTTCGGCGGGAGAGCGCCTCCGTTCCGCGGCGCGGCGCGGGGCAGCGCCCCAGCAGCTGCCGCCAAGCCGCCGCAGGGGGTGAGGGAGCGCCGCAGGGTTCCTGGCTCCGCGGAGGGCAGGTCGCGGCCCAGCGCGTGCGCTCGGTTCCCCCCTCGCTGCCCCTTCCGCGGGGCGGAACGCCTTTCTGCTCGCTTGCGCTCCTGGCAGCGCATGCCGTCCCTTTGCGCTGGGTAAGCGGCCGTCTCCAGCGTCCGGGACAGCAGGTCACGCACTGCGGGAGGGCGGGAGGGCGGGCGGGCGGGCGGGGGGGGGGCAGCACGTTTCCGAAGGGCTGCTTTTGAGAGGGGGAGTTAGGAGAATCTTATGGAGTAGAGAGAGAGCGCCGACAGCATTAAACTAGTGGATGCTGCTTAGCGTCTTTGCTAACTCTTGCGCATTGTGCAAATCAATCAAAGCAAGAAGCTTTGGGCCCCTTTCCAAGGTTAGTCTCTCGATAAGAGTGTGAGCTTGTCTTAAGAGACTGGCAGAAACCGGTCCTGCGGATGGACAAGAGCCGAGGAGCGACTGAGTCCGCGCAAAGACAAGAGGTCAACTAGCGGTGACGAGGAAGAGTCATCAACCTTCATCCCCCCGAGGAACCCCACCAGGAGACACTGCGCAAGCGAAGATGGAAGGAGTTGATGGAAATAACTCCTTGGAACCGATTTTAACGCGAAGCGGGGACAGGTTATGAATAGGTATAGGCGTACTGTGAAACTTTATGCGTACGTAACCCTGTGCTGCATACAACCACGGCAAATTGCTGCGTCGGGTGCGCACGACTTTGGTGGGACTACCCCCCGTGCTGCCCAGCGCTGAATAAACATACCTGCTTTACGATCTTATTGATTGTGGACTCCGTTTGCCACAAGTCAGTTTGGCGAGCCAGCCAGGAGACGCTCTGCTCGGCTGCGGGATCGACTGCGGAGCGGACGCCCCTAGGTGCACCCCGAGTATTTTCCTCGGAGGAGCCTCCGCTCTCAGCCGTTCACCGCGGGAGCAGGCAAAGACCTCCTGCTCCTGACGCTGCAGACAAACGGTACGTTTTACAGTACGGGAAGGGCCTGTAAGTCGTACGCGTGGCCGGGGCGGCCGGTAAATCGCGCAGAGACGTCTGGCGTGCAGCATAGTCCCCGTACGGGAGGAGGGTACCCTACAGGCTGACCGACCGAGCGGTCGAGGGGGTTTTGCTGACCGACCGACCGAGCGAGCGGCCGCTAGCGATCTTGGGAGTAGATCGAGCAAATCCGAGGTTACCGCTGCATCCCAGTTTTGGGAGCCGGGACAGACCCGCTAATGACTGTATAAGAAGCAGGAGAAGGGTAAGCGGGCCTCTCAAAATTGTGACAAGGTTACCTGGGCAACATTTGCAGCTGCTGGAGGGATATTAATTGGAGCGGCAATAATTGTATGTCTTATTTGTAGGTGTCTGGGTGTGTCGTGTTGAAAGCATTTGTGTAAGCGTATGCGTTTGAGACAAAGTATTGTCGTGAAGCGAGTTACAAACAAGTCTGGTTGTTGTTTTAAGTGATATATTCCTGTGGGATGAACGAGAAGTGCGGGGGGGGCCTCTTTGCGTGATTGCGTGATTGCGCCGCGTGAGCGAGACGCAGCATCGCCGCGAGGCGAGCGCAGAGTTCCGATCCGCGGTTCCGTATTCTCCGCGAGGGGAACGGCCGGAGACGAACGAAGCGCACGACAGACCGAAAGGAAGCGCTGCTTTATCCCAGCGTTGACTGGTGGTGCCCGATGTACGGGCCCGGTGGTGTAGCTTGTAATCCTCTTAAATGTTTCGAGTGTGACAAGGAGAAAGGCGGGAGCATTATCTAAGGAACAGTTGAGAAGTTTGGGTATATTCGCTGTGGTGTTTGGTCGGTTTCCCAAGTACTGGGGGGGGAGCGGGGCTGACTGATTATCAAAGCGGTAGAACGGAGAGTCACTTCTTTGGCGGTTCGGGCTTGAGCCCTGGGAATTTGGTAAGAAGGGGGAGAGCGAATTTATTTAGGCCTCAGTACCTTTTTAAACCCCCATACTGATGGATACGTAGGAGCGATTCCTTGTTTTGCGTGGGCTTACTAACAAAGTGCATGAGAAAAATTGGCATTCGGCTTGAAATTCGGTCCTGTTGAAATGTAAACTTTGTGGAAACGGTGGTATTGTTTGTCTAGAAGACGGAGGGCCGAGTGCTTCAGGTGTTTTCCCGAAGTCCTGTGGATTTACGATTGGAACGGGGCGCTTTAATAATCTGAAATAGTAAAGTTTGTATGTGGAAAGGAGAGTTTAATCCCAGAGAACTGGGACATTTGGGAAGAAGATTAGGAAAAGATAGTAAAAACCTGTCACAAGGCCCCAGTAAAAAAATAAAAATAAAAATAAACCCTAAAAACTAAAAACCTGTCACTGGACCCCCAATCACTGGAGCCCCAGGTGTGGCTAATGAGGGTGGTGAGCCCAGCAGCCCCTCCTCATAAAAGGGCTGCACCTGGGTGCGGATGGCAACTGCAGGGCTGGTGGAGGAGGAAGACGATGAGGAGGCTGCAGTTGCAGTTTGTCTGCTTTGCGGCCCCTTTGCTGCCTGGGGGCAGCCAAGCTGGGTCCAGAAGGGTCTTAGAGAAACCTTAGAGCGTGGTGAGGTTACTGAGCGTTGCTGGGGCTACGGCAAGGAAGAAGGTGAGTGCAAGCAGGAGTCCCCAGGATCGTGGAAGTCCTGGGCAGCAGGCCTGCCTGTGTGCTGAGGGCTGGGTGGGGGAGGACTCGCCGAAAGTTGGGGTGGGTGTGCGCGCGCGCGTGCAGGCACGGTGATCCCTGTATGCAAGGAAAGCCCCGCGTGTCTGTGCACGTGCTGTCATTCTTCGTTAATCTGAGCGACTCGTACTGTAATGCCGTTGACATATAGCGACTGCAGATGACATACAGCATTACACAGCAACTAACATTGTACAACTCAAAGGACTGCCTATGCTCACCCCAGACACCCTTGAGGGTTTTCAGGCTGCCCCATACTTCTGCATCACCCGCCAAGTGCACCCAGGTCCTTGAGCAAAAGCAATCCCACGGATGGCTTTGCCTTTGCCTGAGGCAGGAATAAGTCAGACTGTCTTCCCCAGTATGTTTTGTTTTTTGTTTGTTTGTTTGTTTTATATGCGCTGCAAGGACTTTATCCCTTTCTATGTGTGTAGGAGTTTTGATTGGGCAGGGCTAGCTCGATTGGCAGACTAACCAGGTGGCTGTTGCTGCATGTGCATCTGTGGTGGTTTTACCTGGCTAGGCAGCTGAACTCCACCACAATTGCTCTTTCACTCCCCCTCCTCAGAAGAGGAGGGGAAGAAGAAAAGGAAAGAAACAACTCATGGGTTGAGATAAGGATAATTTAATTAAAAGGAAAAATAATTATTAAGGGAAAATTGTTATTAAATAATTTAACTAAAGGGAAAGGGGGGGAAAAAAAAGACACAAAGGCTGTGTAGAAGTCCAGAGGAAAGAAATCACTCTCCACTTCCCACCAATGGGCGATGCTTGACCACGGCCTTGAAGCAGGGCCTCAACGCACTTACCCATTGTTCGGGAGGACGGATGTTTTCACAGCGAGAGCCCACCCCTCCCCTCTTCTTCCTTTTTCCACCTTCTATTGCTGAGTGTGGCATCATATGGTACGGAACATCCCTTCGGCTGCTTTACGTCAGCTGCCCTGCTGATGTTCCTTCCTCCCCTCTTGCCCACCCCCAGCCTGCTGGTGCTGGCTCGGGGGGGGGGTTGAGGGAGTCCTGATGCTGTGCCAGCATTGCTCAGCAGTAGACACGACACCGCTGTGACACCGGTGCTGTTCTAGCTACACGTGCAGAGCACAGCACTGTGTGGGCTGCCCCAGGGAAAGTTAACTCCATCCCAGCCAGACCCAGTACAGCATCCCAATGTTTGAATGTCTCAGCACCCATTGCTTTCAGCATATTCTTTATCAGTCTGCTGTACTGCGTTTTTTTGTTTGTTTGTTTGTTTTCCTGGATGCTGGTGCAGGAGAAGGGACGTGGTATACCCATTCAATGCCATGCTGTTTGGCCCAGATGTTTACGAGGTCATTGTGGAAACGAGTGCCACTGTCTGATTCAATTATTTCTGGCGTGCCGTGTTGCCATGAGACCGTGAGAAAAAGTTGCATTTTTGCAGTAGAATACGTTTTTGCGGTGGAAAATTCCACTAACCTTGCGCATCCAAAAGTGATTGTGCAGGCATGACAGCAGCACAGCAGTGGAGAGGCCGCTAAACAGATAAGGGGAAGGTCCCACTGTCCCCAGATAAGGAGGATAGGTAAGAAAAACAGGACGAGCAGTGCAAAATCAGTAAAAGCAAGAGATCGTGGGCCCTGTGGTCACAAGACAAGATGGGGGGGGGGGGGAGAAATTAACAGTTGGTCAAGTAAAATTGGATATACATGGTATAGCAACAACTGTTGAGTAGCTTGTGAACCTGTAGTACTCAGCCAGTGAGGAAACAGGAGGAATCAAGCGTTGGGTAAGAGGGAATATAAGGTTACGATAGACTTTTGCTGGTTGCTCCCGCTCGCAGGACCCCCGCCGTAGCAATCGTGAATAAAACAGCTTCACAGAAGACCCTGTCTGAGCAAGTTACTGAGGTTTTTCTCGCAAGACTTGCTTTACAAAGCCCAGGATGGTGTTCCGGGTGGAAAGCTATGTTTCCGGCCCTGTGGTGGCTGCTTCCAGCACCCCGAGCACACGGCGCTTGCCAGCTTTACGGGAGCAGGTTATGTAGCGGGGCTACATAACACATAACAGCTTCAGCTGTCGGGGGAGGGGAAGGCGACGGGGTCTGGCCGCGATGCCGGGGCAGCGGGAGCCTCTCCGGCTGCCGAGCTTCAACCTGCCGCACAGCTCAGCGCCGCGCAGCCGTTTCCTCGCTGCCTCAGTCCCCCCCCTCCGGGAAAGGCGAGAGAATAGGGGGTGGGGTGGGGTGGGTAAAGCGTGCGGGTTGAGATAAAGACAGTTTAATAGGACAGCAAATTAAGAGAAAGTAACGACACCAACGTGTACGCACACGTAAAGCTACCGCCGCACGCCGCATGCCGCAATTGCTCACCGCACGCGTGTCCGGTTGCCCGGCCGGTTCCTGAGCAGCAGCCGCCCCCCGGCCGTCCTTCCCGGTTACGGACACCCCTTCGCGGCCAGCTCGGGTCGCCGTCCCGGTCGCGCCTCCTCCCGGCTCCCGGAGCAGACAAAGCGTCTCCCCTCCGGCCCGAGCGCGCTCAGCGCTCGCAGCCCCTCCTCGTGCGGCGGCTCCGCTCCCCCGGTCGCCGCGCCGGGCCGAGCCCCGCGGCCCCGTGCCTCGCTCCGGAGGCGTCCGCAGGCGCTGAACGGAGGGTCGGAGGACCCCCGCCGGCGGCAGCCTTCTGCCGGGCCTTCCTTGCCGGCGAGAGCGGCCCGGCCCGGCCCGGCCGGCCGCGCGCAGGTCCCGCGGCGCTGCTCGGTGCCGCCGGGGCGGGCGGCCCGGGGCCCCGGCCAATGAGGCGGCAGGCGGCGGCGTGGCTCCGGAGAGATGGGCGGGGCATGCAAATCACGCCGGAGGGGAGGGGAGGGAGGGCGGGCGAAGGGGCGGGGCGAACGCTCGGAGGAGGCCGAGCTGCGCCAATCAGCGCGGAGCGGAGGTCGGGCGCAGGGGCTCGGTGGGCGGGGCACGCGGGCGGCGAGCCGCGGGGAGGGAGAGGCGGTGCCGGGGGCGGGGCATGCAAATTTCGCGCGGGGCCGAGCGAATCGGGCGCGCGGGGGCCCGAAGGGGCCGCTGGGAGGCCCCGGCGACGCGGCGGCGGGGCGCTCGGGGGTCGCGGCTGCGACCGAAGCGCCCGAGAGTGGGCGAGGGCGGCGGGTTGAGCCCCGGGAGGGCGGGGACGAGCGGCGGAGCAGCGGCCGTGAGGTAGGAGTGGTGGGCGCGGGAGGGGGTGTGTGTGTGTGAGAACAAGCGTTCGTTTGCTGCACCTTAATGCCCCGCACTAGTGGCTTGGAGGGTGGCGCTGTAAGTGGAGCGTTGCAGGGGCTTCCCGCCTCTGCCAGTGAATTGGCAGAGTAATTAGGAACCGGATGTTACTTCGAGGGATGTTCGGAATTTTGGTTTGGTAAATGGAAAGGGGTCCTAGCGTCCGTATCTGCATCCTTGATCGTAGTAGCAGGAGTTTTGACGACCCTTGGTTGTTGCATTATCCCCTGTGTAAAAGGACTAGTACAGCGGTTCACTGAAACTGCGCTATTGAAACAAATGACCATGGAGCCACCACCTTACTCACGTAAGGTGATGATATTAGAGGGGATGGAAAGCAAAGAAGGTGAAGAAGAGGAAGAGATCTACCAAATTACACCGCAGAGAAAAGTTTTGCAAAAATCAACAATTTATAAAGAAGAAAAGGGGGGAATTGTGGGAATAAAAATGTTGCTTTTGCAGAGTTACGTTGTTCAGAGGGAAGTAATGCAGTGTTGAGGCTCGCAGTGATAAGAAAGCTTAACGGACAACCTTGTAAAATGCAGACAACCGGACTCCTCAGAGCAGCTAGATGAAAATCACGGTGTCAAGTCAGATCAGTGAAGAAACATTACCACTTCAAACAGTAAAAAAGTCAAAAGAAATTTGAAATTGAACAGGCCGGCAACTGAAGGCCACGTAGTGTCTGTGAAGCGTCGGATAGGTTGTGAACCCGGAATACCCAGTCAATGGGGAAACAGGGGAGGGTCCCGGTCGTCGAGAAAGAAAGTACATAAACCGTACTGTGTGACTGGTAGGCGCACTCCTGCTTGTGGGACGCGTGCCATTGCGATCGCAAATAAATTACTACTTCACTGAGATCCTCGCCTGAGCCTAAGCTACTGGCTACGGAGTGTTTCTCACACTCCCTGCGCGTAATCCTGGCTACAATATACCGCGTTATCGAAGGTGCCTTTTAAACAACATTGATAGAAACTCAGGGGGCGATAGTACTGACCCTGGGTGTGGAACTATCCACGCAGGGAATAATCCACACTGCACCAAATATGGTAGCCACAGGAACGCCAATATACATAGCGCACGCCAGATGCAACGTGAGAATCCTGCAACTGGATGGCCTGTCCCAAATGGCGAGAGGTGGTACTGGCTACGTGGCAATAAAGCCAGGCAGGTGTTGCCCCTGGGATGGAAGGGAGCTTGCACCCTGGAGGCAATAATTCCAAACGTAACTATTATTGAAGACCCACAAAGCCAAAGCCCCCTTGAGACCACACGCAGGATTAAGCGGACTCCAGACAATTCTCTAGTAAAATTCTCTAGTATTTCACAGCTTTGCAAGGTGGTTTTTACCTTGGTGAGGGGTGGGTGAATTAGAAAAAGCGATTGTAAATATCTCCGCTATAACTGAAGAACTAGAAAATAAGTTTGATAAGTTTGCCAAAATAGTACCGTAGAATCGAATAGTGTTAGATTCATTAATAACCTCATAAGGAGGAGCGTGCACTGTAATTAATGCTAGTTGCTGTATATATGTAGATCAAATGGGACGAATTTGACTGATATTTGGGGGGAAAAAAAAGTATACTGGGGGGCGTGTGGGGGGGAAGATCCTACACAGAGTAGCTCAAGATGACAGTTCCTGGGCATTTAGAAACATTTGGGAGAAACTAACTTCGTGGTTACCTGAACAGAATTGGCTCAAACCACTATTTGTTGGTATTGTAAAAATAATGGCGTTGTACGCCTACCATCCCCCGTGACATCCGAAGAAGACTATTGCGCCTTAACGTTGGAGAAACTCAAGAGCGCGGTACGTGAAGAGGTGCAAAAACAACAGTAGGAGTAAGGAAAGGAGAGGAGGGAACTGTGAGAAACTAAGTTGTGTTTTTGCAGTAGAGAACTAATTTTCTGTATTCCGAGGTAGTCGTGCAGTCATAATGAGGAGAAACGCTACGTGGGTAAGCGGACAGTAGGCGGCCTCACTGTTCCGAAATAAGGCAGAAGCTTGAGGAAAAACAGGCTGAGCAGCATGGGAACGGTAAAACAAAGATCACAGGTTCCTGAAACATAAGAAAGGGGAAAAAAAAAAAAAAAAAGGAAGTAAGAAGGGAGCAATTAAAGGGTTGAAAAAGAAGTAAAATTGTACATACATGGTATAGAGGAGCGTCGAGTAGCTTGTGAACCTGCAGTACTCGGCCAGTGAGGACACAGGGGAGGGGATCAGGCGTCGGGGAACAGGGAATAAAAGTTGATGCTGTGCTTACTGCAATGCGCTCCTGATCGGCAGGACGCCCGCCACTGCAACCGCGAATAAAATAGCCTCAGAGAAGATCGTGTGTCAAGAAAATTATTTGAGATGTTTCTCGCAGATATACTTGACGAGGGAGGACCAAGAACACCCGCGCCTTCTTTAAAAAAAAATAAATAAATAAATAAAAAAAAAGGCATCACAGGGGCAGCCTCAGGGTCGCCTTCCCGCAGGGAAGCGGCGCCGTGATTGGCTGGACCGTGAGGGCGGAAGTGGCGTCACGGCTAGCCTTAACTCAGGGCGGAAGCGCTCCGTGATTGGCTCGGAGGAACCCAGGGCGGAGGTGCCGTGCAGGGCTTGCCGGCGCTATGGGCGGAAGCTGTTGGGCCGGGCCGCGCTGGGCTCAGCTCGGGCCGGGCCGCCGAGGCGCGGTGCCGCAACGAGGTTGGTGGTCGGTGCCGCCCCGGGCCGGGCCGGGCCGGGAGGGGACGAGGCGGCGGGCGGTTGGGGCGCCACGCGGTCGGCGGCTTCTGCGGAAACGGCCCTTGTGCGGGGCGGGGGCGGCGCCGCGCCGGACCGGAGCGGAGCGGACCGGGCGTGCGGCGGGGTCTGCACTGCGCGGGGCTTCGGAGGGCTGGGGGGGAGGGGGGCGAAGCGGCGCGGGGGGGGCGGTTGCGTGCGCTTGGCCGACTCCCCTCTGTGTCGGATGGACTGCTCCGTCCCGCGGCATGCTGGGAGCTGTAGTTCTGTGGTGCGCGGCCGGTCTTTCCCCGAGCCGGGGCCGGGGCCGGGGCCGGGCCGTGCGCGCCGGGAGGCGCAGGTTGCCGCTGGCTGCGAGCGCGGCTGCCGGCGGTGAGGCGAGCGAGAGCCTTCGGGGGCGCTTCCCCGGAGCGTCGGGCCGGGAGGGGTGGGGGCTGCGGCGGCCGGGCGCGGGTCCTCGCTGCGCTCGATTGTCGGGCTGCGCCTCGGAGGCTTTCCTCCCCCCGCGTGCTGACGGCCGGCTCTCTCCTTTCCCTGCGGCTCACCAGGGCAGAAGCAGCTCCCCGCCGCTGGGACCCCCGCGGGGTTTGTCGCCGAGCGAAGGTGGCGCAGCAGCTGAAGGGAGGAAAGCTGCAGCAGGCTCAAAGGCCTGATTGAATTTGCAGAACTGTGAACGGATGAACAGATTGGAGGATTTTTTTTTTTTTTGGAAGGAGGCAGTCCCTAAACCGATGCAGTCTAACTGCATCTAAGATGTAGGTTGTTACTTCCATAAGCTATAAAGGAACTTTACATGTTTTTTAAATGGAGTCTCATGTGTGTGCGTTTGGCTTGTCCTGATGGCTGGTGTAGGTGATTGCTCACATGACCAAAAACTCCTTGTGCTGATGTTGGATCTGCCCGTTGGTAAAGGACCGCATGTTCAGCTTTTTTTCCTTACCGTGTCGTAGTTATTTTATTATTATTTTTTTTCTGAAAGAAAGGGCGGATTTTTCATTGGTTTCTCTGTGAGCATATCGAACCAGATTGCAGTAAATACACGTAAGCGAGTAGGCTGCAGCACGTACTGGTCAGTATCAGAGTACTACTCTGCTAGCAGAGGAGAGCCAGATGAAGATGTTCAGGGTAAGGGCTTGTTCTGCCTCAAGTTGAATGGAAAGATGCTGAAGTTGAGCATCCTGGGGAATGTTTGTAGGACTATTTTTAGACGACGAAAGTTCAAATGGCTGTCGATGAAGGGGATTTTGTTGGCTCTTTTAGACAGCTATTCCTACCGAAGATCCCATCGGTTACAAAAGGTGGTAACCTTGCAGTTTCTACGGTCTGTAGCAAAATAAACTGGCAGATGAATAAATGAGCAGGCACAAATACATGTGACTCTATAGCCATGTTGTGGTTTAACGTAGCTGGCAGCTAAGCACCACATAGCCGTTGGCTTGTCCTCCCCTCTCCCTCTCTGGGATGGGGGAGAGAAATGGGAAAGTGAAGCCTGTGGGTTGAGATAAAGACAGCTTATAAAAACAGGAAAATAATAATAATAATGATAATAGTACTACTAATAATAATGTGCACAAACAAGTGATGCGCAATGCAATTGCTCGCCACCTGCTGACCGATGCCCAGCCTATCCGCAAGCAGCTGGTCCCCCCAGTCCTGCTAGCCACCCCTATATATTGTTTAGCATGACGTCAGATGGTATGGAATACCCCTTTGGCCAGTTTGGGTCAGCTGCCCTGGGTCTATCCCCTCCCAGCTCCTGCTGCACCCCCAGCCTGCCCACTGGCAGGACAGAGCGAGAAGCTGGAAAGTCCTTGGCCTGGTGTAAACACTGCTCTGCAACAATTAAAACATCAGCATGTTATCAACACTTTTCTCAGCCTAATCCAAAACATAGCACCCTACCAGCTACTAGGAGGAAAATTAACTCTATATTAGCTGAAACCAGGACAAGCTGAGGTTAAATAACCTGCAGTTTCTTCTGTTTTATCTTTCAAAGAATGTTCTTGCTGAGCGCCTGAGCTTTTTGCTCACCTTACCGAGGAAAGGAATGGCTGTGCTTCTTCCCCCCTCATCCCTATTTTTTTTCCTCTTCTCCCTCGATGACAGGGACTTGAAATGTTTTTCTCAGATGTCCATGTGAAAGTTTTAAAGAATGCTAATGGTGAACACTGACAGAATTGGGTGACTTTTTAAAGGTGGAGGGTAAAGAACGTGGAAATTCCTAGTACGTTAATGTTACTTTGTTAACAAAACTGATGTAATAGCCACTTGCTGTTTCTGTTTTTTTGGTTTGGCTTGGTTTTCCTTTCAGTAGTCTCCCGAAAGGCTTTTGTTGACAAAACTTTGGTCTGCTTCAGCTTTAAGAATTACCCTAGAAATAATGAACAAGTGCTTGCAGGGCTTTCCAGAATGCTAATTGTAGTCAGTCAAGAATAACTTGGGAGGCAATTCCTTTCACGTAATCGTAGAGTGGTTTGGGTTGGAAGGGACGCTTAAAGATCATCTAGTCCATCCCCCCTGCCTCGATCAGTGGCGTCTTGCACTAGGTCAGGTTGCTCAAAGCCCCATCCAGCCCAGCTTTGAGTACCTCCAGTAATGAGGCCTCTACAACTTCTCTGGGCAGCCTGTTTCAGTGTCTTACTACCCTCATTGAGAAGAACTTCTTCCTTTTGTTCAATCTAAATCTATCTTCCTTCAGTTTAAAACTTGTCTTGCCTTGTCGCTACAGGCCCTGGTAACAAGTCCTTGCCTGTCTCTTTTGTAAGTCCACTATACGTGTTTAAAGGTAGTAATGAGGTCTCCCCAGAGCCTTCTCTTCTCCGGGCTGAAGTGTGACACAGCCCTTCTCCTGGTGCTGGCTTGCAGGTCAGTGCCAAGCTACCGGAAGGAGGTTTTTATGTACTTTGCTACTTCCTTCAAAGGGAAGTTGAAGTACAGACAAGCTGACTGAGAACACTCCAAAGTGGTAGACGCGAGACGTTTTGTAGGACGCCAGCTCTTTTCCTCTGTGAGCGGAAGGAAAGCTTGTTCGGGCACAGGTATCTATCACAGAGGGATGCAGCTCTCGTTACCACTTCTGCTGACTCCTGAAGTGTTCCTATGCGCTGGTCTGATATCCCTGCCCATCTGTGGCAGAAGAGTTTGTCCCTCAGATTGCAGAAGCAGCATTGTGGAATTTAGGTTTTGGAATGTATTGAGATTGTACTCCTGAAATCTGATCTATTTCAAGATACTACCTATCCTTTCAAACCTTGCTTCTCTGAAATCCAAGTCGTTGTCATTACCCCAGAAATACCGAAGGGAGAAATGCTCCATTGAGCAAATTATCAGAAAGACAGAATCAATTTAGGCAAGCCTCTCTCCCGTGGAATTTGTGGATTCCTTAAACTGGCCTGGCAGGAGTATTTGAAGTAAATACTATCCAAGAAAAAATTATTCTCACGTGTCCCCTCAAGACTAGGAGATGGTTACCCAGCAAAATGCTTGCTCGAGGCACGGGCTCAACAGCTGATTAAGTAATTGGAGTGTGTGGGATAAAATACTGCAGACAGCACAGTCCACGCATTTGGTTGTTTAATGCCACTGAGATATGCTTTTATAGCAGAAATGTGTCAGAATTAACAGTAATACAAGGAAACGATGCAAACCTGGAGGTAGGCAGTGAGCTTTGTGAGCAGGGAGTGCTGGTGTGGCCCTGTTCCTCTGACTACACCTGTGCGAATCAAGTAGGGGAAGTGAGTATGGATGTGGTATTTCAGCCCTTTCAGGGAGCTGAACGTCACCTGAAAAGATGACGACATCCCTGCCCAGGAGGACCTGCCCACCACAGTCTGTAGCATTGTGTGCATTTGTAGATTGCTGGGCCTGAGAGTAGGGGACTATGGGATGTTGGGGCTGGGATTTGATTTGGGGATTCCCCCCAGCCCCACAAGCTTAGCTTTTAAGTTAAAGCTTGGAAATAGAAGAGGGAGTGAGGGAAGAAAAAAGCAAAGCCTTACAGAGCCTCAGCTCCATTGAGGAACGAATAACAGTCTGTCTGCTTCTGGAAGAACTTCCCACTGCTGAGGATAGATGGGGTGGACCCCAAAAACTAGGTGGGATTCTGTGTGAGCTGGTAATACTGCCAGCAGGACTCCATAGCTGACGAGAGACATTATTTGTTTTGATGTCTGTCACAATGAAAAATGCTTGTTTCATCCAACTTGGGGAAGTAGTATCAAACTCACAGACAAACAATATTAGTAAGACTCTATTATACAGTCATTGTGAAAGTTTAGCATAGCGAAGAAACTGTGTGTATAAGGTGAAAAATGGAGTCATACCTCCGAGAAGTCCCAGTTTGTGGTCTTTAATCTTTTTTCTTGTTTTTTTTTGGGGGGGGGGGGAGGGGAGGGAAGGGGGGTAATGAGGGAGAGAGACGAACATTACCAGAAAGGTGACAAAATCCGTGCCTAAAAAGCTCACCTGCTACAGCTTTTATAAATGATCTTTGCACTGCAAGTTTCAGTTTTCATGAAGCCAAATTGACATAAATCTGAAAATTTCCATGGGTTTAAAAGAACGCTTACTGAAATATTCTTGTCATTCACAGTAATAATGGAGTGAGTGAACTTGTTCCGCATAGTGACCTTACTTTATTTTTTTTGTATTCCAGCAAACCTGTGCAATCCCAGGAGTGTAAGTACAGTCTTGTGTAGCATTGTCATTCTGCCCCACCACTCTGATATCTAACAAGGTAATACTTTCTGGATGTTGTCTACAAATTCTTTCCTTTCTTATGTAAGAGGTAGATGCATGTATTGCCTAGTTTGTCATAGATTGTTGCTGAAGTACTGTTTTATTTGTATTTGTGAAGACAGCAGAATCAAAGATAGCTCGGCGACTTCCACCGAGATGGTCATTAAGATAAAACAGTGAAGTTTCTAGCATATATTAAAAAGCCTGGAGGAGTTAGCATAGCTTGCAGGAAATTGTGCTGGAAAGAGATGATATTTGACAGCAAACATGAAAATGTTGTCTTTTTACCAAGAATGATGAGAACTGCCGCGTCCGCCCTGTGTTTGGATGGGTAAGTGGGGTGAGTGAGTTAAGAGGAGCTGAGCATAGAGTTTGTGGCGGAATTGAGAAACGAATGAGATAATTTAACCTCTTTTCCGTGCATGTCTTTTTTTTTAAATCCCATACTTTTGTTATTATCAAGAATTTTTAATGTAACTCTCTATTTTAACTGGTTTGGTTTTGTGGATAGCAGCTAACTATAGAAAGAACTAAGATCCTGAAGTGTCCTTGGAGCCGCTAACTCTACTTCTTTATCTCTTCCCTAAGAAGACGTCCTGGATTTAAAGACGGTGTGTATTAAATGAAGTATGAGAAGAAACAGCTTCTTCGGACACTGGCGCTCCTCTTCTTCAGCTCGTGCAGAAGGCTGACAGCCTGTCTCACTCTTGTCAGTGCTATCCCACCAGCTCCTGTAGGAGCTCAGCACCGCGTTTGGCCTGTTGCGATCTTCCCGCTCCCCTCATTTCTGTGCTGCAACGCCACCATGCACGAGAAGTCAGGTAGGATCTGAAGACCTTTGAAATTGCTAAAGAATCAAACCTCAGCTGTCAGTTTTAGCCCATTGTATTCCAGACGTTTGCTTTGCTGGATGATAGTTTCGTTTTTGATTTTGTAATACGTTCTTTGTAGAGGTTATTTTAAGCAGACAAGTAGGTAGCCTCCTTCCTTCGGTGGATTTGTGCAGGTTTTAGCTGAGCTTTGCACATCTGAGCGATTGCCCAGTGGCTGTTCTGGTCTTGACGCGTCCCTAAAACCTTTGTCCGCCTCGCCCCTCCTCTTTGTGTATTAAGATGCATGTTTGCGTAAAAATTATGTACACCGTGCATAAGCCCCCCAGTGGTTATGGGGCATTTTCAGCATTTCACAGATAAGACTCTGTGTTTACTTAATCACTTAGGCATAGTCCTGGCTTTCAGCGTAGGCATAGCTAATGATTGTTATTCAAGTGGTTATGAAGTTCCCAACGTTTGTTTGTTTATATATATATATATATGTAGAGAGAGAGAGATACATACACATATGTATATGTATGTATATACATAAATGAAACTGAGTCTGTGGAATAAAAGACTTGTCTGCTTGCTGTATATACTCACGTATCAGCAGACTCATACACAAGCTGATCCAAACTGGGTGCCAAGCTGTGCCTTTTTTGTCGCATGGAATATGCAATCTGTGCACCTCAGGTGTACCTTGTCTATTAACTATCTCTTACATCGTGCCACCCCATTAATATCAGTGGATGTACCCAGCACCACCTTGGGGCTACATAGAATGTGGAAATTTCTAGTATGTTAATGTTACTCTGTTAACAAAACTGACGTACTAGCTGCATGCTGTTTCTATTTTTTTGTTTTTCTTTTCAGTAGCCTCCCCAAAAGTTTTTGTGGACATGTTGTGTATCTTTTCTTGTTCTTCCAGGATTCACTTGGCAGGGAAGACAACCATGGAATCCAAGGGCTGTGGACAACCATCTACCAGATGGTTGTTGAAGATGCCTTCGGTCACGTCATTTGTCCTTTTAGCTCGCCCTTTCCTTTATCTTGAGTTGAATTTTTGTGCAGCGCTATGTTTGCAGTGGTAACACTGCTGCTGAGGTGTTTTCGATTAAAAACGATCTTAACTGTAATAGTGAATTCACTGAGTGTGGCTTTGTATAACGACTTCCACGACCATAACATTTTTCTCCTTTGTCACAGATAGGAGGAAAACTCTTTAGAGAGAGATGGAGAAGGAATTAATTATACCTCTGCCTCATCCCATGAGACCAGAAGACGTGTAGTAACTGTAAGCTGCGATTCTCAGGAGACATACTAAGCATCTCTGGTTCCTTCTCGGCCTGCCCCCCTAAGGCCTTAGGGATGAGAAATCTTAGGCTTAATGTTTTTCTCTATGAAATACTGTCGTGTTAAGGGGCGTAGCTGACTAACTGTTACGGGTCTGGTCGGATTCGGGGTACTGAACTACCAGGGTCACGGATTCACCAATAACGTAGGACACCCTCGCTCTAGTTGTGTTCAATGAGAACTGTCACAGCTAGGAACAATGCAACGAAGGGCAGTTTATTACAGCAACAGGGACACAGGTTCTTTGGAATTGCCGGCGATAAATTCACTGTCCGCAAAAGCAAGCGAGCACGCATGAAATACACGGGTACTCGTCCTGGCTATTAACGCATTAAAAGGCACAAAGGCTCTAGAGATTTCTGAGTTTCTACGGAGACGCCTGGTACAACCAAGCATTCAGATCTTACCCCACGACATCCCAGTGCGGGGGGAAGAGAGGCTCAGCCCGTCGACTGATCCCGGAAGTCAGAAAGGTATCCTTCGTGATGGTATCTTCCCTAACATCCCCTTTCACTTAAGCCAATTTACATTATCCACCAATCTGTTCTCTTTAGAGACCAGTGATAGGACCCGTGGGAATGGTGTCAACCTGCAGCAGGAGAGGTTCAGGCTAGACATCAGGAAGAGGTTCTTCACTGAGAGGGTTGTTGAGCACTGGAACAGTCTCCCCAGGGCGGTAGTCGCTTCACCAAGTCTGCCGGAGTTTAAGAAGCATTTGGACTGTGCACTTAGTCATATGGTCTGAATTTTTGGGTTGACCTGTGTGATGCCGGGAGTTGGGCTCGATGATCCTTGTGGATCCCTTCCAATTCGGGATATTCTATGACTCTGTGATTATTTTCTGTCCCTTTTAGGTGGAGCTTGAGTGACTCTGGTCAGGCATATCTTGGTTATGATTTGTAAAGTTTTCTTGCTTTCGTTTAAAGCTATAGGGGTCTGAGAAATTCAGAGCGTGTGCTCAGTGAGGGGCGGTCGCAGCTTGGAGGCATGGAGCTTTTGGGATGGAGGTGTGTTTTGGTATTATAGTGATGATATAATGAGCAAAAGTTCACTAGAGTACAACGTTCTGTCAAAACCATGACAGGTGGTTGGCTCAGGGTGTGAGAAACAAAGTTGTGTTTTTGCAGTAGAGAATTACTTTTCTGTATTCCAAGGTAATCGTGTAGTCATAATAAGGAGAAATGCTAAGTAGATAAGTGAAGGGAATGAGGACACAGACTCCAAAATAGTCGAGAAATGGAGACCCTTTATTGTTCCAATGCCAGATATTATATAGCTTTCTGAACCAGCTACATGCACTGCACGCAGCTAGCGTGCGTAGTTACAGACTTCTGATTAGTGCATTCCTTTTGATCATGCATAGCCCTCTATAGGCCCGTCCGAGCCTAGCAACTTCTTACTGGTTCCCACTTTCTCTTATTCTAGCCTGGTTACCACTCTATGCCTGTGAGTAACCTTCTTCTTAACCCTTAGTGCACCGCTGTATCAATCAGCTCCAGTTTATCACCGAATGGGTCACCTGTAGATAAGTGGACAGTAGAAGGCCTCACTGTTCCAAAATAAGGTAGAAGCTTGAGAAAAACAAGATGAGCAGTGTGAGAACAGTAAAACAAAGATCACAAAGTTCTCAAAACATAAGAAAGGAGAAATTAAAGGGTTGAAAAAACACAAAAATTGTACATACGTGGTATAGAGGAGCGTCGAGTAGCTTGTGAACCTGTAGTACTTAGCCAATGAGGAAACAGGGGAGGTGATCAGGCGTCGGGTAATAGGGAATAAAAGGTTATGATTTGTTTACTAAAATGCGTTCCTGATTGACAGGATGCCCGCCATTGCAATCATGAATAAAATAGCTTCACAGAAGATCCTGTCTGAAGAAAATTATTTGAGATTTTTCTCACAAGGATGGTAAACATGCAGCTTATCAGTCTTGGTGCGCATAAGAGCATCGGGTCACCGTCTCATCACAGAGCCTATCCGTGGTGTCTCCACTCTGCTCTACGCTCTGTACTGTTCCTTAGAGTCAGCACACCAAGTTCCCCTAGTGCAATAGCATGTAAAGTTGGAGGCCTAGGGAACACTTAGGTAGCGCAGCTACCCTCCACCCTGAAAGCTTTTTCAATGCTGCACATTTTCTTTAAAATGTGAATATTAGTTTAATTTGCCTAGTTACTTAAGGCAATTACTCCACAAGTACCAAAAGCGATATGGAGAAGCCTACTTCCAGCATCTCTGTTGGTAATAATAGCTTCATACTTGTGTGCTTATCCTCATGCCTTTTCCTTTCAAATACTGGAAAGGCGGAGACTGTTCAACAGAGTCATCTCTGATCCAAAAACCAAAACTCTGATTTCATCCCAAACTAATGCTGTCTGATGTCAGTAAAACTGCTATTACTCTCGGTCATCCTGGCTGTCGCAATTGTGCCTCTGTTGGACTCTCTGTCCAACCCTGTTGATCACCCCTGTCCCGCTCCCTGCCCCCCCGGTGGTTCTTCTGTCCCTCTGCCCTGCTGTCTGTCTGTCCACCCAGTTCCTCTCTTGCTGCTTGTATCCCACTTGTGCCCTTTTCCTTTTTCTTCCTCCTTCTGTGCCTCACAGCCCATTTCTGCAGGAGGCAGCTGTTCCCCAGGGCATGGATGCTGAGACGGACGGATGGACCTGCTGGATGCCTGAGCCCCGCAGCCCCCCAGGGGAAGGGGAGAATGTCTGGGCAGGGAGTTCTGCCGCAGTCTCCCTCCCAGGAGTCCTGCGTAAGAGTTTAATAAAGTTTGCTTTCTGGCTTGTGCTGCCCTCTGTGTTTGTGGACACTGTAAGTGGCTGTGGCCGTGCTGCTAGGTGCAGGTTCCTGGGTGTGGAGGGGGCAGGGGCTGGGGTGTTGGCCCCGTGTTTATTGTCCATGGGGGAGCCAATGGACACAGACAAGCGACCTGGGTGTGGGGGCCACCCTGCTGGGGAGGCTGCAGGCGGGGGGGGGGGCAAGGGCAGCAATGGTGGGGGTAGGCCTGTGCTGTGTTTGCTCCCTGGGCCAGGTGTGCTGGGACTGGTCTGCGCAGAGGGAGTGATTGGCGAGCGTGACCTAGGCTGTGGCTGCTGCGGAGCAGCAGGTGAGGGAGGGCCTGGGCGTCCGTGGCAGAGGGGAGGGAAGGGTGTTGGGGCGGCTGGGTCCTGCGGGACCTGTGGCTGGGGTAGTAGGCGGCGGATCAGAAAGCACGGGTTTGACTCTGGGGCGGGGCGTCAGCTGGGTCAGGTGGCTGGGAGCGTCTTGCCCCACAGCATGCCGGGAGTTGTGGTCTTTGGGCTCCGGGCTTTTGATCGGCCACATTGGTTTCCAGAGCATGCTGCGAACTGTAGTTTCACGTTGCGGCTCAGCACGGGGCCTTTTAGGATGGGCAGTTACTTCCCCAGTGCCCGTGGAGCGGGATGCTTTTTCTTGCCGTTCTTGTGTGGTGTTCCACGCGGCTCCCGCCGCTTCCCTTAACGAGCAGACGGCCTGGGAAGCCGTGCCTGCCGTTCTGTTTCCGCCCATGCATGGAGCAGGGTGGCGCGGCGGCGCCTGGTGTCACCTGGTGGCCGAACAGCGAGCGGTGCTGTAGGCGAAGAGGCGCTGCGGTGACGCGTCGCTCTCTGCTCCCACCTGCTGGCGAAAGGGAGGTACTGCAGACGGAGGAGATGCGCATGCGCTGTAGCAACTGCCAGGCTTCGTGCCCCGCAGCATGCCGGGAGTTGTGGTCTTTGGGTTTTGAGCGTCCTGCCGGCCATGTTGGTTTCCGTGGCATGCCGGGAAATGTAGTTTTTCACATTGCCGCTCAGCTTCCTAGTGGGTAAGGGCACGTTGCTCAGGGTAGTTACTTCCTCCCTGAGACGACATGTAAAAGTAATTCTTGAAAAAGTAATTCATGAAAAGTAATTCTTTTCCCATGTTTTGTTCATGATGTTTGTAGTGTGCCTTTTTACGTGTGTGTTTGGCCTGGAGCTGTCCTGCCTGGCAATTAGTGATGGTAGCTAACATGGTGGTCCAACAGTGCAATAATACATTGTCCTGACTCTTTTGGGAAAGACATCTGGTCTGTCTCTGGGCGAGTACTCAAGCTCTGGGTGAGTACTTAAGGGCAGCTAGCACAGTCTTTTTTTCTTTTTTTCCAGCAGTAGGTAAACCTTAGGAGGAGCCAGTCAAAGGAAACAGCACTTTCTGGAACTGTCAAGTTCTTGTTCGGCAACTTGGTGATTGGTTTGATCTGCCTTTTCAGATGTAAAGGCAAGCGGACTGCTGTTTTGAAATGATAAAATTAAAAACATGAAGTTTGTCAAATGTGGCAGTGCCTGTTTGCAGTCTGTTTATTGCTTTTGCTAGTGGTAGGTAACACTTCTGAGGAATCGGTCGAATGAAAGAGCACCTTCTGGAACTGTGAAGCTCTGCGTTGGCAACTCGGTGACTGGCTTGACCTACTGTCCATTTCCAGAGGGAAGCGGAAAGCTGTTTTGAAGGGAAGCTGTTCTGAAATTAAAAAAGAAAAAAAATAATGGTGCTGCTCTATGGCACCTGGAGGACCACCGCTCTGTGTGACAGTTAAAAGAATGTGATTTGGAGATGGAGAGCAGCAGAGGTAAAGCAGCTGGGAAGAGAGGTATAAGTATTGCAGAGGTATTGCAGTAGGTAGGTAGGCTGTGGTTATGAGGTGCCTCAGGGTGTGCTTTGTCTTGTTTCTGCAGTTCCCTCGTGCAGCCGTGGAGAGGTGAATTCCCCATGTTGTGGAGTGGTGCAAAAAGGTGAGAGGGTTGTCAGCCCGGTCAGTTTCCTTCACCAAAGCTAAGGTAAGTCTTTCAGGAGAAACAGGCTGATTGCCTGTGCTGCACTCTGCACGCTGTTGACCTAAGCCAGACCAAAAACAGGGCTGCTGTTCCTCCTGCTCTCTTTATCTCTTCTCATGCACGGCCCCTCCCATTTTCCACATGATTAGGGCAGGCATTCTGCCTGGGCTGCTCCTTGGCGGTAGGGGCTTTGTTTTTCCTTCAGTCAGTTGCAGGGTTCTTTAGGTGGGTCAGAGCCTATGGACTGATGCATTTCAAATTGAGACCGGTAAGCCCATCTTTTTGAGGTAACTAGTAGGGTCTGTTAGAGCAAAGCTGCCAGGTGCCCCCCCACCTTGCAGGTGGCTGCCAAATGCCCCCCCCCCTGGCCTTGCAGGTGGCCACGTTTGAGCTTGGATCTACTTTCCAGGTACAGAGGCAAGTGGACTGCTCTTTTGAAATGATAAAATTAAATATAGGGTCACCTGTGGTGTTGAAGGGTGGGTGGTAATGCTGGCAGCTGAATGTTTATCTTTTGACCGTGTTTTCCTTTGTTCAAGCTGAAATGCAGTGTGCAATACAGGACGTTGCGACCTGAGCTACCTCAGGCAAGGTGAGCAATGAACAGAGGTAGCAGTTATTTTTGGGGTGCGGTTGTCACTGCAGTTAAGTTATTACAAAAAGTAGAATAAAAATCCATTTTGCCTTTTAGAGGTGCTCTAGGTGGCTTGAGAGCAGATGGAAACATCTGCCTCGGGGGTTAGGTGAGTGGGTGAAGTAAAAGAGCGGTTGAGAGTAACTGTCCTAGGGGTGCTGTGGCTTTTGCTGCTGTGGTTGCTTTCTCTTCTGCTTATCAGGTGCCACAGGCAAGGTGGGCTGTGATAGTCTTTAGAATAGGAGCAAAGCAGGTCACTGGAATGCTGTTTGGTTCCTGAGAAAGGTGTTGCAGAGGAAAAAGGTGGTCTGGCGTGGCAGATCCCGATGGTGGTCTTCTTCAGTAGGTGAAGCGGTGCCTGAAGCCCCATCCCGTGGAGCCTGAAATGGTGTGTCTGTGTTTGGGTTGGGGTTGCACCTTGGTGAGTGTAGGGATAGGATTTAAGCTGGTGCAGCAGAGGGCCAGGCTCCATTGTCCTGTAGTGTGTTTTGACCTATCAGCATAGCCTTTTGGTTTTCAGATAGCCTACTCAAGTACGTGATTTATGCTGCGAGTGATGTTATTACATGGAATTGATCTTTTTTTCTGGTGTGTAATCTGTTATGCTCCTAGATTTTTCTTCCTGTATAAAAACAACGGTTTGAGCTGCTTGCAGTTGAAAAAAACTTCAGTTACTTGCTTGGTCATATTGTCCTTTCAATATTCAAAGCTGCAGCAAAAGCATGGGGATTGTTGCTTCTAGAAACACCCCAGTTCTCTTGTCTGCAGTCTGCATGCTATTGAGCTAGGCCAGAAAAAACAAACAAACAAACAAAAACATAGCTGCTGCTGCTTGTGCTCTTTCTACTTTCTTGTGCTTTGCCCCTCCCCTTTCCCAGGTGATTGGGTTTGGGTGCTGGGCGGGGCCAAATGGTATATGAGCCCCAGGTATGCCATTAGAGAGTTCATTGTGCCTGGGCTGCTCTTTGGGGTAAGTGCTTTGCTTTCCTTCAGTCAGTTGCAGGGTTCTTTGGGCAGGTTGGAGTCTATGGATTTCTAGATTTTAAGTGCTTGGAAATCACTTACTAGAGGGATATTTAGCAGAGGTTGCTGGCTCACTTGTTTTTGGGATGGTGGGATCCACTTGTGTTTTTGGGTTATATTTGAATCTCTAGACGTATGAAGGCACTTGTGTAACTCTCCAGAGGACTAAAAAGAGCTTGATTACACACTACAAGAGGCTTGACCACGTAGGCGCAGTATTACCAAGAGACTGAGCAGGGTCGTATCAGAGTTACCTTTTTCGTCTGTAAAGGGTAAGTCTGTGAATACCCCTGCTGGGGCTGCTGTGTGTACATGGCTTTTTGGCATTTGTGGAGCTCAGTTGTTTTTTTTGTGTGTGTATGTTTTTTTTTTTCCTTTTGAGAGCCAAATAGCGTGTGTGCTGAGCGTGGTTGGCAGGAGGAGGTGGGGAATTGTCTGGCAGGGGAGCTGTTCAGGACTGGTAGGTTTGGTTTCTAGGAGTGTGCGGCATCCTTCCTGTGCGATGCCGCTGATTGTTGGGCAGGAATGTTCCAGCTCGTGTGTCTTAAACAATGTAGCTTGTGCAGTGTGTGTTGTGTGGCCCGGGCAGAGTTTGCCGCGGCGCTGTGAGCGAAGAATCTCAGTTCGAGCTGGTGAGCAGCTGAAGCAAAGGAGCTGGGAAGAGAGAGGTATTGCAGCAGGTACGCTGTGGCTGTGAGGTGCCTCAGGGTGTGCTTTTCTCTTGTCTCTGCAGGGGCTTCATGAAGTCTTGGACGGGAAAATGCCCGTGTCACAGAACAATGAGGGAAGGTGAGAGTTCTATCAGCCTGGTGATCCCTTATCTGAAGCGAAGGGAAGACATTCAGGTGTTTCCCTCTGAGGGTCTGAGGTGAGGCTGTTTGGGACAGAGGAGCAGCGTGGCAGGTGGTCGCTTGCAAGCACAGCGGTTATTTTGTCCTTCTGTGTTCCCAGGTGGCATGGGTGATGGTGGCCGTTCCTTTCGAGCTTGGGTCTAACTTGCAGGTACAGAGGCAAGTGGACTGCTGTTTTGAAACGAAAACATTAAATATGGGGTGACTTCTGTTGTTGAGGGATGGGTGCTAATGCTGTCAGCTGAATGTTCATGGTCTGACTGTGTTTTCCTTTGTTCAGGCTGAAACGCAGTGTGCAGTACAGGACGTCACGACCCGAGCTACCTCTGGAGTGACTCTGGTGAGTGATGAACAGAGGTAGCTGTTATTTTTGGGTTGTGGTTGTCACTGCAGTTTTTTTAACTATATCAAATAGAGTAAAATTCCAGTTTCTCTTTTAGAGGTGCTCTAGGTGGCTTCAGAGAACGGGTGGAAGCATCTGCCGTGTGGGGTAGGTAAGCAGCTGAGGTAAAGGAGGGGATGAGAGTAACTGTCCTGAGGGTGCAGTGGCTTTTGCTGCTGTGGTTGCTTTCTCTTCTGCTTATCAGGTGCCACAGGCAAGGTGGGCTGTGATAGTCTTTGGAATAGGAGCAAAGCAGGTCACTGGAATGCTGTTTGGTTCCTGAGACAGGAGTTGTAGAGGAGAAAAGCTTTCAATAATCAAAGCTGAAGCAAAAAAAAAATAAACCACAGCTGCTGCTTCTCCTCTTTCTCCTTTCTTGTGTTTTGCCCCTCCCCTTTCCCAGGTGATTGGCTTTGGGTTCCAGGGAGGGCCTAGTGGTCATTGAGTAACAGGCATCCCATCAGAGAGCTCATTCTGCTTGGGCTGCACTTTAGAGTAGATGCTTTGTTTTTCCTTCAGTGAGTTGGAGGTTTCTTTAGGTGGTTAAGAGTCTATGGACTGATGCGTTTCCAAGTAGAGACCGGTACGCCCATCTTTGTGAGGTAACAACTGGTAGGATCTGTTAGAGTAAACCAATCTAGTAATAGGTGCCTGTATTGCATGCAGCTCTTCTTCAGGTGAGTAATTGTTATAGCATGTTTACGGATAGGATGGCAGTGCTACTTTGTGTGTTTACTTTGTGGTTCTGGGTCCCTTATGATTTTTGCCGAATTGCGGGGCTTACTTGTGAGTCTTTGCCTGTATGTCAAATATGATACGTCAAATATTATCAAAGTTACAACCTTGGTGGCAAAGTGATGGAGCAGGGTTTAGGAGATAAGTATCATCGAAGCTCCCTGTGTAAGCATGTGTCTGAAAAGAGCAGCAGTAGGCGTGTAAGGGGTAGTCTGTTTCAGGGTTAGGGACAGTTTGTTATAGTTTTGGAGCTTTTGCCTGTGGTTTGTGTGGCTGTAGAGTCTTTAGACGTTGCAGCCTTCTAGATTTTCATTGCTTGGAATTCAGGTAATAGAGGCGTGCTTAGGAGGTGTTGCCGGCTAACTCGTTTTTAAGAAAGGGTGGGGTACGGTTCCTCGACCGCATAAGCACGGTAGTATTACCAAGAGACTGAGCAGGGTCCCCTTTTTCATCTGTAAAGGGTAAGTCTGTGATTGCTGCCATCTGGGCACATTTTCGTGCCCATCACTGCAGTTAGTGTACTACATCAATTAGAGTAAAATTCCAGTTTCTCTTTTGGAGGTGCTCTAGGTGGCTTCAGAGAACGGGTGGAAGCATCTGCCATGTGGGGTAGCTAAGCAGCTGAGGTAAAGGAGGGGATGAGAGTAACTGTCCTGAGGGTGCTGTGGCTTGTGCTGCTGTGGTTTCTTTCTCTTGTGCTTATCAGGTGCCAGAGGCAAGGCGGACTGTGGTAGTCTTTGGAAAAGGAGCAAAGCAGGTCACTGGAATGCTGTTTGGTTCCTGAGAAAGGTGTTTCAGAGGAAAAAGGTGGTCTGGCGTGGCAGCTCCTGATGGTGGTCTTCTTCAGTAGGTGAAGCGGTGCCTGAAGCCCCATGCCGTGGAGCCTGAGCACGCCTCGCTGAGGATGAAGCCTGCTTTCCAGCAGTTTCCAAAACTGTGTTGAGGCTGAAATGGTGTGTCTGTGTTTGGGTTGGGGTTGCACCTTGGTGAGTGTAGGGATAGGATTTAAGCTGGTGCAGCAGAGGGCCAGGCTCCATTGTCCTGTAGTGTGTTTTGACCCATCAGCATAGCCTTTTGGTTTTCAGATAGCCTACTCAAGTACGTGAATTTTTCTGCGAGTGATGTTATTACATGGAATTGGTGATTTTTTTTTTGATGAGTGATCTGTTATGCTCCTAGATTTTTCTTTCTATGTAAAGAAAGGTTTGAGCTAATTCCAGCTGAAAAAAAATCAGTTGCTTGGTCGTATTGTCCTTTCAATATTCAAAGCTGCAGCAAAAGCTTGGGTATTGTTGCTTCTAGAAACACCCCAGTTCTCTTGTCTGCAGTCTGCATGCTGTTGAGCTAAACCAGATTTAAAACAAACAACAACAAAAAAAAACCACAAAAAAAAACCCACAGCTGCTGCTGCTTGTGCTCTTTCTACTTTCTTGTGCTTTGCCCCTCCCCTTTCCCAGGTGATTGGGTTTGGGTGCTGGGCTGGGCCAAATGGTATATGAGCCCCAGGTATGCCATTAGGGAGTTCATTGTGCCTGGGCTGCTCTTTGGGGTAAGTGCTTTGTTTTTCCTTCAGTCAGTTGCAGGGTTCTTTGGGCAGGTTGGAGTCTATGGATTTCTAGATTTTAAGTGCTTGGAAATCACTTACTAGAGGGATATTTAGCAGAGGTTGCTGGCTCACTTGTTTTTGGGATGGTGGGATCCACTTGTGTTTTTGGGTTATATTTGAATCTCTACACACTTGTGTAACTCTCCAGAGGACTAAAAAGAGCTTGATTACACACTGCAAGAGGCTTGACCACATAGGCGCAGTATTACCAAGAGACTGAGCAGGGTTGTATCAGAGTTACCTTTTTCATCTGTAAAGGGTAAGTCTGTGAATACCCCTGCTGGGGCTGCTGTGTGTGCATGGCTTTTTGGCATTTGTGGAGCTCAGTTGTTTTTTTTGTGTGTGTATGTTCTTACTTTTTTTTTTTTTACGGCCAAGTAGTGTGTGTGCTGAGCATGGTTGGCAGGAGGAGGTGGGGAATTGTCTGGCAGGGGAGCTGTTCAGGACTGGTAGGTTTGGTTTCTAGGAGCGTGCGGCATCCTTCCTGTGCGATGCCACTGATTGTTGGGCAGGAACGTTCCAGCTCGTGTGTCTTAAACGATGTAGCTTGTGCAGTGTGTGTTGTGTGGCCCGGGCAGAGTTTGCCGCGGCGCTGTGAGCGAAGAATCTCAGTTCGAGCTGGTGAGCAGCTGAAGCAAAGGAGCTGGGAAGAGATAGGTATTGCAGCAGGTACGCTGTGGCTGTGAGGTGCCTCAGGGTGTGCTTTTCTCTTGTCTCTGCAGGGGCTTTGTGAAGTCTTGGACAGGGAAATGCCCGTGTCTCAGAACAATGAGGGAAGGTGAGAGTTCTATCAGCCTGGTCATCCCTTATCTGAAGCGAAGGGAAGACATTCAGGTGTTTCCCTCTGAGGGTCTGAGGTGAGGCTGTTTGGGACAGAGGAGCAATGTGGCAGGTGGAGGCTTGCAAGCAGAGCGATCATTTTGTCCTTCTGTGTTCCCAGGTGGCACATGGGTGATGGTGGCCGTTCCTTTCGAGCTTGGATCTAACTTGCAGGTACAGAGGCAAGTGGACTGCTGTTTTGAAACGAAAACATTAAATATGGGGTGACTTCTGTTGTTGAGGGATGGGTGCTAATGCTGTCAGCTGAATGTTTGTCTTCTGATTGTGTTTTCCTTTGTTCAGGCTGAAACGCAGTGTGCAGTACAGGACGTCACGACCCGAGCTGCCTCTGGAGTGACTCTGGTGAGTGATGAACAGAGGTAGGTGTTATTTTTGGGGTGCGGTTGTCGCTGCACTTATTTTAGTACATCAAATAGAGTAAATTCCAGTTTCTCTTTTAGAGGTGCTCTAGGTAGCTTCAGAGAACGGGTGGAAGCATCTGCCATGTGGGGTAGGTAAGCGGCTGAGGTAAAGGAGGGGATGAGAGTAACTGTCCTGAGGGTGCCGTGGCTTTTATTGCTGTGGTTGCTTTCTCTTCTGCTTATCAGGTGCCACAGGCAAGGTGGGCTGTGATAGTCTTTAGAATAGGAGCGAAGCAGGTCACTGGAATGCTGTTTGGTTCCTGAGAAAGGTGTTTCAGAGGAAAAAGGTGGTCTGGCGTGGCAGCTCCTGATGGTGGTCTTCTTCAGTAGGTGAAGCGGTGCCTGAAGCCCCATGCCGTGGAGCCTGAAATGGTGTGTCTGTGTTTGGGTTGGGGTTGCACCTTGGTGAGTGTAGGGATAGGATTTAAGCTGGTGCAGCAGAGGGCCAGGCTCCATTGTCCTGTAGTGTGTTTTGACCCATCAGCATAGCCTTTTGGTTTTCAGATAGCCTACTCAAGTACGTGATTTTTCCTGCGAGTGATGGTATTACATGGAATTGATTTTTTTTTTTTGGCATGTAATCTGTTATGCTCCCAGATTTTTCTTTCTATATAAATAAAGGTTTGAGCTAATTCTAGGTGAAAAAATTTCAGTTACTTGCTTGGTCATATTGTCCTTTCAATATTCAAAGCTGCAGCAAAAGCATGGGTATTGTTGCTTCTAGAATCACCCCAGTTCTCTTGTCTGCAGTCTGCATGCTATTGAGCTAAACCAGATTAAAGAAAAAAAAAAGAAAAACAAAAAACAAACAAACAAAATACAAAACTAAAAAAAAACACCAAAAAAAAACCCACAGCTGCTGTGCTGCTTGTGCTCTTTTTACTTTCTTGTGCTTTACCACCTCCCCTTTCCCAGGTGATTGGGTTTGGGTGCTGGGCGGGGCCAAATGGTATATGAGCCCCAGGTATGCCATTAGAGAGTTCATTGTGCCTGGGCTCCTCTTTGGGGTAAGTGCTTTGTTTTTCCTTCAGTCAGTTGCAGGGTTCTTTGGGCAGGTTGGAGTCTATGGATTTCTAGATTTTAAGTGCTTGGAAATCACTTACTAGAGGGATATTTAGCAGAGGTTGCTGGCTCACTTGTTTTTGGGATGGTGGGATCCACTTGTGTTTTTGGGTTATATTTGAATCTCTAGACGTATGAAGGCACTTGCGTAACTCTCCAGAGGACTAAAAAGAGCTTGATTACACACTACAAGAGGCTTGACCACGTAGGCGCAGTATTACCAAGAGACTGAGCAGGGTTGTATCAGAGTTACCTTTTTCATCTGTAAAGGGTAGGTCTGTGAGCGGCGCCGCCCGGGCACATTTTGGCGCGGCGCCGCCCGGGCACATTTTGGCGCGGCGCCGCCCGGGCACATTTTGGCGCGGCGCCGCCCGGGCACATTTTGGCGCGGCGCCGCCCGGGCACATTTTGGCGCGGCGCCGCCCGGGCACATTTTGGCGCGGCGCCGCCCGGGCACATTTTGGCGCGGCGCCGCCCGGGCACATTTTGGCGCGGCGCCGCCCGGGCACATTTTGGCGCGGCGCCGCCCGGGCACATTTTGGCGCGGCGCCGCCCGGGCACATTTTGGCGCGGCGCCGCCCGGGCACATTTTGGCGCGGCGCCGCCCGGGCACATTTTGGCGCGGCGCCGCCCGGGCACATTTTGGCGCGGCGCCGCCCGGGCACATTTTGGCGCGGCGCCGCCCGGGCACATTTTGGCGCGGCGCCGCCCGGGCACATTTTGGCGCGGCGCCGCCCGGGCACATTTTGGCGCGGCGCCGCCCGGGCACATTTTGGCGCGGCGCCGCCCGGGCACATTTTGGCGCGGCGCCGCCCGGGCACATTTTGGCGCGGCGCCGCCCGGGCACATTTTGGCGCGGCGCCGCCCGGGCACATTTTGGCGCGGCGCCGCCCGGGCACATTTTGGCGCGGCGCCGCCCGGGCACATTTTGGCGCGGCGCCGCCCGGGCACATTTTGGCGCGGCGCCGCCCGGGCACATTTTGGCGCGGCGCCGCCCGGGCACATTTTGGCGCGGCGCCGCCCGGGCACATTTTGGCGCGGCGCCGCCCGGGCACATTTTGGCGCGGCGCCGCCCGGGCACATTTTGGCGCGGCGCCGCCCGGGCACATTTTGGCGCGGCGCCGCCCGGGCACATTTTGGCGCGGCGCCGCCCGGGCACATTTTGGCGCGGCGCCGCCCGGGCACATTTTGGCGCGGCGCCGCCCGGGCACATTTTGGCGCGGCGCCGCCCGGGCACATTTTGGCGCGGCGCCGCCCGGGCACATTTTGGCGCGGCGCCGCCCGGGCACATTTTGGCGCGGCGCCGCCCGGGCACATTTTGGCGCGGCGCCGCCCGGGCACATTTTGGCGCGGCGCCGCCCGGGCACATTTTGGCGCGGCGCCGCCCGGGCACATTTTGGCGCGGCGCCGCCCGGGCACATTTTGGCGCGGCGCCGCCCGGGCACATTTTGGCGCGGCGCCGCCCGGGCACATTTTGGCGCGGCGCCGCCCGGGCACATTTTGGCGCGGCGCCGCCCGGGCACATTTTGGCGCGGCGCCGCCCGGGCACATTTTGGCGCGGCGCCGCCCGGGCACATTTTGGCGCGGCGCCGCCCGGGCACATTTTGGCGCGGCGCCGCCCGGGCACATTTTGGCGCGGCGCCGCCCGGGCACATTTATCTTAGATCGAGCTAACGAGCAGCTGAAGTAAAGCAACTGGGAAGAGAGAGGTATTGCAGCAGGTACGCTGTGGCTGTGAGGTGCCTCAGGGTGTGCTTTTCTCTCGTCTCTGCAGGTGCTTGGTGCAGTCTTGGACAGGGAAATCCCTGTGTCACGGAGCAGTGAGGGAAGGTGAGCGTGTCAGCCTGGTCGTCCCTTAACCAAAGTGAAGGGACGTGGGGGGTTTATGTGGCAAGGTTTTGGTAGCAGGGGGCTCTAGGGGTGGCTTCTGTGCAAAGAATCTAGAAGCTGCCCCATGTTAGGTAAGGGCCCCGCTCCTGAGCGGAGCCAATAAGTGATGTTGTTTGCGGTTCTGTGAGAGCATGTTTAAGACAGGAAAAAAAAAAAAAACAAAGACGCTGTGCCATGCAGCAGCTGGGAGAGCAAGAGGAGTGAGGAACAGCCTTGCAGGCGCCAAGGTCAGTGAAGAAGGAGGGGGAGAGGTACTCCAGGTGCCGGAGCAGAAGTCCCCCGCGGCCTGTGGCGAGGACCATGGTGAAGCAGGCTGTCCCCCTGCAGCCCACGGAGTACCACGGTGGAGCAGGGTTCCATGCTGCAGCTGGTGGAGGAGAGCACGGTGGAGCAGGTGGACCTGCACTGATGGAGGCTGCGGCCTGTGGAAGACCCTTGCCGGAGCAGATTCCGGGCCGGACCTGTAGACCGTGGAGAGTAGACCACGCAGGAGCAGGTGAGCTGGCAGGAGCTGCTGCCCGTGGGGGACCCAGGTTGGAGCAGTTTGCTCCTGAGGGATGGACCCCGTGGTATGGACCTACATCTGGAACAGTTCTGGAAGAGCTGCTGCCTGTGGGAAGGCCATGCCAGATCAGTTGACCAAGGACTGCATCCTGCGGGAGGAACCCCACAGCACAGGGGATGAGGGCGTCCGAGAAGGAGTGGCGGCAAAGAAGCGCTATAGACTGACCATAAACACCGATCACCTGCACCGCTGGGGGGGAGAAGGTGGAAGAGGGTGGTTGGGGGGGAAGGTGCTTTTGGTTGCTTTCGTTTGTTTCTCGCTTCTCTACATTGCGTAGTAATAAGCAATAAATCTTTCTATCTTTCTATGCTGAGTGTGTTTTGCTTATCACGATATTTACTGTGTAATCTCCTCATCCTTATCTCAACCCTTGAGCCCTTTTTCCTTGTATTTTCTCCCTGTCCTTCTTTGAGGAGGGAGAGGGAGAGAGCGGTTTTGGTGGAGCTCGGTCGCCTACCCCTGTAAAACCACCACAGGGGAAGATGTTCAGGTGTTTCCCTCTGAGGGTCTGAGGTGAGGCTGTTTGGGACAGAGGAGCACTGTGGCAGGTGGTCGCTTGCAAGCACAGTGGTCGTTTTGTCCTTCTGTGTTCCCAGGTGGCATGGGTGATGGTGGCCGTTCCTTTGGAGCTTGGATCTAACTTGCAGGTACAGAGGCAAGTGGACTGCTGTTTTGAAATGAAAACATTAAATATGGGGTGACTTCTGTTGTTGAGGGATGGGTGCTAATGCTGTCAGCTGAATGTTTATCTTCTGACTGTGTTTTCCTTTGTTCAGGCTGAAACGCAGTGTGCAGTACAGGACGTCACGACCCGAGCTACCTCTGGAGTGACTCTGGTGAGTGATGAACAGAGGTAGCTGTTATTTTTGGGGTGCGGCTGTCGGTGCACTTTTTTTAACTACATCAAATAGAGTAAAATTCCAGTTTCTCTTTTAGAGGTGCTCTAGGTGGCTTTAGAGAACGGGTGGAAGCATCTGCCACGTGGGGTAGGTAAGCGGCTGAGGTAAAGGAGGGGATGAGAGTAACTGTCCTGAGGGTGCAGTGGCTTTTATTGCTGTGGTTGCTTTCTGTTCTGCTTATCAGGTGCCACAGGCAAGGTGGGCTGTGATAGTCTTTAGAATAGGAGCAAAGCAGGTCACTGGAATGCTGTTTGGTTCCTGAGAAAGGTGTTGCAGAGGAAAAAGGTGGTCTGGCGTGGCAGCTCCTGATTATGGTGGTCGTCTTCAGTAGGTGAAGCGGTGCCTGAAGCCCCATCCCGTGGAGCCTGAGCACGCCTCGCTGAGGATGAAGCCTGCTTTCCAGCAGTTCCCAAAACTGTGTTGAGGCTGAAATGGTGTGTCTGTCTTTGGGCTGGGGTTGCACCTTGGTGAGTGTAGGGATGAGTTTTAAGCTGGTGCAGCAGAGGGCCAGGCTCCATTGTCCTGTAGTGTGTTTTGACCCATCAGCATAGCCTTTTGGTTTACAGATAGCCTACTCAAGTACGTGATTTTTCCTGCGAGTGATGTTATTACATGGAATTGTTGTTTTTTTTTTGTTTTGGCGTGTGATCTGTAATGCTCCCAGATTTTTCTTTCTTTGTAAAGAAAGGTTTGAGCTAATTCCAGCAGAAAAAATTTCAGTTGCTTGGTCGTATTGTCCTTTCAATATTCAAAGCTGCAGCAAAAGCATGGGTATTGTTGCTTCTAGAAACACCCCAGTTCTCTTGTCTGCAGTCTGCATGCTATTGAGCTAAACCAGATTTAAAAAAAAAACAACACAGTAAACAGAAACAAGAAACAAACCACCACAGCTGTTGCTCCTGCTCTCTTTCTACTTTCTTGTGCTTTGCCCCTCCCCTTTCCCAGGTGATTGGGTTTGGGTGGTGGGCGGGGCCAAATGGTATATGAGCCCCAGGTATGCCATTAGGGAGTTCATTGTGCCTGGGCTGCTCTTTGGGGTAAGTGCTTTGTTTTTCCTTCAGTCAGTTGCAGGGTTCTTTGGGCAGGTTGGAGTCTATGGATTTCTAGATTTTAAGTGCTTGGAAATCACTTACTAGAGGGATATTTAGCAGAGGTTGCTGGCTCACTTGTTTTTGGGATGGTGGGATCCACTTGTGTTTTTGGGCTGTATTTGAATCTCTAGACGTATGAAGCCACTTGTGTAACTCTCCAGAGGACTAAAAAGAGCTTGATTACACACTGCAAGAGGCTTGACCACGTAGGTGCAGTACTACCAAGAGACTGAGCAGGGTCGTATCAGAGTTACCTTTTTCATCTGTAAAGGGTAAGTCTGTGATTAGCCCTGCTGGGGCTGCTGTGTGTGCATGGCTTTTTGGCATTTGTGGTGCTCAGTTGTTTTTTTTGTGTGTGTATGGTATTACTTTTTTTTTCTTTGGAGAGCCAAATAGTGTGTGTGCTGAGCGTGGTTGGCAGGAGGAGGTGGGGAATTGTCTGGCAGGGGAGCTGTTCAGGACTGGTAGGTTTGGTTTCTAGGAGCGTGCGGCATCCTTCCTGTGCGATGCCACTGGTTGTTGGGCAGGAACGTTCCAGCTCGTGTGTCTTAAACAACGTAGCTTGTGCAGTGTGTGTTGTGTGGCCCGGGCA
This sequence comes from Anser cygnoides, assembly GCF_040182565.1. Classification (NCBI taxonomy): domain Eukaryota; kingdom Metazoa; phylum Chordata; class Aves; order Anseriformes; family Anatidae; genus Anser; species Anser cygnoides. The sequence continues at coordinate 67,016,791 of NC_089877.1, forward strand.
GAGTTTGCCGCGGCGCTGTGAGCGAAGAATCTCAGTTCGAGCTGGTGAGCAGCTGAAGTAAAGGAGCTGGGAAGAGAGAGGTATTGCAGCAGGTACGCTGTGGCTGTGAGGTGCCTCAGGGTGTGCTTTTCTCTTGTCTCTGCAGGGGCTTCATGCAGTCTTGGACAGGGAAATCCCCGTGTCACGGAGCAGTGAGGGAAGGTGGGAGTTCTATCAGCCTGGTGATCCCTTATCTGAAGCGAAGGGAAGACATTCAGGTGTTTCCTTCTGAGGGTCTGAGGTGAGGCTGTTTGGGACAGAGGAGCAGTGTGGCAGGTGGTTGCTTGCAAGCACAGCGGTCATTTTGTCCTTCTGTGTTCCCAGGTGGCATGGGTGGTGGTGGCCGTTCCTTTCGAGCTTGGATCTAACTTGCAGGTACAGAGGCAAGAGGACTGCTGTTTTGAAACGAAAACATTAAATATGGGGTGACTTCTGTTGTTGAGGGATGGGTGCTAATGCTGTCAGCTGAATGTTTGTCTTCTGACTGTGTTTTCCTTTGTTCAGGCTGAAACGCAGTGTGCAGTACAGGACGTCACGACCCGAGCTACCTCTGGAGTGACTCTGGTGAGTGATGAACAGAGGTAGCTGTTATTTTTGGGGTGCGGTTGTTGCTGCACTTACTTTACTACATCAAATAGAGTAAAATTCCAGTTTCTCTTTTAGAGGTGCTCTAGGTGGCTTCAGAGAATGGGTGGAAGCATCTGCCATGTGGGGTAGGTAAGCAGCTGAGGTAAAGGAGGGGATGAGAGTAACTGTCCTGAGGGTGCTGTGGCTTTTATTGCTGTGGTTGCCTTCTCTTCTGCTTATCAGGTGCCACAGGCAAGGTGGGCTGTGATATTCTTTAGAATAGGAGCAAAGCAGGTCACTGGAATGCTGTTTGGTTCCTGAGAAAGGAGTTGTAGAGGAGAAAAGCTTTCAATATTCAAAGCTGAAGCAAAAATAAATAAACCACAGCTGCTGCTTCTCCTCTTTCTACTTGTGCTTTGCCCCTCCCCTTTCCCAGGTGATTGGCCTTGGGTTCCAGGGAGGGCCTGGTGGTCATTGAGTCACAGGCATCCCATCAGAGAGCTCATTCTGCCTGGGATGCACTTTGGGGTAAGTGCTTTGTTTCTCCTTCAGTGAGTTGCAGGTTTCTTTAGGTGGTTAAGAGTCTATGGACTGATGCGTTTCCAAGTAGAGACCGGTACGCCCATCTTTGTGAGGTAACAGCTAGTAGGATCTGTTAGAGTAAACCAATCTAGTAATAGGTGCCTGTATTGCAAGCAGCTCTTCTTCAGGTGAGTAATTGTTATAGCGTGTTTACGGCTAGGATGGCAGTGCTACTTTGTGTGTTTGTTTTGTGGTTCTGGGTCCCTTATGATTTCTGCAGAATTAAGGTAAATGTTATGAAAGTTACAACCTTGGTGGCAAAGTGATGGAGCAGGCTTTAGGAGATAAGTATCATCGAAGCTCCCTGTGTAAGCATGTGTCTGAAAAGAGCAGCAGTAGGCGTGTAAGGGGTAGTCTGTTTCAGGGTTAGGGATAGTTTGTTTTATTTTTGGAGCTTTTGCCTGTGGTTTGTGTGGCTGTAGAGTCTTTAGACGTTGCAGCCTTCTAGTTTTTAAATGCTTGGAATTCACATAATAGAGGTGTGCTTAGGAGGTGTTGCTGGCTAACTTGTTTTTGGGAAATGGTGGGGTACGGTTCCTTTTTTTTTGAGTTATCTTTTAATCTCTGGGTATATCAAGTCATTTGCATAACTGTCCAGAGGCTTCACAAGGAGCTTCAGTATGCATCAGAAGGGGCTTGACCGCATAAGTGCAGTATTACGGAGAGACTGAGCAGGGTCACCGTTCTCATCTGTAAAGGAGAAGTCTGTGATTACCCCTGTTGGGACTGCTGTGCATTCATGGCCTTTTGGTATTTGTGGACCTGAGGGTGTGTTTTTTTTTTCTGGCTCTCGTCTCTGTGTTTGAGTCCTCTGCAAGGAGCTGTACTGTTTGCGTATCCATCACGGATATGACCTCCTCTTTTTGTTTCTTGTAGCCCAGGGCATGTGCACGGACACTTGAATGAGGCACGAGGGTGAGTGGACGGCAGTGTGGGCCCTGAGTTGGTCAGTGGATTGTGTTAGTCTGCTTTGCCTGTTATGCAGGCTTTGGAAGCACCTTGCGACAGCAGAGTACATCTCCTGCCACGTTCCTGAGGCGCGCCAGGCGTCAGCGGTTCCAGTTCCTGAAATGCTGGAGATGCTCTGAGCACAAGAGGAGCTGGGAGCGTGATGCATCTCCTTGGGATGTTAGGTGAGTGAAGCGGTGGTACTGGGTTGGGGAACGTGGGTCTGGGGCTTCTTGGCTGTTGGGGTAGGGGAGGAAAGAAGAGGAGTGGGTATAGACTGTTTTGTGGATTTTCACGTTTGTTTGTTCTTTCTCCTTGGTCTAAGCTATGTGACCTTGGCTCAGCACAGTAAATGGAAGCGCTAAGCCTGGATCGGGAAGGTGAGTGGAGAAAAGTTGGGAAAAGGGCATTGGTTTTGATTTGGTAGTCTATTGGTCCCACCTCTGGGTGACTCCTCTTTTCCGGGGACGAAGAAGATAGTGGGGACATCTTAGTTGGCCTCTGTGGTCCACCTTGAGGATGGATTGTGACCCCTGAGAATTAAGGCCAGGGGCAAATACTGTGTGTTTGGGGGTGGTTGGCAGGGGAAGGCGGGCAGTTGTCTGGAGTTGGTCTATCTGACTTCAGTAGCAGAGCAGGTCAGTGGACTACTGTTTTGTATTTGAGGTGGGTGTTTCACTAGAAGAAGTGTGGCTGGTGTGCCAGTGCCCGATGGCACTTTATTTCTGCAGGTGAAGAGGAGCCTCGTGCCGGAAGCAATGTCCTGGCTAGCCTTCGTGTTCCTTGATGAGGATGGAACCTGCCTCCCGTCATTCCCAAGCTAAGTTGCGGGGCAAGTGCTATGTTTGCTTTTGGGTTTTGAATGTACACATAGGGCAAGGGTCTGTGCTTTTAAGTCATTGCTGTGGATGGGGCCTTTTAGGATTGATCACGGTCAGACAGTGTATGGGGGCGTGGGATTCTGTCAGGTAGGGCTTGAGCATGTGCCAGGCAGGGCAGTTCCAGCTTGGTGTCTGTGTTCTGTGTTTGTGCTGTGCTGTTGCTCCTCGTGCTTGGCAGGCCCTGGGGAAGCCTTCCTGAGGGTGTTGAACACTTGACCTCACTGGAATAATGCTGATGCTCAATTGGAAGCTGAGCATTTCTTATCTTGCAGTGGGAGCCTAAAGAGATCATTTCTTCTGTGCGTGTAATTTTTTTGTATCAAATGTTTCTTGATGCGATCATCATATGTTACGCGCTCCTCAAATCTTGATATCCTCATTGCCTTTTTCCACTGGACAGATTAGATGGGCAACTTGTTAGCCACACCAAAGGTCCTAAATGCTTGTTTCATCATCGTAGGGCTGATCTGAGCACTTCTTGACTTGCAGTCGCAGCTTAAAGCGCAGATGTGTTTCAGGTCTTGTGCATCATATTCTGTTTCAGATGGCATCTGTTTCCATCCTCGCTGTTGCGGAAGTCATGTGGGCTTCATCAGGAGCTCTGTCTTGGGAGTTCATTTCCGCAGCATTTTTCTTCTGGGGTTTGCACTCCCCATCCTTCTGGTCTCTTGCCTTGAAGGCAGGCTTTTTATGCCTCCATCATCCCAGTTCTGGCAGTTGCTTCCAGTCGCATGTCGTGACATTTGAGTCTCTCCTTGGGTCTGCTGCAGAGCACCTGTTCTGACTTGCTGTCGCTGTATGGCTTCCCTCTGGGAGTCCTTTTTTTGCGCCTTGTGTTCTGTGTTTTGTTCGTAACGTTTGTAGCGTGCCTGTGTGTGTGTGTTTGGCCTGGAGCTGTCCTGCCTGGCAGTTAGTGATGGTAGCTAACGTGGCGGTGTACTAATACATTGTCCGGACTGTTTTGGCAAAGACATCCGGTCTGCCTCTGGGCACGTACTGAAGGGCAGCTGGCACAGAGTCATCTCTGTGGTGTTTGGCAAATGTGGAGGGGGAGACCTGAGCTGCTTGGGTGCAGCTGTTTGCATAGTGCTTGAGTAGTGCTAGAGGAGAGGTCTGTCATTGAATCTTGAAAGCTCGCAGATGTGGAGTGTTTTTATTTTTCTCCAGTCCTAGATAAACCTTTAGGAGCAACCAGTCAAAGGAAAGAGCTCCTTCTGGAGCTGTCAAGCTCTTGTTCGGCAGCTCGGTGACTGTCTTGATCTACTTCTGAGGTGCCGAGGCAAGTTGTCTGCTGTTTTGATACAATAACATTGGAAATGGGGTCCCTTGTGTTGTTGAGGGATGGGTGCTAATGCTGGCAGCTGAATGATTACCTTCTATGTTTTTGTTTGTTAAAGCTGAAACACAGCGTACAACCTTGGACGTCACACCCAGAGCTGCTTTTGGCAAGGTGAGCGATGAACAGATGTAGCAGTTAAAGTTGGTTTGCGGTTCTCATTGTCACTCGAAGTGTCCCCTCTATTCTGTTTTAGAGGTGTTGTAGCTGGCTTAAGAGGGCAGATGGAAGCATCTGCCTCGGGGTAGGTAAGCGGGTAGAGGTAAGGCAGCAGATGAGAGTAACTGTCCTAGCTGTGCTGCGGCTTTGGATGCTGCCTTAGCCTATGCTTTCCTTCCTCTTTCACTGGTGTCTCGCACAGGCTCAAAGGAGCAAACTGCATTCTGAAGAGCTGCTTAAGTAGGGGGGCTGGTCATGAGCTGGGTTGGAGCGGAATGGCCAAGTAGCACGAGGTGACTATGAAAGGTCTCTGTCTTGCTTTGCAGGTGCCATGGCAGGCTCTTCACAGAAGTGGCTGAGGATTTGAGATGAGGCCGGAGAGTGACAAGGAGCAGCACGTGCAGGGATGGTTTCCAAGCGCTGCGGTTGCTTTCTCTTCTGTTTATCAGGTGCCACAGGCAAGGTGGGCTGTGACATCAGTCTTTAGAATCGGAGCAAAGCAGGTCACTGGAATGCCGCAGGGCATCTGAGAAAGGTGTTTTAACAGGAAAAGTTTGTCTGGCATGGCGGTGTCTGATGGCAGTGTGTTTCCACAGGTGAAGAGGTGCCTGGAGCCCCATCTCATGTAGCCTGCACGTGCCTTGAGGATAAAGCCTGCTTTCCAGCAGTGTGGAAAGCACCACCAGTCTGTGGTGCCGGCCCGGCCGAGTTGGAGCATGTGAGCAGCTGAAGAAAAAGAGCTAGTGAAAGAGAAGTATTGCAGCAGGTAGGCTGTGCCTGTGAGGTGCCTGAGGATCTGCCTTTTCTTTTTTTTCTTTTGTGGGTGCTTCCTGCAGCCTTGGAGAGGTGAATCCCCACATTGTGGAGTGCTGAGGAAAGACGAGAGGGTCGTCAGCCCAGTCAGTGTCCCTAAGCAAGGTCCCCCTAAGGCAAGTCCTTGAAGTGTTTCCCCTGGTTTAGCAGGTGCTGCAGCAGGCCTTCCTCAGAATCTGCTGAGGGTCTGAGGTGAGGCTGGGTGGGATAGAGGAGCAGTGTGGTGGGTGATTACTTGAGAACACAACGATCATTTTATCCCTTTGTTATCCCAGGTGGTGTGGGTGATACTGGCTGTACTGTTGGAGCTTGGACTCAGAGAGGAACGGGTGAGCACAACCGTATGTTGCTTCAGTGGTAGTCAGTATTGTGGAGGAGGTGGGCATCAGGGCCGGTGTGCTAGTGAATGCTGGTACGCTGTTTTTGCAGATGATGATGAGCCTGGCCATGGATTAAGATGTCTCTCAGTGTCCGTGCATTTCTTGAGGTGGAGGGAATTTACCATCCAGCAATCTGAGAGCTAAGTTGAGGGGCACCTGGTATTTGCATATGTGGTGTGGCTGATGGGAGGTGGGAGCCAGAGCAGCATGGAGCCAGCCGGCTGAATATACTTGGTGGCACTGTGAGGGTGGTTGAGGCTGCGTCACCTTCAGGCTGCTTGAGGCTGGGTCACCAGGCTAATAGAAGGAGCAGGGGGTATTTTGTAGTGTGAGTGTATGTGCCAGGCAGGACAGTTCCCATCTGTCTATTTGTCTTGTAGCGCTGCTTCTGCAGTGTGTGTTCTGTGTCATGCACTCCTCGGGTCTTTGTATCAGATGTTTCTTGATGTGATCATCATATGTTACGCGCTCCTCAGGTCTTGATATCCTCATTGCTTTTTGCACTGGACAGACTAGAAAGGCAACTTGTTAGCCGTACCAAAGGTCCTAAATGCTTGTTTTGTCATCATGGGTCTGATCCGAGCACTTCATGTCTTGCAGTCGCAGCTTAAAGCGCCGATGTGTTTCAGGTCTTGTGCATCATATTCGGTTTCAGATGGCATCTGCTTCCATCCTCGCTGTTGCGGAAGTTATGTGGGCTTCATCAGGAGCTCTGTCTTGGGGAATTCATTTCCTAAGAGATTTCTTCTGGGGTTTGCACTCCCCATCCTTCTGGTCTCTTGCCTTGAAGGCAGGCTTTTTATGCCTCCATCATCCCAGTTCTGGCAGTTGCTTCCAGTCGCATGTCGTGACATTTGAGTCTCTCCTTGGGTCTGCTGCAGAGCACCTGTTCTGACTAGCTGTTGCTGTAGGGCTTCCCTCTGGGAGTCATTTTTTTTTTGCGCCTTGTGTTCTGTGTTTTGTTCGTAATGTTTGTAGCGTGCCTGTGTGTGTGTGTTTGGCCTGGAGCTGTCCTGCCTGGCAGTTAGTGATGGTAGCTAACGTGGCGGTGTACTAATACATTGTCCGGACTGTTTTGGCAAAGACATCTGGTCTGCCTCTGGGCACGTACTGAAGGGCAGCTGGCACAGAGTCATCTCTGTGGTGTTTGGCAAATGTGGAGGGGGAGACCTGAGCTGCTTGCGAGCAGCTGTTTGCATAGTGCTTGAATAGTGCTAGAGGAGAGGTCTGTCATTGAATCTTGAAAGCTCGCAGATGTGGAGTGTTTTTATTTTTCTCCAGTCCTAGATAAACCTTAGGAGGAACAGGTCACAGGAAAGAGCTCCTTTTGGAACTGTCAAGGACTCGGTAGGCAACCCGGTGACTGGCTTGATCTACTTTCCAGGAGCTGAGGCAAGGGGGCTGCTGTTTTGAAATGATAAAATTAGCCATGGGGTCCCTTGTGTTGTTGAGGGATGGGTGCTAATGCTGGCATCTGAATGATTATCTTCTGACTGTTTTCATTTGTTAAAGCTGAAACACAGCGTACAACCTGGGACTTCACGACCAGAGCTGGTTTTGGCAAGGTGAGCGGTGAACAGATGCAGCAGTTATTTTAGGGGTGCGGTTGTCACTGCAGTTACTTAACTACACAAAATACAGTTAAAGTCCTGTTTATATTCCAGAGGTGTTGTAGCTGGCTTAAGAGAGCAGATGGAAGCATCTGCCTCGAGGGCAGGTGAGGGGGCAGAGTAAGGGAGCAGGTGAGAGTACCTGTCCTAGCTGTGCTGCGGCTTTGGATGCTGCCGCGGCCTATGCTTTTCTTTTTCTTTCGCAGGTGCCTCGCACAGACTCAGAGGGGCCAAGCTGCACTCTGAAGAGCAGCACGAGAAGGGCAGGCTGGTCGTGAGTGGAGCAGTGGAGCAGAATGGCCAAGTTGCGCAAGGTGACTGCGAAGGGTATCCATCTTGCTTTGCAGGTGTCATGGCAGGCTCTACACAGAAGTGGCTGAGGATTTGAGAAGAGGTTACAGAGCATCAAGGAGCGGCACGTGCAGTGACGGTTTCCAAACGGTATGGTTGCTTTCTCTTCTGTTGGTCAGGTGCCACAGGCAAGGTGGGCTGTGACACTAGTCTTTAGAATCGGAGCAAAGCAGGTCACTTGAATGCCGCAGGGCATCTGAGAAGGGTGTTTTAACAGAAAAAGCTTGTCTGGCATGGCAGTGCCTGATGGCAGTGTGTTTCCACAGGTGAAGAGGTGCCTGAAGCCCCATCCTGTCTAGCCTGCGCACACCTCGCTGAGAAGGAAAGCCGCTTTCCAGTAATTCAGAAAGCCAAGTTACGTCTCTGCCTCGAGCATCTGGGGCTCGTGCCTGTGCTTTTGGGCCTGTCTGTAGCATTTGGCACCTGCATTAGTAGTTTCTTGGCGTATCTCTAGGCTTTTGGGGCCTGTGTCTTGGGGGGGGTGTGGAGCTGCTTGTACACCTTTGGGGCTTGCATCTGGGGGGGGGGGGGGGGAGTTGCTTGAACACTTTTGGGGACTGTGTCTGGGGGGGTCAGGGCCTGCATCTGGGGGGGTTGGAAGCTGCTCCTACAATGTAGGGATCTGTATCTGTGGGGGTTGGGAGCTGCTTGTACACAGTATGGGCTTGCGTTTGGGGGTGGGTGTTGGGAGCTGCTTGTACAATGCAGGGATCTGCATCTGGAGGGGTTTGGGAGCTGCTTGTCCACCTTTGGGACTTGCATCTGGGGGGGGTTGGGAGCTGCTTGTCCACCTTTGGGACTTGCAGCTGGGGGGGGTTGGGAGCTGCTTGTACATCTTTGGGACTTGTATCTGGGGGGGGGTTGGGAGCTGCTTGTACATTGCAGGGTCCTGCCTTGGGCATGGTTTGTAGCTGCTTGTACAGCTTTGGGGTCTGCAGCTGGGGGGTGGTTGAGAGGTGCTTGTCCACTGTAGGTGCCCACGTTTGGGGAGTTGGGAGCTGCTTGTACACTTTTGGGGCCTGCAGCTGGGAGGGGGTGTGAGATGCTTGTACATGCTAGGGGCTTCCCTCTATGGGGCTTTGGGGCCTGCCTCTGGGGGGGGGGTGTTGTTGTGAGCTGCTTGCACACCCTTGGGGCCTGCCTCTGCGGGGGCTTGGTGCCTGCGTCTGGTGAGTGTGTGGGGGGGGTTCAGAGCTGGTTGTACAGTATAGGAGCCTGTGTTGGGGGGGGGTTGGGAGCTGCTTGTACACAGGAAGCCTGGGTTGGGGGGGGGAGGTTTGGAGCTGCTTGTGCACCCTCGGGGCTTGCCTCTGCGGGGGCTTGGTGCCTGTGTCTGGGGAGTGGGGGGGTTCAGAGCTGGTTGTACAGTATAGGATCCTGCGTTGGGGGGGGGGGGGGGAGTTGGGAGCTGCTCGTACACTGGACGCCTGGGTTGGGGGGGGAGGTTTGGAGCTGCTTGTGCACCTTTGGGACTTGCATCTGGGGGGGGTTGGGAGCTGCTTGTACATCTTTTGGGCTTGCATCTGGAGGGGGTTGGGAGCTGCTTGTACACTGTTAGGGCCTGCCTTGGGGGGGGGGTTGGGGCATGTGCCTTGGGGGTGGGGTTGGGAGCTGCTTTTATGCTGTAGGGGTCTGGGTCTTGGGGGGTTGGGGCTGTTTGTACACCTTTGGGGCGTGCCTCTGGGGAGGGTTGTGAGTTGCTTGTACACGCTAGGGGCTTCCCTCTATGGGGCTTTGGGGCCTGCCTCTTGGGGGGGGGGGGTTGGGAGCTGCTTGCACACCCTTGGGGCCTGCCTCTGCGGGGGCTTGGTGCCTGCGTCTGGTGAGTGTGTGGGGGGGGTTCAGAGCTGGTTGTAGTGTAGGAGCCTGCGTTGGGGGGGGGTTGGGAGCTGCTCGTGCACTGGACGCCTGGGTTGGGGGGGAGGTTTGGAGCTGCTTGTACACCTTTGGGGCTTGTATGTGGGGGGGGTCGGGTGCTGGTTGTACACCTTTGGGGCCTGCCTCTGGGGAGGGAGGGTGGGGAGGGAGTTGCTTGTACACCTTTGGGGCCTGTGTCTGGGGGGGCTTGGGGCCTGCGTCTTGGTGGGGGGGGGTTGGAGCTGGTTGTACACCTTTCGGGCTTGCATCTGGAGGGGGTTGGGGCCTGCCTCTGGGGGGGTGGTTGCGAGCTGCTTGTATACTGTAGGGGCCTGCTTGTACACCTTTGGGGCCTGAGTCTGGGGTGTGGGGGCTGGGGCTGGGGCCTGGGGCCTGCATCGGGGTGGGGTGGGGTCCAGTTCATGGGGGGCGGGTTGGGAGCTGCTTGTGGACAGTTGGGGTCTGCATCTGGGTGTGGTTGGGGCCTGCGTCTGGGGGTGGGTTGTGGCCCGCTTGTAGACTTCTGCAGCCTGCGTCTGGTGTTTGGGGGCTTTTCTGTAGCGTTTGGGGCTTGCATTTTGGCTTTGGGATGTGTCTTGAGCTTCTGGGGCCTAGCTGTAGTGCTTGGGGCCTGCATCTGGGGCTTTTCTGTAGCATTTTGGTCGCCTGTTTGTGATTTGGGGTCTGTATCCAGGGTTTTGCCTTTTTTGGAGTTTTCAGCTTTGTGTCAGTTTCTTTGTGGGTTGCCTGGGGTTGGGGCAGTTTGGGGTTTGGATCATTAGTCAGTGTCATTAGCGTCGGGGGGTTGATATGAAGGGTTAGGGTTGTGGTTAGAGTTGTTAGGGTTAAAGGGAATAAGGATTTTAGGGTAAGGGGATCAAGGTTGTGGGAATAAAAATGTTTTTGCACAGAGTTACATTGTTCAGAGGGAAGGAAGGTGGTATTGAGATATGCTTGCAGTGATAAGAAAGCTTACCAGACAACCTTGTGAAATGCAGACAACCAGAATCCTTAGAGCAATTGGTTGGAAATCACGGTGTAAGAAACATTACCACCTCAAAGAGGAAAACAGTCAAGGAAAAAAGAAAATTGACTTGTAACAGGCCAGCAGCTGTGTATTTTCAGTGAAGTACCGGATAGATTGTGAACCTGGATTACCCAGTCAATGGGGAAACTGAAGCGAAGAATCTCAGAGCTGGTGAGGAGCTGAAGTAAAGGAGTTGGGAAGAGAGAGGTATTGCAGCAGGTACGCTGTGGCTGTGAGGTGCCTCAGGGTGTGCTTTTCTCTCGTCTCTGCAGGTGCTTGGTGCAGTCTTGGACAGGGAAATCCCCGTGTCACGGAGCAGTGAGGGAAGGTGAGAGTTCTATCAGCCTGGTGATCCCTTATCTGAAGCGAAGGGAAGACATTCAGGTGTTTCCCTCTGAGGGTCTGAGGTGAGGCTGTTTGGGACAGAGGAGCAATGTGGCAGGTGGTGGCTTGCAAGCACAGTGGTCATTTTGTCCTTCTGTGTTCCCAGGTGGCATGGGTGATGGTGGCCGTTCCTTTGGAGCTTGGATCTAACTTGCAGGTACAGAGGCAAGTGGACTGCTGTTTTGAAACGAAAACATTAAATATGGGGTGACTTCTGTTGTTGAGGGATGGGTGCTAATGCTGTCAGCTGAATGTTTGTCTTCTGACTGTGTTTTCCTTTGTTCAGGCTGAAACGCAGTGTGCATTACAGGACGTCACGACGCGAGCTACCTCTGGAGTGACTCTGGTGAGTGATGAACAGAGGTAGGTGTTATTTTTGGGGTGCGGCTGTCGCTGCAGTTCTTTTAACTACATCCAATAGAGTAAAATTCCAGTTTCTCTTTTGGAGGTGCTCTAGGTGGCTTCAGAGAACGGGTGGAAGCATCTGCCACGTGGGGTAGGTAAGCAGCTGAGGTAAAGGAGGGGATGAGGGTAACTGTCCTGAGGGTGCAGTGGCTTTTGCTGCTGTGGTTGCTTTCTCTTCTGTTTATCAGGTGCCACAGGCAAGGTGGGCTGTGATAGTCCTTGGAATAGGAGCAAAGCAGGTCACTGCAATGCTGTTTGGTTCCTGAGGCAGGTGTTGTAGAGGAGAAAAGCTTTCAATATTCAAAGCTGAAGCCAAAACATGGGGATTGTTGCTTCTAGATACAACCCAGTTCTCTTTTCTGCACCCTGCATGCTGTTGAGCTAAGCCATATAAATAGATACATAAACCACAGGTGTTGCTTCTCCTCTTTCTACTTTGTGCTTTGCCCCTCCCCTTTCCCAGGTGATTGGCTTTGGGTTCCAGGGAGGGCCTGGTGGTCACTGAGTCACAGGCATCCCATCAGAGAGCTCATTCTGCCTGGGCTGCACTTTGGGGTAAGTGCTTTGTTTTTCCTTCAGTGAGTTGCAGGTTTCTTTAGGTGGTTAAGAGTCTATGGACTGATGCGTTTCCAAGTAGAGACCGGTACGCCCATCTTTGTGAGGTAACAGCTAGTAGGATCTGTTAGAGTAAACCAATCTAGTAATAGGTGCCTGTATTGCAAGCAGCTCTTCTTCAGGTGAGTAATTGTTATAGCATGTTTACGGATATTGTGGCAATCTTACTTTGTGTGTTTGCTTTGTGGTTCTGGGTCCCTTATGATTTCTGCAGAATTAAGGTAAATGTTATGAAAGTTACAACCTTGGTGGCAAAGTGATGGAGCAGGGTTTAGGAGATAAGTATCATCGAAGCTCCCTGTGTAAGCATGTGTCTGAAAAGAGCAGCAGTAGGCGTGTAAGGGGTAGTCTTTTTCAGGGTTAGGGACAGTTTGTTATAGTCTTGGAGCTTTTGCCTGTGGTTTGTGTGGCTGTAGAGTCTTTAGACGTTGCAGCCTTCTAGATTTTCAGTGCTTGGAATTCACGTAATAGAGGCGTGCTTAGGAGGTGTTGCTGGCTAACTTGTTTTTGGGAAATGGTGGGGTACGGTTCCTTTTTTTTTGAGTTATCTTTTAATCTCTAGGTATATCAAGTCATTTGCATAACTGTCCAGAGGCTTCACAAGGAGCTTCAGTATGCATCAGAAGGGGCTTGACCGCATAAGTGCAGTATTACAGAGAGACTGAGCAGGGTCACCGTTCTCATCTGTAAAGGAGAAGTCTGTGATTACCCCTGTTGGGGCTGCTGTGCATTCATGGCCTTTTGGTATTTGTGGACCTGAGGGTGTGTTTTTTTTTTCTGGCTCTCGTCTCTGTGTTTGTCCTCTGCAAGGAGCTGTACTGTTTGCGTATCCGTCACGGATATGACCTCCTCTTTTTGTTTCTTGTAGCCCAGGGCATGGGCACGGACACTTGAATGAGGCACGAGGGTGAGTGGACGGCAGTGTGGGCCCTGAGTTGGTCAGTGGATTGTGTTAGTCTGCTTTGCCTGTTATGCAGGCTTTGGAAGCACCTTGCGACAGCAGAGTACATCTTCTGCCACGTTCCTGAGGCGCGCCAGGCGTCAGCGGTTCCAGTTCCTGAAATGCTGGAGATGCTCTGAGCACAAGAGGAGCTGGGTGCGTGATGCATCTCCTTGGGATGTTAGGTGAGTGAAGCGGTGGTACTGGGTTGGGGAACGTGGGTCTGGGGCTTCTTGGCTGTTGGGGTAGGGGAGGAAAGAAGAGGAGTGGGTATAGACTGTTTTGTGGATTTTCACGTTTGTTTGTTCTTTCTCCTTGGTCTAAGCTATGTGACCTTGGCTCAGCACAGTAAATGGAAGCGCTAAGCCTGCATCGGGAAGGTGAGTGGAGTACAGTTGGGAAAAGGGCATTGGTTTTGGTTTGGTAGTCTATTGGTCCCACCTCTGGGTGACTCCTCTTTTCTGGGGACGAAGAAGATAGTGGGGACATCCTAGTTGGCCTCAGTGGTCCACCTTGAGGATGGATTGTGACCCCTGAGAATTAAGTCCAGGGGCAAATACTGTGTGTTTGGGGGTGGTTGGCAGGGGAAGGCGGGCAGTTGTCTGGAGTTGGTCTATCTGACTTCAGTAGCAGAGCAGGTCAGTGGACTACTGTTTTGTTTTTGAGGTGGGTGTTTCACTAGAAGAAGTGTGGCTGGTGTGCCAGTGCCTGATGGCACTTTATTTCTGCAGGTGAAGAGGAGCCTCGTGCCGGAAGCAATGTCCTGGCTAGCCTTCGTGTTCCTTGATGAGGATGGAACCTGCCTCCCGTCATTCCCAAGCTAAGTTGCGGGGCAAGTGCTATGTTTGCTTTCGGGTTTTGAATGCACACATAGGGCGAAGGTCTGTGCTTTTAAGTCATTGCTGTGGATGGGGCCTTTTAGGATTGATCATGGTCAGACAGTGTATGGGGGCGTGAGATTCTGTCAGGTAGGGCTTGAGCATGTGCCAGGCAGGGCAGTTCCAGCTTGGTGTCTGTGTTCTGTGTTGTCTGTGCTGTGCTGTTGCTCCTGGTGCTTGGCAGGCCCTGGGGAAGCCTTCCTGAGGGTGTCGAACACTTGACCTCACTGGAATAATGCTGATGCTCAATTGGAAGCTAAGCATTTCTTATCTTGCAGCGGGAGCCTAAAGAGATCATTTCTTCTGTTCGTGTAATTTTCTTGTATCAAATGTTTCTTGATGCGATCATCATATGTTACGCGCTCCTCAAATCTTGATATCCTCATTGCCTTTTTCCACTGGACAGATTAGATGGGCAACTTGTTAGCCACACTAAAGGTCCTAAATGCTTGTTTCATCATCGTAGGGCTGATCTGAGCACTTCTTGACTTGCAGTCGCAGCTTAAAGCGCAGATGTGTTTCAGGTCTTGTGCATCATATTCTGTTTCAGATGGCATCTGTTTCCATCCTCGCTGTTGCGGAAGTCATGTGGGCTTCATCAGGAGCTCTGTCTTGGGAGTTCATTTCCGAAGCATTTTTCTTCTGGGGTTTGCACTCCCCATCCTTCTGGTCTCTTGTCTTAAAGGCAGGCTTTTTATGCCTCCATCATCCCAGTTCTGGCAGTTGCTTCCAGTCGCATGTCGTGACATTTGAATCTCTCCTTGGGTCTGCTGCAGGGCACCTGTTCTGACTTGCTGTATGGCTTCCCTCTGGGAGTCCTTTTTTTGCGCCTTGTGTTCTGTGTTTTGTTCGTAACGTTTGTAGCGTGCCTGTGTGTTTGGCCTGGAGCTGTCCTGCCTGGCAGTTAGTGATGGTAGCTAACGTGGCGGTGTACTAATACATTGTCCGGACTGTTTTGGCAAAGATGTCCGGTCTGCCTCTGGGCACGTACTGAAGGGCAGCTGGCACAGAGTCATCTCTGTGGTGTTTGGCTAATGTGGAGGGGGAGACTTGAGCTGCTTGCGAGCAGCTGTTTGCATAGTGCTTGAATAGTGCTAGAGGAGAGGTCTGTCATTGAATCTTGAAAGCTCGCAGATACGGGGTTTTGATTTTTTGTTTGTATTTCGTTCCCCTCCCCAGTAGGAGGGGAAAACCTTAGGAGGAACCGGTCACAGGAAAGAGCTCCTTTTGGAACTGTCAAGGACTCGGTAGGCAACCCGGTGACTGGCTTGATCTACTTTCCAGGTGCTGAGGCAAGGGGGCTGCTGTTTTGAAATGATAAAATTAGCCATGGGGTCCCTTGTGTTGTTGAGGGATGGGTGCTAATGCTGGCATCTGAATGATTATCTTCTGACTGTTTTCATTTGTTAAAGCTGAAACACAGCGTACGACCTGGGACTTCACGACCAGAGCTGGTTTTGGCAAGGTGAGCGATGAACAGATGCAGCAGTTATTTTAGGGGTGCGGTTGTCACTGCAGTTACTTAACTACACAAAATACAGTTAAAGTCCTGTTTATATTCCAGAGGTGTTGTAGCTGGCTTAAGAGAGCAGATGGAAGCATCTGCCTCGAGGGCAGGTGAGGGGGCAGAGTAAGGGAGCAGGTGAGAGTACCTGTCCTAGCTGTGCTGCGGCTTTGGATGCTGCCGCGGCCTATGCTTTTCTTTTTCTTTCGCAGGTGCCTCGCACAGACTCAGAGGGGCCAAGCTGCACTCTGAAGAGCAGCACGAGAAGGGCAGGCTGGTCGTGAGTGGGGTTGGAGCAGAATGGCCAAGTTGCGCAAGGTGACTGCGAAGGGTATCCATCTTGCTTTGCAGGTGTCATGGCAGGCTCTACACAGAAGTGGCTGAGGATTTGAGAAGAGGTTACAGAGCATCAAGGAGCGGCACGTGCAGTGACGGTTTCCAAACGGTATGGTTGCTTTCTCTTCTGTTGGTCAGGTGCCACAGGCAAGGTGGGCTGTGACACTAGTCTTTAGAATCGGAGCAAAGCAGGTCACTTGAATGCCGCAGGGCATTCTGAGAAGGGTGTTTTAACAGAAAAAGCTTGTCTGGCATGGCAGTGCCTGATGGCAGTGTGTTTCCACAGGTGAAGAGGTGCCTGAAGCCCCATCCTGTCTAGCCTGAGCACACCTCGCTGAGAAGGAAAGCCGCTTTCCAGTAATTCAGAAAGCCAAGTTACGTCTCGGCCTCGAGCATCTGGGGCGTGTGCCTGTGCTTTTGGGCCTGTCTGTAGCATTTGGCACCTGCATTAGTACTTTCTTGGCATATATTTAGGCTTTTGGGGCCTGTGTCTTGGGGGTGTGTGGAGCTGCTTGTACACCTCTGGAGACTGTGTTTTTGGGGGGGGTCAGGGCCTGCATCTGGGGGGGTTGGAAGCTGCTCCTACAGTGTAGGGATCTGTATCTGTGGGGGTTGGGAGCTGCTTGTACACCTTTTTGACTTGCATCTGGAGTGGGTTGGGAGCTGCTTGTACATCTTTGGGACTTGTATCTGGGGGAGGGTTGAGAGCTGCTTGTACACTGCAGGGTCCTGCCTTGGGCAGGGTTTGTAGATGCTTGTACAGCTTTGGGGTCTGCAGCTGTGGGGTGGTTGAGAGGTGCTTGTCCACTGTAGGTGCCCACGTTTGGGGAGTTGGGAGCTGCTTGTACACTTTTGATGCCTGCAGCTGGGAGGGGTTGTGAGATGCTTGTACATGCTAGGGGCTTCCCTCCATGGGGCTTTGGGGCTTGCCTCGGGGGGGGGGCTTGGGAGCTGCTTGCACACCCTTGGGGCCTGCCTCTGTGGGGGCTTGGTGCCTGCGTCTGGGGAGTGGGGGGGGTTCAGAGCTGGTTGTACAGTATAGGAGCCTGCGTTTGGGGGGGGGGTTGGGAGCTGCTCGTGCACTGGAAGCCTGGGTTGGGGGGGAGGTTTGGAGCTGCCTTGTGCACCTTTGGGGCTTGCATCTGGGGGGGGTTGGGAGCTGGTTGTACACCTTTGGGGCCTGAGTCTGGGGCGTGGGGGCTGGGGCTGGGGCTTGGGGCCTGTGTCTGGGGGTGGGTCGTGGCCCGCTTGTAGACTTCTGCAGCCTGCGTCTGGTGTTTGGGGGCTTCTCTGTAGCGTTTGGGGCTTGCATTTTGGCTTTGGGATGTGTCTTGAGCTTCTGGGGCCTAGCTGTAGTGCTTGGGGCCTGCGTCTGGGGCTTTTCTGTAGCATTTTGGTCGCGTGTTTGTGATTTGGGGTCTGTATCCAGGGTTTTGCCTTTTTTGGAGTTTTCAGCTTTGTGTCAGTTTCTTTGTGGGTTGCCTGGGGTTGGGGCAGTTTGGGGTTTGGATCATTAGTCAGTGTCATTAGCGTCGGGGGGTTGATATGAAGGGTTAGGGTTGTGGTTAGAGTTGTTAGGGTTAAAGGGAATAAGGATTTTAGGGTAAGGGGATCAAGGTTGTGGGAATAAAAATGTTTTTGCACAGAGTTACATTGTTCAGAGGGAAGGAAGGTGGTATTGAGATATGCTTGCAGTGATAAGAAAGCTTACCAGACGACCTTGTGAAATGCAGACAACCAGAATCCTTAGAGCAATTGGTTGGAAATCACGGTGTAAGAAACATTACCACCTCAAAGAGGAAAACAGTCAAGGAAAAAAGAAAATTGACTTGTAACAGGCCAGCAGCTGTGTATTTTCAGTGAAGTACCGGATAGATTGTGAACCTGGATTACCCAGTCAATGGGGATACTGGGGAGGGTCCTGGTCACGGAGAGGAAAAAAAAATTTATAAAAACTGTGTTATGGAACTAGTAGGTAGTTTGTGGGACGCCTGCCATTGCAATCGTGAATAAAAATGCTACTTCACTGAGATCCTTGCCTGAGCCTATGTTATTGGTTACAGAGTGTTTCTAACAAAGTGTTACGGTTTTAAGGTTTCAGGGCTAAGGCACTAGGGTTGGGTTTCAGGGTTAGGGTTTCCAGGGTTTAGGGTTAGGATTTTAAGGTTGTTAGGGCTGGACTTATAAGGGTTAGGGGTTGGGGGTTAGTGTGTTAAGGTTTTAAAATATTTTGTGGGTTTAGTGTTGATAGGGTTTTTAGGGTTAGGGTCTTAGGGTTTTAGTTATGGTCAGGTATTTAGAGTTAGGGTTTTAAGGTCTTAAAAAAAAAATTAAGGTTAGGGTCTCCAGGGTTAGGGCTTTGAGAATCTTTACTTTTTGGGTTAGGGTTTAGAGGGTCTTAATTTGTAGGGTTAGGGCTTTTAGGCGTAGGTCTAGTGTGGTAAATTTTATCGGGTTAGGACTGTAAGGGTTTTTAGGGTTAGGGTTTCTAGGGTTTTTTGGGGTAGGGGTTAGGGTTAGATCCGTGGGAGCCGTAGTGTTAGGGGTCAGGGTTCTTAGGGGTTAGGCCCAATATTAGGGTGGAAGGCCAAACTAAGG